>NC_091500.1:0-1200000 GCF_947461875.1 Haliaeetus albicilla
GAAACCATGCACACAAGCAAAGCAAGACAAGGAATTCATTCCCCGCTTCCCATCAGCAGGCAGGTGTTCAGCCATCTCCAGGAAAGGAGGGCTCCATCCTGTGTAACGGTTACGTGGGAAGACAAATGCCATCGCTCTGAATGTCCCCCCCTTCCTTCTCCTTCCCCCAGCTTGATATGCTGAGCATGACACCATATGGTCTGGAACAGCCCTTGGGTCAGTTGGGGTCAGCTGTCCCAGCTGTGTCCCCTCCCAGCTCCTTGTTCAGCCCCAGCCTGCTCACTGGTGGGGCAGGGTGAGAAGCAGAACAGCCCTTGACCCTGTGCGAGCACTGCTCAGCAATAACAAAAACATCCCTGGGTTATCAATGCTGTTTTCAGCACAAATCCAAAACGTAGCCCCATACTAGCTACTGGGAAGAAAATTAACTCAATCCCAGCCAAAACCAGCACAACAGGGTACGTGACAGAGACAAAAGAATTAAAAAATGGGGACAGCTAACTAAACAGACAGATATAAGAAGAAAATTTAAAAGGTGATGGGCTACATGACAGACAGGAATAACTTTAAGACAGTGAATAGGTTAAAGTAGACATAGAATGAAAAAGTAAAAAGCAACGGGGTACACAATAGTGAGGAAAGAATTAAAAAACAGTGATACACAGCTTGATACAAGTAGACATAGAGGGAAAGTTTAAGAAGTGACTGGGTACAGGACAAAAAAATTTTAAAATAGCCACAGTGAACTAAAACTGAGAAATATAAAGGAAATTTAAAAGTGACACAGGGGCACAGGACAGAGAGGAAAAAAATAAAAAATAAAGACAGTGAACTGGATAAAAGTAGACATAGAAAGCAAATTTTCAAAGCAACAGGGTACACACCAGACAGGAAATAATTAAAAAACAGCAATAGGCAGATTCATAAAAGTAGATGTAGCATCGTGGTTTAACCCTGGCTGGCAACTAAGTACTATACAGCTGCTCACTTACTCCCCCACAGTGGGATAGGGGGAGAATCGGGAGGGTAAATGTAAGAAACTCATGGGTTGATATAAAAAGTTTAATAATTAAAAAGACTTTTTTTTTTAAGTTGTACGAGGAAAAAAAACCCAGCAAATGAAAACAATTGCTCACCACCAACTGACCGATGCCCAGCCAGTCTCAAGCAACTGGGTACAGGACAGAGAGGGAGGAATTAAAATATAGGGTCAGGGAGACAGAGAGGGGAAGACATAGAAATTAAATTTTCAAAGTCATGGGGTACAAGGCAGTGCAGAAAAAATAAAAAACAGGGAGAAGCAGCTGGTTAGAGAGAGGCATATTAAAAATTTAAAAGGCAGCAGGGTACTGGGCAGAGTTGACAGAAGAATAACAAGTTTTGAGGAGCCATACACATAGGTGGGCAGGCAGAGAGGGAGACAGAGGAAGGGAGGCAAGCAGTTGTCTAAAGAAGGGAGGCAGAGGTGGGCCTGGATGTAGAGGAGAGGACGTGCGACTCACCACAGCTCCTGGTGCCGGCAGGAGACCTTCACCGCCCCGATGCTTCTCTCTCTGCTTCTGCCCCTTCATCCTCCCCAGTGCCGGCTGCCTGACCCTCATCCGCTCGGCAGCAGGCAGCGGATGCCTCAATGCTCCTCACCCGCAAGGCTTGCTTTGATACATGGTGGCTCACGCATGTAGCCAACAAAGGCCAGGGACAGCTCAGAGGGATCCTTCCTTGCCACAGGGACTGGCCATTCCTTGCTGCAAGCACCTACCAGCCAGACCCCCGTGCACTCCCTCCTCAGCCAGTTCCCCTGCCCAGGCAGCCCCCTTTACAGCTGGAGCCCCTTCACACAGCAGGGCCAGTCCTATCCTCAGCCTCACTGGCCACACCTGGGGCCATCCCAGCCCCAGCTGGAGCCCATCAGGAACAGGGGCCATTGCCAAAGCCCCACAGCACATCATCCCCGCCCCCGCACCTACCCACATCCAGGGAGACAGAGGAGGCAGGAAAAATTTATTCATTAATGCATATAAGAAATCCTGGCAATGAGTTGGCTACAAGGCTCAGTGCCCAAAGGCAGCAGGATGGGAGGATAAAAGGGAAGAGAAAAGCAGGAGGAAGGACAGAGGGACACAGATGTGCAAGACAGGGAGCCAGGAAATTGGATGCTGGGAACAAGAGAGGGACAACAAGCAGGAAAACGGTATAGAGAGAGAAGAGCAGAGAGACTGAGCAGAACAACAGGGATGGAGATGGAGGAATAAATAATAGGAAGCAGGGGAGAGAAGGGGAAGAGACAGGCAGGACAGGAAGATAAAGACAGGACAAGGGACAGGGAAACATTCTCAAGTGATACAGGAGAAGAAACAGCAAGAACTAGAAAAAAGAAACAGGGAGCCAGGTAGAGAGAAAAATTTTAAAAAGCAACAGCATACAAGAAACATAGGCAAGAACTAACAAATAGGCACAGGGAGATGTAGAAAGAGGGAGATGTAGAAAGAAAATGTAAGAAGTGACAGGGTACAGGACAGAGAGGGAAGAGTTAAGAACTAGAGACAGGGAGATGGATAGAAGGAAACCTAGAAAGAAAATTTTGAAAGCAACAGAGTACAAGAATCAAAAAGTAGGTACATGAAGCTGCATAGAGGGAGATGTTAAGAACGAAATTTGAAAAGCAACAGCGTACAAGAAACACAGGCGAGAAATTAAAATAAGGTCAGGGAGACAAAGAGAGGGAAAAGTAGCAAGAAAATTTTAAAAGCAACTGGGTTTAAGAAACATGCAAGAATTTAAATAGGGATGGAGAGGTAGGAAGTTTCAAAAGTGATGACATACAAGAAACATAGGCAAGATTTAAAAAATAGGGACAGGGAGCCTGATAGAAGGAAACTGTGGCGGGTTGACCTTGCCTGGCTGACGAGTGTCCACCAAGCCACTCTATCTTTCCTCCTCCTCAACAAGACAGCAGGGTAGAAAATGCAACAAAAAAGCTTGTGGGTCAAGATAAGGACAAAGAGATTGCTCACCAATTACTGCACAGGCAAAACAGACTCAACTTGGGGAAATTAATTTGTCAGTCAAAATCAGAGTACAATAATGAGAAATATGAACAAATCTGAAAAACACCTTCCCCCCACCCCTCTCTTTTTTTCCTGGGCTCATCTTCACTCCTGACTTCTCTACCTCCTCCTACTAAGCAGCACAGGGGGAGAGGGAGCGGGGGGTTGCAGTTAGTTCATCACAAGTTGTCTCTGCTGCTCCTTCCTTCTTCATGTTCTTCTGTTCCAGTGTGGTGTCACTCCCATGGGGCCACAGGTCCTGCCAGAAAACCTGCTCCAGCGTGGGCTCCCCTCCACAGCGTCACAGCCTCCTTTGCGTGCATCCGCCTGCTCTGGCGGGCTGCAGCGTGCATATCTGCTCTGCCATGGACCTCCGTAGGCTGCAGGGGGACAGCCTGTGTCACCATGGTCTTCACTGCAGGCTGCAGGGGAATCTGCTTTAGGACCTGGATCACCTCCTCCTTTTCCTTCTTCACTGACTTTGGTGTCTGCAGGACTGACAGCTTCTGCACAGCATTTTTTAGCCCTTCTTACATATCACAGAAGTGCTACCAGGGTTGCTGGTTGGCTCAGCTTTGACCAGTAGCAGCTCCATCTTGGAGCTGGAACTGGCTTTGCCCAACATGGGGGCAAGTCCTGGTGTCTTCTCACAGAACCCACCCCTGCAGCCCCTGCCCACTCCCCTGCCCCAGCTTGCCACACAAACTCACTACAACAGTGATTGGCTACAGGGCAGAGAGGGGGGATTGAAAAGTATGGAAAGGGAGACAGAGAGAGATGGGGTGGCGGGGGGCGGGTAGCAATGGGCTACAGGACAGAGAGGAGGAACTAATAAAAAGGGAGAGGATACCAGACAGAGAGATGGAGAAAAACAAATATTAGTGATGAGCCACAGGGCAGAAGGAAGAATTAAAAAAGGGGAGAGTGAGGTAGATGAGAGAGACTGAGAAATATCAAAAATACTGATGATCTAAAGGGAAGAGAGAGGGAAAATAAAGAATAGGGACAGGGAACCAGACAGAGAGAGAATAATAAAGACAAAAATGGGCTATGGGACAGTGAGGGAAGAAGTTAAAACATAGGGACAGGGACCTGGAACAAAAGAATCTAAGAAAGTAAAAGTGTATCCAGAACACAGGGCAGAAAAAGGAATTTAAAAATAGAGACACAGCATCAGACAGCTGAGAGCGGCGGGAACTGTGAAGGGCTAAAGGGCAGACAGGGAGGAATTACAAGATTGGGATAAGAAGACAGACGGATAGATGGAGAAAGAAAAAGTAGTGATGGGCTGCAGGGCAGAAACAGAGGATAAAAAAAGAGGGATGGGACAGGTCAGAAGTGCAGAGAGAAAAAGAAAACAGAGAGGCAGAACAACAGAGAAAGAGGGGGACTTAGAGAACAAGAGAGGGAGAGGTACAGGAAGAAAAAAACAAAAAAATTAAAGCAGTGAGAGAAAGAAAAGGTGGGGGCAGGGAGGGACTGGGATGCAGAAGAGGGGTGACACAGCCCCAGGGGTCCAGGACTCACTGTACCTCCCGCTCTTGGAGCTGCTGGGAGAATTTGACAGTTCAGACATGTCTGTCTCTCTCTCCCTCTCCCTTCCTCCTCTGTAGCTGCAGTCACTTGACTGTCATCCACCTAAGAGAATAGATTGGTGCCTTACAGCTCTTACAATATGAGGCTTCCTAGAAACACAGCCTCACATGCACACACACACTACATGACTGTACTGTGGTTTTGGTTACGCATACAGACCCTGCCGTGCACACCGGTGATCGGATCTGCTGAGGACTACGCTAAGAAGGATCCATCCTCACCTGGAGAGGCAGGCTATCTCCTGTCTGCAGCTGCTGGCTGGATCCTTGTAGTGTTCAGTTATAGGGAATTTAGTTATTGGGCCTACAAGTAGCTCATGGTCACAGGAGCGTTCCAGACACTTTTAGAAGGCCTTGAACAGAATAAACAAGAAGAGAGAAAAAGAAAGATACCAATTAGAAAAACACAGGTGCACATTCCATGATAAAGGGAACTTGGCACAAACAACCTCAATTCAGGGGCTTATCTCGACCAATTGGACTAAGACAAGTCCTGCATGCTCTAATTAATACGGCCAATTATGTCCTATGTTTATGCGCGTGTACAGAGCGGGTATAACTAACTCTATCTTACGTTTGTGCGCGTGGACAGTACCGATGTAACCAAGCACCGTTTATGCTTGTGCGCGTGGACACCAAATGCTTGCATGCAGCAACTGTCCTGGGTTCAGCTGGGATAGAGTTAATTTTTACAGGAACCTGGGAGGTGGGGGGCATAGCCGGGGCAGCTGACCTGAACTGGCCAAGGAGCTATTCCATACCATGTGACATCATGCTCAGTATATAAAGGGGGAGCGGGCCGGGGGGTGGGCTCTTCTTTTCGGTGGGGGAAGTGGCAGAGCGTCGGGTCCCGGGTGGTGAGCAGTTGCACTGTGCATCACTCTTTTTGTATACTTTTTCATTAGTACCGTTGTTGTTGTTGCAATTTCTTTGTGTTGTTCCAGTAAACTGCCTTTATCTCAACCCTCGAGGTTCCAGGTTTGGTTTGGTTTTTTTTTTTTTTTCCTCTCCTCCGTCTTCCCCCCATCCCACCGGAGGGGGGCGGGAGGAGTGAGCGAGCGGCCGCGTGGTCCTTTGTTACCGGCTGGGCTGAAACCACGACAGTCCTTTTTGGCGCCCAACGTGGGGCACGAAGGGTTGAGATAACGACAGATCTGGCCAGAGCGTGTTGAAACAAATTTGTCATACGCATTTCTTATACTAGATAAATAGATGTTAGTCACAATGTTGATTCAGCTGTTTACATGGTGGCGTTTTGTAAGTTCTTATATGCTTTATGTATTGCCTGTAGTTGCGTATCTCATCTCTGGGAGAGTGATTGGGATTATCATTTTGCTGTACTGGGCAATGTCGACTTGTGAAATGATTACATCACTGGTCATGAGGTTAAGCTGTTATCTGTATGAGGCAGTGATATCATTTCCAGACTTTGGGCACCTTCTGTCGGATTTTATTGGTAATTACACCCAACCCATGGGGAAGTCAGGGGGGAATACTTCCCCCCATCCGTTCCCCTCCCTTTTCTCTTTCCAACTAATTACAACAGTTTTCGAGAATTTTGAATATCCTTGGGATGCGCAAGCCTGTGTGCTGTTAGTGCTATGCCTCCTGACTATGTTTCAGGTCTTGTCTAGGGCTACAAAGAGGCTCTTTAAGAGTACCACCCAGAGATCTGTCCCAAAGCTGGATATTCATGGGTGGCACGGCGTGTGGGAGGATGTGGGCAGGTATCTAGAGAACTTCTCACCTCCAGTGACTTGGAAGTTCACTCCCGAACAACTGCAGAACCCTCATGAAGTGATAGAATTTTTGAAAGGAAAATGCTGTGGCTATCCCAGAGACACACAACTCACTACACTGTGCTGGGCCCTGGCCGGTATCTACCAAACCCTGCTTGATACTATGCAGCACCCCCAGGGGGAAAAGGGGGAAAAGATGGAAAACAAGACAACATGCACCGTGGCTGCCCCAACCCCGACAACATGCACCGTGGCCGCCCCAACCCCGACAACATGCACCGTGGCCGCCCCTACCACGACAACAGGTACCATGGCTGCCCCTACCCCGGTGACAGATACTGCCACTAAACCAGAGAACCAACCTGTGCCAGTATCAGTTGCCCCTGTACAGAAAAAGAAACACACAAAGAAATCAGTTCGCTCAGTGAGAGATGAAGATGAACCAGGGTCATCGCGAGAACAGGAGGAAGAGGCAGAACCTGAAATAATTACCCGATCTCTATCCCTGAGTGAGTTGCGTGACATGCGAAAAGATTTTAGCCGCCACCCAGGTGAGCACATTGTTACCTGGCTGCTCCGATGCTGGGATAATGGGGCTAGTAGTGTGGAATTAGAGGGTAAGGAAGCCAAGCAGTTGGGATCTCTGTCTAGAGAAGGGGGTATCGACAAGGCGATTGGGAGAAAAACACAAGTCCTCAGCCTCTGGAGGCGACTTCTGTTAGGTGTAAAGGAAAGATACCCTTTCAGGGATGAAGTTACATGTCACCAAGGCAAGTGGACCACCATGGAGAGAGGTATCCAGTACCTGAGGGAATTAGCCGTGCTGGAGGTGATTTATAATGATCCAGAAAATGCGCAGTCACCCACAGATCCAGATGAAGTCCAATGCACACAACCGATGTGGCGGAAGTTTCTACGAAGTGCACCACCAACCTATGCCAACTCATTGGCAGTAATGTCCTGGAAAGAAGGCTATGGACAAACGGTGGATGAATTGGCTGTCCAACTCCGGCAATATGAAGGAAGTCTCTCTTCCTCCCTACGGGCCTGTGTCTCAGCTGTAGAGGAATTGTCCCGAGAGTTCCAGCAATTCAAAGTAGATATGTCCTCCTCCTCACCTGTACAGGCCCGCATTGCAGTTATTGGGAGTAAGTGTTCCTCTGCCCAAGAGAGAGGAGAGAGAAAGTACACACAACGGGCTCGCATAGGAAACCCCAGTCGCCCAGGAATTTTAGAAGTGATCACGGACTGGCCAGAAGACAAAGACTTTGGAATGTTGCCAGAGGAGGAGGTGACACGGGCTGAAGAGGCCCCGCTGTATAATAAACTGCCAGAAAATGAGAGGCAATATGCCCTGTTCACTGATGGGTCCTGTCGCATCGTGGGAAAACATCGGAGGTGGAAGGCTGCTGTATGGAGTCCTACACGACTAGTTGCAGAAACTGCTGAAGGAGAAGGTGAATCGAGTCAGTTTGCGGAGGTGAAAGCCATCCAGCTAGCATTAGATATTGCTGAAAGAGAAAAGTGGCCAGTGCTCTATCTCTATACTGACTCATGGATGGTGGCAAATGCCCTATGGGGGTGGCTACAGCAATGGAAGAAGGGCAACTGGCAACGCAGAGGTAAACCCATTTGGGCTGCCGCACTGTGGCAAGATATCGCTGTTCGGATAGAGAAGCTAGTGGTAAAAGTACGTCATGTAGATGCTCATGTACCCAAGAGTCGGGCCACTGAAGAACATCAAAACAATCAGCAGGCAGATCAGGCCGCCAAGATTGAAGTGTCTCAGGTGGACCTGGACTGGCAACGTAGGGGTGAGCTATTTATGGCTCGGTGGGCCCACGATACCTCAGGCCATCAGGGGAGAGATGCAACATATAGATGGGCTCGAGATCGAGGGGTGGACTTGACCATGGACACTATCGCACAGGTCATCCACGAATGTGAAACATGTGCCGCAATTAAGCAAGCCAAGCGGCAAAAACCCCTGTCGCATGGGGGGCGATGGCTGAAATGTAAACAGTGGGAGGCCTGGCAGATTGACTATATCACACTCCCACGAACACGCCAAGGCAAGTGCCATGTGCTTACAATGGTGGAAGCAACCACTGGATGGCTGGAAACATACCCTGTGTCCCATGCCACTGCCCAGAACACTATTCTGGGCCTTGAAGAGAAAATTTTATGGCAACACGGCACCCCAGAAAGAATCGAGTCGGACAACGGGACTCACTTCCGAAACAACCTCGTAGATACCTGGGCCAAAGAACACGGCATTGAGTGGGTATATCACATCCCTTATCACGCACCGGCCTCCGGAAAAAATCGAACGATACAACGGACTGCTGAAAACTACATTGAGAGCGATGGGGGGTGGGACTTTCAAACATCGGGATACACATTTAACAAAAGCCACCTGGTTAGTTAATACTAGAGGATCCGCCAATCGGGCTGGCCCCGCCCAACCAAGACTTCCACATACTGTAGAAGGCGATAAAGTCCCTGTAGTGCGCATGAGGAGTATGTTAGGAAAGACAGTCTGGGTTAGTCCTCCCTCAAGCAGAGGCAAACCCATTCAAGGGGTTGTTTTTGCTCAGGGACCTGGGTACACCTGGTGGGTGATGCAGAAGGATGGGGAAGTTCGATGTGTACCTCAGGGAGATTTGATTTTGGGAGAGAATAGCCAGTGAATTGGGCTGTATGATACCTAACTGCTAAATACCCTGCCAATGCATGTCATTGTATCTATAGTGTCTATATGCCATATCAAGGGTATTACTGTAAGAATTACCCAAATGACTGCGGGATGGACTTTGAAACTAAGCCAAGTACAACAGCGACGGAACTTGAACTGACACTCAGCAATTTCCTCAAGATCAACATCCTCGACCTGCAGAACAAGGGCGTGAGTTGCACCAAATGTACTAGCCACAAGTTCCAGAGGCAGCATACAACAACCCACCATCTCTCACCATCTCTCTTATCCTGAAGAACTGTTACAACAGATGGAGCCCCAAAGTCATGGACTAAATAAAATCAATGGACACATTAGAGGAATAGCCCATACGCTAAAGGAATACCATTCGCGTGTGTGTGTGTGTGCGGGGGGACGACGGGGACGGACGCAAGTCCATATACTTATATATATAAGACAAGGAAGTGGTAGTGGTCGATTGGAAAATGTAAGATCTGGGCATGATGTAGATGGTATAGAATAAGGGGTGGATAATGTCCTGGGTTCAGCTGGGATAGAGTTAATTTTTACAGGAACCTGGGAGGTGGGGGGCATAGCCGGGGCAGCTGACCTGAACTGGCCAAGGAGCTATTCCATACCATGTGACATCATGCTCAGTATATAAAGGGGGAGCGGGCCGGGGGGTGGGCTCTTCTTTTCGGTGGGGGAAGTGGCAGAGCGTCGGGTCCCGGGTGGTGAGCAGTTGCACTGTGCATCACTCTTTTTTGTATACTTTTTCATTAGTACCGTTGTTGTTGTTGCAATTTCTTTGTGTTGTTCCAGTAAACTGCCTTTATCTCAACCCTCGAGGTTCCAGGTTTGGTTTTTTTTTTTTTTTTTTTTCCTCTCCTCCGTCTTCCCCCCATCCCACCGGAGGGGGGCGGGAGGAGTGAGCGAGCGGCCGCGTGGTCCTTTGTTACCGGCTGGGCTGAAACCACGACAGCAACCAATCAGAGTTTCTAAACAACTTAGAAATTGTATAAAAATGATCAGCTAAGCTCAATAAAGGGACGACTTTAATCATCATATTGGTGTTCTATCGTCCCGGCCCCGCACGGAATAATCCCTAAACCCTACAGATCCTCTTTATTTTATTCTTCAAATAAAAAATATTCTTCAAATGCAGACCACTACGGAAACTTTCCATCTGTCTCGTACCGTCACGGCAGAAGAAAGGGCAACCAGGGCGAAACGGTGCCAGCTGACATCCAGCTGAGAGAAGAAGAAAAAAAAAAAAAAAAAACACACAACACTTTAGCATAAAACTGGGTAGGAATCCAAAGCTACCTTTTTTTTTTTTGTGAAGGTTTGTGAAGACAGTACGACTGAGCGGAGGAAAAAGTATTTTTGCGTCATCTTCGGTACAGTTGTTGACACAGGCCACTAGAGCTTTTGCATTTTTCAGACAACCGTGCCTTTTTTTTTTTCTCCCTTCTTTTTTGACTCATTGGCAACTTTACTTTCACTAGAACTCACTTTCCTAGATACACGCAGGTGACAGACATAGAGACCTACATACATTTTCTCAAGCCTTAGTATAGCCGAGGCTTCATCACCCTATACATCCCAAGTTGAGTAGTTTTGCTAAAGAGCACAGCAACACATCTGTCCTCGTGAACTGCCTCGTTGCAAAAAAGGAATCATTTTTTCCAGGCCGTTGCTCCAAACGGTCAAGATCTTTTAAAACCGCAGTTGTGCCACCAAACCCGCTCAGGGTCCCTCCTAGCTTTTGACCGCCCTGAGATTTAACAGGCGCACGCTCCATTCCATCTTCCAACAGCAAAAATACGTTAACGCTCTCGGACCCAGGGCGCAACCCTACGGATGTCCACGCACACACCCTGCCGTTTTGATGAGGAGCCACCAAGCAGCCCTGCGAGCACAGCTGCACGCGCCAGATTGGTTTCCCCTACGCCGCGAGTTACCGGTTTCCGTGAACGTAGTTTCTGACGCTTTAAACCGAAAACCGTATCTCGACGCTTCGCCACAGCAGAAACGACCCATCGCTGGAACGCTACAAAAACGCAGTAACACCAATTGCAAACCCACAGCAGCAACAGCTCCAGAAATATTTAGACCAGGAACAAGGGAGAAAAATAAAACAGCTTCATCTCACGCACAGGGGAGCGGCAGGCAGAGAAAAGGGTCGGCATTCTGAGCCCTTACAGAAAACGGGCATTCTCCTTCCGTTCCTCGGCCCGTCCGTGAAGGTCTAAATACCGCAACACTACTACGGCAACGTCGAGAGTAGGGAACAGGACTTGCCACTGACCCATGCTATTTACGTAGCAGGACGCGTACGCACAGGGACACGTTTTGCCACACACAGCCATGAACTTCCTGAAAATTTACGTTTACCAAAAAAAGCCATTTGGAACATATTGCCAAACAACGTTCGGCAAGAAAGCTTTGATGCCTTTGACACACGCAAGTTTCTGGTCACTTGCTATTTGCTTCCTGTTGCTGCTGCTGTTCTTCCTTCAGAAATTCTACTCGTCGCCAAGTTATTCACTACTGGTTCAAGCATTTGCCTTCCTGGTATTACCAGCACATTCACAGAGGCAAGTAACTTAATTGCTCTTCTACAATTATCCAAACGACAATTACAGCCATGAAAGAGAAGGAGAGGTCAGGCAGCAGAAGAGCTCTGCAGGCTGGCACCAGTCAATATTGCACTCTCTAAAATCAAACAACAACAAAACAAAACCGTGACCCTGTAGCCTTCTTTTTTTTTTTTTCCTTCTTCTTTCAGAGCTCATCCCTGCCTCAGCATTTTGTCTTGTCAGAGCATGAAGCGCAGGTGATCCGTACCCTGACGACTTCTGCGTGTGATGAATGCCTGTTCAGAAATAGTCCAGATCTGCAAGACTGGTGTCGTTTTTATGGTTTTAATCATCATAACTCAAATTTTATTTACTCACGCATTTGTGAGGAAACTAATTAACTTTTAGACACTGCCTCTCCTTTTTTTGGGGGGTGGGGGTGGAAATGTGTTAGAGACCGAACAACATTACGATTCAGAGCTCCCAACCACGAGGGAGTGGTGGAGAAATTAGTGAAAGCAAAGACCAACAGCAGCAACATCAACTGAAAGTTGGCTTTAATTCCGATCACGTACTTAAGCGACTCTGCAAGTCTATGCCTCGGTCCTAGGAATGACTAGTCCCTTTTTGGAAGGACAAACTTGTTTACTTAAAAGTCCTAGACTGAAGACTCCGCTGAACGGAATGGGGATTGTCCCACGGGACAACATGCCATCAACACTCTTAATGGGGAAGGAAAAAAAAAAAAACCAAATAAAAATCAAGTTTAAGTACCAGTTCCCATCATGTTTCACTCATTACATTTCTACTGGCATCTAGGTGCTCAAAAATGAACTACAGGGACACCACATATTCCTAAAAATTCAGTTATACATAAAAAAGTAAAAGGCTATTTCCAGCTTGCCCATCAAATCAGTATGAACAGAGAGAAGAGAAACACTCAACCCTGAAGAAGCTAACAGGCAGCTCTGAATTTACCAGACAGGAAATTTCATTCTTTCACCTGAAACAAAAACACATCAATGGACCAGTTCAGGAACAGGGCACGATCTGTTAACAGCAATTTTTCCATCAGCTTTTCTGCACTAGCAGCAAATTTGCCTTCTCTGTGGGTTTAACGTGGAGCATCTGTAGTGCCCTCGAACTCGCAAGTGTTTCTCTCCGCTCCCCCAGCCCGATACGTGCGATTACCTGAGCAGCAAGCAGAATTAACCACTGTCGTGGTTTAACCCCAGCCAGCAACTAAGCACCATGCAGCCGCTCACTCACTCCCCCCCCCATCCAGTGGGATGGGGGAGAAAATCAGGAAAAGAAGTAAAACTCCTGGGTTGAGATAAGAACGATTTAATAGAACAGAAAAGAAGAAACTAATAATGATAATGATAACACTAATAAAATGACAACAGTAGTAATAAAAAGATTGAAATGTACAAATGATGTGCAGGGCAATTGCTCACCACCCGCCGACCGACACCCAGCCAGTCCCCGAGCGGCGAATCCCTGCCCCCCACCTCCCAGTTCCTAAACTAGATGGGACGTCACATGGTATGGAATACACTGTTGGCCAGTTTGGGTCAGGTGCCCTGGCTGGGCATGAGAAGCTGAAAAATCCTTGACTATAGTCTAAACACTACTGAGCAACAACTGAAAACATCAGTGTTATCAACATTCTTCACATACTGTACCAGCTACTAGGAAGACAGTTAACTATATCCCAGCTGAAACCAGGACAACCACGCAGGATTTTCTTCGTGTGACGCGGAAGGTGACACTGGGAGAAGAGGAGACAAAGAAATGAACCTGCTTGTCACACCCAGCCAATGGTGAAAAGACAGGGGAGGATTCTGCCGGAAGGGCTCTGCACCCCAGGAGCTCCCACCGGCCGGTTTCTCTCCCCTTTGCCCAGTACCGAGGGGACGACGACACCTCGCCCGCGCCAACTCGCAGCGGGGGCTGCCCCAGGAGAGACGGGGGACCCCCACCTCGCTTCTGCCCGCGGGAACGGACCGGGAGAGGCCCTCCACGCAGAGAGAGGAGCGCGGCGTGGATTGCATGCCCGAGGGAAGAGGCCGGGCTCCCCGCTGGCAGAAGGACAACTCACCTCCCTGCTGCTCGGAGCGGCTTGCTGCGGACAGCCCTGCCTGCGCCCGGCCGCTCTTCCGCCGTGCTGGGAGCGCAGTCCGGCCGACGGACGCTCCAGCGAAAAGACACTCCAGCTAACCGCGCTTCCTGCTCCTTACAGCCGCAGGTACTTCTGCCTCTGGCTAACGCACGCTCCAGACAGCGGACACCCCGCCTCGTTCCAGCTCCCGCTTGCTACAGTTCTGGCTCGTTGAAGCCCCAGCTCCGCACTGAAGCTCCGGCTGATTTCAGCTGCTTCTCCTTACAAGCTCCAGCTACGTGCAACGGTCTGGGCTTTCCATAAGGTTGTATTATCAACTGCTGTCAAAACTGGAGCATTAGGATTAAACGTCAGAGTTACACGCCGAATAAATATTCGTTAATTTGCGCGATTAATTACTTAACAACTATTCTGAGCAGTGCAGAAAGAAGAGCTGGACTCAAAGAGGGCACGTGGGGTCTGAAAAGCACCTTTCCCCCCCACAGACCATCACAGATGTTGAGTTCGGCCTGCTGCGTGCCGGACTCCCAAACTTTGGCGTCCAACACAACCAGATCCCCATCTCCGGGGAGGGTCCACGCACCCTGCCCGCCCCCCGCTTCCCCCCGCAGCCCCCAACACCCTCCCACCCGCCTGCAAAACCAGCCAAGCTGGCTCCCGCTTTTGGCCCCCACACCAGCTGACTCGGGGCCCATTTGGGAGCCAAAAAACCCGGCTGCTGAGCCTGTTCTCAAGGCCCAAACACGCAGGGCCGGACCTCTGTTTCTGGGCCCAAAGCCGCGCAGCTCAGTCTGTTTCCGAGCCCCCACATCAGCCACGCGAGCCTGTTGTCAAGCCCCAGGAACAGAAAACTTGTTCTCCATTTCTGACCCTGCAGTGCCCACAGGCGACGCTGAGCGTAGCCACCCCACAGCCCTGCACCCCCGGGGCCCCACACGTAGTTTCGGGGAGTGCTCGGGACCTGCGGAGGGCCCGGCCCCACGCCTCTGCGGGGCAGCCCCAGCACAGGCAGGGTGTCACTTCACGATTGCCGTTTCAGGCTTTATTTCCCCGCCATCACCGGCACGGCCAGGCCCCCACCCCAAACCCCCCAGCCGAAGCACCCCCGCGGGTAGCCGGGCCCAGCCACCCAGAAAACAAGAAAACCAAAGAGGGTACAAGTCAGAGACCGTGGGGAAAGGCAAGGAGAAGGACACAGAAACAGAGAGAGCATGGGAGGCATAGGGAGCAGGACAGAGAGATGGAGCAAGAAAGGAAAAAAGGACGGGAGGCAGAACCAAGGGAAAGAGAGACAAGGACGGGGAGCAGGACAAAGGCACGGAAGAGGAAAAAAAAAAAATAGCGACGGGCTGCAGGACAGAGATGAAGGGATTAAATAGACACAGGGAGCACGACAGAAGGACACAGAGAGACAAAAGGGACAAAGAGCAGGCCAGCATCGGAGGGGAAAAAACCAACTGCGATGGGCAGTGGGAGACAGATATGGAAAAAGAAAAAAGTACTGAGGAACAGAAAAAAGAAAGAAGCGACAGCTAGCTGGACAGGCGGACACAGTTAGAAAGGGCGGGAGAGGGAATGGGGCAGAGAAAGACAGACAGAAAAGGTAGCGAAAGAAAGCAAGGCAGAGGAACAGCAAGGCGGGGCGGGGGGGAAGGGACAGGGGTCTGGACAGAGATGGAGAAATAAGCAGCAGGGACAGAGGAGACAGAAAGAGGGACAGGGAACATGGCAGAGAAGGAAAAATCAGGACAGCGGCAGGACAGAGAGAAAAAACTGGGACGGTCCTCAGGACAGAGAGGAATACGAATACGAGCAGGGAGCGGGACAAAGGGATACAGCGAGAAACGACAGGACAGGAAGCAAGACAGCGCGACAGACAAGAACAATGAGAGAGAGAGAGAGAGAGACACCGACAGAGACCGTGAGAAGCACAGGGGGGTGGGAAATTTAGAAAGAGAGGTATCAGGAGCCCTGCAGAGAAAGGGAGGGTGAATAAAAAAGGGGCAGGAAGCAGCACAAAGGGTCACAGAGAGTAAGAGATGAACAGGAAGGAGGACGGGGACAGTGAGATCCAGAATGACAAAAATAAACAGCAACAGCGAGCAAGACAAAGGGATAGGCAGAGAAACAGAAAGTAGGAAGAAGAGAGATAGGAAGGCAGGCACACAGAGCGGCACATACAGGCGCAGAGAGCAAAAGAACGCCAGGGGAACAGGCCAGAGAAATTGGGAGGTGGGGAAAGAGGCGGATGCAGATCAGGACAAGGAGATGGAAAAGGAAAAAACAGCGACTGGCTGCAGGACAAAGATGGGGATGGGGCGGGGGGAGAGGGAGAGGGAGCAGGACAAGAATGCAGAGAGAAAAAGAAAGGGGGGCAGTTGAATGAGAGAGAGAGAGAGGAAGGGGGGGAGGAAGAGGGAGCAGGACAAGAGAATAGACAGAAGAGAGGAGGCACAGGGAAGCAAAATAAAAACAAAAAACAAAACAAAACAAAAAAAAAACCAAACGTCACAGCAGCATGAGAAAGCGAGGGGGTCAGGAGAGGGGGAGGGAGGGACCGGGAGGCACAAGAGGAGCGACAGGGCCCTGAGGGCCCAGGACTCACCACAGCTCTCGCTCTTGGAGCTGCCAGGAGACCTTGCCAGTTCAGATGCTTCTTTCTCCTTCTCTCCTCCCTTCCTCTTCTCCACATAACGGAACACGTGAGCGCCTCGCAGCTCTTACGAGATGAGGCCTCCTAGACACGGAGCCTCGCTCGCTCACTATGTGGCCGTACCGCGCTGCTGGTCATGCATACAGACCCTGGCGGTCTAACCTGCCATGGACTACGAGGCGGGATCCTCCCACACCCAGAGAGGCAGGCTCTCTCTTGCCTGCAGCAGGAGGCAGCTGCCAGCCAGATGGCCTTCCGTTTCTTCTTCTTTACTTTTCTGTGGCCTCTCCAGCTTCAGAAGCTCCCGTCCACAGCCAGTAAGTGCTCCGCCTGTCCCTCTGTGCTCCCGCGCCGCGAGGAGAGGGAGGCCAGGCAGAGACAGCCCACGCAAGCCTGAGGCCGCTGCAGTCAACGGCATCCCCGGGGACGAACGGACAACCGCACTCACAGCGTGGCCTCTGGGAGAGGGAAAGAGGCAGCAGTGACCATTATTACCGTAGCTTGACCCTGGCCGGAGCCCCTCCTTCCGCAGGGGCTTCCGCAGACGCCGCTCGTTCCCCGCGCCGCTGCTAACGGCACCCACGTTCAGGGAGACTCGAGAACATCGCAGGGCCAGCTTGCTGCCCTCACGACAGGGCTCGGGGGCTGCCTGCGGCTACAGCACAGGCTTCAGGGGAGGGGCTGGAGCTGGGGGCAGCCGCACGGGCCGAGCGAAGGCGTCGGGGGAGCTCCGGCGACTCGGGGAGGCGCCCGCTGGCCGCGCCTGGGGGGTGCCCGCCTCCGTCCCCTCTTCCCTTCTATCGGCTCTCAGGGAACTGCCGGGCGCTGCCCTGGCCCGGCTCGCCTCCGGCGGACCGGGAGCCTGCCGCGGCGGCCGCTTCGCAGCTTCCCGTCCCGCCAGCCCCGGGCGGCCAGCGGGCAGGAGGCACCCCCCGCCCCCGCCGGAGGGGATCGCTCGCCTCACCCGCGATCCCGGCGCTCGCCCGCTGCCGCTGAGACCCGCGCCCTGCGCGCCACCACGCTGCTCCCAGGGACCGCGCATGCGCCGGAGGGATCAGAGCCGGCGAGCGAACGCCGGGCTGCCCCACGCGCCCAGGAGGCGCGTCCGCACGGCTGGTCGGGGAGCGGGCGCAGCGGGAAGCCCGCGGAAAACCACACGAAACCGGTAACGCTCCTGCGTCTGACCTTGTCGGACTCCGGGGGCCGCGGCGGCAGCGGGGACTACGCCGCGCCCGAGAGCCACGCTGCCGCCCGGCCGCCGAGTCCGCGAAAACTACAGCTCCCGGCATGCCCCGGGAGGCAGCCTGCCCTGCTGTCCGACCCCGAGAGGACGCCGCTTCCGTTTCCGCCCACCCCCCACGCCGGCGCAGCCGCAGTTCCCGCCGAGCCCCCAGCGCCGCTCCGGGCAGCTCCGGCGCGCTTTCGCCGCCCGGCTCCGGCACGGCGCGGCATCCCCCGCCCGGCTCCGGGCAGCGCCCGCCGCCGCTCCGGCACGGCGCGGCCCCGCTGCCGCTCCGTGCGTCCGACACGGACCCTGCCGTCCTCCTTGGGGCTTTCCCCGGAACCCGCCGGCCGACTGCGCAGCCCCGCCACGGGGCCCGGTGAGCACCCCCCCCGCGCGCTCACGTGCTCCCAGCGGCCCTGTGAGCTCCCGCCCCCCGCGCGCACGTGCTCCCAGCCGCCCTGTGAGCCCCCAGGGCTCGGGCTCGGCCTCGGCACAGGCGGCCCCCACCTCCCCCGGGCCACCCCCGCCCCCGACGCTCGCGGTCCGAGGGGCGCCCGGCCCCGCTCCCCTTCTCCCTCGGGGCAGCCGCAGCCCGGCCACCGCTCCGCTCCGCTCCTGCCTGGGCTCCCACCGGCCCCGCCCCCGGCAGCCCCCCCTGGCCAGAGAGCGGCCGTCCCCATCAGCCTCACTGCCCGCACCTGCGGCTCCTCCAGCCCCGGCCCGCAGCTGTGGTACCGAAATCCGGAACAAAACTCCTCAACACCAATGTGAACTTAAGCAGCAGGCACTTCCTTGATTGAATGAAAGATGTCAAGAGTCAGCTGATTGGGAAGAGGTGTTAACTGGGGTCAAAATACAGATTTTAATACCCCTCTTATTTTAGTTCTAAGACTTGGCCATTGCCAGGTATCATCTTTTCCATTTACCCAGGTCCACCAGTGAGGCCACAAGGGAGATTTCTTCCAGAGAGAGGATAGAGTTATTAAGTCTAAAGTCCACGAGTTGCCTTTCTCCTTCATGAAAAGGTGAGTGGATCATATATCATCACTAGTCACCCAAACAGTTAAGCCTGAACTTTTCACCTGTCCTTTAATACAGTCAACTCCAAGCTAAATTTTTTCCGTTATTAAGAGGGGACCAAAGATCATGTAAAATATTATTATACTTTCTACAAATACATCCCCATCTTAGAGCTTTAGCTACTAGAGAAAGTCTTTGGAGTTTGGGGTCAGAGGAGCTGCAAGTATAAACCTTCATTCAGCTCTGTTTAGGATGTGTGATTTTTCTCTGGTTGTCTAAACCAGTCTAAATTTCCATAGATGGTCCCGACTCTGGGTGGCTCTAACGAGGATCCTGGAACTCCAGTAAATTCTAAACATTGTTTTATATTTTCAATATGATCCCAAGTTCCTTTTTGCACTTGTCTCTACGGTTTTGGCAACTGACAGCCCCAAGGGGTGCTTGTACAAGTTTCTCCCGAAGGGCGATTAAATGAATTCTTTTGTCCACGAGGTGGATGGTTTGGTAATGTTATAATTCACAACGCTATAATTCCTTCTTTCAAATTTAAAAAAAATAATTGCCTTTTAAATCCATCCCATTTAATTTGCTAAAATGATTCTCATTGTTCTGCATCTTTTCTCAAGTTTTGGTTAAATTCAATGTCAGTATTCTCCACGGAACTAGATTTTCATCTGACTTTGGAATCGGAAGGCAGGCTGTTACTGAGGTTAAGTTTTGTGTCTTTACAAAACTTTGAATCAGTTACAAAACTAGATTTTTTTTTTTTAATCCAAATTACAAAAACGGTTAATCTCAAGATTAATAGCTCAAACAATAATTGTTTCATTTTGTTTATCTCATGTTTAGAACCCCTCAAAAAAAAATGCATACGCCCTCTAAACACACAAAAAGATTATTGCCCTCGACAATATTCCTAATAGCAACCCCAATATTATCAACTTTACACAGCTGTTTTCCCAAACAGATAACGTGAAACTTACTTATAGATTTTCAGTTTTAAAGGGCCAGTTTCTTTAGACTTCCGGTTTCTTGTTGGTGCTTTCTTTATTCTTGAATAATGAAGCCAAGGTTCTTCTCCCAGACCTTTACTGCTATAAGGGTTGTTAAAATGACTCGATACGGTCCTTTCCGCTTCTCAGTGATTTTATATATATTCAATCTCCTGGTCGGAAGGGATGCGCTGCTACGTCCAACTCTAAGGGTCCAGCTGTGGAGACATACTAACAAAGTTCTTGAAAAGAATTGCTTAAAGAAATCATAACACCTTTTAAAAACATATCTCCAAAGGCACTCAAGATACTCAGAACATAGGACTCTTGATATGGTCTTTCATACAACATTTCATAATGACTTAAATTTTCTTTCTCTTCTGGCTATACTCTGATTCTTAATAGAGCCATGGGTAATGCTTTAACCCATGTGAGGAGTGAGGTTTCCTGACAAATTTTACTCGACTGTTGCTTAAGGGTATAGTTCATTCTCTCTGTCTCTCTCTCTCTCTCTCCCCGCCCCCCCCCGCCCCCCCACTTGCTTGTGGTCTATATGGGGTGTGATAGTCTCAATCTATAGATAATACTTTGCTCAACCTGTCTCACAGTCTTTGCTATAAAATGAGGGCCATTGTCAGATGACATTCCTACAGGCACCCCATATTTTGGTATTATCTCTTTGAGCAAGACTTTGAGTACTTCCCTTGCTCTGTTGGTGCGACAAGGGAAAGCCTTGGGCCACCCAGTAAAGATATCAACTCAAACTAGGATATATCCTTCTTTTCAAGGCAATTCTATAAAATCAATTTGCTAATATTCTCCTAAAAAATTTCCTTATTTCATAATCCCAAAGATGATCTTATTACTGATTCGGGGATATTTTTATATATAAATTTCACATCCGCTTCTAATTGTTTAAACAATCTTTGTCATATTTCACTTTCTGTTCCCCAATATACTTTGTGATGTTCAGCTCGGGCAATTTCTCTTATTATTGTGGGTGGGACTATTATTTGACCTGTCGGTGTTACAGCCTATCCTGTTTCATTTTGTTAGCCTGCAATCTAATAATTAATTCTTCATCTTTTTCGTTATAATTTGGAGTTTCTTTAGGCAATTTTATACTTTTCTCTGGAACTAGTGCTAGGATGCCTTTTTCCGCAGCCTCTTTAGCAGCTTTATCAGCCAGTCGGTTACCTGCGTTAGGACCGGTCTTACCTAACTGATGTGCTTTACAGTGCATTATCGTGACTGCTGTTGGTTTTGGAATGGTTTCTAACAATTTCGGTATTTGTTCTGCGTGCTGAATGGTGGTTCCTTGTGCAGATAACGGTCCTCTTTCTCTCCGTATCGCTCCGTGTGCACGTACTACTCCAAAAGTGTACTTTGAGTCTAAGTGTTGACTCGCTTTCCTTGACTTAGTTCCAGAGCTCGAATAAGAGCTATCGATTCAGCCTTTTGGGCAGATATCGTCGAAGGCAAAGTTGGCAATGCAATTACCTCCTCGGTAGTTATTGTCTATCTTGATAAACGTTTTCCTTCACAGATGGAACCGCTTCCGTCGGCATATAGTTCCCAATCTGTTTCTTCTAGCGGCACATCTCAGAGATCCAGTCAGCTGGAGTGAACTCTTTCGATTGTCTGCAAGCAGTCACGTTCCAGTTCTCCTTTAACTTGATCAGTTGTTGAAAACGCAACAGAGTTAACGGTGGTAGTAGTTTTTAGGTAAACATCATCTTGTTCCAGCAACGCCACTTGGTATTTCCGCATTCTGCTAGGGGATAACCAATGCCCCCCTTTCTGTTTTAGCACAACAGTTATCATATGGGAAACGTACAGTAATCCTTTGTCCTCTAATCCTTTGTCCTCAGGTGAACTTACGAGCTTCCTGGGTCAGTAGCACAGTTGCAGCGACGGCTCTCGGACGACCAGAGCGTCCCAGACTCATGTTACCTAATCGCTTCGAGAAGTAGGCCACAGCTCGCCCACTTGGCCCTAAATATTGGGCCAGGATACCCAGAGCTATACCTCTTCTTTCACAAGCAAAAAGTTCAAGTGTCTTTGTGAGATCTGGCAGGCCTAGGGCTGGCACCCCCATTACAGCCTGTTTCCATTCTTGGAAAGTAGCTTTCTCGGCATCGGTCCAATCCGTTGTTTGAGGTTTTGAGCTGCTCCTATAAAGGTCGGGCCAGCAAGCCACAATTTATAATCTACAGGTGACACCACTCAACCATTCCCGGAAATGCTCGTCATTAATTTTTTTAGTCTTAGGTTCGGGGAGACGACAAATTGCCTCTTTTCTCTCAGTTCCCAATTGTCTCTGTCCTTTTAGGATTTTAAAACTCAAATAAGTTTCTTCTTTCTGGGTTATTTGGTTTTTTTCTTTTGACACTCGATATCCACTGATTCCCCAAAAGTTCAAAAAGTTAATAGTTAACTTTGTGCATTGTTCTTCTGTCTCAGCTACAATTAACAGATCATCCATATATTTCAGCAAGATTTCTTGATTATTTTCTTTCTTCCAAATCTCTAATTCTCGTGCCAATTGATTTCCAAACATGGTAAGACTATTCTTAAAGCCTTGAGGCAAGACTGTCCACGTATATTGTGTTTTTTCTCCCAGTCTCAGGATTTTCCCGTTCCAAAGCAAAAACCTCTCGACTATTGGGATCCAAGGGAGTACGGAAAAAGGCATCTTTTCCGTCTAACACTGTGAACCATTCTTGTTTCTCCGTTAGGGTTGTTAACAAAGTATAAGGATTTGCTACTACCGGATGAATATCTTGTACTATTTGATTTATTGCTCTGAGGAGGTCTTGAACTAATCTATCATCTTTTTCATTAGCCTTTTAACAGGCAAGATCGGGGTGTTATATCTGGATTCACATTCTATTAACAATTTGTATCTTAAAAATTTTTGTATTACCATTACTAACCCTTTCCGACTTTCCGGTTTTAAGGGGTATCGTTTAATTCTTACCGGATTCGATCCTGGCTTTAAATCAACTCTTACAGGTTCTGCTTTTTGGATTTACCGGGAACTTCCCAGTCCAGACGATTGGAATTACAGCATTGTACTTTGACTGGTATAATCTTCTGCTGTCGGTAACCGTCCTGTTAACAACAAAGCCACTGCTTCGATACGTTTAGTTTCTGGAATTAAAGTTTTAATCTCTCCATTTTTAAATTTAATTTCTGCCTCTTAAGTTCTCAAATAGATCTCTCCTTAACAGGATTTTAGGAGAATTTGGCACATACAAAAACTGCTGAGTGACCCGTTGCTTTCCTAATTTCATTGTTAAAGATTTAAAGAAGGGTCTAGTTTCTCGTTCACTTGTTGCGCCGACAGACACCACCAATTTCTTCAACACTTAACTCTCCCTCTAAGGTATTTAAAACTGAAAAGGTGACCCTAGTGTCAATTCAAATTCAATTTTCTGTTCTCCCAGTTTAGCTGTAACCAGAGGTTCTGCTGGGAGACTCCCCTCCGGTCCCCGTCAGATACGTTCACTTAAAAAGAACAAATCTACATATGGCACTTTATTCCATTTACTCTCTCTCCTACAAAACAACAGTAACTGCAATATAGTATTGTAACTCAAAGTTCTGTTTGTTTACCATTTTTCCTGCAATTCACCCCAATGTGCCAATAAACGTCCCAACAGTGATGTTTTTGGTAACTTTTCATCAGCAGTTCTATTTCCTGCACTCTTATTCTTAAACAATTTTGCTAATGCCATTATACTTATATACATTCAAATAGCAAATACCAAACAAATGCAAATGACAGTTGTCCCAAATAATACACAAAGTCCAACCCAGCAATAGCTTTCGCTTATGACTTACGGGCAGACGCCTAGGCTTCCACTGCAGACGGGTACCCTCCAAGCCCCAACCCTGCGAAGCTTTCACCGCGCCTCACGGGCAGGCTTTCCAAACAAATTCCAAAGAAGCAGCGCCTTACCTTTTTTCCAGGGAACGCTGCGAGGAGCTTTGTGAGTCGAGGGTGATGGTTCTCCCCGAGAATACCTCGGTGCCGGCCGGAGTTCGATCGACACTCGATCTCGTCCAGTCTCACTCGCAAGGTCCCATCTGGGTCGCCAAAACTGTTACCGAAATCCGGAATAAAACTCCTTAACACCAACGTGAAGTTAAGAAGCAGGCACTTCGTTTATCGCAGCGCTGGGGGGACGGGGGATCGCTCCTCCAAAGGCGTGTCCCGCTTAGTATCAAAATCCATCCGTTTTTACAGACTTTTCTTGTCAGGTCATTGTTACCTAAGCTCCTTCCGTAAAAATGCATACTCTGCTCGTCCCTAAATTTAACCTTTATAATGATCGGTCCTTTGATTATATAACCTTATCAATATTCTTATTTAAAAACAATCATTGGTCAGTTACACTTAGCTCTGCTGACTGGAATCTTCGATACTCAAATCGAGATGGGAAGGGTAAGGGGGTTTCCAAGCAGCAAACTGGTGTCCACGACGGTTTCCTTAGTTTCCTGAAACAGAACGTAGAAAAACCCGTAACTTCCTGGTGAGGTTTCTAGGGTTAGCTATTTCAAACTTTAACAATATTAAGGTTCCTAGAGTCACGTGAACACAGTTCCTAAAGTTTCTATGGCTACGTTTCAAACTTAACGATCCTATTCGTTATGCTTCACAATTTTACTTCTTAATCAAACCTAACTCTTCTATGGGATTAAATTTTGATTTCTTTACCAGAATATTTGCAACAGCTGGAGCCCAGCAGGAACGGGGGGGGGGGGGCACGGCCCGACCCCCCCCAGCGCCTCACCTCCTCCTCCCCTGGGCTCCCTCACGGCCCCTCGCCTCGTGCAAAGGGAGCGCAAACGCAGCCCGGAGGGCAAAGGGGAGGGCAGCCAGCGTTTATTCAGTCAGTCGCGTGCCTATCGAGTCCTGCCAGTGAGTCTGCTCCGGGTCTCGGGGTGCCCCCCGGCGCTCCCTCTGCCCCTCGGACACCTCTGATAGCCTATTTCCATACATTCTGTATGGCACGTCTAAATATTGGGATGGTTTTAATATTTTGTACCAGCTGTGGAAACTGGTTTGCTGCTAGGTGACTGCAAAAGTGAGATTTGGTAAATAATTATTAGAAATCTTATAGTAACACTACGATTGAAACAATAGACAAAAGTATAGCCAAGCAATTAACTAGCAGAGGTAGGTACTCCTAAGTTTTGCAGTTCTTTGCTCTTATGACTAGATGTTCCTGTACGCTAGATGAGAACAATGCTGAAACTGACCACATGTGATTGAAACTGCGTTAAGCTTCAAGATCAAAGAACAAGGACAAGAATAAAGACTTCAGGGACAGCCAGCAAGAACTTCAAATGGGTCGCTGGTTGCAAAAGCAGCCCTTCGTCTCAAATGGATCCTTCATTGCGCGTGATCGGATGTAGGCAGTACTACGATAATCGGTTGCCATCGTTTTTACGTATATGTATACTAATCTGATTAACATGCAATTAGTTATTCTATATAACCTGTTTGTGCTAAAGCTGTGGCATGCACGCTAGGTGCAACTATCCCCCATGCATCCAGCGCTGCAATGAAGAATGCCTGCTTTCCAAAACTCCAAAACGAGTCTTGGGGAGTTTCTTCGACCGGCTTTTCAGTATCAGGGGTACAAGGGAAGAAAGGGGGAAAAAAAAAAAAAAAAAAAGGCAGTGGTGTGGGAAAGAGAGGGGACCAGGGGAGGGGCAAGGAGGGACCAGAACACGGAAGAGGGGAGACAGGGCCCCGAGGCTTGCCACAGCTCTTGTTCTTGGCGCTGCCAGGAGAATTTGCCAGTTCAGATGCTTCTTTCTGCTCCTCTCCCGCTCCCCTCCTCTTCTGTAACTCCGGCGGCGCGGCCGTCCTCCCCCTAGGAGAACACGCGTCTCATAGGTCTTGCAAGATGAGGCCTCCTAGGCACGGAGCCTCGCTCGCTCGCACGCTCTGTGGCCGTACCGCACCGTCAGTGCTGCATACGGACCCTGCGGTGCAGCTCGGCGGTCTGACCTGCTGCGGACTACAAAGAGGGATCCTTCCACGCGCAGAGAGGCAGGCTCTCTCTTGCCTGCAGCGGGGGGCAGCTGCTGGCCGGCCAGCCTTCCATTTCTTCTTCTCTACCTTTCTCTGGCCTCTCCAGCTTCAGCCGCAGCAGCTCCTGCCCGCAGCCGGTAAGCGCCCCGCCTGTCCCTTTGTGCTCCCGCGCCGCGAGGAGAGGGAGGCCAGGCAGAGACAGCCCGTGCAAGCTTTCCTTGCCGGCGGCGTTTCCTCACCGGGAGGAAGCAACGAGCGCGGCGGCACCTCCCGCCGGTGCCGCACTGCCGTTACCGTCGGACGGCACGTGCAGGACAGCGGCAGCCCCGCGCCCTCGCAGCCTCCGAGCTGCAGTACCGAACATTGGTCGCGAGGTGGCAGCGGCGAGCGCTTGGCACACGGCGCCAGCGCGCATGGGCGGGAGCCCAGCTGCAGTACCGAAGTCTGTTCAATAGGTGGCGGAAGAGAGCGCTGGCGAAACGCGCCGCCACCGCGCATGCGCGGCTCCGAGCTGCCGTACCGCGTTTTGGTTGCTAGGCAACAGCAGGAGGGCGGCAAAAGGCGCCACGGCGCATGCGCGGCTCCCGAACGCCAGGGCCGCGTTTTGGTTGCCAGGCGACAGCAGGAGCGCCGTAAACCGCGCCGCCGCGTCGCGCTTTGGTTGCCAGGCAACAGTGGTCAGTGTCGTAAACGCGCCAACGCACATGCGCGGTTGCCGAGCTGCCGTAACACGTTTTGGTTGCTAGGCAACAGGAGGAGGCCGTAAACCGCGCCGCCGCGCATGCGCGATTGCGGAGGCGTCATGTCGCGCTTTGGTTGCCAGGCAACGGCAGCGAGCGCGGTAAACGGGCAACGGCGCATGCGCCGTTGCCGAGCAGCCGTAAAGCGTTTTGGTTGCTAGGCGACAGCAGGCGCGCCGTAAACCGGGCCGCCGCGCATGCGCCCTTGCCGAGGCGTCGTGTCGCGCTTTGGTTGCCAGGCAACAGCGGCCAGCGCCGTAAAAGTCGAACTACGCATGCGCAGTTGCCCAGCTGCCGTAACGAGTTCTGGTTGCTAGGCAACAGGAGTGCCGTATACCGCGCCGCCGCGCATGCGCGGTTGCCGAGGCGCAGTGTCGCAATTCGGTTGCCAGGCAACAGCAGCCAGCGCCGTAAAAGGCGCAGCGCGCACGCGCCCTTGCCGAGATGCCGTAACGCGTTTTGGTTGCCCGTCAACAGCTGGAGCCCACCGCGCATGCGCCGCTCCCCAACGCCAGTTCCCACCTTCGGCCACCGAGCAGCAGCATCCGCATCCCCGTAACGATCCTCTTCTGAGCAGCAGCTGGATGAGGGATGACTGACAGCTCAGCCCAGTAGAGACCAGCCACAGGCGGCAACTACTTACTGGGGGCACAGGGCTTACATTGCCCTGCCCTTTCCCCACTCGCAGCCCGGGCCGTCATCTTCATCGCCTCCGTTCCAAAAAGCACCCGAGTGGCTGGAGCGTTTACAGCAGTCAAGTGCAAAGAACAGACAATTCGGGTGGTCACTTCTGTCCCTGCCCCCCCCCCCCCCCATTATCTAGAGAGGAGAAGCAGCACAGGGAACCTGCAAACGGCAGGGGGGAGGGAGGGGTGGTCCCCTGGAGCAAGCCCCAGGGACTGCTGTATCCCTCTGCATGTGGCATCAGGGTTGCGGGAGTGAAAGCAGCCAGTCAACAGATGCTGGCAAGAGATTTAAAAAAAAAAACATAACGCCTGGTTCAGGTGACAGCCTGAAGGCAGGCCACAAGAGACCCAAAGCTGCTTTCTGCCAGAGGGGCAGCTCTGTCCAGCAGGAAACGCCGCGTCCCAGCGCACCAGATGCGAGCGGCCCACCTGCAAGCGAGCGATACCCTGGCGACCCTGGGGCTCACTTGGGGTGGGCGCACCTTTCCTCACCTCTGTGCTATCAGAACTCTGCTCTCCTAATCCTGCACGCACGCAAGGCTTCTTGTGCGGGGCTTGTCTCTGATCGAAGAGACGCTGCACGGTGTTACTTACCGCCCCGCCCTCCGGCGTGCAAAGTAATCAGACGTGAAGCAGGGAAAGCAAAGAGGCGTGTCGGGATATTAGCAGTCCTCAGCAGATGACCATAGAGCCCTCGAGGTTCCATCTTTGCTCCCTACAGGAGCGTGGCTCCGCACTCCTTGCTGCTCCCGCCAGCAAGCGTCACAATTGCCCTTTGCTGCCTGCAACACGCAGTACCTGCGCGGCCCCAGTACTACTGCCGCTTACAGAGCGAGAGGCGCTCGCTATAAAGCGGCAATGAAGAACAAGGACGGCCCGTCAAGATGGCAGGAGGAACACAGAGAGCCTCCAGCATTAGCCAGGCAGGGCTTGCAACTCACCTCGTGTCGTGGTTTAACGCCAGCCAGCAACAAAGCCCCACGCGACCGCTCACTCGCTCCCCCGCCCCCAGTGGGACGGGGAGACAATCGGAAGGGCGAAAGTGAGAAAACTCATGGCTTGAAACGAAAACAGTTTAATCATTTAAAAGAAACAACAACAACAACAACAACAACAACTTGTAAGGAAAAGAAGAAAAAAAAATGACAGAGAATGGGGTGCAGGCAGCATGCCAGGGGTCTGGAGCCTGATGGATGATGGGGGGGGGGGGGGGTGGAATATGGAGGAGGGAAAGGAAGCCAGGGCGGGGGACCGGAGATAGAAGAGCAGGGGATGCGGGGGGAAATGGGACAGGAGATAGAAGAGCAGGGGATGCGGGGGGAAACAACGCGTGTGGGTTAAAAACTCGAATGGGTGAAGGGGGCGGGCTGGAGCAGTGGGGGGCATATATGGGGGAGAAACACACGCCGGGGAGAGGGTAGGTGAGGGTACAGAGGTGCATGGGGGGACACGGGTGGGGATGACCTACCCCAGGGAGTCCACCCAGGATGATCCACAGCAGGTAACTCACCTGGGATAACCCGCAACAGAGCATCCACACCAGATCATCCACGCTGGGAGGACCCCCAGCAATGCCCCTCAAACTGCCTCTGCTTCACACCCAATCTTCCCCAAACTGCGGAGTTTTTTGCTTTTTCAAAATACTCAGTTTGGGGTGTGTTTCAGTGCTTTTCCACAACATAAAAAGGGGTGATCTTTTGGTTGTGGGTTTGTGCATGAAAATGGGGTGGGATTTTTGCTTTCCAGATGCACAAATCCAGGCGGATTTGGCTTTCCCAGGAGTCCCAAAGTCGTTTGGTTTTTTCCGTTGCAGACCCAGAATCAGAGGGTTTGGGGTTGTCCTGGTTTCAGCTGGAATAAAGTTCATTTTCTTCTGAGTAGCTGGTACAGGGCCATTTTGGATTTAGGATGAGAATAATGTTGACAACACACCGATGCTGTAGTTGTTGCTAAGCAGTGTTTATACTAAGTCAAGGACCTTCCAGCTTCTCATACCACCCTGCCAGCAGAGGCTGGGGGTGCACAAGAAGAGTCGCTGAGCTAAAGCAGGATTCCAGGTAAACAGGTCAGCTCAAAATACACCACCTCCTTTAAAAGTTAAGAGCGATCTGAACACTTAAAATCAGCATTTAGGCTAATCGATACCATTTTGAACACCTTCTTAGCATACAAGTAAACACTCTTGCCGGTGCTGGAAAACGTCTCCTCCCTTCCTTACAGCACTGCTGCAGGGAGATAACCCTGGGAGGCTGCGGGACGAGGTCGTACGCAATCAGAATCTACGCTTACGGATCCACCGCAACAGCTACAGCCCTTGCGCTCCTGCTGCTGCCACTTTGCATCTTGCTTGTTTGGTGAATAAAGCCGAAAGTGAAGTGGAAAACTCCAAAGAGCAAAATGAAAAATAAAGAATAAATCTCAATAATTCACTCTCCACTAAAAAGGTGTGCCCATGTTTATATACGTCCAATAAAAATACTTATACTGTAAAAGTATTTGATTTTCCTTTTCCATTCCCTTAACTTGCACAGCTCTGAATTCATACCATTAAATTATCTCTCTCCAAAGTACACAGTTATAACGTGACTAGGGGTTTTTGTGCGTGTTACAGAACGCGGAGGGACACCTGGCCAGCTGAGCTGCCCAAGAGAGGTGCTACTGAACTGCCAGGGAAACGCACCATTGAAAGCCAGACAGAAAGAAAGTACTTCAGAGCACTCCGTCAAAACATCAGGAAAAAAACCCCATAACGTTCAGTTGCCTCTCTTTTTAAACATTTAGAAAAATACCTAAACTGCTTACATACACCTAACAAATCACATACTACAGCTATTTGGCAGTTGCAGTTTAAACAATGCAAGTCAATTTGTAAAATCCCCAGTGCTGCAATACCTCAGACTACCAAAAAGGACTGGCGGATTCCCTAATGCTTTTGGCAGTACCGAAGCATGCAGAGCAACACGTTCTCATGTTATCTCGACTGTTACAACTGAGAAAGCAAAGACCAGTGATGCCATCAACTTTAGGAAGATGGGCTGCACTTGGGTCTTTGGAAGGAAATTGACTTTTTTTTTTTTTTTTCTTTTTTTAAAGAGAGTGAAAAGTCTCGTTACTGATGACTTCTACTGTCAAGTCGATCACCTCTGAAGATCCACTCCGATGGGAAGTTCACAAAACAAAATTTCTTTGAGAGAGAAAGACTTCCATTTTGGAAAATCTCTTTCCAGCTGAAGTCAAAATTACACACTGTAGGTTAAAGGAAAAAATACATTACTGAAGCAGTAACTCATCAAAAACACCTCAGGACTCACTGTCACTAGTTACGAGGCTGCTAATGCTTCCCGGGAAAGCCTGGAAAACACACAGATGCGACAACCGTTTGTCCTGTTTTGTCCACGTCTCTTCTTTGACCTTGATTGCTTTTAGTACAGATGCTAATTATCTCCGTAACGTTTTTGAGTACTACTATAAGATATTTAAAAAAAAATCATTGACTGTAAAAGCATAAAGCTTTTATCATGAAAACAAAGTCTGTTTCTTCTGAACAGCTGAACTCTTACAAACAGTTTCTTCCCTCTTTTAGTACAAAATTATTTTTACAGTATCATTTACTAGCAAGCACACAGCAACAGAAGATTATGCTTTCAGGAAGAGAAAATAAACTGAGGGAAGTAAACTTTGTATAGGTGTAACATGCTCCGGAACAGAACTTATTTTTAGTATTTGTGTTAAAATATTTCATGTAAAAAAAAGTAGAAGGAGAGTTGGCACACTCTCAACGTTAAAGCCCATACCGCAAGTACCTTTGGAAAAATGCAGACACACATCATAGGCGTACCTTGTACTTGCAGGCCACTACGGAATCTTTCCATCTGTCTCGTACCGCCACGGCAGAAGAAAGGGCAACCACGGCGAAACGGTGCCAGCTGACATCCAGCTGAGAGAAGAAAAAAAAACATTAGCACAAAGCTGGGTAGGAATCCAAAGCTGCCTTTTTTTTTTTTGTGAAGGTTTGCAAAGACAGTACGACTGAGCGGAGGAAAAAGTATTTTTGCGTCATCTTCGGTACAGTTGTTGACACAGGCCACTAGAGCTTTTGCATTTTTCAGACAACCGTGCCTTTTTTTTTTTCCTTTCTTTTTTGACTCATTGGCAACTTTACTTTCACTAGAACTCACTTTCCTAGATACACGCAGGTGACAGACATAGAGACCTACATACATTTTCTCAAGCCTTAGTATAGCCGAGGCTTCATCACCCTATACGTCCCAAGTTGAGTAGTTTTGCTAAAGAGCACAGCAACACATCTGTCCTCGTGAACTGCCTCGTTGCAAAAAAGGAATCATTTTTTCCAGGCCGTTGCTCCAAATGGTCAAGATCTTTTAAAACCGCAGTTGTGCCACCAAACCCGCTCAGGGTCCCTCCTAGCTTTTGACCGCCCTGAGATTTAACAGGCGCACGCTCCATTCCATCTTCCAACAGCAAAAATACGTTAACGCTCTCGGACCCAGGGCGCAACCCTACGGATGTCCACGCACACACCCTGCCGTTTTGATGAGGAGCCACCGAGCAGCCCTGCAAGCACAGCTGCACGCGCCAGATTGGTTTCCCCTACGCCGCGAGTTACCGGTTTCCGTGAACGTAGTTTCTGACGCTTTAAACCGAAAACCGTATCTCGACGCTTCGCCACAGCAGAAACGACCCATCGCTGGAACGCTACAAAAACGCAGTAACACCAATTGCAAACCCACAGCAGCAACAGCTCCAGAAATATTTAGACCAGGAACAAGGGAGAAAAATAAAACAGCTTCATCTCACGCACAGGGGAGCAGCAGGCAGAGAAAAGGGTTGGCATTCTGAGCCCTTACAGAAAACGGGCATTCTCCTTCCGTTCCTCAGCCCGTCCGTGAAGGTCTAAATACCGCAACACTACTACGGCAACGTCGAGAGTAGGGAACAGCAGCCCTGCTGCTGGACTTGCCACTGACCCATGCTATTTACGTAGCAGGACGCGTACGCACAGGGACACGTTTTGCCACACACAGCCATGAACTTCCTGAAAATTTACGTTTACCAAAAAAAGCCATTTGGAACATATTGCCAAACAACGTTCGGCAAGAAAGCTTTGATGCCTTTGACACACGCAAGTTTCTGGTCACTTGCTATTTGCTTCCTGTTGCTGCTGCTGTTCTTCCTTCAGAAATTCTACTCGTCACCAAGTTATTCACTACTGGTTCAAGCATTTGCCTTCCTGGTATTACCAGCACATTCACAGAGGCAAGTAACTTAATTGCTCTTCTACAATTATCCAAACGACAATTACAGCCATGAAAGAGAAGGAGAGGTCAGGCAGCAGAAGAGCTCTGCAGGCTGGCACCAGTCAATATTGCACTCTCTAAAATCAAACAACAACAAAACAAAACCGTGACCCTGTAGCCTTCTTTTTTTTTTTTTTTTCTTCTTCTTTCAGAGCTCATCCCTGCCTCAGCATTTTGTCTTGTCAGAGCATGAAGCGCAAGTGATCCGTACCCTGACGACTTCTGCGTGTGACGAATGCCTGTTCAGAAATAGTCCAGATCTGCAAGACTGGTGTCATTTTTATGGTTTTAATCATCATAACTCAAATTTTATTTGCTCACGCATTTGTGAGGAAACTAATTAACTTTTAGACACTGCCTCTCCTTTTTTTGGGGGGTGGGGGTGGAAATGTGTTAGAGACCAAACAACATTACGATTCAGAGCTCCCAACCACGAGGGAGTGGTGGAGAAATCAATGAAAGCAAAGACCAACAGCAGCAACATCAACTGTGTCCTGGGTTCAGCTGGGATAGAGTTAATTTTTTACAGGAACCTGGGAGGTGGGGGGGCATAGCCGGGGCAGCTGACCTGAACTGGCCAAGGAGCTATTCCATACCATGTGACATCATGCTCAGTATATAAAGGGGGAGCGGGCCGGGGGGTGGGCTCTTCTTTTCGGTGGGGGAAGTGGCAGAGCGTCGGGTCCCGGGTGGTGAGCAGTTGCACTGTGCATCACTCTTTTTTGTATACTTTTTCATTAGTACCGTTGTTGTTGTTGCAATTTCTTTGTGTTGTTCCAGTAAACTGCCTTTATCTCAACCCTCGAGGTTCCAGGTTTGTTTTTTTTCCCTCTCCTCCGTCTTCCCCCCATCCCACCGGAGGGGGGCGGGAGGAGTGAGCGAGCGGCCGCGTGGTCCTTTGTTACCGGCTGGGCTGAAACCACGACAGTCCTTTTTGGCGCCCAACGTGGGGCACGAAGGGTTGAGATAACGACAGATCTGGCCAGAGCGTGTTGAAACAAATTTGTCATACGCATTTCTTATACTAGATAAATAGATGTTAGTCACAATGTTGATTCAGCTGTTTACATGGTGGCGTTTTGTAAGTTCTTATATGCTTTATGTATTGCCTGTAGTTGCGTATCTCATCTCTGGGAGAGTGATTGGGATTATCATTTTGCTGTACTGGGCAATGTCGACTTGTGAAATGATTACATCACTGGTCATGAGGTTAAGCTGTTATCTGTATGAGGCAGTGATATCATTTCCAGACTTTGGGCACCTTCTGTCGGATTTTATTGGTAATTACACCCAACCCATGGGGAAGTCAGGGGGGGATACTTCCCCCCATCCGTTCCCCTCCCTTTTCTCTTTCCAACTAATTACAACAGTTTTCGAGAATTTTGAATATCCTTGGGATGCGCAAGCCTGTGTGCTGTTAGTGCTATGCCTCCTGACTATGTTTCAGGTCTTGTCTAGGGCTACAAAGAGGCTCTTTAAGAGTACCACCCAGAGATCTGTCCCAAAGCTGGATATTCATGGGTGGCACGGCGTGTGGGAGGATGTGGGCAGGTATCTAGAGAACTTCTCACCTCCAGTGACTTGGAAGTTCACTCCCGAACAACTGCAGAACCCTCATGAAGTGATAGAATTTTTGAAAGGAAAATGCTGTGGCTATCCCAGAGACACACAACTCACTACACTGTGCTGGGCCCTGGCCGGTATCTACCAAACCCTGCTTGATACTATGCAGCACCCCCAGGGGGAAAAGGGGGAAAAGATGGAAAACAAGACAACATGCACCGTGGCTGCCCCAACCCCGACAACATGCACCGTGGCTGCCCCAACCCCGACAACATGCACCGTGGCCGCCCCTACCACGACAACAGGTACCATGGCTGCCCCTACCCCGGTGACAGATACTGCCACTAAACCAGAGAACCAACCTGTGCCAGTATCAGTTGCCCCTGTACAGAAAAAGAAACACACAAAGAAATCAGTTCGCTCAGTGAGAGATGAAGATGAACCAGGGTCATCGCGAGAACAGGAGGAAGAGGCAGAACCTGAAATAATTACCCGATCTCTATCCCTGAGTGAGTTGCGTGACATGCGAAAAGATTTTAGCCGCCACCCAGGTGAGCACATTGTTACCTGGCTGCTCCGATGCTGGGATAATGGGGCTAGTAGTGTGGAATTAGAGGGTAAGGAAGCCAAGCAGTTGGGATCTCTGTCTAGAGAAGGGGGTATCGACAAGGCGATTGGGAGAAAAACACAAGTCCTCAGCCTCTGGAGGCGACTTCTGTTAGGTGTAAAGGAAAGATACCCTTTCAGGGATGAAGTTACATGTCACCAAGGCAAGTGGACCACCATGGAGAGAGGTATCCAGTACCTGAGGGAATTAGCCGTGCTGGAGGTGATTTATAATGATCCAGAAAATGCGCAGTCACCCACAGATCCAGATGAAGTCCAATGCACACAACCGATGTGGCGGAAGTTTCTACGAAGTGCACCACCAACCTATGCCAACTCATTGGCAGTAATGTCCTGGAAAGAAGGCTATGGACAAACGGTGGATGAATTGGCTGTCCAACTCCGGCAATATGAAGGAAGTCTCTCTTCCTCCCTACGGGCCTGTGTCTCAGCTGTAGAGGAATTGTCCCGAGAGTTCCAGCAATTCAAAGTAGATATGTCCTCCTCCTCACCTGTACAGGCCCGCATTGCAGTTATTGGGAGTAAGCGTTCCTCTGCCCAAGAGAGAGGAGAGAGAAAGTACACACGACGGGCTAACCTGTGGTTTTACCTGCGTGACCATGGAGAGGACATGAGGAAGTGGGATGGAAAACCTACCTCAGTCTTGGATTCACGGGTACGGGAGTTGCGAGAAAAAGCAACCAGAAAAGAAGATTCTTCTTGGAAAACTGCTGCTCCAGTTTCCCGTGAGCAGTCCCCCGGGCACAGCAGATGGGCCGATCTCATTTCTGATCCTCTTGAAGGGACTTCTGATTCACATGTGCAAAAAGTGGGTAACAGATATTCTAACCAGGATTAGAGGGGCCCTGCCTCCAGCCAGGTGGAGGAGAGGGACAACCGAGTCTACTGGACAGTGTGGATTCGATGGCCTGGCACGTCAGACCCACAGGAATATAAGGCTCTAGTAGACACTGGTGCACAATGTACCCTAATGCCATCAAGTTATAAAGGGGCAGAACCCATCTGTATCTCTGGTGTGACAGGGGGATCCCAAGAGCTAACCGTATTGGAAGCCGAAATGAGTCTAACCGGGAATGAGTGGCATAAACACCCCATTGCAACTGGCCCAGAGGCCCCGTGCATCCTTGGTATAGATTATCTCAGAAGGGGGTATTTCAAGGACCCAAAAGGGTACCGTTGGGCCTTTGGTATAGCTGCATTGGAGACGGAGGAGATTGAACAGCTGTCTACCCTGCCTGGTCTCTCCCAGGACCCTTCGGTTGTGGGGTTGCTGAAGGTTGAAGAACAACAGGTGCCAATTGCTACCACGACGGTGCACCGGCGGCAATATCGCACCAACCGAGACTCCCTGATCCCCATCCATAAGCTGATTTGCCGATTGGAGAGCCAAGGAGTGATCAGCAAGACTCACTCACCCTTTAATAGTCCCATATGGCCCGTGCGGAAATCTAATGGGGATTGGAGACTAACAGTAGATTATCGTGGGCTGAATGAAGTCACGCCACCGCTGAGCGCTGCTGTGCCAGATATGTTAGAGCTTCAATATGAACTGGAATCAAAGACAGCTAAGTGGTATGCCACAATTGACATTGCTAATGCATTTTTCTCCATTCCTTTGGCAGCGGAGTGCAGGCCACAGTTTGCTTTCACTTGGAGGGGTGTCCAGTACACCTGGAATCGACTGCCCCAGGGGTGGAAACACAGCCCCACTATTTGCCATGGACTGATCCAGACTGCACTAGAAAAAGGTGAAGCTCCAGAGCACCTGCAATATATTGATGACATCATCATATGGGGCAGCACGGCAGAAGAAGTTTTTGAGAAAGGGAAGAAAATAATCCAAATCCTTTTGAAGGCTGGCTTTGCCATAAAAGAAAGTAAGGTCAAGGGACCTGCGCAGGAAATCCAGTTCTTAGGAGTAAAATGGCAAGACGGGCGTCGTCAGATCCCTGCGGACGTGATCAACAAAATAGCAGCTATGTCCTCACCGACTAATAAAAAGGAAACACAGGCTTTCTTAGGTGTTGTGGGCTTTTGGAGAATGCATATTCCAAATTACAGTCAAATTGTAAGTCCTCTCTACCAAGTTACCCGGAAGAAGAACGATTTTAAATGGGGGCCTGAGCAACGACAAGCCTTTGAACAAATTAAGCGGGAGATTGTTCATGCAGTAGCTCTTGGGCCAGTCCGGACAGGACCAGATGTTAAAAATGTGCTCTACACTGCAGCTGGGGAGAATGGCCCTACCTGGAGCCTTTGGCAGAAAGCACCTGGAGAGACCCGAGGCCGACCCCTGGGGTTTTGGAGTCGGGGATATTGAGGATCCGAGGCTCGCTATACTCCAACTGAAAAAGAGATATTGGCAGCATATGAAGGAGTTCGAGCCGCTTCAGAAGTGGTTGGTACTGAAACACAGCTCTTCTTAGCACCCCGACTGCCAGTGCTGGGCTGGATGTTCAAAGGGAAAGTTTCCTCTACACATCACGCGACTGATGCCACGTGGAGTAAGTGGATTGCACTGATCACACAACGGGCTCGCATAGGAAACCCCAGTCGCCCAGGAATTTTAGAAGTGATCACGGACTGGCCAGAAGACAAAGACTTTGGAATGTTGCCAGAGGAGGAGGTGACACGGGCTGAAGAGGCCCCGCTGTATAATAAACTGCCAGAAAATGAGAGGCAATATGCCCTGTTCACTGATGGGTCCTGTCGCATCGTGGGAAAACATCGGAGGTGGAAGGCTGCTGTATGGAGTCCTACACGACTAGTTGCAGAAACTGCTGAAGGAGAAGGTGAATCGAGTCAGTTTGCGGAGGTGAAAGCCATCCAGCTAGCATTAGATATTGCTGAAAGAGAAAAGTGGCCAGTGCTCTATCTCTATACTGACTCATGGATGGTGGCAAATGCCCTATGGGGGTGGCTACAGCAATGGAAGAAGGGCAACTGGCAACGCAGAGGTAAACCCATTTGGGCTGCCGCACTGTGGCAAGATATCGCTGTTCGGATAGAGAAGCTAGTGGTAAAAGTACGTCACGTAGATGCTCATGTACCCAAGAGTCGGGCCACTGAAGAACATCAAAACAATCAGCAGGCAGATCAGGCCGCCAAGATTGAAGTGTCTCAGGTGGACCTGGACTGGCAACGTAGGGGTGAGCTATTTATGGCTCGGTGGGCCCACGATACCTCAGGCCATCAGGGGAGAGATGCAACATATAGATGGGCTCGAGATCGAGGGGTGGACTTGACCATGGACACTATCGCACAGGTCATCCACGAATGTGAAACATGTGCCGCAATTAAGCAAGCCAAGCGGCAAAAACCCCTGTCGCATGGGGGGCGATGGCTGAAATGTAAACAGTGGGAGGCCTGGCAGATTGACTATATCACACTCCCACGAACACGCCAAGGCAAGTGCCATGTGCTTACAATGGTGGAAGCAACCACTGGATGGCTGGAAACATACCCTGTGTCCCATGCCACTGCCCAGAACACTATTCTGGGCCTTGAAGAGAAAATTTTATGGCAACACGGCACCCCAGAAAGAATCGAGTCGGACAACGGGACTCACTTCCGAAACAACCTCGTAGATACCTGGGCCAAAGAACACGGCATTGAGTGGGTATATCACATCCCTTATCACGCACCGGCCTCCGGAAAAATCGAACGATACAACGGACTGCTGAAAACTACATTGAGAGCGATGGGGGGTGGGACTTTCAAACATTGGGATACACATTTAACAAAAGCCACCTGGTTAGTTAATACTAGAGGATCCGCCAATCGGGCTGGCCCCGCCCAACCAAGACTTCCACATACTGTAGAAGGCGATAAAGTCCCTGTAGTGCGCATGAGGAGTATGTTAGGAAAGACAGTCTGGGTTAGTCCTCCCTCAAGCAGAGGCAAACCCATTCAAGGGGTTGTTTTTGCTCAGGGACCTGGGTACACCTGGTGGGTGATGCAGAAGGATGGGGAAGTTCGATGTGTACCTCAGGGAGATTTGATTTTGGGAGAGAATAGCCAGTGAATTGGGCTGTATGATACCTAACTGCTAAATACCCTGCCAATGCATGTCATTGTATCTATAGTGTCTATATGCCATATCAAGGGTATTACTGTAAGAATTACCCAAATGACTGCGGGATGGACTTTGAAACTAAGCCAAGTACAACAGCGACGGAACTTGAACTGACACCCAGCAATTTCCTCAAGATCAACATCCTCGACCTGCAGAACAAGGGCGTGAGTTGCACCAAATGTACTAGCCACAAGTTCCAGAGGCAGCATACAACAACCCACCATCTCACACCATCTCTCTTATCCTGAAGAACTGTTACAACAGATGGAGCCCCAAAGTCATGGACTAAATAAAATCAATGGACACATTAGAGGAATAGCCCATACGCTAAAGGAATACCATTCGCGCGTGTGTGTGTGTGCGGGGGGACGACGGGGACGGACGCAAGTCCATATACTTATATATATAAGACAAGGAAGTGGTAGTGGTCGATTGGAAAATGTAAGATCTGGGCATGATGTAGATGGTATAGAATAAGGGGTGGATAATGTCCTGGGTTCAGCTGGGATAGAGTTAATTTTTTACAGGAACCTGGGAGGTGGGGGGGCATAGCCGGGGCAGCTGACCTGAACTGGCCAAGGAGCTATTCCATACCATGTGACATCATGCTCAGTATATAAAGGGGGAGCGGGCCGGGGGGTGGGCTCTTCTTTTCGGTGGGGGAAGTGGCAGAGCGTCGGGTCCCGGGTGGTGAGCAGTTGCACTGTGCATCACTCTTTTTTGTATACTTTTTCATTAGTACCGTTGTTGTTGTTGCAATTTCTTTGTGTTGTTCCAGTAAACTGCCTTTATCTCAACCCTCGAGGTTCCAGGTTTGTTTTTTTCCCTCTCCTCCGTCTTCCCCCCATCCCACCGGAGGGGGGCGGGAGGAGTGAGCGAGCGGCCGCGTGGTCCTTTGTTACCGGCTGGGCTGAAACCACGACAAACTGAAAGTTGGCTTTAATTCTGATCACGTACTTAAGCGACTCTCCAAGTCTATGCCTCGGTCCTAGGAATGACTAGTCCCTTTTTGGAAGGACAAACTTGTTTACTTAAAAGTCCTAGACTGAAGACTCCGCTGAATGGAATGGGGATTGTCCCACGGGACAACATGCCATCTACACTCTTAATGGGGAAGGAAAAAAAAAACTCAAATAAAAATCAAGTTTAAGTACCAGTTTCCATCATGTTTCGCTCATTACATTTCTACTGGCATCTAGGTGCTCAAAAATGAACTACAGGGACACCACATATTCCTAAAAATTCAGTTATACATAAAAAAGTAAAAGGCTATTTCTAACTTACCCATAAAATCAGTAGGAACAGAGAGAAGAGAATCACTCGACCCTGAAGAAGCTAACAGGCAGCTCTGAATTTACCAGACAGGAAATTTCATTCTTTCCCCTGAAACGAAAACACATCAAGGGACCAGTTCAGGAACAGGGCATGATCTGTTAACAGCAATTTTTCCATCAGCTTTTCTGCACTAGCAACAAATTTGCCTTCTCTGTGGGTTTAACGTGGAGCATCTGTAGTGCCCTCAAACTCGCAAGTGTTTCTCTCCGCTCCCCCAGCCCGATACGTGCGATTACCTGAGCAGCAAGCGGAATTGACCACGCAGGATTTTCTTCGTGTGACGCGGAAGGTGACACTGGGAGAAGAGGAGACAAAGAAATGAACCTGCTTGTCACACCCAGCCAACGGCGAAAAGACAGGGGAGGATTCTGCCGGAAGGGCTCTGCACCCCAGGAGCTCCCGCCGGCCGGTTTCTCTCCCCTTTGCCCAGTACCGAGGGGACGACGACACCTCGCCCGCGCCAACTCGCAGCGGGGGCTGCCCCAGGAGAGACGGGGGACCCCCACCTCGCTTCTGCCCGCGGGAACGGACCGGGAGAGGCCCTCCACGCAGAGAGAGGAGCGCGGCGTGGATTGCATGCCCGAGGGAAGAGGCCGGGCTCCCCGCTGGCAGAAGGACAACTCACCTCCCTGCTGCTCGGAGCGGCTTGCTGCGGACAGCCCTGCCTGCGCCCGGCCGCTCTTCCGCCGTGCTGGGAGCGCAGTCCGGCCGACGGACGCTCCAGCGAAAAGACACTCCAGCTAACCGCGCTTCCTGCTCCTTACAGCCGCAGGTACTTTTGCCTCTGGCTAACGCACGCTCCAGACAGCGGACACCCCGCCTCGTTCCAGCTCCCGCTTGCTACAGTTCTGGCTCGTTGAAGCCCCAGCTCCGCACTGAAGCTCCGGCTGATTTCAGCTGCTTCTCCTTACAAGCTCCAGCTACGTGCAACGGTCTGGGCTTTCCATAAGGTTGTATATCAACTGCTGTCAAAACTGGAGCATTGGGATTAAACATCAGAGTTATACGCTGTATAAAAAAAATCACTGTATAATATTCATTAGCTTGTGCGATTAATTACTTTTAATTAATGCTAAGATTAATGTCAAGATTTTCTTTAATCCTAAAAGCCTGACTCTGGGATATTACATCTGCTATCTGTTGCAATGCTTGTTTACCCTGAGGGGTCAATTGTCGAGGTGCCGTTAAGGTAGTGTTGCCTCGTAACATTTCAAATAAAGGGGTCAGAAGCTCATTATCTATTCCCAACAGTGTTCGAACCCAATTGATTGTCCCCAGTAATTTTTGCACATTATTCAATGTTTCAATCTTGTCTGTGATTTCCAGTTTTTGTGGAACTATAGTTTTTCCTAAAATCTTCCAACCTAAATATTTCCATGGTTGCATTTTTTGTACCTTTTCTGGTGCTATTTTTAAACCAAAATCAGACAATTGTGTAGTTAATTCTTTGAGCTTTTCGGATAACTTTCTTTTCCCTGCTATCAAGATATCATCCATACAGTGATAAGTAATCAAGTCTGGATTTTGTTGCCTAAACCCTTTTAGAGCTTGGGATACATAGGATTGGCATACGGTTGGAGAATTTTTCATTCCTTGTGGCAGAACTACCCAATGATAACGTTCCACGGGTTCCTGTTTGTTTATGGTGGGGATAGAAAAGGCAAATTTTTCCGCATCTTTCGGGTCTAAATATATTGTAAAGAAACAATCCTTTAAATGGATAATCAAAATGTTCCATCCTTGTGGAATCATAGTAGGCGTGGGTAACCCTAATTGAAGGGCTCCCATATTTTCCATTACTTCATTTACTTTTCTTAAATAATGCAACAGTCTCTACTTCCCAGATTTTTTTGGAATGACAAAAACTGGTGTATTCCAAGGGCTCGTGGTATTCACCAAGTGCTCTTGATCCAATTGCTTCTGTACTAACTGTTTCAAGATGGCGACCTTAGATTCAGTCAGCGGCCATTGATCTACCCAAACCGGTTCCTCTGTTTTCCATTTCAGCTTTAGGCATGGTCGCCCGTCAATGGCCACGCCACAAAATTGTCTCCTGTACTAAGCACACATCCCATTTGACTTAATGCATCCCTGCCTATCAGGTTCATAGGGATATTGGTTACATAAGGTTTGATATAATGAACTAAAATTTGACAAATCAATTGAATCATATATTTGTTTTGTCGAGTTTTTGATAATCCTCCCACACCGAACAGTTTCGAATCCATCTCAGAATGCTCCCAAGTGACAGGCCAGTCCTCGCACGACAGAACTGTTACATCTGCTCCAGTATTCACTAATTCTTGTAATTTTATTTTTTCTGGCCTGTTCTTTGCATTTTGTAACTCTACTGATATACTAGGTTTTGTTTTATTGATCTCCATTGACCACATAATTTGAACTTCTAATCCCGTAGATCCAAACCCTGCATTGCCATACTGTTGATTAACCTTACATGGTACATTTGCTTTAAAAGGGACTAGCTGTGCAATTCTGCTTCCTTCCTGTATCAATACTGGTGGAGACGGCATCCAAATCATAGCATAAATCCAACCTGTGTAGTCCGCATCAATCACCCCGGGAAGCACAAAAATTTCTTGTAATGTTATACTAGACTGTCTCAACAATAGGGCACTAAGCCCATTACCCAATGGTCCTTGTGCGTTTACTGGCACAGGGTGTACCTGAGAGTTCCATAGTAGAATGGTTTCTATTGTTGAGACATCCACTCTGGCACTTCCAGCTGTTTGGGCTGGCAATTCTGCCAGACATCCTTCTTGGCGCCATTCTGGGATCCTTTTGGAGCTGTTGGGGTCATCGCACCGCTCCTCGCACTCTTCTTGTAGTTTCCCGGCGATGGGGTACCTCGAGGTGGCAGAGCTACACCTTTCTTTGTGAAACGAGATCTACATTGGTTAGCATAATGTCTCCCTTTATGACAACGAGGGCATATATTAGGCCCAACTTCTACTTTGTTTCGCCCCTCTTTACACTGAAATTGCAAATGGCCCGGTTGTCCACATTTATAGCATTTCTTAACATTTTTTGTATCCATTCACATGGCTACAGCAAAAGTATTGGCCATTAATGTAGTTTTATGTTCCAAAGACCCAACTTTGTTACAGGCCTCTATCATATCTACTAGCGTCACTCTTCCTGGCATCGATTGTAGTATTTTTCTACAGTCCGCATTTGCATTTTCCACGGCCATTTTTATTATCAATGCTTCTTTGGTATCAGCATTATCTATTTGCTTTTCAATAGCATCTCGTAGACGATCAATAAAGAACATATAAGGTTCCGTATTACCCTGCCTTATACTTGTAAATGATTGTTCTGGCTTTCCAGCTTCAGGCAAGGTTAACATTGCCTTCAGAGCTAAGGAAGCTGATTCTTGTAATGCTTCCACCGGTAGCCTTGCTTGCCTATTAACATCTGCAAAGTCACCAGTCCCATTTGTGCAGTAGTGATCATATACCGCGGATCTCCTTCTGGGTGGTTCAAATTTCTTAGTACCGCTAAATCACATAATTTTGTCCGTTTCACCTTCCATAATAGACGTTGAGTCGGGGTTAAAATCATTGTAGCCAACTGTGTACAGTCAAAGCCCGTTATAATTTGACCAGAAAATATATTCTCCAATAATGCCTGACTAAACGGAGCAGACAGTCCATTAGCCATTACTGTTTTCCGTACTTCTTTTATTAAATACCAATTGAAAAGCTGCCACACATTTGGGGCATTCTGCCTGACTGTAACTGGAAAAGCCACAGGATTTAAACCTTCGGTTAAGATTTTAACATTTATGTTCTTCCATCGCTTCTTTATAGCTTCTCCTGGGGATGTATCAGCCTCACAGGGAGGTGCAGAGGGGATAGGTCCCTGCTTGAGAGGCAGGTTACTTAAAGGTTGATCATTGCCTCCATTAATGACATCTCCCTCGGTGTTTAATTCCTCATCACTGTCCGAATTATTTACCACCTCACCACACACACTTTTCTTTTTTTCCGGGGCTTCTTCAATTGAAATTTTTGCAGCAGCAGCCACCTCCTTTTCTGCCTTAGGGGCTTTCAACATTTCCAGCACCGATCTCCACGTAGCTGAGATTTTCTGAGCCTTCATGTCCCACGCGATACAAAGTCCCAAATTACTTTTCCCATTTCTTCCCAATTTTTAACCTCAAAGACTTCTACATTCAAAGTGGGGGCACCATGGTCCTTAAGCCACTTCAGCATCATATGTAAAGTATTTAAATCATACTTAATCCCTCTCACGGAGAGGATATGCGAAAGTATTCGTATGATTGCCCCTTCTTCCGCAGACATCTGGGCACCCATTTTAATCCTTCTAGCCGCTCACCTTACTTCCAAACGAGCGGGGTGATTGATCTCCCAGGAGAAGGTTGTCTGCTCAGTCCAGCTGGCTAGATGATCGTTTGGCTAGAGTCTCCTCTGGATGTACTTCCAGCAATTCCAGCGTTTTCTCAGCCCGCAATCATGTCAGGGTCACCATTTGAGGAGAATGAAGTAGACGGACACCTGTGAAGTTGAAAGCAGACGACCCTTTATTGCTAAAAACACACACATATTTATAGTCACATATTCTGCAAAGTCACTGTACACGCGCACAAGCATAAAATATGATTGGTTATATCAACTCTGTACACGCGCTGTAGTGGGTTGACCCTGGTTGGATGCCAGGTGCCCACCAAAGCCGCTCTATCACTCCCCCTCCTCAGCTGGACGGGGGGGAGAAAATATAACAAAAGGCTCGTGGGTCAAGATAAGGACAGTTTAATAAAGTGATAGCAAAGGTTGCGCGCGCGAAAGCAAAGAAAAAACAAATGATGTTATTCTCTACTTCCCATCAGCAGGCGATGTCTAGCCACTTCTCGGGAAGCAGGGCTTCAGTACGCGTAGTGGTTGCTCCGGAAGACAAAATGCCCCCCCTTCCGTCTCCCTTTACTTAGCTTTTATATCTGAGTTGACGTCATATGGTATGGAATATCTGTTTGGTTGGTTTAGGTCAGCTGTCCTGGTTATGTCCCCTCCCAAGATTTTGCCCTGCCCCAGCCTGCCATTGGGGGGGGGCAAAAATGTTGGAGAGACAGCCTTGATGCTGTGCCAGCATTGCTCAGCTGTAGCCAAAACACTGGTGTGCTATCAACACCTTTCTAGCTACTGATGCAGAGCACAGTGCTATGAGGGCTGCTATGGGGAGTATTAACTCCATCTCAGCCAGACCCAATACAATCTCCACCCCTTATTCCATACCATTTGCGTCCTGCTCAGGTTCCACATAACTTAATACAGATATCTTCTAACCATACTATTGTATTTAATTCTCATTACTGAAATCCTTTCTCACCAACACTTACAACTGAAACTACATACTTAAACCACTTTTATACCCAACGTACGGATTTATACATTCTTATTAATTACTATCCCCTGTCCTTTAAGAGATAGATATTCCATGGGCTTCTTCCACTCTTCCTGATGTTCACGTACAGGTTATGACTTGAGCCCCATCCATCAAGATGAGTGGTCAGGACAGGAGAAGCAGTATGTTCGATCGTTGGGCCCCAACACCAGCTTGGTTTGGGTCACCGATGCACTTGTCTGGTTCCTTGCGAAGTTCACTCCTCTGCAGTTCAGGTCATTCCTGCTACATTACTTCCTACAACATACAACTCACATCACAGATTATTTTTCCCCCAAGGTTAAATGTCCTTGAGGCACACACTGGGTCTCCCCATCCTTCCGCATTACCCACCAAGTACACCCAGGTCCCTGAGCAAAGACAATCCCACGAATGGGTTTGCCTTTTCCCATGGGAGGTGCAATCCACACTGCCTTCCCCAGCCACTTCCCCATGTGCACTACGGGGACCTTATCTCCTCCCACAGTATGTAGGGGTTTTGTTTGGGCAGGACCAGGACGGTTAGCAGATCCTCTGGTGTTAACTAGCCAAGTGGCTTCTGCTAAATTTGTATCCCAATGCTTCCATGTCCCATTGCCTAGCGCTCTCAACATAGTCTTCAACAGTCCATTATATCTCTCAATTTTCCCAGATGCTTGCGGGTGATAGGGTATGTGGTACACCCACTCAATGCCATGTTTCTTTGCCCAGGAGCTTATGAGGTTATTTCGGAAATGAGTCCCATTGTCTGATTCAATTCTTTCTGGGGTACCGTGTCGCCATAAAATTTGCCTTTCGAGGCCTAAGATGGTGTTTCGGGCAGTGGCATGGTTTACAGGATATGTTTCTAGCCAACCAGTAGTTGCTTCCACCATGGTGAGTATGTAGCGCTTGCCTTGGCGTGTTCGCGGCAGTGGTCCAATGTAGTCAATTTGCCAGGCCTCGCCATATCGAAAACCCAGCCACCGCCCTCTGTTCCAGGGAGACTTTACTCTGGTGGCTCGTTTGATTGCAGCACATGTTTCACATTCATGAGTGACCTGTGTAATGGCCTCCATGGTCAGGTCCACCCCTCGATCACGAGCCCACCTATATGTTGCATCTCTCCCTAGATGTCCCGATGTCTCATGGGCCCATCGAGCTACAAATAGCTCACCTTTACGCTCCCAGTCCAGGTCCACCTGAGCTATTTCTATTTTGGCAGCCTTGTCTACCTGTTCATTATTTCGATGTTCTTCAGTGGCACGGCTTTTGGGCACGTGAGCATCTACATGACATACCCTTAGAGTTATGTGTTCTACACGGGCAGCAATGTCCTGCCACAATGCTGCTGCCCAGATGGGTTTACCCCTGCGTTGCCAATTGGTCTTCTTCCACTGCTGTAGCCACCCCCACAGGGCATTAGCCACCATCCAGGAGTCGGTATAGAGGTAGAGTACCGGCCATTTTTCTCGTTCAGCAATGTTTAGGGCTAGTTGGATGGCTTTCACTTCTGCAAACTGACTTGACTCGCCTTCTCCTTCAGTGGCCTCAACAACTTGGCGTGTGGGACTCCACACAGCAGCTTTCCACTTTCGATGGTTCCCTACCACATGACAGGATCCATCAGTAAACAAAGCATAACACCTTTCGTCTTCTGGTAACTCATTATATGGTGGTGCCTCTTGGGCACGAGCCACCTCCTCAGGTGATGCTCCAAAATCTCTGCCTTCTGGCCAGTCCATGATCTCTTCCAGAATTCCTGGGCGGTTAGATTTCCCCAGTCGAGCCTGTTGCATGATCAATGCTATCCACTTACTCCATGTAGCGCTGGTTGCATGATGTGTAGAGGGGATGTTTCCTTTGAACATCCAGTGTAGCACGGGCAATCGTGGTGCCAAGAGGAGATATGCTTCTGTACCAACAACTTCTGAAGCGGCTCGAACCCCCTCATATGCTGCTAGTATCTCTTTTTCAGTCGGGGTGTAGTGGGCTTCTGATCCTCGGTACCCCCGGCTCCAAAACCCTAATGGTCGACCTCGGGTTTCTCCTGGTGTTTTCTGCCACAGGCTCCAGGTGAGACCGTGATCCCCAGCTGCAGTGTAGAGTATATTTTGCACATCTGGTCCTGTCCGGACAGGCCCAAGAGCTACTGCATGAGCTATTTCTTGTCTGATATGCTCAAAGGCTTGTTGTTGTTCAGGGCCCCATTCAAAATAGTTCTTTTTCCACGTTACTCGATAGAGAGGGCTCACAAGCTGACTGTAACCTGGAATATGCATTCTCCAGAACCCCACAAGGCCTAGGAAAGCTTGTGTTTCTTTCTTGTTAGCTGGTGGAGACATAGATGCTATCTTGTTAACCACATCCATAGGGACATGACGGCGTCCATCCTGCCATTTTATTCCCAAGAACTGAATCTCCTGTGCAGGTCCCTTGACCTTGCTTTTCTTTATGGCGAAACCAGCTTTCAGAAGAATCTGAATTATTCTTTTCCCCTTCTCAAACACTTCTTCTGCCTCATTGCCCCACACGATGATGTCATCTATGTATTGTAAATGTTCAGGGGCTTCGCCTTGTTCCAGTGCTGTTTGGATTAATCCGTGACGAATGGTAGGACTGTGCTTCCACCCCTGGGGCAGTCGATTCCAGGTGTATTGGACGCCTCTCCATGTGAAAGCAAACTGTGGCCTGCACTCTGCTGCCAAAGGAATGGAGAAAAATGCATTGGCAATATCAATTGTAGCATACCACGTGGCTGCCTTTGATGCCAGTTCATATTGGAGCTCTAACATGTCTGGTACAGCAGCACTCAGTGGCGGTGTCACTTCATTCAGGCCGCGATAACCTACTGTTAACCTCCACCCTCCATCAGACTTTTGCACTGGCCATATAGGACTATTAAAAGGTGAATGAGTCTTGCTGATGACTCCTTGGCTCTCTAGGTGATGAATCAGCTCATGGATGGGAGCCAGGGAGTCTCGGTTTGTCCGATATTGCCAACGGTGCACCGTCCTGGTAGCGATTGGCACCTGCTGTTCTTCAACTTGCAACAAGCCCACAATGAAGGGATCTTCCGAGAGGCCAGGCAGAGTAGATAGCTGTTTGATCTTCTCTGCATTTACAGTGGCTACACCAAAAGCCCATCGGTACCCCTTTGGGTCCTTGAAGTACCCTCTCTTGAGGTAGTCAATGCCAAGGATACGAGGGGCCTCTGGGCCAGTCACAATGGGGTGCTTTTCCCACTTGTCCCCTGTCAAGCTCACTTCAGCCTCCAGTATAGTCAATTCTTGGCATCCCCCTGTCACTCCAGAGATCCAGATGGGTTCCGTGCCCCTGTATCCTGATGGCATCAGTGTACACTGTGCACCAGTGTCTACCAAAGCCTTATACTTCTGTGGGTCTGATGTGCCAGGCCATCGAATCCACACAGTCCAGTATATCCGGTCATCCCTTTCCTCCTCCTGGCCGAAGGCAGGGACCCTCTATTGCTGTTCCTCATCAGAATATTCACTGTCCGATCCTTGCGGTACCAGACCAGAAGTCCCCTCACCAGAATCAAGGGAGGTAGTTTCAGTTCTTCTATGCCTGGAGGATCGCTGAGTGCTTTCTTGGGCCTCTACAGCAACTACGCTGACAGCCTTCTTCTTGGGTGACCCCTTCTTAACAGCTGTCTTCTCTCTCAGTTCACGCACACGGGCTTCCAGCTTAAAGGTGGGTTCACCATCCCACTTCCTCATGTCCTCCCCTTGGTCACGCAGGAAGAACCAGAGTGTACCACGTGGCATACGCCTTGGGCTCCCTTTCCCTCTGACTGGGGCAGGAGAGGACTGATTTCTTGGAGCATCCCTAACAGCCAAAGCACTGTCCTGTAGGGATGAGGAAACACAGAGATTTTCCTCAAAGTTTTGGAGCCAAGACGACACTTTCTCCACAGTTGGTGTTTCCATATCTGGACAATACATTGCTGCCAAGCTGTTAGAATACGATGCTGGGGCACCTTGAATCACCTTTCGCCACATGGCCCGTGTGCACAGGACATCCTCTGGATCTTTGGAGACTTCCTCATCATCTAGATCACTGTAGATGACTTCCACCACTGCTAACTCTCTCAGGTACTGGATGCCTTCATCTGCGGTAGTCCACTTTTCTGAGGAATTCACAAGATCTTCCTTGAATGGATATCTTGCCCTCACACTTGAGAGAAGCCGGCTCCAGAGACTGCAAACTGCTGCCTCTTTTCCAATTCCTCTTTCAATTCCCCGGTTTCTAGCGAGGGATCCCAGCTGTTGGGCTTCCTTGCCTTCCAGTTGCTGACTATCAGCCCCATTATCCCAGCATCGGAGCAGCCAGGCAGCAATCCGCTCACCTGGCTGGCGGCTGTAATCTTTCCGCAAGTCCCGAAGTTCTGAGGACGTCAGGGACCGGGTAGTTTCCGCTTCCTGTTTAAGTTCCCTCACTCCTTCCTCCAATTTCCTTACCGAAGGACCAGCTTCTAGATCAAGCCTTTCCTCTTCTTCTTCTTCTCTCACTAATCGATGGTATGGACCCGTTGATCTCCTTGTCCACTGCTTCCTTTTCACTACTGGGGCAATTACTGTAGTTGTTGTTGTTTGGGTCCCTACCTCGAGCATGGTGTCCTCAGATGCAGTCTGGGTCCCTGCCTCGACCATGGTCCTCTGACAGTGTTGAACTATGGCTCGGTAGGCATAGGCCAGGCCCCAGTACAGTGCGAGAAGCTGCTGGTTTTCATTGGGATAGGCAAGGCACCCTTCTATCAGGTGGCGTGTCAGTTTGCCAGGGTTACTTGCCTGTTCAGATGTAAAATCCCAGATTATGGGAGGTGATAACCGTCCTAGGAATCTGCCCAAATCCTTCCATATACCCTGCCACCCAGGCACTGGTCGCTTGAGGGCACATTTAAGTATTGCCTCACCTAAAACTTGCCTTCTCTTATACCAGGACGAGACCAGATTCCACAATACCCATAATATGCCACCAGTATTAATTATTAGTATTAAACAGCTTACATAAGGGTGAACAAGGACCTCGGGAGCCTGCATAATAAAACCATTCACATCAATGCCTGGTAGGGAGAGGGAGATGTGTTCCCTCATCTCCTCCATAAGATAGCTCCCACAACACAGCAAAGCCATCAGTGCCAGGACAAAGCACATAGACATTATTTGTATTAGCACGTTCCCGCGTTCCTTCATTCTCCCCACAAGATAGCTCCCACAGCAAAACAAAGCTATCAGTGCCAGGACAAAGCACGCAGCCATTATTTGCATTAACATGTTCCCAAACTCAGCAAGCTAGAGATAAGCAAGCAGCTAACAAGCTCCGTGACCTGCACAGGAGCTTGCCACTTAATAACTAGCTATAGAACGCTTAATGCAAAACTGCCGTTGTCGTGCCCCACGTTGGGCGCCAAAAAAGACTGTGATGGGTTGACCCTGGCTGGACGCCAGGTGCCCACCAAAGCCGTTCTATCACTCCCCCATCCTCAGCTGGACAGGGGAGAGAAAAATATAACAAAAAGCTTGCGGGTCGAGATAAGGACAGGAGAGATCATTCACTAATTACCATCACGGGCGAAACAGACTCAGCTTAGGGAAAATTAGCTCACTTTATTACAAATCAGCCAGAGTAAGGTAAATGAGAAATAAAACGAAATCTCAGAACACCTTCCCTCCACCCCTCCCTTCTTCCCGGGCACAACTTCACTCCCGGATTTCTCCACTAAGCCCCCCCAGCGGCACAAGGGGGACAGGGATGGGGTTTACGGTCATCACATGTTATTTTCTGCCGCTTCACCTCCTCAGGGCGAGGGCTCATCACACTCTTCCCCTGCTCCAGCGTGGGGTCCCACCCACGGGAGACAGTCCTCCACGAACTTTCTCCAACGTGGGCCATTCCCACGGGCTACAGTTCTTCACGAACTGCTCCAGCATGGGTCCTTTCCACGGTGTGCAGTCCTTCAGGCACAGACTGCTCCACGGGGTCACAAGTCCTGCCAGAAAACCTGCTCCGTGGGCTCCTCTCTCCACAGATCCGCAGGTCCTGCCAGGAACCTGCTCCAGCGCAGGGTTCCCACGGGGTCACAGCCTCCTTCGGGAAACCCACCTGCTCCGGCGTGGGGTCCTCCACGGGCTGCAGGTGGATATCTGCCCCACCGTGGACCTCCCTGGACTGCAGGGGGACAGCCTGCCTCACCAGGGTCTTCACCACGGGCTGCAGGGGAATCTTCGCTCCGGCGCCTGGAGCATCTCCTCCCCCTCCTTCTTCACTGACCTTGGTGTCCGCAGGCTTGTTTCTCTTACATGTTCTCACTCCTCTCTCCGGTGGCTATTTTCTCCGCATCCCAACTTTTTTCCTTCTTAAAAATGTTATCACAGAGGCGTTACCACTATCGCTGATTGGCTCGGCCTTGGCCGGCGGCGGGTCCGTCTTAGAGTCGGCTGGTATGGGCTCGCTCTCTCTCGAACACAGGGGAAGCTTCCAGCAGCTTCTTACAGGAGCCACCCCTGTAACCCCCCCCGCTACCAAAACCTTGCCACATAAAACCAATACATTCCTGGCGTCCAGCCAGGGTCAACCCATCACACGCGCATACGATATAATTGGTTATATCAACTTAAACATGCAAAGCTTGTCTCAGCCTAATTGGTCGAGATAAACTGCCGAATTGAGTTTTCTTGTGCCAAGTTCCCTTTATTGTGGAATGCACACCTGTGTTCTTCTAATTGGCTTTATTATCATCTTTCTTTTTTTGTCTTCTTGTTTATTCTGTTCAAGGTCTTCTAAAGGCATCCGCAATGCTCTTGCGACTGACGTTAGCTAAATATGTGTCCACACTCCCAGGCCCATCACAGAGAGCCATCGAACCATCAAAGACACATCCCAACAAGCCCAGAAGAACACAAGGGCACGGTGGCAGGCAGGGAATCCAAATTAAGGACTTGGAAGAAGGGATACCTTATCCCAGCTACTCCCAGGGCTGTCCCAGGAGAGGCATCAGCCCCATGGTCCAGGCGTGAAACCCATCACCATGCCTCATTGGGAGCTCTCTGGATCACCTTGTGAGCACAGAAGGGTGGCTGCCTAGGGGTGCGGGACACATTATGGGATGCAGGGAAAGAGCATTTCGGGATAGCACAGGATTTATTATAGGATGTTCAGGGGAGGAACCAGAGGTGGGAAAAGGGAGGGATTTAGGAGATTTGGGGAGGAACAAGCATGGGAAATAAAGGGATAAGGGAATAAAATTGCCATTTTGCATGTAAGCAGAGACTAGGTAGTATGCAGACCTGGGGGCATGACCAGGCCAGACTAATCAGACCTGGGAGCATGAAGCTGTAGCAGCCTCTCTCCAGCTATCCAATCCAGCATGATATATTTTCCTCTAACAATAATCTATGGTCTGGTTTAGGTATTTCCAAGTAATCCAAGTTACCAGGTTTGCTTTCTAATGTTATAGAGCAGCCTGGCAGTATTTCATGGGGAGGAATCCAGTAAGGAGCAAATTCTCAAAGAATTACTGAATTTCAACTTACTCATCTATTCAGTCTGCCAAACTGATCTGTTAGCTTCCTGAGGACAATTCAAACCTTGATCATTGTATGGAATCAGAGGAAAAAAAATTACTTCACCGATTTGCTGGCACAGATAGCTTTTACTTTCTCACTGAACAGTTAGCACAAAAATTTACCACTGAATAGTTCCTTTTGACTGCTGCTTCTTATGCTGACTCTTGCACTTAAGTTTATTAGAAACCCTAGACCACCTTGGCTGTGAAGTGTGCTGTCCTTCAAATCAAAGGAGTGGGTTCATGAATCAGTAACTTCAAGTATTCATTGGGTCAGGGACCAAAGGTTATCACCTTACCTCTCATATTAATCTACAGCTTTAGAAAGCTGAACAAAAAAATCATCCATTCCTGTGCCAAGCACAGCAGAAACATCAACCACCTATAAAAGAAAACCACACACCAGAACTGAAGAGTAACTGAACCAAGTTTTTAGGTAACTGATGGATGATCAGAGCTGGAAAGACTAAGCAGTATCTTTAAAAAAACCAAAAACAAGAAACCACCTAAACTGGGAAAAAAAAAAAAAGAGGGATCTGATGATACCCATTAATCATCACAGTGGCATAAGAGTACGCAGTAAAACTCCCATTTCTGTCATTTCTACTTTCAACCTCTTTCTCCACCTGTTAATGTTTGCTACCTCTGGGTTTTGGTTGGGGTTTTTTTTGTTTGTTTCAGGTTTTTTGCTTCCTTTCTTTCTCTCTGTTTAACTCAGGAACCTGGGTTTTCCTGTCTGTTTTACAAATTTTACTGGGGGAGGCGGGGGGGGGGAGCAACCACTAAAAAAAAAAAACAAACCTGACTCTGCACCCGTCTTTGTACTTCCAATCTCAATACACCACAAAAAACATAGTTAAGACATTACAATACCTAAACGTAATGAACAAGAGAGGGCAAATCAAAAGAAAGATCAAGTCCTCCTTCTGTTTACTTGGTTATTGTTAATAATCCAAGTTCTCATTCTGAACCTAGTATTATAAGTGGTTACTATGACTGCTGCAATATCAGTGGACTAGAATTAAAGAGCAAAATAGACCACAAGAACTGACATTTTGTCTCTGAAGTTCTGCCTACTTGTATTTGTATTTAGCTGAAGCACATTTTAAAACGTACCCAATCCAACCCCCAGAACAGCAAAAAGATGGAGAATTTAATCAGTTACTATGGCAATACATTCAAAATGCACATCTGCTTTCTAATTTGAACTTGTCTGTCATTACACTTTTGGCCATTTATTCTGCTTTTATTAAATCAATTATCTAAAAATACCTTTAATTAAGACTATTACTAGCCAGTACTTGGTGACCCTTAAGAATCTTACATCCTCTAATGAAAATTCTCCCTCTTTTTCATAAGCAAGACAGTCTTAAGTACTCATTTTCAAATGGAAGACTTTTTCCAACAGAGCCTTACATTTTATCAATAGTACAGTAAATATGCAGACAATCAAGCATTCCAAAGGATTTTAAGCATTAGTCTAGGCACTGTGTCAATATATATTAATATTTATACTTTCATTGCACTGAAATACAAGCTGCCTTCTACTGTATAATCCTCTGCGTATGTCCTGCTCTCCACTCTACTATTCTAATATATATGACATGCATATAAACAGCTGATTAGCAAATAAGGACTAGGAAGTACTTTAGTCCTGTATATGGCACCATTACAAAGACCATATATTGTTCTACATAGGGCACTTATAATATTTTTGTTTTGGCTAAATTACCATTATCTATATGAATGGAATCACTTATTTATTTTCATTGCCTTTCTTGTAATACCCATAAAGCCATTTGCTTGCTTTTTCTTAAGTAAAAGCTGATGAAAAACACAATTAACTGAACCCTTCTAGCACAGACTATGGGACCATTAACATCCTCCAATGTATAGTGTTTTCAGAGAAACTGAATGGGTTTGTCCTCTGATAAGTGGGGAAAAAAAACAACACTTTTTCTTGCATCAGCAAATATGCAGGATTTTGTTTGTTTATTTTTGAGATTCTTTCCCTTCTTCCTACACAGTAAATTGCCCAACTGTACTTGACACTTTCAGAACAAGGATAATTATCTCACATGGGAAACACTGCAACACAGAACGCTACCTCTTACCAGCCTATCTTAGCTTTCTTCTGATGATTAATCACAATTCAGTATTAAATGATTCAGACTGCCACTCAGTGTGACAAGCAATTAAAGTTACTTTATGTTCAAACCAGCAAATCCTCACCCCCAGCGCAAGGCTCATCAACAGATTCCAGTTCAACAGGGCAGTGCAAAGCCCTTTTACAGGACGGAATGGCTGAGGTTGGAAGACACCCCTGGAAATGACCTAGTCCAACCTCTCCTGCTCAAAAAGCAGGATTAACTAGAACAGGTTGCTCAAGATCCTGTCTGAGAGCATTTTGAGTTGTCTCCAAGGATGGAGACTCCACAGTTTCTCTGGACCATCCATTCCAGTGCTCAATTAGTAAAATTACAGTTAATTCTTTTTTCCTCTTCTGTTTAAACATAGTTTCCTGTATTTCACTTCATGTCTATTGCCTCTTGGCCTTTCACTGGGCACCACTGAAAACAGCCTGCCTTTGTCTTCCTTACATCCTCCTATCAGGTGTTTATACACATCAATAATATCCTCCTTCAACTTTCTCTTCTCCAGGCTTTTATGAGAGCTAGTAAAAAAAGGAAGATTCTTACCTTCAGTGAACTGTAAAATTCATCCAACACTAAACTTATAGAACGAGTCAGGTTACTGACATAGGATGTCTCTTGATTCAAGGCATCGTGAAAAGTGTCAAAGTCCTGCATCCACTCTACTGCAAAACTGTAGTCAATTACGTCAGTCTGGAAGGAGAAGAAAAAATTTTCCTAAGTAATAATGATGAATTCTTAGCCTTAGGTTGTTAAGTGGACAAATAAAAAATTTCTGGTTTAAACTTATTTTCAAAGTACTGATTTTTTCAAAATATTCAGCCCTGGTCTGAAGTTTTCCAAGCTCTGTTTTTATCAAACCAACTACTTCAATACAGGAAGAGGAGACAAACAACCACTATCCCAGTTTTAAGAAGGCATGTTTAAGGAAACAGTTGCAAGTCTGAAGGCTTCTGTGGTTTACTGGAAAGGGGCATCCAAAAACTGCACACTGTACAAGAAAGTTTAAGTTATAAATATTAGATCATATGATTGAGGCCAGACACGAACAGTCCTCATTGAAGATCCCATCCTTTCTTGATTGGCTTGGGGGTCAGGGGGGAGAGGGAGCCACGTCCACGTTGGATAACAGCCTACAGGATCTTTATAAAAAGCGAGCTGTGCTCTGACCGGAAGAAGTTATAATCTAAACTCAGTGCAAAACAATGGACACAAACAGGTGAGATGGTTCCATAATTTTACATGGATTAGTATGCAAACAGTCTATTAAATAGTTTTATAAACATAGCTTAGCATATGTATATCCACTGTTATCACAACATGAGGTGTTTAAAACTGACATATTTCATTTCCCAGCACCAATGGGAAGGAAGAAAATAGATGAAGAAAGTATTGCTTAGCATTACTCAAGAGATTTGAGACAGAACTGACTCCATCAAGGATCAAAGCCTGACTATTTAGAGTTAACTTGATTAAGTTCTATAAATAAAATTAAATCAACTCTACAAATTACACTTTTTTTTTCCTCTGCAAATGTTAACATTCCTTAAATCTATGTGTTTCTCTCTGCACATATATCAGTTCCTTGGGATTCTTCCATTCTTATCAAGAGTCAGTTTTAAAATGCTTGTCAAAAATTCCTCAAATGCTGATGCCTTTAATTTTTACCAAGGGCTGAGCATCAGATCAAAATGAAGTTTAAAGTTATGAATCCTAAGCCTTGGGCCCACCTTTCCTTACATATACTAATGAAGTCCTATTTCTTTCAGTCTTTCAAAAAATTTATTTTCTTAAGAGAGAATGATTTTCCTATCTGTTCCCTCTTCTATAGAAAAAGCTTAACAGCTTATTCTAAAATTACTGTCTTGAGTTAGAAAGAAAACAGTGTACAAGAACTTGCTAAGTAAGCAAGCAGATATCAAAGACATGCATGATTTGGGTCACTGGGAAGATGTGTGTAGGTGGAGTACATCAGACACTAATCCTACTCGGCTGCTGTGAGGTAAAATTTCACATTCAAAGCATGGGTTTTCTAGAGGAAGTGTATAGGATATACATGCATGCACATGCAAAGCTTGCTATGTTGGGGAGCAATTCCTTGAATACAAAGGATGTCTGTGGGGAAAAGGAAGAGTACGCACACCAAAAATCTAATGGGATTCTTTTAATATGTGAAATTGTTATGTTTAAAGAGCCGGCTAGCTGTTAAGTTCAAAAGCACTCCTTTAAGGCTACAAGTACCTTACACAACAGTGGAAGTGTATCCTTAGGCTACTAAGTATCTGCGTTCTGGCAAATACTGGCATATTTTTAGTGTCACAGATCAGGACCAAACACTTTTTATTACGTTTTGCCTGCTACGATTCATGGGATTCCTTCCTCAAAACAGGCAGGTGTTACACAATTCCCACTGTGAGTCATCAGCCTGCTGCTGAGTAGAAATAATTAATTATTAAGACAATTGTTCTGAGGAAGCAGGGGACTGTAAGAGCGGATTCAGTCATGAACTTAACCTTATGTTACGTTAAAGAATTTACGAACGTGGGTTTCTCTAGGTTTGCTTTATTCACAACTCAAGAGTTGGGCCACCACCACAGTGAATGGCGCACTTCCAAAAGTTTCCAAATCTTATATACCCTTTTGCCACCCATTGTCCCAATCCAAAGTCTCTGTAATTTTCTAGCTGATTCTCTGTTCTCATATCGTTATCATTCATCATCTTATCTCATCCATTCTCCATTCTCATGTCTCGGTTCTTCTGGGATTGGTGGTCACAGGCAGGAAGTCTCCGGTCATCATCATCACTATCTTCTTACACTTCAAAGGTACCTACGAATTTCTGAAGAAACTACTCAGGTTACTTTATTAATTTATCTTATTCTAAAGTTAATCACTTACTCCCATGTCTTAGGTCTAAGATGTATGATCCTTTCTCTGTTGATACAGCTTGACTGGATTTTAAGCCAGCCATGAAGAGGGAGTCTCATAGAACAATTCTGCAGCTCCTAGATATTGTTTTATATGCACCTGCATTCTATTAATCATATCTAAACCAATATCTAGTCATTAGTTATATGTCTAATATGAATAGTCTTAAAACAATAAGGCCAATAATCTTAAAACAATGAGGCTTAAGGCCTAGTTCCTTTTACATGTTACAAAGTTAAGTTTCCTTATAGCCTAGGGTTAAGGTGCAAAACATTTTTCAAACTGTTAGTATCATCTCCAACTTGCATGTTTGGGTATAACTGTCCATCCCCGATTCTTCTTGTGCACTTGTATGCCAGATTAAAGACCACTTTTAGATTCGGTTTTCAGCCTGCAGCTCCCTCCCAGCCTCTCTTGTCTAGAAAAATCTATTATTGTGGTAAGACAAAGACAGTACAGCAAAGCAAGCTAAACAGAACAATGTTCCACTAGTACGTAGAAACCGTAGCTTTAACTTACTTTGTTCATGACAACAATGAAAGGTAGCTTTGTCTTGTACAGGATACTGGGGCAGGGGGCGGGGAACAAAAAAAAGCCCACAAAAAACCATTAAAAATTAATCTAAATCTCACTAGAATAGAAAACAAGTTAAGCATAAGGCAGACAAGACTTGTGCAAAACTGAATACATTTGACTTCAAAAGGTATTTTCCTCCACATCAGTTAGAATCTAATTTTCATCCAGATCCTGCTTACCATAGTTGAACAAAATATGCCTCCCCAAGATGTAAGCGCACATCTGTAAGATATAAAATCTCCTTCTACACACCCAGTTGATTTTGATTACTATTTCCTATGACTCTCAGATCCAAGTTTTTAACTCTCTGAATTTTCTAATTATTTTGACTCAAACCTTAGGTTCTGAGGTATTTGTGAACTGAGCAATGAATTCAAACAACTCAAAATATCTATAAAGCAAAACTACCTTGAAACATGAGCTTACATATTCATTTCACTGTATATATTCTAGCATCTTTTGCTCAACACTAATGTCAGAAAATGCAGCATGTAATAAGACACATTTTGCGTACTCTTATCACAGTGATATAGCTTTTGACCTTGGTACAAGGATTGATAGGTTTTTTGAAAACCTTTTACCAACATTTATCATGAATTATGACAGCTCTAGATATGTTGATCCTTACATAGGTATTAAGTCCCTGGTTTAACATGAAAGAAAACAGATAAATCCACGTACGAGGAAAAAGACAGTAAATCAAGAACTCCATGCTATGCCGAGCTCCAAACAAATCTTGAAGAATCACTGAAAGTATCAATAACATTAAAAAAATAGAATAAAATATTACTTGTTTACAAGAAGGAGCTGAAACTAGGCTATCTTGATACATCTTAGATAAATGATTTTATAAGCAACAGGCAATGTGTTAGATCTCATGTAACTAGCGGTTATCACACTAACGTCTCATGGATTATTTAATGCTTTCAGTGGGAGCTTTGACCCAATGATCTCCAGATGTCCACTAACACCTAAACTATTTTGCTTATCCAATGGGAAAACCACTAAGAGAATAACCAAAACAGCATTACGTGGATATGAGGCATCATCAATGTGCAGTTACAGCCCAGAAAGCCCACTGTATCCCGGTCTGCATCAAAAGAAGCATGGCCAGCAGATTGAGGGAGGGGATTCTGCTCCTCTACCCCACTCTCGTGAGACCCCAACTGGAGCACTGCGTTCAGCTCTGGGGCCCACAGTACAAGAAGGACATGGACTTGTTAGAGTGGGTCCAAAGGAGGGCCATGAAAACAGAGGACTGGAACACCTCTCTTATGAAGAAAGGCTGAGAGAGTTGGGGTTGTTCAGCCTGGAGAAGGGAAGGCTCTGGGGAGACCTTACTGCGGCCTTTCAGTATATGAAGGGGGCTTATAAGAGAGACAGAGAGACAGTTTTTGATAGGGCCTGTAGTGATGGAACAAAGGGCGACAGTTTTAAACTGAAAGAAGGTAGGTTTAGACTGGACATAAGGAAGACATTTTTTATGATGAGGGTGGCAAGACACTGGAGCAGGTTGCCCAGAGAAGCTGTCGATGCCCAGCCAATGGAAGTGTTCAAGGTCAGGTTGGACAGGGCTTTGAGCAACCTGATGTAGTGAAAAATGTCCCTGCCCACGGAAGGGGGGGTGGACTAGATGGTCTTTAAAGGTCCCTTTCAACCCAAACCGTTCTATGATTCCCCTCCAAAATAAGTATCAGAGACACAGCAATCAAAGCAGATAGACTGCATTTTCAGCTTTTCTTACCCGCAGGCATACAGCATGTTGGACATAAAGGTGACAGGGTTAGTACTGCGAGAGGTGTCCATCACAGAAACAACAACTGAAGGAAAAGAGGAAGCCTGGAAACACAAAGTAAAAGATATTTTAATTAGAAGTACATGCTGTTCAACAGCAACTTTGTTCACACAGCCTCACTGACAAGTCATGTAGAAAACACTTACCAAGGCCTCAGTTATGATGGTTCCTGATGCTGACCAGGTGAATACCTCAATTTGCCCTGGTGTGTCAATAACAACATACCTGGTAAGAAGTCACCACCGACAAAAAATAAGGGAAAATTAGTTAAGCACAAGGTCCTGTTCTGACTAGATTACCACAAGCACGTAATGGCAAATCACATGATTATTCTGTTACAGATCAGAAAAGCTTCTCCCAAACAGTGACAAGATTTATGGGCATGCTTGAAAATTTCCTGTGTGTTTTTTAACTAAGCAGCATGTACTTGCTTCAGATTCTATTAAAGTTGAAAGCATCCATTTGACACTTAGTACTGCAAACTCTTCAGAAGAATTCATTGTTGCCTATTTGAACAGTGCCTGAGAAAAAGTTACAGTCTAATGGAAGACAAGAAAAGCAGAACTGGAATCAGCAGACATTTCCTCGATATATCCTTGTTTATCTATTCTAATTCTATGCCCTTTTCCATATAAAATTTACACCAAGGCTGAAAAACAAGTAAAAAACATGCAGAGAGCCTTTTTAGGATTTCATATGGTTTTCCCACAGTGATCCCAGAAAAGTAGAACTTGATAGAATGTACTCACTTGGATGCATTTTGCCTTTTTTCAATAAACTTCATCACTTGATTGAAAAAGAAGGAGTATACTTTGTATTTAGGCTCACAACAGGAAACTCTCATGATCATTTCGTAACAGAAACTACATTAACTTGCACAGCTGCATGTATCTATCAAAAGAAGATTAAAGTCTCTAAGCTTTTCAGTGTGTGAAAATGCCCTCCTAAGGAAGGGTGAAAATGCTTAGACACTGTATAGGTCAAATACAACCTTGATTTTGTCTGTGTTCTAATACCTGGCTAAAGAAATGGTGTAACAAATGCAGTTGTTCCCTGCCTTTTTACTAAGAGCTTGTGCACTGTCTCAATCTCTTGCCCAAGTTCCCACCCCAGCGCTGAGTTAGCATTATGATTTAAGAGAGCAGTCAGTTATCAAATAACCCTAGCAAAATTTAACCCATCTCCAGAAGTGAGCTTCCCTACTTCAAAATCAGAGCATTCATATGAAAGATTTTATAGCAAATGTGGGAGCAGCTCGGAACACCTGGCATTTGTTTTCAAGAGTGAACGTTAGAATTTGTTGTGCTGTATGTTTGCCAAGCCTTTGAAGAACTAGTTTTACAAGGTCGGGTTGGAGGATGGCCTGGTGTATGCCTGGGAAGATGTGGCTGAAGACAGTCACGAGTATGCGTACGGAATGTTTTTATCTTTAACTGTTCTGAGGACTGGCAAACATCCCAGCCAAGCCAGATATATGTTACTAACACAGGAGCACATAAGTATGCTGTAAGAGACAATAAAGAGTTCCTTTTTTGCCGTTGCTTCGGAACCATCTCGTTGTCATCCTGAGTGCCTCTTTCATCGCCGCAAGTGAACACAGTACAACAGAACAGTTATGTACAAAGATTAAAGAATGTTCTGTACACGTGGCTTCTAAATTCTACTTTTTAAAAAGCTGAAAAACTGAAATCTCTCAAATGAAAGCTAATGCACTTTGGCAGCTTTGAAAAATACATGGTTCTGTATGGAGAATAACTCCAAAGAAATAATTAGGAGGCTAACCAAACACAGTGCTCTCTGAGGCTCCAAATACACAAAAAATCCCACAGCCTCCCAGCACAGTATCACATAGGAACAACCTCGCACCTGATCAAATCTTGTGGCAAAGACACTGAGAGAGGTCACTATTCCACCATTTGGGCCCAGCCCATATGTAGACACTTCATTTAGGAAAGCAGATGATTATGCAGACCTCAGAGGGCTGCTTCTTCAATTCTGGTATTAGTTGGCCATGTACAATGCACATTGGATACCTTGCAGCAAAAGACAATGCCCCTAATATACAGTTAAGTCTTTTAAATGATGCAGTAGCATAACAAATACAAAGTGATCTCTCTCTTGCCCAAACACTGTGATTGACAAAAGGAAAAGGGGCTATGCTGTGGCTTCTCCTTGCCATTATTCAAGCATTACCATTCTGTACAAAGACAAAAAATACGTATGTGTATACATCAAAGCCATCTTTGTCTTCCCAAAAAGATTTACAACACAGCCAGTAACTCCGAATTTAACAATGCCCTGAATGCACTTAATTTTAAAAATTTATACTTCAAAAGATAATGAAAAGATTTCTCGCACAAATAAATTTTTAGCAGAATTTAAATTATAATGTGAATGAATGTTGTAAAGATACTCGAAGTGTCGGCTTGAATATGAGGATTTCAAAATCCTTTTTCACACATACATATCTGTATACTAATTACATCCAAAGAAATGAAGAATCTTTTTTTTTTTTAATTGCATAAGAACCAGCACTGATTTTCATCAGTACATACCATTTTCTAGGGCCACTACTCTCAATATCCAAACATGAGGCCAGACACCCTCCTTAAGCATTATTTAATGAGATGCTTAAACTCCAGTAATGGCTAACAGACACAGTAAAGCAAATAATGCACCTACATACCAAACTGAAACTTAATACTTGGATGTTTTTCTTGTAACTCCAAATCAAACAACAGCCAAAATCAAGAATGCTATCCCCCACCATCTTTATTTTTGTCTAAAATATTAAATTTAAGAGTCACACTAGCAAGTCAAATCCAAACACTGTATATTATCTCCATCTGCACCGGCTATTACTTAAGAGATAAAGGACCTCCATACCCCTCTGGAAGTGCAGTCATTTTAGTGTAATGTTACTGAACTATAGTCATCAAACTACTGTGCAGCAAGAGCCAACTGTCCAATGTCTTTGAGATTCAGAAAGACAACAGTGCTTTGATTATGGTCAAACAAAGTGGAAATAGTTTTCTCCACCTACCAGAGGCAAATAGGAATTCACCTATTTGTTTCTAACAAATAGAATTAGACTTCTTAAAACATGGAGAAAAGGCTGCTGGCTTCCACAAAAAAAGATACAAGCTCTTTGAAAGAACAACAGAAAAAAAAAAGGTGTGGGCAGAGTGCCTATTATTTGTAAAAAAGTACTATTTAGCACAGGAGAAAATGACCTAAGGAGTATCAAATCTTGTAGAAGATATGTTTCTAACCTCACATGCAAGAAATACATAGTCAAAAACTTCTGATCTTCACACAACACTCTGCCTTACTGCAATCTCCAACACCTCCTGCCCTCTTCATTGTAGCGTGCGGAAGTGACAGACTCTTTTCACAAAATCTGAGATTCCAAATATCATTATTTAGACAAAAAAGGATACTGTTTCATGACTTCTTTGTACTTCACAGCGTCCCTGATATCTAGAGGAGGAAGACGTATAAATAGTTTTAGAACATCACTTTTAAAATATCCCTCTTCATCAATTTGCTGATAGGTGAAAGCCCTTCTTTTTCCAGCAAGTCTCCTTTGGTCTCAGTAACAGATCTAGCACCAAAAGAAAAAATCTCCCAAACAGAATAAATAAAATCTAACAGATTAGCTATGCTCTCAACATACATGTGAAACCCAACATAACTCATGTAAAACACCACTAATTTAGGTATTTAGCAGTAACCACTTCAGTTGAATTTTATTCTCATTTGATCAACATCAGTTAACAAAGTACATATATGTAACTGTATTATTAGAGATCCAGCACTGGAAGAGATACTCTAATTATTCATGTGACATCAGTAAAACAACTTTGGTATCCACACTGCCTTTCTTATCCTCCGGAGAGGCAGGCTGACAAACTTTAGGAAGTTTAAGAGACAGGACCCTCACAAACCTAATGAATGGTAAACCCTTTGGAACAGCTACACATAAGGACTGTTTTATATCTCTTGAAGTGCTTTAAAGAAGTTATTTGGTAGCACATATGGCTACCACTGTTGTGGATGTAGGGAACCAGATCGAATCTGTTAATATGGTCATCGCTGACAAAGAAAAAAACCCACAAGAACCCAAACACATCAAATCACACTAGATGATGTAAAAAAAACGTACAAACGCAATGGAAGAATACCTTTGGTCCTAAAAGTTCACATGTTAGAGACTAGCAGGAGAAAGGAGTTAAATTTACAAAAAAAAAAAAAAAAAAAATCGAAAACAACAACAAAAAAAAACACCTTAAAGGCCTTCCTTGTGTTAGGACTTGGAATCTCTTAAAGAGAATGCAAGCAACCTAGCCAAACCTCTCACGTAGCCCTCCCCCCGCTTCCGCGAAAGACAGGAAAAGCAGTATACCAAAAATGGTTTTATTTATTCATGGCAAAACACACTGGCTTTCTTCTAGCGGACTCCACAAACACGCCACACCTCTGGCCCGGGACCACCCCCTCCCTCACACCGCCCGCTACCCGCCACGGCCCGCGGCTAAGCCAGGGCGGCAAGACTCACCAGTGTTAGCCGGGAAGGGCAGGTCGTGCACGGCGGGGTCCAGGTTGATCACGTACGGGGGGCAGCGCTGCCCATGCAGGTGGGCCGCGAGTCGCTAAGGGGACACGAGGAGGCGTCAGCCCTGCTGGACACGGGGGTAGCGCTGGGGGAAACCTACCGGCAGCTCCCCACAGCCCACCAGCCGCCCCTCACCTGCACACGAAGGTGGTTTTCCCGGAGCCGGCCATGCCCAGCACCAGCACACACACCGGGGCCGTCGTCGCCAGCCCGCTCGCCGCCGCCATCTTCCCAGCACCCGTTTGCCCTTCCGGGGCGCGAGGAGCACGACAAAGGGGCGGCGGCCCCCACAGCACCCCGCCATGACGCGCGCGGGACTCGGCCGTCGCCCTGCCGCCGCCACCGCCGCCGGCAGGGTACGCACCGCGGGCTCACGCGGCTTCCCCGCGCCGGACGGGCCTGGTCGGGGCCCGGGGGCAGCTCGCAGCGTCCCCCCGCGGGGCTCGGGGCCGGATGCCGCCGTGAGGAGGCAGCCGGAAACAGATGGGCGGGACCTCGCCGTCGTGCGCGGGCGGGGCGCGTGCTGACGTGGCGGCGGCGGCACCATGCGGGGCGGCGGCGGCTCGGTAAGTGCCTGGGGTCCTCGCCACCGGTGCTGCTGGCTGCTGCCCGGGGCCGCGCGGCCGGGCTGTGGTCCCGGGGCGCACGGGGCCGGAAGCCGCCGCGAGATGGGCTCCGCCGGCGGGATGGCGGGAGCGGGCCGGAGCAGCCGCGGTGGGACTTGCGCTTCGCCCCGAGGGTCTCGCTGGGCGTGGGACTGGAAGCAGAGGGAGCCCGGCCCGGCCCGGCGCTGATCTGCGCGGGCGGTGCGGCCTCGGTCCGTTTGCCGCCGCCCGTCGGCTGGGCCCTGTCCCCGAGCAGAACGGCGGTGAGCGGGACGCGCTCTGGGCTGCCTGCCTGGAGAGCCGCCAGCGACGGCGGAAACGCCTGGTTTCTGTTTGAGGGCCTGGTCGCCCACAGGCGCCGAGCCCGGGGAGCGGCGGGCCCGGCTGCCCTCAGCTGAGGGCCGGGGAGGCATCAGGAGCAGGGCGCTGCCGGCTCCCGGCGCCGGTGGTGCCTTCTGTCCGGAAGGTCTTCATTGCAGGAGACGGTAGTCCATGAAGTACGCAGGTAGAAATGGAAACGCGGGACTGAAACAGGGGGTTCCCTGAAGGGTGCTGAGCCATCACGCCGGCCCCCTGTCTCGGAGGGGGCAGGGACAGTCACGGCAGTGCAGGACACTTGGTGCTTCCACTGACACCTCTCCTCTGTCGCTGTAGCACTGACTCACTAGCAGTTACTACATCTGTCTCCTGACCTCAGTAGGAGTTTCTGTGCTGTGCTTAAACACCATCTTCCCAGATGTGTTGTTGTAGAGCAGCCTGTCTCCAGCAGCAGGCCATGTGCCAGGTCACAGAAACATCCCACAGTCCATAGGGAGGCAGAAATGGCCCACGTGCAAATGAAGTTTCTTTGTCTCTTCAGGCTATAGGCCACTGTTCTTCTTTTTCTAACCTGTGCCAGGAAGTTGGCTTTTTTGTTTCCCATATGTCCAGCCCCTGGGCATTCCTGCACTCGTTAGGTCTCTGTTTTCTAAGTGGGAAGTACACTGCATAAATAAAAAAACATTCAAAACTTAAACACCAGTTTTTCTAGATGTTTCCTTCATAATTGCTGTTATCAGCTTCTCAGAAAGGAAGGCTAGACAGATCATCTGTACTTTCCTTTTTTTCGTTGCAGATCCTTAACTGTGACCTAAACTCTTCTCTACTAATCTTCACTTTAATGCGAAATTTTTTAGTTCTAAAAAAACCCACAAAAACATGTGTCATGTTTGTCAGTCATGTGGGTTCTTCTAATGGTAGATTAGGCCAGCTAATTGCAGCAGACTATGCCTGCCTGTTTGTTCATTTTTATTGTTATAACTTCACAGGCCTAATTTTTTCTAGCTGCTCCTCAGTGAGGTTTCTCCACATTTCTTATGTAGGGTGTTTCCCAAACACTGCTGTTTGCACTACTGGATGCCTGTAAACTGTATCAAAGTAATACACAGACATTCAGCTGACATTTTTTCCAAAGAAGACAAGATGTGATTGTGAAGTCATCAATCAAGCAGTTGTGAATTTCTCTCCTGCTGGTTGCCTAACCTTTCCATGAGAGGAGACTGTGGTCACAGTTTAAGAATTCATCTGGTTGATGTCAGTGCCCACTATTAAATTTCTTACCTGGTGGTTAGGGTGTCTCTCACTGACTGTGGTCATGGGAAGAGTGAACTACTGCTTGGTCCTGTGCATAAATTAGAAAGCAAAAGCATAAAAGACAGACTGAAGTGAATTTCTTTCCAGTGCATTTTTTTTAGTGGTGAATTTCATTTGCCTTGAAGCTGCCTGTTCCCTAGTTTTGATATAGCACCTGAAGTTTCTCAGCATCTCCTGACAAGTCATCACATTTTTATGACTTCTTCAAATTCTGTCATATCCCTGTTTTCCCCAGTTCATTAGCCAGTTCCTGTACATGGCAAAATACTATCTCTGTTTCTAGGTTACAGTTTTGGTATCTCGTATACTTCTACTGGGCAATGATTTTTGTTTTCTAGTCTGTATAACCAAGATTTTTGTAATGGGTTTCCCAATGAAGAACAACATCGAGTCATTATTAGTATTTGGAAGAAGGTGATAAATGATTGTCCACATGCCAGGAGCAACATACAGCAAATGACTTGTTTATATTGCCTTGGCGTGGTGGTTTAACCCCAGCCAGCAACTAAGCACCACATGGCCGCTCACTCACTCCCTGCCCCCCACCCAGTGGGATGGGGGAGAAAATTGGGAAAAGAAGTAAAACTCGTGGGTTGAGATAAGAACGGTTTAATAGAATATAAAAAGAAGAAACTAATAATGATAATGATAACACTAATAAAGTGACAGCAGTAATAATAAAAGGATTGGAATACTCAAATGATGCACAGTACAATTGCGCACCACCCGCTGATCGACGCCCAGTTAGTCCCTGAGTGGTGATCCCCCCACTCCCCAAAGACAGGACACTTGGGAATGTCAATGGTATCTGTTAAATTATGTGTCTTAATAGGAGCATAAGAAGCAATAAGTGACAAAAAAATCTTTGTTAAATAAGAAGAAGGATTCTGTGATGTGGATAAAGTGAACATCTGGGCAGATGATGGAGTATGACAAAATAATTGAGAGAAAAAAATGAAAAGAGGACATAAAAGAGACTAAAGACAACGTTCCTGGCATGGTAAATGCAAAAATTATTTCATTAAGGAAAAAATAAGTACTCTATAAAAACTAGTAAGTTAGGATCTAAAATATTTGTCACCGTGTGATAAAGTCCAGGCAGAAAGCAGGTACCACTGAATGAATTGGAGACAAAGAACACTCCATCATGCCCCAGTGCAAGGGGAATGATTGGCTTTCATACGGGGAGTGTAGAGGGGCTCATCCCTATTTTGATTCCAGTTGTAATTCAGCTGGAGTTGAAAACGTTAAACACTTCCTTGTTGCAGAAAACAATGGTTTCCTTTTCAAAGGATGGTATGCACATCCTCAAAGTGCAGGTGACTGTGTTTAACTGAAAAGTGAAACATGCAAAAATAAGAAAAATTATGCTGCTAATATGAATTGTTCTGCTTTATTAGGACACCAAGCCTGGACATCACAGACAACAGAAGGTCAAGAGGTCTCTGGGAAACAAAAAGTATGTGAATGTTTCTTGCCTAATTTGACTGAGGGAAAGAAAAAAGCTGAAGGATTCCTATTGGAAAACTGTATCTGGTCTTTACATATTCTGAATTTTAAAAGCTGCAACGATTTTGGTTTATGTGATGAGAGTCTCGACTGACTTTGCTTATTGGTTTGCAGGAAAAGTGCTTTTTTTTTTTTTGACACTTCAAGGGGTCTTAGCTTTCATTTATTGTTTTTAAAAGTTTTTTAATACTGGGAACGTAAATATTTTCTGTTCAAGACCAAATGGTGTTCCAAAATCTGTGTATTTTGAGTGTGATTGCAACTGAAAGGCTTTAATTTGAGAATTCCTATCCCCATTCTTCTGCAGTACCTCCTTAAACATAGTATATACTGATCTGACCTGGTACCATCAGTGTCTCCCACTTATTAATTTCTGTATTGATGTGTTACCACATGTGAACTCCACATCTCAGGGTGTGGGAGAGTATTGCTGGGACGGTCATCACAGTCATCATTCAAGTGATCCACTTCTTTGAGTTTGTGAATTGTGGTAGCAATTGGATGTGTTGAAAAGTGTTTCTGTTTTCTGTTCTTTCCTCTTATATTAATGGTATTTGCCCAGAGAATAGATACTTTTATGTTTCTTTGACACCTAATCATTTTGCTGTCATGACAGTAGTGTAAATATCCAGGCATTTCAGAGCTGTGAGAAATATTTGAGAATAGTGAAGCAACGTTCCCTCTGATCTCTAGGAAGAAAAATCAGTGCTGCTGGCTAGTCTAAATTAGTCTTAATGTAGTGTGATTTGTAGGATATACTATAAGGCTGTCTTCATTGCTGAAAGCTTTGCTGGTTAAAATTCTTACTAGCGTTAAGTCTTTTAATCGTGTAGTGTCAGCTCTGACTCTGGGAATACATACTGAAGGAGATCTTGCCCTTTGTGGGATGGAAAAGGTCTCTTTTGTAATGATGGGCTGCAGAAGAATTCTTATATTCCACATTGGTTGCTTAAGGACAAATGTGTATTTTTAAATTGAGATTAACTTGGGCCTGCTTGTTAAGATGAAGGTTTGAGGTAGGATGAATATTTTTTTCTGTTCCTGATGAGTAGCTCTCTAATGTCATTCTCTAAAAGATGTGCTGAAAAATAATGTTTAGGATGTTTTATCTTGCTGGCACTTTTCAATTCACAAAACTCAGGAGATTCAATGAACTGTGAGATGATTTTTTAGAGTATTTGGGAAGAGGAAAGGGATGTTGTCTGTCAAGTTATTGTGGTTGTGTATGTATGTATGCATACATATACATAGGATTTCAAGTTGTTTTCCAGGTCTAAGCAATTTGAGGAGGTGGAAACTACTGTCCTAGGACTGAGCAGTAACTATGATGAGACAGTCAGCAACATTTCTTCTGCCTCACCGAAGGGTCGAGTGAATGGAAGTGCAGAGTCCAGAAGCAAGCGGACCATTCGCAGGCCTGCTTACTGGTTGGAAATGAGAGGAATAAAAAACAGCATTAACAAATCTTCAGAAAAAAAAGGTACTCATCACTCTTGGCTCGACGCAAAACTGTTTTTCTCTCTGGTTCTTTTATGAGAGATTAGATGACTTCTGAAAGACATGCTGCAGTTCAGCCACAAATTACAAGGCTGGTAATGCTGCTCGTGTATTAGGAGAAATAAAATTCCTCCACTACAGAAACATAGGTCAAATTCTCTGATGTTACGCAGTTCTTTTTGAGTGACTTGTCTATTAAAATTAATGATTCTGTGACTGAACTCAGTTTTATCTGTAGAAGAGAGATGTATAAGGGTTCTGCCAATCAACAAACAACACTAAAGATGTAGAAAAGGGGACCATTCAGCAGTACTCTGGTTTAGACACGGCTTTTGTGGTTGGTAGATTATTATGTTTTTTAAGGATGTTTTTATTTCTTTTATTTCTCACTTCTGTCACTTTGATTTTCTGATTTGGCGTGGTTTGGGTCTTAGGTTGTTGTTTTAGGAGCATTCGGATTTTCTGGCCTAGGAGCTGTTTTCCAAACTTCTCATGTGGCAGAGAGCCAAAACTTTGCTCTCCTTTAATGCACTTTCTTCTTATCTCTAAGTCAGAATCTGTATTCCATTCTGTTATGGGGAAAGCGGAATATGGTAGCTTGATAGAAGTGAGGTTGCTGCGGCTCCACACCCCCAGGTCCAACCAGTAGCGAGACTAAGTGTGTATTCCTGTAGGTATAAACACATGTATACAACATGTATACGCAGCCAGCCACACAGATCAACACGAAGAGGCGTGCTCAGCACTCACACAAATGGCACGAATGGTCTCCATCCTGTTTCCCTCTCTGGCTGATCAGGATGAAGTTGTGTTATTGAGAGAAAAGAAGCATATGTAAAAAATATATATAAAAGAAGTACATGCATATGTATGTGTACATTTGTGTGTGCACACATGTGTGCAGTGTGGATCTCTCCTGTAGCTGGACTTAAACACTCAGTCTGCTCAGTATCTGGCTTTTGGATCCCAGTATCCTCAGTTGCTGGTACATGGATGCACTAGCCCCTGAGGCCCGCAGAGCCATGCCAGTTGCTGGTGTAGACCTCCTTACAGACAGGCTCACACTCACAGGCAGTACTCTCCCCTGGTGCCTCTGATTTGGTGTCAGGCATGACCAGACTTGTATACTGACCAACCACCTGTTTACAAGCAAGTGACCCTTTTTATCCTCTTAACACCTCTATTTTCCCACACTTGATACTCTCCAAATCAGTTAATTCTCTCCCTTTCCCTTCCTTTGATACCACTCCTAAACAACCCAGTCTTGTGTAGTCCTGAATTGTTCTTCACTAGCATCCCATGTGTCACATAATGTCACACTCGCCCTTCTCACCACACCCCTCCTTCCCCCTTCCAAAGGGTGCTCCAGAGAGCAGCTTCCATTGACCCATCCTGGTGAGTCTCCTGGGACAGACCTGGGAGTAAGTGTCTGTTTCTTTGAGTCCATAATTTGTGTTCCCCTACCTGCCATTGTGCTTCTGTACTTCTCTCTGTTAATGAAGATAAGCCTTTGATAGGCCTGGAAATAGTGAAGGAAGGCAGGATTTTGTTTGGGTTTCCCCACCAGCTGTTGTTTCTCTATGCTTCTTTTTGTGTGTGAGCAGATGAGCTTTTTATGACATAACCTAGCACCTTCTGGCTATCTTCCTGAGGAGTATTGTTTTCCCAGACCACACTGTGGCACTGTTTCTTCCGTATCTTCTGTGTCAGAGGATTGCAGGCTGTGGAGTGCCTAAATGTTACTGAGTCAAAAGGCTGTGTCTAGCTCACTGGTGTCCAGGTGCCTTACAAAAACTACTTTTTTTTTTTTAAGTATTGAATATGAGGATAAGCTGAGGCAGCAGCAGACTCAAAGCTGTTATCCAGACTGAATAATGAGACTGAAGCATTTCTGTTCTTACTCATTAGCAGGGGAAGTACTATTGAAAGGCAAGAGGAAATCTGAGCAAGGGGAAGGCGAAAATCTTAAAGACTCTCCCAAGAAGAAGCAGAAGATTTCGGGTAATACAAATAATTTGTAATTCCTAGTTACAAGCTTCCAGGTACTTCAGACTTCCCCTCTGCCCAAATGCTATCCTCTGCTGTCTTCCAACTCTATCTCTGATTCTGGATATTTTGTTATACGAGACTGTTGACTAGTTTCTATTTTGCAGTGGGAGGTGATCTAATTTCAGTCTGTCTTCAAAGTCCAACAAAGGAAGGGAGGAAAGGAAGTAGGGCAAGTATAGGCTAGTCTGCTTCATTTCAGTTTCCCAAAAGATTCTGGACTAAATAATCAACCAAATTACTTGTGAATGTCTGGCGATTAATGAGTAGATGATAACAGCAATATGGGTTTGTTAAGGAGAAATCAAACCCAACCACCTTTATTTTACCACAGAGATAGAGCGGGGAAATGCTTGACATCATAGGTCTTTCATGCCTTCAAAGGGTTGTTCATCAGTGGTTAGGTGCAAAAGGAAGTGTACAAGTGGTGAAAGTAGGACCAGGTGATGCAGGAGAAGTATACATTTGCTGTCCAGTCTTGCAAGGGTGAGGTGAGGAAAGCTAAGGGCAACCTGGAGTTGAATCTGGGAAGGGGTGTGAAAGACAACAGGAAAGGATTCTACAAGTACATGTACAGCAAAGGGAAGACTAGGGAAAGCGTGAGTGCACTGCTGAACAGGGCAGGGGAACTGGTGACAAATAGCATGGAAAAGGCTGAGGTACTCAATGCTTTCTGTGCCTCAGATCTTTATCAGTTAAAGGAATCCTTCAGGAATTCCAGGTGCCTGAGACCAGAGGGAAGGTCTGGAGCAAGGAAGCCTTACACTCAGTGAAGGAGGACGAGGTTAGAGCACTTAAACAAACTGGACATACCTAATTATTTATCAGCAGTCCTAGCTAACCGGGGAGGTCCCAGTTAACTGGAGGTTAGCAAATGTGACACCCATCTACAAGAAGGGCCGGAAGGAGGATCCAGGGAGCTACAGGCCTGTCAGTCTGACCTCAGTGCCAGGGAAGGTTATGGAGCAGATCATCTTGAGTGCCATCACACGTTACATACAGGACAACCATGTGATCAGGCCCAGTCAGCATGGGTTTATGAAAGGCAGGTCCTGCTTGACTAACCTGATCTCCTTCTATGACAAGGTGACCCACTCAGAGGATGAGGGAAAGGCTGTGGATGTTGTCTCCCTAGACTTTAGTAAAGCCTTTGACACCGTTTCCCACAGCATTCTCCTGGAGAAACTGGCTGCTCGTGGCTTGGATGGGTGTACTCTTTGCTGGGTAAAAAACTGGCTGGATGGCCAGGCCTAAAGACTTTTGGTGAATGGAGTTAAATCCAATTGACAGCCAGTCACAAGTGGTGTTCCCCAGGGCTCAGTATTGGGGCCAGTTCTGTTTAATATCTTTATCAGTGATCTGGATGAGGGGATCGAGTGCACCCTCAGTAAGTTTGCAGAAGACACCAAGTTGGGTGGGTGAGAGTAGGAAGGCTCTACAGAGGGATCTGGACAAGCTGGATCGATGGGTTGTATAAGATTCAACAAAGCTAAGTGCCCGGTCCTTCACTTGGGTCACAACAACCCCACGCAATGCTACAGGCTTGGGGAAGAGTGGCTGGAAAGCTGCCCGGAGGAAAAGGACCTGGGGGTTTTGGTAAACAGTTGGTTGAATATGAGCTAGCAGTGTGCCCAGGTGGCCAAGAAGGCCAATAGCATCCTGGCTTGTACAGAAATAGTGTGGCCAGCAGAACTAGGGAAGCGATTGTCCCCCTGTACTCAGCACTGGTGAGGCCGCACCTGAAGTACCATGTTCAGTTGTGGGCCCTTCACTACAAGAAAGACACTGAGGTGCTGGAGTGGGTCCAAAGAAGGGCAACGAAGCTGGTGAAAGGTCTAGAGCACAAGTCTTATAAGGAGCGGCTGAGGGAACTGGGGTTGTTTAGCCTGGAGAAAAGGAGGCTGAGGGGAGACCTTATCGCTCTCTACAACTACCTGAAAGGAGGTTGTAGCGAGGTGGGTGTCAGTCTCTTCTTTCAAGTAACAAGTGATAGGACAAGAGGAAACAGCCTCAAGTTGCAGCAGGGGAGGTTTAGATTGGGTATTAGGAAAATTTCTTCACGGAAAGGGTTGTCAAGCATTGGAACAGGCTGCTCAGGGAAGTAGTTGAGTCACCATCCCTGGAGGTATTTAAAAGAGGTGTAGATGTGGCGCTTAGGGACATGGTTTAGTGGTATACTTGGCAGTGTTAGGTTTACGGTTGGACTCAATGATCTTAAAAGGTCTTTTCCAACCTAAACGATTCTATGACTCTAAGTCCCGTGGGGCCTGACGGGTTGCACTGAGTGCTGAGAGAGCTCGCTGATGTCATTGTGAGGCCACTCTTGATTATCTTTGAAAGGTCATGGTGACTGGGAGAGGTTCCTGAAGACTGGAAGAGAGCAAATATCACTCCTATCTTCAAGGACAGAAGGAAGGAAGATCTGGGGAACTACAGGCTGGTCAGCCTCACCTCAGTTCCTGGGAAGGTGGTGGAGAGAATCCTCCTGGAAAGCATTTCCAAACACATGAAGGACAAGATGGTGATTGGGAGTAGTCAACATGGATTCATGAAAGACAAATCATGCTTAATCAACCTGATAGCCTTCTACAATGAGGTCACTAGTTTGGTGGACAAGGGGAGAGCGGTGGATGTTTTTCACCTCAACTTTAGTAAGGTTTTTGGTGCTGTTTCGCACAACATCCTCATAGACAAGCTGACAAAGTACATGTTAGATAAATGAACAGTGCAGTGGATTGAAAACCAGCTGAACGTCCAGACCCAGAGGGTTGTGTCAGCAGCACAAAGTCTAGTTGGAGGCACATCACTAGTGTTGTACCCCAGGGGTAAATACTGGGGCCAGCACTGTTTAACATTTTCATTAATGACCTGGACAATGGGAGGGTGTGCACACTCAGCAAGTACACAGATGATACAAAACTAGGAGTGGTGGTACACTAGATGAGTGTGCTGCTGTCCACAGGGACCTGGACAGGCTGGAGAATTAAGCAAAGAGGAATCTCTTGAGGCTCATCAAGGAGAAATGCGAAGTCCTGCAGCTGGGCAGGAATAACCCCATGTACCAGCATTTGCTGGGGGCTAACTTTCTGGAAACCAGCTCTGCAGACAGGGACCTTGGGGTCCTGGAGGACAGCAAGCTGACCATGAGCCAATAACACGGTCTTGTGGCAAAGGCAGCCAAAGCATTCTGGGCTACATTAGGAAGAGCATTGCCCAGCAGGTCGAGGGAGGTGATCCTTCCTTTCTGCTCAGCACTGGTGAGGCCATATCTGGAGCACCATGTCCAGTTCTGGGCTCCCCAATACAAGAGAGACATGGACATACTGGAGAGAGTCTAGTGCAGGGCTGCAAAGATGACTGAGGGACTGGAATATCTTTCTTGTGAGGACAGGCTGAGAGAGCTGCGACTCTTCAGAGCTGCCACTCTTCAGTCTGGAGAAGAGAAGGCTCAAGGGGGAATCTTACCAGTGTGTATGAATACTTGATGGAAGGGAATGAAGAAAAGGGAGCCAGACTCTTCTCTATAGTGCTTACTGACAGGACAAGAGGCAGTGGGCAGAAATTAAAATACACAATATTCTATTTAAAGACAAGAATACATTTTTTTACTGTGAGGGTCGTCAAACCCTGGCACAGGTTGCCCAAAGAGGTTGTGGAGTCTCCATCAGTGGAGATACTCAAAACTTGACTGGACACATTCTTCGGCAACCTACTCTAGCTGACCCTGCTTGAACATGGGTTGGACTAGGTGATCTCAGGAGGTCCTTTCCAACCTTAATGTTTCTGTCATTTCTGTGAAATAGGAAAAAAGTATAGAATAACAGTTCACAATGTGTTCTAGGTTCAATTCTAACTATTGGTTTTGTCACCAAGGACTTGGAAGTATGTAGACGGCACAAAGCTGAAAGAGATGGCAAGTGTGTTGGAGAAAAGGCTAAAACTGAAAGTGGTCTTGACGTTAGAGAAACAGTTTAAAAAAATAGAATGGAATATAGTGTGTAAAATTAAAGATACTATAGTTAGGAAGAAATACTAGCACAGCTGAAAGACAAAGAACAACCTCCTAGGTGTCAGTTCTTCCGAAGAGGATTTGAGATTTATAAGAGATCAAAAGCTCAATAGGGAACAACAGTGTCATACTTGTTTTTAAAAAGGCAGATGTTATACTGAGGTGTTTGAGCAGGAATGTAGACTTTCAGACACATGAAGTAATTCTGCTCTAATGCAGGGTCACACTTGGAGTACTGTTTGCAGCCGTGTGTACTGCAGTTCAGTAAATGTGTGGACCAACTGAAGAGAACAGGCAGAAGAGAGAAAAAAGCATAACCCATGAGAAAATACTGAAACAATAAGAGTTGTTTAGTCTAAAGAAAACAGGAATGAGTAGAGGAATGGGACTGTCCATTTGGTTGTCAAGAAGTCTACTAATTAGATTGGCTCAGCCATACTGTGTGAAGAGTTCCCATCCCCTGAGCTTTGTTATGAACAACCATACAGATTATAAATATCTGGATGGGACTAATGCCTGCAGCTGTAAATAGCTATGGATATTGAAAGGTAGTAGGGAACATAATCTTGAAATTCCTTTAAATAAAAAAAAAAAGCATTGAACATTTCTGAATGAGTAGCTTTGAGACAGCAGACTAAATAGCAGCCTCCTAGCAAAAAAATCTCTGCTTTTTTGTAACAAGGCTCGCAGAATTAAGTCTTCTGGTCTCTCTTGTTTGTGTTATAACAGGGAAAAAACAGCAAGCTGGAACACAACAAAACTCCAAAGTGAAAAGCCACTGTGTTCAGAAAGAACCGGAAGCCTATGGCACAGGTAAGGAGAAGCACCACTTGCTCAGAATTGTTTATGAAGCAGCTAAAAGATAAATGTGATTCTAGGATTTGCATCTGAGCAACAGCTATGTTTCTGGTGTTTTCATTTTGTTGTTCACTGTACTGTTCACAAGGAAGAACTGCTTGCTGTACTTTTGGCACTGTAAGTACTGCAGAACAAGATTGGAGGGACTGCATACTGCCTATTGGTGTAGTTCCATGTGGCTTTACCACTGCATAATAAAACAGTGAAGGGGGAATCACTTTTTGAACTGAGCAAAAGCCTGTTAAAATAGTTTCACTATAAAACTCATAAAAATATTTATACTTTTTAGTCAGCAGAATATGTTTGCAGGAAAAATTCTGTAGCTGTTGCTGCCAAATCACCTCTTCTGGTAACCTGGTAGCCAGAGACCCAAGCAGTCCATAGTAGAAAAATAACATTAGCCTTGACTCAGCAAGTGGAATGACTTGATATGCATAGCTCACAACACTCATTAAATACCCTAGTTTTCTGCCAAGTGCTGTTTGATTCACAGACTTTTCGCCCACCCACCTGGGGAGGGACAATCTCTGCCTGTTATTGCTGGGCAAAGAGGAAAGCCTTTAGATCTTTTTACGATAAGAATTCAAGCAGATGGCTGCTAAGCCACTTTTTTCCTAGAACCCATTTCAGTAATTTATAATCCTTGTGGATTATGCCAAGCTTTTGCTTGGCATTTCAAAAAGAGGCCAAGAACTGGAAACTGTGCTACACAGGGTACTTTCCCCTGGCTGTTGAGTAAGTTGGCCTGGTGGTGCAGCTCTGTTCACTTTCAGTACCAGAACTGCTGGCTGACATAAGTGGAGTTCTAAAGATTTGGTTAGTAGAACTGAACCATTGACTTTGTCTGAAACTATTCAGTCACATCTGTCACTACTGTGAAAACCATTTTGCCAAAAGAAAAGTTTACTGTGCATGCTAAAGTAATTGTGTAATAAAAATGAATGAAGGAAAAAACTCTACTGAACAAGTGGAAGAACATTCCTTGCAAGGGGATGGTAGGATTAAAGAGTTTTTATAAAATGATCTCCCAAAAGGAGTGATGTGTGCCTTGTCACATGACACATTTAAAGCTGCAAATGAGCTAAACCTTTTAAAGTGTAGCTGGACACAAGTTTGGTAGAATGTGACTTGTTTCCTTCTAAGATTCATTGTGCACATCAAAGGAAAAAAAAAAGATACTGTGTTTGCAGTTCTATTCCAAACCTTTTGTTTTGACAGGTAGTATGGAAGAGCGATGGTCTTTGGAAATTCAGGACAAAGGCCGAGTTACCTGTCCAACATGCCGGGCTGTGGTGAGAAAGACTGTAGAAGGACTGAAGAAACATATGGTAAATTGCAGGCAGGTAAGAACACAAGAGATGAGCAATGTTTTCTTTACTCCTCTTCAGCTTACTGGTAGAAAGGCCTGCACACTGTTTTGTGTTGCACTTAAAACCAGTTTCATATCATCATCATGTCTCTAAGCAACAGTCCTTTATACATCTGTAAGAGGCTGTGCTTGGTGCTTCTTGCTTAGCCTTTTGCTGGAGGTTTGGGGTAGTGAACAAAGGTGTAGCTATTTCATTGTTCCCCTAAATTTTAGTCTCCATAAAATCTCTTCTGTTCTTAATGGGCAGTTACCAGGCCCAAATAAAACGTTCTGCTCTCCTGCTCCTTTCCCCCAAAGAGTTTCCCACTGCTTTGGTTAATTTACAGTTACATGCACCATGTCCTTGTTTATTTCTAGGAAATGTTCACATGTCATCACTGTGGGAAGCAGCTGAAGTCTTTAGGAGGGATGAAATACCATGTCATGGCAGACCATAACAATCAGGTAACACAGCTGCTGTGCATCTAAAAATCCTACAAGCAAGACAGTCTTTTGTTCCTTCCCTGGTGCACAGAAACATGTTTTTTCAAATGTTATACCTGTTCAAATCTTCTCTACCTATTATTTTTCCTGTGAGATTTGGCATCTGAAGAAACAGTAAAATATTACCAGAGATGGTAGGCATGCTACATCTTAGAAAGAGGAAATGAATTTCTGTTTAGGCTGGTTATATGTCACACATAAAAGGCATTCTCAGAAAAAAAAAAACAATTGCTCATTAGGCTGCAATTTTCAGTCCTTTGCTAGAAAGTAGGAGTTTTTCTACATCCAGAGCAGACTAGATTTCAGTTCTTTGCAAGTTCAAAGGTAAAAAAGTAGAAGCAGCAGTTTAGTTCTTGTGTCTATTTACTGTTAAGATCCTAATGCTACAATCTGCTTTTCCTCTTTGCTATTACTTTAAAGAAGGCAATGTCTCTTGTTGTAGTTGTGAAGAATTAGAACTTTTGAAAAGGTCATTTGGAAGTTTGAGTAAGGTTTAGATAATTAGTTACTGTTATTTTTTACAGAGTTCCCAGTTCTGTGGTTTCTGAACCTACAGCTGTTCTAGTAAATGAAATAGGCCAGGGATCATATTCTGGCCCTGAGGAATAGGTCTGTCACTCAGTTCTAACTTTTTATTCAGTCTAGGTGTAATTATAAGGTAGTGTAGGAAATAATATATAAAATAATCATCAGAGAGAGAATAGAGAAGAACTTGAGCTGTAGTTTAGCATAAATTAATAACTGCTATGGGCAGTTAGTCTGCTTAGCTTTTGTTAGGCTAAATGGAAATGGTGGGACCACTAGATGTTAAAGATGCATGACAGAGAGAGATGAGTAAGTACTTTCCACAGGCAGAAGGGGAGAAAAGTAATTATAGAAACACACACCCTTATCCTTCCCAGCAGCTATAGTTTGGGACCATTTCTGATCAAGGTTTTGTTCATAGATAGCTATCTAAATGTTAAAACTCTTATCTGCAAAGTGGTTTTCAGGCAGTTTACTCCTTTTAAAGATAATTTGGTTGTTCTGGGATATAGACAGTGATCTTTGTATTAGATAGACTTCTGTAAAATCGTGAGTGGCAGAGATTGAATTATTTTGGAAGCTTTCCTTTAGTAGCGTGTTGAGTAATGAATTCCCTATGAGAAGACCTGTAAATGCTGAGCATCCTGTGTTTTTCTTTCATCTCTCTGCTGTGCTTTAGCCAGTTGTGAAGGAGGGAGGAGAATTGGATGAGCAGCTTGAGCGAGACCGCCTTCGGAAGGTTTTGAAGCGTATGGGAAAACTAAAGTGTACGAGGGAGGTAAGCTTCATTGTGCTATGTATCCTGAATTATAGAGCAGCAGATGCATGAACGTAAAATATGAGAGTTCTGCTGGGTATGCTTTGGTGCTGGCAAAGCTGGATTTATTTCAAGATCCTAGCTATGCTTTTAAGACAGAGTATCATTGAATCATAGAATGGTTTGAGTTAGAAGGGACCTTTAAAGGTCATCTAGTCCAATCCCCCCTGCAATGAGCAGGGACATCTTCAACTAGATCAGGTTGCTCAGAGCCCGGTCCAACCTGACCTTGAATGTTTCCAGGGATGAGGCATCCACAACCTCTCTGGGAAACCTGTTCCAGTGTTTCACCCTGATCTAAAAAAATGTCTTCCTTCCATCTAGTCTGAATCTACCCTCTTCTTAGTTTAAATGCATTACCCCTTGTCCTATTGCTACAGGCCCTATGAAAAAGTCTGTCCCCATCTTTCTTGTAAGCCCCCTTTAAGTATTGAAAGGGTTCTGTAAGGTCTCCCTGGAGCCTTCTCTTCTCCAGGCTGAACAACCCCAACTTTCTCAGCTTTTCCTCATGGGAGAGGTGTTCCATCCCCCTGATTATTTTCATGGCCCTCCTCTGGACCTGCTCCAACAGGTCTGTGTCTTTCCTGTACTGAGGATTCCAGAGCTGGATGCAGGACTCCAGGTGGGGTCTCACCAGAGGGGCAGAATCCCCTCCCTGAACCTGGTGGCCATGCTGCTTTGGATGCAGACCAGGATATGGTTGGCTTTCTGGGCTGCACGTGCACATTGCCAGCTCATGTCCAGCTTTTCACCCACCAGCACCTGCAAATCCTTCTCTGCAGGGCTGCTCTCAATCCCTTCATCCCCCAGCCTGTGTTGATACTGGGGGATGCCCCGACCCAGGTGCAGGACCTTGCATTTGGCCTTGCTGAACCTCATGAAGTTCACACGGGCCCACTTCTTGAGCTTGTCCAGGTCCCTCTGAATGGCATCCCATCCCTCAGGCATGTCAGCTGCACCACTCGCCTTGGTGTCATCTGCAAATTTGCTGAGGGTGTACTCTGTTAAGGGAGAAGCTGCTGCCCGAGCATTCACACACCTATCAAGGAGTCGCGCACACACCATCTGAGACTTTTAACTGTTAGGACCGGAGTCCCTTCGCAGCGGGTGACTCTGGTGAGCCAGTGGGTACCCCTTTTGACTCCTCACACACACACACTCACCTTCGGGTGCTTCTTCTTCCCTCGCGCTCAACACTAGGTTCCCCAAAGCAGAATCTCTAATCAAGGCCTTCAAAATAAAAGTGTAATTTATTCTATCTATGGTGTACAAATTCCGATAGCTCCATCTGGGTGCCTCCGGAGAGGGACCCCTAATACTCACATCCCTTAGCAATTATACCCTTACTATATAAGTTCCCGCCCCTCACACCAGAGTCTGGTCCAATAGTAATATTTGGGTCTGGGGTCTTCTTCTCTCTCATTGGGTCCTTTTTCTCGTCTCTAGGTGGGTTCTTTCTCTTTCCCGTTTTTCAGGCTAGCTGTTACTATGTCTCCTTTTCCCGGCTCAAAATGGATTTGGGGCTTTCTGAATCTTATTCCTCCAGTCAGAGAACAGGTCAATGTTAAGTAAAAATATTAAGCAAGCTGTGAGTTCTGCTTTATCATGAATGACTACTTTTAAGCAGCTAAACAAAGTCTTTAAAGCCCTTCAAAACATATTAACAGCTTCTATAATTTATATACATTCCTGTGCTATTATAGCCTCACAATCTTATCCCATTATTGCCACATGCTGTTTACGTCTCCGTTCAGGTGTGGTCCGCATGCTCATGTACCTCAGCTTTGCCACCTTCCACAACAACTTGATCCCACTGTCTGTGTCGTTGATGAGGATATTAAACAGTAGTGGTTCCAATACGGACCCCTGAGGGACACCATTTTTCACTGAACTCCATCCAGACGTTGAGCTGTTGACCACTACTCTTTGGATGTGACCAACCAGCCAATTTCTTCTCCACCAAATAGTCCATCCATCAAATCCATATCTCTCCAATTTAGAGAGAAGGATGTTGTGGGGGACCATGTGAAAGGCCTTACAGAGGTCCAGATAGATGACATCCGTAGCACCTCCCTTGTCCACTGATATAGTCACTCCGTCATAGAAGGCCATGAGGTTGGTCAGGCAGTCCTGCCCTTGGTGAAGATACGCTGGCTGTCTCAAATCACCTCTCTGTCCTCCATGTGCCTTAGCATAGCTTCTAGAAGGATCTGTTCCATGATCCTCCCAGGCGCAGAAGTGAGGCTGACAGGTCGGTACCTCCCAGGGTCCTCCTTTGTACCCTTTTTAAAAATGGGTGCAATGTTTCCCTTTTTCCAGCCACTGGGGACTTCACGTGACTGCCAGGATTTTTCAGATGTGGAGAGTGGTTTGGCAACTACGTCAGCCAGTTCCCTCAGGATTCTTGGGATGCATCTCGACAGGTCCCATAGACTTAGGTATGTTCAGGTTCCTCAGGTGGTCACAAACCTGATCTTCTCTTGCAGTGGGAGGGACTTTTCTCCCCCCAGTCCTTGCCTTGAGGTCCATCCACTCAAGAGGTGTGGGAAGAGAGGTTGCCAGTGAAGACTGAGGCAAAATAGTTGTTGAGTACCTCAGCCTTCTCCTTGTCTGTTGTTACCAGTTTGCCAGTCATGTCATCAGTGGGGGTATGCTTTCTTTGACCCTCCTTTTCTGGATGACTTATCTATAGAAGCCCTTCTTATTATTCTTTGTGTCCCTTGCCAAGTTCAGCTCCAGCCACACCTTGGCCTTCCTGACCCCATTCCCACACAACCAGAGAGCGTCCCTATACTCTTCCCAGGATACCTGTCCCTGCTTCCACTGCCTGTGCATTTCCTTCTTGCCCTTTAGTTTAACCAGCAAGTCTTGACTTACCCATGCTGGTCTCCTGCCTTCCTTTTGTGATTTCTTACACCTGGGGATCAAGAGCTTTTGTGCTCTGTAGAAAACATCCTTAAAGACCTGCCAGCTCTGTTCTGCTCCCTTGTCCCTGAGGGCAGTTTCCCAGGGGGTCCTACTGACTAGCTCCTTAGAGAGCTGGAAGTTTGCTTTCCTAAAATTCAGGGTCTGGACTTTACTCTTTGCCTGTCCCACATCCCTCAGGACTAGGAGCTCCACCAATGCATGATCACTGCAGCCCAGACTGCATCCAATCTTGACATCACTGATTAGCTCACTTGCGTTGGTGACCAGCAGGTCCAGTAACACATCCCCTCTGGTAAGGCTGTCTATTACCTGGCTTAAGAAGTTATCCTCCATGCACTCCAGAAGTCTCCTGGATTGCTGACAGCTCATCATGGTACTTGTCCAGCAGATGTCAGGGTGGTTGATGTCCCCCAGCAGAATGAGAGCCTGCACGATGCCTCCTGTAGCTGGAATAAGAAGGCTTTGTCAATAGGCTCCCCTTGATCCAGCAGCCTGTAGTAAACACCAGCCACAAGGTTTTGTTTGTTGCCTCAGTCTCTAATTCTTACCTGTAAGCTTTCAACCAGCTCGTGGCTATTATTCAGAGACAGCTGTTCACAATCTATCCATATCTTGACATAGAGGGCAACCCCTCCACCCCTCGTTCCTTACCTGTCCCTTCTGAACAGCTTGTAGCCATCGATAGCAGCACTCCAGTCATGGGATTCATCCCACCAAATTTCAGTAATGGCAACTAGGTCATAGCTTTCTAGCAGCATGGTGGCTTCCAACTCCTCCTGTTTGTTGCCTGTGCTGCATACATTGGTGTAGAGGCACTTCAGCTGGGCTGTTGGTCATGTCACCTTCTTAGAGAAACACACCTCGGTTCCTTTGACGTACTTCACCGGTGTTTCGCTGTTGGCTCCTATTACATTAGGAGCCCCTGGCTCATCTCTGTAAGACTTCAAGTGTGCTCCAGTGTACCTAGCACATCTCAGAGCAACAGGCTGACGGCCCTTGCTAGCACCCTGTCCATCAAACCTTGGCGTGTCATCCCATGGCTTGTCATGGGCGAGCCTGATGTTATCCCCTTCCCTCTTCAAGTCTAGTAGTCTCTTGAGGCACTTTGGTGGGATGCTGTGTTACCTGGAAAGCAGCAGGATGCCTGGAGAATTTCCTCTAAACACTTGTGAAGCACTGAGCATAGCCAATGCATTTTGGAATGACTGATACTTGGTTAGAACCTCATGACTAAACAAAGTAGGAGTCTGGTGAACACTAACTAGCTCAACTAGAAGTTTTAGGGTTTAACACATGACTTGTTAGAAGATATTCTCTTGCTTACACTAGAAAGGAGTTCACCTTCGGATACTGTCTGATCCCCATTCAAATTCTTTTAGAGAGGATAACTAGGGTGACTAAAATGGAGTTTTTATTTTATATTACTTTTTTTTTTTAAATGGCTTCTTTAAACTATATGGGTAAATGTACATCCAACAAAGGTATGACTTTATAAATGCATTCAGTGGAAGATGGCAGGGAAGAAAAAGTTAAAGGATAACCATTTTACCTTGCAACAGTATTATAAACTGTTCACAGAATTACACTATTGTTAAGGCTGGAAGGGAACTTCTGACGTCATCTAGTTCAACCCCTGTGCTCAAGCAGGGTCAGCGAGTATTTGATATGTTGGTGTCTTCAAGTGGGATCAAGAGGACACTGGATTGTTTCTTTTGTGCACCAGAAGTATTTTATTAATGTGTACTTCTGCTCTTTCCTTAGTTGTTTGTAATAGCTGGGAAGTTGTTTTTTATGCATAATTAACTGTGTGAGTTTGTCTATGGGTTTTGAAAATACTGAGATTGGCCACAGCTAGAGAAGGGAATGGAGAGCAGATGGGTACATCTAAGAACGTTAAAAACTTACTGATGCATGTTTGATTTGTCCTGTTTCCAAGCTCACTGTCAAGTTTATCACTGGATTCAGGGTTAGGAGATACTCTAGTGAGTGACATCCACAGGAACCATTGGAGTTTTTGTTGGCCTCCGCTGTACCATGAGACAATAGCTGTACCCTCGGAATAGCTGGAAGTTTTATTTACCATCATCCTAATATTGCTGCGTTCTAGGCAGTTTGACCAGCCAACCAAGTATAAAACCTTCCTCTTTTTCTGCCCGACTCTTCCATTTGTATCTGAAAATCTTCCTGGTTTGTGCATCCTCATTTAACATCTTGCTTCTTCACACCATATATTGAAATTTTCTGTTGTACACTACCTACAGAGAGGTTCTAAGAAACAGTTTCTCCCAGTTGCAGCCAATTCTTTGTCCCAGATTTTGTCTATCTGCATAGCCTAATGTTAAAGTTTACTACCTGATTGTCTCTGGTCTGGCAGGAAAAGTGATAGTACTTTGGTCAGCAAACTATGGGTTCTATACACAGTGGTCTTGTGATCACTTGGAGAGTGTTTTTCTTCCATGCATTTTTCTTCTGCATTGACAGGGCTGCACAGGCAGCTTCACTAGCATAATGGGATACCTGTATCATGTTAAAAAATGTGGGAAGGCTGCTTCAGAGCTGGAGAAAATGGCTATGAAGTGCCATCACTGTGGAAAAGCATACAAATCGAAGGCAGGACTTGTCTACCATCTCCGATCTAAGCATGGGCCGGTAAGTGCAAATTGCCATGGATAGTGTGGTGGTACTTCAGCCATTCAGACTTGACACACGCAGGCTTTTGTCTGCTACTTGGGTGGGTAATTAGGGATAGAAAATCTTTGCATTTTTCTGTCTCTCTGGAGTATTCTGTCCTTGATACTTTCCTTTCAGCAGTAGCTGTTGCTGTTCAGTGACTAGGATGAATTTTTTAATAGTAAATCACCATGGCAGCAGTAAACTTTCCCCAGCCTGACTTTTGCTCCATGGAAGAATGATACTAACCTGTATAACTTGTGAGATGCTTTTCTTTGCTCTTAAAAGACCCGACATTGGAGCAGAACAGGCAATACTATGCTCATTGTCCATGAGGGTTTTACAGCAGATGATGTGATATCCTTTCAAGACAAGTGGCTGCATGAAACTCTCTGCTTAAGCCTTACTGCTGTGACCCCCCTGAACAGATTTGGGGGTCTGTCTTCACTAGTGGGATGCACTTCTGTCCTATGTCTGTGACAGTGAACCACAGCTCCAGCAGCATTTTTGTGAGAGTTTTGGCAGAATATTTATTCACCATGTGTAGTGTAACTGAAATAGGAACTAGTGAAGGAGGCTCACCTTTTTTGGCCTTCATTGCAGGTCACTTTCCTCCATGAGGAGAGAAGAACAGAGAGCCTGAAGGAAATAAAACGGGAGCCAAACAACACAGGCAGAGTTCAGAGGAGATCTGCAAAGGTGGCAATCTACTATCTCCATGAGCTAGCTGGAGAAGAGCTGGCCAAAGAGTGGCCCAAGAGAAAAGTTCTGCAGGACTTGATTCCAGATGACCGGAAGGTACAAGGCCTTAAAAATGCGATATAGGGTTTGAGTCTTTCTTCACATCAGAAGAGTCTTGCACTGGCATCTACCCAGTGTTGCCAGTGTATAGTGGCCCCTGGGAAGCAATACTGAATAATCTTGTAGGAGGGATCAGGTTTTGCTCTCTGGTCTTAGATGATGGTATTGCTGCTGTAGGAATTGCTGTGGTATAAGTATTTTATCCAGGCAGACTATAATGACTTTCAAGTCCTATTGCTCTAATTTTCAGTGGGCACAAGTAACAAAGGCAGTTGGAGGCATTATGTTGCTCACAAGTCATAGGCTACAGATCACTGCTGCCATTCAGTGATATTTCATAGCTTTTCAGGCTTCGGAGTTTCCAGGAGTATCTGTTAGGCTGTAAGAGGAGCCCAAGGGAAAAGGATGATTTATTATTTTAATGGTGTAAGTACATTTAGAGGAATTGTTGCGGTCAAAGTTATGGGAAGTTTTGGATTCTGATATTGTGGGGGTTTTCCGGATTCAGTTGTTTGTAGAGAGTCAGTGAGATGGAAAAAGATTGGTTATTGAGAGTTTGGCTGTTAGAGTAGGAGAAGAAATAGCTTACAGCTTTCAGTTCCATCTCTTTATCTTAGCTGAAATATACTCGTCCTGGACTGCCCACATTTAGTCAAGACGTACTGTGCAAATGGAAAACGGAGATAAAGATGTACCGAAGAGTCCACTGCCCAAATCAGGTAAATCTTAAGTGTTTCTGAAGCCTCAAAGGGGGCAGATTTCAGGTCTGTATGAGCCAACAGCTTTTCCACAATCTTGAAACAGCAGTTTGTCTCTCTGTGGGACACAAATTCTGCTCCATCTCAGTATGGTTGGTTAGTGTAACCAAGACCCTGTTTGGACTGTTGCCCTAGGGATGATCCCTCTGGGGATGTATTTGTCCACTTCAGAGCCAGTAACTTGGTGTCAGAGCGGTAGAGTTTTCACATCCAGCTGGGAGCTTCTCCATTTGGAGGTCTGAGCAGTGGAAAAATGACAGGCCCCTGCCTGTCTACCAGATGTACTAAAACTAATTATAGAAGGGAGGAGTAGAGATGGAAATGTAAGAGCAGAGGGACTTTGTCTGGTACAGCACTTAAGTTTTCTTCCAAAAGCTGGAAATGGGCTACAGAAGACTCATGCATGGCACTGTCATCCTGGTCTAGGGATGCTTATGCATGTGCACTTAGCTTCTACAATCCCGCACAGCAGTCACCAGTCAGATCCAGTGAGAAGAAATGGCCCCACTGGTGGAAACGATGTGATGCACGTGACACACACTGCTGGATAGCCAAGGATCAGTGGTGGCTTCCATCTGGGTTTGGTGTAGAGACAATGCCTTCCCCCTGCCCTACCTCACGCCCACCACTCTCTCCCCAGTTTTCAGGCTTGCGTCATTTCCAAGTATAAGAATTGCAACTTAATGTATATGGACCTGTCCCCAGAAAGCAGCTGTCCTATTTCACCAACCAGTAACCCAGAAGCATGTCTTGCACCTACCTCCTGTTTCAGGGTCTGGGCTGTCGGCTGAGCATGATCTAGTATCCCAAGACTGATGTCTGAAGCTCCACATGGGGAAGACCTGTAAAGCTGCCCTTTAACAGACTGTTGATGTCAGATGCCGTACTTTTGCTCTGTGCCACTAGATACACAAGCAGGGCAGGAGAAATTTAAGTGTCTTGTACTTGCCCCTGTGCTTTGTTTGAAGTTAATCTCTGCTGCACTTTAGGCAAAAAGCAAACTCTATCATTTTACTCAGGCTTTTGGTGGAGGGTGAATGTAACTGTGACAGGAGTCTCTTTATTATGTGTAAATGTGCTCAGAAACTGGAAATATTTAACTTACTGAAAGCTTAAGTCTCTTTAACAGTCTTTTTACCAGAAGCTTTCTGGCTTTGTAGGACTCGGTATCTCCCTCCCTCTACCTCTCTTGCCCCTTTTGGAATTGTCTTCCAGAGAATAAGACTTTCTTGTGGAGGAAGAAGTGATTTCTTACTAGAGTTTTGCTGACACATATGTTTTTTACTCTTTCAGGGTTGTGAATCTGTATATGGCAGTGTCTCTGGACTCAAATCTCACCTCGGCACATGTACCTTGGTTGGTAGCCTTCCCGAACTCACTTTTAGACCAATAGCCTGACTGTCCCTGTCCTTCAGATATCTCCTTGTTCAAGCTGTTGTCCTGTCATCTGCTAATCTGAGTTCCTCACAGTTTGAGTGCTTCCCTATAGGCTAATAGGGTTGCCATTGCAAACACTGCTTGAGGCAAGGAGGAAGCATCTTAATGGCATGCATTTTAGTGAAACTGCAGTCCTACCTGTAGATTCACAGCTACAAGAGCATTTTTTCCAGGTACAGTGCTGGGGACCTTGTAACATCTCACAGAGCAGTCCTATGCTTTGTGGGCATAACCGGTCAATAATGTAAGTGCTCCTGTAGCTAAAGCATTGTCTGATATGAATAAGAGTTTCTACTTCTTACTGCTGGGTTATATGTGAGCAAGAATATGATGCATAGGTGTATCAGCCTTCTAGGCAGCAATTGGTGATGGATTTTTTTTGTTTTGGTGCCAGGGAGACTTTGTGGCTGGCAAATACAAGTGTCTCCTGTGTGAGAAGGAGTTCATTTCAGAGAGTGGGGTCAAGTATCACATCAACTCTGTGCATGCTGAGGTAAGGCAGGCAGAATGGAAGCCCTCAAACCCCAGGTTGTTGGAGGTGGGGAGGGTGTTGGAGGTGGGGAGGGTGTCTTGGGAAGGAAATGCTGGATTCTTGCCCTGGTTTATTTTTTCCTTGCTCACTGTGGGGAACAGGGTCCTAGACTCAAGTGCCCTTTGATTTGCTTTTGACCATAGCTGGTCTTACACGTTGGTCTGGGGAGCCAGTGTTGTGTCGTGTCACATGTCACATGTCTTGTCCCAAGCTGCTGCTGCTCTGTTCAGCTCTTCAGCATTTCCTATGCCTTTAGCTGGGCAATTGCCAAATCAAATCTGAGTTCTCTGAGACAGAGTGACACCTGGGAAGGAACATCAGAGAACAGAGCTTTGTTAGGCAGCTGCCTTTCCAGATCTCACATTTCAGGAAATCCTTGTCCCACAAGGCAGCTTTATTATAAGCCCTGGTAGGCTTTATATGGTATTTCCACCATCAGTACCAACCTGTTGCCTTCTAAACCCTCCAGGACTGGTTTGACGTGAACACAACTACCACCAAAAGCTTTGAGAAGCTAATGAAAATCCGCCAAAGAGAAGAGCAGAGGAAGCAACGGAAGAAACGTCCTTTGACCCGGGGCAAAAAGAAGAGAACTGGGACCCTGGCTGCCAAGAGGCTCCCCAGTGCTGGAGTTGAAAAAATGAGGAGAAGTAAGAGAGGTCGTCCACAGCGGGTGGACAATGAGAGCATGAGTAGTGAGGAGGGGGAGCCCCAAGTTGCACAGAGAGCCGAATTTCCAAAAACCAGCCGCAAGCGAGGCCGAAAGTAAATTCCTAGAAGAAGAGAAGAAGTAATCCTAAAGCCTTTCAGTTACAAGCCCCACTCCCATCAGGCTCATAACCCACAGCACTAATATAAGCAACTGAATGTCTTTGGGCCTGTGACTCCATTCTGCTCGGTGACCTTGATTTTGAAACTGTTTCCTCTGGTCAGTTGTGAGAGACTTCAAACCAAAGCTGTGGTACAGAGGCTGCCTCTCCTGGTGTAGTTCCCTTGGACAGTGGCACTAGCAGTGTACTCAGTGTAATTCCTGCTCTGGTTACAGTCTCAGTTTGGATCATATTAGTTGCTTGTTTAGTGGTTTCCAGTACAGCAGCTGTCTGTTTTATCATCTTCCACTGATGGGTGAGATCAGGGTTCTTTTTTAGCGGTTCTCCCTATAAGGGACTGACTAGCACAGTGTTTAGGTCTCTTTAAGGGGGGAATCCTTTCTTGCACAGTATGCATACAAACTAAGCAGCGCTGTGCAGCATACAAAGGCTTTAGCTTGCCCTGTAACTGTCCTGTCTGTTGTCAGCCAGGCTGCCACAGAAGAGCAAATACCTTCCTAGCATGTGCTCCAGTCTGTTGCACAAGGCATCGTCTCTACTTCATACACTGATGTTTAGGCTCAGCACCAGACCATAGCACATGAACTCTGGTCTGCTTGGAAGTGATGGGACATCATTACTACCCTCATCAGGAACCCAGTATTCCCCTGGCATCTGTCTTCTCTAGCACTGGGCATTGAATGTATGTAAAGGGTCTTTCAGTCCAGCGAGGAATAAATATCCTCCAGCCTTTCAGAGATTCACTGGCCTTTCAGACACCCCCAGTAACTAATGTAATAAGACGGCCTTCGTGGATACTCTGAAGACCGCTTGTTTCAGATTCACCGGGGAAACAAACTTACTGCAAGACAGTGCATATCTATGATAGCAGTCTTGCTAACGCTGAAACCCAGGTTCTGTTGAATTGCCTTGCCAGTGTGGTATTCTGTCATGCCCGTGCTCTCATAGTGTCCTTTTTTTCTGCACTGTAGAAGTCACCTTCGTTGTCATATATCACCTGTTTCTTTTCAATACTGCTTCCTTTGTGTGAATGAGGTACATTAGCCGTGGCTTCCATGTGTGGAAAAGGTTGAAAGAAGAGGGTTCATTATTCTAAGTAAGTCATGTATTGGCATGAACTCTAGATCATAGGAAATATCTTCCTGTGCTCTGTAAATGCAGCAGATGTCATAGAAGCTAGTAGGAAGCAGCAGCACAGGCAGTCCTACTCTGTCTTTCAGAGAATGGGTTCTCCAAAATTTCTGTTAGCTAAAGACCCACTGTACCAGGAAGTTTCAAAATTTGACCTTTTCCTTGCAGTTTTGCAGGCAAGAAAATAGGCAACTGGCTCCCTGTTAATTTTCACTGACTACCAAAGTTGCTGGTGCTGAAATTCACAGGGAAGCCATTGCAGTGCCTGGTGAACAGGCAGGTTTATATGTATGTGTTATTACCAGAATAATCACATTGGCCCTGACAGTGGGAAGTGCTGTATGGCCAGGGTGTTCTCAAGAGCTGCCTCTCCCATATAATAAGCAAAGCAGACCCCAGCTGAGCATGGTGTGTCTCTCATGGGGATTAACACCTGTTCAGTAGTGAGACAGCATGCAGTGCTCCATTGTGATTTACACACAGTAGTTACAACTGCCTTTTAGAACCAGCTGTCACTGTGGTTGCAGTGCTGCACTGAAAGTATAGATATGTGGACTTCTGTGCAGGGTGTATAAGGTTTGCAGTAAGAGGGACAAGATCAGAAGATGACAAAATAAAATGTCACCAGTGCAAGAATGTGGTTTCTTGTCTGTTTGGTGTGTAGTGTTCTTGGTACCACCTCTACTTGCACAACACACCCCAGCCTGCCCACTTGGTTGTCCTGCATGCTCTGGTGCTGTTCAGTTGTCTGCACCATTTCTCCTCAGTATTCCAGTGTACACAGCTGTACATTGACCACACCTGTTTACTACCTTCCCACCCGAGAGGTGGACAACATGGTAAGCCCATGAATTAAAGGAGGTTTTTCTTAGTGGATTTCAGTCCAGAGTCCTATTTACTGTCATTTATGAGTTACTAACGAGACCTACACATGGATACTTGGTGACCACTTGGGTTTTGTATAGTTACATCAACAGCATGTTCCCCCCCCATAACATGGCGTGTGGAAGAAAAATCATTATCCAACAGTCCATTCATGCTTGATCACTATTACAGCAGATTGTTCACTGCATTGGCTCAAGCTGGTAAGAGGTGGTGGCACTGCTGCACCAGCACATTCCACTGCTTTTGAAGAGTTACCAGTTCTGGAGCACCTGCATCCCGCTGTGGATGGACTACGGCAGACTACCTGATATGACTGTTGCTGTGCTCTACTGCTCTGAGGGCATGGGAAAGTTTAGCCTCAAGGAAGGTATTTTAATTGGGGAATTCGCATCATGTGTATCCAGGGCTATATAACATAAAAAACCAGCTAATTGTAGTACAGCCTACTGTGCTAAGATTTACTGTTCAAGCACCCATGAGTTTACTGTTCAATCCATTGTTAAAGAGTTCAGTTAGGCTAACATTTTGCAAATCCAGGTCAAAATTCTACCCTATAGAATCATGGAATGGTTTGGGTTGGAAGGGACCTTTAAAGACCATCTAGTCCACCCTCCTTGCCACAGGAAGGGACATCTTTCACTAGGTCAGGTTGTTCAAAGCCCCATCTAACCTGACCTTGAACACTTCCAGTGATTGGGCATCCACAGCTTCTCTGGGCAGCCTACTCCAGTGTCTCGCCATCCTCATCATAAAAAATTTCTTCCTTATGTCCAGTCTAAACCTACCTTCTTTCAGTTTAAAACCATTGCCCCTTGCCCTGTCACTACAGGCCTTGGTAAAAATGTGTGTCCCCATCTTTCCTGTAAGCCCCCTTTAAGTATTGAAAGGCTGCAATAAGGTCTCCCTGAAGCCTTCCTTGTCCAGGCTGGACCATCCCAACTCTCTCAGCCTGTCTTCATAGGAGAGGCATTTCAGCCTGCTGTTTTCGTGGCCCTCCTCTGGACCCACTGGAACAGGTCTATGTCTGTCTTGTACCATGGGCTTAGAGCTGGATGCAGTGCTCCAGGCAGGATCTCACCAGAGCGGAGTAGAGGAGAAGAATCGCTTCCCTCAACCTGCTGGCCACACTTCTTTTGATGCTGCCCAGGATACAGTTGGTTTTCTGGGCTGCGAGCACATGTTGCTGTCTCATGTCCAATTTTTTGGTATCCCCAATTCATCTGCAGGGCTGCTCTCAATCCATCCATCGCCCAGGCTGTATTGGTATTGGGTATTGCTCCGACTCATGTGCAGGACCTTGCACTTGGCTTTGTTGAGCTTCATGAGGTTCACATGTGCCCACTCCTCAAGCCTGTCAAGGTCCCTCAGGATGGCATCCCTTCTTTGAAGTGAAACAGCTGCACCACACAGCTTGGTGTCATCGGCATACCTGCACTCAATCCCCTGTCTACATCATTGATGAAGACATTAAATAGTATTGGTGCCAACACAGACCCCTGAGGGACACCACTTATTGCCCTAGCAAACTTCACTGTGCTCTTATAAATTCTGTTTGAGCGAGTACATATTTAGAAAGAGATCCAGTTTTGAGGTGGGGGAAGTGATAAGAGAGACTAGCTAGTCTCTCAATACTTGTTCCAGTGATAAATTACACTAAAAATTATGTGTCTTCTCATTTGAACTTTTTTTAATTTCAGCTTCTGCATCTCATATTGCTCAGTCCTGGTAACTTAGCCTTATAGTATCAGAAATTTCTTCCTGCATATTTGTAGTCATAATTATCACCATACATAATTTGCTGTATGAGCTAAAGAGACTTGCTAGTCTCAGTCAAAACAGTTTTTTCTTTTTTGTGATTGTTGTTCTTTGCTGACATTTTTTACATTGATGGGTGTGTTTTTGGCTTTTTGAGTCCAAAGATGTGAACCAGGAACCAATTGCGGTATTCTGTAATAGTCTGTTTTATATAGAACACAATGATAAAGTTGCTGTGCTTTTAGCTACCCCTTTTTTTCTTCATCAACTGCTTGATTACACTGTTCACATTCAGCCTGCGATTTATGCTCCTAAGCACATTTTTCAAATGTTCTGAAAATGCATCTGAGGGCCCATTTCATTTGTTTCTAGAAATTCAAATTAACAGGGTTTAAGGCCAGACAGCACATGATGAACTCATCTGCCCTTTCTAAAACATTATGATATGTTTCAGAGAATTACTCTAGCAGAGACCTTAATAACTGTATTTTTTGTTGAGCAACTTTTCCAGAAAATTGTTGTATAATCAGTCTTTTCATAGCTTTTGTTTGTCATCAGCTTTTTTAATCTGCAGATTTTCTTTGCAATTGTTTTATAATTTCATTAATGTTCTTGAGAAAGGTGCCAAATAGCTGCAGACTTTGGGATTCTCTAGGACAAATCCTTATTTACAATTATTTACTAACTAGCATTTAATGTGCTTCACTAGTATTTGTATAACATGTGGGGCCAAGAACAATGCCTTACAGAAATTTATGATGTCAGTGACTACTTTTACCAACCCAGACTTGTAATTAATTTTTAAAAAGTGTTTACAGAAAACTGTTCTCTCTGAAACCATGTTGGTTAGTTTTACTTGTGATATCCTTTAATGTCAACTGTTCTGTTGGTTTGCCTGGGAGATTTCAGACTGATAAGCTGTGCTTACACTGACCACACAGCTTGTCATTTTTTAAATACTGGCACAACACTCGAGTTTTGTTTCTTTTTTTTTCTTGGAAGAGGAGAGAGAATATCTTGTTGGTTTTGGGGTTGGGTTTTTTTTTTCTTTTCTTAATCCTCAAGGATTTCACCATTGTTCCAAGAATTGTTAAAAGCCATTAATAATAATTCAGAGAACTTTCCAGGAGATTACTTACCATCCTTCCCTGCAAGTTATCCAATGCTGTAGCTTCAGAGATGTTTAAGCTCTTTTAATGATGCCAGAATGTCCAAAAAATTGAGGTGTTTTGTCAAGGTTTCCAGGAACTGTGAAACGGGGGATGCACCTCATGCAGGGGCAACAGCAGCAGTTTGTCGTTCCTGCCTGCATGAAACAGACCTACTGCTGTGTGTGGCACATGGGGGTGAAATCATTGCAGCATACATCATACACTTAGCGATATAGCTGTATTGGTATGGATTACCTCTGACTTGTTTTTTTAAAATCTCCATTGGTGAGGATGCCACATCTTTGCCAGGCAAGCTCTTCTGCTGCTTCATTTTCCTTGCGGTAGTATTACCTGTAACTTGGATGTTTCACTGTGCAGCTGCAGTGCGTTTGAGAGCAGAGCCAGTGCCTAGGACCCGCGCTTGGAGCAATTTGGTCCTCAGCGCTTGCTCAGTGACCTGTATGACGGGTGTACAGCTGGAGGGTTCATGTCGTTCTGGGATGTTGCTTGACTGTGATGCTAGTAATGAAACCAACACGAAGCATGACATTATTTCTCAAAGTGTTGCTTGACTCTGAAAGCCAGCTGTCTTCAAAATTAAGTAGGTCAGTTTCATAATTAAAATACAGCAGGATTAACAGTGAGATTGGGGGGGAGGGCGTGGCAGTTATATTGGGCAGCTCCACTGAGACATTAATTAGTGCAGTGTCCCTTTTTATGCATGTTGTATCAGGTCCAAAAATCCATCTGAATTATGCTCAAAAGTCTTCTAAATCGGAGGCATTTGTTTTTAAAAAGTGCAATCGCACCTCAGAAGCAAGCCTCTTTGCCTTTCTTCAGAAGCAGGTAACAAAAGCCAGTTATTCAAATAAAGCCTTTATTTAAACATAGACTAACCATAAACAGAGAAACAATCCTAGTGATTGCTGGGTGAGACAGAACCAAGTAAAAGGTTGGGAAAATCACAGCCAATGTTGTCAGCTTTCTCTCCAGCTCTTGCTCCTCATGATCAGGGAGGGCTCTTGGCCCTTTGCATGCTGCAGCACATGCTGGTCCCTGTATGTGCTGCAGTGGACAGAAAGGCCTGTACTTAACCTGCCCTTGGATGGCCCCACTCTTTCTGGGCCAGCCACAGCCCAGCCTGCTGACCTGGGCATTACACACAGGCAGTCAATGCTCCCTGCTGCCCCGGACAAGGACAGATTGTAAATGATGTGCCATTTTTGTGGACAGCTACTTCACCTCAAGGAAACCAGAGACCAGTCCGTGTGGCAATTAGGGTTACAGTAAAGAGGAGGACTAATGTGCAAAGGAACGATGTTGAGTATGAGGGAGGCACCACGACATCTGTGAAAGGGAGACAGACTTCATACATCTGTTTTAAGTATTTTGAAAACAGGTAAACCTCAAAAGAAGCCTTTTCCACAAATCTTCAACTATTTCTTGGTGAATTTGCTATTTGCATGTCCAAAGGATTTTTACAAGGTCCCTCACCCAGACATCTTTAAAAAGTGAGACTGTCATGCATTAAACAGGATGTTGGAGGTTAGAGGAAGCATTTGGAGGAGACATTTGGCATTTTCAAGGGTGTGATGCCACTGGGGGATTCCACATTAACACTGGGCTGTTCAAAATTTTCCCCCATGATCTAGGAAGTAAGTGGGCAGGGACTGAGACCAGCTTTGAGGATTACACAGAGCAGTAAAAATTGAAAGGTAACCACAAAGAAATGCTGAAGCATCTTAGAATACTAAGTGGTTGGGAGATGGAACAGCAGATAAAATTCAGTATTATAAAATGAAAGGCACCCAGTAACCTCTGTACATTGCCCTTGCAGCCCTCAGACTCCTTCAAAGATAGTTTGAATTTCACCTGCTGAAAAGATTGCTGCATTTAAAATAGGGATATCCTGAAAGCCTAGAGGAATACTTCACAACTTCTTACTGCTTAAGTGAGCTGTATGTTGATGCTCTTTCCTCTTCAAAGCATCTTGCCAGTGCTACATCAAGTACAATCTTCCAGGATAGACTCCAACCACCCTCAGTTATTTAACACTGGATATTCTTTTTGCACATATGCTTCCTCTCCAGATATAAAATTATAGGCCTCAGCAACTTTCTGTGTGAGGGTTATTGCAGCCCATTTGTTTGCATGGGAGTGGGGGTTAAGCATCAAACGACCAAGCGTTCACTTCACTGCAGGTCTCCCTTCTTCTAATTTGTGCTAGAGAATCATGTCTTCTTTAAAAATATGTGTGTGTGCACATGCATATACATATATATATATATGTAAAAACATATCTATATACTGGACCTGTTTCTCACCAACGCAGAACTTATTGGAGAGGTCAAGATTGGTGGTAGCCTGGGCTGCAGTGATCAAATCGTGGTGGAATTCATGGTCCCGAGGGATATATGCCAGGCAAAAAGTATAGTCAAGACCGTAAACCTTAGGAAAGCTGCTGTGGCACTTTTGTAACCTGCACTGTTTCTCAGAGTACATGCCTGCCCTGCTTAGGCAGGAGGGTTGTGTTGGCCCTTTGGCACAGCAGGTAGCTCCTCACAGACTTGACCTGGTGGCAGTGATCTAAGCCTGGCACATGAATGTGGTCTCTCTCTGAGGGAAGCGGCCTCAAGGCGGTACTTGAATAAAATTCCCCTTGTACTGCAGGAACAGTATGGGCCACATGATGCTGATGATGGCAGGGAACAGCTTCTTGAGGGAAGCCTAGTGGGAAAAAGGGGAAAAAAGCTGCTTGTACAGCAAGGACAACCCAGCTGATACATCCAGGAGCCTGGAACACAAGCACTGGGGGCTGTGGGAGCTATGGGGCTCAGTACTGCCTGGCAGGAGGCTGACAGTGGCAGTGAATGGGATAGATGCCTAAGGGAAGAGGAGCTTAGTGGGAAGGTGGCAACAGGGCATCATGTGCCCCACCACATCAGCAATTACAATGACATACAAATGGGGGGGGGGAGCACACCACCATTCAGCCACTTTTATCCCCTGAGAACCCAAATAACAGTGGACAGAACAGCCCCTAGGACATGGTGCCTGGGGTCAGAATGTCTCTGCCTCTCATTTCAAGGCAGCGCTAATACAAAGCCATACTGACCAATCTGCTGTAGCTGACCCTGCCTGAGCAGGGGAGCTGGACTAGATGATCTCAAGAGGTTCCTTCTAACCTCAGAGATTCTGTGATCCTGTGCAGTCGTTGTCCCAGCATGTGCTTTAGACAGTCTGATTACAGTGGCATGGGCATGCCCTGCGGTGCTATCTTTTGCAAGCCACAACAGGACAAAGTCTCTTTTCCTCTTACCGGCAAGTATTGCCGAACTGTGGCATGAGACAGCGCCTGGATTTTTGATGTCTTTTCCTTCACCTGAACCACAAGTTCCTCTACCTTAGCAAGGTCATCTTGAGGCAAGGAGAGAGATGCAGACAAAAAGCTCAGGGTTAGCTTCCAGGAACAAGCAGAGAAGAGAAAAGGCCATCTACAGGAGCCCAGCTGAAGCAACTGGCATGTCTGTGCACATACACACAGCCTCCACATGCGTGCATATGACCTTATGCACACATGCAGAGGATTCACACACACAAACCCCTCCATGCACACATAATCTTCACACCTGCATCTGTGCCCACCCCCACATACATGCACATAGTCCATATGCATATACTCACATGAAACCCTCGCACAGGCACACGTGGCTCTCTCTCATGTGTGCACACATGGTCTGTGCGCACAGCACTCACACAGCTCTGCACCCATGCCTTCCCAACGCAAAAAACTCTTCACACTGTGCATATGCCCTCCCACCCAGCCACAGGCCATACATGCACACAAATATGTGCCCCCCACACACATACATGCATGCACAATACATGCACACACAGAAATGAGCCTTTGAAAGATGAATACCTGATCACACACATGGCCCCTACACATGTGCCCACACATGGTCCATGCACACACATGTATCCCCTCACATGCACATGCCCCTCACCCCCCCCCCCCAACCCTCATGTACCCCCCATACTTGACTCCTCAGGCATGCTCCTCTATGCACATGCCCTTCACTCACATACTCACATCTGACATGTATGTTCCTTGCATACACAAAAAACCCTTGTGCTTGCACACACACATGCACCTTGCGCGCACACAGGTACGCAACGCCCTGCATGTGACCCTCTCCCACACAGCCCTTCCCATGCACACGCTCTTTGCACACAGGCACCCCTCACTCACACACCCTTCCCCATGCTCTCCCAACGCAGACCTCCCCCCTCCAAGTGCCACCCTCTGCTCCTCATCCCCGGCTCTCTGCCTGCTCAGTGACTCAGTCTCCTATCCCCAAAAAGTCCCAGGAGCCCTAACAGCTGCCCCGCCTTTCTCACAGCATCCCTGGTGCTGCTAGCAGTCCCTTTGCCACTTCCTCCACCACCCCGCCATCCAGTGTAAAGAGGAAGAGGACTGTGTCAAGCTCTGTCAGGGAGAGACAAATGATCTTCACAAAGCCCTCCTCAGACAAAGCAAACTGTGGGCCCTGCAGGGAAGTTACTCCTTACCAAGGCATCAGTGCTTCTGCAGCCCCCTTCTCAGCAGGCCCAGTTGTGTCCCCACATGTATGACTGCTCCTCAGACAACAGCATTTCCATGGCCTTCCACCTAACTGGCCGCTGTCAAGCTCCTTTATACTGGCTTGAAGGAGACTTGGTACAAGGTAGTGGGGCAGAACAGCAGTAACCTGCAGCGTCGCATCCAGCTCTGCATGCCTCCTCCCTACCCCCCCCAACAATAGACAGCAACCCATCCTACAGCGCTGCACACCCCAATGCCCCACTCCCACCCCACCTGCTCCCCCTGTGTCTGGACAAGCCCTGTGATCTGCTCCCCCTGTTCAGAGAAGGGCCAACAGGACCAGGGCACAAAACCATGTCCTGGCAATGTGTGCTCTCACTAAGGAAAGAGACCCCACAGCCTCTCCGACCCTGACCCAGTGTGTGACCATGCTCACAGGGAAAACACATTTCCTTGTATCCAACTGTAATTTCCTGTTTCCCAACTTGTGCTTCTGCCTGTCATCCTGTCCCTGTGCCCCCAAAGGTTCTGCCTTCTTTGCTCCACTGTTAGCTAGTTGAGAACAGCAGTCAGATCCCCCTTTGCCTCATCTTCTCCCAGCTACACAAACCTGGCTTTCTTGTCCTTCTTCATGTGTCTTCCACTCCAGCACCTGGCCAGCTTGGTGGCCCCCAGGCTTCCTTCATGGTGCCCATGTCTGTGTGGTACTTGGAGGGACTTAGACTGCAGATAACCAGCCAGGGTCTCACAGTGTGGAACAGAGGCATCTCTGCTTATTCTTTGTCTCCTCCCTGGGAATCCACCGATTGACAGTGCAGCAGTCCAGTAGAGCCATCTGACATTATCAGAAGACTTACAGGGCCACCAGCCAGCAAGACACAGTCCTAGCCATTCCGTCAGCCTGGGTCTCCCTGTTACTCATGCAAAGCCAGTTCTTACCTCTGCTATTAGGTCCATCTCCTTGTTAAAGATGTCATTATGATCCCCAGTCAGGAAGGCTTGCACATCCTTTATTGTCCACAGAGAAAATTACAGCAAAATTGACAAGCAAGCCAAAGGGGAAGCAAATGGCAAATGTGCGGGGCCCTGTAGCAAGAATACCAGAAAAGAGGATAGGGATAGGTCTATATTCCATGACAGTGTCTCAATGGATGGGATGTGATCCCAGGGTCGTCCTCAAGTCATTCACAATTATCAGCGATCCCCTGCCCTTGCTGTCCAACCCTTGCCCTGCTAAGTACACAGCAGTCAAGTCTCAGGACATCCCATGCACTGAGGAATGCCCTGTCTCTGCTACACAGCATAGTCTCTTACCTGTCCCAAAGGTTGGGATGCAGTCCACACCATCCATGATCACAATGAGACCCAGTGTGTGGCAGCGCACCATGCGTACACAGGACATCTTCTGCAGACTGGAGAAGGCATAGCACAAGGCAATCACTGACTGGCAGTGCTAGGAGCTTTGCAGAGCCAAGCACTGGGTGAGCAGGTGAAAAGCGGTCTGGGGTACAAAGATCCCGTGATGGGTGACCAGATGTTTGCAAGATATGGACAGATGCCTCAAGGGTCAGTCAGACTTCTCTTCCCTCTTCCCCATCCCCTGATCTCAACTTCCTCAGCTCCTCAGTCCCCTGTAGAGCACTGACCTCCAGCCCCTCCTCAGACATCACCAAGGATCTACAAGGACAAACAGCCATTACCTGTGGGGAAAGCTGGATCTTCCCCCAGACAAAGCACAGGTGCTGACAGACACTCCTTCCTCACAAACCAGAACACAGATGCCCATACCCTCAGCCCCTTGACCCTTCCTCCAGGACAAGACCAGACCTACTCTGTATAGCATCAGGTCAGGTAGCACACACTTCCACATCCACTGCTGGCACAGGTGCTGCACTGACTGAAAGGCAGGGCTCTGGTTTAACATGATGGCTCAGACTTGAGTTTGATCAAATCAGCAGAAGAGAGTAGGTGTCTCTGATCAGGCACAGCACTGGGTGCCCCAGGCCTGGGTGGGGAATGTAGGCTGTCATCCACAAGCGAAGGCTCCACTAGCCATCGTCCATCTGTACAGAATCCTCTCCTCAGTTCAAGCAGCAGGCCATTCTGCAGAGTCAGCTGCAGTCTGTTGGCAAGCCCAGGTGGACCAGTCACAGGCTCCTTTTCCACCTGGCCTTTGGGCTCTTTTTGTAGGGAGGAAGGAGCAGTTGCTCAGCAGCTGTACTGCCCACCTAGTAGGCATTTTACTTGCCTTCTCCTAGCTCCTGAGTGGAGTCAGCCCAGAGAAGGGAGCAGGGATGAAAGAGCCAGTGTCTGGCCCCAAGCCTTCCTGGGTTCCCCCCTGGGACTGAGTGGTCGGAGCCTGGAGCATGCCTCAACCTGGGCTAAAGTCCCCACCAGCCCAGAGAAGGCTGGATTGGTCATGTAGTAGCAGACACTTAACCGAGAGGGGTCCTGGCTGCAGCATCCACTCACAGCTCTTGCTATGTATGTCACACACAAATAAATTATGGTCCTCAGAACAGTCTTCAAAGTAGGGTCCATCATGATGCTCTCAAGAGACTATGAACTGAGAAGCCAGCCGAGTCAGCCAAGAGTTAATTTCATACCTGATTTCTAACTAGAACATTTATGATTTTATTCCTTGCTCTTGAACATTATGTAACTTCTCTCTGTAGAACAAAGGGGCCTCCAACATTCAGTACATTCTCCCAGGTGTGTGTATGCATTAAATGATAACCTATAGGTTTCTCTTTTAACAGCTTGAACTCTTTCTGTCTATACCTCTGAGATATTTCTAGTACTCAGGTCATTGTCTCTGTCTTCTCTGTATCCCTCAAATGTGTCAAGAACCCTGAGCAGTTCTCAGCATTTGTGAGCATGTAAATAAAGTTTTACTGATTTTTTTTTTTCCTGGAGCCCGGAAACCTTGAGAAAGGCTTTTGTTGTGTTGACATTGCCTACGAGGCTTCCGTCTAGGCATTCATCCAGATGGCAGTCTCTCTGATGGCCCTACTTTCAGACACTGTGGATTGTATTAGGAACTATTTTAAAGATTTGCAACTTGCAATACACCTGTTATACAAATACAATCTACACAGCTGTATGTCAAGCTCACAGTTCAGTTCATAATACAGAGGGACTGTGATTTGGATGCCTGCCTGTCTCCTCACCTTTCACTGGTTTGTGTGTTCCAGAGTGAGGGGGAAGGTTTGGTTTCTGCCAGGATTTGCAGGTAGAAAGGCCATGGTCTGGTTTGCTTACTTTGAATCCCAGTCACTCAGTGAAGTCCGTCAGCCTGGTCAGCCTTGTGCCTGAAATAATGGCAAGTCATGCGGGTGAGATGTGGCTTTGGCAAGCCAAAATAGGTTGTAAATATCTGAAGGCATCGGGCTTTTTTTTTTTTACAGCAAAAGAAATGGGGCACACCTTGGAAATCACCTGGCAGCATGCAGCATCCTGGGAAGCACACAGGCCTGCATGAGGATATCCAAGGAGTCTGGAAAGGGTGGCTGGAAATATCGTCATGGATGTCCCTACATTGCAATTTGCAGGCAGGAGGAGATCTTCTTGCCTCTGCCCCAATCCATCTCTACTGCTGCTGCAGGGCAGCAGGAACCAGATGCTGGGGCAGAGCGTTTGCCAGACTAAGACTCTGTGTACCCCACACAGACCTGGGTGCCGGGCTTCTGTGCAGGAACAGCTGCCCCAGCCATGAGGGCTGCCAGCCTTCAGGCACCTGCCAGATGCAGATTCACATTTATCTGCTTTTTGAATTAATTTGCACAAGGTCTGTGACAGGGCCTGAGCTGTGGCCTGGCAGTTCCCATGGCAGGGAGCCAGGAGCTGCATATGCAAACGCCACTGCTGCAGGCACCAGGCAGTGTGTTGGTGAAAACCAGTGTCAGCTACATGAATCATAGACTATCGCAAGTTGGAAGGGACCCATGAGGACCATCGAGTCCAACTCCCTGCTCCACACGGGACTACCTAAAACCAAACCATACGACTGAGAGCATCATCCAGACACTCCTTGAACTCTGGCAGTCTTGGTGCCATGACCACTTCCCTGGGGAGCCTGTTCCAGGGACTGACCACCCTCTCAGTGAAGAACATTTTCCTAATGTCCAATCTGAACTTCCCCTGATGCAGCTTCATTCCATGACCTCATGTCCTATACCTGGTCACCAGAGGGAAGACATCAGCACTTTCCCCTCCACAGCTCCCTTTGAGGAAGATGTAGACTGTGATGAGGTCACCCCTCAGTGTTCTCTTCTCCAAGCTGAACAGACCAAGTGACCTCAGCCACTCCTCACAAGTCTTGCCCTCTAGACCCTTCACCATCTTGGTCACTCTGCTCTGGACACACTGTAAATAGTCTGATGTCCTTGTTATATCGAGGCGCCCAAGACTGCACAAGTACTCGAGGTGGGGCCACACCAGGGCAGCATAGAGTGGGACAAGCACCTCCCTTGACCGGCTGGCTATGCTGGGCTTGATGAAAAATATGGGACATCACATCATTTTAAAGAAACACCATTTTCTTTCATGTCCAGTATTTTTTGAGTGTGTGCTTTCCATATTGCCATTACAGATGCAACAATAAACCTCACTGCATTATTTAAGATTATACTTACTAACAGTTTTAACACGCTAAGATACATTACTGCATTCAGTTGAGCATTGATTCAAAGAACACTTCACATGTACAGTTTCAAATAATTTTAAATTGAGTTTATCTGTTACAGGATGAATAATTAAGAGATTTCTGCAACTGGCCTAAAAATGTTCTTTCTACAGCTGCATTCAAGACAGCATTAGACAAAATGTATTACGTAAAATTTAGAATTTGAGAAAATTAATATATTAAGATACAGTGGGATCTAATGCTTTTATAAAAGTCTCCCAAAGCATGCACCCACATTGAACTTACTAATTTGTTATACATTATTCTTTATGCAGATAATATGTATCCTCACCAGCTTTTGTCAGCTTCATTCTTCCAGTGATATTTACGATCTCTTAAAAAGTGAATATTTTTCTTCAGATCAGTTGTCTGAATCTGGATGGGGTAATTTTTTTTCATGAAATCAAAGATATGGGAGACGACATGTGCCAAAGAATTAAATCTCCGAGTTTTCTTCTGCTTTGCCATTGTGTTTTGACATAGAGAAAGATTTGCAACAAAAGAGTTTGTCCCTGATTCCCTGTTATAACAGCTTTCAATGAAGGCATTACATTATAAATTGCATCACATACATGATTGAATTGTTTTCATTTTTATACATACTATAAATTATACATACAATATACAACATACAATTGTAAAAAATTGTATATTTTAAAAGGCACCTGATAGACATTAAGTGTTTGGTCATCTGTAGTCTTCAAGAACTTAAAACTGCAATGGAATAATAGTCTCTTATTTTACAAAAATACTTTCTAGAAGCAGAGAAGTGTTTTAAAATGCATTTGACTGCAGATATAATTTGCATGTAAGTACTTATGTTTGCATTTTCATGAGATGTCTTCTATAATTCTGAAGCTCTTTTAGTAGAGGATCTTAATGATTTACCTACAGGAGATATTGTTTCATGATGCAGTATATAAATGGGGCAACCTTGGCCTTCTGCACGTATGCAACAAGGTTTCCAGATGCAGAGTGGAGAGGGGCCAGGCAAGCCTTGCTGTGACCTAGGTGTGCCATTGAGACAGGCTAGGTAAAAGATGCTCAGGAGATGCTGCTCAAATGCTCCTGTCTGCACCTCATGTTGCCAGGGCCACAAAGACAAACATCCCCCACAGTGACCATTTTCCACGCTGTGCTGCAGAGATGCAGAACCTGCACAGCCCTGGTTACATGGCTTCACTGCCTCTGGAGGGCAAGCCGCAGAAAGGTCCACTGCTGCACCGGTCCTCTTGTGCACAAGGTGGGCTCTGTAGTAAAAACAAGATGAGGGTTTGTTGGTTTGGTTGGTTGGTTGGTTTTTTTCCAAAGTTTGAGTTAAATACCTGACAAGAAGTTACAAGTAAAATGCAATGACTTGACAGGACAGTCTCTGGTACATGCCACCTGAAGTACATTGTCTGAAATATGCACATTTGGCCACTGTCGAGACAGGCTTTCTGAAGATGCCTCAGCCCCTGAGGACATCCTTGGTGGGAACTTCTTGGGCTTCACTTCTAAATCATATTCAACAAGCTTCATTATATGATTCTTGCTAAGAATATGGAAGACTTATATGGGAAATTATTATCACTGATATGCTAATATTAATACCAATGCTGATAATTTCCTGGCTAAAACAATTTTTCTTCTGTCTTCCCTTCACTGCTATGTTTTGTGTTTGTCTCCATCCCACTCCTCCTGTCCAGGCAGGCTAATAAACAGTCTTAAAACTTTCAGATCTACAATAATCAATCTATATGTCACATGTCATAATATGTATTAATAATACAACAGTCTGATTTCTTGTATGTCTTCAGCTTCCTGTCAAGTCTATAATACATTTGGACACTGGGGAAAGCTCCAAGAAGCAACACTTCTGTCTGTATATGCCTGTAAGAGCATGTTTTTTCCTTCTGCAGCTTTTCCTAAGGTTCATGTCTCAATAGATCTCCCCTGGAACTGAGGAGGGGGTGAGCACTGCAAGGCTGGCTGCTGAGACCTCAGCAATAACTGGTGCTCAGAGACCTTCCACCCAGAGTGAGCAGAGAGCACAGCCAGCAGGGTTCAGCACCCTATGGGTTTGGTGAGGAACGAACACTCCTGGTCGTAAAGAACCATAACCTGCACCTGTGTCTGTGCTGACACAAACCTGTAACTTGCAATAATTTCAACAGGGTTCATTGGAGGCAAGCATGCTGTCCTGGGTTCAGCTGGGATAGACTTAATTTTTACAGGAACCTGGGAGGTGGGGGGCATAGCCGGGGCAGCTGACCTGAACTAGCCAAGGAGCTATTCCATACCGTGTGACATCATGCTCAGTATATAAATGGGGAGCGGGCCGGGGGGTGGGCTGGACTTTCGGTGGGGGAAGTGGCAGAGCGTCGGGTCCCGGGTGGTGAGCAGTTGCACTGTGCATCACTCTTTTTGTATACTCTTTCATTAGTACCGTTGTTGTTGTTGTAATTTCTTTGTGTTGTTCCAGTAAACTGCCTTTATCTCAACCCTCGAGGTCCCAGGTTTTTTTTCCTTTTCTCTCCTCCGTCTCCCCCCTATCCCACCGGAGGGGGGCGGGAGGAGTGAGCGAGCGGCTGCGTGGTCCTTTGTTACCGGCTGGGCTGAAACCACGACACACGCCAAAGCCAGCAGGTGCTCAGTGCTGTGGGGCTGAGTTACAGGCCTTGCCAACAGCAGGTCTGTGAATGGGCAGAGGGTCTCCAGATAGCTCCCACATGAGAAGGGGGACATAATCCTAATCCCAGCACAGAATGGGACAGATGTGGCATTGACTCCAGGGGGTGGGATACAACGAAGCAAGTAGATAATTTAGCAGACCTCAGAAACTGATTATGCATTTAAATGGTTAGCAAGCATCCAGGATGGTATGCTGACAATTACAACTAATCAGATGAGGGAGTCCTCTTCACCCAAGGCATAGCTCAGTCTCCAGTGAGAGTGGTTCAGGAGAAACCTTTGCAGGAGAAAGAGGCGAGCCCAGCCAGCTCTGGTGAGGTCTGTGAGCCTTTCTCAAGTGCATCTCTCCATCTTTGTCAGAAACAGACAAGTGGATGCACCAGATCTTGGCTTTCTTCTCACCTGAAAGCCCCATGTGCTATCACCAACTGCTTTATTGCAATGTACCTGTGTCCAGGTGTGCGAGATTCCTCCACCCCAAGCCATGGCTCTGCAGCCCTGCCAAAGGGCAGGCACAGCCCTTATTCCTTGGGCAGTGCCACAATCCCAGCCTTGCCACAATGGCCAACCACAGTTTTCGGGCAAGGAGGCAGGGGTGCAGCTGGCCCAGGTCCTCAGCTGTGGTCTGAGTCTAGAAATGTGCTGTTCTCAGCAGACGAGCCCAGCCTGCACGTCCTGCCACTGCTCTGCATGGCTGTCAGGTAATGGGGAGGAGAAGTGCTGGCATGGCCCTGCACTTGGCACCATTTCCCAGATCTTGTTCTGACAGCGCAGAGGGGCTTGGCACAGACAGGCTCCAAGGGGGGTCTGCAGTGGACTAGTGTCTGCAGCACTGTGGCCTTGCCAAGGCACTGCACAAGGCAGACAGGGACAGCAGCAGGAGCAGTGGCTGGGATGAGTGGGGGCACACATGGCTGCCAGCCAGGGACCTCATCTCAGGGTAGCAAAATCTGAAAGGGGATGGGACATAGCAGGAGGAGAAAGATAATAACCTATCCATTAAATGAGACCTTTCCTGCCCACCAAAACTGTGCGTGAGCACTGCCTCTCACATAAAGGCGTGAGGGTAGGTAGTAATTATTTACAGAGGGTATTAGATGATGCATTCTGTGGATGGAGGGGGCTGCTGTGTAGGGATCCCCATGCCTTAGTCTCAGCCTACAGGGATGTTCCAACTGCTGGATATGGATCTGGGTCTAGTGCAACACAACGGCTCTGTGATGCTGTGGGGCATAGCGAGAATGCACCAAGCAGTTAGGGCAGGGCTGTGACTATTCACAGGGAAAGGCTGGCAGTGTAGCCCAGTCAATCTGAGAGTGGTTGAGCCAGCCACAGGAGGAGGTGAGGACAGGCGTGGCCCTGGCCCCCACCTCAGAAATCCTGCTATGCAGAGTGCAGGCAAAGCAGGGAGGACACTTCCAACCCACAGGCAGCGGCTCCAGGCACTGCGTCGGAGCCCAACCATCTGCTGTAGGGACAGGCCACATCACTGGCAGAAGTGGCTGGCACAAGGGTCTGAGGCCAATCTGCATAGTCTGGTAAATCCTACTCCCTCCAGACAGGGTGACTGGGTCCCTGCCACCTAACAAGATCATCTGGTCTCTGACATCCCTGGCCACCTCCGGTTGCCAGCCACTTAGAAGCATAGAATCATAGAATGGTTTGGGTTGGAAGGGACCTTAAAGATCATCTAGTTCAAATCCCCCTGCCAGGGGCAGGGACACCTTCCACTAGACCAGGTTGTTCAAAGCCCCGTCCAACCTAGCCTTGAACACTTCCAGGGATGGGGCATCCGCAACCTCTCTGAGAAATCTGTTCCAATGCCTCACCACCCTCACAATGAAGAACTTCTTCCTTACATCTAATCTAAATCTATCCTTTTTCAGTTTAAAGCCATTACCCCTTGTCCTATCACTACATGCCCTTGTAAAAAGTCCTTCTACAGCTTTCCTGTAGGCCTCCTTTAGGTACTGGAAGGCCGCTATAAGATCTCCTCGGAGCCTTCTTTTCTCAAGGCTGAACAACCCCAACTCTCTCAGCCTGTCTTTGTAGGATAGGAGCTCCAGCCCTCTGATCATCTTTGTGGCCTTCCTCTGGACTCACTCCAACAGGTCCATGTCCTTCCTATGTCGGAGGCCCCCGAGCTGGATGCAGGACTCCAGGTGAGGTCCCATGAGAGCAGAGCAGAGGGGCAGAATCCCCTCCCTCACCCTGATGGTCACACTTCTTTTGATGCAGCCCAGGATATGGTTGGCTTTCTGAGCTGCAAGTGCATGTTGCACTTCCATGCAAGGGCTACCCTGGAGTAGTCCCTGTGCTGGAGAGGGAGGTTCCATGCCACCACACCACTGCCACATTTGGCGCATGTAATAGCCTAATCATATAGGGCTCTCCATCGCATGGGTTGCCCAGTTAGTGCGTTGTCTTGCTGTCCCATGTCCCTGTCAGCTGCCTGCCCCTAAGCCGGTGACATGCAGGCTTTGTACAGATTTGCCCTCCTTCCCATGCCACCCTGGCTCCTCAGCTGGCCTTGTGGAGTGCTGCACAGCTGGTACAGGTTGGTATACTACACCACCCAGGTGGAACAGAGGCATGTGAAGGACCCAGGCTGGCTGGCAGGCATGTTCTCTCTCCCTCATCTGGGAACTTCAGCTCTGCTCCCAGATAATGGGAACAATTGCACAGTCAGCACAAGCAATCACAACAAGCAGATCCCAGTGTCAGTGATGCAGATGGCAAATTATTGTGACCTTGTCAGAAGCAATACCAGGGTGGAGGTGTCAGAGGAAAAGCAGCATGACAGCCCTCTGGGGGGTGGGCTGGAAACCAGATCAGCATCCCCCAGTCTCACACTGAGAGGAGCAACTAGTCCTGGTCTCCACGCTGGCCAGGCCAACATGGGCTCAAGTCCTACCCCCAGACACATACCAGACCATTCCAGTCTCTGCAGCAGCCTTGTATATACTTGGCAGCTGTCAGGCATATAAAGAGAAGCTGTCAGCACATCCCCCTCAGTTTCACAGTTTCTAGGCTAAACAACCCAGGCTAATTTACGCTTTCACCATAAGCTGTTTTGCCCAAACCTCCCTCTTAAGGACTCTTGGGTGAGTTTTCTCCCTCCTTGAAGCCCAAGCCCCAGAAGAGGTACCAGCACTACCAGGCAGCAGATTAGGCATCTGAAGGCAGATTAGGCTTCTTGCAGGCTATGTGCCCATTTACACAGGTGTGTGACACCTCCTTTTGCATGCAGCTGGTCACTACAGAGCAGTGTTCAATTTGGGATGCAGCATTTGCGCAGTGCTCCTCATTCTTCTTCTCACTGGGGTTAGCTTTCCTGCCCCAGGTTCAGTGCTTTGTACATTTCTCTGCTCATCTGCACCCTCATTTGCAGAATGAGCAATAACAAATTAACTCTTTCCCCAGGGGTGCCACTGTGGGCTTTGATGCAGGCTGATTTTATTTAGTTCCCAAGCAAAGAAGCTCAGTAACTTCCATCATTTGTGGGCTCAATGACCATAATAATACTGGATACTTTTGCTACCAATACACCTGTCAGACCCCTTTTTAGCTTTACTAGGCTCTTGGCTTTGATGCCTTCATGTGGTGTAAATGACCTGGGAGAGAGCTGAGTGGTAACATTATTATCAATGTATCAATACACAGGACACTCACATCTCAAACATCATGTGCTGTCTAGTTGTCCCATCTTAAAAGGGTAGAAAAGAAATTATCAGCTGGGAACAAGGATAAGAATCTGCAGTGTCACAAATGGTGCAATGCATATACATAGCAAAAAATTAACTGTTTCTTACAATAGAAACTAGGAAGTGCCAGAAGAAATAACTGGGCAGCTGGTCTAAACCCAACAGAATAAATTACTTTTCACATTGCGCATAATTACATAGCAGAACTCTTGACTTCACAATACCCTGTGATAATCAAAAGTATAAATGTCTCTTCTTGGGCAGCACTGGATTCCCAAAAACTAATTATGCAGCAGATGGTAAAAAAGCCACCATCACCAAATGAACAAAAAAAGAGGATCGGGAATTATTAATGATTAGCAGAGGGGCTTTCCACGTTTCATAAAGTTCATAAAGTCTCAAAGGGTTGGTATCCACAACCTGGTGATGGATCTGAGCCCATTCCTTGGCTGAAGACAATGGGGGAAATTCCTGTAGCAGCTTTATAGAAAATATATGTGATTTGTTGTACCTTTGCCCTCCATTATTATTATCACAAGGGATCAATGAGTTAATTCCACCTCCATGGAAGGGAAATAAGATACAGCAGCCGGCACATGGACATGGCTGAATTATGTGAATGAACACTTACAACATACCTTGGACATTACCTTCCAGAGAACAAGAGGCAAGACAACAGCCAATACAGAACAGCAGCTGCAGCAACTGTGGTGAGAGCACATGGTAGGCAGTTGTGGGACCAGTCAGGAGATGGGGTCTGGGGTGCAGGGGCAGATCTGGCATTTGCACCCTCCCCAGCCCTCCTCTAGGCCAGCCTGCAGCTAGTTGAAGGACAATGCTCACCTGGAAAAGTCCACCCCAAGTCACAGAAGAGCTGCTGGCTGTTTCCATAGGCACAATCAGGTCACAGCTGGCCATGGGAGGCTCTGCAGCAGGGAGCTGGAGCAGCCAGGATTTCAACCTGGGCAGCAACATTCTGCCACTCTCTGGAGGCAGGCACAGGCAGAACAGCACCCACACAGACTTGCTATGTCAGAGAGAGAATGGAGGACATGGAGAATTGCACAGACATTCATGAATGTAGTGTTTCTTCGAGAAATAATTGCACGACCGTGGTGTCCCAGGAAGGGAATAGTCACAGAAGTCCAGGACCCCCAGGTCAGGACCCAGCTATTGCAGGTTATGTCATGCTAATTCCTTTCATAAATCTGTGAATGCCTACCTCACGCTAGTTAAAAGCTGACTAAGGCTTAGATGAGGGGCACAAAATCCATGCATCCATTGTGGGTTTCATTTAATCAATAACATTTACATGCTACAAAATATGGGCAGTTTCTGCACAGGCATATCATAAATCTAAAACTTTCCCGGATCCCAAGGGCCACAGACATAGACACAGAGGTAAATTCCTGATGCACTGGGAACCCTTGCTGATGTATTCAGTATTGAGCAGAGAAAGACAACAGCAGGATGATGTGATGCAGGTACAGGAGGCTCCTGCACCATGGTCAGGGCATTGCCTTGCTGCCAGCACCTCTCCCAGAGCTTCACATTTGCCTCAGTGACCGCCAAAACTAAAGACTGATAATGAGTGTATTTAAAGGTATCCAGAGCTAGGGAGTCTCTGTGAAATTCTCTCTTCGCTGAAGGAGCCTCCTACAGCCTGTGTGCATGTGTGCGCAAGGCAGGGTGCATGGGACACAGGAAGGAGCCAGCACAGAGGCAGTGGACTGGTCTGCACCACTGCACCAAGCAGCAGTCACACAGCCACCACCACACGTTGCAGTCAAGCAGCCGATGTGGCCCATGTGCTCCTTGCCCGCGTGCAGCCTTTGCTCATGGGCCAGCTTGCACTAGCGAACAAGGGGTGCAGCACAAAAATGCATGCCAAATGCAGACAGATGGGAGGGATGGATGTGGGGAGCGCACCCTGGGGGGATGGCCAGGAGTGAGTCAGCTGGCCCAGTGGCACTTAAAATGCCTCCTCTGGCATGAAGAGAGAGAAACTGAAGGGAACAGAGGCAAGCTGGGGCTGTGGGGCCTGCAGCCCAGGTTGCAGAGGTAAGGAAGGGATCTCAAGCCTGCTGCTGGATTTTCCCACTGAATTCCAGCTACAAGGCACTGCAAGACATATAGTACAATTTAGATGTATCAGTTCCGGATTTGTGATTGCAAATTGAATTTTGCCTGGCCAAAACCCCAAGCACTCAAATGATAATAAAATAAGTGTGGAGAATTTGCACTCTCAGTATTTATTTTTTATAGACTAAACCCACAGATACAAATGCTCTCTGCTCCCAGAGCACACCGTGCTTCTCCTCATGCACAGTCACAGGGCTCTTCCCCAATGCAGCACACAATGCAGCAAGGACTGGCATAGTGGAGCATGGCATGGCATGACAGGGCACAGCACAGTATGGGAGGCTGCCAGAGCTGCTTAGCAGAAGGCAAAAGCAAGACATAGGTAGGGGCTGCTGGAAGACTGGAGAGAAGCCTGGAGCTGGTGAAGTTGCAGGGCCTTCAGTGCCCCAGTGGCTCTGCATACCTGTCTGCTTCTCCAGTTTGCCCCCAGCGGCAGAGGGCTAAAGGGCAGGGAAGGTCCCACAAGTAAAACACATCATGCCCAACATCCTGCAGCTCCACACAACACCTGTTTGGTCAGACTGAAGGCAAGAAGGGGCACCTGAAGATAGACATTTACAGTTAACCACTGCCTGTGGACTGCAATGCAGCATAGCTGGCCCTGCAGAAAGCACTGCACCTAAGCCTGAGGGAGCAACACCCTAGACTACAATGAGGATGGAGTTACCTCCCGGATAGCATCCCACAAATTAATAAAGATTGCTCTCAGCAATGCTTCAAAGTGTCACTGCCTCCATTCAGACTTCTCTAGCAGGTGAGCAAGAGCCCATGGTTGGACGTAGGTCTGTAGCACAATGGGGCAGAAGAGAGGCTGTCCTGGTGTAGCTGTCCCCATTGCCAAACATTCAGGTGCCATAATGCAGGAGCATCTCCAACTGCAGCTTTCTTCCACGCATGCCCAGCAAGAACCCTGCCCCCAGGCACAACCCTTGGGGAGCGAGCAGAGCTCTGCTGGGGCCAGCTCTTGCCGAAGGCCCAGACAAGCCCCTGTGGTGGCCACGGTCAGGTGAATTTTGCAAGGATGAACTCGTTAATTGACAGCAACACACATGAGCAAGGACCATCCGAGCTGCACTGAAAGGATCAGGCTGGGGTAGGCGACCACTCTGCATCCACAGCTCTGTGGGTCAAGGCTTTGGCCAGCACCACCTACGCCTGTGCCAAATGGCTCAATGTTGCAGTGTCCACATCGTGAAGCAATGAAATCCCAGAAGGATGAGACAGGTTTCTCCCACATGCCTTCCAGGAGCCTTCTGCAGCACAGCCCAGAGATGCACGAGAACCCTTTGCAGGACAGGAAGGTGGCTGAGGGTCCTCTCAGTCTGTCACAGCTGTGTGCAGCAGCATGGGCAGGGTCTGTGCCGGAAGGCCACGCGCACTCCCATGAAGTGTCCTGCTGTGTGCACAGCTGGGAGACAGCCAGTGCTGGCCCAGCCTGAGGTCTGCCCAGCACAGAAGCCCTCCAGGGTCCTGGAGACTGACACCATCCTTTTGCACAGGGCCCAGCCACTCTCCACACCATCCTTTTGCACAGTGCCCAGCCACTCTCCACACACCAACGCCACCACAGCAGGACAGAGTGTGCAGCTAGCCCCTGCAAGACACCAAGAAAGCGTTGTGCTGCCATGGGACGTGCAGCCTCAGTGCAAACGCGCAGGGCAGGCGCCATGGGCTTGTGAAAGAGCGCATGGGTGCGTGGGAAGTGCCACACCAGGACATTGCAAGCGAGGAGGGTCGTTGTGTAACGAAAGACGCATGAACCCACTGCGTGAGGGAAGACTGCATGGAGGCAGTCGGCACTGGTGCTTACCGGGGGTACAGCACGCAGGAGGGCACTGGTGGTCACCGGGAAACGGCACAGGGGGCAGCGCTGCTGGCTACGGGGGCAGGGCACGGGCTGGAGTGCAGCGCTGGCTGTCGCCGGGGGCGGTGCCGGTGATTTGGGGCCGGGGGGGCTCGGGGGCTCGGGGCGGTGCCGGAGCCGCTGCGGCGCCGCTGGTGGGGGCGGCGCGGGGCGGGGCGGGGCGGAGCGGAGCGGGCCGGGGGAGGTGCGGGCGGCCGTTCCGCCCCCCCCCGCCCTCCACCCCCACCCCGCGCTGCGGCCGGGGCTCGGCCCCGCTCCGTCCCGCGGCGCAGGGAGCCGGGCCGATGCCAGGGCTGTCGCCCGGGCCGGGGCCGTAGTCCGGGGCGCCCCTGCGCCGGCCCGCCGCCATGGCCCGCTTCTCGGCGTTCCTCAACCCCGTCCTGGTGCTCTTCAGCTGCGACCTCTGCCTCGTGCGAGCCAGTAAGTGCGGCCGGGTCGACGGGACGGGACGGGGCGAGGCGAGGGACCGTGCCGGGCGCCGTCCGGGGCCGTCCGCCGCCCTTCGCCGGACCCCGGCACGGGTACGCCGTGCGCCGGACCCTGCTGTGGGCTGGGGCCCCTCGCCGGCCCCTCCCGCCGGCTCTTCCCCGGCCCCGGCGTGGCCTTGGCCGCGATCCTGTGGGGCCCAGCCCTGCCGCCTCCGGCCCCCTGGCAACCCCCCGGGGCCGCGCCGTGGCCTCCAAGCCAGCCGTGCCTTCGTGGGACGGGGTGCGATCGTGTGGCCGTGCCGCCCTCCGTGCGCACCAGGCTCTCCCGGGGGCACCTGGAGTCGCCGCCTGCGGCTTTGGCTCCCGAAGCCTCCCGCTTCTGGGCGAGGCAGTGGGGAAACGCGGGATCTCCTTGTGCCCCCGCGGAGCAGGGCCTCCTTGTTTCCCGTCCTTGCCCCTCACCAGTGAGCAGCGAGTCCCGAGGGAGTTAATGGCCCCGGGCAGGGATGCTCCAGTGCTGTAGGCTGGGCTGTGAGCTGGTTCCTGCCTGACAGGCGTTCCTGCCTGCCTTGCTCTCTCTGGGCTGGTGTTTGCCAAGACACCGAGGTCTGTCAGCACGCAGGGTACCTCTGTCCTTTCTTCCCTTGACTCCTTTGAATGACCCTGTGTCAGTGGCAGCCTTCTGCTGTCTATTAACCCCTTATCAGGTTACTGATGTATCAGATTGATTTGTATCAGACGTGTTCTGATATGTTCTGCCATGTTTTCAGTCTCCTTGCAAAATATGCATTCCAGGGCCTGATGGATTCAGGAAGAAATGCAGTCAGGGTTGTTAAAAAGGGGCCACTTATTTTTAGATGTGCAGCCTGATGCTTACCTCCCTACTGCAGGGATAAGTTGGGCAAACATCTGGGTGCCCTTGAGCAGCAGTCCAAAGGGCACAGGCTGAGGGGCAGGTAAGGTCCCCTCTCCAGAGTCATAGCAGGATGGGGAGGGCACCAGTGGGGCTGTGCCCCATCCCTATGCAGCGCCACATCTGCCAACATCGGTCTTGAAGGGCATCTGTCTGGCCCCTTCTCTAACCTACAAAGCCAGGTTGCATGGCAGATCTAGTCCAGTGCTCAGCTGCTTACAGGTCAGCCGTCCGTGCCGCTCAACCTCAGGCTGCAGTGCTGCTGGCTCCAGCACACAGGACCAACTCTTCCCACCTCTTCAGCAGGTCTGAAAGGAACGCACTGCTGTAGTGACAGGACAAAAGGGTGCGCCAGGCCTTAAGTAAGTGATTGCTCTTTCTGTGGTGGTGTCCATTTCTTAATATGGCTTTAATCAAAAGTGAAGCTGGATAACTTATAAATGATGCAGAACCATTAGCGATTGATGCATTGGGCAGGACTTAACTGTGGCATGCTTTTCCCAGAGAGCCCATCAGGGTGTTGGAGCATCTTGGCTTTACAGGAATGTTTTTAATAGTTGGCTTCAGAGAGTACATTTTTTGGAGCCCTTGCACTCACAGATCTTTATGGCAACAGCTCTGGCATGAAACTGCTCTGACCTCAGCTACAGAGCAGGCTGGAGAATGTCAGCCTTAATGTGGGGATCATACGCAAAGCTTTCTGTGGTGTGAGCTGTCCTTTGGAGGTCTTGTCATAGCACCTTTCAGTGAGGTCTCATCTTGCATATCCTTGGGATTAAACGTTGCCCTGTGTTTCTAGGGTGAACTTCTCTAGTTTCAACTTCTGAAACTTCCTGTCCTTTCTCTTCCTGCTAGGTGTGCAAATCCCATATGCTCAGAGGTGTCTTTTCTGCAGTTTGCTGAACTGCAGACTGACCAAGGGACACTAATTTTTCCAGTGAAGAACTGCAGCCTGGACACCTTCTCACTGTCACACAGCTTCAGGTCTGCTTGCCTGGAGCCTGTACAAAGTATGTTTACAATGCATGAGGTCTGAAGCACTGACTAGCCATGTGCACTGTGGCTCCGCCATGCCCCCAGGTCCTCTCACCCTCCCCTCTCTCCATTTGGGACATTTGGGGATTGGCTCTGGGTGTAATAGCAGATCACGTTGGCTTTGTGTACTGTCTTTGCAGTATGATACCAGGGTGATATCCCCCCTGGGATGCCATTCTGCTGCCAGTAAATGAAGGTCCCTACACAGGGCCTTTGCGAGCTCTGGCTAAGTACAGTTCAAGCAATACTGTCAGGCCCATGCAGACCCAGCAGCATGGCTTGTGGATCAGTGTAGTGCCCTTGTTCTCAAATCATAGAGTGACTCAGCCCCAGGGCCATGTCTCAGCATCCCCAGCCCAAAAGCTTGGGCTGGGTTCCCCGCAGAAGTCTAAAAAAATCTTGTGCAGAGCAGGGAGCCTGCTACAAGCTCCATCCACAGACTTTTGTGTCGCAGGGATGTCAGACCCTGCCTTTAATTTCCTCACACGCCCTTAAAGGTTGGGTAGTCCAGCTGCCCCCTTTGGGCATGTTCAGACCTCATCACATTTTGTTAGATGTAAAAAGCTACCTAATTTATCACTGTATATGTATCCTGTGAAGCACGAGGTCCTGTTCTTGTCCTGAGGCCAGCTGGCAGGCTCTGGTCACATCCATAGCACTAAGTTCATGAGTTCCAAAGAGACGAACACATCAGTGCTAAGTCTTGAGCCATGCCCAAGAGTGGTTTGGGCCCATGCTGGCTGGTTCAGACCAAAACAGTTCCTGGGACCAGTCTCCAACACTAGATCCCTGGGCTGTTCCTGACCTCGTTACATTGCTACAAGGCTACATCGTGGTAGCCTTGGACAACTGTTCTTCTTACACCTGAAGGCTAGCAGAAACATTGCAGTCTCCCACCCCCCACTTCGAAATGCTTCTGCCTGGAACAGTGCAAGGGAGCAGTTATTTGCTAGCTGACAGGGTGCCGTCTACAGCTCAGCTGTTAGTTGTGCTAAGTTAGTGTGCTAAGTTGCACGCTGGCTGAGCCTGGAGCCGAAAACCAGACATCTGTGGGGAGCTCAGCTCCTGTGCTCACAGAATACACATGCCCAAGTCAGTGGCCAGGTCTGGGGACTGCAGCTTTATTCAGAATAGCCTGTTTTGCTGTTGGCCTGTGGGAGACAACGGTGTGCAGATGAGGACATGGCTCAGAGCATCCCTCTCACAGGTTAGAGTGATGAACCAGTTTCCCACTGGTGAAACTCTAAGGAGACACACTCTTCATGGGATAAAGGATGTTTGATTGTATCTTTGAATCCTTTCCAGTCTTCCAGCCTCCTGTTCTGAAAGAGAAGGCGCAGCATCCTGTGATGTCCTTGTTCGTGTTGTCTCCAATGACACTATCTCCTGGTGATGTGGCAGGCTTGTGTTGGGGACTCACTCAGCCCCAGTGTCTCTCTGAAAAAGTGTTTTCTGGTCTCTGTGGGTGACCCTTCTGTCTGTCTTAATTGCCTGTGGCAGACCACAACCCTGCATTTCTCAGAGTGGGAATCACAGCCTTTTCCTGGTTTGATCTGGAGCTGGGTATATTCAAATGTGAACGAATGCATTTAAATAGCTGACCTGCAGAAATTACCTTTCCTTGTCACTCTAATGGTGGTTGGTGGTGGTGTTATGGTTGACTTTTTTTCTTGCTCTCAGGTGCGCTCTGGGGCTCTTTTTCTATCTATATAAATCACAGCATTGAACTTGTGCTACACAAGCAGCTTGTAGAAGGACAGTGTCTTGTTTACAGGGAGAGAGGACACACAAACAGCAGCCTCAGTGTCTTTCTTCATGCGCTCCTGTGTCTAATTTCCAGACAAAATTTGGCTTTGTATGCAGGTCTGTGTACCTGTATAGGATCCTGCCACACTTTTAGTGCTGTGAAATCTCAAAATAGCGATGGTGCGGACCATGGGTCAATCAGGCCAGCTTTCTAAATGATAGCAACAGCTGAGTGTTGCTGCCAGCTTTGCAGCTGATGGCATTGCATTGCTGGGCAAGTCAGCTCTGCCTTCTGCATTGGGTTTTCCTCCCCACTCTAGAGCGGGGAGTAATGCCAGGCAGATGAGTTGGCCAGATTGAGTTGCATAGTGTGTTTATTCCAAGCTGCCCCATTTTTCTGTCACAGTTGATATATAAATACTGTGTCTGGGCTGCTTCCTACACAGTTCTGGGTGGTGTGCCAGGCATTCGTGATATGCACATCCACAGGGCAGCCCCAGAGCTTAGAGGAGCCTGATTCTACCATCACAGTCTTGGTTGAAGAATTGCATTAATGTAGGACTTGTTAGGACTTTCTGGACCCTACAGAAACATGGGACTTCCCTGCCAAGAATATACTCTGTGCCCAGGCTGAGCAGGAGTGTGTCATGCCAGGCAGCCCTGCTTCTGCTAGTGCTAGAGCTGAATGAACTAAACTTTCCAACAGATGAACATCTGAGCAGCAGTGAAGGTACCTCTGATCTGCAAGCAGCTGCCCTCATGAAGAACTGATGTGAATGTCATTCTCTTCTCTGATAGCAGTGTCTCTGCAGTGCTCTGAGACAGGCTGCAAAGACTTTTCTTTTCATGTGATTTTGAGCTGCAGGGACTGGTTAAATTGCCATGACAGTCTCTTAAACTCTAATTCTTTTTTGCTCAAGATGGGCCTTCATGTATTTCCCATTTCGATGTCTGCAAGGCGGAAGGAGCCTACTGGGGGCCCTTCATGTCTTTAGCTGCGTCTGGCAGCCTGGGCACATGGTCAGCATTGCTAATCCCTTTTATGTGGCACATGTATTATGAGCAATGGGCTATGTCTGCCGCTGCAAGCAAGCCCTTTAGAGAAGAGCCAGTCAGATGCCTCACGAGCTTGTCCTCCTTCCCTGCTGTAGGACACTGCAGAAGGTGAGGTGTGCAGTGAGCACATTTCTCACCAACAGCCAGGCAGGGAGGAGTCCTGGCCAGTGAGCGAAGACTGCTAAAGCCAGTGGGTGCCACAGAGGGGTAGCTGCACAGGCAGGGAGTAGCTCTGTGCCTGCATACCTACCCCTGCCCCCCGCCCCCCCCACAGCAGGCAGCTGCCCACTAGCCCAGGAAGCACCATGCGTGCCTGTGTTACTGCTGGCAGGGCCTCAGCCTTGTGCATGCTGTGCCACTCCTCTCCTGGGGACAGATTCACCTGAGAAGGTGCTCCCTGTAGCCCTGGCCAATGTGCTGCCATGGGCAGATGTTGGAGAGGCCCCCCATGGTGGTGTGCAGGGGTGAGTGCCTGTTCTGAGACATCTTCTTTTGCCTCTTTCCTGTGCTTTGCCCCGGTCCATTCCTGGCTCACCCAGACAGGCCACCATCCCCTGTCAACGTGACTGTGACGCAGCTGAAGGCAAACTCTGCCACAGTCTCCTGGGACGTCCCAGAAGGAGACGTGGTCATCGGCTATGCCATCTTACAGCAGGTATCCAGGCTCTGTCCCCAGGGGGCTGGGGACCCCTCTCACTGATAACCAGCATGCTCCTGTGTCAGCCCTTTTGCCGCAGTGTGGAGCTCCTCTGGCACCTGCCTGAGGACACCTCTGCTGTTGAGCAGCCCTTGCCAGGGCACCCTGTCCGAGCCATCCATCCTGATGGGAAGTAGCAGACCGTGGGCTGCACTGGGGGTAGCTGTCCCTCCAGTGGCTTGCCTGTGATTTCTCTGGATAAGGATGGTGCTTCAGCCATGACATGACCCTTCTTTGCTTGCCTTGCTCTGCCTCCACAGCCCCAGATGATGGTGGCTTCTCCAGGGAGGCGCCTGGCTCTCAGGCCACCTAGGGATGCTGCATAGCAAAGTGCTGGCCAGCCTGGCCCACCCCAGGGGTGGATGATTGCCCGGGAAGGGAGGAGTGAGGGGTAGTGTGCGCAGCACAGCCCTGCAGGCAGGGGCCTGTGGCTGGTGCAGCTGGGAACAGCCTCCTGGGGATGACAGCTCTTCACTCTGGCAGCGGCAAGATGGACAGATGCAGCGCTTCATCCGGGAGGTAAACACCACCAACCGGGCCTGCGTGCTGTGGGACTTGGCAGAGGATGCTGATTACATCATCCAGGTGCAGAGCATCGGCCTGTATGGAGAAAGCCAGGCCAGTAAGCGTGTCCACTTCCGGACCCTGAAGGAGACTGACCGCCTCCCTTCCAACAGCTCCAACCAAGGTGAGGCAGCTCCTTCCAGCTCGCCCAGGTGCTGCTGGTGGGGCCATACCTGGAGGTCTCCACAGCACACGGGCAGGAATCCAGCAGCCAGTGAGGAAGGTGCTGCCCTGAGCAGCAGGCTGCTTGGGACACATGGGGTCATAATGGGTAGCGGGGTTGTACAGGCTGCTGTTGTGTCCACTACGGCCATGATAATGTCCCCATGTCCTGGTTTACAGCCCTCCTGTACCCGGTCTTGGCACCCTATTCAGCTAAGCAGGCTGTGGCCAGGGCAACTGCTGTGGTCTGCTCAGCTGCTGCCCATAGGAAGCAAATATTGAATGGGCTCTCAGATGTCCCAGCCTGCAAGGTACCAAAGGACAAATGATGGAGCCCCACAGTCTCCTCTCCTACTCAGATCCGTGTTGTGCCTTCTTTCTTTGGGGTTGCCTACATGCTGGTCCATGAGACATGATCCAGGAATCCAAGAGAGGTGATGCCCAGAGGGGGTCCACTGGGCACAGGGGTCTGTCTCCAGAGCTAGCCATGAGGGGGACTTGAGAAGAGTATAACAGGGCAAGCAGATGGCTTACTTTCCTCAGAACTTTTGTGTTCAACTCAGGGCTTTCCTAACCTGCCCTGGTCCCTACATAGGGAGTAAGCTCAGGGATTACTCCCATGCATTGTGCAGTCCCTACTTGAACCCAAACAAGCTGTTAGAATCCCTGACTGCCCTTGGAAGCAAGGATGGTTTATCTGACACAGGAAAGCCACAGGCTGCATGTCCTCTCCCCAGCCAAGATGTCATCCCAAACCTGTCCTTGTTTGGGGGAGGTGGGCCTCTCTCCTCTGGAGCTCCTTTTCAGATCTTTGAGCGTTGCTGGTCCTGAAGTAGGTTCTGGTAGGAGGGTATCTGCTGCCAGCCCTGCCTGGGTTCTCTTCTCTGCAGGTGACATCACCATGGAAGGGCTGGACAAAGACAGGCAGCTGCAGACAGGCGAGATTATCATCATTGTGGCTGTGCTGCTCATGTGGGCAGGTGAGTGCCACAAGCAACATTCTGGCAGGCTGGGGCAGAGATGCAATCCAGGGCCCACAAAGACGATGGGGCTAAAGAGAGTGCAGAGGCATATTGGTATGGGTCTGGCATCCTTTCCAGTAAGTTCATTGAGTCTCTGTAGGAGCTCAAGCCAGTGCGGTAAAAGGAGCAACCACAGCCACTGCTTAGCAGTGATGGCCTGGAGCATGTGGGCTGGGTAGCCTGACTGCTGTGCTGGAAGAGCAGGAGACAATGTGGGACCCAAGCAATACAGGGTGGGAGCATCGCAGCTGACATTAACTATCATGTAACTTGGGCCTTAGCTAGCTTGTCTGACATCTGGTAACATTGCTGCACTGGCTGGTAGTGGCTGTGCCTCAATCAGCTAAAACTGTAAGATGGGTGATTTGCTCCTCTACAGCAGCTGATTAAAGCCAGTGCTTTAGCAAACAGCACATAGCCCTGGGAGCAAGGAAGCCTGAGCGGTAAGTCAGCTCCTGACTGGTCACATGCAGCTGCTGTGAATGGGAAGTCATTTGTCCCCTACTCCCTTCCCAATAAATGTGGATTTTCTAGTGGCATCTTGCAGGAATCTCTCCTTGTCTTAGCCCTGAACACTTTTCTAGTGCACTGGAAGAAAATACAAGATGCCTGCTGATAGCTTACACCTCGTGCAGGTTGGTGTGTCAGAGTGCCAACAGGGAGAAATCAGGTCCAGTCTGTGGGTGGCTGTGATAATGCACTGTGGTTTGAATGGGTCCAAGACATCTAATGATTACAGTTCAAAGCATTGCTCCAGAGTCCAGTGTCCCAAGGTGTGGGGCGTGTGCTGTGTGAGATGGGTACTGTAAAACCATGACAGAGTGACTGACCCCACAGTCAGTTTGCAAGACAGGACAAAGCCAAGGGCTGGCTTTTATGAGGGTCGCAAGCACTGGACAAACAACTTTAGTGCCTTGCTGGAGGCACTCAGCTGCTCACTGACTTCAAGTGCTGTCCCTCTCCAAGTGCCTCAACATCTGCCTTTGGCTTCACAGCCCTGAGCACCTCATGTGTGCCCTGCTGGCTTTAGCTGCATCCGTGTCTCGTCTGCCCATGGAAACTGGCCTGACCACACATGCAGAGGTGCCTGGGGTGGTCCAGGCTGACACAGATGGAGGGTGTGGGTGACCAGCACTGCTCTCCAGCTGGGATGCTGTGGGGAGGGGAGGCAGGGGGCAGCCAGTGTGAGGGAGTCCTTCATCCCCCGTCTTTCGGCAGCGGTGATCGCCCTCTTCTGCAGACAGTATGACATCATCAAGGACAACGACTCCAACAACAACAAGGAAAAGACAAAGCCATCCTCGGAGCATAGCACACCAGAGCGACCGAGTGGAGGGCTGCTGCGGAGCAAGGTGAGTGGGGAGGGCTGGCAGGAGGGATGGCATATGATGTCTGCTGTGGCTTGCTGCCTGGATAGGTTCTGGCTCTCTCCAGAAACGGAAACACCCCAGCTCGTGCTCTCACCCTAAAAACTGAGGAGGGTTTTTACGGTGCAGTGAGCCCTGGTCTCTCTGGGGTAGTGTATGTGTATGTGCCCCGTGGGTGATTGCAGGAGAAACACTGGAAGAGGTGGCAGGATATATCATCTGGGATGGCTCCCACACAGCAGGGCGGTACGTGTCCTCTCACTGTAACAGCCCCTTCACCATGCCCCTCCAAGGCTGCACCTCTTCAGCATCCCATAGACAGGTTCAGGCAGGAGGCAGACAAGCTGGGCAGCTGTTCTTATGGTTCCTGCACTGGTCTATCGCTGCTCACTTTCTGCCTTCACTGGGGCCTGCTCCAGGCCATCAACACACAAGTTGTTCATGGGAAGCACCCCAGAGCCCCTTCCCAACTCTCATGGAGGTACTGTGCCAGGCTATGGATGGGGAGGGAGCAGTACTTTCATCTGGCTGTTCTCTCAGCACCTGACACTTCTCCCTTTGTTACTTGACAAAGACAGTAATTTATAATCCTTTATATATAATGCTTTAATGGGACCTTGCATTAGGTTTTCCCTTGTGTCTCATCTGCCTCCTCTATCAGTGGGAACTCTGCTCACTGTTGCCTAACTGCCCCTCTGCTTACACATCTTGGTTTCCAGTGGATGTTGGAAGCAGAAACTTCCTGTTTGGACTTCAAGGCCCCAGTTCTCATCCTCCAGATTTTCCCGCTTCCTGACTACTCCTTGCCAAAAAAGATCCCTGCTCCAAACTGACCCTGCTCATATAGGGCTGAAAAGGCAAGTGCAAAGGCCTGTTCCTGCTGCTGCTTGCGAAGTTCACCTTTACGGGGCTGATGCACCTGAGTTTGTCTTTTTGCATTCGCCATACTCTTAGCATCCTTGCAGGTGACAACACTGCAAGTTTATTCTTGCAGTCATTAATTACAAAGCTGGGAACAAGGTATAGAAAAAGCTTTGCATTCACTTTGCCTACTGGCTTCAGGGCCAAGCTGCTGTAAAGCAGCAAACAGTGCAGCTCTTGATCTGGGCCCTGTTATAAAGCGTGGTCTTGGGGACACTCGCCTCCTGCACCCTGCTTCAGTGTGCAAGGGCTGAGCTATGAAACACATGTGCAGCAACCAGGACCCCTTCCCTTCCCAGCACCTTCTTTGAATTCACATATCCGCTGTGCTCTTCAATGAGCATATTCCTTTTAATGTAAGGGAAAGTGCCTGCTAGTGCTTGCAACAGTTTTTGAGAAAATCCACCTCGCACCTGCAGCCTTTAGTTCCCTTGGCATATGCCAGAGCTGTCATGAGGGGTATGGCAGTGAGACATGCTTGGCCCTCAGCAGGCCTTATCTGTTCCTCCATGCTGGTCATCTCATGCTTTGTGGATTCTCTACCCCATGGCAGATGTCCTCCTACCCCCTCACTTACCTTTTCTGCTCTGACCCTGCACCTACCTCCTGTCCAAGGACATCAGGTGCAGCGTGGCTACCACTAGGGACCAGACAGAAGCCACCAGATACCTGCAAGCCCTGGAGGCTGAAGAATGTGGGGCAGGGGGGCTGGTTCACCCAGGAGTACTGGGGCACCACAGTGGGCAGAAAGGCTTCCTGGGGAGGCAAGTGTGCAGTTGAAGGGACTGACCTGGAGGGAGGCACCAGGCAATGCAGCTGAGCTACCTGAACCTTTCTGCCAGGAGAGCACGTCAGTGCAAAAGGCTGAGGTTTCAGGGTTAGCTTCCTTGGTCTCCTGAGGGGGATGCTGAAGCCAGGTCTCTGCTGCAGCTCACCCACACCTCAGCTCAGGGTAGAGGGCTCAGCTGCACCTGGGAGCCCTTTAGCAGAGGTTTGCTGGTCTTAGTGCCTGCCTGGGAGGTTGGGGGCTCTGCCGTAGGGTCTGCATCCCAGGGGCTTAGCAAAGCAGGGCCTTAAAGCAGATTTTTCTCTCATAGAAGAAGTCTCCCTCAGTCAATATAATCGAGGTGTAAGTGCAGCACCAGCTCTGCATCTGGGGTCCTGGGCATCCTGCCAGAGCCAAAGCAGGCCTTGGAAGAAGAGGCAGCACCAGGCGCCCAGCCTGGAACTCTGCATGCGAAGATCCGCGTATCAGAACTTACGCTTTCCCGAGGGCGCCTGTCCGGGGATGTGCATAGAGCCGGCTCCCAGCCGTGCATGCAGTGCGCGGCCCTGCCCATCCCGCATGCCTGGCCCCGCTCCCCTGCCATTGTGGAGCATGGAGCTGAGAAAGGGTGGGGGGGCCGCACCACCAGCCCAGGGGAGCAAGCCTAGGGGAGCAGAGGGGCTGGTGCGCTGGCGTGAGGGGAGGCAACATCCCTGTGCACTGGCTTGGCCTGGAGCAGACCTTGCTCTCAGCTGCGGTGTCTGGGCTCGGAGGGCTGCCTGTGGAGGGCAGGAGCTGCTCCCTTTTGGCCCCAAGACTGGGGATGGGGCAGTGCAGGCATTCGCCCCAGTGCTGCCAGGGAAGTCGTAGCCAGGTGGCAGGAGGGTTTGTCTGTGGGCTGGGCCCGGCAAGCACAGCTGAAGAGTGGATCCCTGCTGGAGAACGGGGCTCCGCTGCACCCCATTGTTGCCATGCAGGGGCTTCAAGGCCTCTCCCTGCTGCAGGGGACAAAGACACAAATGAGCTAGTGCTGCCACAGTGCCCAGCCAGCCTGCAGAGCATGCAGCCAGGACAGGGAGTGCTGGCAGGAGCAGTTCTGTGGGGCAGTGTGAGCCCCACGGAGCTATGGGAGCAGGCAGTGCCAGGGCATGGCTGTGGCTTTGCCATTTCCCTAGTAGAGCTGAGTCCTGACACATTCAAGCTGTTTGTGGGGGAGCTGCTGAGCACCCTGTGAGCAGTGCGGTGCCTGTGCTGCCTGGAGGAGATAGTGTGGTGAGGCCCAGCAAGGTCTCAGCAGGCTCGGCAGGATGTGCGCTGCAGAGTTCATCACCGCTCTGGGGACAACCCTAGCTTCAACAGTGTCACATCCTGTTCTGGCTCCTTCTGTCTTGTGGAGGTATGGTCATTGCTGATGCTCCCGCTCCTGGCTGGTCCCGTGGCCTGCACCAGGTTGGCTGATGTGACAGACCTGTTGGAAAGGGCTGGCCCTGAATGCCCAGAGGTGGTGGACCACTGGCTTGCTGTCATGTGCTCAGTCTGCCTGCTCATGTGAAGACAACGTGAACCATCGACCACCCTGGGGCTGGTGAAGTGGAGATGTCTGGACTGTGCTTGTTTGCTCTTGAGAGCCTGCAGGCAGAAGTCTGTCACTGGGTATCTGCACTGCCCTGCACCTGAGGCTGAGGCCAGGCCCAGACATGCTCTCTTGCCGGTAGTAGGAGGGATCAGGGTGATGTGAGGAGGCTCTCTGCTGCAGAGATAGCAGCTGGTGCCCTGGCTGCTGCTTTCCCTCCGTGCTCTGCTCTGTGGCCTGTCACTGAGCTGGGGTGCTGGCTCTGCAGCCCTGGACTCAAGCATCACAGGATCCAGCGTCTTCCAGGAATAAACCTCCCAGTAAAGCACTTTCAGGACTCTTCCTTCCAGGTGCTGCTCAGCTCCTGCTGCAGGACTAGGTGGGGAAGGACGGGATAAGTGACTCCCTGTGGCAGGGTCTTTTCAATAAAAGCATCCTGGCTCAAAGGCAGCATTGTCCTGCAAAGTTGCAGGTCTGTGTCTGTGTGTGTGCATGCGTACATGTACCAACACTTCTTGAACATGTGTGTGTAGCCTTTAGGACACCTGTTCTTGCATGCTGTGCAAGAGCTGCAGGTCCTCTAAGGTCATCTTGCACACCTCTCTGGCCTTTGAGGGACTGCCAGTGCTGCATGCTGGGCTATGTCATGCTGCTGGACAAGTTGCAGTTACACTGTCCCACTGAGGATGGCATCACAGCTGCTTTCTCTGCACAAATGAAACGGGCTGCAGAGAGCAGACACCCTGGCAGCAGCACCATGAAGGCGGCTGAAGCCAGATCCCAGCAGGCTGCTGGCTGCAGGGGGCTGTGGTGCTCCCTGGTCAGGTGAGGAGAGGGAGGTACCTGAGCACCGTGGTGGTGGGGTGCAAGTGCTGCTGTGCTGTAACTTGGGCTGCAGGGAGCATGGCCATAGCTCCAGAGAAACAAACCACTTTTGTTTTGCCAGCTAACTTGTTTTTTAGGGAGGTACATTAAAAGAAATAGGGCTGTCAGGGAAATACAAGAGGTTTTTAAAAGTTCTGGTGCCCTGTAAAATGTTCAGAGGTGCTGGAGGCTCAGAGCAGACACATGCCTACTGTCATGAGTTCTTTAACCAGACCAGAGACAGACACAAAGAAACAAAGGAGCATGACTGTGCAGCAGATTTGAGGAGCTGGGGGAGGCACCAAAAAAAAAAAAAGTACGTAAAAATGCAGTGGTTGTGGCCAAATAAAAAAGGAGCACAAAAGTCGGTCACACTAAATGTAAAATCAGGGTGTGGTGTTGATGCAAAAAAGACACCACCACCACACACCACCACACACCACCCCCCCCAAAAAAAAAAGCCCAAACCCCAGCTACCACTCCTTTCTCAGACCATGGCAGTGCAGGAAGGCAGGGAACTGCAGAGATGAGGGCTGCACAGAAAAGGCAGCAGCAGTGTTGGACAAAGGTATTTTCTGATGCACGTACAAGTGCACACCCTGCAAATGAGGTTGGCAGCACCAGCACAGGACAGTGCAAATGCCCAACACAGTGCCAGGGCAGAGCAGGACATGCACATGCATACAGATACATACCCCCACCTGCCCTGCAGCACCAACACCACAGTGGTACAAAAGAAGGGCTGTGTAGTTCATGCAGAGCAATTCTAGCACACCAATTTAAGAGATGTTGGACAGTATTAGCACGTGTGGGTGATGGTGAACCCATTGCTAGCTTGTATATTGCTAAAAATAGAACACACTTGGCAAAGGCTCACACACATAAGGCTGAGATGGGGTGTGGGAGGGCAGGGAAACAGTTCACTCTGCAGCAACCGCTGGTTAAAGCCAGGAATAACAGCAGAACTGGCACCCATGAAGTCCTGCAAGAAGCCATACAGGGCTGCAGTGTTCAGCATACTCAGCAAAGAGCACACTGCAGCAACCGTGAGTCCCGGGGAGAGAGGCTGTTAAGCTGCTTAGAGCACTTGTCTGGAGATCTCACAGTTACCAGGCAGCAGGATAGAGCCCACTGCCCTCCCCAGTGGCAGGAGATGGCAAACAGTTATTCACAGGACAAGAGCAAAGGGTGAGTGAAGCAATCAGCACGTGCCAGCATTAGCTGTAGCACTGTCCACCCCTCAGTACTACCTACAGTACTCAGCTACAGGAGAGCATGGATGCCAAGCATCCTGGTTCAGCACATCAAGAGCTGTTAAACCCACAGCACCAACAGGTCAGCCATCCCTCAGTGCTGGAAGCTGAGGCTCTAACAATGACCTGCTCTCCCTAACAAACACCACCAATAACATCTACAGCTTGCTCTGAGCCCTCAGCTGTGGGAAAAAAGGCATGAGGCCACAACTCAATGTGCAAAAGCACAAGTGAGAAAGCGCACAGCTGTTGGCTAACCTGCAGGGACCCAAGCCTCCCCAGAGCATAAGCCTTCCCCACAGCACTTGCCTGCAGCACTTGCTGGGAGACTGGCTCTGCCATCTCAGGCTGCACACAGCCAGTACTGCTCAGCTGGGGCTGTCAGTGTCACCAGCCTTAGAAGGGGAGATGTGCTGCAATATGACAGGAACCCAGCAGCAAGGTCCTCAGCCAGAAAGCAGCTGCAAACTGTTACTTGCTGGAGAAACCAGACATCCTGCTGGCTGCAGCCTCCCCTGCTCTTATCTGGGGAAGGAAATCAAGTGCATGGCTTACCCATGTCTCCAGACCACAGCCAGGTGTGCAGCAGGGCATAGGCACCCCAGAGCAGAGCAGGCACACAGGGAGAGGTTGAGAACCACTGCCACACAGGGGGCTTGTGTCCTCCCTGGCCTCAGCATGGTCAGCTGTCAGCTCCCATCAGTGCAGATGATGTTCACAAGTGCTCAAGCCATACCAGTCCAGCACAGCCTGGACCAGCTACCCCTCCCCCCACCAGATAACAAGGGCCACCCTGGGCCCCAGCAGCCCTCAGCATAGGGGGAACAGCTCCCTCAGGGCCAGCAGCCGAGGAAGACATGGGAGCTCCAGGGCAGCTGCAGGTTCCATCATCTCAGGGCACAGCCCAGGCCCTCACCACAGGCACTGCAGCAGAGACACAGTACCTTGCACACTTGTGCATGACACCCCATCCAGCACTCAAACCCAAATGACAATAGTAAAAAACTCAGTTTATTTCCCTATAAAGGCAGAGCTTTCCTTTAAAAACAAGCTCATTCACTCATGAGAGGGTGTGGGGCTGAACTGCAGGGGCAAGGCCTTCCTCATTCACTCTTCCAGGCCAAGAGCTATCGCTCCCTGACAGTCATGCATGCCGAGCAAGTCCTCCACTATCTCCAGGGGGCTGCTCAGCCTCACCTGGTACCCAACTGCCACCACGAGGAGCAAGGCAGGAGAAACAAGCAAAGCAGGTGAGACAGTGCAGTCCAAGGCGCACTGGCTGCATCCTGCAGGCTCAGAGCACTTGGGGTAGCTCTGCATGCACTGGGAGTGGGCAGAGCAAGGAGCACCGGTCCAGCAGCCTGAGCTGGGAGCAGGGAGCAGCTGCAGTTTGAGGCGGTTCATGCAGGCGGAGAGCAGGACAAGGAACAGGTGTCATGGTCTGTGCACTGCATGGCAGCGGTGCCAGCAGACCCCGTGCCTGGTGGACAGTGCCAGGGGGAGGGGCAGGCACTGTCTGGCCCAGGTGCAGGCACAGGGTGAATCCTGAGTGGCTGGTCCATTGTTGCAGAGATTTGGCTTAGCCCAGGGGAGTCTTGGGGCCAGCAGTCCCAGGGCCAGCTGTGGGGAGGTCTCCAACCCCTCCCAGCCCCTTCCAGCTGTCTGGGGGTTGCCCCAAGCGGCAGCACAGTAGCTGTGCAGTAGGAGAGCTTGCCCTGGGCACAAGAAATGCTGACTCTGAAAAGCAAGAGGGAGGAAGACCTGGTCCATGAGGCATGCAGTTGGGAACCCAGCACAGCCTAGGAGGGGAAACAGACCTTCCCAGGTGAGCCATCAGCCCCCTCCTCCTGCAGAGGACATGCTGGGGGATGTGGCAAAGCAGCACTGAAGGAAGAAACTTACCTGCTGGGCTGTGGGCTCCCTTCCCCACCTCCTCCATGCTGCTTTGGAAGAGAACACAGCACCCATCATACCCCAAGCAAGGCCTGCTGAGAGATGCAGCATGCTCATGACCCTGACAACACAGGCATGGCGCAGCAGTACCAGGCACTCAGAGTGCAGAAGGCCCTAGCGCACTTGCTACCAAACCCTTTCCCCAGGCCAGCCTGTCCTGCCTACAAAGGGCTGGCACTTCACAGAGCCACATACATAGCTCCAGTCTGTGTACGCACTGGTTCCCAGCTGATGCCAGCTCAGACCAGGCTCAGCCCTGCGGCGCTGACAGACCCCAGCCAGGTGTCAGCTGACAGACACATGGAAAACAGCCACAATGGAACAGGCCTCTCACACCCACCACCACAGGCACTTCTGCAAAGACCTATGGGTTAATACTCCACTGCCAGACTGGTACCACCAGCTCCTCCCAAGCACAGGACAGACACCAGCAAGCTCAGCCCCAGGCCCTAGTCCACACAGAAGTCAGCATGACTAGGCCTCCATCCTGGTCCAAGCCCCAGGGAAATCAGTGGGAGGAGAGGGACAACTCTGAGTCCCACCTCAGAAGCATGTCTGGATAGGCTGGCCTCAGCATAGAGTGGCAGAAACAGAAAACAAGTAGCATCTCTGGGTACAACCTGAGGGTCAGCATCTGCCCCACACAGCTCCACTGCAAAAGCTGAACTGCAAGATCTGCCCCTCCACAGCTCAGCTCCCTGTTCACTCAACCTTTCAGCTGACAAAGGCAGAGAAAGCAGCAGAAAGCTCCCCCTTGTTCCCATCAGATCTCCTCCATGCTCCCACTGTGCCTGTGGCCCCAGCAGCTCCCCTTGCATGAGGCACAGAGGTTCATCAGAGAGATCCCTGAACACAAGCAGCAGCTCACCACCTACCCAGATAAGGTTTCACCGATGTTATCATCTTCCTCCTCCTCTTCCTCCTCCTGGCAAACAAACAAACAAAACAAAACAAAAAAAACCCACCATGACACCTCACTGCCTGGGCACGTCTCTGCCAGGAGTGAGGCTGGGCTGCCCAGAGCCTGTTCTGGAGCAGCAGGGCAGTCCCTGGCCCCTTCACAAGACACAGTCACCCACCAGCCATGACACAGACAAAGGGTGCCTACAGGCAGTAGGGGGAGAGATGGCACCTGCAGTGCTGGGCTGCTGAAATCCTCTGGGCCCAGGCACACAGCCACACAAGGGGAGAGACAGACCACGGCACTTCTTACATCCCCTCCAGCCAGCAAAGCACCAAACACAGGCTGTGAGTGGGGAACAAGCTGAGACAGCTGCTGCACACAGCACACCTCTGCCCAGAGACAGGAGAGGGGTGAGCACACCTTACAGCTGGAGGGCCAGGCAGAGGACCACCCAGGAGCAGATTGTAAGCAAGTAGGACCCCAAGCACTGCCAGGGTGGGCCAGCACTGGAAGCATGAGGCCAAGGACCAAGCGTCCAGAGGCTCCTGGGCAGGGACACAGTGAGACCGGCAACACTGGCAATGCTCTGATTGGCTCTGGACATGCAGTAAGTATAGTGCAGCTGGGCAGGGCTGAGCCTTAGCCCAGGCTGGCAAGATGATGACCAAAGGGTCCTCTTCTTCAGAGACAGTGTCTCACCCCTAGTCGTGGCACCAAGCATGCAGAGCAGGTCCCAGCTCCCTGTCTGACAGTGCCAGCAGAGCAGGGCTGAGGGCTGCAGCAATGCTGGGCCTGACAGGAGAGCTGGAGCAAAGACCACCTGAGAAACTGCGCCTGCCTCGTGAGCCAGACAGAGCACAGTGCCTCTCTTCACGTCAGGCCGCCATGTGCAAGGGAGGCTGCGCAGATACCAACAGGGTCCTGGAAGGCCAGGAGGAAAGAGCTGCGTAAGGGTTACTCTTTTCCTGCCCTAATGCAAGACTGCCGTGGGCATGGGCCAGACTTGCACATACTGTACCCCAAACCGGTGTCTGAAGGGAGGGCTCCCTGGGGGGGCTGGCTCACTTGGTCTGCCGGGCTCACTGCTCTCCAAGACACATGAAGGGTGAAGGGGCTGTTCCTGCCTAGAGCCTGGGACAGGGCAAAAGCAGCAGAGTTAGTGCCTGCAACCTGGAGAAGGCCCAGCAGTGGATGTACAGGCAGGACTGTGGGCAAGGGACAGATACCCCTGCTGTGCTCAGGGAAAAGTGCAAACAAGGGTGCAGGATCACTGCTCAGGGCAGGTACCACAGGGCTCTGAGCTGTGCTACAGCTCAGCAATGCAGAAGAGTTCAGCATTGATAGCAGGGATGCCCCCCACCCCAGCCAGAGATAGGGCAGGCTCCCCATGTGGGGCAGTGGCAAAGAACACAACAGCAGGGACAACACTCTCCCTACTTGGTGTGTTTCACCTGCCAGGCAGCAAGCCATCTCTCCTTGGCACAGCCCAAGACAGGGTCCCACACTGGAGACCCCAATCCCAGGGCTAGGCAGAGGGCCACGTTTGAGAAATTCCTCTTACCTGCATGTGCTGCTTCCCAGAGATCCAGTGCCATCTGGAAGGCCTGGGCCACGGTCAGAGTCACAGCCTGGGCCTGTGTACAAGAAAGAGAAGGAATGTCTGCTTCCATCTGGGCCCTCAAGCCAAGGCAACCCCACTGCCATGAAATCTGAGAGCCCTCAGGCCTCCCTTGCTGCCTTTCTCTGCAGAGCACACACAAGGAAGGCCAGAGCTCAATGCTGTGTCTGTCTACCCATGTGGGTCAGCCATCCCCAAGAGGAGATCCCAGAGGAGCTTGGGACAGAAGAACCTCCTTTCACTCACCGCCCGCCTCTGCAGTGTGAGCACATGTGCTCCCTCACTCCATTTCCAGCTGAGGTGCACAGAGGTAAGGGCTCTTTCTCTCTGAAGGGGGAGAAGGAAGGCCCTTGCTCCCACCCTTACCTCACAGAGCCAAGAGCAGAAGGGAAGTGCTTACAATCTTCTTCTTGGGTGAGAGGAAGGCATGGCACTCCAGTGCCCCACTGTCCTGGCTCTGGGCAACATAAGCGAAGACTTTGTTCTGCAGCTTGTCTGTTGTGCAGTAGGAGATCCTGCAGGCAGAGAGGAGCTGCTCAGGGTGATAAGGGACCCCAGCACAGGTCTCCTGCTGTGCTCCCAGAACACCAACAAGCAGCGCTGACAGCCTGAGGCTTTCATCTGCCCCAGATGATCAGGCAGCCCAACTCCACAGCAAGGGCCAGAGGCTTCCTGGCACCTACAGCTGGTAAGAGATCACTGCATCCACAGGCATCCCGTCCTATACTGCCCCAGTGTGCTCCTCAGTCCTCTGATGCCCAGTCCAACCCAACATATGAACTCAAGCATTGAGACAAAAGTTGCACAGAAGGGTCGTGATTGCCTCCAAGGACATGATTGGAGGCCAGCCAGTAGGATGGTCTGCCTTGGCACATCAGCTCTGGTGCTGAGACCCAAATTTTGCACCAAAGAGATGTCCTGTCTCTGCTTCCAATCTAGCCACCAGCCTGCAGCCACGCTCCCCTCACACCCAGCACCCACAGACACCCAACCCAGCCAAAGCACAGCTGGCAGCAGTTAAAAAACCCCACATCAGCTCTCACAGCAACTGCCTTTAGCTAGCCCAAGTAAGCTGCAGTCTACGGCACACTCATGCCATTGCAGCCAGAAGGGCGGTCCTGTGTCAGTGGAGAGAGACAGACATGCAGTCCTGCCCTAACTGTGGGGCTTTCCAACCATCAGCCTCGACACCCTGCTTGCATGCCGGAAGAGACAAGCAGGGCCCAGTAAAAAGACAGATGGACTGACCCAAAGCTCAAGGCTGCCCAGGGCCCTGCCTGTATTCAGCCCCAGGCAGTGCCGTGGGGCACAGCAGGGAGAGGGCACAGGCCTCAGGGAGCCAAAGGAAGACCTAAGCTTGAAGGTACCACTGACAGAAGGCCCAACCTTCCCTGGCTGCTCAAGATCCCATCAGTCTCCAGCTGGCTGCTGGGGAACACCCAGGCCCTCCACATGCCATGCCCACCTGTAGATGGAGATGTTCTCAACCATCTCCTTTGTGTCTGCATCCTGCAGCGAAATGCCCCTCGGAGACACTGTCAGAATCACCTTCTGGAACTTGCGAGCTCCCACCCGTGCCTGGCAGTGGGGAGACACCAGACACCTCTGCAAATTGGCAAGGGTCTTCACCCCCCCTCACTGGCAGGAGTCCTCCAGACTCTGTATGGCGTGCCACCCACTTGGACCCTTGCTGCAAAGGCTCCTGCTGTACAGATGGGAAAGCAGAGCCTGGAGATCAGGCGTGCCTTGCATAGAACACCCCTGGAATCCGTTCACACTACTGCCATGCACATGGGAAAGGACAGACCCCACCTCTCCCACTACTTCACCCTCCTCTCTGTGCTGTGACAGGCACAGTTCTGCTCCTAGCCATGTTCCTGGTGTGGGAGCAGGCAGCAGTGGCTGTCCTGCAGGAAGACAACTTCCCCCACAGCACAGAGGCAGAGACCAGCCAGCCTCCTGCACGCCACCCTCCTCTTGGGAACAGCACGGTCCCTCACTGGGGTTCAGGGCTGGGACACGGACACTTCCCGGAGTCCAGGGGCTGGGTTCTGAATTGGCTCTTCTCCACCCCAGCACAGCAGGACCCCAGGGCCAGCTCTCACCGTGGCCACGATCCTGCGGATGGCAGCAGCAGCCATGTCTTCTCCTTTGGGTTTTTCTACCAGCGTCATGCCTAGATACTTGAGTGTGAAGCACATCCCCTCAAGCAGCGGCTCCTGCATATCAGCCCAGCTCTCAGGAAGCTCTGTAAAGACAAAATGCTTTAGAAGCCATGTGCCAGCAGCCCTATGGCTAGACCCAGCAAAGCCACCCCACCTTGTTGCAGCTTCACTGCTCCCAGCAGCAGTGCTGCTACCTGCACTCAGCAGGGCACTCTTCTGGCTCTGTGACATTCTTGGAAGAGAAACAGAGTGAGAGGACAATTCACCATCAAAGCTTTAGTCCTCCATCCCTGGAAGTACAGGCTCTGTCACCACAGATAGTAAGCTCCTGCATATCTGCATAGGGCCTCAGATGCTGCAGTGTTCACTGCTATCTGCAAAAACCTTGCATTCCTGGGTCCCATCTATTTCACTACAAGCAGGATGTTCTCTGTACTCCATTCATCTCTCCCACCTAAGCCACTGGCACACCTCAGAACAGCAGCATTTGCTGCCACATTCGGTCAGATCAAAATCCCCGAGTTGTTCCAGTAGAACCAAAGCCAAACCGTCTGGTAGCTATCATTTGCAGCAGCAGGCTGCCAGGGAAGGCGTAGGTCGTCCAGCACTCATGATCCAAGCTGAGGTGACTGGGAAGCAACTGCACCACAAAGATTCTGTGTTAAGGAAGAGCTCAGACTGGTATTTCAAGGATGCAAACTAGCTTCCAGGAAAACACATCTTATGGATGAACTCCAGTGCACAGAGGGAAAAGAGCTCCCATGTGCATTACTTTGCAGGTCACAGAATTAAAGGGGCACTGGCTTCTGTTTCCTCTGTTCTCTCTTTTCAAACCCCATCGCTGCAGTCAAGAAAAAACAAAACAAAACAAAACAAACTCCAGTGGGCAGAGTCTGTTCACTCAAGAAAGATTTCCTAGGGACAGTTGTCAGCATCTCCAGCTTCCTTCAGAAACCAGTCCATTTCACCAGCATGTTCTGCCACACAGCAGATGTGCTGGTGGGAGAAGGAGCCCTCGCCCTACAGTCAGTCCCGACACCACTACCCTTGGCAGAGAACACACAAAGCAAGCACCACAGAAGCATCCATTTGACCTCTACTCCCACAAGACAAAGCCACTGGCTTCAACAGAAAGTTGACTCTCATCGAAAGCAAAAGCTTTAGTTACCAGACTAGTGTGCCACACACGAAGGAACAATTCTCTTGTGCCAAGCACTTCCTGGTGATAATTTTCAAGAAGAACTGAAGCAGATGTTAGCACACATTTACTTTCCTCAAATCCCAAAGATCACAAGGATGGTGGGAGAGGAGATATGCAGAAGGGCTAAGACACAGGGAGTCACAGTCTCTCTCTTCCTGGGGATTCAGTGCACAGAGGAGGGAAGGAACAGGAACACAGAAGTTACACACACTGCTACAAACGCTAGGTTTGTACACTTCCCTGGGAATTGCCTAGCTATCTACTGTTCACACAAATACTTTCAGGGTTATTTTTCATCTCTTTCCTGGGATTAGCTCCCTGAACACTACTGGCACACTTGCAGAAGGCTCTGACTCATAATTGGAATAACCTGAACCCACAGGGAAATCAGGAGACCTTATATCTGCACAGCATACTCCTGCACAAATGACAACTACCAGGGAACCCACCTGGTACCAGGCTAGAAGAGCACTGTCTCACTCTCTGAGAACAGCCCACACATACAAGGGCTGCCAGAGTGAGCTCTGCTGCTCCAACAAAGCCTTTGGACAGCTGTGACTGAGAAAGCTCAGCCATAGCCTTCCTGCTGGGTCTCTGGGCTCAGCCTCAGATCTGGCTATGCCACAGACAGCACGGCAGCCTGCCTGCAATGAGCAACATGCAGGCCTGCCACACTCACTGTATGCCTGTCCACACCTGCAAAGGACCAGACGCAGTGCTTCGGGGGAGCCAAGGCCTGCACAGGCTGGGGAGGGTGCCCACGGATGAGGCACAGCATGTCCCAGCATCTGGCACTGCCTGTCACAGCCGCCCAAGGCCTTTCAGCCCACTGGTGCGGGTGGCCTCAATTTAAAAGCGGGGCAAGAGGCTGGCAGCCGGGCTAGTGTGGCAGGGAGGGCTAGGCAAGCAGCCCACATCGCTGCTGCCCACCTCGGCCTGCAGTCCCACAGCCTGCCCTGCAGCCTCGCCGCTGCCTGCCTCGGCCTGCGGTCCCACGGCACGGCCACAGCCGTGCCCCGCACCGCGCCCCACAGCAGGCAGCGGCCGCGTCCCGGGCCCGACCAGACCGAGATGCGGGCTCCCTGCCCGGAGCGATACCCCGCCCGGTCCGCGGCCCCCGCCCGCTCCCCGGCCCCCATGGCCCGCACTCACTGCGCCGCCGGCGGAGCCCCAAGCCGTGCCGGGCGAGGCGCGGGCTCCGCAGCACGGCACGCCCCGCCGCCCGCAGCGCCTCCATGCCGGAGCCGGAGCCGGAGCCTGCCGCTATCGGGTCGGCGGGAGGCCCGAGCTGTCCGCCGCCGGGCTCGGCGCGCTGACGTCCGCAGCGGCGGAGGCGCTGGCGTCGCCGGAGCAACGAGGGGGCGGGGCGAGGTGGGCCCGGCGGCGGCGGCGGCGGCGGCGGCGGCGGCGGCGGCGGCGGCGGCGGCGCGGGGCCGTCCCGGTACCGGTCCCGTTCCCGGTGTTCGGCGCGATGCAGCTGCGGCATGTGCGGACCCTGCTGGCCCCGCAGGTCGGGCTGGGCCGGGCCGGGCCGGGCGGGGAGGGAGCGGGCCGGGGGGCGGCGGTGCTGAGGCTGTGTGTGCCTGGCAGGACGGGACCGCGCGGGTGACCTGCATGGCCTGGTCGGCCAGCAGCGCCCGGTTCGCTGTGTGCACCGCGGACCGGGTGGTGCTGCTGTACGATGAGCAGGGCGAGCGGCGCGACAAGTTCTCCACCAAGCCCTCCGACGCCAAGGTGAGGGCCCGGCCTGCTGCCGCCGGGACACGGCCATCTGTGGGCCGGGCAAGTGTGCCTGGGGCAAGGCCAGCCTTCCCTTGTGGTTCACGCTGCCATCCTCTCCACAGTACGGCAGGAAAAGCTACGTAGTCAAAGGCATGGCCTTCTCCCCGGACTCCACCAAAATCGCCATTGGCCAAACAGACAACATTGTCTACGTCTACAGGATTGGAGAGGAGTGGTGAGTCTGGCAGTGGAGTGTCCAGCACCCGTGAGGAGGGGGCGGCACTCTCCTTCCTGCTGTACAGTGCGCTTTCTGGGCGTTGATGCCACCTGCGTCAGTGTCCTGGCCGGGTCCTCAGCCCAGTACATGCTGCGGTGCACATCATCTAACCTGCAGGAAGTCACTCAGATGTTTCTGTGGAGAGCAGCAGATAGGATTTCCTTGGACACAGCCCTTGTGGAGCCCAGTGCGAGCACGCGCCAGCTGAGCTTCTGTGGAGCTGTAGCTGTAAAGCCCATGCTGCTGTCCCCCATTTCATAGATGTGGAGCTGTGGCACACACCTGCCTCACTTCAGCCTCTTTTACTGGCACCTGGTGTGCTAAAGGTGCTCAGGTCACCAGAATTTTGGAAGCTTAAAGGTTGGGGTTCTTTTAATTTTCTGCCCAAAGTTGGCTTGTGATGGACAACCAGTGTACAAAACTTAAATGGCCTGTGTATGGCAATACTAAAACAGGCTGAATACAAACAGTAGGGTACCCAGAATGGGCAGTATTACTAGCTTCACTGGTAGTCATTTTTGTCTACCTTTTTCTGCAGGGGTGACAAGAAGGTGATATGCAACAAGTTCATCCAAACGGTGAGACCCAGACTCCTGTTTAACTCCATTTTCTCCAGCATATGTAGGATAAAGACAATTGGAGGACTCTGCTCATACTTACAGGTGTAATTGGCCAAACTGTCAGTGGTACTTGATGTCCAAAAGATGTAGGTAGATCCTAAGATAATCTTTAAATTTTGAGGCATGTATTACCTGCCAAGCTTCAGAGGCTTCATAATGCCTCGGTACAACACAGTAATTAATTGTTGAATTATCAATGCAATCAATTACAAAACTGTGGGGACTACTTTAGGCATCAGTGGACAGAATGTTTTAAGGGAGTTGAAAGGGAAAAATAGGAGAGACTCTGAGCCCAACTATTTTTCACAGGTTGGCAACTCTAAGCCCCAAGATTCTCTGTTAGCCAAAATGTAAAGTGTGCAGAATTCAGTCAAACTGCATGGTTGCCACATGTTCAAAGGCCTCAGGTTTGTAATTTCAGTCAGGTTATCTCCTTGGCCTTCTTCATGTTCTGCTGCTCTAGCTCTGGCTGCATGTGTTAGAGCAGTCTACTCAGTAGGTCTCTGGCAAGGATTTTCCTGAGGTTGATGTAAATATCTAGAAAAGGCAAAGGTGTTATAAATTCCTTGCATAGAAAGCCATCTGTATGAGAAAATGCAGTGCGCTGACTACTTCTTTTACCTTCAGGAGCAAATGTCCAGCGGCTGCCCTAGGCTTTCCAGCCAGTTGCCATCACACTATGACCCCCACTTTCTCTGTGTCGCTAGAGAAGTTCTCTGCTAGATAGGCCCCTGAAGTAGCCAGTACCCGTTAGGAGAAATCATCCTGCTGGGCCAAATCCCCGGAATATATAAGCAGAGCTGCTCCTGATGGAGTTGCTGGAGTTTCTGTGCCAGGCTTTCTCAAGCTGCCTCTCAGGTGAAGGGCAGCCTCTGCCTCTGGATTGAAAGCCTTCATCTCAGGGTTGGGTCATGGCCCACCACTGTGGCTGCTCTTAGGGTGGCTTAGGAGAGCCTTCTAGCCTCTCTGAATACTTGCTGCTGACTGCAAGAGGGAGCCCCATGTAATTCTGTTGCTCTGGCGATGTGAAGAAAGCTGTTGGTCAGTGTTTGGTTGAGCTGCTGTACTGAGTGGTCATGACACTGGAATAGAGTGTCATGAAGAAAAGAGAGCAAGAGGGGCTTGGTGTCCACTTGTCCCTTTCCTGTATGTTGTGGTTAGCCTGGGTGTGGGTACCTGTAGCCTCACTGGAGAGTCTTTTCATTGTTTATCACTTGCTGGCATTCTGCTGGCAGGACTAGCTTCCTGCCCCTCTGGCTCTCCTTTGCTGCAGCACCTAGCTAACAGCCTGGAGGGAGGCTGCTTGCCTTTCACAAGCTTAGATGCTGTGCACAGCATGCGTAAAGTTTTTTGTATTTTTAATGTAGTGGTTCATTTCTCTTTTCTCTCATTCTCTCATTTTCCCCATGTCTTTTCTACCATTTCTATCATAATAAATCCTTTATTTTTTCTAATGCTATATGTGTGGGTTTTTACCACTGTGTCTGGTTTTCTCCTGTAACTAAATATTGTTATTTACGAATTTTTGGTGTGTTCAGTCAATATCAGAGATCATTTATTGAGCCTTTCCCTCTCCTGCCATTTGCAAAACCTGTTGGGCACTCTTATACATCTTGTGAATACAGTGACACTATTCAGCTCTGCTGGCAAGCAAGGCATCCTGCTAGAGGGTCAGGATGAGTATGTGCGAGTTTGACTTCTTTGCACTAGTAGCTGAGCACATTACCACTTCATGAGGCTTGTTTCTAAGCTACCACTGGGCTGCCTGTGGTTGTGTTAGACTGAAAATAAGGGTCTGGCAGATAATGAGGGAAATAAATGGATGCCTGGGAAACAGGTATAATAAAAAATGGGTCTTGGTCATTGGTTGGACATATAAATTATGAGCAGCTTAGGTATCCAGGGACATTTTGGTATCTGTTTGTAGCCATGGTTGCTGATGTGAATGGTAAGATTGGGGATAGAAGATGAGATGGATAAATGAGGGTGTATATATGTCTAAAGCAGGCCCAGAAGCCTAAAATGGAACAGATGAGCCAGTGAGGCTAGTGCTGGTGGCACAGTGCCAAACACCAGCCTTCTTATTGACTGAAATCCTTCAGTTTAAATGTGAAGCAGTTTCATTAACTCTCTTGGCCCTCTCTTACAGTTGGGTTTGGTGGTCAGCTTTATTCATCCTGACCCCTACGTCAGACTTTGAGAATACCTTTGGTTTGGATTCAATGAACCTGTTTCTACCTGACCTACTTGGTAGCATCTGATAACTGTCTTGCTTGTAAATGAAAACATAGACTATTTCTGATTCGTCAAATGAAGATCCAGTGTACAAATATTCTCATATCTGTTACAGAAGCTGGCAGAGTCAAATTATTTTTATGTTTTATACTTGTTGCTGCAAAAAATCTTTTAAAATAGCCATGATTTTGTACTGGAAAACTACACATCTGATCCATAAGTAATCCTCTCAGAAGAGCATCCATACTGAACACATCTGGTATAACTCTGATGCCCTGCTTTAGCCCTTCTAAGCCTGTTACTTTACCCCAGCTCACTATTATCTAGTTTAAGCTTCAGCGCGTAGGGCCTCAATCCTACTTTAAGGTCTGTCCAAATGCCCCCATCTCTTCTCTTTCTTGGTCTGAGTTGTTTTACTGTTCACGAGCTGTCTTATGTAGCGATGGGGCAAGAAGCTAAGTAGGGTGGAGCTCTTACCTCTCTTTTTACCTCCTCCTTGGCAGAGTGCTGTGACCTGCTTATCGTGGCCAGCGGAGAATATCATTGTCTTTGGTCTTGCTGAAGGAAAGGTAGAGAAACTTGTTATTTGCCTGATTTTCTTTTCCATGCAGGGGCTACCAGGGCCTGCAAGCACCTGGGCTACAGGGTAGGAGCCATTACTATGTGGCCCTGGGCATGAAATAGCAACAAAGGGATTACACCACTGACTTGAACTTTCTGGTTCCCAGTCAGTCCTTGGAGGTTCTACTGGATCATTTGGTCCTTTTTCTGAGCCTTTCTAGATATGTGCAAGTGTGACTCCAACTTTTCCACTTCTCCAACCTACCAGAAAGCAATGAGCTTCCTGTGATTTCTGGCACTGGTCATGGACTGGGAAACCTCTGGGGATGTTACACTGGGGGAAATTCACATCCTGCAGACAGAAGCAACATTGATCAGATTCTCTTTCTCAGGTTCGTTTAGCAAATACAAAGAACAACAAGTCTTCAACCATTTATGGGACAGATTCCTATGTGGTCTCCCTAACTTCCAAGTGAGTATGGCACTGCTTTAGGCTACACTGCTTTGGCTCAGTCTCCTACTCCCTATTGGCCCTGGCATAACTGGCGGCTGTATGGGAGGTTGCCAGAGGGTCTTTCTGCTGTCAGTTCCTTGTTGAGACAATAACATACTGTGCTTTCCAAAAGGAATTCCTTCCTAAAATCTGATACTTGCCTGTGCCACACTGGCCCATGCAGTTTTGTTGCCCCCCCCAACACATTTCAGGATGCAAGTCCTCATGAGATTACTTACATACATTGATTTATTTGAATCCATGACTTTATAAAGATTAAATTTGTCAGCTTCACCTAGCTAATTACTAACATTAGTCAAGTTTAAGGGCTAAAAAAAAGTAAAAATATTCTGCCAGATAAAACTGTGACAAGGCTATAATTAGAAATATAACCATAATGTGCAATTTTAAATTATTTTCATTTTAACTACTTTAGCATCCTTTACCTAAAAAATTTAAGATATGTCATGGTCCTAGCAGCGGGATTTTCACTAAATGGTGTCATTCTGGTTTTTGAGTGCTAAACAAATTTAAAAAACCTAAACCTAGTCTAAGACTCTGACTTTCTGCCACTGAGAAATCCCTCCAAAGTCTGCCTGCCTTTGCCTCTGTTCCAGAAGGTTTCTATTACCTCTCTCTCTTCCTGTCTCTTCATGCCCCCCCTTCCCCCACCTCTCTTCCCTATTTGCCCTCCTCTCCCTCTCCCCCAAAACTCCCCCCCAACTCTCTCCCCCTCTTATTTTATTTCTAAACACAACTTATGCTGTTATTGCTATGGTATCAATGACAAATCTGGGATTGCAATCAACAGAAGACAGATGTATGATTCCTGGATTGTTACAGTGTTCATAGAATTTGTATTCTGTACTTGAATCATTGTTTAAGTGTGTTCTTTCTAGGTACGTTACGTTAGGCCTATTTCTTCTTCCTTGCTCTCTTCTCCCTGCTTGTGTCAAGAAATACACAAGACATTAATGCTGCAAATAATGGACTTAGGCCTGGAGTGTTTGTCTAGAGATTTTTTTCCCTAAATTCTGTTGCTTTTAGGGATTCCTGGTGTCACAATATCCAGCCTCACTTCTGGAACAGTTCCAATGCAAGGGTTGCTTGATATACCTTGCTATAAGAAATTGTGTGCATAGTCATTATTCCACTTAAGGTTACTTAGCCTCTCTGTATTTTAGTAATACAGGAAGTTGGTTATTGTGATTTTACATGATGAAGATACTTAACTGGCCACTCTCCAGTCTCCATACTTTTGCGTGCTTTGTTTTTACAGACACCAATACAGGTACTAGATATTCATGTGTTCATCACCCAGCTTGTCTTTGGTGAAGGTTCCTTTGATGAGGAACATCAAGAATGACCCTGGGACTGGCTCCTCCGGGCAAGGATACGAAAATAAAGGTGCAAGTTTTACGGCAATATTGCATCATCCTGTCTGTGTTTCTTTGCAGTGTGTCGGGGAAGGGAATCCTGTCTGGCCATGCAGATGGAACCATAGTACGCTTCTTCTTTGATGATGAGGGCTCAGGTGAATCACAGGTATCAAAGATCCTTCTTCAATCAGCAAAATCCCTGTTTGCACAGCCTACTCCCCAGCTCAAGAGCTCTGGAAAGGGATTACGCTGTGGAGGGAGTGGAAGTCTGGAGAGAAGCTGCAGTCTGTGTTTGCTAGCATAGGCATTATGGAGCATTGATGAAGACAGAGCAGTGACTAAATGCTTTGAAATAACAGAGTGGGGTGGTAAGAGGGGAGGTTACTTTTTTGTGTATGAGACGTAAGGCTTTTCAGGTGTCCGGAAAGATCTGATGTTAGAGTGTCCAGGAGAATGATGCTTGAATGGGTAGGGTTCCAGGGAACAGCTATTGTCATCTTCTCACTAAGCAATGTAGAGTTATCCCAGTTAACCCTGAATCCCAAGTTCACACTCTGTCTGTGGACAGGGTACTCTAGGCACCCAGCATGTCTCCTGAGCCTCCTGCTCCTCCCCAAAAGGAGTAGTCTCTGTGCTTCAGGCTGTGGTGAAGGGAATGCTATTCTCACTCAGATCTTTTCTCTCTGACTGAGGCAATTTGAGCATGTCTGCTCTCTACCATGATATGCTGAAGGCCCATATATACTCTGCTGTGTTAAGAGTGCATCCCAGTCTAGTTAACAGTACTGGTCTTCTTAGTGGCATCAGCAATCTTCTCTCCCAGTTGAATGAGTGGAATAGTTGATACATCTCTCGGCTCTGGTTTCTTTCTACCTTCCTACAAACTGGGGCAGGCAGACAAAGCAACCCCCATGAATTGGACTTTACAGAAGGGCCTCATACTGGTCTCATTGTGATAGCTGAATACAGAGGCCAGTTGGGGGCTAGAGCTGTTCATGTTTTCAGGATGTTCTTTCTCGTCTGTTGTAGGGTAAGTTGGTGATGCATCCCTGTCCTCCTTATGCCCTTGCCTGGGCTTCCAACAGCATTGTGGCTGCAGGCTGCGATAAGAAGATTGTAGCTTATGGGAAGGAGGGCAATGTGATTCAAACCTTTGACTATAGCCGGGACTCATCAGAGAAGGAATTTACCACAGCAGCTGCCAGTCCTGGTGGTCAGTCTGTCGTCATTGGCAGCTATGATAGGTATGGTGCCTGATGGTAAAGTCTCCCCTTTATAGTGCTTTTTTTTTCAGCCATACACATTTGTTCATGTCTTTGCTTTCTCATCTGTTCTCACAGGTTAAGGGTTTTGAACTGGAGCCCACGCCGCAGTGCCTGGGAGGAAGGCAAACCCAAAGAAATACCTCACCTCTACACCATCACAGCTTTAGCATGGAAGAGGGACGGTTCACGCATCTGTGCGGTTTGTATCACCAGTCAGCAACGCTGAGCCCATGAGTCACACACCAGGGACAGACAGTCTTATGTGTGCTCCTAAGAACAAAGTGATGTGATACAGGGAGAGCTTATGAGAGTGGTCACACCATCACCTGGGTGTGTGATGCAAGATGCCTAGGCTAAGACCTTGTGCAAGAGACACTGCTGTAGTCAGATGTGCGGTGTGCAGAGTATGAAGCTGTAAAATATCATGGACAAGCAGCAGCAGTCCTCCTTTTTTCACAGAAGCATAATAAGGTCAGCATAGCTTCTCTAGAGCAGTCTCATGAGCATTCTTTCCCCTGAGCACCTGTGAGAAGCAGTATAAAAACTGATCCGTTACTTATACTCTATGTTTACATCCTATGTTTTCAGTTCAGAGTTGTCTGTCTTCTACTTTCAGCTGTTGGGCCTTGATCTGCCTTTTTCTATTAAGTTAAATAATTCTTTAAAGCTCTTTAAATTAATCTTTCTGCAAATCTGTCTCTATTATGTTGAATAACTCTTTAAAGCACTTAAATTATTTAGGAAGGTTGCTATTTACAACTTTTCTTTAATAGTTTTTGCATCTTTTTATGTTCAACAATCAAGAATCCTCAAAATACTTGCCGGCAGAGAATTAATTGAGCATGTGAACAAACACTTGCAGAGAAGGAGAAGGGGCTGAGAGATAGGAGATAGGTGAAAGGAATGGGGATGTTGAAAGAGATAAAGGTGGAAGGATTCTTCTGGAAGGGAGGAGTGGGAAACTGAGAAGGATAAGGGGGAAGATGAGGATAAAGGTGATTTTTAACCCCTTCTCTTCCTCCCCATGTATGTGCTAGTATTTGGTAAGCTCTGTTTCTCTGAGAATTTATCAATCTTTCTGTTCTCTCAAGAAAGTCAAAATAGGGCTGTTCCTCATGCATCTGGGGGCTTCAGCCTTGTTCTCCAGAGCAGCCAGGACCTGTGGATTTCTGTCTCACTTCTGATCCTCCTCATGTAAGTAGGGTCTGGAATATCTCTCCTTAACAGAATTCACTGACTGTGTGCAATGTGTTTGTTTCCCCAGGGCACTCTGTGTGGAGGAGTTGAACAATTTGACTGCTGCCTTCGCAGAAGCATTTACAAAAATAAATTTGAAATTACATATGTGGGACCAAGCCAGGTAAGAGAATATCCAATGAGGTAATGTCTCTTGATGAAAAGGGGATGGTTGCTAAAAGTAGACATGTTTGGAGTTCTGCACCTATGGTTTGTTTATAGCAACTTGTTGGGAAAGGCATAGGGGATATTCCAGTGACAGGGTCAAGGCTGGCTGGAAATTGGCTAGGAGCAAAGAGAATGGAGTTTACTTCCTAGCTTGTGAATTTGTGGGGGGTACCTCTGTGCCAAATGCAGGCTCCTTAAGTGGTTTAACTTCAGCCAACTTTACCTCGTTCAAAATCAGGTAGTAAGGGTGAGCTAGGAGTCTAGGCGCCCCCCTCTAGTCAGTGGAGAGAGAGCAGGACTCTCAGAGGGTGGCTTATCCTCAGGGGCCTAAGTAGTCCTCCAGTTAAACTAGAAACTTCTAAATGGCAGAAGTGAGAATCCCACACTGCTACTACAGTTGTCATCCCATACAAAAGGAATGGTGAGTTTTCTTTAAAAAGCAGAGTGAAATGATGTGAGAGGACATCTAAATACCCAAGTATCATCTGTTGCATAATCTTCCATGGCAAAGAAGTCTGAGTTCTTCCTCTGTGCATGGCCTTATACGGCATTTTCCCACTTTCTCTAGGTCATTGTGAAGAACCTCTCAACAGGAACTCGAGTTGTGTTGAAATCTCACTATGGTTATGAGATTGATGAGGTGAAGATCTTGGGGAAAGACAGATATCTGGTGGCCCATACCTCAGACACATTATTGCTGGGTGACATCAGCTCCAACAAGCTCAGTGAGGTACTGGAAAATCCATGGCATTTTTTGAGTGTCAAATGCTTAACTTTGTAACTCAAAGGATATGTTTTCTGCGTGGGAACAATACATCTATTTTCAAAGAATCATAGAATAATTCAGGTTGGAAGGGGCCTTGGGAGGTCTCTTATCTAACTTCCTACCCAAAGGAAGGTTAATATTAAATTCAGATGTCATTGCTCAGATCCCACAGTCCCTCTGGTCCCCCGTTTCAATGCTTTACTCTCCTCGCGGGGGAAAGCTTTTCTCCTAAATATCTTTGGAATTGCTGTTTTAATTTATAACCATTTCTCACTCTTTCACTGTGCATCTGCCAAAAAAAAAAGCCTGGCATCACCTTATTAGAGGTCTCTTAAGCCTTCCCTTCTCCAGGCTGAAGAAGCCCAATTCCTTCAGCCTCTCTTCACAGTGCAAGTGCTTCAGCCCCAACCATCTTGATGGCACTCTGCTAAACTTGCTCCAGTTTGTCAATGTCTTTCTTGTACTGGGGGGCCCAAAACTGGATGCTGTACATATGTACATTCCAGATGTGAATGTATGAATCTTAGTGTGTTTTTAAATAAAAACAAACAAAAACAAAACCAAAAAAAAACCCACCGTTCATGACTGCAGTACCACAGCTTATGCCAGTATCATTTCTGGTACCAAACAGTTCATGCAAAACTGTCCATACCATGAACCTCACAGTGCACTGGGTGCTGAGCCTATGTGCCCAGCCTGGAGAACGTGGGCAGTAGGTTAGTGTCTGATAAAAGTATTAAATAGGCTTCAGGATGTATTTACTTTGTTCACACAGGTATCTTATACTTTTAATCAGGCTAATGGTGTGCTTATCAACCTAGCCGGGAGCAGGAGCTCCTGACTACAGATTTGAGTTGGAGTATACTGATACTTGGTAATCCAACTGAAAATCTGGCCAGACTAAATCTCCCAGGTTTCTTTACATCATACTGCACAGAGAAGTTTTTCTTTCAGTTGCACAGCTATACTCACTTCTTATAAAGAATAGGGTTGTGAGTAGTCCCTTTGCCATCATGCTGTCTCACTGGAGTTTATTGAAGCAGTGACTTGGAACTCTTCCTCAAGGAGGGAAGAGGACAGCTGCATCTTTGGCTTTCAGTTTTCTGCCTCTGACCACTTACCTGTTGTCATCACAGTAACCATTGTATTATCCAGTGCTCTTCTCAAATTCCAAATCATTTGGTCCCCCACTGGCACTGTGCTGACCAGTCATTGCTAACATGACCCCAAAAAAGAAGGGTTTCCGCTACATGTGGTGTGGAGATTCTGCCCCCACAAATGGTAGCACTGATCACTGATTCTGTGGAGAAGACTTATGGAGGCAAAGGGACTGTTGGGGGTGCTTTTTATAATAAAGTTAGTCTAAGGAATGTGGAGAAGTGCCTGTGAAAGAGTAGGCTAGAGGGAGTACATAAAGGCCCCTCATCCAGAAGGCAATAAGATATTACACAAAGAGAACAGGAGTCTGAAGCAGAGGTTAAAAAAAGGAGAGGAAAGTGAGGAGCTTGCAAGCTGGGAATGACTGAACAACAGTGTTGACAGCTGAAGTGCTGGAACATGATCCCTTCTACAGTGTACTTTTTTGCTATCTGTTGTGGGGGTTGAGAGCTGGACAGTGGACCACAATGCCTGCAACCTGGTTCCCCGCGGGAGCTGTCAGGCTGGCATTTGCTCACTTGATGCCATTGCTTTGTAGGTAGCCTGGCAAGGATCTGGAGGGAATGAGAAGTTCTTCTTTGACAATGAGAATGTAAGTTGGATGGGACAGGATGCTACCCATGAATGATGAGTAAAGCTGTGTGTGCACCAGCAGAAAAAGTGTGAACTGCACTTCTGGAAAACCCTGTTTCTCAGCAGTTTCCTGGACTTACCTTCCCCATGCAGATTGTGATCTGCTTCCTCCCCATACTTGCCTTTTCCACATGCCAGGTACAGAACAAACTTAGCATGTGGACTGTCAAGTTATACAAGTCATAACCCTGTAGGAGAGAGGAGCAATAAAAGAGCAACAGCTAGAGAGGATGTTGGAGATACAGAATACAGCTGTCACAGTGACAGCTTGGCTCCTGCAGGACTGATAGGCCCAGAACTAAAATCCCCAACCCTGAGGAAAAGCTGGCAGTCACAATAGGAAGCCAAGGACAATTCCTTACTCATCCCAGAGGGTTTGAATTTAGACTGGTGTGCAGCAGAGTTCTTTTCTGCACACCTCACTGGTGTGTTTACCTGGCTTTTCTGTAAGAGCATATTCCCCTCTCACCTTCAGGTCTGCATGATCTTTAATGCTGGAGAGCTGACACTGGTGGAATATGGAAGCAATGACATCCTGGGTTCTGTCCGCACAGAGTTCATGAACCCTCATCTTGTCAGGTAAGTGTTACACCTGCTTGTGTGGCCAGCACAGGCATTTTGTGAGAGTGACGTCAAATATATACACTTGGAAGTGTCCCACTCTGTGGAATGCGGCCCCCAGACACTGGGACCTGAGTAATCTGCTTCTGACAGTGAGCAATGGTGGGGTTTAATTGCTCAGTTACATCTAATGGTTGTAAAGTTTTAGAAGCACAAGAGCCCATTTTCCTCTGATACATGCTTATTGAAGGCTGCCTTGGCTATTGCTGAAGAGGGACCTCCTGTGCATGTACTCAGGGATGTCTGCATCCAGCTGGTCCTAGTACAGCATTATCAGGGACTCTAGATGCCAGCAGAACCTCCTCTGTCCATCTGAAATACCATACTCCATTTTCTGATTCGAGAGAAGGGAGGATCATGGGCTGCTCGGAGGTGGAAGCAGCCTAACTAATTTGCTATTGGGGACCCTGGTTCCAGAGGGGCAGCTTCTGGAGTGAAGCCATGAATCAGAAAGGTTTGTTCTCACTTGAGGCCGCTGTAGGTACTGTGCAAGAGTCACAGGTCAGAGACCTTCAAGAGGCTCCATGTGCCTGGGGAAACTGCAGGTAAGACTGGAAGGGACTATGTGATTCAGTCCTGTGAATTTAGAGAGTAGTAAATGTAACAGTCATCATTCCCTTCAAATAATAGTGTCCGTGTCAATGAGAGACGGCAGAGAGCCGTGGAGAACAAAAGACTGGCTTATCTGATAGACATCAAGACTATAGCAACAGGTGAGTGTAAACCTCCCTCCCCTGTATTTTGCCAGTCTTTCTGATTCCTTTGCATTTTCTGTGCCAGGCAGCATATCCCTGAAGGTCCTCTTTGCATTCACTCTACCAGGCAGCAGATTCCTGAAGGCCCCCTTCGCATTCTCTCTGCCTGGCAGCAGACCACTAGAGGCCAGGCTGTCCTGCTTTTGGCAGGTTGGCTGCCTGGAGTGGACACAGGTGTGGGGTGGCTGTGACTGTGACCTGGACCTGAGATTCTGTGCAGTTCAGCATGATGATATTGCTGCCTGCACTGCTTGTAATCTGTGCATGCTCACAGAAGTGTGGAGGGAGTTCCTGCTGTTGATAAGGCATCAAGATAAAATGTCACTGCAGTCTGCTTTTCATGTTACAGTGTGTTTGCCAGGGGGTCCTGCCCTAATTGGGTCCCAGGCACCTGATCCCCACAGGACAGCATTGAATGTTCAGCACTTTGGGACACATTAGGTACTTACACTGTTTCTCCTTTCTTTCCTTCCCAAGTGGACCTTGTTGGTGGCTACAACACTGGCACTATCAGCCATGACAGCAAGATTGATTGGCTGGAGCTGAGTGAAACAGGCCACAAACTACTCTTCAGGGACAAGAAGATGAGGGTGAGGCAGGCACATTGTGGGGAGTGTGGCAAGGTGGCATGCCTGGGGAGAAGTAAAGACAGATATGCCTGAATGGAGGGAGGGAGGTGAGAAACACATCTGAAGTACTGGTAATTTTTTGACCACTTCCTTGAGAAAGATAGATGATGTTCAGATTGCATGAGCTTTCAACATTGCACGTTTGGTCTTAAGTCATAGCTAATTCTGAAGCTAGTTACTACACATTTTGCTCCATCTCGTCACACCTGAAAATGAAAATCATAGACTCTTCTGTTGTGAGGTGGAGACAAGTGGGTTAATCTCAGGATTAGGACCCTAATGTTGCACTTAAACATGTAAATTAAAAAAAGGTGTTCTCTCCAACAGCTTGGCTTATATCTGTAAGACGAACTCTAATTCTTTAAAACACCATAGTCACAAACAAATAGCTTGTTCGATATGGCCCTTGGCTTGTGCTGATTCCCAGACCATGACTGAATGTTGTCTGGGAGAGTACTAGTAAACCCAGGACAAAACTATGCCCAAAATCACAGTAATGGTCTCACACTACAGACTATGATGTGCAGCTACTCACCTCATGTCCTAGCCATGTTTAGTTTAATTGTACACATACAGCTGAAGAAGCTTACTGCAGCAGGCAAGAAGATGTGTTTATCAGTATTACAGTTCCACTCAGTTCACTATCAAGCCTTTTTCACTGTTAGGAATGTAAGACTCCTTGACTGCTTGACTTCATTTGCTCCTCTTGTCACAAGAGTGTCCTGAGAAGAGAACATGACCTTCTTGACAATGGTGTAATTCACATCCAGAATTTCTATGCAGGTGACCCAGATGCTGTGGCACACCCCAGCTATAGCACTGCAGCTCATCACAGGATGGTTTTAATTGCTCGAGTTCAGATCCCATTGGGGGCTGTCAGTCTGCAGTAGAATATTTCCATGTTGGCTGTACCTCTCTCCTTAGTCCAAGCATGGGTGAAGTATTATGTTCATATGTGCGTATGTTTTGAAACCCCTGAGAACTTTCTGAGCCTCATCTCAGAAGAAACTCTGAATTCACCCCTTACATTTCAGACAGGAACCCCAGGCTTCTTCACTGAGCTGCCCCTCCTTCATCATTTTTGGCAGCTTGACCCCTAAGATTGCATCATAGATTGTAGGAGGTGTAAAGATATCTTCTTGCCTGGGAATAACAGATCTCCAACTAACTACCTGTCTGCTTGTCACTCACACATAGGCTGATTCATTGCTGCCAAGCTTAACAGCTAGCCACTAGAGCACTCAACTTTGTAGCCAAAGATTGCAGTGCATGCATCTGCCACCTCACAAACTCTTTAACACAGACTTCTCTCACAAGAAGGTGCTGGAGGTAGTCTTTCTCGCACAAAGACTGTAGTTTTGGTTCTGGGCCATCACAGAACAAGGACTCCTACAAGTACTTTGTGATTCCAGAGAAATAGAAGGAGCAGCCCAATGTGGATTTGCAAAAAATGTAATTCCTGCATCTGCGTTAGGGTGCCTCTCTAATCAAGACCCTCTTAACTCTCAGAAGGAGGATTGTTCCATGTCCCCAGCTCTTTAGGACACTACTTTCACATATCAATCAAGAATGACCTTCACTACAAAGGAGACTGAATCACTGCCAGAAGTGAGGGCTTCTGTTTGGGCTCTGCTGCACTGATACTCTTCAGAAAAGTACTAACAGTGATTGCAGCCTGCACCAGATGAAACAGGCTTCTATTTGGAAGTGATATGTACATTTTCACAAAACTGTATATGTCCTATCATGGGAGAAGAGAGAACTTTCCCAGCAGTGTATCTTTTTACATTTAGTTCTGCAGTCTCGTTCAGTTTATATTTGGTTCCTCTAATTTACTGTCTCAGCAAGAGACAGTGGCATCATCAAGATTGCTGTTGCCTCTTCTGGCTCCTTTTCAGGCCTCTCAAGAGGCTACATAGACAGCTCCTTCATTAAATACTGCCACCAGCCTAAATCAGACAGTACCATGATTCTCCTAAGCTATGTTTGTACCTAGTTCTCCAGCCAGTTTGGTACAGACTGAAATGGGGACTTTCTTGTTCTCTTTTGACTGGTATGTTGTAAGACTAGCACAATTCTCTCTTCTTGTTCTCTTTCTCATCTTTGCTAGGTGAGAGCAATTATGACAACGAGCAGAGACAGCCTAGGACTTTTAAGTTACAAGCCATCATACATCTTTGTTATGCCGTGTGTCAGGTTACAGCTTCCAAATTGTCAGGTTTGTTTCAGGGCAGCATATTCTGCAAACAAATAGCGTCTCACCTTATTGGCAACAGTTCTTCCAATATGACTCTACCTGGGATGGACAGTTCAGCCCAGAATTGCAGGGGAAGGCCCTTCTTGGTCCCCCAGTTTGTTTGCATGAAGGACTGAAGAGACCATTCTCCTGCTCCAGCTCTGCAACTGAGAGGGAACTGAAACAGCACAAGACATATTCTGGTTTATATACGCACATGCCTAGCAATAAGGAAGGCAGGATCTGAGCATGCTGCTTAAAATGCTGCAAGGGTTAAAAAAGGTCTTAAGGTTTGGATAGTAATGTGCGTAAATAACAGTGTGGGAGTTCGGGCTACATATCTTAGAAAAAGTCTGATTGCTTGTTGGCAATACCTGTTTACAAGATGTTTGGTCTGATGTTCCTGCCATGTTCATGTGAACTAGCAGCCCAGCCACGAGACCAGCTGAGCCTTTTTCTCCTCTTCCCCCCTCTAGTTGCAGCTCTATGACATTGAAAGCAGCACCAAGACTACCATTTTGAACTATTGCTCCTACGTGCAGTGGGTCCCAGGCAGTGATGTGGTGGTGGCTCAGAACAGAAACAGCCTCTGCATTTGGTATAACATTGATGCTCCAGAGCGAGTCACCATGTTTCCTCTGAAGGTAAAACTCTGGAGACTTTGATTACCTCCAGCAGTTTCTGTTACTTCTTGCTCATGTGTGTGGGAATTGTCAGGGTGGTGTTGCAGAAGGGAGACAGAAGGGAACTGCTAGTTTCTTCCGGACAAACTATGAGCTCATCTGTCAACTTTGTGGCAGGCGTTTCTGGCAGAAGATGGAGATAGTTAATATAGCAAGGAGTTGCTCAGTGCCTTTTTCCTTCCCTCTGGTGAGATAAGGATGGTGTCTGCTCAGTGTGAGCTCTTTCAGCAGAACTTTAATCAGCAGAGCTGTCGCAGTGCTGTCCTCGCAGCCCTGCTACCCCACATACTTCAGGAGAACGTGGGAGTGTTGATAGCTGGTACTCTTTCCAGGGGGATATTGTAGACTTGGAACGGAACGATGGAAAGACTGAAGTGATAGTATCTGAAGGGGTGAACACCATGTCCTACACCCTGGACGAAGGTCTCATAGAGTTTGGAACTGCCATTGACGATGGCGATTATCACAGGTAAGTGCTAGATACACCAGATGGTGATGGCAGGTAGCCCACTTCACATAACAGACATCTGAGAGTCAGTAATTCATGAACTACAGCAGCACACAGCTTTCCATACAGAGTTGAAGTTTAGGTGCTGAACATGATGTTGGTGCCAGGTCTGGCTATAATGCGCAGCGGAGTCCTTTAGGAGTGAATATGCAGCTTTTTCATCCTCACAGCATTGTGTTTTCAAACTTGGGGGCACAAGAGACTGGCCAGTCTGGTCCCATTGACACTGATAGAAATTCACTGAAGGCAGTTTTCACTTAACTGCAGTGAATCAGTGTGTCTTCCGTAGCAGCCAGATGTGAAGTCGTACTCAGGTGCTTTTGCCACTGCCCCTCCAGGGATAGTGACAGTGTCATGGAAACATTCAGGAGCTGTGCAGAGTAAAAACTGACTGCCTGAAGCAGTCATGGTAGCCACCTGGGTACTGCTGACATTGTTACAGAGTTTTAAAATTGACCAGGGGAGAAAATGTCACGTGTTCAGAGCACTGTTACCACTTGAGAGACTTCTTTGGCCAGGAACTTGCTTCAGACACAACTCTTCAGACTTGCCCCACACTGCTACAGCCACCTGCTGATCATATGCCTCTAAGTACCTTAGCCCAGATAGGGATCACCTAGATCTCTGAATTTTTCCCTGATATGTCAAGCCCTGTGTTACACAATCCTCTTCAGAACTGGTCACACCCAGCTTGCTTTGTTTTCAGTGCAACTCTTGTTAGGAAGCTCCTGTCAGCCTAGGATTATCCTCAGAGAGCTCTTCTATTCTGTTACTGAAAGTCTGCAAATCTCTCTCTCTCAAGGGCTACTGCATTTTTGGAAACACTGGAAATGTCCGCAGAGACTGAAGCCATGTGGAAGACTCTAAGCAGGCTGGCTTTGGAAGCTAGACAGCTGCACATTGCAGAGAGGTACAGGAAGCATCTATAACATCTTTCTGGCTTAAACACTGTCTTTGCTGAATCCCTCACAGAAACCAGGGTCTAACTAAAGATGTGACCTTTTTGTGCGGCCTGGAAGATTCACTGCATTGGAGAATTAAGTGTTCTCTGTTCCAAGCAATGACTTTGCCCTTTCATCCTAGACAGTAATGCTAGAACTGGGGACAAGAAGACATCACTTTCTAGCATAAATTTTTGCTGATGGCAACCCAAAGCAGTGTATAGCAAGGCTTCAGGGAGCTGACAGGCATTGACAAGCTCAGCGCATCTCTGAAGCCTGGGGAAGTGAAGCATGAGCACTGGTCCTGTCCATGGCTTCTCCCATGAAGCAGGGCTAGAGGGCACATCTGAACATGGGTCTTGGCAAAATCCTTCTCCTGAAGCAGGGCTACCCCACCTCTCCAGCTTACAGAGCTGGGTCTGCTGCCCAGGTTCTGATTTTCTTTTCTTGGACCAAAAGTGGGCAACAAAACCCAGTTATTGACTAGCTGCTTTGCTCTTTCCAGGTGCTTTGCAGCTCTGGGCAACATGGCAAAGGCTCAATTTCTGCATGAAACGAATACCATTGCTGACCAGGCAGCTCAAGAGCACGTAAGTCAAACTTTTTCTGCTGTGCAGGGCAGCTGCTTTCCTGTAAACACTTGCATACACATTATCTTCTGTGTCCATGCTCACCAGTATCCTGCTACAGACCAATACGTGGTCGTGTAGAAACTGCTGACATAATCTTTCATCCACGCCTGCCAGGTCCCTCCTCTGGCTAGCCATTTCATATTGCTCCTGTCTTGTCACTTCTGTGATTCTCTTCTGTCTTCTTTAGTTTCTGTAATGACACAGACCCCACCTGCAATCACCTCCCTTGTATCACTCCAGAGCCTGTTCTTTCACTCAGCAAACTGATTGAACTAACTGATGTTGTCTGCAGGGTGGTGATGGTACAGATCATTATCTGGTGCGTGCCCGTTTGGCCATGCTAGACAAGAACTACAAGCTGGCAGAGATGATCTTCCTGGAACAAGTGAGTAAGGGAATAAGGAGCAGAAAAGGTCTCATTTATTTCTAAGCAGAAAGGGTTGTGCCCTGGTGTGAAAGAGAAAAGGAAGGGGTTGCTTATTCCTTGGAGAAGAGTTTTTGCCCTGAAATAGAAGGAGGTATTTCTTGTTCCAAGGTGTAGGATTGCCTTGAGGTGCATGAAGAGTGTGAGGGAGGGTGTATATCCATGTAAAGGGGATGGTACACTTTTTCAAGTGTTTTCTGCACATCTAACCCTGCCCACTATGAGAGCCCAATGGCAATGTATCTGCTAAATGGAGCCTTCAGGTTGACACTTTTCTCTCTGACACAGAACGCCACAGAGGAGGCCATGGACATGTACCAGGAGCTGCACATGTGGGATGAATGCATCGTGGTTGCCGAGGCGAAGGTACAGAATATAGCTGTGCTGGACTGTGGGCTGGGCTTGCTTGATAAGTCTTCTGGCTGGGAGTCCATTCAAGGTCTGGGTTCTCTTCACCTGCCCTATCAGGACCTCACTTCTGCTTGGAGGGGCTTGCACTGCTATAAGTATGGACCTGGGTGAATAGTGAGGGAGAAAAGCTACTGAAATTGGTTTAGGAGTATCTAGGGCTTTGAAAAAGAATGGATGATGCAGTGGTACTCAGGGCTGGCACTGCGGTTTCTGCTAACTGGGCAGCAAAGGATCTGGTGCCATGAACTAGCTGTTCAGAGCCTGCAGGATGAGCAGGACAACTTCTTGCCTTGCTCAGGTCAACCAACGCTGCATTTCTCAACAGGGACACCCAATGCTGGATAAGTTGCGTTGGGGTTACTACCAGTGGCTGCTGGATACCCAGCAGGAAGAGAAGGCTGGGGAGGTGCAAGAGGGACAGGGCGACTACTTGGCAGCCATCAGCTTATACCTGCGGGCAGGGCTGCCAGCCAAAGCAGCACGGCTGGCCATGAGCAGGGATGAGCTCCTGACCAATGGGGATGTCATCAATAGGATCTCCACGGCACTGATCAGAGGGGAACTGTATGAACAGGTGAGTGGCCCACCCCACTTCTTTGTGACATCAAAGCTCTTACCCTGTCCTCTGCATCTGTGAGATACAGGGGGACTGAGCTGGAAAGTAGCAGATGTAATTCTGTGTTGATAAATTTGCAGTTAATGTTTTGGAGGAAATCCTAACTGCATCCATTATACATGGGTGGGGTATAGAATTACTGTTATTAGTCAGGAAAAAGATCACGACTCAGTGGCGACCTGTCTCCGAAACATCAGCTGAGTGTTCAGTCATAGCCAAGGAGGCCCTTGGGAAGACAGGAACCAAGAGGAAAGGAGTTGTGAATCAAATAGAAAACGATATAACTGTGAAAATGTACAGTGCTTTGTCATAGTAGAATAAAAAATGTTGGTACAGCTTTCATATAAAGATAGTCTAAATGGAAAAGCTAAGGAAGAAAAACAAAGGAGGTTATGAAGACAATCTGTAGAACCATGAATATCGTTGTCATGGTTTAACCCCAGCCAGCAACTAAGCACCACGCAGCCGCTTACTCACTCCTCCCCCACCCCCAGTGGGATGGGGGGAGAAAATTGGGAAAAGAAGTAAAACTCATGGGCTGAGATAAGAACGGTTTAATAAAACAGAAAAGAAGAAACTAATAACGATAATGATAACACTAATAAAATGACAACAGTAATAATAAAAGGATTGGAATATACAAATGATGCACAGTGCAATTGCTCACCACTCACCGATCAACGCCCAGTTAGTCCCCGAGCGGCAATCCCCCCGCCCCCACTCCCCCCAGTTTATATAGTAGATGTGACATCACAGGGTATGGAATACCCCGTTGGCCACTTTGGGTCAGCTGCCCTGGCTGTGTCCCATCCCAACTTCTTTTGTCCCTCCAGCTTTCTTGCTCGCTGGGCATGAGAAGCTGAGAAATCCTTGACTTTAGACTGAACATTACTTAGGAACCACTGAAAACATCAGTTAACAACATTCTTCTCATACTGAACTCAAAACATAGCACTGTACCAGCTACTAGGAAGACAATTAACTCTATCCCAGCTGAAACCAGGGATCGTAGAAGGGAAGTGATTCTTCTCTGTCTCTAATAACACAAAAAAATAGTAACTACTTATTATTAGGTGATGGTTTTAAAACAAAAGTGTGTTTTTCACACAGCACATAATCATGTTAATGTAAGAAAGCAGTGCTGAGTCTGACCAGTGTACAGCTTGGTATCCTGGCCAACAGTTGCCTCTTGCAGATGTTTAAGAAAGGAATGTAAAGAACAGGGCAGACAAATATAGGGTGGTACTTCCCCTGGTGTACTTTCATAGTTTCCAGCAGTTTGCAGACTATAGTGTACCTGAACTGTTTTATTTTTATGTTTAAGAGCTCTTGATAGATTTTTCTTCCATGAGCTTGTCAAATTATTGTTTGAACCACCTGTACTTTTTGATCTACAATGTTGGCTATGAGTTACCCAGTTCAGTTATGTGTTGTGGATTGCTGGCGTATTTTATGTGCCCTGCTTAAATTACATTTCTCCAGTCTCATTTTGCTGGCGTATTTTATGTGCCCTGCTTAAATTACATTTCTCCAGTCTCATTTTGCCTTCAGCATTTTCTGACCATTTTATTTTGACCCAAGAGAATTTTGTGCTTTTCCAAACCTGTCACCTTTTCTTAAGCCTTCAGTTGAAAGAGTAACTGTGGAACTCATTGCTGCCAGATGCTTTGTTACCAAAAGTATGAATGGTCCAAAAGTGGTTAGACAAATCACGGAGGTAGACTCTGTCAAAAGCCATTAAATATGATGATGTGAGAGCATCATGACGGAAACTCAGGAAGCTTCTGTGATGCAGATTGTCAGAGACGGATAGATAGAATGGAGGAAAGGCTGGTATATACTTGCTCTGTTCTTACAACCTTTCTCAAGACATGTGCTTTCGCCACCATTCAAATACTGAAGGGAATGAATCTTCGGTCTGCCAGGATGGCCTTTCTTATATTATGTTCGAAGTTCCACAAGCTTTGAACCTCATCCCACCCTGTTGGCCACCACCCTTTCCTACAGGGTAAAAACGTGCTGCAAGAGGCTGAGTTTCCCCCTTCACTACTCATGCCCACGGCTTCCATATGATCATCTGTATAGCAGAGCTCCAAGGGACCATGGTCATAGAAAAGGCTGTTGCTGCACCAGCCACTGTGCAGAGAATGGAGGTTGTCTCAAAAACTCTTATCTTGTTAGAAAGTGGTACCCCAGAAAAACACTTGGGGTATGTCAGTTGGCAGAGAGGACAATGGTTTCAGCACATGCAGTCTTTCCTAGAAGTTCCCTTTATCCCCATGCTCTTGATTAGTGGGGAAGACATAGCTGATGGAGAAGTCTGTGTGGCAGGACTGACAAGCTCTGTACATGGGACTGGTAGGGTACATGATGGTGTGGGGAGATAGTGGCTCTGGAAACTGGCAGCTTGTATTTGTTATTAGGCTGGAGACCTGTTTGAGAAGGTCGGGAACCCACGGAAGGCGCTGGAGTGCTATTGCAAGGGCAGTGCCTTCCTGAAAGGTACTGTGCTAAATATGTTCCTCCCCCCATCAATCCCCAGCAGGAGCCTGGGTACTCTGGCCTGGTGGCAACATGAGCTATTGCCCTGGAGCCCAGAGATGCCTATGTGCTCTGAAGCTTCCATGTGTCATCTCATTCAATGTATGTATTTTCACAAAGTTGTACTTGCACACACAGTCCCAGAACAGCATCCTCTTCCCAAGGCCTTGATCGTGCTAATTGCACCAGCATGGATTTGGTCCAGCTTTCCACAGAGTCCAGATTGCTGTGTAGCCTGTTGGAGCTGGAGTGGATTAGACAGTCACCATTCCCCTCCGTCTGTGCCCCATCCAAGGCCCAAGTTCACCTCACAGTTCTGCTTTCTTGCTGGATTCAGTCTAACAGCTATCATGTCCCCTTACAGCAGTGGAACTGGCTCGCCTGGCATTTCCCGCAGAAGTTGTGAAGCTGGAGGAGGCCTGGGGAGACCATCTGGTGCAGCAGAAACAGCTGGATGCTGCTATTAATCATTATATCGAAGCCAGGTGGGGGCAGGTGATCGCTGTATGACCAGCAGCAGTATAACCTGGCAAGCTATGAAGTTGATACAGTTTGCTTAAATCAGCAGGGGGTTTTTCCTGAGTAAGCCCCCCTTGACCCTGCTTTGCCAGTGCACCTGGTGCTTATGTGCAGTCTCTGCTGGCCGCAACCATGGATGCCTTCCGCATCTCTCCCAAGGTCTTCATCCCTGATTACTTTTCCCTGCTGTCCTAGTTCTTCATTCTTTCCCCTTAGCTTTGCCAGTTATTCAGATCCAATCACTTTGGTCTCCCTGGCTTAACGCAGCTGGAGGAGATGGCTGGTGGCTGGCTGTAAAGAGTTATTTCTTTGATGCTAGGTGCTCGATTAAGGCCATTGAGGCAGCCTTGGGAGCCCGGCAGTGGAAGAAGGCCATCTACATTTTGGACTTGCAGGACAAACAGACAGCAGCCAAATATTACCTCAGGATTGCCCAGCACTATGCAGCTTTACAGGAGTATCAGGTGAGGCCACAGACCACAGTCATTGCTGTTCTGTGTGTCCCTTGGGACTGCTGAGTATAGTCATTTCCCTACAGGTTGCGGAGGAGCTGTACATCAAAGGAGACCAGACCAAGGATGCCATTGACATGTACACACAGGCCGGGCTCTGGGAACAGGCTCACAAGGTAGAGTCAGAAGCCAAAGCTCCTGGGGACCTCACCCTGCTTCGTGAAATGTCTTTCATCAGGTGGTGGTGGTGCCTTGTGCACCAACACCTGATCAACAAGCACTCTTCCCAAAGGATGCGTGTAGGGGCATCCAGTAGCCAGCAAGAAATCAGTCCCTGGTATTGACATCCTGTCTGTGCCCTTATTTACTTCAGCATCCCTGTGTAGGTGCACCTGTGACACAGATAGCACTCTCCAGGGGGGTTGGTCCTGTGTGCTTTGATCACACTGACAAATGACTACCCATTCTCTGCAGAGCGTATAGCATATACACCTGTTTGTAACAGGAAGGAGATTGGTTTTCTCCTTCTCCTTCACTACCATATATCAAGAAATTGCTGTGTGGTGTGCTGTAGTTTCTCCCATGTGTGTTCCTTTTGGCAGCTGGCGATCAAATGTATGAGTCAGGAAGATGTGTCTGTGCTCTATGTAACCCAGGCCCAAGAGATGGAGAAGCAGGGCAAGTACAAAGAAGCAGAGAGGTGAGCATCTTCCTTGGTACTAGTCCAAGACTAAGCCCTGAAAAAATGGCTGTAGCGAGGAGGAGCCCTTTCCTGGGTGGGAACGGAGTTGGGACTGGGGTTTGGAAAGGTCAGAGGTACTCTCTCCACACGTGGAGACCTAGAGCTGATGTTTCAGAGTTCAAAGGAAAAGAAGTCACTGACTATTAATGTATCTTTGTCCACCAGGACAGAAGGGAGGTCTCAAGTAGCAAAGCTGTCTCATGTAGCAAAGGAAGTATGGCAAGGCTTTTCCCCACTGCAGACTGCTACATCTGATCTGTCATGGTCAGCTGAGGATAAGATATGGGAAGTGGAGTGTTTCCCATCCAGGTTACTAATGTTGCCAGGTCTAGATTAATAACAACACAATAAGGTTAGTAGGTACAGGGACAAACACAGCTGTGTATCTGATGCCATGGTACCTGATCTCAAGGATGCCTAGTACATGAAAGGGGGCATTACAGCTGGTGAAGTCACACTGGGTTTTATCTTTCTGCTGGCCTATATGAGTAAGTTGAGCTGACATTGTCACGTTACCATCCCAACAGGACTGACAGCCTCAGGTTGGAGGCCAAGATGAGAACAGGTCACAGAAGCCCAGAGGCTCCCTCCAAGTCACAACTCAGGTTGACAAGTGAGGATGGAAGGAATAACTTTGCCCTACTGCGGCTGATAGTGGCATAACAGAAGGGCTCTATCTAAGCAATGTCCAGCCTTGCAGCCTGCAACAGTCATGCTGCACACCAGTCATGAGTGTGCCCAGGACCTGACTTCAGCTGGGCAGAATGCAGGGAGACTGCAGGGACTGGTCATGTCCTCAGCTGAGCCATTTGAATGTGCTTGTGTTCCCAGGCTGTATATCACTGTGAATGAACCTGATTTGGCCATCACCATGTACAAGAAGTGCAAGATGTATGATGAGATGGTTTGCCTAGTGGCCAAGTACCACAAGGACTTACTCAGCGACACCCACCTGCACCTGGGCAAGGCGAGTGCATCTCATGGCAGGGGATCAACTAGACCAGGCAGGGACAAGAGTGTCACTAACTCATTGCCTCTAATTGCAGGAGCTAGAGGCAGAGGGATGCTTACAGGAGGCTGAGTACCACTACCTAGAAGCTAAGGACTGGAAGGCCACAGTAAACATGTACAGAGTGAATGACATGTGGGAAGAAGCTTACAGGGTAATAACCACTTCACAGCTACCCCATTGTGCAGGGATCAGGCTTTGACTGCAGGACCCTGGTAGGAACTGCTCTGTCTCTATTCACTGCAAAATTTGAAGACTTGGCATACACTACCTAGCTTCAGCATTTGACACCGCACTGGAGGTGCTTGCATCTGCTGCTCTGCAGCATTGCACCCCAAAAGCAGGGCTTGACCCCTAGCTTCTCTGCAGCAGTGCCTTCCTCCATTCACTGCTCTGCCCCTGACCACTGCACCATGTTGTACCTCAGAGGTATTGCTCTGCCCATAGCCACTCTAGCAGCCCCACCCCGGCACTGCTCCCCTCCAGTGCAGACACAGATTGCCAGGGGTCACTTCTGCTGACCTAACAGTAGTGTGGGCCATGCTGAGGAGGCAGCAGCCTTCTTTCTGCTCTGCTGTATAAGCCTTTGTCTCACTCTACCCAGTCCAGTGGTGGCTACAGAAGGGTTCCTCAGGAGAGAACGGTTGGTTTTGGTGCTCCCTTGCAATGACAAGTGTCATGTGAGAGGGGAGTCCTGGCTCAGCCTGCTGAAGATGAAATGGATGCATTGGGCTCTTCCACTTTCTTTGCTTTGGATAGGTGGCCAAGGCACATGGGGGAGCAACCTCCTATAAGCACGTGGCCTATATGTGGGCAAAGAGCCTGGGTGGAGAGGCAGCTGTGAAACTCCTCAGTAAATTCGGACTTCTGGAGATGGCCATTGACCATGCAGCAGACAGCGGGTAAGCAGGTCCATCAGCCCAGCACTTCTCTCCTATCTGCCTGACCTGAGAAAAAAGGGGTGCCCCAAGATAACTGTATGCATAATAGCTGCAGGTCCAGGATATGGCATGTCTTCCCACCCCACCTGTATGTCTTCACACAGGCATTCCACTTCCTTGACACATCCTGCTTCCTGTCCACCTGTTAGTGTCTCAAATGTCAAGTCAGAGCTGGGCAGGCAAAAGCAGTTTGCCCTTTAGCCTCAGCGGGGTTGCCTTGTGAGAGCCTCTGAACACGGGAGGAGGTATTCCTCATGTTACCATAAGTAACTGCCTGCCAGAAGAGTTTTGGCCCCACTGTGCACCTGTACAGCCATCCGACTGCACTGCCATTCACTGCTGCTCTCTTCCAGCTCTCCCACATCGCTAGGCTCAGGGGAGTCTTGCGACCTCCCCTTAGGGTTGAACCAAGGGCCTCTGGCACTAAGAGCAAGTGTGAAGGAGCTGAATTTCCTTAGTGGGGCCTCTAAAAGCTCCTGTTCTCTGGTCAGGAACAGGAGAAATGGGCAGTGCCCACTCACTCGGGACCCTCTGTATTCCCTTCTCTCCCAGTGTCTTGTGCTCTACTTGATATCTTGCGCTTAGTGAAGGCGTCCCCTCACAGTGCATAGTCCTGCTCTCACCCCATTTTCTCTTTCGTTGCAGGGTCTTTGAATTTGCTTTTGAACTGGCCCGCCTCTCCATGAAGCAGAAGATGCCAGAGATCCACTTAAAGTATGCCATGTTCCTAGAAGATGAGGTAATTTTACCCCCTGGAGTAGGTGGGAGTTCTCTGGTCGCTCAGGTAATTGAACAGTTGTCCTTAAGGGCTGCTGCAGCAGGCACTTTTATGGCTGCAGTCACTGCTCACCCAAAAGACTCCGCGATTACAGCCCCAAGTTTCCACACACATCTTTTTTTCACAAATTGTCTCTGCCTCATGGTAATAGAGGAGGTCATGTGATGGTATCAGGGCAGGAAGGCATACAAGCAGGTTGTTTCCTCTCTCCTAGGGCAAATTTGAAGAGGCTGAAGCCGAATTTATTAAAGCTGGGAAACCCAAGGAGGCAGTGCTGATGTATGTATCGTTCCCCATCCTGGCCTGCTGCATCTCCTCTCCCTGTATGATGCCAGCCTGGTTGCTTCTCCAGCATTGGTCTGCTCCTTGCCATCCTTGTTACATCTCATGTTGATTTCCCTAGGTTCGTGCATAACCAGAACTGGGATGCTGCACAGCGTGTGGCTGAAGCTCATGACCCAGACAGCGTGGCTGATGTGCTCATGGGACAGGCACGTTTTGCCTTTGAGCAGAGAGAGTTCCAGAAAGCAGAGGCCTTCCTCTTGAGAGCACAGAGACCTGAGCTGGCCATAAAGTACTACAAGGTGAGCGTAGACTGTGGCAACATCATTGCCTTCTCACTGGACAAGAATCCAGTTTGGATGGAGGAGGAGTGAAATCCATCTCCCAGCTCTCCCTGTCAGCTTAGTAGCCAAAGAGAAACCATTTACTCAGGTGTTTCCTAGTAGAACTTAATTCTGGCCTGCTCTTAGAAGACTGAACCGGTAGAGATATCACAGCATAGCTTAGCTCTCTCACAGCTCTGGGAGGAAGTACCCTGCCAGAATTTGGATGGTCCTCATGGATAGCATGAGTGGGTGCATTTGGAAACTGTAAGTGCCCATTCCACAGAGGTAGCTAGGATGGATGAGGACTTTTCCTCTGAGGTAGCTTGGGTGAATGGACAGACATAGGTGCCATTTTGGGGAAGGAAAGAATTGGATGGTGCTGCTGTCATTGTTTCTTCCAGTGGGTCCTCTGGCAAGATAACATGAGAGGCTAGATGTGTTATGTAATGCCAGGAGTGGGGGGCATCCTGGTGAACTGGTGAAAATTTCTCCTCCCCATTGTGCTTGTGCAGGAGGCTGGCATGTGGAGCGAAGCCCTGCGGATCTGCAAGGAATATGTGCCTAGTCGGCTAGAAGAGTTACAGGAGGAGTGCGGCAGGGAGGCTGCCAAGATGGGCTCCACGTAAGGAATGCTGTGGTCAGGTTGCAGAGAACAGACAGGTAGCTCTTCCCCTAGGCCATTGTGCTGATGCCTCACAGAGATAGCCTGCTGGGATCCCTGACATCCAGTTGTTTCCTTCTTGAGGACCCTGGAGTTCTTACTGCATAGGTTTCCTAACATCCTTCCTCCCTGCTCTGGGAGACTCCAGGCTTATTCTCACCATCCAAGGTCTCCCAGATGTCTTCTTGCCACTCACAGATCTCCGAGGTCTCTTGTACCGCCAGTGCATCTCCCCAGGGTCCTTAATCAATTCTCTCCTCAGCACTGGCTGTGTGCATTCCTTGTCACACACTCAGCCCCTTCTGAGGTGCCTGGCTTACCTCTGCTGTGCACCTCCCTGCCCATGCCCTACACACTGTGTACAGGATCTCTGTGGCAGCATCCCAGTCTTGCTCACAGCCTACATTCCTCCCTACAGAGGAACAGAAGGGCTGCTGGAGCAGGCACGGGAGTGGGAGCAGGCTGGGGAATATGCCAGGGCGGTGGACTGCTATCTGAAGGTGCGGGATCCCAGCAACAGTGTCCTGATGGAGAAGTGCTTGCTGAAGGTACAGTCGGAGGCTATGATTCCCTTCATATGCTCTGCTGTCTAGGAGGTGTCCCACAACCTGCAGTGCATCCCAGAGATATCTCAATCACTAGGTGACTGCCCTTTCTGCTTCTCCTGGTCTATGTCCGCCAGCCTTTGGGTTGTGTTCTTGTTTGTACTTTTCACTCATACCTGTGCCCTTGTACCAACTTTGGCAACAATTATGTCCTTGTCTGATCTTCTCCCATGTGAAATTAGCTGGGCTTTGCTTCTCTGAATTGCTGAAGTGGGCTGTCATTTCTTCTCCCCTTCCCCCATAGTTCAAGTGCTCCTGACTCTCAGTCTTTTAGCTGGGACTGAGCTCTTCCCAGCTTCATCCCTCTCTCAAATAGCTTTTATCACTTCTGTCAATTTCTCTTCACAGGCTGCTGAGTTGGCCATTAAATTCTTGGGTCAGTCACAGAGCCTGGAGGTGACGCAGACTGTGGCTCCTCAGCTGGTGGCAATGAAGAAATACAGTGCGGTGAGGTCTGGCTCCTGCCCCCAGACTACTGAAGAAGCAGTGACATAGGAAGGGAGAGCTCTATCCAAGGGAAAGAGGCCAGGTCACATCCTGGGGTGATGGGTGGATGGGCCTATGCAGAGTTAGGCAGCACAGAGTCTTCGAGGAGGAGGAAGGAGGGGAAGGGATCAAGTCCTGGAATAGTGTGAGAGAGCCAGGCTTTGGGAAGAGACTTTCTGTTGTTGCTGTGTGCTGGTCACTTCCAACAGCAGCAGCTTCAGCCTGGGCTGCAGGGTGCCGTTGGGGTTTCATCTCTCATGGGACTGTCTCTGGCCCTGCAGGCAGCTGAACTCTACCTCAACTTGGACCTCATCCAAGAAGCTATTGATGCCTTCATTGAAGGGGAGGAATGGAGCAAAGCCAAGCGTGTGGCCAAGGAGTTGGACCCCAGGTATGCCCCAAACTTGTCAAATTATACTCTTCCTGCTCCCTCTGCCACCTCTAGAGGATCCCGTGTCCTGTCCTGCTGCCCCAGGTTCCTTGGATTCTCCCCACAGTGGCCTTGCCATGCTCAACAGGGCACATTCTCCACAGCTGCCCTTCCCAAGCCATTTACCATCCTGACACTTTTCTGTTGCCACACATCCCATGGAAACAGTTATCCCCTTTTGTCCCATCCCTATCCCTATCTCCCTTTCCCTTGGCATAATCCTGTGCATGCATTTCTTTCTGAAAGTCCTGTGATCCCTTTCCCTCTCCTCACACCTTATATTGCAAAGAGCTGCCTAGGCCCTTTCTTTCCCCTCTATCTATGCTTCCAGCAGCAGGCCAGAAGACATGGCACAGCTGTAAGTCCTCTTTTTCCCAAAGTAGACAAAGTTGAATCCAGCCTCTGCACTGATGCAAGACACTATTTATCTTGCTGCCTACTAAGATTCTTTCTACCTATTAGGTCAGAGGAGTATGTGGACCAGCGTTACAAGGAGTATTTAAAGAACCAAGGAAAGGTAGATTCGGTAGGTATTTGGGATGTCTCACAGGCTAGGGAGTGATGTCAGGATCTGTGCAGATCCTTGGAGCCTTCCTCATGGGGCTTTTGCCTGAATATGCCCACAGGTGAGGAGTCTGTATGTGCCTATGAGTTACGGTTTCTGCATACCAGATGGGTCACACTGGATCTGTGCTTCCATACTATAGAATGGGAGGGACTGTGTGTATGTGAAGAAAAGACCTGGGTGGGCTGATGCCTGCCTTGATGCTGGTAGGAAGCCTTGCCTGCACAGTGAACTTATGGTTGTTTCCATCCCCAGCTGGTAGGAATAGATGTCATGGCTGCTTTGGATATGTATACAGAGCAGGAGCAATGGGAGAAGTGCCTGGAGGTTGCAGCTAAACAGGTGAGTGTCTGTGTGAGTCCTCAGGAGACAAACATGGGGTCCTGGCTCTCTGAAGCAGGGGCAGCAGGAATGAGTGGGCAGAGCAAAGCAGTCATTTCTGTGTGGAGCACGGGGGGGTCACTGCAGCAGCTCAAAAACCACCTCTCCACTGTCCTCATCTTAGATAATGAGGCCTAGAAGGGAAGCATTAGAACCCAGGAGCATATTGGGTTTAAATTTTGTGATTAATGGAGCATTGGAAAAAGCTAAATGAGTTGTTTGGGCTGGAAGTAATTGGTACCATGGAAACAGACAGACTTGCAAAAGAAAGCCTTCTTTCTACATGTTCTTTAGAGGCCTGGTGTCAGTAGAAATGAGACATCCTTGTTGTGAAAGCAAATTTGACATTTTTTTCATTTTTACTGACCTAAAACTAGCAAAATTACCTCAGCAGAATAATAAAAATAGAGAAAAGCAAAATGAAACTGGTTTACAGTGCTATTCCAATGCAGTAACAGGAGGAGAAAGCTCTAGATTACCAGGATCTACTTTGAGAGTTTGTTTGGATTCAATGATTATTGATTGGTTATTGGGTATTCGTTATTGATTGGTTATTGATTCAATGGTTATTGATAAAGGAGCTAAACTAAAGGCAGGCATGATTCTTTGAAGTGAGGCATTGCTTCAGATCAAGTTACAGGGCAGCCCCTGGCAATGGAATCTGCAGTTAGTGGAGACATCACAGCTAATCACTCAGGCAAACACGGACAACTTGGACAAGCACTGGTAATGTGTTGTACCGTATTTTTATAACTTCGTTTCTAATGCAGTAACCAGTAACCTGAGTTTGGGCTCTACCACAGTAAACTTGATTTCTTTTTGGCTTCTGGGGCTTCTCTGGAGGTACTGGGTTTTTGTTGTAGTAGTTATCTTGGAGACTTCTGTGCTGCTGTTCTAATTATCAGGAGGTACCAGTGTTGATCTTCTTCCATAAAGAATACCTTCACGCTTAATTTAATGGTAAAGGCTTAATCAGTTTTATTGTCAGCCAGGCACAAGAATACCACATTTAGGCCAAGAAGATGTTAGTCTGTTTATGCCTCTATGAAAGCATTAGCACAACCTTGCTCCATGACCAGTGCAGAATTTCATGACTGTTGACTCAGCTGTTCTACAGTGATTATATAGGACAAAAGTTAGATTTATCAAAACAGGTCATATACCAGACTTAATCTTTATCCCAAACTGTCCTGTATGTAGTGTTTCACCAGCATCCACATCTGGGTGTTCAAGTTCTAGACACATAATTGTGGCACTGGTCTCTTTTGTGCTTAATAAACTTGTTTCCATTGCTCATTTTTTGACAGGATTACACATTTTATGCCATCTTCTTCATCTCATTACTATATTTAAGCCTGTGTGAAACAGGTCTTTCCTCAGTTGAATTTCTGTAAGGCTGACTACAGTCAGTCCTCAGCAAAGTGTTTATGTGATCAGCATATGTAGGAGCAGCACTCCAAGGAGGCCTCCAGTCCCAGAGATCTGACAGCATTTGAATAATGGACTAGAGCAGCCTTGCAAATTATGAATGTCTTCAGTCCACAAAGTGTTTTGATTCATTCTTTCATTAGGCTAAGGGCTGGTTTACAAGTGGTACCTGTGGTGCCACATTGTGGAGATACTGCATCCTTTACATATTTGGCCGTATTCCTTGGCAAGTGGTGAACAGCTGAAGAACAGCTTTATTGCTATGTGTGGAAAGATCAGCACAGCATCAGCTAGCCAGGATTAAAGGTGTCAAGTGGGGCCCAAATCAAAAAACAGGTCTGCTGTGTGCAGTCTGTCTCTGTCTGATTACCTGGTCTCATCCTTTGGGACTCAGGTGTATGGGTGTGGGTAAATGCATCTGAAACCATCCCTACTGAGTGACAGATGTTCAGTTCATTAATCTCATGCTACTGCTTTCTGCATGTCTTCTCCAGAACTATAAAGTCTTGCACAAGTATGTAGCTCTGTATGCAACCCACCTCATCCGGGAGGGCAGTTGGGACAAAGCCCTGAGCCTGTATGTCCACCATGGAGCACCTGCCAACCCACAGGTAATGAAGACAGCATGACATCCCAGTGTGAGTTGCTAGAGTGTGCTATGATGTGCTACATGAATCAGATTTCCAGTCCAGAACTGGGATTGCCAGGTGTTCAGTATGTCCAAGCCACTTCAACCCTGCTGTGGATTCTTGAGATGGCTCCTCAGCTAGAGGACTAAAGGCAATCTCCTGGCATATTCTCCACAGGGAAAGAGTAGGGGGGAGTTGAGTATTTGTATTTGTTTTGAATACCTTAACCACCAAGACCAGAATAAAAGGAACCATGTTTGACTCTCTGAGAGCACTGGCTGCAGTAAGCATTCTTCCCCATTTCCCTGCCTTGCCCTGTAGCACCGATTGTAACCAGCAATCTGCAGCAGTGCTGCTCCAGGAGCCTGCATGCAGAGCTGCCATTCCCTCAGCCCGTGCTTGACAGCAGGAGAGCTCCAGACTTTTGCTGACTCCCCATCTGGCTCCCTTAAGATTCCTCTCCTTTTCGTTGCAGAATTTCAACATTTACAAGCGTCTCTTTGTAGAGATGGTGAATGCATCTGGCATGAATTGTGCCGAGGCCTACTCCAGCTGGGCTGAGCTGCGTGATATTCTCTTCCATCTGGTGAGTGTGGGTGATGGCCACCACTGCCTGTTAAACTCCAACACCCTGGTGGCTCCTAGCAGGGGAGAAAGAAGAACCAGTCTCTAGCCAGGTGACATGGGCAGTATTTGTAGAACACAAGTTGAGGGGAAATGGGGAAATGTCCACAATGTGGACAGTAGAATAATAGGATATTGTGAAGTGGATATGGCTGGGCAAGAGAAGTCAGGGAAGAAGATGACCCGGCACTCAAGGCGAAATCCTCGAAGTCAGTCTGGACACTGGCACTTGCAGAGCTCACCGTGTCACTGCTAGATGGGAACCTATCACAATGTGCCCACTTTTCATCCTACACCCATATTCAGCAGCCTGGGTGGGGCAAGGAACTGGGGAAAGCACAGAGCTACTGAGCCTGGAAAATAAGAGTCCTCCCCATCTCCCTAGAGATGCTTGGAGCTTTCTGTTCCTTCTTCCCTGTCCCAAAATACCTCAGCCAAGAGCCCATGATTGCCTCTTCTCTGTTTCTGTCCCACAAATACCCACCGCTAGCACAAACGAAATGCACAAATCCCACTTTGTCCATCCAAACTCACCCCTGCTTCCAGTGCTGTCTGTTGTTGCAGTACTGTTGGCTCCCCCCTTCTCCCACAGCCTCCTCCCTTCAGCATGCTGTAGGACCCAGAGCACCCAAGGCCCAGCCCTTTTCCAGTCCCCAGAGGTGCCTGGATATTTCAGATCTTTCTCTCTCCCAACTTTTCCCTGGACTCAAGTGGATAAAGAGTGCCCTTTGTGCTCTCATGTTCTCACTTACTCTCCTTTTCTCTTCTTCAGTGTGAAAACTTAGTAAAGTCAAGTGAAGCAAACACTCCAGCACATGAAGAGTTTGAAACGATGCTGCTAATCTCTCACTACTATGCCACCCGCTCTGCTGCTCAGGGTGTGAAGCAACTGGTAAGGTTTTTGAAGTTCTTTTGCCAGGTCACTACCCTATGTGCAGAACCCTGTGGGGACGTGCAGGTTCAGGGCTATCCATAGTTCACTATTCCACTTCATGGATCACTTACACATCATGGATGCATGAGAATGGGACTGTAGTGATCTGGGAGCCCACCACGAGCAAGTGGAACTGGAGATAGTCTTCTCTGACTCCTTATAGTGCAACCTGCCTCCAGCCACTGAGGCTGAGATGTAAACAAGTGGGAAGCTGATCCATATGCTTGCCATGACTTCTGAGAGCATAGGCACCAGTAGAAATTTAGGGATCACACAAAAATCTGATCTTCCCAGGAGAGGCATTGCTTCTTCTTCAGCTATCCTGGGCTGTGAGAGCTGCTGGGTTTCACATGTGGTCTTGAGAACAGATTGGCTTTGCGCAGGGCTTTGTGAGCTCATGGGCCTGTGCGCGGGGCTTCTCAGGGGCTTTGGGAGCTTGTGAGGCTGGGTGCTTGGCATCACACAGGGCTTTGGCAGATACTGGACCTGTGTGCTGGGCCTTCTAGGGGGCTTTGGGAGCTCATGGGCCTGGGTGCTGGGCCTCACAATGCACCGTGAGTATTTTTGAGTCTTATGTGCGTTGGGATTTGTTCTGGGCTACAATATATAGCAGAGTCCCTGCTGAAGTCTTGATCCATATGTGATTGTGGAATTGTGGTAGAGCTCTGTATGAGTGTGAGACTGGAGCTGTGATAGAGCAGGCTGTGAAAAAGAAAGGTTGTCGCAGCTAGGACCCCAGTAAAAGTCATAGGGGAGACTGGGCTTTCCCCATGGCTGCGTGTGTAGATGTTGGGGGTCCAGAGACATGTCAGACAGAAAGAGCCAGTTCTGATGTCTTGGAAACCTGTACAGACCCACACAGTTGTGGCATGTTGAGGTGTTGGGTAGTCTATGTGGGACCACGAAGAAGAGCTGGCCTTCCCGGTTCTGGTGTGATGAGAACCTATCTGGCAAGCAGAGAAGTGAAATCTCCCTTGAATTCCTTGCCCCCACTCAGAAATTCTTATGTGATTGAATACAAGAAGAAACTTGCTGTGAGTGTGGCTGAACACCAGAACAGGTTGCTTGGAGAGAGAGGTTGGAGAGTCCCTTGAAATACTCAAAACATGACCAGACATGTTCCTGAACAACCTGCTGTAGCTGACTCTGCTTTGAATGTCGCAGGGTTGGACTAGTTGATCATCAGAGATCCCTTCCAACCTCAACTATTCTGTAACTCAAATGGTGGGAGTTTGGGTGTGGCTTCTAGAAAAAACAGCACGGTTTATAAAGCAAAAGGACTTCATCTTCAGGTGACAGGCCTCCTGTGTGTTCACACAGTGAGGGTACTTACGGTCAGGACTGAAGTTTTTAACCTTTCTTTGTTGCCTATCTGGAATACGTGGGTGCAGAGTCCCTGCCATGATTCTGGGGCAGTATGATCTCATGAGATCCCTTCCGACCTGACTTTTCTGTGCTGATTGTTTTGGCTTTACTGTCCCCTGTGGCTGTAGGACATGGTAGCTGCCAAGCTGTCCATTTCCCTGCTGCGCCACACTGAGCTCCTCCCTGCAGACAAGGCTTTCTATGAAGCTGGGATAGCTGCCAAGGTAAGAGGTATCTGCCACCAGAGCAGCTAAGGAGGTGGAGGACCCTGGGCTCAGGGATTCTCAACTTTATCTTCCCCTAGCTGCCCCTAGCTGCACTGGTACACCAGTAGCCAGACACTGGCATTGGAGGCCTTTCCTCAAACAGCTTGCCAGCCTCTGCATTTTGTCATGGAATGGCAGTAGGTAGTGGGAGGGCATACCTGAGACTGCAGACCCAGAGGGTGGACCAGCGGCCACATTATATTGCATGGCTCTGTTAGCGTAGATGCAAGACTCCTCACTGATCTGCCTTGCTCTGGGTCACCTAAGTGTTACCTCAATCCTGAGGCTACAGACTCTGACTGCCTGCCCAGACGCAATGACACATGTCAAGCACAGCAGCATGCTCTCACTGAATGATGCTGGCTGTGCAATAATGCCTGACTCCATCTTGTGGGACAGCCTGTGGCTAGTGGGCTGGTTGTCCTAGTGGTTGCCTGTGAAGCCATCCTCAGGAATGGCGAGCAGGGTTGTGCATTCTCCTTCTCCATTACCTGTGCTGCAAGCGGGATGTTGTGGCACAAACAGAACCACATCCTTTCTAGCCATCGCTCAGGCAGGAGAGTTGTGGCCATGAAGATAAGCTGCCTGGTCTCACTTGGGGTTTCTCTCTGTACTAGGCAGTCAACTGGGAGAACATGGCATTCATCTTCCTGAACCGCTTCCTGGACCTCTCAGATGTGCGTATAGTCTGCTGGAGGGAGGGCTATCATACTTGAAATGACAATGGGCTGTAGGGCGAAAACACACCCTCAACCTGGTCAGGGTACTCCTGAGGCTCAAATGTGGCAGGACGTTTGAGCTGGTGCCAATGGAGAACCCTGAACACTGCTCAGTGTGTGTGTGCATGCACAGCACTGAGTACCCTAAAACTAGCTGTGGAAGGACTTGCCATGCAGGACACCTGAGCAACCCTGACCCTGTCACTCTGGGTGTGCCAGTGCCACCATGCATTTATGTTGCAGCAAAGAGCAAGTTGGCCTAACAGTTTGGGCCTGTAATCTTCATGGCTGCAAGTGCTGTTACAGCTTTCAGGATGATCTCATCTGAGTTGTTCCAAGGGAAGAAAAATTACCTGAGGGGTGGAGGGCATGGCCCAATGCTTTAGCCACTGTGATACAAGACTGAGGAGTCCCCATGCCAGTCATCTCCTTCCTTGAGTAGCAGATTGGTCACCAGAAAACACTAAACCCTAGGAAGCTGACAGACCTTACTGTTCCAGTCTTCCAAGTGCTGTCAGCAGCTGCTGGGAAACGTGCCATTCCCCCCCCCATTTCATCTTTCCCTTCAAGGCCACCTGACAAGTTTTAATAGTACAGTGTTTGAGAGACACACATCCTCTGACACTGCAGAGGATGGCCATAAATGCTGCCTCCCAGGAGGGCCCAGTCACCACAGCGCTAATAGATAGAGGCATCAATAATGCCATCCTCACAATGTAGATTGTACTGTCAACTCCAAGGGTGGTATTGCCTAGTGCTCCACCATTTCTCCTTTCTCAGGCCATTGAAGAAGGGAACCTGGATTCTCTGGACCACTCCGATTTCCAGAGCACAGACATTCCCTTTGAAGTGCCACTTCCAGCCCAACAGCACGTGCCTGTGAGTGTCATCTGCCTTCTTCAGCTCCCATGAACAGTGATGCTGCTTCAGGGCCCCCTCTGAAGAGGGACTGGGGCAAGGGTGGGACAGCACACACTACAAGAAGAGATGGAAATGTACTCAGCACTGGCCTGGGCCCTGTGCCCCCACCCACTGCAAACACACATGCAGCCCCAGTACACACATACACATGCACACACACTCTCTCCACTATACAGGTGCTTGTGCACACATGCACTCACCCCCCGCCCCCAATATGCATACATGCATATGTGTGTGCACATACTGCACGCACACTTGTGTCCTGCTCTCCCCAGTATTGTCCCTAGTGCTGTGGAGCAGCAGCTGGGCTGTGGCACAGCATGCAATATCAGGCAGTGCCCTGGCCTCTGCCCTGCAGGAGGAGAAGCGGGAGGAGGTCAGGGACTGGGTGCTCACTATGTCCATGGACAAGCAGCTGGAGCAGGTGCTGCCACAGGACGAGCGCGACACATACGAAGCCTCACTGGTGGCAGCAAATACAGGGGTGCGCTCCCTACCCTGTGTGCTTACAGGTAAGCTCCAGGCCAGTTCACAAATATGCAAGGGAGTACATGGTGCCATGCAGGGAGTGGGAACATGTTGGGGAGGGGGGTGTCTGGGAGGGAGATCAGGCTGTGCTGCAAGACGAGCAGGGAGACTGTGTGGCTCTGGGGACCAGTTCTGCTGGAGGAGATGGATGGACCCATTTTTATTGTGAGGGTGACTGACCACTGGAACAGGTTGCACAGAAGCAGTAGCATCTCCATACTTGGAAAGCCATCTGGACACGGTCCTGGGCAACCAGCTGTGGGTGGCCCTGCTTGAGCAGGGCAGGGCTGGACCGTATAGACCCCAGAGGTCCCTTGCAATCTAAGCGTTCTGTGTTTTTATGATTCTATGACTGTTCAGTCTCGCACAGCACTGCCTAGGAGGCTGTCCAGCACTGACACACGTGCACATGCAGTGTCTGTCCCTGTTCTACAAAAGCTGTCTGTTCTGGCAAGTACTGTTGCCCACCACTTGCACACTTCAGACACTGAGGGACTGCGGTGCAGGACTTAAAAAGAGTGGGTCAGAGAAGGGCAGGGGGCAGAGGGAGCCACCAGCAACAGGCCTCTGGCTCCAAAGGCCAGGAGCAGGGTGCTATCGTTTCACATACTCACTTGGGTGTCCTTGCCAGAGGACAGCTCAGCCTTCATCTTCCTTTGATTCCACTACTGTGGGCACCCCCTTCCTTATTCTGGTCTCTAAAAGCCAGAGGTGGCATTGTTCCCCTGCACTGTTCCATGGGAGCAGCTCTAGCCAGCTGGCAATGCAGAGAGGGAAGGGGTGCACAAGGCAGGGGTCTGCTGTGGCTCTCGGCTTGTTTCTGAAGGTGTCACTGTGTGACCAGGGTACCCTGTACTAAGAAACAAGATAGAGTTCAAGCGGCCAGGCCGGGAAGCCAACAAGGACACGTGGAACAAGTTCCTGATGGCTGTCAAGGTGAGCCAGGCACCCTGTGGGGCAGGGGACAGGCTGCAGGGTGTTCAACCTCCTCATGCCAACAATAAAACATTGTCCCACTGGGTGGAGATACACTGAACCAGGGTGGTTTTACTGTAGCCTGCCTACATGCTGCTCGACAGGGATTAACCTCACTTACAGAGCTGGGGCAGACCCAGCCTTGCCTGTGCAGCTCCGTCAGCCCCGAGGGGTGCCCTTGGGCAGGGGGTGATGGCACTGCCTCCTTGCCAATGCCAAGGTCTCTTTCATTCTGCAGACATCCCACAGCCCTGCATGCCAAGATGTGCTCAAGTTCCTCAGCCAGTGGTGTGGGGGACTCCCGAGCACCAGCTTCTCTTTCCAGTGAGCTGGATAGTGGCAGCTTTCAGTCCTGTTCTTCAGCACCCTCCACTTCCAATAAACATGTCTCTCAACCCTGCTGTCCTGTTTATCAGGGGATGCTGAGGCCAGGAACACATGTAGCTGCCAGGGCACAGGACCATAACCCACTACATGTGGCTCTTGGCCTCAACCTAGCTATGCTAAACGTGCACCCTCCACCCTGATGGGTGACTGTCACACTGGGACCATCTATCTGTCTACACCCCTGTGCCTGGTAGGGTGGGGGGGACAAGCATGCAGATGGACTTACATACCAGCTGTGCTGTCCTTCCATCAGTGGGCTCAGCTCCCAGGAGCCAGCCACCCTGGGGAGCCACTTACAGCAGGCAGTGTGAAAAGGAAATGTTTTATTTACTCAAGGAAACGAGAGGCTCACAACAAAAGGATTCTTCACCTTCCATTCCCTGGCCTGCCTGAGCACAGGTGCAGCAAGTTGACCCTGCCTGCTCTGCAGCAGGGCCATCAGGACCCAGGCCAGCCCTGGCTGTTGCCAGGCCCCAACACCTCTGGTCACCCCCATCACTGTGTGTAAAAGACCAATGGAGACTTTAGTGTGCCAGGAAGGGCTTTGCAGCTTGGGCAGAGCATCCGGGGGCCATGGCACCTGCTAGGCAAAGGCTGCCTGATGACCTTGGGCAGCTTGTGTCTGGAACCTGCAGGGTTTGTCCCAGGTGGGGTGGTGAGGCTGGCGGGAGGGGGGGAAGGCACACCCTTCTCTGCTGCAGCCCACCCTACACATGCTTACACCAGGGGCAGGAGTACGGTGCAGGTGCAACTTCACCTTGCTGGATTGCAGCACTCCTGCAGCACCACCTGGGAGTGAAAAGGTATGCATGAATGCAGGACTATGCTGCAGGGCCAGGCATCACGCTGATACCTCTGGCCAGTAGTTGTAGCAAGTGCTTGGAAAGAGATGTTTCAGGGGGCTGGTGTGGGCAGGGCCCTCTTGGCAGTGGAGCCTGCCCGCTTACGCGCCCCCCCCCCCCCAGGCATAGCCCACGCACTGCACTCACCTCTCCAGCTAGGCACAAGGCTCAGCCAGCCCCGTCAGGAGCTGCTGCACCTCACGTGGTGGCCCCTCCTTCGCTGTGCTTGGCTCAGCCAGCTAGGGAGAAGAAAAAAAGAAAAGAAGAGGTGGAGGGTCACAGGGACGTGTGAAGGGCTGGGCCAGGTTGGGGGGGGGGCAGGGGTGTTCACTCAGGACAGAACAGGCTTGGCTTTCAGAGGGATGAAGTGCGGGGTCCCTCTGCAACTACTCAAGATGAAGGGGTGCCAGTCCGTCACCAAGGCTGGCTAGAAGAGGTTCAAACTTGACACTCACCCTCCCATTGCTGCACAGCCTGTTTGTATGGGAACAAGGGCCCAGCAGAACCCAGCAGCTTCAAAATGCAGCAAAAAGGCAGCAATGGTGGGGCAGAGGCAGGGAGACCCGTCCGGACCGATGGGGCGTACCTGCTCTTTGCCGTAGCCACGTGCACAGGGCCCAATGCCCCGGAAGATCAGGGCCACCAAACAGCACCTGCCAGACAGCACGGCTTCTGCGGCCACCAGCACCATGGAGGGGAACCAGAGCGCCAGGGCCGTGTCCTGCAGAGCAGAGGGTCGGAGGTCCCTCAGGGAGCGTGGCTCACTGCACCCAGCCTACCTACATGTGGCTGAGCAGAGGCTGTGCAGGCAGTGGGGAAGAGAAGGGGAGAGAAAGAAAGGGAACGGGAGGAAAAGTAAAAGGAAGAAAGGCAGAGAGAGGGTGGGCAAAAGAGAGAGGGGGAAAGAAGAAGAAGCAGCAGCAGAGACAGAAAGGGGGGGTGGCCCTGCAGACTCACATAGATGCGCGTGGTGTTGAAAGGACAGTCGTTGGTCGCTATGGCTGCACGGGCGTCAGCAGGCAGTGCAGAGCTGTTGCAGCCGGTGACAAGGTGAATACCCCGGCTGTGAATGGTGAGGGCGATGGCCAGCGCCAGGCCCACGCTGCACGTTGTGGACAGGAGGCAGTTCAACAGGGACATGCTCAGTAGGGTCCAATGCTGCAGACAGCAAGAAGAACACAGGCTGGGCGAAATGCCAGGGCTAGGCACTGCCACTGCGTGAGGCCAGGCACCCCACACCTCCGCACAGCCACTCTGCAGGCTAGTGGGGGTGCTGGGAACCCCAGGGACGTTTGCACCAAGCAAGCACATGCTACCTCTTGCTCCTCCTAGTGCAGCTCAGCCCTGCACTCGGAGGAGGTTTTTCCACCTTTCGCTTCCTTCGCCTCTCCAGTTAGCCCAGAGCCACCAGACGGCCCCCTCCCACGGGCTCCTGCCCCTGGGGAGCCCCAGCGCAGCACAGGCCCAGCTCCGCTGAGAGCCAAGGACCCCACCAGCAGCAGCCTTGCCTCATGCAGGCCCACCCTCGTGAGCCCACAGTGGGATGCCTGACCCCGGCAGCAGCTTTGCCCACCAGCTGAAGCGTTTCTGCCCCAGGACGGTGCCTAGTACCCACCCACCCACTCTCCCGGTGCTGCCGGCGGGGCTGAGCCAGGGCAGCAGGCGACACCCACAACCCCGCCAGCCGCCGAGGCGGAAGGAGCCGCCGGGGACAAGGTCCGAGGGAGCGGCGGACAGCAGGGGCCGGGCCGCGCCGCGGCCCCCGGCCCGCTCGGCTGCTGACCCCGACGCCCCGCACTCACCAGGGCCGCCCGGGACAGGTTGTGCGACACCAGGATGGCGACGATGCCCACGGCGATGCTCTGCAGGGAGAGACCCGCGCTCAAGGCGCGCCTCGGGAAGGGCCGGCTCCCCCCCCCCGCCCCGCTCCCGCGGCCCGGCCCGGCCGCTCTCACCAGCAGCCCGGCGCCCACCGACACCACGTTGGCCACCGCGTACTCGGGGGTGACGGCGCGGCTGGCGCCGGCCACATGCCGCAGGACCGAGCCGTGCACGATGGCGCCCAGCACCAGGCTGCCGTGGCCGAGCACGATGAGCCCCAGCCCGGCGCGCATCAGCCGCCGCGGCTCCGCCAGGGCCCGCGGCCCCCACCGCCCCCCGGCCATGGCCGCCGCCGCCGCCGGACGAGCCGCCCGCAGCCGGCACCGCCCCGGGGCAGGGCAGGCCCGCCCCGCCCCGTCCCCCCGGCCCGGAAAGAGGCAGCAGTCGCGTATTTACAAAACAGTTTATTAAAAATAGGAAACGATAGAAATGAGATGCAGGGGCGGCGCTGCGCCCAGCCCCGCGCAGGCGGGCGGAGCCCCGGGCTCAGCCCCGCCGAACAGACCGGCACGGGACGGGACGGGGCCGCGGGGGACTCACCCGCCGCCCCCCAGGCCGGCGCCGGGCCCCGGGCTGCTCGCAGCGGCCCACGGTGCGCGGGGCCGGCGGGGGGAGGGGGGTGCGTGGGCTGGGCCCCAGGAGGCTGCAGGGGACACATCCCCGCGTCAGCACAGCCCGCAGCCCTGCACCTCCAGGGCAGGCCGAAGCGCAGGGCTGAGCGGCTGTGCAAAACGAGTAAACAAAGTGCAGCCACGGGGGAGCACAAGAGGCAGGCGGAGCGCCAGGCAGGGGCTGGGGAAGCCCGGCCGGCCCCGGCTCCCTCGGCGCAGTAAGGAGGGTAGTGACTGGCGCCAGAGGCAGTTGCAGAATGGGGGGCAGAGAGGGGGCAGGGCTTAGGGGCTGGCCCCTGCTTACCTTTAAATAAAAAAAAAAAATAAAAAAAAAAAGAAAAAAGAAAAGAAAAGAAAAAACCCAAAACATTTCTGTGCTGTGCAAAAGACACTTTGTACAATTCAAACAGAACAAACTCCATGCACATGAATGGGGCTACAGAACACCCCAAGCCAGGACCCGGCTCCGTGGCACCACCTGGCAAAATCCCAACAAAAACAGGGCTGGAAATAATACTGATGCGCAAAGTCCCCTTTAATAGGCGGGCAGGGAGGATTGTCGCTGAGCCCAGCCCCGGCACATGCAGGATGAGCTTCCAAGCACTGCAGCTGGGGTCTTGCTGATGCCCTACAGTGATGGACAGACACAGAAGGGGTCGCAGGCAACAAAGCCACGCTGGCCACCCGGGAGCCGAGGGGTGCTAAGATGACACAGTCACTGCCGTCAGGGCTCCGTTCCGGGTGTAGTAGAACTTGCTGAATGCCTCTTCAAGTAAACAGGTAAGTCTGTTCTGGTCAGCCTGGGAAGAACAAGCTACAGTGAGGGGTAGGCTCAGTCTGTGCAAAGCTAAGAGCTTGGCTGAAGCCTGTCAGGGCACACGGGCAGGGACGCATCTTATTTCTCCTACCTCCCCAGCTAGAAAAGGACTGATGTGGCATAAGCCATTTAAGTTTGAGGAAGGAACGCAGACCTATATCTGTACCTGAGCCCCAGGCCTGCTTACCTCACTGATGAATCCAAGTTGGACCAGTTCAGCTGCCAGCTCCTGGATGTTGTCATCTGCAACACAGGGAAGGGTGTAAGTCCCAGGTCTGAGTGCACTGCTGGCCCCAGTGCACCACAGCATGGGAACAAAGGTACTTACTGGGCTGCAGGTCACAGCTCAAGTGTCGATTCAACTTGTCTTCCAGTTTCAGCAGCAGTGTTAACTGCAGGGTAGAGAAGTTCTCATGAGGGACTGCAGTCTGGCAGGCTGACACAGGCTGTGGCCGCCACAGCCCGTCAGAAGCATACCCATTAATCCCCATCAGGATAGGAACCACCCCCTCCAGAGCCCCACAGGAGTCTAACCGAACCACCGCATCCAATTCCATTCCAAACCACAGCCAGCAGCACCATCCTGCAGAGGAATCCTGAATGTGGGGATGGGCCAAAAACATATGCTACATGCCAGGTCAGCCACAGGCACAGGCCTGGATCTGGCTTTGAGCCCCAAAGATGGCAGCTGCAGCAGCAGCAGGTCACACCAGGCACCAGCAGCACATCAGCATGCTGGAGCCATGAGCTCTGCACAGCTGCCCTGGCACACCCCCACACAACATGCTCAGCCAGAAGATGGGAACATACATGGTGCTTCACTCCCTCCTCTACTGACTCAATGTTACACTGCATCAGCACCACCTGAAACAGAAGCAGAGACACCCTGTGACTGACTGCTGCTGTACAGCACGGCTGCCTGGGGAGGAACGGAGCTCCCATCTCTCACCTTGCGGGTCTCCACCTCAGCAGGCTCTGGAGTCGGGGTTTTCACTGATGGTGGAGCAATGGGAGACTTCACCACTACCTGCTGGGGCTGCTGGGGTCGCGGCATCCCAAAAGCTGTGAGTGGGTAGATACCATTCCTACAAGAAAGGAGCAGGGTGTGAGGTTATACCTCTCTGAAATTTTTCCAGTCTCACACACAGTTAAAGTTACCCTTTAAAAAAACACTCTTACCGTACATCCTCCAGGAACTTGTCCAGCTCCAATGCTGGAGATTGTGAGAAGCTGGGGGAAAAAAAAAAAAAAAAAAAAAACAACTGAGGTGAGAAGTCATCTAACAGAACCATCCACTCAAGTCTCTTCAGATGCAATTTCAAATTCCCATGTCCTAGACTATGGCTGTGTCAGTGGGCAGGACAGAGACAGCCAGCCAAAGGCAAGACAGACTCCAGTCTTCCTGTACAGGAAGCAACTATTAAAAGAAGCCAAGGATGAGGCAACATTTTAATTATGGCAAAACAGGTATCACCTCCCTGTAGAGAGTTGTCCAATGCAAACAATTATTTGGAAGCTAGCCCAGTAACACCATGTTCCTAGCAAGGTTTTTCCAAAGACATCTGTTATACCAGGCCCATGAAGCCTGTGTCCCATCTCCAGAAGAGCAAGGGCACTCACCACTGCAAAGGCAAGAACCTCTGCAGCACCTGATGGCACAGTATGACCAGCCATATCACTCCAGGCCAGAAACTACACCTCAGGATTTAATGTCCTGCCCAAATATTTCTCATTGGAGTTTGGGATACTTTTGTTGTCTCTGTAATTTCTTTCCCAGATTGCTCGTTCTGCTTGGTGGCTTCTCAATGTAGTGTCCCAGAGGAAGTCTTCCCCCCAAATTCATTGTTAATTCCCCAGCCTCTAAATCCATTGAACATCTTCCTTGCTGGTGGCTGATGAAGGATAGGATAGTAAGCGCTGACAACCCCTCCCCTTTGTGCCGTAACTTGTCATATGTCTACTGCTCTTCCTCTTTCTCACCCTCAAGAACTTACAGTTCCTCCATGTGGTGACAATGATTTCCAGCCCCGTGGTGAAGCCAGCTCCCTGATCTGCTCCAGGACTGTTCACAAAGGTTGCCACTTTGTACATGTGCATTGTGCAGGCAACGTCTTTAGATATTTCACCCAACTACTGTTACCCTCTCTCCCATTATGTGGCACCTTGATACCATATTTGCCCTCATCTACAGCTGCACAGCAGTGAGTTTTCAACAAGCTGGAAATGGTCTTTTCCCACAGTGTTACTTCACAGCCTTCTCAGAGCAGCAGTTCTTTTTTCTCTAAAGCAAGCTATTAATTGTCTTTTACACAGCACACAGAGTTAGGAACACCAGAACAGTCCACAGCGAGTTCCTCATTTCTTTCTGGTTTTGACTAACAAGGAGACACAGGTTCTCCTACTTTACTAATTCCCCAGTAGAACACTTTCCTCATCACCTAGTCAATTCAGCTTTTTAGTGCCCACTTGACCACAGCTTCTTTTAGACTGGTTGCAACAACAGTTGTACCACAGTCTGTACCACTGTCTTAAGACTGCTTTGAAGAATTTCAGAGATCAGTCAGAGACTGCAAGCTGCTCAAATCCTGCCATGACCCCCCCCCCCCCCCCAAGTGCTTTGCTGTTCCATCAGATCTGGTGTAGGCTGCACATCTGCCTTACTTCCCCAGATCACTCTCCAGCCCTTTTCAACACACAAATCATCTGTTACTTTCCCATCCTCTAGTACAGTAGTAGTAGTAGTTTTCAGCAAAAATTTACCATTTTTTCTAGCAGCTCATTTTGCATGGCACATGATGCTAGCTGACATTTCAAGTCTTTACTATGCTTTCGTTTTCATTTTCTAGAACCTCTGAGGTACTGCACTACCAAAAAGCAAGTTCCAGGCTGGCATATGCCTGATAGCAAATCCTCTGCAGACTGAAGTCCAATATGTGTAAAGAATCTCTCTTGCACAGCTTTGGCTATTCACTCTTTATCCTCTATTTTGAACCTTTAATTAACAAAAAACACTCCAAAGGGAATTCAATACTGTTATTTACTAGCGCTATGAAGATCAGAATGTCTGTTTTTAGAAAGGTCTATATGGCTCAAAGAGCTTCTCAAATGAACAGTGCTTTTTCTCCTTGTCATCTTGATTACTTTTGTTCAGTAGCCTGAGCATCCCAGAATGCTGGGGCTACCCTGGATGCACCCTGGTCTTCTCTGGAAATACAGGATTCACATCTTAAGTCTTTTCAGCTAACCCTTCAACTAGCTGAGGTTTCGTTACCTAAAATTTAACATCACCTTTTTGGCACTCTACTTGCTCCACAGATATTACGGTCACTTACTTAGAGGGCCATCTCTATAGCTTAAGTGGCTGCTACATGTTACCAATAGCTGCCCAAAACAGCCTTTCCCTTTGCATATTGTAGAATAAGCTGCTCCATTAAGAAAGCACTGAAGAACCATTTCTCCAATATGTTGGACTCCATTTGACAAGCCTGTGATTGGTCTGAGTCACTTCCCCAAACTGTTCAGCCAGGTTTTGCTAAGGACTGTTCCAACTACAGTGTGTTAATTTCCCACCCTTCTATGTGGGGAACAATTCACATCTTAGCTACATGGAATCTGTTCACAGAACATGGGTGCAAGGTCTTCTTCCACCCAGGAGTTACCTTCCACAGAATTTTTTGTGCCCAGAGAGTGACTGCTCCTTCACCAACAGCTCCCTTTTGTTTCCCAGTTAGTGGTGAAATACCAACACTAACTTGAAGGGAAGAGTCCCAGGCAGATCCTTCAGTGCTCACCCCAGTGCCCATGCATCTGAGCAGCCCCCTCCAAGCACACCACAGGGTACTCACATCATCTTGACTCCTTCCCTGTCCACATGATTAATCTCTGCCAACACTGCACTCATGTCAAGGTTTTTGGTCATTTCTTCTAAAGCATTTTCAGGAATCATATCTATTTAAAAAGAAAAAGAACAACTGCAATTCCTTTCCAACCTAAGAAAAGCAATAAAAACCCCAGAGCCTTTAGGCTGTTAAACTCCTGTGCCATTCAGAGCAGCCAGGGCACCATTGTCCTCCAGGCTCTGCAGTGACCGCAGCTCTGTTTCACAAGGCCCTGGTCCCTGCCTGTTAAAAGCAGCATGAAGGTCTTGGTTTCCAAGATGCCAGCTGTACTGACACCTTAGTGAAGCTTTGCAGAACGTGAGAATGTGCCACCCTGGGACCCCATACTCACGCTGATGTCCAACGATACAGTGAGCAGCCAGTAGCTTTAGTGATGGCACCTCAAACAACGCCTGATGAAAAAGGAGCTCCCGGGCAGTAGGACGCTTGCCAGGGTCCTGTTCTAGACACTTCTGAATGAACTCCTGAAAGACAAAAATTGCCTGAGACCATGTGCAATACCAACACGTCTGCAGGGACACTGATCCCTCCTCACTCACCCTCTGCAAGGGGTCCTCCAGCAGCTGGATGGCACTGTTAATGGCCTCCTGGGGCACATAAGACGACTCTCCATTACCCTGTATTTCCAGCACCGCCATCTGCAAACACAAAGCAGCGTATCAGACTTCACTGAGAATTAGTGACTACATTGAACAGAGTTCAAGGAGATTGCTGCCAAGTGTGAGATCATAACAGCCAAGTTGTTTGGTGCTATTTAAGGTCACAGTTCATAGAGGCAGAGAGAGAATGGCTGCCTCATTATGGTAGTTTGTTTCTAGCACCCTAACAGATTGCCAGGGAGACCAGAAAGCTATGCCAGCATCACCTTAGACAGTAAGTATCTCCATTTTGAATCTCATGCTCCATTGGCCTGTACTTCTGCTTGATAATTCCCATCCTCTAATGAAGCAGTAACTGGATCACTGCCAGAATCTGACAGTGTCCCTCCTGGCTGTATGAATAGCACTGTATTACAGGCAGAAAAGCAAGCACACAACACCATCCAGAACTGGCTCCAGCCAACACATACACAAATTTCCAGCTAGGAAAGGCTGGCAAAAGATTCCAGAGAATGTCTTAAGAGTTAGCTCTTGTGTGTTTCCACAGTTCTCTTCCTGCTTCACTTATAGGGTGTGTAGCATAGGTTGAGAATTCTTTGCATTGGCTCTTTCTGACCATTCTTCCCAGAAAATACTCCTACCAACAACTCCCATTTCTTAGACTTAGTCCTACTGATTGCAAGGACAGAGGAACCACTAAGCTACTAAGATCAGGTACGTCAGACTTTCACCTGACTGCAACCAGCACCTGTATCACATGGGGACAGGCTGGTCCAGAAAAGTTAAGGACCACCTCTTTCCTCTCCTCCAGATACCACAGGGAGAACAGATACTCCCCAGAAGGGGAGTTTTGTTCTCCACGTACATTAAGTACAGTTTGTAGCAGTGACTTCCCACCAGCCAGTGGGTTAGACTTCAGAACTGGCCAAGACCCGCAGAGTAATAAATTAAACATTAGGAATTTCAGAAAGAACTGCACATTACTGAGCTATTTGCTTCTTAGTAAGGCATTTAGGGGAACCTCCATAGGGATCCCTCCAAGGTAAAGTGTGTTTGGCTCAGAGAACAAAATGTACTTGTTACCAAGTTAACCCACCCATAACCACAGCATGTCCACATTCATTCTCTCTGTCCCATAGCCAAATTGTTCCACACTCACCTCCAGTGCACACATCCCAAAGGAATAAATGTCCACAGCAGTGGTGACGTTGGCAACTTCTGTAACACAAAAATAACGCTCTGTTAATCAGTCCATCCCTGCATTTAGCAGTACCAGCAGGACCACCTCTGTATCAGGCTGCGATAATCTTGCAGCCTTCTCTCCCTGCTCTGCTATCAAAAGACAGAGGAGTTTAAGTATTTAAGCAGGCAAATAACTCAAAACTGTTAATGTGACATCTGTCATGAGCTTGTAGCTGAAAACAAGACACAGAACAGCTTGGAAGCATTAGCAAGGCCAACAAAACCAGGCCTGCAGCTGTAGCCACACCATACCTCCATATTCTGGGGCAAAGAAGTGCAGGTTCTTCTGCTCCTCACGACAGGTCTTCACATGGTTGTTAATTGTGTCCGGTGCCACTAGAAGAAAGTCATGAATGCTTAGGATACAGGAAACTGTAGCCCATCCCCAACTAGATCCTATGGAACCCACGCAACTCCAGGGCCCTCTGGTGCCCAAAGGGGAAGCACAGTGGAGTTAAGTTGGCCCTTCATCAGTCCCCTCATCTCAGGTCACCTGTCCTGATATACTTCTCTATTGTTTCCTTGGCTGCAGATCAACTAAGGCAGCTTAGCATTACTCTCCAAGAGCAAACCTGGAGACCACAGCTTTTGCTTAATAGGAAGACAAGCTGGGAAGGACTCCCTGTTGAAGTGCGAGTCCTGAAAGCACCTAACTTACATCAGATCTATAGCATTTGTCACAAGCCACTCAACTATGACAGAAGCCCTAGGAACAGCCAGAGATGCCAAGATCACTGCAATTAGTCACCACCTCAGGGCTCTAGGAGAGGGACAGACCTACAAGGCAACTCTTCCACGTATCAGCAGGGCACTGGTGCCAAAGTACCTCAAAAGTCAAGTAAATCTGCTGAATGAGGAGAGATGACCACACAGACAGCAAGGCCTCCCAGCAGCCAGCACCCACACAGCAAAAAAAAAAAAAAAAAAAAAAAATCACAAACCACTCGGAGCTACCGGGAAGGAATAACTCCCAGCCACAAGAACAACGAGCAGAACCCAAGTATGGACCCCCCATAAAAGATAAGCCTTCAGGACAGCCACCTCTGAAAAGACTGCAAACAACTCTCCAAAGCTAAGCAGCTGGCTTCTCCAGGGAGAAACACTGAAGCAGGCAGGGAACACAGAGTCACCATCCCATCTGAAGCTGTACTTCCACCTTTGAACATGACTGGTCCCACAGTCTCAGGCCCATGTCCCACTTCATCAACCTCCTGGACAATTGCAATTGGTCCTGGTCTGTGCTGCTACAATGTGGACTTACATGGGATGTGCCAAACCATGTGTATTTTTCCAGGTGTTCCTGGATTAGGGCAGGACACACCAAAGAGGATTCCTAGTTGGATGAGACTGAACTAGTTCCCAGCCTCAGAGGAAAGATGTTCTTTTGGGCTCTAGTCAGACAAGAAGGATCTTCCTTGGTAACTCAGCTCAACCTTGCTGTGTGGCACATACCAAATCATATTATCTTATCTGACCATTGGAAACGGAGCTTGCTCCAATGGCCAGCAACTACCCCAACCAACCGTTCATCAGTAGTTTACTGCTTTTTGTTCTTGTGCTAGCTCTTATCTTGGGAGTCCAGTAAGATTACTCAATTCCTGGTGCTTACCTGTTTACAGACACCACCAGGTCCTCTCAGCTTCACAGCACTAAGCAAAGCAAGCTAAATTCTTTGTCTTCCTCTTAAGACCTGCTCTGCATTTTCTCAGTGACACCGACTGCTTTAGATGAGCTCTGGCCAGGGCCATGCACAATCACACCAATTCTCTCTACAGGCTACTCTGCCCCAACAATCGTAACAGTGCACACTAGGCAAGTGGGTCAGATTCCTCCCTTAACAGGTCCTCCTCAGTTCCCTAATGATGAGCTCTGGACTTTTTTGCAGCTTTGTATTTTGCACTGCTGAGCGAATTCCAACTGGAGTTGTCCAGTCCTCTAATGTCTTCCTGTGCTTCTCACCACCACACATTCCCCACATTTCTATTAACAGCCTCAACATTAATGAGATCAATGCCTGAGGGACTCCAACCCCTCCAGTGGGGCAGCCCTTTTTCAGCTTCTACCCTGTCACCATGCCTCCAGCCAGTGCCTGACTTGGCATACAGGGTGTATCACGCAAGGTTTGTCCAGCACAACAGGTTCTCATACTGGGCTTTCTAAAGAGGTTCCCAGACATTCACAGTGGAGAAGTCCTTTTAACTTGCTTTTGTCTATGGGCAGTATCTGCCTTAAGTAGCCTGCTGGGTATGTCTGGTCTATAGGTGGCTACTAAGAGAAGAGGGGCTATGTCAGGTCTTCTCCAGCAGCTGGATTTCCTCATCATTACTGCCCTTTCCTGTTTCCTTTCTGTAGATGTTTTAGCCAGGTTTAACAGTACCGCCCCCTCCCCCTCCAAGTAATTTATTCTTTTCTACTCAAAAGAACAATTCACCACTGTAAAAACAAACAATTAATACTGTCAAATAAGGTTTTGCCTTCTTAAAAAAACAAACCCCCCCCCCCCCCACACACACACACACTGCCACTCATTACTTTCAGAACTTCTGCTGGAGACCTGCAGGAACTAAAAATAATTTTGCCTAAATCTACAGTATACCACTGGTGGGCATGAGGGGTGGCAGTAAGGACAGCTACAGCCCTGTGACAGGCCAGAGGCTGATCACATCCAGAAATGCAATACTGCTGCAGATGCACAGCCACCTGAATACTGTGAAGTTTGTGACCAAGAACAAATTTTTCCTTCAAGTGTCCAATACCATTAAGATTTTGGAATTCCCCTGAGGCCTAGGCTATAGTGCAATCATAGGGTCTCGCTGATCCCCAATGGGTTTGGTCCCTGTCTACAAGAACTATTACTTTGTCCCAGTTTATGCAGAACAGGGTATTTAAGACTTCAGAAACCCTTCTGCTCCAAAGTATGAATTTCTTATTATTTTTTTTTCCCAAATGGAATACTGGAAGCCTTAGTTCATGTATACTGCATACTGCACAATCAAACAGGTGTTTTTGTGAACCCTGCTAAACCTAACATCTATTGCATGCATGAGAGCCTCTGACTACCAGGAACTAACTAGACAATCTGGGGATATAAAATAAGACTTTTTATAAGTCTTCTATTCATTCTGCCTTTCCTATCACAGCACAATGGATTGTAGGAGTAAATAGGAACCCAAACCCCATCTTCAGCTATGCAGTTCTGTACAGTCAGAGGTCTGGCAACCACCACCAAGATCCTGCATGTAGCTGAGCTGCTGCCAGGGCAACACCACTGTCCAGCCAGAGCCAGACCCCTGGAGAAGGGCAGAGGCACCAAGGCCTGCCCTGAGAGAAAGGCACTGTGTCAACAGTGACAGCATTGCAGAAATTCAGCACATGCCATCAAGTGTTGCACCAACATCCTCAGGCAGGAACTCTGGCATGGTACTACCCGGGACAATGCTATCCTGCCAAACGTGGAGCAGAATCAGTGAAGTATAAAGTCATCTTCCAAAAGATGTTTTGATTAGCTTCATTTTCCAATGTGTCTTTAAATACTGTTACTACTGCGTGTTGGATGGTAAGGGTCAGTTTGCTATCCAGCCATTCTGTCCTTTGCTCCTGGGCCCTGTTTAAGAACAGGGAAGAGGCAGTAATCAATCACAATTATCAACAGAAACTTTAGCCAGTGATGTAACATAGGCACTCCCATACCAGAAAGGCAAGTACAATGGAACCCTAGCCCAACCTCTATCTATAATGGCTGTCTGCCCCTCATTAAGGACTTGATAATAAGCTTCTCTGCATCCAGGTCCTATGGACATTTTGCAGTGGCACCAGAATTTCTGGAAAGAGCTGGGCTTGCACTGTCTGTGGGAACCTCCAACTCAGACACACTTTGTGAATTTGAATTTGCAGTTGTAGGCAGTTTTGAATTTGTTGTTGTAGATCATCCAGGGACCCATCCCCTCTGATATTCTCTGGTCCTTGTGCCTCCAAACTTGCAGAATCCCACTGGAACTCCTCAACATGTTTTTCTATCACTGTTGCAGAGACTGACTCTGCAGCTGGGTTTGATTAGCCACACTTGGCAAGCCTTTTTCCTGTTCTAACAGTTTATATGACAGCCCACATGCAACTTGGCTGGAAGTCACATGCATAACCTTGCTCTGTTATTGCAAAGCTGAAGCAATGCAACAGTAGAGCAATGGCATAAGACTACCAGATTCTTCACTGTATGCCTTAGAGCTAAGCAGAGACAGCCTTGCCAGACACACATCTGTTCCATTCACCACTGTGACAGCAATGACCTTCTATTGAAGTCAACTCTGAAAAACTCACTGCAAGCATGTTAAACAAGGCAGGCAAAAGTGCTGTTACACCTCGTGACAGTATTTTAGAAGCTGGGACAAGAAACTTTGGTTTTGGTCTGGTCTAGTCACTATTGTAGGTCCATCACCTTGGTGTGCAAGCCACTTAGCACAGATAGAGGCTTGAGAGGAGCTTCGCCTGAGCATACATTTAAAAACAAACTCTTAACTGTACAAGGTAAGAATACACACTTTAAGGTTCCTCTGACACAAGATCTTCTGACTGATTCGCACGTGATGGCTACCTGCCATCCACTACTATTTCTAGTGATGACTCTTAATTCTGTGAATGATCAGATGCATGAAGGCTAACGACAGTTATGTTAAGCAAGACAAACAATGAAGGTCAAAAAGAAAGCTAGATCACCAAAATTAACAACAAACACGCCTTTCTTAGCCACAGAGAAGACAACAGCAAGGGGCAGACTACAAGACATAGCACCACATGACTTATCAGTCTGTTAGGGAATTAGCAAAGCAAAGATGAACTTTAGAAAAGGATTCAGCCAAATATGGTGTCCGTGCAGGGCAGATGACAGGAGAAGACGTGAAGTACAGCAGAAGGTAGGACAAGCAACTTGCCTTTGGCAAGCTGAACTCAGTCTGACAGTAAAAGCATAAAGAGAAATAATCAGCATTACTACAGGAACTTGCAGAGCTTGCTAGACTTCTCAAACCCTCAAGGACATGCTAGAGCAAAGAGCTCACCAGGGTAAAGAGACAGCTCATCAGAGTGCCTGTCAGTCAGTATGACTATCAGCCAAGAACACCCTTGGTGGTATTACTTCCCAACTGTCACCCGTGGCAGGTTTTAGCAGAGATGCCCAATCACACAGCGACTTGCCCTTTTAAACACGACATGCTGTAGAAGACATTTTCCTCTTGCGCTGCGTCCAATTCACACCCACCTTGTTACGCATTCAAACTTCTGCCTTGCAAGTAGGAAAGACAGTCTGCCCAACAGTCCTTCCTTTCCTCTTGAAGTAGTCATTGAATCGCTCAGTCTCTTGCAAATGCCTAAGCATTCTCCGAAGCAAGAGTGTATTACTTCACTCTTCTAGTAAAGTGCTCAAGTACACTGTACTCCAGATTTCAGCAGGCTTAGAAAGCAGAGGAAAACAAGGTAACAGCAAGAAGGATCAACAACTAACCTTTAAGATTAGCCCCAGGCTTGCTATGCAATCCAGCAACAGGGGACCTTACCTATGCTGCACTGTACCAGCACCACAGGGACCCAAAAATAATCAACTGAATGCAAGACCATCTGTTTGCAACTATAAAGGGATGGCCACAGGGCCAGAATAGGTATGAGGCTGCATTATTATCCCCTGTACTCACATGCTCAAGACACTTTCACTGCTGCAGAAGGGTATAAGACTGCACAAACCAAGACATTTCACAGTTCACTTTATCTGCACACAAAGATGACAAATGCATTTTTATTAGGGAGGGCAAAGCCTAGAATATAAGCAGCTAGGAAGCTATTGGAAACAAAAGGAAGCATACAGCCATTAAACAGAGTCAAACAGGAAGAGCAGTAGCAAATTTAAGTTTATCACAGAATACAAGCATCCTACAGCCCTGCAGATCTGTATCAGGGATTGTAAACAGTGTTTGCAAAGTTATTTACAACACCAAGTCACCAGAAGCAAGAGAATTTTATTACTTTTAACAGTTGAATATCTAATGAGATGAAGGGGCAAAGAGGTTTGGTATATGAAAAGTTCACTACATACAGTTCCCACTGCCAGACAGCAGGGCCCCAGCTGCTTACATCTATGTTCATTCTCGCCATATCCATTGACATTGCTTCTGAGTAGTATAACTAATCTCTGCTTAAAACATTGCCCATGTTTTACTTCAGAGAAAATACTGCTGAAGCAGAACCAGTGGTACTTGCAACAGAGAGCTGATATCATACAAAAATTCATGTACTTTGAGAGAGGTATCCGTCTCCACAGAAATTAATACAGAATCATAAAATCATGAGATGGCTCAGGTTGGAAGGGACCTCTGGAGGTCACCTTGTCCAACCCCCCTGTTCAAGCAGGGACACCCAGAGCCGGTTGCCCAGGACCATGTCCAGACGGCTTCTGAATAGCTCCAAGGATGGAGACTCCATCACCTCCCTGGGCAGCCTGTGCCTGTGTCACCCTCACACTGAAAAAAGTTTCCTGATGTTCAGAGAAAATCTCCCAGAGTCCACTTTGTGCCTGTTGCCTGTGGTCCTGTCACTGGGCACCACTGAGAAGAGCCTGGCTCCATCCTCTTGGCATCCTCCTGCAGGTATTTATAGACATGGAATAAATCCCCCTGAGCTTGCTCTGCTCCAGAGAGCAGTCCCAGCCCCCTCAGCCTTTCCCCATAACAGATATGCTCCCATCCTTCAGCATCGTGGTAGCCCCTCACCAGGCTGACTCCATTATGTCCATCTCTCTCGTACTGGGGAGCCCAGTACTGAACCCAGCACTCCAGGGTGGCCTCACCAGCACCAAGCAGAGGGGAAGGATCCTCTCCCTTCACCTGCTGGCAATATTTTGCCTACACAGCCCAGGATATCATTAGCCTTCTTTGTGGCAAGGGCACATTGTTGGCTCATGTAAATATGAAGGCATACAAATGAACAATGGAAGGAAAACGATCATGCTGTATCAGATTTCTTATGAAGCAGTGGATGATATTTTTGTTTAAGTAAAAAAACATTCAGAGTTTTCAGAGTTTTAAACTGACATGTTTGACCACATCCATTACATGGAAGCAGAAAGTGCCAGTAGGCAGAGCAGGAAATGCAAGACCATAGACACAAGAACAGATAAAAAGGACCTCTAATATAAGTTCTTGTCAACCCTGGCTGGATGCAGGCTCTTAGGCAGGGACTTAGGAGCTTATTAGCACTTTATCTGAAGAGTTCATGATACAAACAGCTTCATTCCGAACAAAGTATGCAGGGAGATTTGAAATCTGCACACAAAACCAAGTTCTAAGTTCTAGACCAGAGGAATGAAGGTCCTACAGATCAGGCAAACCCCGATGTGCGTTGCATCATCTGACTGCAATACAGTATTTATATAAAAAAAATGAAGGGGCAGCAGGACTGCTGTTCTTGCTCAGTTCTTTCACAACTGAAATGGCAGGGCATTAATAACTGCAGTAGCCTCACATCACAGTGCAAGAGTTACATGCAATCAGAAAAACAAGAAAAGACATTCACTGAAATGCTATGGACCAAGCCACTCCGGGGGAATCTTTTACTCCCAGAAGAAAGACATGCACTGAAAAACAAAGTCCTCAGAAACATGACTATGAAAATTATTTTATGTTTTGAGCAGCTCTGCTTAACAGAGGTTTGGATTGAACCAGTATAAATGCATACTCAACTAAAATGCAATTAGGGTCCACAAGTTTGAGTACTTCAAGTTTAACTTCCCTGAATTTCAGACTTCACATCTCTGATTACCGTTGTTTCACAACATGCTGAAGTGAAGCTGCACAGATGACCTTGGAAGACTTAATAAACAGAAAAGCTCACCCTCTGAAAGCAGAAGCTAGAGTGAAAACACTACTTGGCTCACATGCCTCAAGGCCTAAATCACAAAAACTGTCTAGGTTGGAAGGGATGTCTTGAGAATATAGTTCAACGCCACTGCTCAAGCAAGGCCAGCTAGAACAGGTTGCCCAGGACTGTGTGCAGTTCAGTTTTGAGTATCTCCAGGGAGAAAGACTCCACAACCTCTCTGGGCAACCTGTTCCAGTGTTTAACTACCCTCACAGTAAAAAAAAAAAAAAAAAAAAAAAAAAAAAAAAAAAAAGGTATTCTTGTATTAGATGGAACTTCATGTATTTCAATTTGTGCCCATCATCTCTTGTCCTGTCAGTGGGCACTATAGAGGCTGGCTCCCTCCTCTTCATTTGCTCCCATCAGGTATTTATACATATTGAAGTGATCCCCCTGAGCCTTCTCCTCTCCAGGCCAAACAGATTCAGCTCTCTCAGCCTCTCCTCACATGGACAGATGCTCCAGTCCCTTAATTGTCTTCATGGCCTTGTGCAGGACTCGCTCCAGTAAGTCCATATTTTTCTTGTACTGTGGAGCTCAGATCTAGACACAGCACTCCAGATGTGGTATCACCAGCGCTAAGGAGAGAGGAAGGATCACTTCCCTCAATCTGCCAGCAGTGCTCTTCCTAACACAGCCTAAGATCCTGTTCGCCACCTTTGCTGTCAGGGTGCATTGCTGGCTCGTGGTCAGCTTGCCGTCCTCCAGGACCCCAAGGTCCTGATCTGCAGAGCTCATTTCCAGAAGGTTAGCCCTGAGCATGTACTGGTATACAGGGATGTAAATACTTGCTAAGTTTGTATTCAAGTGATCTTTCAAGAACTGGCATGAAGGAGCCTTCTAAAATGCTAATGTTCCACATGCCTTCAATCAAAGGACCCCAAAAAGGAGTAGACATGCGCAGCTGCCATACTAATACTCAAATGGGCAAATGAAGACCTGGATGACTATAAGACATCCCTGACACATCCTGGAAACCCACATAAAGGCAGAGAAAAAACACAATCCAGCAAAGCTGAAGCAGCAGGCACCTTCAATGCAACACAAAAAGAATAAATTTGACCACAGAAAAGGCAAGTTCTCATAATCTGGAGCACTAAACCAGGAAATTTAAACCTTTTTAGAAGATTCTATTTAATTGAAAATGACAACCAGTCTAGAAGATAGTTGTTTTCTGGTGTTTTCATGAATGAGATGACTCACAGCAGCACAAAGAAGGTATACTGAGCAAGGAAAGCAAGCACATGAAGCAAAAGCCAGCTTTTAAACCTTCTGCAAAATGGAAATGAGAGTTTATCACCATCACAGCAGAGCAGGAGGTTAATCTGTTAAGTATGCATTCCACTTGGCAACAAGGCCAAAGACACCAATTCTTACCCCTAAATCTGACTTTTAAAAAAAAAAAAGCAACCAAAAAACAAACCATCAACATCCTTCCCCCAGGTGCACACACTAAATCATAACACACACACACATTCAGTCAGGTGTTAGCTGCCATTTCAAAAACTAACCTCAGCAATGAGAAGCCTACTGAGTGTCACTTACCTATGACTGCTCCTCCCACCTTGAGGTGTGTGCTTATATACAAAATCAAGGCAGGTCTCTGGTAACCATTTTTGCCATTCTAGTAATCGTAACAGCAGCTAGATCATGAGATGCCTGACAATTTATTACAGTTAGAAATTAACCTCATGCTATTCCACCCAGTTTGTTCAACAGAGTTTTTCAAGAACAATCTTCACTTTATGACAGGCTTTTACACTGGGAGTCTTAAAGACAACATAGACCAAGGTGAGGCAAAGCCTTAAAAAAACAAAAAAAAAACCAAAAAAACCCCCAAAAAACCCCCCAAAGCCTCCCCCAAAACCCCCCCCCAAAACAAAAACACACCCCCCCCCCCGCATACCACTTTGAACTTTCTGAAGCATTCTGGGTAAAAAAAGTTCCACTCAAAACTATTCATCTGCCAGACCTCATTCCCAGCAGCATCTGTAGTCAGAGATAAACCTTCTCCTCTGCTTGTGAAAGTCTGCCTTAGTTTTGCCAAGTTTCTAAGCAACTGAAAACGTTTGGCTTGGTAGAGGATGTGCTTGACTCTACGCATAAAACTGTATGGCTAGAAGCAAAACTACATAAATTCATGTTAAATCTTCCTAAATGAACACCAACATGGGTGAAAAAGTTTTCCATTTTTATGATAGATTTTTCTATTTCTGCTGATTTCAACTACCCATTATTTTTTCTCTAAACCACACTCACCTTAGTTACAAAAAAAAAAAAAAAAAGCCAGATCCAAAATATCCTAGTAATCCCCATCTTATTTCTACGTCACATACTAAGTGTCTCAGGTGTCTGTTAAGGATATGAAAAACAGCATGACAAGTCTTTAAACATCAGGTAACAAAATCCAAGAGAGTGAAGTAATGACTAAAATAAGATTAGTCATGAAAGCATGTCACTCACAACCTTATTAGCTCAATGCTCAAGAGAAACAGGAGCCTTATACCCTACATTTAGTGTTTTCAAACCCAAATCACTGTTCAAGATCTAAGGATTAAACAATTTCTAGCTCTCTTATGAACAGTACATAGTGATACGACAGTACTGTTAAAATAAGTCCTCAAGAAACCAGCCAAGAAAGCTCACTATTTCAAGGCTATCTGAGATACCACAGCATCTTCTTAAGCCTGGAGACCACTGGCTGAGGCCCTTCTTGTCTTGCTAGAACAAGGGTCTTTTGTTCTGCTCACAGTGGTGACTCGGTTTGAGAAATGGCTTGCTAGTCTTAAGCCTTGTTGCCATCAGCGTGATTGAACCCACACTGAAGCCCAGGCTTGGTCATGATCCCGCTCTGTGGGCTTGTTCCTGGACCAGTCTGTCTGCTGCTGGTGTGACGCCTTGCTTCTTCCACCCCACAAAGGCAGCCTGCCACATGACTGCCACAGCCCAACTCACCCAGCTTGCAGCACTCTGGTAAACAAGCCACCCCCAAGGAAATCTGCCCTCCTAATGCCGCAAGCCCTGACTACGTCAACTTCCCCTTCAGCTATATTAAGATCCCAGATTTAGCTTTTTGAGAGAGCCTCTACTCTGCTGGCGATGTAGAGCAGCACACCACATCCTCCTCCTGCAAACACTAAGAAGGCACAGAGCCCATTTGGACAGGCCCTTCCCTTTCCACCACTTCCAGCCGACAGTTGGTAGGTTCCCAACTCAGTCAAAACAAACTCTAACCATCAAGAACAACCCTGATGGCAAAAAATAAATAATTATTTTAAATGTAAATGCAGCATTCTATTTAATAGGGTTACAAATTGCAGCACTCAAATCCTTCTCAAGCCCCCACCAGTCCAACTCCCTCCTCATATGCACAGGTCTCCCCAAAAACAGAGCTTTGTCTGGGGAAACAGAAATAGTAAACCTTACTTCACAATCAGGGACTCATTTGGGCAGGATGTCTCTCTGGCCATCAGGAGCCAGACACATTCACTGAAACATTCATCTTAAAACCAAAACATCTAAGGACTTAAAACTACAAGCAAGCAATTGGATAGCCAAGCACAAAGCAAAGGCTAGTCCAGGTTTGGTGCCCAGCCAAGTCTAGCAGAGCAGTAGCAGGAAAGAGCCTAATGTATGTGGAAAGTTCAGCTGGGAAGAGCTCAGAACAATGCATCCACTTGGCTTGACATGCAGGAGCCAGCATGCACTAGGGCCCATGGACTAGCACACTCTAAGGACAAGGAGAGGAAGAGAACTAACAACCAGGAGACTTCACAAAGGGCAGTGCTCCCTCTCTGTAAGGCTTTGGCTGAGAGCACAAGGAACAGTTTACATCCCAGCACAGAACACAAGGTCTCAAAGTAGGATGCACCTAAGCCAAACAGTTTTACATAGCAGCCTTATAGCAAGGGAACACTGTATAAATAAATTAGAGAGAGTGTGTATGTTTGTGTGTGTTACAAATATAGATATACACACACACATATATATATAAATATATACGCACACACACACAAATAAAATAATGTACATTACATATATAGTGGTAATCACATCACAGGAGCGGAGAAGTTTGCTCACCATTAGCAAATATCCTATGAAAGACTGTTGGTAACAGAGCAGCCCGTAAGCGGGAAGTAAAACAAGATAGAAGTCAATGAGTTGATGAAACAGCAAGCACTTAACATTGATAGAGACAGCTAAGTCAAAATCATGGCAAAACATGGACAAGACTAAGAATCTGGCCCTGCCTCCAGCCACCTTTTAAAAATAAATTTATGTAAGGAACATTAGTGTTTCTAATTGACAACCAGACTAGGCAAGGGAGACAAGACACCTCTGAACAAGTAGAAGATTACAGCCAATTCTGAGGATAAGAAGCTGGAAATTCTGTTCTTTCTGTGAGTGCCCTACAGTCCCTTAGCATCCCCTTCAGCAGACAACTACCTTTCTCCACATCCCAACAGCTTCTCCTGGGCATAGATCTTGGCAGCAGAACCCATACTTACATACCTGGCCACATAATTTAATAGCAGAGTTAATACCAAGTAAGACTCGGTCTCCTGGCGCCTTGGCCTGGAAGTGAAAAGAAGCTCTGGACAGACTGCAGTCAAATATATAAGGAATCCTAGAGGTCAGGTATGTTGAAGAAAGGAAAGCATATGCACCAGCTGAGTACCTGGAGGCACTATTTGGAAATATACTAGCACAACACTAAGCCTCCCCCTATGCTCTACTGGAAGTATCACTCAGCACATCCTAATACATTGGCATGTCTCAGGGGCACGAGAAGACATACAAGACACTCCAGTTTGAGGCCTCAGTTCTGTTTTTCTGCCTCAGTTTTGGCACTCCAAGAGCTGCCAAAAAGGATTTTTAATTCAAACCCATTGCTTCTTTCCACCTGTGACTGGTTCTTACACTCCCACTGCAAATTACAAGAAACACCTCCCAACACTGCTTAACACAAGCAAGCAGCAGCATTGAACACCCTGTCTAAACACACTGTTCTCCTTCACAGAGTACCTTTGACCTGTCACAGTAAAGCATCTCGCAACACGCTCCCTTCGCAGGTCCGCTTGTTAGACAATACAGATAAGCACCGATGCAACATGGTGTTGCATGTGGATCCTGTGGAAGAGTACACAGAAAACAACTTGGACCTCTCACAAGAAATGTTTTCATCTGACCACAACTCCAGAAAGCAGCTGGAACATTCCTGTCTCTGGAAACACCAGTGGCAAGTTTAAGAACTGTAGGTATCTTTCCCATCCTCATCACAAGTTCTCCAAAGTTCCCCACTCATTTGACACTCTTCCTCCTTAAATCTATTAACCCTGCACTTTATGGCACTAGGGGAAGAAAAAAGTTAGTAAATTAATGGATTATGAATAGCTTGTGCATTTAAGCAGTATGAGAAATCCCCCCTCTTTCTCACTCCCTTCCTTCTTCCACAGATGACCCCCAGCATATGAAGATTTCATCCCTCTTCCCAAAACTCAATGCAATAGTAACAGCAACACCTTACTACTAAACCAATCTCTTTTCTTCCTGCAGTGCACAGGTGTCTCTAGAAAAAAAAAAGACTGATCCAGAATTACATGCAGAACAAGAAAAACAGTGGTCAGTCCTTCTAGTGCATGTTCTTCTGCAATCTGAAGTACCAGCAAGGAGTGATAGGCAAAAGGGCTGCTCCCACACCTAAACAGGTGTTACAGGAACAAGTACCAGCCATTTCCAATGCGACAAGTCACAGGCACTACTCTTCTAGTACTTCCTCATCTAGCAGACAGAAGGATGTTTTGCAGAACACACTAGCAGCTTCCTCTCCCCAGATTTTTGACCCCACATTCAGCAAGTATTCTCTTTTGCTTAAAGTAGAGGGAAGAGGAGCTTTCAGGAGCATAGCCCGGAATGGTGCCGGGGACAGAGACAGTATCAAAGAGCAGATCACAGTGCACTGAATCATTATCCCCCTTAAATCCATGAGAATTACTGCCCTGCTTCTTTTAGGTAAACACAGGAAAGTTTTCTGATACCAGCCAGCTGTAAGAAATAACTACATGAAGCAATAAACATGGGCCTACCATTGTCAGTGATCCCAAAGCAACTATTACTCTAGGGCTCGAACATGAGAATAGCCTGTCTGGCTACTGCACAGTCAGCAGTACTAGAGAATCTCAAGATTGAATACTGCCAGCAGTTCTGATGACATGGTTTTGACTTTCCTAGTTGGGTGGGCACTACAGGAATAAGAATACATTCTGCAACACTGGCAACTTTAATTCCAGCCTGCACTGGAGCTATAGCTTTCACATCTGGAGGATTCCTCTTCTGACCACTAGTCCACTTGCACTCACTTCCTTTTTTACTTAAGAAAGGACCAGAATTGCCCAGATAAATCATTTCACTCCTGAACACAAGGTGAGCAAGGCAGCCTGCAACTGTGGAGTAGAAGTTTGCTTAGGAACAACTGCAATTAAGCACTGCTCTTGCACAGTCATGCTCCCAGCATGTGTCGTCTTCTTGCTGAGGATACAGTTGTTACAGCACACAGAGACCTGCTACTCTTTGGAAAAGCACATCAGTCTAATTGCATCTGACCCTCCCACCCTGCCCAACAGAAGCAAAGCTCTATGGAATAGGAGGGAGCAGGCAAAGGTGTAACTCTGTTGAGGCAACTGTTTGTGACTCACACTCAAGGAAGCCACCTTTCTTTTAGACAGCCTCTGAATGGCACCACTGGGAGTCCGAGTACTCTTGAGAATGTCACACTTGCTGATCTGCAAAACCTCCCTCCAGTAAAAATCCATGGCTCTAGATACCAACTTCAAGTGGTTTGTTTTTACAAACAAAGTCCTGGCTACCAATCAGAAAGAGTGCAGCTGTATAATACTTTTAAACTAAACTAGAAAGAGAAGGATCGCTTATGTACTTGAATCTACAACAGACTTCCCATAAGCAGCCTGAATTGAATGCCAGGGAGCCAGTTGTGTTTGCCAGCATACAGGTATCAGATGTACATAACCCTTGGAAATGTCTCCCACCTGGACAAAGTCAGGGAAAGATAATAAAGCAAACCCCATGATGTCATGAGCCTGTATGAAGAGCAAGTCACCAAGTTTACAGGCAGATAAAGAACTGAGTGTTCCTTCTGCCATGACCTAGTCTCCCTGGGTACAGGCATGTATCAGAGGTTTGTTATAGAGAACAGAGACCCCAATTCTGGAACAGAGAGACAACACAAGAGTTCTTTGATGGAAAGAAAAGCCACAGAGGTTTGCAGTTTATGAAGAGAAGCTATTTTTAGATGACAGGCGAAGCAGAGCATTCTTTCCTGTATACTGTCAATATCAAACCAAGAATTCACACAGACAAAAGCCTACAGGACAGCAAGTGCACGCTCCTCACGTTTGCATAAGTTGGACAACAGATAGCAAAGCTGTCACTTGAAAGGTTATGTCAAGGCACAACATAATGCATCCTGACTGCAGACAGATTTTTTAGAGACACAGGAACAGCAAACGTGAAAAAACAGAGTATGCAAGGATACACTGTACTACCAGAAAAATCACTTCTTACTTACGAAATAAAACATTTCAGCACAGGGTGGCTGCCTGAACAGGGTATGTCTTTGCCAAACAGGCCCAAGGCAAACTAGCATCCTGAAGCCCAGGCCAAAGCAAGCAATGCTGGATGAGGATGCCAAGACAAGCAGCTTGCTGCAGCCAGAGTCTGTAAACTTGATTATACATGTTGGCTGCTACAAGAAGCACTCATGGCCTCAGTGTACACAGCCCTCCAGACAGCTCTCAAAGCTTCACAACACTGGGAAGAGAACTCTGTGTGTGTTAACATGAAAAAGATCACAGAGCAGATGAATCCAAGGATAATGTGCATATAAAACTTGAAAGCTTCAGCACCATTTCTTGGGTCAGTCCCTTGAGATCAAAAACTGAAGAACGGGGCTAACAAGGGAAACAGTATCCAGCATCGGTCCTCCCTGTGCCTGAAGGTGGTCCAACCAAAAGTGATTTCTACCAATCTCTGGCACAACTGATGTGGAGGTGGAGGAACATGCATACATACATGCCTATCATGCCAGATAACCTTGAAAGGATTAGAGGCCTTTTTCTGTTTGAGCAGTTTGTCCCATAGGCAAGGGTCACCTCCAAAAAGCCTTACCTGACCCAATTTTGATCAGTCCGTTGTGCTGAATGAAGATGGTGTCACAGGTCAGGTTACCATGGATGATTGGGGGATCACAGGAGTGGAGGTAGCTAGAGATTCAGAACAGAGCACTGGTCAGGAGACTACCAAGGCTGCAGCCAGGAATCCCTTCCTTCATCCCTTCCCTGTCTCAAGCAACATCAGAAGAGAACAGGAGGGCAAAGGCCATATGCCAGGGATTTACAATAGCAGGGAGGTAGAATTAAGTGACTGTACATCAGCCTCTAGGCTAGGAGAGAATCATGAAAACTAAGCAATTGTCTCTAACAAACAATCTCCAGAACATGGGGGGAAAAAGAAAGCTTTCTCTGATCAGTTCTGAAGAAACCCAGGGTACCAGGGGTAAAGAAACTATTTCATCCATCCCAGTACTGCTAGGTGGGTCCTAAAAGGGTTCCAATTTTATACAAAAAATATCAGAGCCTTACTCTGGCCCTACTCGCAGGGCATCAAAAAAAGCACTCAGTGCTGTATAAACATGATTGGTCATGTCTACCAGCAGGCACAAATAAAGCTTTTCAGTGCTTGAGGTCCCAGGTATATTTGAGGCTACCTGGTTTTGCACCTCAGTCTGCTTGATTTTATGTTAGCAGCCAGCACAAATAAGGACTGTCAGCTCCCAAAAGATTATTAGAATCCCAACTATTCATCAACAGCTATATTTAGCCAAATAGCAATAGAACTTTCTCTATGGAGTGGGAGTCGTGCTCTGACATCTGGGTTTGTTTTTTTTTTTTTTCCAAGGCTGTTACTAGCTATACACCAACTCTGGCTCAGGTAGAGAAGAGTATTTAACTCTGGCTCAGGTAGAGAAGAGTATTTAAAACCAAAACAAAAAAAACCCCACACATTCTATTCAATTGACTTGCACTAAGATGGCTGCAGAAAATCTGCATCATGAAGAAAAGTATAGATCCACATACGCTTCTAACAATATCACACCACAATAATTATGAATCCACTACATCCTACAGGGCTGCAGCCTGGCAAGACTAAGAAAATCTTCCTCACTCATCTCACATGGAATTTGATTTTTCTGAGACTTCTTTGCAACATCCTCTTGGCCACGGTTAGATCCAGGTTACAAAGTTGGATACTCTGGAGAGCTCCCTGATGCTCAACTCCCACACTCACTATCGTATCAGTCACAACTGTCAGGATCCAAAACCTACATTGCACCTGTTTATTTTAGAGGCTTCAATATTGTCTAACTGAAGACTCTGGGATTGTTATATAAAGTGCAGTTGACGCTCTGCAGACTGTGACTGGGATGAGACTCAGGCTGGGTGACTGAAAGTGCTCTCCAGGCTCCACTCCATGAAGTTTGCTAACATTTGGCAGCATGTATGTTTACAGCTTTTAATATTCTAGCACAAAAGATGCTACACTTAAACAGATGGCCAGACCACAAGATCAGTAACTCACATACCTGAGAGCAGATAGGATCTGGGTACACCATCGCTTCCAGGCCTACAGACACAGGAGCAAAAACAATAAAAATCATTCAAGGAAGAGGAACCAATTCATAGTTCTGTCATTCATAGCCTGTTCATATGAAGGAATATACACTCCATTCTGTGGCATCTTAGCTTTTACCCAGTACAGGTGTGTAGGAAGTAAGAAGAGGATCAGTACTCTCATGCTCAGTTTAGTTTCTGCATATTCGTATGGGTCAAGAAACACACCTCCCCTCCTAACTCCTCTCATGCACAGATGCCTTCCCTCTCTCCTGTATGCACACATGGAAAGGACATGCCTGTCACACCATACGTATGAAGCTGCAGAACTGCTGGAAACAAAGCAAACAGCATAGAACAGCTGTCCAAAAGAACCTGCAACTAAACTAGTTTACAGTAATAAAAAGAAATTGCAACCACATGTTATCACCAGGTTGCCTTCTCATCAGGATCCTCTGCTGAAAGAGCCTTCCAGAGGCTGATGGCACTAAGTGAATATATGAATATAGGCATACATGAAAAAAAGAGTTACCTTTTCATTCATCGTTTTGTGGTTTTTCTTTGTCTTCTTCAGGAACTGTTTCAAGCTCCCTGAAGACATATATTCAGTGATGAAGATCACCTGTAGGGGCAGTATGAGACATTACCCTCTGCTTCACTAATTACCTACAGAACATGCAGTGAGAAAACCCAACAGACTGTTTGTTTTACTTACCCTGGCCTTATTCTCCTTCACATCAGCCCAGTATTTGTGAAACTTCACAATGTTCAGATGTTCCAGCTGAATCAAGTTGTCAAACACCGCTTTAACTTTTTCCTTAACATCAGAGAGACAAACACATGCAACATCAGAGACCACATCAGCCCATATCTTACTTCCTTCTTGTGTCTTGGTCCCCTTAAACAACACTGTACACTTTAAACTCCTATGCTAAGGACAAACAGCATCTGATTTCATTCCACACTGCACCTTAGCTGAGCATGGTTTGATCACCAAGACTAAATCAACACAAGAGCCCATGGAAATAGCATAATGACAGTTCTCTGTCACGTTTTCTGCACAGGCCAGGCTTAAGCTGAATTTGCTACATTTGAGCAGCACGGCACTCCAAATCCAGCCAATAATCCACATGAAAGGTCACCAGTATCTATAATCCCACCCTGGTGCAAGGTATGTTTCCCACATCTTGTTGGGAAACACATAGACTTACTTCCTGAAGCTTAAAGTTCTTCCGCTCAGAAAACTGAACCTCATTCCAAACAACTTCCACACCTTCCTCTGTATCCATGGCCAGGTAGGCACTATCGATCCCTGGGACATTGCGCTGATTCACCTGTATGGGAAGGATGGAGACAGATGTGAGTTCTAAGCCAGGAAGACCAGATCATTACCATGCATCCTTCATTTGAGTATTATGAACTTTACCCATTAACTTTTAATTCAATGAGTGTTCCCAGACAGGATTGTGCACATGTATTTCAGGAATGGTACATACCCAAATGCGAGTACATTGTAGGCTGCATACGCAGCAAGACCTAGGCATATTCGAGGAAAAACTTCTTTTGCAGAAAGGCTGTTTTGTAGTATAAGCTGCCTTTTGGCAACAATACATTAGATTTTTATGTTTTACGATACCCGTAGTTCATTTAGCCACAAAAAAACCCCTCCAGCCATACAAAAGGGATACAAAAAAAGTCTCAAGAACTCTGACACAACTTTCTGGAGGAATTTTCTGAAAGGTGATGAGACACAAAACTCAAGAGAGGAAACTGATCCAAGCAGAGAGAAACAAAGATAAAGCTGCAAGTTGGGAATACACTTAGGAATTGATTACACAATTGAAACTGCTACAATAATTTCTTTAGTTAATAAATGCAAAAGTTAACCCAGCACAAGTACATCCACACCTAATATTAAAGACATAGACAAGCACTAAGAAAGCAACAAGGTAAGAGGAGGGTACCTGACAAAGCAAAAGTTTAAAGCCTAGCATGAGAATGGCTAGAGCTGCGGAAGTACTTAATGCTAAAAGACCTGCAGAGATACAAGATGAACAACACTCCCAGCAGCAAAGTTCACCATAATACTGTTTTTCCTCAGATATGTAGCATCATCCAAAGATGTATATGGGTTCCTCCCTCCAACATCTAGAGCATCTTGCTGTTCTGTAATGCCTTTTACATGCTATTTCGCAGGCATGCAGAAGTTATGGTCCAGTTATGGTTATAGTCCTACTGCACCAGGCAATGTGCAGTGATAAAACTGGATTCCTGTCTCAAAGTACTTACAGAAGAGAAGACAGAGGGTAGAATTTACCTTGTAATTGTCACCATCAACCACTACTATTCACATCAACTGGCCACATACGCAGAATCACTTCAATTCCAGCTGATCCAATTCTCCCCTTGAGGTAAAAGTTAATACAGAGATCTGGCTAGCAAATTCAGACTCATCTTCCACTTACATTACCTCAAAGTCCTGGCCATTTCACAGCTTTTCCTACTCATATGCCTCACCTTCTCTTCCCTCACCAGGAACCCCATCAGCATCCCATTGCTGGAAGCTTTTCACCATACATAAGTGCTTCCTCAAAAATCCCTTCCCCCTTGGCAGCCACTTTTACATGATCAAATTTACTCAGTTTCAGCTACAGTGTTATGCTAATGAGAACTGATGCAAATGTTCTGCCACCCACAACACTTAAATGAATTAAACACTATGCTATAGGAAATAACTACCGATAACACAATACCAACTAATAAAACTAAGAGAAAGAAACCAGTTTTTAATGGGCAGTGCTTTTAACTCTGGTAGACTAGGTACAGGCTCAAAGCATCCAGCTGACCATACTGAAATGCAAAAAACCTAAGGTTTGTATTTATAAAGAAACTCTGTTGTATGAGGTGGGTACCAAGAACAATTTGTAAGTCACGCTAACCATCAGCTGAACTTGAGCTCCTAATACAATGCATAATGACAAGGACTAACACAGCAACAGAACATGTACAAATAAGAATTGAGAAAAGAAAGGAGTCCACTGAGGTAATAAATTTACTATTCTACAATATCAACTTTAAAAGTTTGCGTTATAAAAATCTGTTCATTGGATGCTAAACTGAGAGTTGCTGCTGACTCTCTTGAGGGACAAGAGGCCTTGCAGAGGCCTCTAGATAGCTTGGAGCATTGGGAAATCATCAACAGCATGAAACTGAGCAAGAACAAATGCCAGATTCTGCACTGGGGACAGAGTAATGCCAGGCACAAGTCTAAACTGGGAGAGGAGTAGCTGGAGAGCAGCCCTGCAGAAAGGGACCTGGCAGTGCTGGTCGGCAGCAGCGCAACAGGAGCCGGCAGTGTGCCCTGGCAGCCCAGAGGGCAAACCGCACACAGCGTGAGTAGCGGGCCAAGAAAGGGGATCGTCCGGCTGTCTTCAGCACTGGTGCGGCCTCACCTCGAGTACTGTGTGCAGTGCTGGGCCCCACCATTTGAGAAGGATGTTCACGTCCTCGAACGCCTCCAAGAGGAGGGCAACGACGCTGGTGATGGGGCTGGAAGGCATGTCCCCTGAGGAGCGGCCGAGGACTCTGGGTTGCTCTGGTTTGGAGAGAAGGAGGCTGAGGGGCGACCCCTCTGCAGTTTCCTGAGGAGGGGACGTGGAGAGGGAGGTGCTGAGCTCTTCTACCTGGGATCCAGGGACAGGACGCCTGGGAATGGTTCAAAGCTGCATTGGGGGAGGTTCAGACTTGATGTGAGGAAGCATTTCTTTGCCGAGAGGGTGTTCAAACCCTGGAACAGGCTTCCTGGAGAGTTGGTCAATGCCCCAAGCCTGTCAGGGTTGAAGAGGCATTTGGGCAATGCCCTTAACAACGTGCTTTAACTTTTGGTCAGCCCTGAAGCGGTCAGGCAGTTGGGCCAGATGATCCTTGTAGGTCCCTGCCAGCTGAACTAGTCTATTCTACTCCATCAGTAGCTTGACAACTTAGACTGACAGCCAATCAACATAGGTTGGATTCTTTTTTATGATCTTCCAGGGGAATCCTAACAGGCCCAACAATATTCTGAAATTGCAGACGACACACCAGAGTGATAAATGACTACAAGAACAGTATAACTAGAGTGAAACAGATTGCTCTCTAAACTGAGCAGTAAACCACCGTGATAAAACCAGATGCAATGGGGTGACACAGGTAGGAATAAAGGATATAGGTCATCATAAAGACAGCCTGAGCTACAGAAAATAACTATTTAAAACAATCATAGAAGACAAGCAGCTTAACATGAACAATCCCATTCCCTTCCCACCACTTGCCTGCTGCATAACTGAGGGGTGAAATGTCCGAGATTTGATTTAAGGAGATGTTCAACATATTTATCATAAGAATTTGATTTTATATATATATATATACACACATACACACACCCCCCAGGTCAGGCTTGTTATGTTTCATCATTAAAGAAAGCTGAAAGAATGAAGATAATTAAGGACAGAACATTTATTCTTTCAAATTTTAGTATAAAAAATATCCTGGGGATGACAGTAGCATGAGAACACCTAGTACAATTAATAAAGCTGAATGCCAAAAGGCTTTAAACAAGCCCCCAGCCAACAGAAAGGCAGGTATGTGTTAGTATTGCAGGGACAAGATAAAAGCCATGACTACCAACACCCAGTGCCCATGCATCCCTCCACATTCTCTTCCTTCATCACACTTGCTGCCTATTCAAAGGCCTTCTAGCTTTACTGGATTAATTAAGTCCTCAGGTACTGACAACTACTCAAAGTCCGCCCTGATAATACAGCCAGTGGATGTGGATTTATTGTATCTTCTCCCATTTCTGGGCAAGTTAACCAAATGTAAATAATTTCCATGACTCGTAGACAATATTCCAGGGCACCAGATATGACCCAGGACACCAAACCCATCTGACATCACTGATGGTAATCCTCAGTTCAAGAGGAGATTCAACAGCTTGGGCAGAAGAGTAAAAGGAGAAAAATGCAGACAACTGAGAAGGCGACAGCCAAATCACTGTTTCACATCCCTCTCCATGCACAGCAAAGTGGAATCCTAAACCCTCATGAAAGCATGTTCTGGCACTTGCCCTGTACCTTCCCAAGGGTTACAGCCAGCCATTGCCTCTGAGCAGCTATTGGTGATTGATGGATGGTTGCAAGCTTAACAGCTCACAGTTTAGAAGCAATGTGGCAGTTAACACTATTGTAAACAGAGGTAGCTGTAGGAATATAAATTTCAACTTCTCCATGAACCTGACTGAGCAAGAGGAAATAAAAATGGCATGTTCACAATGCTGCCTTCCATGCCTTGCCCTGAAGGGCAAGGAGTGCAACCAGCAAGGTACGTAGCCTGGTACACCCATGCCCTGAAGAGATGACAGAAATACTGTTCTCGCCCTGAAGAGCGCTCAGGACTTGGGCATCAACACAGGATGAAGATGACGCAGGTTCTCTCCTCACTTTGCCCTAACTTCCTGCAAGCTTTGTCAAGTAATTTAAGACTGGTTTAACTTGTTTAACTTTCAGTGGTCTTTTATGACCCAGACCAAAGACAACAAGCTGCTCATGAACTATGCTAATGAAACAACAAAAGAAGAATGGCTCAAAATACCCCGTGTTCCTAGAGATAATGTATTATTCTGAAGTGTTTCTTTCCCAGAAAGCCCACATAGACTAGGTAGCTTTTAAACTATGAGGGAAGAAGTTAAGTGAACTCAGTTAAGCATGAATTTCTGAAGTACAACAGAGGAAGCAGTTCCACAACCACAACAGATTTACAGCAGAAATACTAATGTAGCTCTTTGTTCATATAAACAAGAGGTAAAGAAACTCAGGAAGAATTTCAAGTGAATTTAATTAATTAAATGGGAGTGGGGGAAAGAGATTTAAATGCTGTTACTTCAAGGCATAACTTAGCTTTAAGGGAAAAAAGGGAAAGGCAGGTTATTCCAATTGTCCAATGCATATTTCTTTCATAGCTCTCAAACTTCTAGGTATCTATCACTGAAAGAACACAGACTTTTGGAGAGACGCTCTATAGTTCACATGATCTGACAATTAAAAAAAAACAAAACCAAACCCCAAAAACAAACCGGCCTAAGCCACAAGTGACAGCAATGATTTAGAATCAAGAAAAAACACACAAAAAGTATAAAAATTGGAAAAAAAAACCTAAATAATTAGAATATCAGTACAGAATGAAACTGCACATTGAAGAAAAGAAATCAGGAATGGCAGCACATTAGGCCAGACACAAAAAGCCAGGTATCTGGTTAAGAGTAGCATGAATATGTTAAAAAGTTACCCTGGTCACTTGTTTAGGCCAGAGAAAAAAGATCAAAGCTCTGCTCAACCAGCTTGGCAAAAGCTTGACAACAGAGATAATATACCTACAGAAGACAGTAGCTGGACCACAGAGAAACATTACTTCTCACCAAACTGTGAGGAAACAAAAAGTAGCATGTTTACCAACAGAAAGAGGAAACAAAAGCAGCTGTCTCAGAGATTTGAAGCTAATCTAGAGTGTAACAAAATCAAAGAATGCAAGATCCACTGCAGGCAAAGGGGAAAGAAAAAAATCCAAGCAGCAAGCCTACTTCATGTTTTTAAACAAACAGACAGCACTGGCCTTTGCAATTATACTCACAGTAGTAAAATGCTTGAAAGGTGTTAATTCAAAAAGAAAATTAAAATAACTAGCGTAATATAACAAACTCAAGGAAAGGAAGGTATCAATTATTACCATGGCTATACAAAAGTATAAGGAAAAGAAAATCTGACTATCACCAATGCATCAGTTGTTTTTTTCCAGACAGCTACATGCTAGAACAAGTAATAAGATAAAATACATTAGCAGTAAGCTTGTCTATGTAACCAAACGAACAAATCTTGACCATTTAAATACAGAGTTAAAAGCCTTCCATGAGTTGGAGCTTGCCCTCACTTGTAATTTCACCAATGCAACAGCTCAGGAGATGCCCTCTTGAGAAACAAGTCAAAACGAGACATACTTTTTAAGCACATATAGACGGTGTCCCTGCCACCTCCCAGAGATTCCTGCCCCATGCTGGCCCACACAGCTGGACTGCAAAGGGCAGAGCACAGCTCAGAGCCAGGTCACTGTTCACAGAGCCCTGTTCCACCCTGTCAGCAAGAATGACAACTGTTCTGTAGAAAAGCAGTGAGTTTTGAATCATACCACTGTCATGCAGACTGTAGCCCCGTGGCCAGTCCAGCCTCTCCAAAAGCATTTTGACAGTTCTGGCTAAACAACATACTGAGGGACAGGCTTCACTAAAAATTCCTGTCAGATAACTCTCCAGTCAGTAGACTAGCAACTTAAAAAAACCTGTAAGTATGACAAGAGTCAATTTGCTCTGAACAGAAAAAGCACTGCTCTTGCTATCCCACAAGGGATACATGCATCCTTCCCATCCATTTAATGGATAACAGAAACAAACATGTAAGTTGTCTACTAGGAGCCCAAAGGGACAAATGCTTGGTTTCATTCAGTGCTTCAAAACAAATGAGCAATCCAATGGAGTCAGAGAGAGTTCAATCTTACCAAGCTGAACTAGGGAAGCAGGCAGAGGCGATGAATGTCCCATCCCTAACTGCCAAAGGGAAACAGAAACAGCACAGCAAAATAAATAAGGGAGTGGGGAAGAAAACCCAATATCCTCCAAATAAAAAACCATTCAGATAGAAGTCCATCAGGAAGGTTACGGTAACTCACCAGTACCTCTATATTTACTACACTATTATCACCCCTGTACTGTTAACCAAAACCCTCATCAAACATACGACACCAAAGACGTACCACAGATAGTTCATATCCCTGAGAACAGTTAGAAATAAAACTGACTGGGAGGTTCGGGAAGCTCTCAGTACTGAGCCCTGGGCTAGTAAGCTCAGATGAGTGCCAGTAACGCAAAACACCAGGAAGAGGGGAAAAAACAGACAGGATAAACTCCAAGTTAGCTACTTTCATTCTGCACTAGCCCATCCTGTTATTCTGAGATACTTTCACTTGGTAGAGAGATCTTCAAATCACTGCAGATAACTCTGAAAAGCATCACTTGGTCTTAGGAGGTGTTAAAACATCAATATTAGGAATTACAAGGAAAGGAATAGAAAAAGCCATTAAAAATGGTATACTGCTGTAAGTACAAATGGGCTTGTAAAAATCACTCATGGCACACAGAATACAAATAGAAAGTAATTATTTCACATTTCTGATAATACAAGAGCGAGAAAGCAGCCAAGGAAGTGATCAAACATCGTATTTTAAAGAGAACGATGAGGAAGCACTTGATCCTGACATATATATATATATAAATAAATTAAACTGTAAAGCTGACTACCATGGGATATATGTCAGAAGTTAAAATGACTGCAAGTTGAGATTAAACTAGCTATCTGAAACGTGTGCATTTGTAACTACTAAATACAATAGTCCAAATACACTACCTGGCTCAAATTTCCTCAACTCCTGATTATCGTGAGAATGTGTCACAGCAAACATCTTAGTCTTTTTCCCATTCTTCTCCTGTTCACTTTCTTATTTGGTGGTTTAACAGCAGAAGCTCTGGCTCTGCCACCTAAACATGAAAAAGCTAGAGCAGAATTCCACATATTCACAAGACATTAATTTTCTATCCAGAATGGGAGTATTTTAATTAGACATTTTCTCTTCATTCTTGCTACTGCTGTAATCACAGTTTTAGAAGTTGTATTATTCCACCTTCTGCATTTTAAGAGTTGTTCACTCAACTCCAGGCAGAGCTGCAGAAGTCTGCCTGAACTAACAGGCAAAAAAAGTTTCATCGAACTACTGTGGAAAGATATCTGGGTAAGGGCTATTCAAGGTAGAAGCAAGAACCACGTCAGTGATCAGAAGAACCACAACAGGGCAGGGAACCCAGACAGCCTAATCCATGATGGATGAAACACTGAACTAAGGACTCCCAAGGCCGCAAAGGTGAGCAAATAAGTCATTGTCCCTATAAGGAAAACCCACTGTAGGCAATTCAACAGGAGAAACCCCTGCAGCAGTATTACGCCAAGTGGACACGTTGCATACACGAATACAGGCCTTACAATAGGATGTCGGAGACAGGCAATTTTGGGATCGAACAAGAGTATTTGCGTACAATATTCATGGGATGTTCAAGGGAAGGGCCAAAAGCGTGGAAAAAGAAGGATCAAGATGAGTTGCTAGCCAAGTCCTGCGTCTGGTCACCGTCGCCTGAACTATCATTTTATTAAATTATTTTCCAAACTATTTTCTGTGCAACTGTGCTCCTTAGTCTCTGTGTATGTGCACACACAAGCACACAGATCTGCTAGTGAACTTCAAGCCAGACTAGCCAGAAAGTTAGGACAAGAGGTCTTAGGGCCAGATTTTGCAGAGACAGAGAGCCTGGGAAACAGGTATTAGAGACATCCACAAAATGGGACTTTCCCTGAGCACTGATCCTTAGAAACAGGATACAGCTATTCATGTCACCCATGTTAACATGGGATGCTTGGAAAAGCTCCATGCTCCCTCCCATTTGTGCTAACCTATTTATTTCTGGCTGGCCATGCTTTTACAGCGTCTCTGTCTATCCAGATTTGCTATGCAGCCTCACTGCAGGCAGGACCTGGAACCAGAGGCAGCAAGCAGCCTCTCCCCTCCACTGGCCCAGCAGTAAGTTTCTTCCCAAGCTTAAGCCTCACTGTAACATATGACCCCCACCAAACAGACAGCAGCAACCACAATATTGGGATTGCTCCCCTGGGCCTCCCCATGCAGGTCTAAAGAGACAGAGGTCTGACAAGGGGAAGGCTCTGGTGCTGGTAGAAAGCTGCATGGACCATGCTATTTTTTAGAACAGCTCTGTAAAGAACACAGAGCAAACCCTATCCCTCAGTCACAGGCAGCTGGAGCATAACTAGCACCTCTAACCACCCAGGAAAGCTAGAAAAGCAGCAGGCAGCTGTCCTGGCTGCACCTGCTCCCCCACTGAAGCAGCACAAAGGCTGAGAAGCGATGCTGGCTGGGGCGGCACTAAGCAAGCTGCCAGCTGTCTGTTACAGTCAATAAGCAAGAACATAATGGGTCTGTAGACAACAGGCCCAAGACAAAGGCTCAATTCCGTCTACATCCTGCAGTGCCCCTCATCTCATTCAAGCACATCTCAAGGGTTCATTCCTTCCAGGAAGCCGCCAGATGAGCCGATAAAAATGTTAAAAGGCTGCACATACTCCCTCTTTTGAGTATCTTCCCAATGGTCAAGTAAAATCATAAAAACTACAGCATGGCATTAATTTTCTCCACCAACTGGAAAAAAACAGGTCCACTGCCAAAGCCTGTCAAAAAGCTGGCAGCCCTCCTAGCACTAGTTTGCTTTGAGAATCTCTGCAACCCATCCTCTCTCTGGCAGCAGAATCCAAAGCTCAGAGCATCTCAAATGCCACCCTTCCAAGGAACAATGCCTCACTTTCCCACACACAGACACTCAGATGTGTGATAGGAAAAGAAAGACTGGCGCTTATCTTTTACTACCTCAGCAAGCTTCTTTCCAGTCACAACAGCAGCTAAGAAATCAGACTCAAGTATCACAGAATCCAAACACCCAGTCTACTGGCATTTTCTCTCCAAGAATCCTGTACTCTGTCTCCTTGAAGAAATGTAAATCCAGAGGTGCAAAAGTCATCAACCAGCTCCAGATGAAAAATGATATGAGAAATTAAGACTCCCACTAGGAGTGAAAAGACAACAGAGAGGTGAAATAAAGATGCAGTAGACCCAGCATTTCATTTCATGTCTTTCTGGGTTCAGCTTCTCATAAACCACAGCTCCTTCCTTAACATTTGATAGCACTAGCATGTATCAAGAGCATCTGTTAGCTTGAGCACTAAAATTCAGCTGTAACATCCAGCCACCTAGCCATTAAGGGCTCCCTGAACAGCTGGGAACCACCTAGCCAAATGACTGCAAGGTCTTTCATAAGAAAAAGAGAAGCAAACCAATGGCAATGGTGCTGAATATACTAAATTTCTGAACTGCCAGCAACTGTATACAATGAAGAATAGCAAGACTGAACACTGAACTCAGATATACCCCCAGGCATACTGCCTCAAATACTGCTCCTCAAGTTCTGCACCTGACCTGATACCCAGGTCCACATGGAACTTCAACATCCTATCTTAGCCTGCACGCCACAGTAAAGGAAGCTATGAAGAGCTGCACCTTTCATCTAGTTTACCCAACAGTGGAAAATACTAGATAGGAAAACAAGAATTAATCAATGTAGCAATCACTGTAGGCACAGACACACTTATATACAAGAGATTTGTCTCCAGGGACGAGGCAAAAACAAACCTCTCAATCTCAGCAGCCACTGAAGTGGGGGTATAACATGGAAAGTGCTCCAGCAGCTGAGCTCGCAAAAAAGTTAGTAATACCTCAAGCAAAGAACAACAACCAGACAACTACAAGGTCATTTCTTTCTCAAGGGAGATCGTTGATGGCTAGCAAGAACTCAAACATCACCTTTCAGCCACCCCAGAAATCAGCCCCAAGATTTTGGAATCTGTAGGAAAGAAGTACAACCCCCGTGTATGCCATCCACACAGGACTGAGCGAGTCCAAGTTTCCAGTCAAGGGACTGAATGCAAGCAGGACTACACGAATTTTACAAGGTTCTCCCGCTAAACTTGAGCAGCCTGACATATCCTCAGAGAAAGGGCAAAGGTATTTACGCAGAGACTGGTACTCTTTCTCCCATTATCTCTCTTTTCTCCTTTAAGTGCCAGGCTTCACATCCTTGCAGTCTTGTGTGTCAGGGAACGAAGCAGCACTCGGCAAGAGCTGTACCACAACTGACTATACCTCACAAGGAGCCCGCAGAAGAGAAAGCCTAGCATACCCAAGTCTGCTCGGCCCTTTTCTCTCTCTTAACCATGACAGACATGCTCACACACGTTACCAAACTGGGAACCTGCTTGTTCCCATATCCACAATATGATACAGATTCACTCAATAGCACTAAAGGGGTTATTTACTAAGCATGTTACAAAGATGTCAACAAAGTATTTACAATAAAGTCTTAGCTTATACCATCACACAGTGTTTTCCTATCCAGAAAAGGTATAGAAAGAAATCCAGTCAATAGACAGCTATTAAACACATGACAAACTACAGGACCATCTAAGTCTGTGAATGGTTAAGTCTCTCCCACTAACAGATTTACTGGGTTGAAAATGAAAAAAGATTCTGCTGCAGCAGAGCACAAGTTTTCCTACAACTATATTGAGGCCACTTTTCTGCTTGATAGGTGTAGCTCTCAGGGACAGCAGACACTGAGTCCGAGCTCTCAGTTTCAGGTTTAATACCAGCCAGTAGCAGGAGTCTAAAAATGAACCGCAAGTGTGCCGCTGCAATCCATCTCTATTAAGAAGTTTCTATTCCTAGGAGGCATAGCAGATAATTCTGAAGATACTTGGACAACCCAAGAAAAATAAATTACGCATGCATGCTGACTGAAAGAAGAAAATGGGGTGTCACAAGGGGACAGCAGAAAAAGAGGGTTTTGTCAGGCAGAAAAGCCAAAAGGGACCAAGGCAAGCACAAGCTTGGAGAGCCTGTCAGCCTCAGTCTCTCCCTCCTGTGACTCCCCTAACTTCATGCTGTGGGTCCTTTTTCTATGTCTCTCTGCCACGAGACAAGATTCCCCTGCTAAAAGTTTATCTTCAGCTCCTTGCAGAGGCTAAAGCCTCACCTTTGTATATGTTAGGAGAGCAACCAGATGTGTGGATACAATGCATAGAGGGATTCAGCTCAGGCAGGAAAGCAATACAGTTTGCAACACACCAGGAGACCCACGATTGCAAAGTATACGCAGCAGCGGCAGCATGAGAAAGCAGATTGTCACGGTCCCTGTGGTGCTTAAGGACAGGAGAGAGATGCCTGAAAATGCCCAGGTTGGTTATACAGTGCAGGAAAGAGCAGAGTGATACCAAGTCTTCTCTTGTGTAAATTGTTCAACCAACAGAAAATAAGTATCCTATGGGACAAGCTACATTTACTCTCTCCCCTCTTAGCCATCTCAATCCGGCAGCAACTTCACCCTTCAGGTATATCAAAGCATGACCACATGCACTATTCATTAAACATTCCACAAACCAGCCAACTTTGGGGAAGGTAAGCGTTATCTAGTTAAAATAGGTTCTTAGTTAAAAATTTCACAGCAGCTTTTAAAATTAAATGACTACTCTGAACTTTCACAACAATTACACACTTTGCACTACAGAAGTTCCCTGCCTCTACGAAAATTTACCATCAATGAACTCAACATAACCCTTTCTTAGTTTAAGCAGGAATAGAGTAGAATATAGACTAGTTCAGCTGGCAGGGACCTACAAGGATCATCTGGCCCAACTGCCTGACCGCTTCAGGGCTGACCAAAAGTTAAAGCACGTTGTTAAGGGCATTGCCCAAATGCCTCTTCAACCCTGACAGGCTTGGGGCATTGACCAACTCTCCAGGAAGCCTGTTCCAGGGTTTAAACACCCTCTCAGCAAAGAAATGCTTCCTCACATCAAGTCTGAACCTCCCCCAATGCAGCTTTGAACCATTCCCAGGCGTCCTGTCCCTGGATCCCAGGTAGAAGAGCTCAGCACCTCCCTCTCCACGTCCCCTCCTCAGGAAACTGCAGAGGGGTCGCCCCTCAGCCTCCTTCTCTCCAAACCAGAGCAACCCAGAGTCCTCGGCCGCTCCTCAGGGGACATGCCTTCCAGCCCCATCACCAGCGTCGTTGCCCTCCTCTTGGAGGCGTTCGAGGACGTGAACATCCTTCTCAAATGGTGGGGCCCAGCACTGCACACAGTACTCGAGGTGAGGCCGCACCAGTGCTGAAGACAGCCGGACGATCCCCTTTCTTGGCCCGCTACTCACGCTGTGTGCGGTTTGCCCTCTGGGCTGCCAGGGCACACTGCCGGCTCCTGTTGCGCTGCTGCCGACCAGCACTGCCAGGTCCCTTTCTGCAGGGCTGCTCTCTAGCCACTCCTCTCCCAGTTTATACTTGTGCCCGGCATTATTTTCCCCTTGTGAACCAATATATTTTAAGTTATATTAGTCAATATAGTTTATCCTAGGCTGCTGTAGCTAAAATATGACCGAGTAATTCACAATCCTGCCAACTCGACTGCATTAACAACCAAAACTTTTTTCCTCCCCCCGCCTCCCCAGACAGCCTCTGCTGACTTGCTAACTTACTCTGGACACAAACCGAGCACCCTGAGCCTGATGCGCTAGCGAGCACCCTGTGTGCCTGAGAACCCAGCCATCGGCCAGGGCTGCTGAGCTCCCCTGTGACTCGGGTGACTGCAGCGGAACAAAGACGGAGCCAGCGACGGGAGATGCGGGCAGAAGCCCCGCAACAGAGGGGGCCCCCTTCCCCGGGGCCAGCGCCGGGAGCCGAACACCGGGGGAGCCGCCGCCGGGACGAGGGAGAGGGCGTCGCTGGGCGCGGCCAGGGAGGCGAGCAGCCTACGGGAGCTGGCGCTGGTGATGAAACGCTTCCCGCTCCCTGCCATTGGCGAGAGCAGCCGTCCTTCGCGGAGCCGCCCCGCCTGCCGCGTCCCGGCCCGGCCGGTGCCCGTCCCGCGGCCTTCCCCAGCCCCGGTGGCGCTGGCGGCGGGCGCGCCTGCGCCGGGGTGCTCGGGAGGGCGTGAGGACGGCTTCCCCCCGGCGGAGAAACGCGCCTGAGCGCCGCGGAGCCGGCAGTGGGCAAGCAGCGGGACTGGCACAGCCGCCGCAGGCCCCTGGGCCGCCCTGCAACCCTACCGTTCTGGTTTTGTACCCAGAAGCCGCCGCGGAGGCACCGGCGACAGGCAGACGTGCTCTCGCATCGCTGCGGCTTATTCTGCTGAAATCTGCTCCTTTACGGTAAATAGCCTGAGCACTTACACCCTTCCCGTTCACCAGGGCAGCCTGCTCCCTCGGACTCGTGGGACCCCTCTCTGCACAGCCCCTGCGCAATGCCACCTCTGTTCGAGGAACTCGATTACAAAGAGTCTGTAGCTATTAAAAAGTAGTGAAATAAAAAAAATAATAAAGTGAGGTTACTACATTTCCAAACATACATCCAAGTACGCAACTCAAAGCAAGCGGTAAAGAACGTAGCATCCAAGGAACACCAGACCACACGCAGCACATACAATCTTACTCTGCCTGCAATCACACATGCTCTTTTCTCCCCAGATTATCGCGTTATGTTGCTTCCAAGGTGGCTGCCTAATTCGGCATCCCAAGAAGCTACTGCTGAGATAAAGAATCAGGATTGCATCACCGAGCGGCACGTCCCTTTTCCATGGCGTAAGGCCTCCTCTCTGCCGAGGGGTAGCGAGTAAGAGCCTGTCCACATGGCTGCACCAACCGGAATAACCAGAGTCGATTGAGCCCTCACACTAGCAGCCCTGTACTGGGACACCGCTGGCACAGGAGACATTTTACTCTAGTATGCTAGGATGCTCAGAAGGTAAAGCTGTTGTTCCAAAATAAATTTCATGCTGGAACATCAGCAGTGGGAGAGTTTACTCCAAGGAACAGATCAGTCCAAAAGCTGAAGACAGTAAAAAGAGTATGATGTAATACAGGTAAAGTGAATGAATGCCACTCCACAAGCTTGAGTCTAATCAAGACACAAATTTACATGCAAAATTAAGAGACAAAACAGAATTTCACTGCATGATCACTACAAGCATGTGTTTTTCATACACACATGAAACATAAGGCCCACGCACGGGCAACTGCAGCCGGTATCAGTCAGACACCGAATCAGCAGTTCCTGCGGGGAGGCGGTGCAACCTTGACAGATGAAGGCTCTAGAATCAGAGGCCCTGAGTTTACCCCAGGTCAGTCAACAATTTGTTTTGTGGCCTTCAACAGTCATTCCTCTATCTGTAAGGTGGAACAGAGCTCATATGTCTAGCATACAGAGGCAGCTTGCCTTCAAACCAACCAGCCACTCTCGTTCTCAAGCCAGAAGACAGTATTTTAGCCATTCCAAAATTTTAAGGAGCTTCTTGTGTTTGGGCCTTAATTTGGCTGCAGATGGGAAAACTAAAATCCAAAGAAAATACTAGACCCTAGTATAAAAAGCTTTACTTTTTATGTAGGAAAGTACAGAAAAGCCTGGAAGGAAATTTATCTTTCTGTGTCAAAATGATCAGTATTAAATAAAACATATTGACACATAATACACAAACTGAACATCAGCTTTGTTCCCCAACATGTGCCAGTTCAGCACAGCTCACAGGAAAAAGCACTTCAGGTTATTGTAAGGAATATATTGTGGAGGATAGAATTAACACTTCATACAGATACCTTCCCCATTGCAACCCAAACAGTACAGCTTCACCAGAAAAGGCACATTTTTACTACACCATGCTAGGATTTGGCTTACGTTAACAAAACCAAGACAGCTTTCCAGCAAACAAACATAAGGAGCTGCAGGGAATCCTTGACCTTACTTTGCCCTCCAAATTTACATCAAAATAAATGAGTCTTTCACCACCACCCTAGTTTGAACTACTGTGTCTACAATAATGGATAAAGCAGAAGAACCTCTAGGCTCAGCCCTGACTTGGCTGAGAAAAGCTATATCAGCACTTGTGCCGCAGCACTGGAGTGAACATTTTCTGTCTTTCAGCAACTACCACAGCTATACAGCTTGCCCAGCCAGAGCAGGTTTCACTGAGCCAACATGAAGCAGAAACCAGTTTGTGGAGACAGCCCCCGATAAGATAAACAGACCACAGCAAAGAGCGGAAGGAGGGAGAGGTCCAGAACAGTAAGATCTGATCTACTTGCATCTTCACACAGGACAACACTGATACACGCACTGAGAAGTGGATGCGAATAGGACAAGCCAAGAAACAAGTCTGCATGAACTGGCTATGCTTTACCCTAATTGAAGACTTCAAAGCAAACCAAAACCAAAGCATAATTCAAAAGCCGATGAGACCAGGTAACTGGCTGCCTCCATAGCAGGTACTGTTCACTTCACACTCCTGTCTAGTCACTGCTCTTCCCTATTCCCAGAGCAAAAGATCTGCAAAACGAGGAGTGCTGGAGACGCTCCCCACTCAGCACCGCACCAACAGCGGGCCCTGACACCACCCGTACAGAAGAGCCTGCAGCACAACGAATGTGCAGGGAAAAAAGCACGCTGCGCTCTGGCCTCGACGTGCCCAAGCCCGAGGACAGACGGCCCCGCAGCTCGAGAAAGGCCATCCACCTCCCTGCCGCCCGAGGAGCTTGACGGACCCTTGCCACTGGGGTCCGGGCCGACCCGGGGACAGGTGGAAGGAGGACAGCCAGCGGGGCGGGACAAGAGGCCGCCCAGGTCCCGCGCCCCGCCCGGCTCGCTCGGGGCTTCCCCGCGCATCCCAGCGTCCGGCCCTGGGAACCGGCCCCCGGCACTGACCTCCTCGCGCCTCTTTTGCCAGCGGCCGCAGGGCGACTCCTCGAGGATCTCGGACTCGTCCTCGCTCTCCTCCTCCTCCTCCTCCTCCGGGGGCGCCGCGGAAGTCACCGGCGCAGACACCGAAGTCATTCCCGGGCCAGACGACGCGGACTCGGGCTTTGAGTCGGAGCCGCCGCTCGGCACCTGCTTGGACTCACCCTCCGACATGCTGCGGTCACAAAACCTGCGGGCCAGAGGCGCGGGCCGTGAGGCGAGGCGAGGCGGCTATGAGACCAGGCCACACCAGGCCCGGCGGGCCGGGCCGGACCGGGCCGCGCCCGCTGGGCCTGTCAGCCGCGGCCGCACCCCGGGCCTGTTGGCGGCGCCCGACCGAGCCGGTTCCGGCCCACAGCAGAGGACAGCATAGGGACGGGGGAGCGGGGTTGGGGGGAAGCGCAGGGAACAGGGGGTGCCGCATACTTACCGGGCTCGCCCGGCACCTCCCGGTCCCAAGCGCGTCGCTACTCCGCCGACGGGCCGCCACCAACTGCCGCGCTGCGTAACGCGCCGTCTAGGGCGGGGCAACCCGCCCGGCGGCCAATCAGAGCCCAGGAGCGTGCCGTCAGCCTTCACGAATTGGCCGGTGGGCGGAGCTCCGGGGTATATAACACCATAGGGGGCGCCCGCGCCCTCCCTGCGTGAAACGCCGTGAAGTGGGGCGGGAAGGGCGGGGCGGCTTGGCCCCGTGCGATAGCCAATGAGAGCCCGAGAGAGGGGCCGTCAGCCTCTGCTGATTGGTCGGTGGGCGGGGCGGAGTTTCTAGACGGTGCGTGGGGGGGGGCGCGCCGGGCCCCTCGCTGGGGTGGGAGAGGTGTGTCTCCGCCGGGCGGGCGGGCGCGGAGCCGCCCCACGCCACAGGCAGGCGGTGGTACCGCCGGTCCCGAGTACCCTGTTCCCCCCTTCCCGCCATATGATGAGCATGCTCGAAGCGCAGCTGTCGGGGGCAGCCACCCTCTCCGTCACCCCGGGGCGGCAGGGCGAGCTGGCCTCCGAAGGGCTGCCGCAGCCCCCCGAGTGCGGCTCGGCCCGCCCGGGGGTGCCCGCGGCCGGGGGACGGAGGGAGCTGCAGCGCAGCTCGCAGCCAGAGGCGGGCCGTGCCGGGCAGTCCCGGGCTGGGCCCGTGCGCCGCTGACAGCCCTGGGGGGGGGCAGCGGGGGGCGGCGGCCGAGCCCCGCGGGCCCGAAGGCGCCGAGCGGAGCGCGCTCCTGGCCCCCCTGCGCCGCGCTAGCCGCCGGCCGCTCCTCTCTATGGTAGGCGCTTCCGGCCCCTGTGCCGCTGCCGCGCGAGCTTGAGCGCCGTCCCCCCCCGTGGCGACTCTATAGCCCGCGCTTCCGGCCGCGCGACTTCCGCTCGGCGGCCCGTTGGTGGGTGGTTCCGCCGCCCTCGCTGCCTCGCCGCCCGCGCTGGGCCGCCCGCGCCCGCCGCCGCCCGCTACGGTCCGGTCGCGCGCGGCCCGGCCGCCGCCCCCGCCGCCGCCGCCCCTCCGCGCAGGGCCGCCGCGCCGCGGGCCGTGGTCCGCCGGCGGAGGCCGCCGCGGCGCCATGGGCGCCTACTTGTCGCAGCCCAATACGGTGAAGAGCTCGGGGGACGGCGCTGGGCTCGGGCCGCGCCCGCTCCACTTCGGCTTCAGCGCCATGCAGGGCTGGCGCGTCTCCATGGAGGTGAGCAGGGCACCGGGCGCGGGCCCCGGGGCGGAGGGGCCGGCGGCGCCGGGCGCGGGCTGCCGCGGAGCCCCCGGAGCTGCGGCTCCAGCTGCGAGCCTGGCGGCGAGGCTTCCTTCTCCCCCGGCCCTTCCTCGGTGTCCTGCGCCGTCAGGCGGGGCAGCGCGGCGGCCCCGCCGGCGGCCACCGGAGGGACGAGGGGGAATGGGGGGCTGTGGTGGTCGGTCCCTCCCTCCCGCGGGCACCAGGCGCTGAGGCCGCGGTGCCCGCGCCGTCGGAGCGGGGAGGGGGCTGCCTCTCCCGGTGCTACCGTGGCCTCGCCGGAATGCCGGTAGGCTGTCGCTAGTCCCGGCTGCCGTGGTGACCCGCTGGGGAGGCACCTCGCTTCGTGGGGGCCCCACGCGGCTTCTCATCGGGGGCGCTCCCGGTACGCACAGCCCGGAGAAATCCCGGCGGGGAGTGAGAGACTTGAGCAAAAAAGCGGAGGAAAGGGCAGTTTAGTGCTTGGGATGAAGCACTGAGCGAAAGCAAATGAAAAAGCCCCAGGCAAAAATCCCTGCTTTTCTTTCCAGGCAGAAATGAAGTGTCAGTCTCTCTCTCCATGGTTTGGGGTTTTTTTCTCTAGGCAAATTTATTGGAGGAATTCTCATTGCTGCTCCCAGTCTCCTGTAGCCAGTCCTGCCTTTACCATCCTATCAGCTAGGCTCGTTATGGGACAAATTAATTATCGCAAGATGAATACCTGGCTGTGGGAGCCAGGTGTTTGCCCATGCTCCTCCTGGGGGCCGGGGGGGGGGGGGCGGAACTACTTTGTAAAGGTGCTTGTATAAGGGCAATGTCGAGCTGCTGGGACTACTTCTCTGTCTGGCCAGCAGTTACTCGTTCTTTGCATTTAACACCGTCCATGAGTACGATTAATCTGCTGGTTTATTTTCCCTTCCAGGCAGCCGGCAAACAGGCTAAATTAGATGAGGATTAATACTGGTCCCTCAAACCCCCAGGGTACATCTTCTCTGAACACAGTAAAGCAGCCTTCTTGTTTGTAGCCCTTTGGCTAGTTTGGAGAGGATGCCTCATTCAGACTGTCGGGGATTGATTTTTTGCAAATATGGTTTTGTGAGCCATGCTATCAGATACTTTACTGCTGCTGAAATGTTACAGCAGTCTTGCTGGTGACAAAACAGTGACCAGGTGTTTCCTCCTTTCTGTGTGCATCAGAGCCCTCTGAAACTGTGAGCTCTAGTTTCCAGGGTAGAAGAGGCAGGAGAATTTGGTGCTTGTGCTCTTAAGATACACTCAGAGTATGTGTGTGCTAAGCTGACTGTGACTGATAGTATCTCAGCTGGTCCATCCTAGTGACCTCTGGAGGGGTGAAATGGTGGTACAGAGACATTACTGGAACACTGAGGTGATGTGCAGTGTAATCTCTGCAAGGCAATTAGCTCATGTGTAAGAAGCTGAATGCAGGCAGTGTTCTGGCATCCTTGGTGCACAGAGGCCAAAAGTGTTTTAAGGAGGCAGGCCTGGATGAGGGAGAGCAGAGAGTTGCCCCTATTTATGATGCTGGTAGGCTAAAATAGCCCTCCCACAGGTGGGACATTGGCTCCTCATTTCACTTATTTGAGGTCTGTTCTTGCTGCTGTTGACCTTTACAGAAATTGGATGAGGCCCAGAGCTTGCAGCTGTGTTTTCTGCACTAGCCAACATCTTTGGCTTATCTCCCTCTCGGCAGAAGGAATACTGAGGCCATTGGTGTAGACATGGTTTAGCTGTGTTATTACAAGAAATGAGAAGATGGCCGGAGCGCTTGTGTTACAAGTTGAACTGCTGCAAATTGCTTCTAAGTCTGTGATGGGATAGAAACATGCATTGTTGCACATACAGCTCGGCAGAAATTCTTTTGCATTTTCTTGCGTTCCAGGGCTGTGTTCTTCTCTGTGTCTTGTCTTGGTTTGTGGTTTTTCCTTTTCTTCATGTTTAATTGTACTTTTGCTCTTCTGTAAGGCTTGGAGAAAGTTCTGAGCAAATATTTACGCTTATGGCTTTAGTTATGTTAGTGAAGCCAGTAAGAGTGTGTACAAGTGGTAGGACACAGGCATTTTTCGGTAGCAGAAATTTGTGTAAAGGAGTTGTCTGTTGTCTTTAACTTACATTTTAGGAGCCCCCAAGTGAGGTAGGTATACAGGGCCCTGAAGAAATACTATAATAAAAATCTGTTCTTAGTCCAGAGAGGTTGCTTTGTGAGTAAGGAAATGTTTGGGGCAGATGAGGGACCCAAAGGATAAGGATACCAAAAAAATAGCATTAGGTACTATGCGCAAATCAGAAGAGGGAAAAAGGTGAAGAAGGCTTTGTGGTACAGAGAGGAGTGCTCTGGGATACAGGGAAAGGTGCAGGAGGCACTTTGGAAGTAGTTGGATGGGGCCTCCCTGAGCTCTTTGGTGCTGTTCTGACCATATCTCCAAAATGAGACATCCAGCAACCCCTGTGTGCAGCTTCATTCCTGGGCTCAGAAAAAAAAGCCCTTGCTTCAAAAAATGCAGAATTTGGCTCAAAATATAGAGATTTGTCAAATTAACTCTCAGTTTTAACTTGTTTGCTAATTTCAACTGAATTTGATCTTTGATGTTTCAAAGTACTGTTTTTCAGTACTGCCATAGTAACCACTGAGGTAGCTGGGGGACACCTAGAATCCCATCCTTGAGGGGAAGGCTAGATAGCAGAAAGCTGGCATCCAGGCTTTGTGAGCTCTTGCTCAGTCTGAAGAGCATGAGATCATGGTTACTTGGAGGACAATTGCTGCAGTGAGCTTACCAGGCCTGGAAGCAGGGAGGGAGACTTGTAAATGACAGCCTTTTGTGCTGGCAGCACAAGGTGGTCTTAGTGGTCAGTCAGAAGCCCTCTGAACTGCTTGTAGTGTTGAAAATGCCAGGGACTTGAGTGTAGCACGGCTTGTGGAGCCACTGCCACTTATGCTAGGAGCAGTGTAGAGCAAGCCCTGTGCGCAGCATGGGAGCTGAACCGTCTCCCACCAACATGTGCTGGCCTTGTTTTTCTGCCCTCCTTGACTGCAACGCCCTGGTCCAGAGTCAGGACAAGTGGTGAGTGCTCTACAAATAGAGACGAGACCGTTTTTGCTGCCAATATTGGGTTTCCTCCCCAGCAGCATTTGCGTTACTTGCTCTAATTAAACTGCTGTTTAGTCACCTGGGACTTATCCCAGTTACTTTGTTGTGGTTTTGCTGTCTCAGTAGCTTCTGTAAATGCTCTGAAAAGTGAGCATAAAAATGCTGGTTCCTTGTTTATTCTTATTTTCATTCACTATCTCCAGTGAGCTCTCTGGTTAAATTTCCTACATTATAATTCAGAGTCATTTTTTTCATTTTGAACCAAGATTGTGATTTGCCTGTTCAGATGCTGTTTTCACCACAGTGTCAGGAGTTTCATTGCACTAAGTCCTGCATAAACCCAGAACCTCTCTTTTTCTCTTTTCCTTAGCACTTGATAGAAATTGCAGGGGAATGGAGTTCTCTTAAGATTGTGGGACTCTGGAGGGCAAAAAGCTCTTATTCAAGGAGTCCTACAGTAAAAAAGTAGAAGAGCTCAACAGTTGCTTGGCTGTGCAGAAAGTGTAGCTCTGTGTGTGTATAGAAATTTTGGGTTATGGGTGGGCAGTATGGACGCATCCAAATCTTTAAGCCAGCTGTCTTGGAGTAAGCACAGTGTTTTGGAGCAACTGTAGCACATTCAACTTTAAGGTGATGAACTTGAGCCACAGCAGAGAGACTAGATCATGTTGTTTAAAGTATCACATGATTGTTCTTGAACAAAAGTATGTGGGATGTGGTCAGGCTGTAAGTTGGTAGGTTAGGGCTTGAACTTTAAGGAATGTTAGGAGATTAGTTGGGCAGGGGGAGGGTTTAAGAGAAAGATTCACTCCATCCATCAGTTCTAGGCTTTGCGTTGAAATAGCTGAGTTCTGTTTGCTTACCTGTAGGGTGAAAGAGGTCAGGCACCTGGCTGTAAAATCTGGGTGTTGCCCCCTTCAAAGTGTTCTGTTCTTGAGAGACCTTGTGGAGACAAAGGTTGCTCAGCGTATATAGCTTATATGTTGTTGATCTTTCTAGTTTGGGAGCATGCACAGGGAAAGGCTGGACACAGTTTGATATTTAAGCCCAAAATGCCCCTAGGACACACCTTCCCTCTCATTTGGCCCCAGAGATTCTCAGAGTTTTTGGACAGTTGCAAGAACGAAGACTTATGTCTTACCTTAGGAAGTGATACCTGGGTTCATACTTTGGTTTTTGCACTGTTAGTTGATGAGTTACTTGTCTTTTGCTTCACTGATTAAAAGAGATTTGAGAGAGGCCAAGCTCTTTGCCTTGCTTGTCAGGTAGCTGTGCCTCAGGCCAGCAGTGCCTTCCTGGAGCATCCCACATGGCAAGAAGAGCAGGAAGGAGCCTTTGTCCCAAGAGAAGGTTTTCCAGCCCAGTTGTTGTTCTCACTGGATGTGGTAATCCTGTGTCCTGCAAGGCTGCCTTTTATTGGGTTGTTCAGGTACACAGCTGCTGCTGTCTGTGACCATATTCATCAGGACAAGCAAAGGCAAAGCTACGGCTGGTTGAAGGCATGAGGTCAGGAGGCTCTGTGTTTGACCTTCTAGCTTTGTCAGTGCATCAGCATGGCTTTTCAGTTTGCATGGCTCTTGTTTGGCAAGAACTGTGGGAATGACCAGACTCCATAGGTGAGTTGCATTTGTCTGCGTGGGGGAAGTTCTAGTGTATTGGTACCAGTATAACTTGTATTTTTGTAGTTACGCTGGGCTAGACAGCCCTCAGCCTAGGTACCAGTTTGTGCAATAGAGCACAGCTTGCTGCCTCATGTTCTTTAAGGACTGTGAGCTTTAACAGTAACACAGGCCTTACAAGTACTGTGAGCAGAGGGATTTGGTTCTGGCTTGAGCTTGGCCATATCTAGAGTTGTTGTACTGAGGATCTGAAGGTCTTTCTGGTACAATCGCATGGTGTCAAGGCTGGGTTACTGCTCTAGCATAGAGCGCACCATAACATTAAAAATCCATGTCCCCTCTTTGAAGATGAGTGCTCACCAGGTAAGCTTTTGAGAATATGAGAGGAGGCTTTCTTACTGTTCCTGCTCTCCCTCTGGATTTGAGAATCCCTGTGTCAGTGCCCATAGCCTCGCTGCTCCTTTCTCCCACTTCTCTGCACGGTCTGGTACAATCCATGTCATTCCAGGCTTTTGCTCTCTCTTTCAGGATGCACACAACTGCATACCCGAGCTGGACAGTGAAACAGCCATGTTCTCAGTCTACGATGGACACGGAGGTAACTGCATCCACTGTGTTCTCTCCAGAGTCCTTCAGTGTGGCTCTTCTAGGCTCTCAGTGGCTGCTGGGCCAAGCATCTATCTATCATTAGAAATTTGCTCCTTCTTGGGAAGCATTTTTTTTGATAGATATCATTGACTAAGGTTCTGAAAGTTTCTTAGGTTTTCTAGAAGGAACGTCGTGAGTTGATATGAAATTGAAATGAGATTTGCATTCTGTCTTCTAAAAGTTTTAAGAATGGCTGTTTTCTTGGTGGATAAGCTAGACAGGATAATCACAGAAGAGTGGCAGTAAGAAAAACTACATGAGATTGAACCAAAGGTCTGACTCTAGTCAGTATGTTCTGGTAGTTGTCAGTACTGGTTGCCCAAGGAAAGAGTAAAAAAACAGAACAGGCAGATCCATTCCCTGACATACTGTCCCAGCTTCCATTCCCCACGTAAGGGCTCCCTGAGCTAGAGGTTACAGCCGTTCGATCTTACAGACATGCTTGAGTCTTCTTGATGAACTAACTTCGTGAATTTGTCTAATTGCATTTTAAACCAGGTTTATATGTTTGGAGGTTATTTGCATAGGGTATTTTGTGTAGAACTGTATTTGAAAAAAGACTTTGATCTAAATCTGCTGCCTGATAATTTCACTGGAATATCCCCAACACTTATGAGAAATTAGTGAATAATCACTCCATTAGCACTTTTTACTTTCATAATTTTGGACTTCATGTCCTTTCTTCCAGTCAGAAGAGTCCTAGACTTGTCTCTGGTCGTACAGCTGAATCTGTACTATTAAATAACAGCAGCACCCATTTTGTGGCCCTGAGGTCATGTCCTGGTTTCGGCTGGGATAGAGTTAATTGTCTTCCTAGTAGCTGGTATGGTGTTATGTTTTGGATTTAGTATGAGAAGAATGTTGATAACACACTGATGTTTTCAGTTGTTGCTAAGTAGTGTTTATACTAAGTCAAGGATTTTTCAGCTTCTCATGCCCAGCCAGCAAGAAGGCTGGAGGGGCACAAGAAGTTGGGAGGGGACACAGCCAGGACAGCTGACCTAAACTGGCCAAAAGAATATTCCATACCATGTGACATCATGCCCAATATATAAAGCAGGGGGGAGTTGGCCAGGGGTAGGGGGGGATTGCTGCTTGGGAACTAACTGGGCATCAGTCAGCAAGTGGTGAGCAATTGCATTGTGCATCACTTGGTTTGTATTCTTTTATTATTATTGTCATTTTATTATTTATTATTATCATTATTATTTTCTTCCTTTCTGTTCTGTTGAAGTGTTCTTATCTCAATCCACAAGTTTTACTTTTTTTTTTTCCCCTGATTCTCTCCCCTATCCCACTGGGTGGGGGGGAAGTGAATGAGCAGCTGCATGGTGCTTAGTTGCTGGCTGGGGTTAAACCACGACAGCTCAATTGGCACACTCTGGCCACGCTGATGCTGTTAAACTGTCTTAGCGTTTAGCATAGTGTGGCTGCTTCCAAACTGGCTGTTGGTCTCTGAGTGTGCTAATTAGCTTATGCCAAAATTGCACCATGGATCATTCTAGTAATTTTTAGCATAGGTGATAAAATGCCTGGGCCATGGAACTCATTAGGCTACTGGTGTTGGACGTAGCCACAGATTCCAAACATTATATTGTACCACAGCTGTGATTATATTTGTCCTTTTTTTTGTGTGGACATAATCTAATTCTGCGACATGCTTTTAGTTAGGCTGACTAGAACTGCCTATACCTTTCAAATTAGATATACCGTGAATTTATTGTGACGTAAGTGTTTTCTGCTTTGTTCTCAGTTCCTTTCCTAACAATTCCTAACAGCATGTTAGCTGTTTTGATACAAATAAACTGTAAGGTGACATTTTTAGAACTCTGTTACCAGTTTCTTCCAGGTCTTTCCTTAAGTGGTGATAGATGGTTTTGAGTCCATCCGACAGGAATATGGAGGTTGGTTGTCTTGTCTTTTGTTCATGTTCTTGTCTTTGTCAGTGAGGAATTTAATCTGCCAATATCACGTAAAAGTGCAAGATCCTGCTGTTAAATTTTGCAAGTTATCTTAGTTTTGATCGTTCTGAATGATCCATCACTTCTTACTGACCTCTTTTCCAGATTGTTTATGTAGATGTTGAACAACATAAGTCTTCAAAGAACTCTCCCAGTGGCTATCCTCTGTTTTGAAAACTGTCTGCTTCTATCAAACCTTACTTCTTTTCCCATGGCAGCTTAGCATGTAAAACATTTGATGATTTATTTGAAAGCTTTTTGAAAATCTATATGGAGTAGATCAACTAAACTGCCTATTTCCTCCTGCTCATTGAATCTTTGAAAAAACATTGACCAGTTTGTGACATTCTCTGTTGTATATTTAACCCCTGCCCATCCTACCGTATGTATCCATGTATCTGCTAATTCTATTTATTACAATTTCTACTGTTTGCTGTGTTCACATACCAGATATGCTGGTCTGTAGTGTTGTGAACCCATTTTCCACCACATTCTGAGGCTTTTCAATTTATTTTTTTGGTATGATATGTATGCCTTTCATTTCTCTGACAATGGAGCAGATTCAAGTGGAAGGTTACATACTGCAGTTTGTAATTTCTTGCTCTCATTTAGAACTGACTTATCTAATTCTGCCAATTTGTAAATAAGAGTTTAATGCCTTTTTTTGCAATAGTCCTTATTAAAAAGGTCAGCCTGAGTAGGTAGCTGACTAGTAGCTCTTCAAAAGATGTAATCTCAGACTGAAGCATTTATCCTTTTAGCTTTATCCTTTTAGCTGTTTGTTTTAATCTCCTTCTAATAAGTGTCTTTATTGACACATAGCTCCCCCTTTTTGGAGATCAACATATCATAGTGAGGTTTTCTTTTTGCTCCTACCAGGGTGTTTAATTTGAATACAGCAAGCCCTGTTGTAATTTTTTCCCAGTTTGTATGCAGAACGATGGATCTCTTTTGCCCTGTTCTTGGTCGTTGTGCTGGTTTTGGCTGGTTTGCTGGGTTTTGGATAGAGTTAATTTCCTTCATAGTAGCTAGTGTGGGGCTATGATGTGGATTTGTGCTGAAAACAGTGTTGATAATTCAGGGATGTTTTTGTTATTGCTGAGCAGTGCTTACACAGGGTCAAGGCCTTTTCTGCTCCTATCACCCTGCCAGCAAGCAGGTTGGGGTACACAAGAAGTTGGGAGGGGACACAGCCAGGACAGCTAACCCCAACTGACCAAAGGGATATTCCAGACTGTTTGACATCATGCTCAGCAATAAAACTAAGGGGAGGTTGGCAGGGGAGTACTGCTTGGGGACTGGCTGGGCATCGTTTGGTGCTGAGCAGTTGTTTTCATTTGCATCTCTTGTCTTCCTTTTCTCTCTCTCTTTTTATTTTCCTTTTCATTATAATATTATTAGTGGTGGTGGTGTTATTATTTCAATTATTAAACTGTTCTTACCTCAACCCATGAGTTTTTTCACTTTTAGCCTTCCAACTCTCTTCCCCCCATCCCCGCTGTGGGGGAGTGAGCAAGCAGCTGTGTGGTGCTTAGCTGCTGGCTGGGGTTAAACCATGACAGTCCTTTTTTGGGGCCCGAAGGGTTTGAGATAATAACAGATTGACCAGAGCGTATTAGAAGGGATTTATATCTGTTAACAGTTGTGGGTCACGATATTGATTCATCTGTTCTCAGTATTAGTTTATCTGATCTGCGCCATGCTCTTTTTTTTGCTGTATATGTTAAAGATTGTGTTGGCTTTTGCAGTTTGCTGTGCTCTGTAGTGATCAGTGATGTTTTGCCTGGGAGATTTGTTATTAAAACACTGACCTTGAGCTTAATATGGTATTTGGGCTCTGTACTGAAGCCATTACTGTACTTCGGGTACCATCTCTCATGGAGACAATTAACAATTATACTTCTTCCTCTGAGAGGTTTTTTGTGGAGACAATACAGAATGGCACCTTCGCTACCTTCTCCTGTGATGTCTTCTCCCTTGTTACAATAACTTCTCAGTAACTTGAACATCCTTGGGTACTTAAAATATTTCTATTGGTATTTCTTAGGAATATTGCTTCAGTTTTGTCTAGGGTTAACAAGCAATTTAGGAATATGACCCAGGCTCCATGAGAGTATGGTTATGGGTGCCATGGCACGGCATCTGGGAGAGTATGGGCAGGTATCTAGAGAACTTCTCACCTCCAATGGTCTGGAACTTCACTCCCAAACAACTACAGAATCCTGATGAAGTGACAGAATGTTTGGGGGAAAAAAAAAAAAAAAAGGCTGTGGCTATTCCAAAGAGGCACAACTTACCGCACTGTGCTGGGCCCTGGCCAGCGTTTACCAGTGCTGCTCAATATTATGCAGCACCCTCAGGGAGAAGAGAGGGAAAACATACCAACAGACACTATGGCTAAACCAGACACTATATCAGCTGTCCCTATAACTAAAAAGAAACAATGGAAGCAGAAGTCAGCAAGTCTGCTCATTTAGTAAGGGATGAAGAAGCTTCTCCTAAGACAGAGCAGGAGAAAGAATCAGAAGAGGCAGCCTGTTCTGCAGCAGAGCAGTCACAAGAACAGGAAGAGGAAGAGACTGAAATCATAAATGAGACAGAAACCACCCTAAGTAAGCTGCAAGGCGTGCGAAAAGATTTTAGCCATCAACCAGGTGAGCTAATTCTCAGCTGGTTACTCTGATGCTGGGATATTGGGGCCAGTAGTCAGGAATTAAGAGGGTGAGGAAGCCCAGCAGCTGGGATCCCTTGCTGTGGATAAGGCCATTAACAAAGGGATTGGAAAAAAGGCAGGAGTCCTCAGTCTTTGGCAGTGACTCCTGTCAAGTGTGAAGGACAGGTATCCCTTCAGGAAAGAATTTGCAAATTCCCAGAGCAAACGGACCAACATTGAGGGAGGTATCCAGTGTCTGAGGGAATTAGCTGTGTTGGAGGTGATCTATAACAACATGGATGACACCCAGGCATCCAAAGACCTGGATGACATCTGGTACACGTGATCCATGTGGCAAAAGTTTGTATGAAATGCACTGACGTCATACACCCACACCCTGGCGATGATGAGCTGAACAGACACAGAGGCACTAACTATAGATGAACTGGACAGGCAACTCCGAAAATACAAAGATAATCTCGCTTTCTGCATGTGGGCCTGTGTCTCAGATGTGGACAGACTGACCCAAAAAATGTCCGAGCAAGCAGAGAAGGATAGGTCTTCCTCACACACTCCAACCAAGGCCTCAGCTATTAAGAGTCAGCCTTTTTCTGTTCAAGAGAGAGGGTACCAGAGGTGTACACCATATGCAACCCTGTGGTTCTTCCTGCATGACCAGGGGTAAGATGTGAGGAAGTGGGATGGTGAATCTACCTGGAGACTAGAAACTTGGGTACAGGAACTGCAAGGAAAAACAACAGCCAAAAAGCATCCATCCAGGAAAATTACTGCTCCAGTGTCTGTTGGGCAGAGTAGAAACGGTGATCATACTTTTGACCCTGATGAAGGGATTTCTGTTTTACAGTTACAAAAATCGAGTAATGAAGACTCAAACCAGGAATAGAGAGGCCCTGCCTTTGGCCAGGCAGAGGAAAGGGACAACTGAGTTTGCTGGACTGTGCAGATTCAGTGGCCTGGCACATTCCTAGAGTATAAAACTCTAGTGGACACCAATGTACTCTAATGCCATCAGATTACAAAGGGGTGGAATCTATCTGTATCTCTGGAGTGACAGGAGGATCCCAAGAACACTGTATGTGTTGGAGGCTGAGGGAAGCCTAACTGGGAATGAGTGGCAAAAGCATCCTATTGTGGCTGGTTCAGAGGCTCCATGTATCTTTGGCATAGAATACCTCAGGAGAGGGTACTTCAGAGACCCAAAAGGGTACTGATGAGCTTTTGGTATAGCTGCTTGAGTACGGAGAAGATTAAACAGCTGTCTAGATTGCCTGGTCTCAGGGGACCCGTCTGTGGTAGGGTTGCCGTGGGTTAGTTAAAGAACAGCAGGTGCCAACTGCTATCATGACAGTGCACCAGCAACAATATCACACCAGTCGAGACTCCCTGGTTCCAATCCATAAGCTGATCAGCAACTGGAGAGCCAAGGAGTGATCAGTAAGACTCATTCACCCTTTAACAGTCCCATATGGCCAGTGCAAAAATCTAATGGGAGAGTGGAGTCTAACAGTGGACTACTGAGGCCTGAATGAAGTCACACTGCTGCTAAGCGCTGCCGTAGCAGACATGCTGGAACTCCAGTATGAACTGGAGTCAAAGCCCACCAAGTGGTATGCAACAATTTATATTGCCAATGTGTTTTTCTCGATCCCTCTGGCAGCAGAGTGCAGGCCACAGTTTGCTTTCACATGGAGGGGTACCCAGTACACCTGGAATTGACTGCCCCAGGGGTGGAAACACAGTCCTACTGTTTTCATGGATTGATACAGACTGCACTGGAAGAAGGTGAAGCTCCCAAACACCTGCAGTGTATTGATGACATCATTGTGTGGGACAGTGGAGGAAGTGTTTGAGAAGGGGAGAAGCATAATCCAGATTATTTTGAAAGCTGGTTTTGCTATAAAACAAAGTAAGGTCAAAGGACCTGCACAGGAAATCCAGTTTTTAGGAATAAAATGGCAGGATGGGCATTGTCATATCCCGATGGATGTGATCAATAAAATAACAGCCATGTCTCCACCAATTAACAAAAAAGAAACACAAGCTTTCTTAGGTGCCATCGGTTTTTGGAGAATGCGTATTCCAGGTTATATTCTGATCGTAAGCCCTCTCTATCAAGTGACCGGAAGAAGAATGACTTTGAATGGAGTCCTGAGCAGCAGCAAGCCTTTGAACAAATTAAACAGGACATAGTTTGTGCAGTAGCACTTGGGACAGTCTGGACAGGACAAGATGGAAAAATATGCTTTACACCTCAGCCAGGGCTAACGGCCACACCTGCCGAGAGACTCAAGGTCAACCTTGAGGGTTTTGGAGCCAGGGATATAGGGGATCTGAAGCCCGTTATGCTCCAACTGAAAAAGAAATATTAGCAGCGTATGAAGGTATTCAAGCTGCTTCAGAAGTGGTTGGTACTGAAACATAGCTCCTTTTGGCACCTCAATTGCCTGTGCTGGGCTGGATGTTCAAAGGGAGGGTCCCCTCTACACATCAGGCAACTGATGCTACATGGAGTAAGTGGGTCACACTGGTAATGTGACAGGCTCAAATGGGAAGCCCCAACTCCCTGGGAATCCTGGAAGTGATCATGGACTGGCCAGAGGGCCGAAACTTCAGAGCATCATCAGAGGAGGTGACTTGTGCTGAAGAGGCCCCTCTGTGTAATAAATTACCAGAAAATGAAAAGCAATATGCCCTGTTTACAGATGGATCCTGTCGTATTGTGGGAAAACATCAAAGGTAGAAAGCTGCCGTGTGGAGTCCTACATGACAAGTTGCAGAAACTGTTGAAGGAGAAGGTGTATTGAGTCAGCTTGCAGAGGTGAAAGCCATCCAGCTGGCTTTAGATATTGCGGAAACCACGACAATTGTCTTTGCCTTCTGATCTGCCTTAGCGTTCTGCCTCCCTGTCATTGTCTCAGGGTGGGATTTGATACTCTGGTTTTAAAATTTTTCTTTTCCTGTTTTGGCATAGTATTCCAATCCATAGGGATTCTGTGATATTTGTTGTTAGCTAGTTTATTTGTTATTTGGCTCTAAGCTTTATTTAATATTCAAATGGTGTGTATGTATCTAAATACAGATCAAATCTTGGAGTGGGATCTACTTTCAGCCTTGTGAAGATGAGATGGGATGGGTTTGTGCATGTATATGCACTGAAAAAGATTTGATCTAGGAACCTGTATCTCTGGAGGCCTTTTTCATGCCTAGGTTTCTGCCCTGAGGCTGCTGCCCATTCTTGTCTTCACGTGTCATTTTCAAGCCTGCGCTCCTGGAGGTAGAGAAATCATACTGCAGTGAGATTCCAGCTGAGTCTTGGGTACTCTGGAGCCAGCCTTGCCTGAAATGCCAAGATAAGTTGACTTTGTTCCATATTTCATCTGAATGTGACTCCTGCTTTTAAAACTGAATCAGATTTAGTTTTTGGCAGTGGCATCTAGCCATGCAGAAATATGCTCTGAGACCTGAACTTTCCCATGTATGCTTTCACCTTTCTGTGTGGTCTTTCAGACATCCTGAAAACCCCACATGCTCTTTTGCAAAGAAAAGCGGTCTCTTTTTATAATTTTGTAGGAACATAAAAGTACACACTCTGGAGAACCCTCCAGATACTTACTTTTTCACTGAATTCAGTGCTACATGTTACATGTTTTACTTTAGCCTCCTGAAGACCTTCCTACTACTGCATCTGTGTCACATTAAGCAAAAAATGCAGCTCAGGCTTTGGCATTACTTAGCTGCATGCTGCTTTTCTAGAAAACATTAATAAAATGATTCATGGAGACTTTAAGACTTTTACAGTGGGTTTCACACTGGATTTGTGGAAGATGTGATCCTGGATTCATTGTTGGTTATGTATTATGGTTATAGCTGAGTAATTGTATTCTCTAAGTGTTCAGCCCCTGAAGGCTTTTGAAGTCCCCAACAGCTGAAGGCAGTCCACACCCATGGGTACCAGGGCCTGCTTTTGTACCTCTGCTTTTCCTCTGTCCTGCTTCTCGGGGAAATGTGAAGAAGTGCAAATTGCATTTGGTAAGGTTTTCTTTTCCCTGCTGTCCTAAAACTGTCAGTGCCAGGACTCCTATCACAGTTTAAAACACAACTTGGAGTGTGTAGAGCTTTGTCTTGAAGTTAAAAGCAACAGACTTCATTCCTCCCCCTGGGGAGATAGTCCTGTGGTCTTGCCCTCTTTGGTGAGGGGAAGAGCCTGTGTGGCAGTTCCTCACACTTACCTTGCTGTGCTATATTGTACTCATGCACTCATCCTTCTCTTGCGTAAACAAAATTGTTTGTTTTCTGGGTGTTTGCATCTTTGGAAAATTCATTCCGTTTTACTGCTTTGCAGGTGAGTTTTATGCTTCAGATAGCTCTTCCCAACATTTACCATTTTGCTGGAAATGTTGTCTTAAATGCTTTTTACATGTAAGGGCAACCAGGACCATTTGCTGTAAGTCTGCTTAGGAAACTCTGCAGCCCTGAGTATTTAATTTGTTGCTGATATGATTTTGAGGCTTTTAGTCACTTCTGATGCCCAGGTGAGCATGAGTGGTTTTGGGAATATTTTATCCTGGTGGATTGTCTGTTGGTTCTCTATACAGCCATAATAAGGGTGTAAATTTGTATGTATAACACAGTAACTGCAGAAGTGAGGGAAACTTAATTTTGAGCCAGTGGTGTAGTAGGTGAGGCACCATCGAAGAAAAGCAGCAAATGGCTGTAAAGGGAATGGGGAAGTCTTTTGCTCTGAGATCCGTGTGGTGTGTCCACAGAGTCACCGTTACTCAGTTGCAGCTGGTGTCTTTTTGATAGTTGTTCTCCTCCCTAATTCTGTGCCACAGGCTAGGAGTATCATGGGCTGAATCCTTTGAACCCTAGTGGAACTGACAGGGAAGGACGTTGATGAAGAGCACCAAGCAGGACTGAGGTGTCTAAATGAGCTTTTGTAATTACCTGGCTCTTCAGCCCTGCTGCTGATGCCCTCAGAGGGAGGATGCTTGATATTTAATGAAGGTGAGACCTTGATAAAATGTGGTGGGTAGTCTGATTTTGGCATAAATGTAACCAAATCCAGGTTTGTGTTACAGAACGAACTGAAAGGAGCCATTAGTGTCCACCAGGTAATTATGCTGATTGCACCCAGGCTAAACTGCAGAAAGGCTTCCTCACCACAGCTGGCCCTGATACGCAGAGGCCACACAGTGTGCAGGTTAGGACCTGGAGTGAAGTAGAGCTTCTCTGTTGTACTCCAACAAAGGCTTTGTCAGTGAGAAAAACCTGGTGGGTTTCTTGCTGCGACAGGTCCAGAAGTGCTAAGGTGGAATATTTTAGTACGTCTGCATGTAGAAGATTAATTCCTTGAGCCAGTTCAGTTTCTCTGTCCACTGGCAGCAATGTGCTTTGAGTTACTGACTCAGCTTATAAAATGCATTGGATCTCACTGGGACTGCTGTGCAAGCAGCTAGACCTGAGGTCTGTGTGCTGGGCCAATAGCTGCCTCCTGTGCACCAAAGGGACACACACCTATTAGATTTGAGGACTTGTTTTCATGGATTATCTTCCACGGCCAGAGGACTCCAAAAGAGAACCTTGTTATTCTGGATCTTTTGGTTAAAACACTGTAAGTGAGCACCTTTGTATCCTTTGAGCAAGGGAGATGGAGTACCACAACAACCAGCTCTGCTCACAGACGGTGACCTGGTTTGAGGGTGAGCTGCAGCTGATGAAGAGAGAAGTCTAGGAGACTGGCAAAAGGGTCCTGTGTGAAGCCTCATCAGTTTGCAGCAGAAATGTCTGTTGTGACATCTGTGCTGGAGCTGCCTGGGAAGCAGCAATGGTTTCTTGTCTTCTGTGGCACCTACAAACTCTCTTACAGTAATTTGAGTAGCTGCAGTCAGGCACATCAGACATTCCTGGATCACTATTTAATCTCAGTGTCCCTGTTTCAAAGAAATGTCTTGTTTAACTGCCAAAGCTTTTCATATTGGGGCTTGTTTCCTGCTTCTCTGGTGACAGAGCAAGACCTTTCTCTATTGCATTGCTTTGCACGGTGCTGCCAGGCTTGTGGAAAGCATCTTCCTGCAGGCTGTGCTCCAGCCTCATGCCCTGCCAGCTTACAGGGGACATACTGGGGCCAAGGCTGCAAAGCTGTCAGTGGCTTTCTCAGATCAAGCTACTTGTTGCTGTGAAGAAAATCCCTTGTCCCTAGCTGTAGCAGAATGATTGCATGGGTTCAGTCATCTTTTCCATCTGGTGGGTGATCAGGTGTCCACGCTGGTATTATTAGATCTGTCAGCTGCTTCCAGTAGCACAGATTGCACAGAGCTGCTGCCTCATCTGCAGACCCTGCTGGGCCGGGACAGGGGTGCCCTTTGGTCACTGTCTTCTCCCTTTCTGATCTCAGCAGGTAGCTACAGCCAGTCCTCTTCTGCCAGAACAGTTACCTGGTACAAGCGATGCAGGGTTTTACCCACCCCATTCCTGTTTGGGGTAAGACCATTGGGGAAGCCTCTGAAGAGCTGCAGGGCACAGCATGGCTTGTGTGGAGATGACACACCTGCATATCTATCATACGCTCTGGATGATGCAGTTCAGTGCCCCAGAGAGCGTCAAAATGAGATGAGTAAGAGATGTCAGCGCCATCATGCTGGTCAAGATTGGGCAGGCAAGAATGATTCCAAGTTGGAAGAGAAACTGGAGGAGATTGCAGCTGCCCCGTGTGATGACCAGCAGTCGTGACAGCAGCCTGCTGGGCCTGTATAGTTCCTGATTTGGGATTTGATATTCCTGCAGTTTTCCTAGTTTTTCTCCTCCTCGGACTGCTGAGGCACACTCAGTGCACCACCTTGCTTAATGGTCAAGCCTGTACATGGGACTGCATCACTGGCATGTCTAGGTCTCGGCCAAGTCCTGGAACTCGCCTGGAACAGCTCTGCCCATGGAAGAGCCCTGTGTCCCTGCAGCAAACTGCCCCATCTGCATTTGGGCCAGGCTGGTCTGCTTGATCCCTGTCATATGAGTGAGGATGTAGCAGCTGTCTGTGTTCTCTGCAAGTGCTTCAGGGCTACTGTTTCACGGCCTGCTAATTTACGCTCTAAGTAAAAGCAGCCTAAATAAAAGGGCACACATAGTGTGCTCCTGGCCTGTTGTCCCAGAGCCATCTCATAGAGCTTTTGGATCTGCTGCATGGTTTTCTGCTGTGGTTCAAGACCATGCGCGCATTTTCCTCGGTGGCTATACCTCTCTGAGCAGCCCCTGCTCACTCCCCCCAGTCCATCAAGTGATCTGGAAGACCTGTCACTGTCGTTATTCACCACTCCCTCTATCTACAACTTTCTCAGAAATTTTGTTTTATTTTGGCTTTTTGATAAAAATGTTACAGTATCATCTGGAGCCAGTCCTTCAGGACTACATATAAACACATCTTCCCACGTGATTTTTTCAGTTCCGTCTCATGACTGGTAGTTGGCAGTTCCTTAACCTATTCTGTATGTGCTGTCTTGAAAGTTTAACTTCTTAAGTAAAGTGCTGTCATATACATATATGTATATGTAAGTTTTATGTAATATTTTTATATATCTATGCACATTATATACCTTACCTGAATCTGTTATATCAGCATGCTTAGTTTTATCCTAGTATCTTTAAGAGCAGAAGTTGAGTTGGATTGGCAAGACCTACTTCCGTAAGCCCATGATAATGGACATTAATTGTCTGTCCTTTTCATCGGAGATCCTGTAAGGTCCATCCAGTCTTTCATTTTTCTGCCAGGTCTGTGGTTGTCAGGTCACCTTGGTATTCCCTTTTAAGTTGTCATTAAAATGCTAGGGTCACTCCTATTTCTTAGATCACTTATTTTTCTGTGATCTTCCTTTTTTGTTTTTCCTCCCTCTTCCTCCCACTCTGCATTTTTGAGAGCACAGTCAGAATAGACCTCAATCTCTTTGTTGTCTAGATCTGTAGCATTGAACTTTTTGCAGCACTATTTTAACAGCAACTGTTTTGCAAGGTTTCTGTTCTTTGTCAATGGCCACTTGATCCCTTTTCTGCAGGCACATTTGAAAAGTCCCTTGTCTGCTGTTTCTTTCTTTCTCCCAAATCTCACTACCTCTTCGCTTCCCACTATGTTCCCTCTGCCTCTCCTTTTGCTAAACTGATGGCTAGCTCCTTCCCACCCTTCTCATACTTCCCCCTCAATTCCCCTGCTCCCCTTTCCTTCACAGAGCTTTGCTCCTGTGTGCATTACTTCTCGTCATGCCCAGCTACCTGCACAGCTTCTGTTTGGCTGGAAGAAAGGGAGGGAAGCTGGGATGTGCTAGCAGGGAGGTCAAGAGTTGAGTGGCTGTTACAGCTCTGCTGTAAAAATTGTCCTTCTCTAGCCAGGAGGGAAGGAGCACATGTGGCACTCTCACCTTACTTATAGCCATAGGAAAGCCAGCAGTGTGCAGAGACGCTCCCGAGCACTATGCTCCACTCACTCATACTACTCCTGCTTCGCCCTGTCTTAGAGAATGGCTCATCCAGCACAGTCTTAAGCACGGTCCTGGACCCTGCAGTACAACCCTCCACCTGCCTGTGGTCTGCCCTGCTCCCTCTCTGCCACTCTTCTGTGGCTGTCATTTACTTTGTTTCTCAGTTTCTAGTTCTAATTTTTCTTTCTCATGACCTGTGAGCCAGGTTCCTATGTCCTACATTGCTCTTTGCCTCTCGTATAAAAACCTAAATTACTAGACTGATCTCTTACAAGTTGCACTATTCTTTCTGGTCTCACTTGCTGAGCTGAACAACAGAAATTCACAATCCCTCCCTCTGTTTAATCTTCTTCCTCTCTTAATAGCACCTTCATGATCACAAAAAATGTATCTTGTGCTCTGTTGCATACTTGACAGTACTACTGAGCTGTTGGAGTGGTTCTGGCTTTTAAAAATCTTTCAGCTGCTCTAGGAGTGGGTGCTTGGTTTGAGTTGTTGACCATCAGTCCAAGTGATCCTCTGCTGTCGGCAGGCTGGTGTTCTGGTCACCATTCACTCATGCCGTGCACACACGCACGCCTTCCTCTACCAGGATGACTGCTCTGCCAGTCAGGACCCTCATCTTCCTCAAAGGCTTATCTTAAGGCTGTGGCATCATATTTTCATTGGTCTAGAACACACACTGGAATACATAATGCTTTTTGTGCTGCTCGTTGTGTGTTGGTAGTGCTCTGAGAGAGAGTTTCCCATGACCAAAAGCTTGCCTTTTCCTCTGCTTGTTGTTTATCCCTGCGCTTACATGTGAAAATAGAGCTTTCTAGGTAGGATGGGCCTAAACAGTTGACTGAAGTGCCAAAACAGGCCTAAGCTCCCTTTCAGGAAGCTTACAGCATCGGCCAAAGCTGATGGGTAAGAGCTCATCGAGATTTGCCAGTGGTCATCAGCAAATCCTGCTGGTCTGGAGATGTAGCCTGCTGGGAGGTGTGAGTGAGATCCCCAGCAGTCTGTTGCTGCATGACTTTTCTGCGTCTTGGTTAGTTCTGCTTTGTGTCCCAAGATTTGCCTCAGGAATTCAGTTGTTCAAGAGTGCATTTTGCTTCTGGGAGGACCAGCCTCTTTAAATGATTTCTGCTGTCTTTCAGGAGAAGAAGTTGCCCTGTACTGTGCCAAGTATCTTCCTGAGATAATCAAAGACCAGAAGGCCTATAAGGAAGGCAAATTGCAAAAGGTAAGAATCCAGCTCTGCCCGGAAACAAGCAAGCACCAATGCAGAAGTACCCGATACTTATGTGCAGGGCCCTGTTCCTCCAAGGTCTGTCTGCCATGTCTTCCATTTTAATTTCCCTTCCTTGTTTCTAGAAGTGTACACCAGGTGTTGATTGTATTTTCAAAGATAAACCTTCTTCTATTTTCCAGCTTTTTTTTTTTTTTTTTTTTTTTTAAATTTTCAGACTCATTCCAGTCAAAGGTGTGGGCTGGTTCCTTGTATGGTTTTGGTGGGTTGTTTTTTGGGGGGCAGGGGTAGCTTTTATCAGAGGTGGGAGGTTAGTTCATGTCTTGCTTCCACCAAGTGATCCCTCTCTTGTAGTTCTCCCTCCTAGTACTAATGCCTGATCTGATGTTGGGTATCCCGCGGGTTGGTGCTGGGATCTGTAGCAGTGGGGGTGAGGGGAAGGCAGTCCCTCCAGAACTTCCATTTAAATCTAGACTGAGAATAGTCTACAAAGCAAATTTGAATCAGTTTGTGGCTCTTGCTTTAGGCTGAAACACCCAAGTATCGTGCTTTGCTGATCCCAAGCTGCTGTGCTCGCTGACTGCAATAATCCTGTCTGCTGAGTAGAGGAGCCTGCATGCTGAGCCATTCCGCACAGTGGCTTTGAATGCTATCCTGTCCCCCTGTGGGCTCCAGCAAGGCTTGCGACTCAGTGTCCCATAAGATCCTCCTAGAGAAGCTGTGGAAGTGGGGGCTGGATGAGCAGACAGTGAGGTGCATTGAAAACTAGCTGCGTGGCCAGGTCCAGAGGGTGGGGACCAGCAGCGCAAAGTCTAGCTGGAAGCCATTAACGACCGGTGTACCCCAGGGGTCAGTACTGGGTCCAGTCCCATTTAACGTCTTCATTAATGATCTGGAGGATGGAGCAGAGTGTACCCTCAGCAAGTTTGTAGATGACACCGAGCTGGGAGGAGCAGCTGTACACCAGCGGGTCGTGCTGCTCTGTAGTGCAGAGGGATCTGGACAGGCTGGAGAAATGGGCTGCCAGGAACCTCATGAAGTTCAGCAAGGGGAAGTGCAAAGTCCTGCCCCTGGGCAGGAACAACCCCAGAGCACCAGTACATGCTGGGGGCTGCCCAGCTGGAAAACAGCTCAGCAGAAAAGGCTTCAGGGGTCCTGGTGGGCACCAAGTTGGCCATGAACCAGCAACATGCCCTGGCTGCAAAGGCAACAAATGGCGTCCCGGGCTGTATTAGGCAAAGCGTTGCCAGTTGAGAGAGGTGATGATCCTTCCCCTCTGCTCAGTGCTGGTGAGGCCCCCCCAGGAGAGCTGGGTCCAGTGCTGGGCTCCCCAGTACAAGAGGGACATGGACATACTGGGAGAGGGTCCAGCAAGGGGCCACCACGATGCTGAAGGACGGAAGCATCTCTGTTATGGGGAAAGGCTGAGGGGCCTGGGACTGCTCAGCCTGGAGCAGAGCAGGCTCAGGAGGATTGAATCCATGCCTACAAATACCTGCAGGGAGGGTGCCGAGAGGATGGAGCCAGGCTCTTCCAGTGGTGCCCAGTATCATGACCAGAGGCAACAGGCACAAACCGGACCCTGCGAGGTTCCCTCTGAACATCAGGAAACGCTTTTCAGTGTGAGGGTGACTGAGCACTGGCACAGGTTGCCCAGGGAGGTGACAGAGTCTCCATCCTTGGAGCTATTCAGAAGTTGTCTGGACATAGTCCTGGGGAACTGGCTCTGAGTGTCCCTCCTGGAGCAGGGTGTTGGATCAGGTAGACCCCAGAGGTCCCTGCCAGCCTCAGCCATTCTGTGATTCTGTACGGTGTGTGTTCTGGAAGAGACTTGATTACACAGCATGACATGCAGGCATCCTGTAAGGAAGATAAAACTGTGCACGCTCTCATGTCTGTGTTCACACATAGGCACTGGAAGATGCTTTCTTAGCCATAGATGCCAAGCTTACCACTGAGGAGGTGATTAAAGAGCTCTCTCAGATGGCTGGGCGACCCCAAGACGATGAAGATGAGAAGGAGAAAGTTGCTGATGAAGATGATGGTAAGTCAGATGCCACTGAATAGACAAGACTGCAGCTCCAGGACAGAGACTGAGAGCAGCTGGGCCAGGTCTCCTTTAGCAGGTTTTCTGTCCAAATTTGTCAGTTAAATTTCAGCTGGAGTTGAACTGCCACCCCTCAGCACTGTTTATCGCTTTGGGCTGGTGCTAGGGGAATTCTGGTTCATTTGGTAGCTTAATCCTATGAATAATAAACCAGTCTGTCACAGTTTTCCATAGAGCTTCCTCTACGGGGTGCAGAGTTCTAGGATGTGTCAGAAACCTCTGAGCTGGGAAGTGGGCTAAGTTGTGAAATATGATGTTCCATATGAAATATGGAACAATATGATGTCCAATGCTTAGCTTTCCCAAGCTGGTGTCAAGACACCAGCTGTAGGTAGGATTGAAGTAGATTCTGGTCTCTTCAGCAATTCTTTTTCTCACAAAGAAGCAAGTGTGCTTTTCCACCAGCAAGCAGTTGGCAGACCATGAAGCCAGCTAGAAGGTGAATCCCAGGGTAGAATCCTGTGCTGCCCTCAGATGAATGTCTTGTGACTAGCCTTTGAAGCAGATGTGAAGCGATATTGTCACCTTCAACACTGCATGTTGGTCTGAAAATGCTGAATTTGTTGGCCCTCATTCTCCAGCTGACAGGGACAAAGTGGTGGGTTGGTTTTTTTTGGTTGGTTGGGCTTGTTTTTTTTCTTTTTGTCCTGTATTTTCAGGAGTATTTGGGATATGGGTGTTTCTTTTCCTTTCGGGATTAACTAGCAAAGAAGATTATAACCAAGGGGATGTCAGTAGGGAAGCAGTGGTCATTGCCTCATAGTTTAGGGAAAGTCATCCTATTTTCTGTCTAGTGTCCCATGTGGGAGGTACTGCCTAAAGCTATTCTATCATCTGTTTGTAAGTGTTTAGATTACAGCTGTTTGGGATCCCTGTGGTGCTTAAGGCCCATGGAGCAACTGCTATAACAAAAACTTCTTGTTCCTGGTTGCAGTATTAACGAACAAATCTGCACATGAAAGTGGTCTATCTGCTTCCCCCGCAGCTTCAGATGCGCCTGCACTCGAGAAATATGAGGCTCTTTACCCTCCAACCTTACATCCAATTTAAATGCTCTGTGCTGCCTACAAGTCAGCCAGATAGCATCAGAGGCCGGAGGCACTAGGGTAACTTGCAGACTGCATGCATCAGCTGTGGTTAGAAGCCATTGCCCTTCCATTTGCATATTGTTCATCTGCAGCTCCTGGAAGCTGTGGGACGGTGCAGGCCTGGCTGCATTTGTCTGTGCCTGCTAGTGAGCAGCCTGTTGAGCATTGCTGAAACCTGTCTGCAGTAGCAACCTCCAGCCAGGGCAGCTCACTGCTGAACCCAGTGTGTGCTCCACAGCTGCTGCTATGGTGATGTACCCTGCTTTCTGACCCTCTTTGTCCTCACCCCCCTCCCCCTTTTCATTTTTAGTGGATAATGAGGAAGCTGCTCTTCTGCATGAAGAAGCCACAATGACCATTGAGGAGCTTCTCACACGTTATGGACAAAACTGCACCAAGAACCTCAAAAACAAGTCTTCAGCTCCAGCTGGGGAGAACGCTGCGGAGGGGACAGGCAAGCAGCATGATGGGGAGTCAAATATGAATGGAGAGGCTGACCCAGGGGAGCTTACCGACCACAAGGAGAGGAAGAATGGGAAGCCAGATGAAGAAATCACGGGTATTTCCTCCACCTCAGACAAAGCCAGCGCTGGAGGCAACAGTCCTGCTCTGCAGAAGCCTGAACTAGGCAAAGGTGACGAGGCCGTCACCTCTTCTACTGGGGAGGCCGGGCCCTCCTGCTCCTCTACGGGAAAGCCCCAGCGCACAACCAAATCCAAATTTTTTGAGGACAGTGAGGATGAGTCAGATGAGGTTGAGGAAGAGGAGGAAGACAGTGAGGTAGGAAACAGCACTGGGGCAGAGTGGCCTTCTGGCTGGGCAGAATGCGTTGCTTACTGTGGTACTTGAGCTACAAGCTTCTGGCTCATCCTAGGTGTGTCCTAGGAGTAGGTTTTTCAGACTGATACTATGAGACCATCTCATGGGAGTGTTGGGAATTGTTTAGATAACCCTGATGGAAACATAACCTCATCTGTGCAGCGGCCATAATAGATAGCCCTTGGTCTTGCTGCATGCGCCATCCCTCCATTCACTGTGTTAGTTGAAACTAGCTGCTCTGATTGTAGACATCAGGTGTGGGGGAAACATACCAGGTCATCTCACTCTTCTGGGGCAAACTTATCTGTCCCCAGGATGGAGGGACCAGCTGTCTGGGGGGGGCACTGAGAGTATCCTGTGTGACTCCTGGTGGTATCTCATTTCTTGTAGGAATGCAGTGAAGATGAGGATGGTTACAGTAGTGAAGAGGCAGAGAATGAAGATGATGAAGATGACACTGAAGAAGCAGAGGAGGATGAGGATGAAGAGGAGGAAATGTTGTTACCAGGCATGGAGGGGAAAGAGGAGGTGCACACTCTGTTCTTGTGTTCTGCAGCATAGTGTGGAGCCAAGGGCACTTGGGGGGGAGGGGACTCAGCAAGGAGTTATTTCTGTTCAGATGGGGATAAAACATCCCTTTTGTTCTCCTGAGGCTGAACACAGCTGCTGACAGCCTGACTTTATGCAAAAGGCTGAGGCACAGGGCATGGATCTGGGCAGCAGGTTGAGATCGGAAGAGGCTGACCCCACTGCTGGGTTTGCTGTGCTTAGAAACTGCTGGGGGAGTTGGTGTGGAAGGAGAGTACAGGACAGTAGCAGGACTGCTCTGCTGGCACTGCTGCTCCTGGGCAGAGGATTGCTCTTTGCCAGGCCAAGTCTGTGGCTCCTCAGGCCATGGCAGTGCTGGTGGATGGGCCAGGGACCCAGGATGTCAGGAAAAGGGGACTACAGCTTCCAAGGTGCCAACCTCTCTTTGGAGAGATGTCCTGGCTTGCAATGAGGCTTCTGCTTGAGCTGGGCTGGGGCTGGAATCAACACATTAGAGCTGAGGGTATAGCAGGACATGTTGAACACTGGAGAATCCTGAACCACTGATGCTTTGTGAGGCTGGAATGGAGGTATTGCTTGACCCTGCCTCTCAATGAACATGCTCCTGCTGTGTTTCACACTTCCCTCAGGCTTTTCTCCATTGTTCTGTGGGTGCTTATGGGAAGAAGGGGTGAGACACAGCACCTCAGGGTTTGGGACACTGCTGGGCTTGTGGTAGCTAGTGCTGGTTCCCTTACTGACCCAATACAGAGCAAGAGAATGGAGTCTCAGCATAATCATTTGTCTCTTGCAGCCTGGCTCTGACAGTGGAACAACTGCTGTTGTGGCGCTTATCCGGGGCAAGCAGCTGATTGTGGCTAATGCTGGAGACTCTCGGTGCGTGGTGTCAGAAGGTGGCAAAGCTGTCGACATGTCATATGACCACAAGCCAGAGGATGAGGTGGAGCTGGCCAGGATAAAGAATGCTGGCGGCAAGGTCACCATGGATGGGAGAGTGAATGGCGGTCTCAACCTCTCCAGAGCAATCGGTGAGCAAGACAGGGGTGAATGTTGGCATGCCTGGCCTCAGAATGCTGTGCCCAGGACATCCATGCTTCCAGGTAGTGAATAACGCTGAGATTGTACTGGGAAATACACAGAGAAAGGAAGAAAATAGCAGCAGCGGTGTGAGTGGAGAGTACTTGTGCAGAAGGACCCAAACCATTGAAATTATTATCCTAGTGTAAAGAGATAAAAACACATGTAGGATAGAAACCAGGAGTTTGTTTATCTCGGGAGACACTAGCATTTCCACCAACTATTTTGCAGTGGCCCTAGAAGTGCCTTCCTAGGATGTAAGTCCAGATGCCAGTCAAAGCTGATAATCAGTTTTCTCAAGTGAGCTTTGGCTACTGAGGGTTTGGGAAGACCTGAATCCAGCAGTGTGATGTGGGCATTGCACTGAAATATCTGGCCCTGGATAGCCTGAGCTTCTGGAAAGTGAGCATCTAGTGTTATCACAGCAAAGCCAAGCTAGTGCTGGGGTGAGCTGCAAATCCTGCTCCAAGACATGGGATAGCTTCTTTCATGAGCATTGCTGCAGGATCTCAGCTGGTGTTGTCAGGTGCTGTGTGCTGTTGGACTGGTGTTGCCCCAGGAATTGGGGAGGTGGCACTTGGTTTGGGGTGAAGAGATGCTGAACTGGCAAAAGGCACCTGTTTCCCATTGTATGGCAACAGTGTGTTGGGCTCGCCAAAGCTGATGCCTTGAACATGTGGCAGATTTTTCTGTCTGATGCGCTCACAGCCTGATCAGCTCTGGTTGTGGGAGCACTGGCTCCGATTCTGCTGGGCTTGCTCTTTGGCAGGGCAGTGTTTCTCACTGTTCAGGGGTAGGCAGCACTGCCAGGGCCCACCCACAGGAAAAGTGATCTTCCTCTCCACTACAGGTGATCACTTCTACAAGCGAAACAAGAATCTGCCTCCAGAAGAACAGATGATCTCTGCCTTGCCCGACATCAAAGTGCTGACAATAAATGATGACCACGATTTCATGGTCATTGCCTGTGATGGAATCTGGTGAGTAGTGAGGGAGCAATTGTGTCTCTTGGGCATCACCACTCCAGTCTTTCTGTGGAGCTGGGCCTCGGGAAGGCCCAAGGGCCCTGGGTGCTAATCAGACACTATGGTATGGCTGCTCCCTCCACTTGCCCTTCTGACTGCTCCACTCTATGCAGGAATGTGATGAGCAGCCAGGAAGTGGTGGATTTCATCCAGTCCAAGATCACCCAAAAGGATGAGAATGGAGTCCTGAGGCCGCTCTCCTCCATTGTAGAAGAGGTAAGGTCCAGACCTTCACCATCCCTTCCGCACACAGTGTTTCTGCATCCCAGTTTGGTGCCTGACTCTGCCCTCCCTCTCCATCACACTGGTTTGTTTGTTCAGCACTTGGGGTATCTGGCAGCATACGGGCTGCAACGCTGGCTGGAACAGGAGCAGAGACGCCTCTGAATTGTGACTCAGTTCCTTTGGCACCCTTACCAGTGTTTCTGACCTCTAGGCTGCTGTCAAGCCAAAGGAGTTTCTGTCCACTTTCAGAAAACCAGGGCTGTTGAGGCTGTTTCTGTCCCTTGTCTGGTTGCAAACAGCATTTGAGCCCAGCCTGCGGCGTTCTGGCCTGGCAGCCCCTAAGCTGCTGTCAGTTGTAGAATGGGCCCAGTGTCTCAGGTTATTCACAGTGCCATGTCTGTGCTCTCTGCTAACCTGTCCTGTCCCATCCCTCCTCAGCTGCTGGATCAGTGTTTGGCTCCAGACACCTCAGGGGATGGCACTGGCTGCGATAACATGACCTGCATCATTATCAGTTTCAAACCCCGTAATACACACCCACCTGCTGAAAGTGGGAAGCGGAAACTGGAGGACATGGCAGCACCGGCAGCACCAGCAGAAGAGAATGGCGGTGATAACAACAAGAAGGCCAAGCTGGAATAGCAGGCCTTGCACAGGGACTTTGCTGTGCACTCACCAGACTCTTGTTTCTTAAACATGCTGAACTCAAGACTCCAAGGTCTTGTCCTTTTTTTAGCCTTAGCAGAGGCCTTGTTTGTCTGTGTCCTGGTTGGGGGGGTGGGGGGCGGGTCTGGTTAGCAAGGGCATGTCGCACTGTTCATCTGTAACCATTCCAAAGAGGGAGCCGAGGGCAGAGCCGCGCGCGGGAGCAGCCACCAGCCACAGCGCAGGAGCCTGCCACAGCTGGCAGCCTGTGAGCGCAGAGCCCTGTGGTTAGAAGAAGGATGTCCCCCCATTGTCTCCGTGTGGTTGTTGCCATTTCTGTGCCTGTGAATTTCTGTTCGGAGGGAAGAACTTTTTCACTGTTGAGGTTTTTTTAATCTGCACCCGATTATTTAAGGCCCTTTCTGTTTTTATTTGTGAAACAATCTGGCGGTAGTGCTGCTGCCACACCTCGTTCTGTTGTACACTTTCAATCAATACTTTTTTCAAACTAAAAGCCCGGAAAATGTAGCTGTGCTTTTGGTCCTTGGTTATTTCCTGGAGGTGGTGGGGGGTGAGCAAGGTGGGATGGGGAGGAGAATGTCTGGTGTCTCAGGGCACTGTGGGGGATGCGTCTGCAGCTCATGAGAAGCAGCTCGCTTCTGCCACGTGGTTGCAGAGCACCAGCCCCTGCTGCAGTGCTTGGGCCTGCTGCCTCTCCATTACCTGGAGGTGGCTTAACTGAGGACAATCTGTTGCACATAGAGCAGGAAACAAGTCTCTGGAGACAGTTTATGCCTGCTGAAGGACAAGGGTACCAGTCACCCTCCTGAGCTAACTTGCCCGCAGCGTGCTGCACCCCATCTAGCTGCGTGCTCTCTTCAAGGTGGGGCAAGAGGCAGCTCCTGTCTGGTGTGCTGGATGATGTAAAGCTTGTAGAATGTGTGTCGATACTGCAGCTGCTCCTGCAGGAGTGAAGTTCCTGGGCTATAAACCACTGATGGAAAGCTCAGTTGCTACTCCCTGCTGCTGTGCCCCTTCACCTTCCACCTGGCATGGTGGGGAGCACAGGGAAGCGCTGATGAGGTTTGCAGGCCAGGTCACCTGGCACAACTTCATCCAGCTGCTCTGGGGTTCCTGTTTCATGGCAGAGTGCCCCAACAATGCCTTGCGCTGCAAGTCTTCCCTCTTCGAAGATGTAGTCCACCTTCCTGGTCCTGGCCCGTTGTCTCGGCTTGTGCAGTTCAGTCAGCCCATGCCTTGCCAGCCTGGATGGGTGCATCTCGTGTCATCTTTGAGCCTCTTCCCTGGTGGCCCTGAGCTTAAGCCCCTCTGTCTAGTGGCTCTCCAGTGATGATGTGTCCAGACCTGAACTGTTTTGGTCCCTGAATCATGCAGGCTGGGGTTGGGAGTTCAGAGCCACAAACACCCACAGGCACTGTAGTCAGACTTGCTGCTCAGGCTGACTGTTTCTGTGCACATAAACTTTCTGGATGAGCTGATGTGTTCCCTTGCTCCCTGAGCAGGAGATTTTCCTTCCCAAGGAGGTTTTTTCCTTTGCAAAAGTGAGTTTCTTCTCAGGGCATCTTTCATTCACTGCCAGATGGGTTTGTCTCAGGATCACTCTGGCTAAGGGGCAGCTCAGTACTTGATGTTTCCTCCCTGCTACGAATGTGCTGGCCAAGTTGCCCCCAAATTTTGAATAAACAGACTGAATTGTCACAGGAATGAGCAGAATTATTTTCTCTAGTCCTAAAAGCATTTGTTATTTGTGCAGAAGGGTTAAATCCCTGTCCTGGATGGAACGCCTGGAGCTGCAGTGCTCTGAGAGGCAGTTTCACTAGGTGGGGTTAAAAACACTTTGTCTGAATTGTCATGTGCCTGCTGTCTTTTTCCTGCTGCGAGGCATCAGTTTCAAGAGGGTTTGGTTTTAAACTTTCTTCTTGGCAATTAAAGTTTTTGATACAGGAGTTAGTACCAGTCTCTGTGGAGTCTGCTAAAATAGCTCTCATTAGTGGTGATCCCACATTAGTAATTTGTACCGAGGTGTAACTGGGTTTAGACCATTTACCATGTACTCTATTGATGTTTTATCATGCTAGTTTTTAATTGGAATGCTTTGTGGGTATGTCATGTGCCTTATCAAAGGCCCTTATACCTACAGGTATTTTCATTAACCTACTGAAGCTGTTGAAAGAATAGAATCAGGAGTTTTGCTAAGCCTGCCCAGCAGGTTATGTGAGGACAGCTCATCTCCACAAATGCAAAGGAGCCAAGGAGCTGGGGGTCCTGGTGACCTCTTTGGGAGCCAGCTCAGACCTAGGGCTGCCTGGGATCCACGGGGGTCAGTGGGTGACACCCCTGGCAGCAACAGGGGCTCCTGCCCACAGGGCTTGTGACTCGCTGTGGATCTGGGTGCAGATGGGACTGCTAGGGGCTGTTTGCAGGGAGGGGGCGACTGGGGGCGGCAGGGGGAGGAATGAGCATGGGAAAAGGACATAAAAGGGGCCAGTTGTGTGTTTAAAAAAAAGGGGGGGGGATCACCACAAAGTGATCTTCTTTTCTAGATGTTTTCCTGGGTGTGTGGGCTCTTTCTGCTGCATGCGGGGGTGTGTGGGTTGGAGCGTCAGCAAAGGGAGAGACCAGTGCGCTGGGGAGGGATGTGTACCTCAATATGTACTCGCCAGCGAGTATCAAGCTGGACTTGATGATGAGCAGGCAAAGAGGTTTGGGAGCCAGGTTTTGGTGTAGCCTGGGACAGATCCTGGAGAGACCAGAGGTCTGAGAGTTGGTTACTGAAGGCACTGGGAAGCCCAGGCTGTTATGTGATGTGATAAGCTCAGCTGCAGACACAAAGGAGGCACAAAGAAACAAGGGCAGGAGGAGTAATTTGATTAATAACCTGACTCAGCTACTCCCAGGCCCATCAGAAGGGAAGCACCAGCCCCTCAAAGGCCAATGTCTAAAAAGCCAGAAGGACAGAGGTACAAGAGCAGGTGCGGGGACCCAAATCACAGACACCCATCCAGGCCCCTCCCAGGGCTGTCCCAGGAGAGCCATCAGCCCCGTGGTCCAGGCGTGAAACCCATCACCATGCCTCATCGGGAGCTCTCTGCATCACCTTGCAAGCACAGAAGGGTGGCTGCCTAGGGGTGCAGGACACATTATGGGATGCAGGGAAAGAGCATTTGGGGATAGTGCAGGATTTATTACAGGATGTTCAGGGGAGGAACCAAAGGTGGGAAAAGGGAGGGATTTAGGAGATTTGGGGAGGAACAACTGTGGGAAATAAAGGGATAAAGGAATAAAAGGGTTTATTTGCATGTAAGCAGAGACTAGGCAGTACCTGAGTCTTGGCCATGCCCTGTGCCTGATCATCACAGTCTGTCCTGTCACCGTATCAAACCCCCACCTTCAACTATTTACTTTCCTCCGTGTGAGTGCAGAGGAGGTGGGGGAGTGTCTGTGGTGCCAGCAATGCATGCACATATGAGCACTAGCAAAGGGCAGCTGTACCAGCTGTGCAGTAGGCGATGGGGCTTGGGAGCAAAGGAGTGAGTGGGTCTCTAAGGGCAGCTCTGGGTGCGAGAGCATGGGAGCAGGGGGCAAGGAGGTGGCTATGGGACCACAGGAGTCCTGGTTGGCTCTGGCTTTCAGCTATGGGACCAGGGAAGGGACCTGATGATTTCTGGGTGAGAGACAGGTGCCATGGCAGGTGCACCCATCATGTGCTGGGGTCAGTGCCTCACACCAGTGTGGAGCATCGTTTGACCATGCATGGCTGGGGAAGGGTGATGGTGTAGGCAGCACCTACCCACCCCAATCAGTACAAGTCCCCACAACTGTGCAAGGTGCTGCTAGACTCTGCTAAACATTAAGCAGCTAAATGTTCAGAAGCAGCTTTTTCTCCCAAGGATGCTGCAGTGGAGTCAGACTGGTCATAGGCAGGATCCCACTTGCCTGAGGCTGCACACCCGGTCTGGCTCAGGGTCCCCACCCACAGCTTGTGGCACTACTACATGGTGCCTCCATGCTGGCCTGGCTGCAGGATGGATTCCTGGTGGGGATCAGCACCCACAACTTCGAGCTGCTTGGCCCCAGAAGCTTGGGCACAGGGGCAGCTGCCCCCACCCCAACGCTGCGGCCTGTCCAAGGCATTCATCAGGGGCAGCCTCATTGCCCACAGGCAGGGTGGGAGGCCACAACCCCCTCCATGCATGGAGGCACTAGGTTGGCCACCACTGCCTTGTCCTTGTCCACGCATAGAAATGGGTGCCCTGCAGCCCATGCCAGCATCCCACAGGGCATGGAGGGAAGCCGACGCAGGACATGGCGTACCACAGCTATCTATGGTGGTGACTAACCTGGCCCCCAGGAGTGCAGGGCTGTGTGGGGCCTGGTAATCCCAGTGCTACTGGGGAGGGGAGCAGCAGTGGGAGTCTGGGTGCTGCAGGCAGCCTCGCTGCTGGTGCCTCCTCCAGCTGGGAGACACTACCAGATCTTCGGCAGAGTTTTCTCTCCTGCTTTGGACTGGGTGCCCATCACAAGAAGGATCCAGGCGGGTCCCTGTCCTGCAGCACCCCACATGCTAAAACATCACCCATAGCTTGCCCAGGGCACAGCCCTTCTCTCTGACAGCCCTGGGACCCCTTCACACACTGCTGGAGCAGCCAGGGTTGGGCAGACAGGGACGCAGATATACAGACACAGGTCATCATAGTGAGACCTGTGTGCTCCCCAGCTCTTCCTGGCACAGTGCACAGCCTCCCACCCTCAGGGGCTGCTCTGGGCCCCAGCTGCAGCTGTCCTGCACCACACTCGAGGTCTATCTGCTGGAAGCCACTTGCTGCCCCCAGGAAAGTAGATGGGGGCATGCAGGACCCATGGGTGCCACACACTGTGCACCAGGGGCTGGCCCAGCTGGGGCAAGGCTCAGCCCCTACCCAAGCTGCTCGGTTTGCTGGTGCTGGCTGAGGCTCTGCAGCAACATCCCACCCTCCCAGCCATGTGCTGTGCTGGTCCTGCACCTGCAGTGCTCAGTTTTCTGGGGTGTTTGCACAAGGGAATATCCCCACTCTTGCCCTGCTCCTTGGCCCTACTTGTACCCCACCTGCTTGGCCTCCTGCAGTAACCATTGCGGGGGGGGGAAACACAGCATGGATCAGAGCCTGCTGTGATGGGGGCTGTACCGTTGGGGGGTGGCTGTGCCGCAGGAGACAGACAGACCCTCAGAGAGTAGTTTTATTTCCCAGCGGTGCCAATGCCGAAGACTGCCTTCGGGAAAGGGGTGGATGGGGCTGGGCGCAGGCTGCAGGCAGCACTAAGCGCAGTCAGGGCCCGCCCAGCCTGGGGGATGGCCAGGACCCAGTTCATGGGGCAGGTGGTGCCCCACAGAGGGTGACCAGCTCTGCCACAGGAGAGCATGGGATCTTTGTGTCAGTGGCAGGTGGGAGCCCAGGTGGGGGCTCTGTGGATCGAGGGTCTCACCACTCAGTGCTGCTCAGTCCCCCTCACTCTGCAGGGACACCCATGGTGCTGCACCTGTCACTGGTGCCTCCCAGGGAGTCCCCAGAGAGACTCTGCCCTGACAGCGCACTGCACAGGCTCTGCTCCTGGGCAGGATGCGGCACTGCTTCGATCGACACTTCCACCTCGATGTTGATGCCTTCCCTGCAGACAAACGCAGGGCCTGAGGGCAGCAGCCCAAAGGGGGACATCACCACATCCCTTCCCGGTACAACGGGCGTGGGGAAGGCTGTTAGGAAGGGGATGCGCCAGACCGCTCTGCCTCCCCTGCAGAGCAGTCCCAGCTCACCTGTAGGACATGTCCTGACCCTCGCTCAGCATGCTCCCCACGAGGGCCACCATGCTGGCTGATTGGCTGTCATGCTCCTTCCACGCTGCCCCACGGCGCGGGCTATGGCTGCCGCTGGGGAAGGTGGTTGTGTCCAGGACTCCATCCTCACCTGGCCTGGGGCTGGGCAGCACCGACCACAGCTCATTCACTGGTGGAGAGAGAGATGGTGCTAAGTACCCTGTTTGCAAGGACCGCTCCCCGTCAGAGCAGGGAGCAGAATGGGCTACCAGGCACATGGCAGGGTGTGCAAACAAGCTGGTCCCAGGATGCCAGCCTGCAGCCTCCCCGCAGGGACAGAGGTGTGTGTGGCACCACCGGGGCAAAACCGACACGGGTCCACAGGGAGCCCCTGGCTCTGGAGATGTCACAGCCACAGAGATGTGAGGCAGGAACAGGGCCCGTGCAGCCCAACGAAGGGCACAGGCCAGCAGACAGACAGCAGCGCAGGACTCACACTTGGTCAGGTTCTCCAGCTCCACCACGCTGAGATCCCCGGGCGGACTGCGGCTGCCCCCGCACCCCCAGCGGCTCCGACACAGCGACAGCACCACCACCCCGTAGACGTAGGTGAGCATCAGGGGCACACCGACTCCTGCGGGCAGACAGGCAGCTATTGCCTGACCTGCACTGGCAGCCCCCTGGGCAAAGCCCCAGTGCCCCAGGTCTCAGACATCCCCCCCCAGAGACTCCGCTGCAGTGGCCCCCAGGCCCAAGCTCCACTCTCTCCAGCACGTGGGCAGTGTCCTCAGCCCTGGCCCGGCACACTTACCCACGGTGACAGCTGTTATGATGGGGGACACAAAGAGAGAGAGGAGGACACTGCTGGTGACAGAGAGGCACTGCTGGCACCCCGACAGGCTGCTCCTCCGGCTCTGGCCCAGCACCTCGAGGAGAAGCAAGACAGGTGAAGGGCTCTGCAGAGATCTCGGCGCACAGCCTGCAGGGACGGGGCCTCTTCCCAGCCCTGGCAGAGCTCTAGCTGCAGCCACAGCTGCCCAGACACCCCCTCCATCTCCTCAGGTACAGGCAGCCATGACAGTGCTGCCACCACAGCTCAGGTGTCCCTGGAAAACACCCCTGGACCCCCAGACCCCTTCCTCCTTTGCCCACCCCAAGCCCCCACCTCTCCAGGCCGAGACCTCCCTCACTGGCGGAGAGTGCTGGGGTGGGCAGCAGAGAGGGTCCCCACAAGGAGGGGCTGTGGGGAGTCAGGGGTGGCACAGGGACACGCGGTGGGCAGCGGGGAGCACTGCATGTCTGTCCAGGCCTGACGCCATGGGCTGCCAGGCTCAGCAGGGAGTGGGACCATGGGGACTCCGGGGCCCCCTGCCAGTACCTTCCTACCCATGTAGATGGGGATCCCAATGGTAATGACAGGGACAGCGATGCCCGCGACGAGGGAGATCACCATAGGCGCCCCCAGCACCATGCCCAGCTGCCACAGGATCTTCCGGGTCCATGACCAAGGCCTCTTCCCCGAGAAGGTGCAGCCAGAGGGGCTGCGAGGACAGAGCAAGGCTGGGCCAATGGTTCCTGCGCAGGGGCAGGCAGACACCAGCACAGCCCATCCTCGCGCTGGGGGGAGACCCATGGGCCCACTGGGGAAGCAGAAAGCCAGATTGCCCCATCCCAATCCCGAGCTCCAGCTGCCACCTGGGATCCCACCTGTGGGGTGCCGACAGGCAGGCCCAAGCCCTCAGCCCTGCCAGACCCAGCAGCACAGACCACTCTGCTCCCACCCCAATCAGCCCCACGGCCCAGCCAGCCCCAAACCTGGCTGCGCATGGCCATGGCTCTCAGCAGGGCCTTGCTGCCCCCCATCCTAGCCCCACAGCTCCTGGCCCCAGCCCCAGCCCAGCATCACAGCACCCCCAGCTCAGCCCAGGGGCAGCTCCTGCAATCACCCCTCAGCTCCTGGCAGCCCCTCCGCTCCAGCCCCCCCGCACACCCCGTGTCCCCACAGCCCTGCGCTGACCTGAGGAAGTGCACATCGGAGATCTCCTGCAGGCAGAGCCAGCAGAAGAGACAGCCACAGACCGTGCAGTTCATGTGGTTGCAGCTCCCATCATTGATCTTCATGATGAAGGCACTGCAGCGGGGACAGACCTTGATGTCCTCAGCCTCAGCTGATGGGGGGAAGGAGATGAGATGGGATGGGTGGGAGCAAGACAGGACAGTGCAGGTCCACCCCCACACCCTGTCCCAGTATTGCAGCCTGTCCCATGGGTGTCAGGGTTAGCCAGGCACAGCAGGGTCCCTCTCCACACCCCCCAGCTCGACCAGCACAGGGGCTACATGCCTCCACACCGAGGCAGCCAGTGGGGACCACTGGGTCCTGACTCCAGCATCCCCACAGGCAGGAAAGTACAAAAATGCATCTGACTGTGCTGCTCGGCTGTGCCAAAACCCTGCCCTGCTTGCTCCCACCCTGGGCCAGGGTCTCACCGTGGGCCAAGTCCTCCAGGTGGACTAGCTGTGCTGCAGGGCTGGCCAGGCTGGGGGCGGGTGGCACTGGTACACAAGGGCCGTCGGGGTGCCAGGGCTGCCGGCAGTGGTAGCAGAACTCGGTGCCACAGCCTTCACGCCCGCAGGTGAGGCGGGGACACTCGGCACAGCCATAGGCAATGACAGCATAGCTGTGGAGAGAAGGCGGTCAGTGTTGGGGGGGGCCAGCGGTGCCCACAGCCCTCCCTGCATCCCTGCACAGCACACAGCTGTTCTCCTCCCGGGCATGGCCAGGCCATGCAGTGGCAGGTCCCAGCTCCAGGCTGAGCAGAGCTGCAGCCCCTCCTCAGGAGAGCCAGGAGACACTCTCACCAGCTCAGACTGCAGCACAGCCTTCCCCATCCAGCACCCACAGTTCCCCTGGGGCCTCGCGGACTGGCCCAGCACGGCCGAGAGCACCAGCCCTGGCAGAGACACACAGCTGCCCAGGCTCTGCAGCTGGTACAGGGATCAGGAGATCTCTCTGAGCAGGTACAACCCCACACAAGACCAAGTCCCGAGGGGACTGAGCCTGGAAAAGGCTCACAGGACACAGGCACAGTCTGCTGCACACCAGCTCCCTGGTGGGGAAGCCCATCGCCTCCACTGGTGCAGGAAGAGGGGACCCACACCACCCCCCTGCTCCCGGCTCTGCACGAAGGGCTGGACGGTCACCTGCAGTCGGGCGCCGGGCACCAGCGGGTGCCGGGGTCGGCCACCAGCAGCCGTCGCAGGAGGAACTCCTCGTACTTGTCACGGAGAGCGGGCTCGGCCAGGAGGCGGTGGACGTCAGCGGGCTGGAGCGCAGCAGGGCAGTGCGGGCAGGCCACCTGCACGCGGCTCTCACTGACAGCAATGTGGAGGTACTGCTCCAGACAGGTCCAGCACGAGCGGTGGTCACAGGAGGCCAGGGTGGGAAAGGCCTCAGGAGGCTGGGGCAGCAGGCACAGGGGACACTCCACCAGCTCCCCGCCCTCGCCCAGGGGCAGCGTGATGCTCATCTCCTTAGGTTCCTCCAGCTCTGGCTCCAGTTCTGGTGATGTCTCCCTTCCAACAGCCTGCGGCTTCCGCCCAAAGAAGGCCAGGAGGCGGAGGGGCCTGGGCACCCGTGTGGGCCGCTCCATGGTGGCCCGTTGGGGCGGCAGCCAGCTGCTGGCAGGCTAGGGAGGGCAGCAGGGAGGTGCCAGCCCCAGCACAGCCCCCATGGCCAGGCTCCTACCTGGGCCTCAGAGCCGGCATCCTCTCCACAGGCAACAGCTGAACCATCTCCATCTGCAGTCGGCGCCGCTCAGCCTGTGAAGGAATCGCACGTGAGAGCGAGCTCTGGGCCCCACGCATGGGAACAGACCCTTGACACCCATGAGACCCCACTACCATGCTGCCAACGGGCCTGCCACCCTGCCAGCTATTTGGAGGGAGCCCAGGGAAAAACTCAGGGCAAATCAAAACCACCATCACTCACTCCTCCTCCTCAGGGTTAGCTCACAGGACGGCAGGGAACATCTCACTGCCACAGAGAAAGTGCTTCCTCCACAAAGGTTGTATCCTGAATTGTCCCAGGAGGAGAGAGCTCCCCCATGCACCCTGCAACCCAAGGCAGCAGGACCTGAAGCCCCATGGGGAGCGGTCACTTCTGAAGAGTGCTTCCCCACATCCCAAGTGCTGCACTAAAACCTGCATCGCCCAAGCTGCTGCTGAGTTTGTAGAAGAGACAACCAACCAAGCCAAGGGACCCAAGAGCCAGTTAATTAAGTGACCAGGAGCCAGGTGATTACGGGAGAGAGGAGGCAAATCTGTCAGTGTTCCCTTAGAGCTCATGAGTCTGAGGCCACACCATAATCCCTCCTGACAGCAGGGCCAGTCCCTCCACTGTTCTCCTTGCTCTTTCCTTATCTATACCCCAAAAAGTTGCACCCTATGCTTTACACCTCCACAGCATCGCTGCATGCCTCCACCTCTAACAGCCTCTGCTGGCTTTCTGGTTTGACAACAGCTAGAAGAGCAGAAGCACTGGCACAGGAAGAGGCAGGTATTAGTGACAGCTCAGGTGAGACCAAGGAGTCCAATTACATCTGCTCTGCTGGGAACAAGTAAGGTGCTGCACTGTGCCACCCCGGGTGATAAAGCACTTTCGAGTGAGGTAGCAACTGAAGAGCTTGTGGAAACCGGGCTGAGATTGGACTTAAATGGTTGTTAGAGGGTGGGAGGTACTGCAGGAGGAGAGCAGGAAGGAACGTGCTCAAACATGGGGGAGGGCAGTGGGACCACTGCCTTGCATGACTGATGCCGTCACTGCGAACTCCACCTGGCAGAACAGCGGGAGCCAGTGCCTGAGCAGCAACAAAGGCTGCGCCGACACCATGGACATCAGCTGTCCGATCAGCAGGGCCAGCCGGCGAGGAGACACCCCAGGCCTGCACAGCTCCTGCACCGGCACTCCGACACCTTGACTAAATGGCCAGGGCTGCGCAACACAAGCAAAGAAGCACCAGCAGGGATCTAAGCGGCCCCATCCTCTGGCCCCGAGATACCTGTCAGGGGGGAATAATTGCTGACGACACAGCATGCCCATCGCTCCCCTGGGACTGCCACAAAGTCCAACACATTTGACTCCCTCAAGGACCTGCAAATAAACAAAAACTATTTGTGAAGAGGCTCAGCAGCAGCAGCAGCTCACACAGCCAGAGTCGCTTGGACACATCACAGAGGTCTACTAATAGAGCCACAGAGAAGGCAGAACGAGTCCTGTAGATGGGGACCACATCCAGGCCATAGACCTAGGCATCAGAGAGGACGAGTACAAGGTACAGCTGAGCCAGAGGAGGGCTGCTGCCCCCAGCACACACACAGCTGCACATCAGCCATCCCTGGAGATGGGCCAAACCACGGTGTGGCCAAACAAGTCCCCGAGCAGGGTAACCAGGGGCCTTTCTCCCCAAGAAGGACACAAAGCCCTGCATGTCCCCAGTCTGCACAACACTGGGACACTGGAGACAGAAGCTGCGGGAAAACAACCCAAGCAGAGGGAAACCTGACAGCATGAGATGGCTGAGCTCCCCTGGGAGCAGAGGTGTGACTGGGCTGCACGAGAAGCTATCATAGCATCCCCAGGGCCCAGCAGGCTCCTTGCCTGGCAGGGTCAGAGCACATCTGAGTGTCTGGGGTCCGAGCCACGCAAACTGGGGGAGATTTTCTGGAAAGAGGAGTTATGAACCACAGGGATGTGCCAAGTGAAATCAGGAGCTCCATCGCATGGGGGCCCATCGCCCACATGTACTCCTGGGAGAACCAGGCAATAGGGCTCAGCTCTGCAGTCCTTGAGAGAGCTGTGACCGTGGGGACAGGCCTGACAGAGGCAATGGCTGCAGAGGAGCCATGGCATGGCCACAGTGCTGCAACACTGGGGCTGCTCCTGAGCTTGTTCTGCAGCTGCCTCTCCTCCCGTGCCTGGCTGTGGGGAGCTGGGCTCCCCTTCCTCTGCAGCCAGTTCCCATGGGGGTCACCATGATCATGGAATAATGCAGGTGGAAAGGGACCTCAAGAGGTCTCCCGTCCACCTTCCCACCCAAATCAGGGTCAGCACTGTGGTTAAGGGCTTTATGCCAGCTGGGTCTTGAAAACCTCCAAGGACGAAGACTGTGCAACCTCTCTGGGCAACCTGATCCACGACTGGACTTGTTCCACTCCCCAGGACAGTACAAGGCAGCAGGATCCCGGTGGGCATCTCCAAAGGATGGTTTCAGTCGCCCCTGGAGATCAGACCACGGGCAGGACTGCAAATCCACCCCCTGCACTCCCAAACGCCCCAGATGCCTCACCCAGGCTGAGCAGATCTCAGCGCTGGAAGCACCAAGATGCTGAAAGACCACAGCACTGCCACTCACTGCTACCCACGCATCCTGCTGTGTGCCCGTTCCTCAGCCTGTCTGCCCACCCTGCCCTCTCGTCCCAGGGCAATGCGGGCTCCGGACCCACCCAGCCCCGCTCTGCCAGGAGCCTCCAGAGCTCTGCAAGCCCGTCAGTGCTGCAGGCAGCGAAGTCGTTTCAACCCTCCACCTCCAGCAGCTGGTCTCCAGCTCCCTCCCGCAGCTGCCTTAGCCGGACAACTTGCTCCTCCAGCCCTTCCCTCCGCACAAGGGGCTGCTGTCCCCGCGGCTCTGCGGGGCACGTTCCCGCTCCGACGCTGCGACCCCCCCACCCCCCCGACCCCAGCAGCCGCCTGCCCGGGCCCCCCGCCCCGCCGGTCCTCCCCGCAGAACGCTCTCCCCGGACAGGGGCACCTGCCCCCTTCCCCGCCGGCAAAGGCCCCGCTCCCGCTCCTCTCCGGTCGGGAGAGGCCGACGGCTTGCCGAGCGCTGGGACGGCCGGAGCCACCAGCAGGGCTGCGGGCACCGGCGCCGGTCCTGAGAGAGGACTCGCCGAGCTTTCCCCCTGGGCTCAGGGGCCCTCCGGCCGCCCACGGCGGGGCCATGCCCGGCGGGGCAGCGGGGGAAAGCGGCCCCGGGCCGCCCGCCGTGGGGCACAAAGACCCGTCGACACCCCCCACCCTCACGCTGGTGGCCCCCACTCCCGGACCCCGCGGCCGCCCGTCCCGTCCCGCCCCGCTCCCGCCCGCGGGGACCCGGCCCTGCCCTGCCCAGCCCCCGCTTGCCTCTCCTGCGGCGCGGCCTGGACCCCCCCCCCCCGCCGCCGCATCACCGGAGAAGCCGGCGCGGTGCCGGGAGGGAAGCGGGAGGCGGCGGACCCTGTGCACGCTTCCGGGTGCCCGGGGCGCTTCCGGGGCGCCGCGCCCGCTTCCGGCGCTGGCCCCGCCCCGCGGTGGCCGGAAGCGGAAGTGCCCGGTCGAGGCGGGGCGGCGGCGGCCGCCCCGGGCTGGCGGGGGCGGCTGGCGGGCCGCGGGCGGGCAGGCGGCGGGGCCGGGCCGGGGCCGGGGCCGGCCACGATGCCCCGGCGGAAGCAGAGCCACCCGCAGCCGGTGAAGGGTGAGTGCGCGGCGGGGCCGGGGGGCGGCGGCGGCGGTGGCGGCCCGGCGGTGACCCGCGGCGCTCGGTGTGTTGCAGCGGACGCCGAGGACGGCCCCGAGGAGACGGCGGGAGCGGCGCTGGTGCTGCCCGGCGACCTGCTGCTGGGCCGCGGCCTGGCCTTCGAGAAGGGACCGCCAGGTGCGTGCCGCCGTCCGGGCCCGGCAGCGGGGCCCCGCCGGGACGGCCGGTCCTGGGCGCCCCCCCCGCCCCGCCTTCGGGAGCGCCACCGGGCGGGGACGCGGCCCGGCCCTGCCGGTACCGGCCCCCGCGCTTGGCCCCATCCGGCAGCCGCCCTACCCGGGAGCGGTCCCGCCCGGCTACTGCTCCGTCCCCGGGCGCCTTCCCCCTCCCGGATCACCTCCCGCGGGGTGAGGCCCCGGCCCCCGCTGGTCTCTGCCCTCCCGGCACCGATTCCCGGTACTGACTGCCCCCCCACACCCCGAGCGCTCCCCCTTCCGTTAAGACCCCCCCGCCTCCGTGGTGGCTTTGGGGCCGTGGGGACACCGGGGCTGGTAGGCCTCCCCATCGCAGGGCTCGTCCCCGGAGCTGTCCGCACCGCTCTGCCCAGGAGTTCCCGGTTCCCCCAAGCCGCTGGGGCACGGCTTTGCTGCCCACCCGGGAGCTGGGGCCTTGTCCCTGCAGGGTCCTGCCCAACCACCGCCCCTCAGCATCGCGTGGGGTGAGGGGAGCCGGGCCGGGGCTGTCTCTCCACCAGCCTCTGCTCCCTGCCATTTGCCTGCCCTGCGGGCACCCCAGCCCCTCTGTGTGGCCAGCCGGTGCCTGCCCAGCCGGCGGCACACCAGGCTCCAGGTCAGCCCACGGTGCGAGGCAGCCAGAGAGGAGCAAACACCAGTCCAGCTCCATTAAGGTGCCTCACAAGGACCGGTGGGAGTATCACTCGCTGCCCTCGACAGTGAGCGGTGAATAACGTGGGAACATACTCAGTAGTGAGAGGAGGGGGGCACAGCCCGCCTGATCCCTGTGGCTCTGTCCCCTTGCTGTCCACAAGGTCTGTGCTCCGGTCCGTGTCCTCAGCAGCCACGCTGGGCCATGCTGGCAGCTCCCACTCTCGTGCCGAGGCGTGGTCCCAGCTGCTTGGCAGATGGGGTTCTGCTTCGAGGGCTGCACTTCCCCACAGCCCGTGCGCAGAGCCCAGCACCAGGACAAAGCCCACCCAGCGGCTCTGGAAGCCGGATGCTGTGAGAGCTGAAAGCTGCTCTCTGCAGCGGACCTTCTGCTGTCAGAAATACCTTCCTTCCCACTCTCAGGTGCCAGCCCCAGCTGGGGAGCGGGACCAGGCACCTCCAGGCCCACTGAGGAGGTCAGGACAGCCATCACTGGCCTTGTCCTCACCCCATGGGCCATGCTGTCCCACCTGGGCAGCACTGACACGGCCACGCTCAGGGCACAGTGCTCCAGGGATGCTGTGGCACTGCTGGACTGCAGGCCTGAGCTGAGGAGGCAAGACCCTCAGTGTGGGGGCTCGAGGTGTAGTCAAGGGTTCCCCTGGCAATAGCCAGACCCTCGCAGGATGCCCCTTTCTGACGTCTGCACTTCAGGCAGTGCTTGCGAGAGGGGACCAGAGGCTGGAGGGGCCGCCCTGTGCTGCAGCCTGGGAGCAGCCTCACCCTTGCACCTGCCTGGGGCTCTGGGAGTTGGATGCAGCCAGGTGGGCAGCAGTGAAGGGGAGGGCCCAGGCTGCTTCTCAGGGCGGTGGGCCTCTGTTGGGTCTCAGGCTCCAAGGTCAGGTACAGCACAAGGGACAGCTGGGCACAGCTTGAGGCTGGTAGTGGCAAAGCTTTGACTGCATGTCACTGCCCTTCCAGCCCCCAGCACCAGCCTGGGAGCACACCTGGGGCACCGGGCCAGCAGGCTCCACTCCTGTCATCCCTTCCTGGGGCTGCAGGAGGATGGGTCTGTGCCCAGCTGGGAAGCAGATGTGCCCTCTGAGAGCCTGGCACAGGCTTCCCCCCACCGCCGTGGGCCAGCGGCGCTATGTGGGGCTGGGGAAGGTCTGTTTTCCTGCATGATGGAGTGGGGCTGGTGTTTGAGCTCTGTGGTATCGGCCATGGGAGTAGGACCAGCTTCCATCCCCAGGGCTGGGGCAGTGGCAGAATGAGGGGGCCCGGAGCACGGTTTTACAGGCACCCAGCCCTCCTGCCTGGGTCAGGCTGAGCTCAATGCCTTCCGCCTTCCCACCACTGCTGCTTCCTACCAGCTGGGCCCTGCAGTGCCCGCGTGGATGCCTGACCCACCCCTGTGCCACCTTACTACCCACACGTCCTGGCGCCTGCCAGCCGCAGGGTGGAGGTGACAGGGTTTCCTGGGGCACCCAGGACAGACCCTGCAGCAGGGTGTCAGGGCAGGTTGTGGCTGTGGAGCTCCTTGCCCTGCTATGCGCAGGGTGGTGGGCTCCTGCAGGCTGCCGGCTGCTGCTAGGGCAGGCGCAGCTGCCTGGCCCCTCCTGGCTGCAGTCCCCTCCTTGAGACAGGCCCTGCTGGGACTGGTGGCACAAGCGGAGGGGCTGTGCCTGGGCCAGCTGGGCTGACACCATCCCATCCCCACGGTCTTCTCAGCAGACACCCTGGTGGGGAAGATTGCCATCCCAGCATACGCGCTGAGCGACGACGACTGCTCCTCTGGCTACCAGCAGCTGAGCGTGGAGAGTGACCCTGAGGAGGGTGGGGAGCCCGGCCCCGCAGCGCTGCCCTGCCGCCAGTGCGGGCTGCAGCTGGCTGCCAGCCTGGGGCAGAGCTGCCTGCAGTGTGCCGGCGCCGAGGGGGGCCGCAGCCAGCGCATCGTGTACTCCTGCCAGCTTTGCCCCTTCGCCTCCCACTACTCCAGCCACCTCAAGCGCCACATGAAGACACACAACGGGGAGAAGCCGTTTGCGTGCCCGCAGTGTGCCTACGCTTCTGCTCAGCTGGTGAACCTGACCCGACACCTGCGCACGCACACAGGGGAGAAGCCGTACCGCTGCACGTGCTGCAGCTTTGCCTGCAGCAGCCTGGGCAACCTCAAACGCCATGAACGGGTCCACAGCCAGGACAAGCCCTTCCAGTGCGCTGCCTGCGATTATCGCTGCAACCAGAGCCGCAACCTGAAACGGCACATGCTCAGCCACCGCCTGCCCGAAGGCGACGGGCCGCACCGGCGGGACAAAGACCCAGGTAAAGAGGGGGGCGGTGTGGGGGACCCTCCACTGCACAGCCCTGGGGCTGGGGAATGGGCAAGGTGCACATTCTGCCATTGACCTGCACCAGCCCTGGTGCCATGTGCCACCAGCCTCAGCTGCGGCACCATCGCCCTGAGCCTGGGGCTCCTTGCAGAGCTGAGCCCTGCCAGCGCTGCGCTGTCCCTCTCACGGCCCTGTTTGTGTTTGTCTTGCAGAGCCGCTGCTGCCAGAGCTGAGCCTGCATGTGGGCAGTGGCAGTGGCCCCTTCCTGCCCGGCTGCACTCGGCTGCGGGGCGAGGAGGCGGCCGCGCTGCCGGAGCTGCTCTTCCCCTTCACGTGCCGCATGTGTGGGCTGGTGCTGGACGACGGGTTTGCGCAGGATGAGGGCCTGGCTGAGCAGGTCTGCGGGCGCTGCAGCCTGGCAGTGCTGGGCACCGAGCCGGGCGCCAGTCCCCGCAAGGGCACTGGGGACAAAGGCTTTGCCTGCAGCCTCTGCCCCTTCGTCACCCACTACCCCAACCACTTGGCGCGGCACATGAAGACGCACAGTGGGGAGAAGCCATTCGCCTGCCCGCTCTGCCCCTATGCCTCTGCCCATCTCGACAACCTGAAGCGGCACCAGCGAGTGCACACAGGCGAGAAGCCCTACAAGTGCCAGCTCTGCGACTACGCCTGCGGCAATCTGGCCAACCTCAAGCGTCACGGGCGCATCCACTCGGGCGACAAGCCCTTCCAGTGCAGCCTCTGCAGCTACAGCTGCAACCAGAGCATGAACCTGAAGCGGCACATGCTGCGGCACACAGGCGAGAAGCCCTTCCAGTGCCGGGACTGCCCCTACACCACTGGTCACTGGGACAACTACAAGCGCCACCAGAAGATCCACGGCCACACGGCTGAGAACTGGGTGAACCCACGCAATGCCAAAGCCCTCCTGGCCCCTCCAGCCGTGGGCACGGCCCTGCCCTGAGACAGCACTTAGCCCGGCTGCCCTGCATCAGGCCCGAGGTGCCTCAGCCCTGGGGCACCCCAGCCACAGCCCCTGCCCTCCCTGGGGGAGGGACAGGAAGCAGACTCCAGGGGGGCTCAGGGTTGCCTTACGTAGGGCCCACGGGTGCGCCGGGGTCTCTAGCAGCCCTATCCTGCCCGGGCAGGGCGAAGCCACAACCAGCGGCTTGGGTGCCTGCCCCAGCAGCAGTGGTGCCATGCCCCCAGGCACCTCTGTGGGTAGGACCTGCCTGTCGGAGCCTTCCTCTGCCAGAGTTTGGGGAACAGGGGGGGAGGGGGGGAAACAGAACTGGTTCTATGGCTGTTGCCATGCCAGTCAGTGTAATTTATATTGTGTATAAAAGCATTAAACAGTCAGTTTTGTTATCTGCTATTCTCCCTGGGGGCCTTGTTCTGCTTCAGAAGAGGACGGTGCGGGGCTGACAAAGTGTGTGGGGAGGGGAGGAACAGCGGCCACCCCCCAACAGACAGCCCAGTACCAATCAGAATCCATTTTAATCATCATTGCAGTGTGTAAACATCAGTTACTGTCCATTAATGCTCTGGTCGGTTTGAGCAGCAGGAGATACGTGGTTACAAGCCTAGATTACGCTGGAGTCTATGAGCGGGTTAGAGAGGGGGCTCTGCGCAGAGCCCCCTGGAGACAGTTTACTGCAGTCTGTCTCTGAGCAGAAACCTAAATGCTAATTTGGCATTATGGAGCCTCACGAGGGCCACTTGGTGCCACCAGGCTGCTGCCGCCAAGCCACTGCCCCAGCCACCCAGGGCAGCTGGACGCTTGGGCCAGGCCCTCCCGGCTGGGAAAGGGGCAGCTCTGCCCCCCACGCTGGGCCAGGCTCCGCGACACTGCTCCAGGGCTCAGCCTGGGCACGCTGCTCGGGTTGGGCTAGTGCCGCCCTGGGAACAAGCCCTCTCCCAGCTGGAGCCAGCAGCAGGAGGAGTTCAGCTGCCCCCACCCCGAAGGCCAACGGTGGGCTGGGGGTGAGCTCCCCAGCCCAGGGGAGCAGGGGAAGGTGGATGTAGCAGGTGAGAGGCACGTTGATTGCAACCTGTCTGCAGGTCGTACATTCCTCAGCGAAGGCCCTCGGGCCGGTGCTGTCCGAGGAAGGGGGGCACTACAGATCTTCATCGCCAATGCCCTCAAAGGCGTAATTGCCATGGAAGTCGTTAGCGCCCACATCATTAGCAGAGCTGGAGTGGCTGATCCCTCGCAGGCTGACAGAGGTGAGCTTGCTCTGTGGAGAGGGGAGACATTAGGGAGGACCCCCACTTCCCCCTGCTTAGTCCGAGGCTGATGGTGACAGTGCACCCACACGCAACTCACCGACAGTTTGGCCATCGGCTCCCGGGAGGCATCAGGCGAGTCCTGGGGGGACAGCACCATCAGGCAGCACTGAGGCAGCGGCACGCACCACCCACCCTTCGTACCACCAGCCGTCTCCCTGCCCTCGGTGACCACCCACCTTCCTGGGCCAAGGCCAGGCTGCCCTCCCTTCCCTCCCCCAGGGAGTCTGGCTTCCCAGACTCAGTTTCTCTTCCCAGGGCTACAGGAGTGGGGCACTGCAGCCCTACTGTCCTCTGGGCTTGCCCCAGCCCTGCTAAAGGGACAGTGGCACCTCTGGGGGCCGTGGGCTCTGGTACCCAGCACACAGTGAAGCCCATGGTCACGCTTGTCTCCCCTAGCAGGACCACAGGGTCCCACTCACCAGCAGCGGGGGTGATTTCACAGCTTGCTGGCTGTCCGAGCGCCGCAGGGCCCCGTTCACCCGCCGGCGAAACATCTGCAGGGGAGGAGCTCAGCTCAGCCACAGGGTCCCCATGGGCAGCTCCAAAGGTTAAGATGGACCCTGGGGATCCTTCAGCTGGCCCCGTTCTGAGGAGAGCAAACAGGGCCCAGCCTAGACCCCGGGGAGTCACAGGGGCAGGATGGGATCCTACCCCAGAGACAACATCCAGCCCAACCCTCACCTTGCGGATGCTGCCTCCAGACTTTTTCACCATCAGCTCGTCCACCATGGACTGCAGGCAGATGCTCAGCATGATGGCCTGCAAGGGAGGGGTGTCACGAGGCTCCACATGCCCCACAGCCTTCCCAACACACCATGCTGAGCCCAGACCGGCCCTCTCCCTCACAGCTCCCCCTTGCTCCTGTCCTTGTCCACCACTGGTGTGGCACGCAGGCAGCCCTACCTGTGGACTAGTGATGGTGACCCACTGCAGCCGGTCTTTGCTCATTAGATACTCGAAAGCCAACTCCAGCTTCACCTCGGACTTCGCCGGGCTGCTCCCCGAGGGACCATTGCTCATCGGCACCTGCAAGGGCATGTGCTGAGGCTGGGAGCCTCCAGAGAGAAAGCGGACAGCTTCCCTGGCCCTTGTGCTGACAGAGGGCAGCCCCCAGCTGAGTGCTGGACACCCTGCCCAGCTCCCACTGGCCTTTCACCACTGCCAGGTCCCCTCACAGCAGTAGGCTCCTCTAACATCCTCACACCGATGACCCCCTCAGCCACAAAGCACAGCTCACACCCTCCCCAGGCCAGCTGGGCTGGAAGCAGGCAACACAGCCAGCACCTTTCCCGGGGAGAGCTGCCAGACACCCCAGACCCCCCACAGGCAAGTGGCACTCACCGAGGACGTGACTCGCCAGCACCGCATGCGCGTGACCTTGAAACTGCCTTCCTTGATCTGCTCACTCGGCAGCCGCACCTGGAAGTTGAGCTCGTTGTTGCCAGCACTGACGACGACGTGGCATCCCTTCTCAGGGAAGTCAGTGACGCAGGGGTCAAACTTGAGATAGCCGTAGTACTTCAGGGTCTGCGCCAGGCGGATGAACTGCAGGCAGAGCCAGGGAAGCTCAGCACAGACGGCCACCCTCCCACCGCGCCTCCCGGGCCAGGAACGAGCAACGAACTCAGTACCACACATTCACACAGGAGCAGTGCCAGTCCAGTGCTGGGACTGCTCCTGCCACAGCATCAAGCTGTCCCCTACCTCCTTCTTGGAGACTTTTTCCTGCAGAGACTTCAGCTGCCGGTGCTGTTCCTTGTTGACAAGGATCCATCCATGCTCGATGTCCGACACCGTCTACCAAGAAGCAGAGGCTGGTGAGCAGCTGGGCCCAGAGCCACCCGAGATCCCGCACAGCCGTAGCTGATATGCAGTGCCCCTCCTCAGCCGGCTGGGCCGCACCAACCCTCACCTGCGCATACAGCAAGTTTAACCCCACACGATGCTCCATAACATCGTCGTCATAGGAGGAGTCCCAGTAGCTAGAAGGGAACCACATGGGTCAACCTATTCCCCAGCTCCTAGCATCAATGGGGAGAAAAACACCCCCCATACTGGGACAAGGTGCCGGGCTGGCTCTCTGGCCAGCTCCCCCGGTAGCCATCAGTTGCCATGCCCCGGTCCCCCTCTCAAGCAGCTGCCAGAGGCAGGAAGGGCTGTGTTGGGGAAAGCAGAATCAGGGGCCAAGCCCAGCAGGGGCCCCCAGTGTCATGGCTGAGGATGCCCAGGTGTGTTCCCGAGGGCCAAAACACCATGCAGGTGGCAATGGCAGGAGGGGAGGGGTCCCTCTGCAGAGCAGGGAGCCCCAGACACCACCCCACCGCTCCAGCAGTCACTGCCCCTCCAGCCCTGCCGCCCACCTCTTCCGCAGGATGATCCTGAACTCAGGGTTGTGCAGACTGGTGACGGACACATACGGCAGCTCAAACTCCTGCAGCTTCCGCACAACTGCAGGGAAACAGCAGCTCAGCAGCGGCTCGGGGCAGCGGGAGCCCACCAGACCACTGCCAGCCAGGATGCCCTGAGGGAGCCCACTGGATCCCCCCCCACCCAGGGCAGGGCCATCTGGTCCAGAGATCCCACCACAGCCCTCATGGGGCTCCTCATGCTCTACTCACAGGAGAAAGCTCCGTCCTTGGTCTCTCTCACTAGGAAGAGGCTGAAGTAGCCAACCAGGTCATCTGGCAGATCCAGCTTGGAAGCCACAGCCTGGGAGTGAGAGCAGGAGGTCACCACTTCCCGCAGAGAGGCAGCACTTCTATGTCCTTACCCCACGGCAGGATCCAGCCTGTGTGTGTTCTGGGGCCTCCCAACAGCAGGAAGGCAGCACCTCTGCTGTGCTGGTGGCCAGGACAGGGGGGGCAAGCAGACAAGCGGGGCCTGGGGGATCACCACCACCATTGAAGAGCTGAGGGCCTCCCAACATCAGTCTGGGCCCAAAGAGGGGCACGAGCACATCGGCACACCCTTTTCAGCTCCACTGCTCTTCAGCCCCCCCAAGACAACCCTGCTCTCGGGTAGGGACACAGCAGGGAGGGCCACGGTGCTGCCAGACTGAGAGAACTCCTGCACACGTGGGAAACCACAGAACTCATCAGGAGGAGCTGGTCCCGCCCAGCACAAGAGCTTTGGCACCTCAAGGACATCCTCTGTCTGGTCCGAGGTAAGGATGGTGACCTTGACCTTCTGACCGTTGGAAAGCAGCACTTCCAGCACCACCTCCTCTGTGGGTATCTGCTGTGTCTCCTGGAGAGAGAAACGGGATCGGCACCCCAGCCCCTCTACTGCAGACCACCCTCGCGCTGCTCAGACTGCCCTGCAGTCTGAGGGCCCCAGCACGCACTGCCCAGCCCCGGCGGTCAGCACTCACCCCCGTGCAGGCTGCCCCAGCAGCCCACCACATCCAGCGGCTCCTGCCCCCTCACCTGCTGGGCCTTGCGCAGGAAGCTGTTGAAGGTCTCGCTGCCTCCCAGCGTCGGGTCCTGCCGCACTGGGGGTGGAAGACAAGCAAGGAGTCAGACGTTACGTGGGAAGGGGCAGGGACCCATGCCAATGCCCAACCACTCTGCAGCCCCTCAGAGTTTGCACCCAGACTAAGCGTGCACTGTGCGTAGGGTGTGCACATGGGCAGCTATGGACTGCCCGCAGGTGGGGGGTGCCAGTGTAGGGAAGGGGAAGGGGCTGGGATGAAGGAGCTGACATCCAGTGAGCAAGGCCAACTAATACCAGAGCAAGACTGGAAGCATCAAGACAAGCCACTTCAAATGGAGCGGTGTTGGGAGGAAGATGCGGGCAGTGCCCCGACACCCTGAGCGACCAAGCGGGGGGCAGCCGGCCCTGAGCCGCAGCACAGGGCAGACCCAGCTTACCAGCCTGCATGTATTTCTCCAGCTGTTCCCGTCGTTGCTCTACCTCTGCCGGGGTGAGTGTGAAGATCTTCTTTGGGGGAAAGGCTGGGACCACGTTGGTGCCATACTCTTTCCTTAACTGGGAAGAGAGCAGAGTGCTGCGAGAGCCTCCAGGGAGATGGTGGCTGCTCTGACACCCCACCCCAGCTGAATTCCAGGGCCCGGGCAAGGGAAGCAGAGAGCTCGCCAGTGTTCCTCATCCAAATGGACAGCCAGCAGTTCGCAAGAACCCAGCCAGAACGTCACAGAGCAGGAGAGGAAGCCTGCACCCGATGCCAAGGAGCAGGAAATGACACCCTGGCCAGCCCCGCAGGCAGCACTGGGCAGCACACGCCTACCCGCAGCCAGCGCAGCGCCCGATGCTCAGGCTCTCTGGCAGTGCACAGTGCCTTCCTGCAGCACCCAATGGCAGCTCACAGGGCCTAGCACCCTGCCCGCCAGGAGCACAGCAGGCACTGCTGGGCACGGCTGCCTACCTGCTCGTGCAGCCCCAGGAGCTGGCTGTAGCGCACTCGGCAGTGCAACACCCCGTTCACATGGATGTTGTAGGCCTGCAGGGAGAGACATCAGTCAGATCCCAGCACCCGCGGGATGGAAGGGCCTCAGGGCCTGCCCAGCTCCGGGCACACAGGCCACCCCAGGGAGAAGCCCCTGCAGGCCCCAGCCCCGCCACAGCCCAGGAAGAGGTGATGTTCCCAAGGACCCTGCCAAGGGGCAGATGGGGCACCCCCAGCCCTCCCCGCCTGCCAGCAAAGCTCAGCTCCTGCCCCAGGAAGCACTGGGACCCACCTGGCACCCTCGCATGCCCCGTGCTGAGCTGGGCACCACTGCGGGAGCTGGGCTTGCCTTGTAGGCACTGGCCCCAGCCTGGAGGCACCAATCCCAGCAGCCACCTGGACCCGCTCCAGGCACTGCCCCAGAGCACACAGCTCCGCAGCACTTCCCTTGCGGGGCTGGGGCCCTCTCCAGCTCTTGGGGGCAGCACCCCCAGCAGCCCAGAGAGCGGCAGGGCCCACACGCCCCAAGGCTGCCCATGGAGCCCAATGCATGGGACAAGAAGCCCCAGGCAGGCACAGCCACAGCCCCCAGCACAGCCAGGACCAGCAGGGGCTGCTGTGGGCAGTCAAGGGCTACACATTAGCAAGTGAGGATGGGTCAAACACCCAGGCCTCGCACAGGTAAGTACAGTAACAGCACCAAAAGGTTTCTCTGTGCTGCTCCTCTGAAGACATCTCAGCATTGGTGCAGAGCTGCGGCCCAGTGGACATGGTCAAAACCGCTAAGGATGTACAAGTGCATCCAAGAGATGTGTGTGATGGACACCAGGAAGGCGTAACCCTGCAGCTGCCAAGCCATGAGGAGAGCATGGAGCCACGCTGCAGGCCTATGGACACGGGTGTCCCCAAGTCAGCGGGAGAGGACACCCCTCCCTGCATAAGAAGAGGCAGCAGCCAGCAGCTGCTCTCCATCCTGCAGGCCCCACAACACATTGGGAGGAGTGAGCACAGCAATGCGGTGGCCAGCACAACAACCTGAGCTGCACTCAGGCCAGCAGAGCAGGAGCCTGGCATCCAGCCACAGAGAGCTGCATGGCTGGGATGTCCCCACCGCCGAAGGCTGTGGGCCTGGGCTCACTCCACCACTTCCTGGGGTGCATGGCCACAGCCAGCCTTCGCCATGGGGCAGGGGGTTCCTTCCTCGTGCACTGCCTGCCCACCCTGGGACCACCACAACATGCCTCAGCACTACTGGGATGCTGGTTGCTTGAAAATGTTAAGGTTTGTTGCAGAGAGCCCAGCAGGATGTGCCCCCACCCCAACCCCAGGACATGCCCCCCGGGGCCAGGGGAGAGGCTAGGACCCCTCTGGGATAGCTCTACCCCAGCCAGCACCAGCCCAGCTGGGGCTCCCCTGTCCCACAGCTCAGAGGGAGCCCTACAGAGTCAGGGAGGTGACTGCCCCTGCTGCAGGGGATCCCAGGGAGCTTGTCCCTGGCTGCTGCCCCCCCCGCCCGGTGCCCCCTCTGCCCTCCACCCCCACCCTGGCTCAGCTCCCCACTGACACCGCAGGCAGAGCACAGCTACAGCTGCACAGCGCACAGGGCCCAGCAACTCCGTGCCCCAGCTCCCAGGCACCTCGTCCCAGGCAGCACCCTCCCAGGGGACATTGCTGTCCCCTCTGTGCCGAAGCAGGTACTACCATACCCAGAACAGTGTTTGGGAGGACAGGACTGCACCGTGGGGGCTGGGGACATGCCTCCAGCTGCGATCACAGCGCAGGCAGGTATCTCCCATGGCTGTTTTGCTCACTGGAAGCCCCAAGTGTCCTCCTGCCCCTGAAAGCTGGGGCTGCTCGGGGTCAGCGGAGGCACCTGTCCAGGCCACGCTGTCCTTGCACATGCTAGAGCTCACACTGGCTTCTTACACCATCTTCCAACCCAAAGGCGACAGCCCTGCTGCTCAGGGTCCCTGCGGAGGGCCCAGGAGACCACGACAGATGGCCGGGTGGCCCAGGCAGCACTCACGCCTGCCCAGCATCAGCTCAGAGCCCCACACTGGCAGGGCTCTCCACGGGGTCACCAGCTCCTACCCAGACCCAGGGCTGCAAACAAGCTCTCCTCTGACACTGGGGACGAGGTCTTCCCCCGCCCAAGGAGCCATCGCAATGCCCGAGTGCAAAGTGCAGGGGTAGGCACAAGGCCAAACACGCCTCGGGTGCAACTTGCTCCTCCGGCCCTTGTGCAACTGCAGCTGCCTGTGGATCCCTTCACAGCCCTTCCCGCGGCTCACAACTGCCGTCCGTGTCCCTGACACGCCGCCTCATGCTGGGGAGACTCCCGAGAGAGAGATCTCGGCAAAGGGGGCAAGCAAGGGGTCCCCACGGTAACAGGTGTGGAGGAGACAGCGGGGCCGCGGAGCCCCTCTGGAGCCACCTGCCCTCATCCCTAACTGGGAGCAGGGGGGAGCGCAGGCCTGGACCCAGCTGCAGTCCAGGGGGCTCTGCCCGCCGCAGCCTGCAGTGAGGCGCGGGCAGCACTATGGCCGCTGGCCCCACCGGGGAGAGGGGTCTCGGCCCCCGGGGGAGCCGGTGGGCCGCCGCCCCCCCCCAGCAGCAGCAGCGTTCCTCCAGGCAGCCCGGGGACCCGCTCCTGGAGGAGCTGCCAAGCCGGAGGGCGTTCACGGCGCGCCGAGGAAAACAGGAAGCCGGGACGGATGGACGGGCTGGCGGGGGCAGGATGAGCCGGGCCCCGGGGTCGGGATGGGACGAGACGGGACGGGACGGGGCCCCTGCCGGCAGCGCAGCGCGCCAGCCGCCCCCCCCGCCCCCGCGCGGGGCAGGGTCCAGGCTCCCTCCGAGCGGCGCCCGCGGGGCCGCACCCCAGGGACACCCACCCCCCTTCCCCGCGGCCCGCCGGGGGCCGGCCTGGGCCGCAGGGCCCGGCCCCGGGGCGCAAGGGCAGCGCGGCCCGACGGCCGCCCGGGCCGGGAGCGGGTCGCCGGCTGGGGATGGCGGCTGCGCCAGCCGAGGACTGCCCGCCTCGCCCGGTCCCGGCCGGCACGGGCCGCTGCCGGGGCTGCGGGCCCACACGGCCCCACCGGGCAGGGCGTGGACAGCGCCACTGCCCCGGGACGGCGGCCCCGGCCCCGCTGAGCGCTTGCCGCCGCGGGGCCCGCCGGAACCGGGCCGCGCCGCCCGCGCCCCGCCGGACAGCTCCGCTCACGCTCCGGCCCCGCTCACCACGTAGGCGGCGCCGCCGTCGCCGGCGCGGGTCTCGGTCTCGGGGATGGAGAAGTGCATGGCGGGGCCGGGGCCGGGGCCGGGTCGCGCGCCCCCGCTACCTGCCGCGCGCCGCCATGTCGGGCCGGGCGCTCCCCGGCACCGCCCCGCGGGGGCCCCCGCGATGGCGCGGCCGGCGGAACCGCCCGCCGGGGCCGGACGGGCCGCGCGCCCCGCCCCGCTCCGCCCCGCCCCGCCCCGCTCCACCGCCCGCGGGCCCGGCGCCGGCCCGCCACACGGCCGTCCCAGTGACACCCCCCCCCCGGCTCAGGAGCCCGCCGCAGCCCCGGGTCAGCCCCGCGCCTTGTGCCTGGCAACGTCCCGGCGACAGCCAGCGGGGCCGCAGTCCTGCCCCGCCGCCCCCGGTGCTGAGCGCGGGCCCGCAGCGGGACGGGCCCCGGCGGCGGGGAGCCCGGGGGGGGGAGCAGGGCCCGGGGCGCTGGGCCGGCAGGCCGCCCGCAAGCGTGCGGGGAGGGCCCGGGGCTCCCGACGGCTCTGGGAGCGGGCGGAGCGGGGAGGGACGCCCTGGGAACCGGCTACGGAGTGGCGTCACCTCGCGGCACGCGGCGGGCCGGTGACGCCACGGCAGGCCGCAGGGGGCGCTGTGGGCGGCCGGGCAGGCGCCATGGCGGAGCGTGCCGCGCCGGGCGGTGAGTGCCGGGCCGGAACCCCGGGCCGGCGGTGGGCGGCGGGGCCCCGCTCCGCGGCACCGGCTGGGGCCCCGCTCCCGCCCCGCGGCTCCGCACCCACCCAGCCTCCCCCCGCCGGCCTCTCACCGTTCCCCGCGGCCGGTGCCGGCCGGGCCCAGCTCCGCTCCCGGCCCCTCTCACGCGTCTTCTCGTTCCAGGTGCGGGTCCCGAAGCCGCCGCGCCGGTGCCGGCGGGACCGCAGGTGAGCGGGGCTGGGGGCTGGGCCGGGGGCCGGCGTGGGGGCCGGAGGCTGCCCGACGCTCTGTGCTCGCAGGCCCCGGAGCTCTCCCGGGAGGAGAAGCTGCAGCTGCGGAAGGAGAAGAAGCAGCAGAAGAAGAAGAAGAGGAGCGAGAAGGGGCCGGCGGCCGAGCCCCCGGAGCTGGGGACGCCCTCCGACCCAGGGCAGCCGCGGGGTGAGGACCTCCTAATCCCCGAGGCGGCCCCCGAGCCTGGAGAGCCACACGGCAGACCTCCCCAGCACCCCCAACAGAGGCAGCCTTGTGAGGAGGCCCCCGGTGTTCTCGCCGGCTGGGAATGCCCTCAGGCTGGAACAGCCCTGAGCCGGGAACGTCCTCCGGTTAGGGCGGCCGCAGTGGGACCTCTGGCATGTCCAACCTCTCTGCATTTGAGTCCTCCTGGTCCTTGCTACCTCCAGTGCCTGCGTTCTTGCAGGGTCCGAGATGTAGAGAGGCCAGTCCCCTCCCCACCTGAATGCGGGCCAGGTGAAGTGCTGGAGAATGTGGGGCTAAGTCCCACCTGCTCCTCCAAAGGCAGACCCTTGCACAGAGGAGGGTCTCCCTGCCACGGGCTGCCCCACGTACTGGGCTACATCTCCTGGTGATGGAGGCTGGGCACAGACTTCCCCCTTCTGTCTCCTGTAGTAGCTGCTCACCCCACGTCCCCCCCAGCCTTGGCCGATGGCCCCAACGACAGCGAGAAGCCCACAGGGGGCAAGAGCAAAGCTGAGCTGCGAGCAGAGCGCCGCGCCAAACAGGAGGCTGAGCGGGCCCAGAAGCAGGCGAAGAAAGCAGAGCTGAGCCAGGCAGCCACAGCAGCCAAGCCCAGGCTGACCCCCACTGAACCTCAATCTGGTAAAGCTGTCATCACCACAGGGTGCAGAGGGTGAGCAGGGAGGGAGGTGTCTGGAGTGGGTGTCAGTTGCCTGCAGGGGTTGCCTGTCCAGTCCTTCCATGGTGCCCTGGGCACTGCCCTGCCTTGGATTTCCTGAGTCTTGGGGCAGCGTGGCTGGGCTGGGGGCTGCACCAGGGCAGTACCACCTCACACCGCCCTCCCAACTATCCTTACAGTGGTAAAGCGGCTGCCGGAGCATGTGCAGGTGGATGACCCTGCTGCCCAGAGGAAACTGGCCAAGAAGCTGGAGCGGCAGCAGGTAGGAGGAGGGCTGGGTAACAGGCTGCATGCTTCAGGGCAGTCACGCTGCGGGGGTGTGACCTCCTGTGGCACCCCGCTGTGGTGGGGGTCAGGCTGCATGTATGGTGGGACTAGGGCCTGCTCTCTGCTGGGCAGAGGGGACCTCTGGTGTGCCACGAGTGAGTGCTGGTGTGATTGGTGGCGCTGGAGTGAGCAGGGCTGTATGGCCACCTTGGGTAAGCCATCATCAACGCTGTTTGGCTACAGGTACCTCTGAGGCAGGACTATGGCACCAAGGTCAACCTGTTCTCCCACTTGCACCAGTATAGCCGGAAGAAGCCACTGACACAGCAGATGAGGTATGTGGGCTCCCCAGCCCAGGCCCCTGGCAATCATATGGCTCTGCTTTGGCTGGCCTGGCTACAAAATGGCTGTAGTGAAGGGGTGTCCTGGTCCTGCTTGTGGGATAGGCTTGCTGGAGTGGTGGGGGACCCCTTTGCTTGCTTTGAGGAGCAGCAGCAGGGGCAGCGGGATATCCTGCCTATGGGGTGAGGAGAGCTGCCCTTGGGCAATGCAGGGCCACAGGAGAAAGGCTGCAGGGTTAGCCTCAGGTCACAGAGCAAGTAGGGGCTGACTGACAGCTCCCTTCTTGGGCAGTCTCTCGGGTTGTTTGGCTGGGGGCCTGGCAATGGTTTGGTTGTTCCTGGGCTGTAGAGGGCCAGTGCTGACTGCTGTCTCACGTTTGCCCCTGCAGCATCCCCTCCACAGTAATTCACCCAGCTGTGGTGCGCCTTGGCCTCCAGTACTCCCAGGGCATCATCAATGGCTCCAATGCCCGTTGCATCGCCCTGCTGGAAGTCTTCAAACAGGTATGCAAGCAGCTACCCATGCCAATCAGGCAGCAGGGGCGTTGCACCAGGCACAGGCATCTCTTCCTGTTCCCTGACTACTGAGGCTATATCTGTGCTCAGTCATCTTCAGCCTCTTCCTTCTGACCGTGCCCAGGGCTGGGCCCTGCTGACATCCTGTTCTGGTGCTGCCACTGCAGATTTGAGTTCCTGGAGCATCCCTTTGCCCTCCCCCCATGAAAGCATGTCAAGCTGTGCAGTACACACTCGTGCCTGGTCTGCAGACTTTTGGGCGAGGGTGGTCATGTGCTGTGCCTGGCCAGAAGTGGCAGGTGCACTGAGCTCATGCTCTTTTCCTTCTTTCTCAGCTGATCCGGGATTACTCAACTCCCCCCAATGAGGAGCTGTCGCGGGACCTAGTGGCCAAGCTGAAGCCACACATCAGGTGAGGGCTCATGATGCCGGAACAGAGTGACTGAAGCCCCACTGGGTGTGGTCTGTCGGTCACCTCTCTGGGTTGGTGTCCACCCAAATTTGGGCTGACTTTCCTGGGGCTCTGGGTTCTGCCTCCCTGACCACCATCCCCAGCCCAGCTGTACCCTTCCTATTCCTGTCCCTGCCCTCTGGTTGCTCTGGAGCTAAGCCCGTTTCTCCTCTGCAGCTTCCTGAACCAGTGCCGGCCCCTTTCAGCCAGCATGGGCAATGCCATTAAGTTCCTCAAGAAGGAGATTTCATGCCTACCTGACACCCTGAGAGAGGAGGAGGTGAGTGGCCTCACGTGAGCAGCAGGCTCCAGCCCTCTGGCTGCAGGCACCGGGGTGGAGGGACAGCCCTGGCACAGGCTGAGCAGGGAGAGGTGGTAGGATGCAGACTGGGAGCAGTGCTGCAGAGAAGCTAGAAGACTGCTGGCCATAAGTGTTGCCAGCCACTGCTTGAGCGGGGACTGCAGCCAGACCTGCTCCCCCTCTGCCAGCAGGCACAGCCCAGCGGGAGCCAAAGGGGCCAGGGTGCACCACAGCAAATGCTGGGCTGTTAGTGTCACTGGGCTGGTAGGACTGGAGCCTGTCAGGAGCAGGGACGTAAAATGAGAGAAGCTGCAGCAGGCGCACGTGGTCTCAGTGAACACAGCCCTGCACCGCAGGCCTGGCCAGCAACCAGCATTGCACCTGCATGAAGAAGTGACTTTTGGATGGCTGAAGGACTTGCAGGCTGGTCCAGCTGGTGCTGTGCACTGCAGGAAGGCCACAAAGGCCACACAGCTGGGCCTGCCCACCAGGACTGCCTATGAGCATTGTTTGACAGCATCAGTAAAGTCACGGATGAAGAATAATGTGTTTTTTCAGTGCTCAGCTATATCCCATGCAAAAAGCTCCACAGGAGCCCATTGGCTGTGGAGCAAGGAGCAGGGTGGTGGCATACATCAGGAGCTGGCTGTGAGAGCCCCTGAGGCAGTGTGGCTAGTGGGCTGAGAGGAGTCAGGCTGGAGAGTCTGAGGTGCGGGGGTGATAATGGGCAGAGCTGGGGAGGTCCTAATGGCAGCTTGAACACATAGTGAGGCACTGTGGTCTGCTGGGAGGCTTGTGCTGGGACAGGAGTGGCCCTGTGTGTCCTGCAGAGCCCCTGTCCCAGGGGAAGGTGCCATTCCACAAACAGGCTGGCTGGGAGCAGGGCAGGGCTCCACGCTTGCAGGCAGAGCTGAGCCCGCAGTCCTGCCAGGCTGCAAGGAACAACAGAGTGTCTGCGGTATGGCAAGGCCATACTGTACATGATGGCACTGTCTCCCCAGGCAAAGGAGAAGCTGCAAGACACTATTGACAAATATCTGCGGGAGAAGATTCTTTTGGCAGCTGAAGCCATTTCAAGGTCTGCCTTTGAGAAGATAAATGACAAGGATGTGATCCTGGTGTATGGATGGTAAGAGGACAGCCAGGCCAGTGGATGGAAAAAGGAAATGGAGCAGTTGAGTGAATACGGGAAGCCCTTGCAAAAGCAGTTTTTCAAAGGTGGGAAAGTCAGTGTTGCCCAAGGGGGAGGGAAGGGTTGTGGCTCTGGGTCCAGCAACTAGAAATAAAACAAGCAGGGAGGGGGCAGTCGGGGTGCCAGCCAGAACTTGGATGTGGTGAGGAGCTGGTAAATAAAGGCACAAGGGAGAAGTTTATGACCAGCGGGGCAGGACAGAACAGTGGATGTATGAGAGCGTCAGGACAGAGCAGAGCACGGCCCTGGGATCAGCACTTGCTAATGACTTGGGAGTATTGTTAGTGCTTTAGAAAAAACAGAGAGCTCATTAGGACTCTTGTCCCATCCTGGGAGACAGGCAGGCTGATGAGCTCGCATCATGAGGTGGTGACAAAGCACTTTCTGCCTGGCAGCTGCCAAGGGGAGTGCTAAACCGTGTCTGCGGAGCAGAGAGGATGGTGTTGGCAGGCCTGGCTGTGAGCAGGCATCCCTGGAGGGCCCCGCTGCAGAGGGCTGTGTCCTGCTGATGTTTCCAATTTCTCTGCATGCTGGGACAGGCTAGATGCTAGAAGCACTGGAGGCCTCAGGCTCATTAGAGGAATGAACAGCAGGGTCTGATCAAGTAGCCTTATACCAGCCTATACTGATTAATGTAGTTGCGTTAGCACCTCAAACTCAGTTTGTGAATGCCTGAGCGGGCAATGCCTGCCATTTCGACTAACCCTGACTCCCAGACCCGCCGGGCTGTAGTGTTTCAGCAGTGGGCAATGCCTTGACTGGACCAGGAAGTGCCTGACAGAGGCCTAAAGCCATTGCTGTCAGTGAAGCCTGTACCGAAGGCTTGTCCGTGAGACTTTGCTGTTCCTGTTCAGGGCTCAGCACTGTCCTCCGTTTGCATGTGTCCAGAGTTAAGTGTTTCAAGAAGTCCACATTCACTGCTTCTTCAATACAGGGCACTTACAGAGCAGCCATGATTGCTTACTGGCATTTTAAACAAACCGCAGCAAAGTCAAATGTCAGGAAGCAAAAATATGGAAGCTTGTTCTTCCTTCTAGGGACTGTGTCCCAGAAAGTAGAAGTGGGAGAAGGAGCCAGAGACTGCGGTGCAAAAGAGTCTAGATGTGAGATGTGATGTGCTTGCTGGGTGATGGGTGGAGGAAGGAGCAGGGGCAGGAGGCCAGTGTGGGCCTGGAGCGTTACAAGAAGGAAACTTGGAGAGGGTTTGGAGGGGACGTCCCTCACTGTGGTCACGGACAGGTGGAGGTCGGTGCTGCTTCCAGAGAGGGCTGAGACATCCCTTTTCCCAGGGCGTGATTCTCTGTGCACAGACAGGGAGAGGGGGCCCTGGAAGCAAGCGTAGCAGGAGTGTGTCTGGAAGGGGCAGCACTTGTAACAGCAAGGGTGGACATCAGCTCTGCCTGGACTCATCTCTAAGCAGCACTAGCCCATCAGGGTCTTGCTGGGAGCTTGACAGCTGCCCTGTGTAAGAGAGACATTGCTCTATTTGGTCTGGATGTGCCTGGGGACCTGCCGTGGCAGCTGGTGCCTGGCAGTGCCTGCTCTGCTGCAGCTGCTGCTGTCAGGTGCCTGTCAGGGCTGTCCCCTGGGCGAAATCCCATGCTAATGCTCAGAAAACCTCCTGCCTGGCCGGCACCTGATGAGTCCCACACTGGAGCCGGTGCCAAGGGAAATCTTCTGGCACTGGGCTGTGTTTCTTGGCGATGATGTCAGCAAGCAGCGTCAAGTGCAGGCTGTCTGTGTGCCGGGTGAGAGCCTGGCATGGCAGGATGGGGCAGCCTCCTAACTGGTGTCTGTCAGCTCTTCCCTTGTGAACCGCACGCTGTGCGACGCCCACGTGAAGAAGGGCCGGGCCTTCCGTGTGATCGTGGTGGACAGCCGGCCACGGCTGGAAGGCCGGGAGACGCTGCGCCGGCTGGTGCGTAAGGGCATTCACTGCACATATGTGATGATCAATGCCATTTCCTACGTGCTGCCTGAGGTGAGGAGTGGAGTGGGGCTGTGCCAGGGGGCAGTGGTGGACATGGGGGAGGCTGCAGCATGATAAAAGGTGCCAACGGATCCCTGCACTTCCCTGACAGGTTTCCAAAGTGCTGCTGGGAGCCCATGCACTCCTGGCCAATGGCTCTGTTATGTCCCGGGTGGGGACATCCCAGATAGCGCTGGTCTCCAAGGCCTACAATGTGCCTGTGCTGGTGTGCTGCGAGACCTACAAGTTCTGCGAGCGAGTGCAGACAGACTCTTTTGTCTCCAACGAGCTGGGTATGGCTTCTGTCCCCTTCCTCCCACCTGGGACCTGCTCCCTCTTCCCACTGCTGGCCAAGACAGGCCGGTCCACCCTGCCATTCCCCTTCCTGGGCGAGGGGCCACCGCTCATGGGAAGGATGGCTTGGCAGGCAGCAGCAATGTCGTGTGCTCCCAGGGCAGGACAGAGAGGTGCTGTCCCTCTCCCTGATCCTGCCGGCTGCTCCTCTCTCTGCAGATGACCCCGATGACCTGATTGTGCTCCGGAAAGGCCAGGCCCAGCTGGGTGGCTGGGCAGAGAACAAGTCCTTGCGCCTCCTCAACCTGGTCTATGATGTGACACCACCTGACCTGGTGGATCTGGTCATCACAGACTTGGGCATGATCCCCTGCACGTCGGTGCCTGTCGTCCTGCGTGTCAAGAACGTGGATCAGTAGTAGGGGCAGCTGCATGGACACTAATAAACCAGGCCCCACAATACATCTTGTCTGCCTTCTGTGGTGTGGCAGGAGCCCTGGCAGCCTGTGTCACCACAGGCTTAGTTCTGCACCTTCCTTGGGCCTGCTGGCACTTCTGCCCAGCTCTGCCCAGCCCCTCTCCTCCCACTCCAGGCTGCAGTGGGGAAGGATCTTCCCTGTCCCTGGGCCCCTCCCCTGAAAGCTAGGAGAAATGGTGATGCTATGGTGACTGTGGCCCCTGGCTCACACCTCCTCTGGCTGTGGTTCTGGCATCTGCTTGAGCTGGGCTTGTGTGGGAGAGCCTGGCACCTCTGACCCTGCAGCACTGTGGGGGTCCCCAGGGCTGCTCCCAGCACAAGCTGCTCCTGCAAGAGGGGCCCTGTGCAGGGTCGAGCCTGAGCAGAAGCTGAGGGCTCTGGCATGGGGAAGGGGATGTCCTCCCTTGTTCTGCTGTAGTAAAATTGGTGCTCATCCCAGCTCCTGGCAGGGATTCCTGTGAGCTGTCTGTTCTCCCCCCCCCCACCCCCCCGGCGCCTGTCACTGCTAGTGCCCTGCATGTTCCCAGCTTGGAGGGGGGGGAGCAGGGAAGAGAGGGGCAGGGTACCCGTTATTCTGGCCTCTGACCAAGAAGGGGTCTTTTTATACACTGTTCTCACCTGTCGTTGTTGCTGTGTGCAGAGCCGAGGTCGGCGGGGGGGAGCCCTGTGGCCCCAGCCCCGCCCGGGAGCAGGGTGAGGAAGGCCAGGCACTAACGGGGCTCCAGGGCTAGTGCTGGGCTGTGGGCAGGGGCACAGCAGGTCCCTCTGTCTTCCCTACTTCCAGCTGTGCTGCCGGTCGCTGCCCCCGGGTGCGTTAGGAGACGCGGACGGGGCCGGGACAGCCGCTCCCTCCCTGCCGGGTGCTCCTGGCAACAGCCCCCCCGCGCCGAGCCCGGGGAGCCCCGAGCCGAGGCATTCCCATGGGGGAACAGGGCCGGCGACAGGCAGTACCTCGCCGGGCTCTCGGCTCCGGCCGGGGCGGTGTGGCCCACGACGAACGCAGGCCCCTGCTACTCCACAGCCAGGGAACGGAGGATCCGCCGGGACGACGGGGACAGGGCCCACACTCGCCCCAGCATGGCTCTCCCCAACCCGCCGGGGGCCGCCAGGGGCGGGGCCATGCAGATCGCCCCGCTGCCAGCAGAGCCTCTCCGGGCCGCCAGGGGTGGAGCCTTGCGGGACGGGGGCGGGGACATGCAGATCAGGCAGGGCGCGGGCTGGCGGGACGTATCACCGTGAGAAGACGCCGGCCACGGGCGTCGCAGCAGCTGCGTGGGCGCTGCGTGACGGGCAGCTGTGGGATTTAGAGCGATTGGTGTGCGCGGGTGTGGCGCGGGAGTGTGGGCGCGTGTGTCCGTGTGTTAGGAGTAGGTGGTGGTGCGTGCGGCGTTGCCGGGCGGGAGAGGAGGCATACTTACCTGGCAGGGGAGACACCATGATCAAGCAGGTGGTTTTCCCAGGGCGAGGCTCATCCCCTGCACTCCGGGTGTGCTGACCCCTGCGATTTCCCCAAATGCGGGAAACTCGACTGCATAATTTGTGGTAGTGGGGGACTGCGTTCGCGCTCTCCCCTGATTTCAAACTGGAAACAACAGAAAAAAGCATGCCCGGTGTGGTCCAAGAGGACAGAGAAAAAAAAGCACAAGGCAGGGCACACCTGGGGAGGAGGCGAGGCAAGCGCCGCATCTTCCCCGGCCACGATTCCCCGGCATCGCGGCGGTGGGCGGAGCAGGAACGGGGAGGGCAGAGGCCGGGCCGGGGCGCAGCAGGAGCCGGAGGTTTTCCGTGGCTTTCGAAGCCGCGATCGGAACACAAGGTATTTCCCTGCCCACGAGCATCGCGTCCGCTTCCTGACGCGATGGCTCCAAGGGCGGCTGCCTGAGCCAGGTCCCGAGGTCCCACGGCGGGGCCTTTCCGCGCACCGGATGCCCATCGGCCCCGCCGGTGCCAGCAGCGAGAGCAGTCCCGTCATTTCACCCCCCGTCTCGAGCACCATGCCCAGGGGTCGCGGGGGAAGGGCGGAGTGCGGACAGCAGAGGCCCCTGCAGACGGAGACCGGAGCGCGGCCAGCCCCGAGCTCGGCCACCGGCGTGCGGAACAGCCACAACAGCCACAGCCGCTGAAACAGGGCTCGGAAACAAAAGGGAGCTAGAAGCATTGCACCGTAAGCCTTCATCTCTTCTTCCACTTTGAAATCAGGGGAGAGCGCGAACGCAGTCCCCCACTACCACAAATTATGCAGTCGAGTTTCCCGCATTTGGGGAAATCGCAGGGGTCAGCACACCCGGAGTGCAGGGGATGAGCCTCGCCCTGGGAAAACCACCTGCTTGATCATGGTGTCTCCCCTACCAGGTAAGTATGCCTCCCCTCCCGCCCGGCAACGCCGCACGCACCACCACCTACTCCTAACACACGGACACACGCGCCCACACTCCCGCGCCACACCCGCGCACACCAATCGCTCTAAATCCCACAGCTGCCCGTCACGCAGCGCCCACGCAGCTGCTGCGACGCCCGTGGCCGGCGTCTTCTTCTCACGGTGATACGTCCCGCCAGCCCGCGCCCTGCCTGATCTGCATGTCCCCGCCCCCGTCCCGCAAGGCTCCACCCCTGGCGGCCCGGAGAGGCTCTGCTGGCAGCGGGGCGATCTGCATGGCCCCGCCCACAGCCCGGACGGGCTCCTTCCAGGGTCGGAACTCCCAAACGCGGAAGACCCGGCAGAAGGGCGGGAAATGCGGAACCGGCGGGGAACGGCCGCAGTGTCCAGGGATTTGCACCTGCCGCAGCCGAGCAGCAGAGCCAGCGTTGCCGAGGAAGGGGGACTTTTGAGCGACAAATGTCGCTCCCCCCAAACGCGGCACTGGGGGAAACGTCCACCCCTGTGGCTCCTGCCCCTGGACCGTCGAGCATGTCCGTGGCTGGGCAGGATGGCACAGGGTCAGCCACTCCAACCAGAGGTGGCACGAGGGGTCCTGACCCACAGAGAGAGAGGATCTCTTGCTCTTTCCTCCCCAGGGAGCTGGGTCCCTTCTAGGGACCTTAAAAGCCTCTGCCCTCAAGAATGATGATGATCCGGGCAGAGGGACAGGATGGGGACAGGTTCAGTGCCATCCTGCAGGACCCCCAACCCCTTGAACTGAAGCACTGAAGGCAGCTGGGGTGGGCAGGGGGTCAGAGGGAACCCAGTCGGGACAGCCAACCCCAGGGATATTGCACACCGTGTACTGTCCTGCTCAGGGATAAAAGGGTAGGATGGGATAGGGTAGGGTCCCCTTCCCAGCTGGAAGGGACCTACAAGGATCATCTGGCCCAACTGCCTGACCGCTTCAGGGCTGACCAAAAGTTAAAGCACGTTGTTAAGGGCATTGCCCAAATGCCTCTTCAACCCTGACAGGCTTGGGGCATTGACCAACTCTCCAGGAAGCCTGTTCCAGGGTTTGAACACCCTCTCGGCAAAGAAATGCTTCCTCACATCAAGTCTGAACCTCCCCCAATGCAGCTTTGAACCATTCCCAGGCGTCCTGTCCCTGGATCCCAGGGAGAAGAGCTCAGCACCTCCCTCTCCACATCCCCTCCTCAGGAAACTGCAGAGGGGTCGCCCCTCAGCCTCCTTCTCTCCAAACCAGACCAACCCAGAGTCCTCGGCCGCTCCTCAGGGGACATGCCTTCCAGCCCCATCACCACCATCATTGCCCTCCTCTGGAGGCGTTCGAGGACCTGAACATCCTTCTCAAACGGTGGGGCCCAGCACTGCACACAGTACTCGAGGTGAGGCTGCACCAGCGCTGAAGACAGCGGGACGATCCCCTCTCTTGGCCGGCTGGTCCCACTGTGTTTGATGCCCCCCAGGATGCGGTTTGCCCCCTGGGCTGCCAGGGCACACTGCCGGCTCCTGTTGCGCTGCTGCCGACTAGCGCCGCCAGGTCCCTTTCTGCAGGGCTGCTCTCCAGCTACTCCTCTCCCAGTTTAGACTTGTGCCTGGCATTACTCTGTCCCCAGTGCAGAATCTGGCATTTGTTCTTGCTCAGTTTCATGCTGTTGATGATTTCCCAATGCTCCAAGCTATCTAGAGGCCTCTGCAAGGCCTCTTGTCCCTCAAGAGGGTCAGCAGCACCTTCCAGTTTGGTGTCATCAGCGAACTTGCTAATGGTGCATTCAACTCCTGGATCCAGATCATTGATAAATATATTGAACAGAACTGGCCCTAGGATTGCGCCCTGAGGAACACTGCTGGTGACTGGTCACCAGCCCGCTGTAGCTCCATTCGCTGCAGCCCTTTGAGCCCTGCCGTCCAGCCCGTGCTTCACCCAGCGCACCATGAACCCACTCATCCCACAGCTGGACAGCTTGTCCAGACGGGTCCTGGGAGGGACAGTATCAAAAGCCTTAATGAAATCCAGAAGAACTACCTCCATCGCCTTCCTTTCACCCCCTGGGTGGGTGACCTTATCATAGAAGGATATCAAATTAGTTCAACAGGACTTTCCCTTCAGGAACCCAGCTGACTATGCCTGCTGATTGCATTGTTCTTTAAAAGCCTTGCCATAGCGCCCAGGATGATCTTCCCTGTAATTTTTCCAGGAACTGAGGTTAGACTAAGGTCTGTGTTTTCCTGGATCTTCCCTCATGTCCTTCTTGTCAATTGGAATAGCACTGGCCAGCTTCCAGTCAGCAGGGACCTCCCCAGACCTTCGGTAGCTGACCGAGGGGATCCTGCCAAAACCTCCACCAGCTCCTTCAGCCCTCTGGGGCGAATCCCACCAGGCCCCATGGACTTGTGAATGTTCAGCTGATGCAGCTGGTCCCTGACAATTTCCATGTCCACAAATGGAATGTCACTGCTCCCTCAGCCGTGCTCGTCCGACTCAGGGGATCAGGCAGCCCCAGGTCTATCACTATTATTAAAGGCTGAGGCACAAAAAGCATCAGCTGCCTCTGCCTTTTCTTCATCCCTATTAGTCAGATCACCACCTTTAGCAAGTGTCGGTCCACAGCGCTTTCCTTAGACCTCCTCTTGCTATATTAATGCACTTAAAGAAGCCCTCCCTGTCTGACACAGCGCCAGCCAGCGTCAACTCCAGCTGAGCTTTGGCCGGTCGTGTTTTCTCCCTACACGTGTGAACCACGGCTCTGTAACCCTCCCAACAAGCCTGACCTTGCCTCCAGAGATGGGCCCATGTCTTCTTCCTCTGGAGCTCCACAAGGAGGTCCCCGATCAGCCCGGCCAGTCTCCTGCTTGACCTGGGACTCCCTGGGACCGCCACTCCCGGGCTTTTCAAGGCGGCTTCCAAAAAGTGCCCTGCTCCCAGAGAGCCCTGCAACCTCACAGGCAGATTCCCTGGGGATGCTGCTCAGCGGCTCCCCAAGCAGCTTGGCGTTCGCTCTACTGAAGCCCTGGGCAGCCGCTCTGGGGTCCTTTGTCTCCTCACTCCTGAAACTCCCGAAACCTGATCATTTTGGGGTCCCTGTGGCCCGGACAGCACCCCCCCCCCCGCCCCCTCCCCGTCTCCCCAAGCCCTTCTCAGCACACGGGGGGGCCGAGAGGGCTGTTCCCACCGACTCCCGGGACGCTTCTCACCGGGACTCATCATCACCAGAGCCACCGCCGGGACTTCCCTGAGCCGCTGGTCACAGCTGCCGCGGGAGGGGGGTGGGTGCTGCGGGTGGCGCCGTTCCGGCCTCCCGGCGGCGGTGAGGCGAGCCCCGGTGCCCGCAGACCGGAGCAGCTCTCGGTCCGGGCCGGCCGCTGGCAGGGGGGCGCGGGGCAGCAGCCCCCGGCAGCAGCGCAGCGGGAGCGAAGACGCTGCGGACAGGACATAGCGGTCAGCGTGCTGCTCGTTATTTACCGCTACCGATGTTGGAGATGGAGCGGAGGCCCCGCCCCCACCCGCTCCTCCGGGCACCGCCGCGTCCCGCCCCGCCCGCCGGCAGAGCCTCTCCGGGCCTCCAGGGGTGGAGCCTTGCGGGACGGGGGCGGGGACATGCAGATCAGGCAGGGCGCGGGCTGGCGGGACGTATCACCGTGAGAAGACGCCGGCCACGGGCGTCGCAGCAGCTGCGTGGGCGCTGCGTGACGGGCAGCTGTGGGATTTAGAGCGATTGGTGTGCGCGGGTGTGGCGCGGGAGTGTGGGCGCGTGTGTCCGTGTGTTAGGAGTAGGTGGTGGTGCGTGCGGCGTTGCCGGGCGGGAGGGGAGGCATACTTACCTGGCAGGGGAGACACCATGATCAAGCAGGTGGTTTTCCCAGGGCGAGGCTCATCCCCTGCACTCCGGGTGTGCTGACCCCTGCGATTTCCCCAAATGCGGGAAACTCGACTGCATAATTTGTGGTAGTGGGGGACTGCGTTCGCGCTCTCCCCTGATTTCAAAGTGGGAAAAAACAGATCGACGCTTACAGTGCAGTAGGTTCTTTCTCCGCTCCCGTCCTTCCGCACGCCGGTGGCCGAGCTCGGGCCTGGCCGCGCTCCGGTCTCTGTCTGCAGGGGCCTCTGCTGTCCGCACTCCGCCCTTCCCCCGCGGCCTCGCTTTCGGGCCCCGGGTCGCTGCAGGCGACGGAGCCGCCGCGCCCTCTCCCCGCCCGCCGCTGCGCCGCGGCGCCCCCGCCCGCCGGGCGGTCGGTGAACCAGGTGTGCTGCGGTGGAGCCGCCGCGTGTCGCCCCGCCGTCGCCCTACCCCGCCCCGCTGCAGGGGCTGGCCCGGCCCGGCCCCGCCCCGGATCCTCCCGCCGCCGCCACCACCGCTGCGCTGCATGCGCCTCGCTCCGTAGCCGCCGCGGAGCCGCTGGAGCGCACGTGGAGCCGCCATGGGCTGCTTGGTGCTGCAGGACGGGTCGGTACTGCGCGGCCGCCTCTTCGGGGCCGCCGGGGCCGCCGCCGCCGGTGAAGTCGGTGAGTGCGGCCGGGCGGGGCCGGACCGGGACCAGGTCCGGGACGGCGGCGGATGTCGGGGGGCGGCCCGAGCCCGGCGAGCGTCGCCAGCAGGGGAGGGGCCCGGTACGGGGACCCCCCCCTCTGCTCGGCGCCCTGCCGTGAGACAGGAGCGGGGGCTGACTCGGGGCGCTGGCGGCGGGGGGGTTTCGGCCGCGCCCGGGGCTCGGATGCCTCTGCCGGCGGGACGCGGGGCGGCCGGGACGTTCCGTCCCAGCTGTCGCCAGCCCCTCTCCCTGCGCTCACAGTCTTCCAGACTGGCATGGTGGGCTACCCCGAGGCCCTCACCGACCCCTCCTACAAGGCGCAGATCCTGGTGCTCACCTACCCGCTCGTCGGAAACTACGGGGTCCCCCGGGACGAGACCGACCCCTTCGGCCTCAGCAGGGTGAGAAGGGGGGCCAGGCAGCGGTGCGTGGGGCAGCGTATCCCTGCAGCGGGTGGAACTGCCTGAGGCAGCCGCCCCCAGCGCGTGGCAGGGTGGGACGGCGCAGGGTGCCAGGGCGGGGGAGCGCGGGTCACCGGGGCGGCACGCGGCAGCGGGCGGAGGTTTGACCCCGGTGCCGCAGGGCCCAGAGCCAGCAGCGGGGCCCAGGGTGTTCCAGCCTGCCGTGCTGCCAGGAGGGGACCCGGGCTGGGCAGGGTAGGGGGGGAGACCCCCGTGCAGTGCAATTGGGGTGTCCTCGCAGCGCACAGGGAGCGGAGCCGTGTGTCTGTCCTCGCCGAGGACGGGGGTCCCAGCTGCCTGCTCAAGGCCCCGGACCCCTCCCAGCCCTGCAGCCTCCATGCTGCCTGTCCCAGGGCCACCCCTGCCTCCAGGGCAGAGTCCAGGCCCGGCTGCAGCAGTGCTGTCGGGCCTCCCCGTGCTGACCCTTGGGGGTCTGTCGTGCCCAGCCCTGTCCCACGCTGGTAGGCCAGGAGCCCTCGGCCCTGCACTTGCTGTCAGCAGCCCTCTCTGGGCTGGGGGCGTGTGGGTCCCTGCTGTGGCTCCTGCAGGCCCTGTTCCTGGGAACCAGAGCCCCAGTCCCATGCGACAGGACACACTGGCATGTTTGGGGCTCCCCGGCGAGGCTGTGGCTGGAGGGAGCTGTGCTTTCCCGTGAGCCGGTTTGTGTTGCGGCTGTGCTGAGCTTGAGGGGTCCTGTGGCATGGGCTGTGCTGGCCCCTGGGCAGGGGGCTGCGGTCCAGAAGCACTGGGGGCCCAGGCACCCCATCCTGGGGCTCCCAGGGCTGGGGGCTCACCTGGACCAAGCCTCAACCTCACAGATCTGGGGGTGGGGTGGGGTGAGATGGGGGTAGTTACAGCCTGACATGCCATGTGGGGTGTCAGTGGGAGCTGGTCCTGTGCCCTGTGGGCCAGGGATGGGGTCCTTGTCCCATGAGGCTCCCCTAGCCCTGGGCTGTCGCTGCCCTACCATGCCCCATGGGCATGACCAGGCTGGGCACCTGAGGGGCACTCAGGTTTTCTCCTGGGCTGGTGACCCCATGCCCGGCCATGCTCACCCCCCGCCTCCCCAGTGGTTCGAGTCCAGCAAGATCCACGTGGCTGCGCTGGTGGTGGGCGAGTGCTCGGAGACCCCCAGCCACTGGAGTGTGTCCCGCTCCCTCGACCAGTGGCTGAAGGAGCAGAACATCCCTGGGCTGGAAGGTGGGACTGGGGAGACCATGGGGTCAGGTGTGGGCTGGGAGCTGGGGGTGGCTGTGTGGCGGATGGGGGCTGTGGCCAAGGGGCAGTATGTTCTAGACTAGACCTGTCTCTGTGTTGGGATTCGCCCCCAGGGGGTTGACCCGGTGTTGGCGGTTGGGGGTGATAATGTTGCTGGGGCACAGGGTCCTGCTCAGGGTGGAACGGGGCTGTGGGGTCATGTCTCATGGCTGTCCGCAGGCGTGGATACTCGGGCCCTAACGAAGAAGATCCGTGAGAAGGGGACGCTGCTGGGGAAGCTGGTGCCAGATGGGACCCCTGAGAAAAGCCTCGCCTTTGAAGACCCCAACAAGCGGCACCTGGTACAGGAGGTGTCGCTGAAGGTGGGGCTGGGGGCATGGGTGGGGATGGCAGGGGGGCAGCTGGGGCTGCGGAGTTCCTTGCTGTGGAGCGCTGGCCCTAGGCTGGGGGGGCCAGGGCAATCCACGCTCACCCCTCCCACAGACACCCTGCGTGTTCAACGCCAGTGGGTCACTGCGCATCACGGCAGTTGACTGTGGCCTCAAGTACAACCAGGTGCGGTGCCTGTGCGAGCGGGGGGCGGCTGTCACCGTGGTACCCTGGGACCACCCACTGGACACTGCAGGTGGGGTGGCAGCAGCCGGGGACATCCCAGGGCCCTGCCGAGGGGTGGGGAGATGGGGTCTGGAGCAGGGGCTGTCTCCTTGGCTGGTGCTGGGGGAAGTGGGGAACCGTGTCCTGCTTTGTGCCATGGGGTTGAGGAGCCTTGATGTCGTCCTTCCTGGATGCTTTGGGGCTCGGGGCCCTTGGTGTGACACTACAGGGATGGGGGGAGCATGGGCTCAGGGTGCCTTGCTGTGATTGGGATGGGGGGGCTCTGGACTGTGGTGTCAGGATGCCCTAATGTGACACTGCATGGGGGGCTGTAGGGTGGGCTGTGGGACTGGGGGGCCCTTGCTGTCACCGGGATGGGTGTTATGGGGTCAGATCACCTCAGTGTGACCCTGCTGGGGTGTCAGGGGGCCTGTGGGCTCAGGGTGCCTCGCAGCTGGTAGCTGGGGGGCCCTGCTGTGCCCCTGTGGGGCCTTGGGGAGGCTGGGGGGCCCCACTCTGACCCTGCTGCTGTCTTGACACAGACTTTGATGGGCTGTTCATCAGCAACGGCCCCGGGGACCCGCAGCTCTGCCAGGAGACAGTGTCCAACCTGCAACGGGTGCTGGACGCACCCCAGCCCAAACCCATCTTTGGGATCTGCCTGGGGCACCAGCTGCTCTCCCTGGCCCTCGGCGCCCGCACGTACAAGATGAAGTGAGTGGGGGTCTGGGGTCTGGGTCACTGCGGGGTCCCAGCTGCCTGGGCCTGCCTGACGCCCGTCCTGGTGCCCCAGGTATGGGAACCGTGGGCACAACCAGCCGTGCCTGCATGAGGACACACGGCGCTGCTTCATCACAGCACAGAACCACGGCTTCGCAGTGGAGGCGGGCAGCCTGCCACCTGGCTGGGCCCCACTCTTCACCAACGCCAACGATGGCTCCAACGAGGGCCTTGTCCATGAGCACAAGCCCTTTTTCAGGTGGGTGTGGGGCTGTGGCTAGGGGGGCCAGGGGGCATGGGGCCGTGCCCTGCCTGACCCCCTCCACAGCGTCCAGTTTCACCCTGAGCACCGTGCCGGCCCCACGGACCTGGAGGGGCTCTTCGACGTCTTCATGGAGGTGGTGCGGGACCTGCGGAGCGGAGACGGCAGTGCCCGGACGGGTGGGTGCGAGGCAGGAAGGGGCAGATAGGGCTGTGGGACTGGGACCGTGTGTGGGGCTGTGGGGCCAAGGCTGTGCACAGGGGTGCATGTGGCCCCGGTTCCAGAGTGTCCCATCCCTCCACCAGTGCGGGAGCGCCTGCGGGACTGGCTGAGCTATGACGAGGTGCCGGTGGGGGGTCAGGATGTGGCCCGGCCCCGCAAGGTGCTGATCCTGGGCTCCGGTGGCCTCTCCATTGGGCAGGCAGGCGAGTTTGACTACTCAGGCTCACAGGTGAGAGCCCACCCCTGGGATGCGGGGGGCAGTGGGGGTCCCTGTGGGGGGTGGGGACCCGGGGCCGTCTGTCATAATCCCTCTGCTCCTTGTAAGGCCATCAAAGCACTGAAGGAGGAGAACATCCAGACGGTGCTGATCAACCCCAACATCGCCACGGTGCAGACCTCGAAGGGGCTGGCAGACAAGGTCTATTTCCTCCCCATCACCCCGGAGTATGTCACCCAGGTGAGCGCCCCGGGGTGCCAGCTGGGAGGGGGTGGTTTGGGAGGCACAGGGCTGGGAGGGCTGGGGGCTGTTTGGAGAGTAAGAGGGTGCCTGGGGGGCTGCCTGGGGGACTGTGGGCTGGTGGAGGGGCTGATACCTGGGGGGCTGGGGGATGGTGGGAGGGGTACTGGGGGGGCAGCACAGGCACGGTGGCAGCTGGAGGGCAAGGGTGCATTCTGCGGGGCCGCCGTGGGTCCCTGCCCCACTGCCTCGTGCCCCCCAGGTGATCCGGAACGAGCGCCCCGATGGGGTGCTGCTGACCTTCGGGGGGCAGACAGCCCTCAACTGCGGCGTGGAGCTCACCAAGGCAGGCGTGCTGGAGCGGTACCACGTGCGGGTGCTGGGCACCCCTGTCACTTCCATCGAGATGACAGAGGATCGCAAGGTCTTTGTGGAGAAGATGGAGGAGATCGGGGAGCACGTGGCACCCAGCGAGGCCGCTGCCTCCCTGGAGCAGGTCCAGGAGTGGGATGGGGGGTGGTCGTGGGGCAGGATGGGGGGGCAGCTCCCGGGCAGGGTGCTGTCCTCCATGCTCCCATCGTGACCCTGTTGCTCTCCACAGGCGCAGGCAGCAGCAGAGTCACTGGGGTACCCAGTGCTGGTGCGCTCTGCCTATGCCCTCGGGGGTCTGGGCTCTGGCTTCGCCAACAACCGGGAGGAACTGGTGGCACTGGTGAGCCAGGCCTTCACCCACACCTCCCAGGTCCTGGTGGACAAGTCCCTGAAGGGCTGGAAGGAGATCGAGTATGAGGTGGTGCGGGATGCTTACAACAACTGTGTCACGGTACGGGATGGGGGAGGCCCCCCCAGGCCTGCTGGGGGGGAATTGATGGAGGAGTTGGGTGCTGGGGGGGCGTGGGGTCAGGGGCTCCTGCTAGACCCTCTCCCCAGGGAGGGCTCCCCAGCCCCTCCTGTGGTGCCGGCACGGCTGCTGTGTGCCACCGGGAGCTGTGCCCCTTGACGCCCTGTGCTGGGTGGGGGCTGCAACACGTGGGGTGTCCCGGGGGCTCGTGTTCAAGCCCTGGCTGTGCAGGGAAGCCCCCGTCGGTCCCCAGGGCAATGGAGCAGGTGGTGGGAGACAGGAGGGACTCGCCTGGGGCAGCAGCGGCCAGAACCATATGCAGGCAGTGTGTGGGGTGGTCGGGAGCCCAGCAGCCTGCGGTGACCCCCGCTGCTGCCAGGTATGCAACATGGAGAACCTGGACCCACTGGGGATCCACACGGGCGAGTCCATCGTGGTGGCACCCAGCCAGACCCTTAACGACACCGAGTACTTCATGCTGCGGCGCACAGCTGTGAAGGTGGTGCAGCACCTGGGCATTGTGGGCGAGTGCAACATCCAGTTTGCCCTGAACCCCGAGTCGGAGCAGGTGAGCGCTGCCCTTCCCCAGCCTGGCTGCCCTCATGTTTGGCCCCCATCGCTATTTGTGCCCTCCACATGCTAGCAGCCTTCCGGTGCCAGCCGAGCACCAGGCCCCAGGGAGCCGCATGGCTGGCACCTGGCCTCGTGCCATGGGGGCCACGTCCCGTGCCACCCCACTAACCCTGCCTGCCTGCTGCCTGCAGTACTACATCATTGAGGTGAACGCCCGGCTCTCCCGCAGCTCGGCCCTGGCCAGCAAGGCCACCGGCTACCCCCTGGCCTATGTGGCTGCCAAGCTGGCCCTGGGCATCCCCCTGCCCCTCCTCAGGTAACAGCACTGCTGCAGTGCGGGACGGGGTGCTGCCCCAGCCAGCTTCACACCCCCCACTTTGGGACAGCCCTGGCCACTGACGCCCTGTCCTCTCCCCAGGAACTCTGTCACCAACTCCACCACAGCCAACTTTGAGCCCAGCCTGGACTACTGCGTGGTGAAGATTCCGCGCTGGGACCTCAGCAAGTTCCTGCGTGTCAGCACCAAGATTGGCAGCTCCATGAAGAGCGTGGGTGAGTGCGGGGCGGGCGAGCAGCACAGGTGGGCAGCATGGCGGGCGCGGTGTCTGGCCGCTCATGGCCCCATCCACAGGGGAGGTCATGGCCATTGGGAGGAACTTCGAGGAGGCTTTCCAGAAAGCGCTGAGGATGGTGGACGAGAACTGCGTGGGCTTTGACCACACTGTGAAGCTGGCCTCAGATGTGGTGAGCTCCGGGGCTTGGGAAGGCATGGGAGGGTCTGGGGCAGAGCACAGTCCTGGGGAGGAGGCAGCCATCTACCCCCCACCTGGCCCCACTCAACCCCCTGGCCTGGCAGGAGCTGGAGACACCGACAGACAAGCGGATCTTTGTGCTGGCGGCCGCACTGCGGGATGGCTACTCCATCGAGCGGCTCTACAAGCTGACCAAGATTGACCGCTGGTTCCTGCACAAGATGAAGAACATCACAGACCATGCGGTGCTGCTGGAGTCCTACCGTGAGGAGCAGAGCACCATGCCGCCCGCTGTGCTCAAGCGGGCCAAGCAGCTTGGCTTCTCTGACAAGCAGGTGGCCCTGGCTGTGCTCAGGTAATGTGGGGAGGGGGCGGCCCCGCTCTGTGCCCTAGCCTGCATCCTGGTGCTCACCCTGCCCCTCACAGCACCGAGCTGGCTGTGCGGAAGATGCGGCGTGACCTGAAGATCCTGCCAGTGGTGAAGCAGATTGACACCGTGGCAGCGGAATGGCCGGCCCAAACCAACTACCTGTACCTGACCTACAATGGCACCGAGCACGACCTGGCCTTCCGCGAGCCCCATGTCATGGTCATCGGCTCCGGCGTCTACCGCATTGGCAGCAGTGTTGAGTTCGACTGGTGCGCTGTTGGCTGCATCCAGGAGCTCCGCAAGGTTGGCTAGACCCTGGCACCCTGCGGGGTCAGTTGGTCAGGCATCCCTGGTCAGAGGATGGAGCTGGAGAGGAGTGGGGGCCTCTTGGCCTCACCTCATCCCACTCCCCTGGCAGATGGGCTTCAAGACGATCATGGTGAACTACAACCCCGAGACAGTGAGCACTGACTATGACATGTGCGACCGCCTCTACTTTGATGAGATCTCCTTTGAGGTGAGTGGGACTGGGGACCTTGCCCACTGTGGGGCTGAGGCAGGGTGAGGGCTGCCGTGGCCCCTGTCCCAGCCATCCCCCCGCCCCACACAATGTCGCAGGTGGTGATGGACATCTATGAGCTGGAGAATCCTGAGGGTGTGATCCTGTCCATGGGTGGGCAGCTGCCCAACAACATCGCCATGGCCCTGCACCGGCAGCAATGCCGCATCCTGGGCACCTCCCCGGAGGCTATCGACTCAGCCGAGAACCGCTTCAAGTTCTCCCGCCTGCTTGACTCCATTGGCATCAGCCAGCCCCTCTGGAAGGAGCTCTCTGACATGGAGGTGGGGGGCTAATGAGGGTGATGGGGCTGCCCTGGGGGGGACCAGCCCTTGGCAAGTCCTCTGAGGGTGCCATCTCTCCTCCAGTCGGCCAAGCACTTCTGCTGCAAGGTGGGGTACCCCTGCGTCGTGCGCCCCTCCTACGTGCTGAGCGGCGCTGCCATGAATGTGGCCTACTCGGATAGTGACCTGGAGAAGTTCCTGAGCAATGCCGTGGCTGTGTCCAAGGAGCAGCCCGTCGTCATCTCCAAGTTCATCCAGGAGGCCAAGGTCCATCCAGGAAGCTGCTCCAGCCCCCGGGCACCCCTGCTCCCCACAAGAGCCTGGTCCCCTGCCTTGGTGCTGGTGCCGGGCTGTGACTGTATTCCTGCTCACAGGAGATCGATGTGGATGCGGTGGCCTGTGATGGTGTGGTGGTGGCCATCGCCATCTCGGAGCATGTGGAGAACGCTGGGGTGCACTCGGGTGATGCCACGCTGGTGACGCCACCCCAGGACATCACCTCTAAGACACTGGAGCGCATCAAGGCCATCGTCCATGCCGTCGGGCAGGAGCTGCAGGTCACGGGGCCCTTCAACCTGCAGCTCATTGCCAAGGTACCTCAGCCAGGGGGTGCTGCACCAGCTGGTGTGGTGCCATGTGGGAGGATACCCTTCAGGCCAACACGAGCCTCATGCTGTCCCCTCTTCCCCAGGATGACCAGCTGAAGGTGATCGAGTGCAACGTCCGGGTCTCCCGCTCCTTTCCCTTTGTCTCCAAGACCCTGGGGGTGGACCTGGTGGCTCTGGCTAGCCAAGTGATCATGGGAGAGGACGTGGAGCCTGTGGGTCTAATGACAGGCACGGGCATCGTTGGTGTCAAGGTGGGGGCTGCAGGGGCTGGGCTGGGGCACATGGCTGGGCTGGGGTGCGTGGGCTGGTCAGCCTTTGAGACCACCCCTGCCCCCAGGTGCCCCAGTTCTCCTTCTCACGCCTGGCGGGCGCTGATGTGGTGCTGGGTGTGGAGATGACCAGCACAGGCGAGGTGGCCTGCTTTGGGGAGAACCGCTGTGAGGCTTACCTGAAGGCCATGCTCAGCACTGGCTTCAAGATCCCCAAGAAGAACATCCTGCTGACCATTGGCAGCTACAAGGTGTGTGGGGCTGGGGTGGGGGCTGAGGCAGGGGCCAGGCCCCCCCCTCCACCCTCTGATTGTCCCCGGGGTCATTGCAGAACAAGAGTGAGCTGCTGCCCACGGTGCGGACCCTGGAGAGCCTTGGCTACAAGCTGTATGCCAGCCTCGGCACTGCCGACTTCTACACTGAGCACGGCATCAAGGTTGGGGCCGGGGGTCCGGCAGGGGCTGGGGGCACCCTCGGGGGAGGCATGGGGCCCTGATGGGTGTCACTGCTGGCAGGTGATGGCCGTGGACTGGCACTTTGAGGAGGCGGATAGCAGTGAGGCCGGTGCCCGGGAGACCCAGCGGAGCATCCTGGACTACCTGGCTGAGAACCACTTTGAGATGGTCATCAACCTCTCAATGCGCAACTCGGGGGGCCGCCGGCTCTCCTCCTTTGTCACCAAGGGGTACCGCACCCGGCGCCTGGCCGTCGACTACTCTGTGCCGCTCATCATCGACATCAAGTGCACTAAGCTCTTTGTGGAGGTAAGCTGGCATGCGTGGGATGTGGGTGCAGGTGAAGGGAGCAAAGCAGGGGCTGGGGTAGGAAAGTCCTGTTGTGGATACTGTGGGGTGGGTGCCGTACATGGGTATTGTGGGAGGGTCGTTTTTGGGGTGCCACTCAGGCAGATGTCCTCATCCTGGCCCCATTCCTGAACCCTGGCCCCACGTGCCCCTGCAAGATGGGTCCTGCCTCATGGTTGCTGTCTCTGCAGGCGCTGGGCCAGATTGGGGCAGCCCCCCCGCTGAAGATGCACGTGGACTGCATGACATCCCAGAAACTCATCCGTCTGCCAGGTAGGGAGTGCTGGGGCCTCCCAGGGTGCAGCATGGAGCTGAGGCAGTGCCGGAGGCCAAGCTGGCCACATCCGAGGGCACTGTGGGGAAAGGAGACATTTCCCTGCGCTGCCAGGGTGTCCAGTGTTCCCTGTGGCCAGGGGCTGCCTGTGCTGACGCTGCCCCGCTCCCCAGGCCTGATCGACGTCCATGTCCACCTCCGTGAGCCGGGCGGCACTCACAAGGAGGACTTTGCATCCGGCACGGCAGCCGCCCTGGCTGGGGGTGTCACCATGGTGTGCGCCATGCCCAACACCAACCCTGCCGTCACCGACGCCACCTCCTTTGCCCTGGCGCAGAAGGTGAGGGGCTGCCACTGCCCAGCCCCATGGTCACGTTCCCTCCCCGGGCACTGCGGTGCCAGCTATGGTGCGCCCGCTGCTCATGGGCTGGCCCTGGCCTGGCACCCACCGCCTCTCACCCCTGCAGCTGGCTGAGGCTGGGGCCCGCTGTGACTTTGCCCTTTTCCTGGGGGCTTCCTCGGAGAACGCCAGCTCGCTGGGCCCCCTGGCCGGGGCGGCTGCCGGGCTTAAGATGTACCTGAATGACACCTTCTCCAGCCTGCGGATGGACGACGTGTCGCTGTGGATGGAGGTGAGCTGCTGCGGGCAGGGGCTGACATGGGGCTGGAGCTGGCTCCTGGCGCCAGTGCCCACCAGCCCCGTACCCGCCCCCAGCACTTTGAGCAGTGGCCGCGGCACCTGCCCGTCGTGGCGCATGCGGAGCGGCAGACGGTGGCCGCTGTCCTGATGGTGGCCCAGCTGTACCAGCGTCCCGTGCACATCTGCCATGTGGCCCGCAGGGAGGAGGTGAGCAGCAGGGCACAGGGACATGGTGAAGGGACTGTGGGCCCCAGGAATGGGGTGCAGGGCTGTTTGGGGGCCCCCCCTCACTGCGGCTCCTCCAGATCATCCTCATCAAGGCAGCCAAGCAGAAAGGGATCCTGGTGACGTGCGAGGTAGCCCCACACCACCTCTTCTTGTGCCGGGATGACCTGGGGCGCCTTGGGGAGGGCCGAGCAGCCGTGCGGCCAGTGCTGGGCACCCGCCAGGATGTGGAGGCGCTCTGGGAGAACATGGACACCATTGACTGCTTCGCCACAGACCATGGTGAGCCCTGGGGGATGGCAGCTGTGGGGCGGAAGCATGGGCTGGGGGCAGCAGTGGGTCCCACAGTAACCAGCCCTGTCCTGCAGCCCCCCACACGCTGGAGGAGAAGCAGGGGCAGGAGCCGCCCCCCGGCTACCCCGGCCTGGAGACAATGCTGCCGCTGCTGCTGACGGCTGTCTCGGAGGGGCGGCTCACCGTGGAGGACATTGTCCAGCGCCTCTACGAGAACCCCCGCAAGATCTTCGGGCTACCGGCGCAGGAGGACACCTACGTGGAGGTAGGTCCCTGCCCACCCAGCCCAGATCTGGCCCCAGCCTTGCTGCCTCTGACCCACTGTCCTGGCAGGTGGACCTGGAGCATGAGTGGATCATCCCCAGCCGCACAGCCTTCTCCAAGGCCCGCTGGACGCCCTTCGAGGGCATGAAGGTGAAGGGGACGGTGCGGAGGGTGGTCCTGCGTGGGGAGGTCGCCTACATCGATGGGCAGGTAAGGCCCCGGGTACCCTTCCCCCTGTATCTAGGGGTCCCCTCCCAGCACTGGGGTCCCCCAGCACTGACACCATCGCCCCCATGGCTGCAGGTGCTGGTGCCCCCTGGCTACGGGCAGGACGTGAAGAAATGGCCCTCGGGAGCTGTGCTGGCATCACACGCAGCCCCTGCCAAGGAGAGCACGAAGGTACCGGGGTGCATGGAGCTGGCGGGGTGGGGGTCCTTGCCCTGTCCTGCCCTGGCTTCAGCTCAGTCTCTCATTGCAGACCCCTGAGCGGCCCCGGCATGTCGTGGCAGCCAGCGAGATGCTGCGTGGCCGAGCCTCCAGCCCCCGCCGGGCCGGCCCCGCGGGCGAGGGACGCTTCCACCTCCCGCCCCGCATCCACCGGGCCTCCGACCCTGGGCTGCCAGGTAGGGGGGCAGGTGGCGTGGCATGGTGGAGCGTGGTGGGCGGGCGGCAGGGCAGCGAGCGTGCCGCCCCAGGGCCGGGTCTGGGGCCGCGGCTGGGCGGCCCCGCTGACGCCGGCCCTTGTGTCCCGTTCAGCGTTCCGGAGGCTGGGAGCTGTGCACCGCCCGGGCACCCGAGGCACTGGTAATGTCGGGGGGGGACTCACTCAGACAATGAGACGCGGCCGTACTAATGGCACTAACCGCAGCCGATGAGTGCATCCCCTCCCCCAGGTGCCACGCTGGGCTCGGGCTGCCCGCTCTGCCCCGGCACGGGCCCCTTTCTGCACCGTGTGATGGGGCCGGGCACCATGGGACAAGGCATGGCTGTGCCTGCCTGCCCCCCTCCTGCCCCAGCCCGCGCGGCACCTCGGGGACCCCTCGCCTGCCAGTGTGATTTGGGTTGCGTCCGATCGGGTTTTGTGGGGTGTGTGGGGAGAGGGGCACAACACCATGCTGGGGCTTGGCCCACCCCGTCTCTGGGTTGCTATGGCCCTGGTGTTGGGCCCCACGGTGCTTTCGCCCGGTGCAGCCAAATGCCGGGAGGGCTGTGCCACACCAGCGGCACCCTGGGAGAGCGGGGCCCAGGGTGCCATAGCTGCCTGCACCCTCTAATGCCACTGCTCCCCTCTCCCACCCCAGCTGAGGACGCCCGTGAAAAGGCCGGCAGGAAGGCGGTGGAAGCAGGTGAGTGCTACAGGGGTCCAGGGGCCCACGGCGGGTGGGCTGGGTTACGCGGCACCACTCCTGCGGGCTGTCTGACTGGCTGCTCTTGGTGCTGCAGATCCAGCTGTGATCCAGGACAGCTACTTCTACCCGCTGGGCCCTCTCCCACGCCAGGCATCCCCCCAGGGCACACCCCACTTCCAGACCTCCCAGACCTCCCCGCTGCTGCACCCCCTCGTTGGCCAGCATGTCCTCTCTGTCCAGCACTTCTCCAAGGACCAGGTGCCTGGGCTGGCAGTGGGTGCTGGGGCTGTGGGCACCCAGATGGTTACGGGGGGTGCAGTGACTTGTGCGCGTCAGCCAAGTCTTGGTGCTGTGCATGCCCCGGCTGAGCCGCCTCTGCCTGCAGATGTCGCATCTGTTCAATGTGGCACACACCCTGCGCATGCTGGTGCAGAAGGAGCGGAGCCTGGACATCCTCAAGGTGAGCTGGACATGGGGCAGCTGCCTGGCAGCCCGCGTGAGACCATGGGAGCCCTGTGCCAGGCATGAGTGCCCCGGGCTCCCCAAGGTGACAGTGTGGCCTCTGCAGGGCAAGGTGATGGCATCCATGTTCTATGAGGCGAGCACGCGGACCAGCAGCTCCTTTGCGGCAGCCATGAGCCGGTTGGGTGGCTCTGTCCTGTCCTTCTCGGAGGCCACCTCGTCAGTGCAGAAGGGCGAGTCACTGGCCGACTCCGTGCAGACCATGTGCTGCTATGCCGACGTGCTGGTGCTGCGGCACCCCCAGCCTGGTGCCGTTGAGGTGAGAGGGGTTGGCGGGGCCGTCTCCTGCCTGTGGCGGGGCTGGGGGGCGGCTGTGTCCCACCCTGAAGGTGTCAGGGGTTGCTGCTGCGATGGCGGGGATGGTGACCTGCACTATGGGGCAGGGCCATGTTCCGCAGCAGGGCAGGCTGGGCAGGTGTCAGGAGCAGGAGCCAGGTCCTGCCTCCGGGGGGGCTGGTGGGGGCTGTGGTCCTGCCTGTGCTCAGCCCTGCCTGTGCACCCAGCTGGCTGCCAAGCACTGTCGCAAGCCTGTGATCAATGCCGGCGATGGGGTGGGGGAGCACCCCACGCAGGCGCTGCTGGACATCTTCACCATCCGTGAGGAGCTGGGTACCGTTAACGGCATGACGGTAAGGCGCTGGGGGCTGGGGGGGGGGGCCACAGCCACCCCTACCATGGTGCTGTGGGGATGAATGGCCTTGTCTGGGGCCGGGGGGGCTGTTGGGGCCCCACGGCACTGTGTCAGGCTGACCGCTCTCCCCAGATCACCATGGTGGGCGACCTGAAGCACGGGCGCACGGTGCACTCCCTGGCCCGCCTGCTCACCCAGTACCGCGTCAACCTGCGCTATGTCACCCCACCCGGCCTCCGCATGCCCCCCGACATCACCAGCTTCGTGGCCTCCAAGGGCATCAAGCAGGTGAGCAGGCAGGGTGAGGCGGCCAGGGTCCCCCGTCGTTGTCCCCCCCGGCCCCACTGACGTTGTCTCCCCAGGAGGAGTTTGGGAGCATTGAGGAGGCGCTGCCGGACACCGACGTGCTCTACATGACCCGCATTCAGAAGGAGCGCTTCCGCCTGGCAGAGGAGTACGAGGCTGTGAGTAGGGGGTAGCGGGAGGGGACCCCAGGTCTTGCCCCGGCGTGAGGGCAGCAGCCTCCTGCCCTCTGCAGGGTGAGAGCTGCCCTGCCTGGAGCTCAGGGCTCTGTGTTACCCCCTGCACCCCCGCAGTGCTTCGGGCAGTTCATCCTCACGCCCCACATCATGACCCGGGCCAAGGAGAAGATGGTGGTGATGCACCCCCTGCCCCGTGTCAACGAGATCAGGTGAGGATGGGGGGGTGGGATGGGGGGGGCCGCAGGGTTGGGGAGGGGGCCAGAGGGCGTGTGGGGGGTGTCTCAGGGTGCTGGGGGGGCTGCAGTGTGCTGGGTGGGGTTCAGGGGCAGGGGTCCCTCATTCCCCACGGAGGGGGGCATCTGTCATTCCCTGGGGAGGGTGGTCTGTGCCCCACGGTGGGGGGGGTCTGGGGGTCTTTGCCCCACGGGGGGGGCGGGATGTCTGTGCTGGGGGTCCCTGCTGGGCTCTCGGGGGGGGGGGGGGGGGGAGGGTCAGGGCTCCCGGGGGCGGTGGCCGCGGCTGACGTCACTTCCGCAGCGTGGAGGTGGACTCGGACCCGCGCGCCGCGTACTTCCGGCAGGCGGAGAACGGGATGTACATTCGGATGGCGCTGCTGGCCACCGTCCTGGGCCGCTACTGAGCCAATAAACCGCGTCACTCTGCCGCGCCCGGGCGTCATCGTGCCGCGCCGTCATCGCGCCGCGCCGGGCGGGCCATGGCGGGGCTGTGGAGGGGCTGCCGGCGGCTGCTGGCGCGGTCGCCCGGGGCTGCACAGGCGCTCACCGCCGGTAAGGGCCGCGGCCGGGGCGGGCCCCGGCCCCCCCCTGCAACTGGGCACCCTGTGTGCCCCCGCCCCCGGGGCACAGCCCCTCACCGCGGTAACTTGGGGCTGCATTGTCACCCCCGGTGGGAAGCAGGGCAGGAGCCCCACAAGCGGGGGGGGGGAGGCGGTTTCCCGGTGCCTCAGGGTTCCGTCTTTAGGGGGGAGGAGGTGCTGCCGTTCTCCCAGGCTCAGCGGGGAGCAGGGTCCCCCGAGCATCCCACTGGGTGGAGGGCTCGGGCCCACTCTGGGCTCAGGAGATCTGTGTTGGGGGGCCCGTGCTGGAGCCGGAGGGGTAACGGGAGGCTCTAGAGAGGTGCGGCCCTGGAGCAACCTCCCACAGCTCCAGGACTCACCCCAAAACCCGGGGGGGAGGCTGCTTTGGGTGCCTTCCTCCCCCCTGGGCAGGGATGGATGCTGGGACGTGGCACTGGGGGGCTCAGTAGGCTGCAGCCAGTGCAGCATGGGGTCAAGCCTCCCCCAGGTGGGCTGCCAGTGCTCGGGGACGAAGGCCTTTGCTTCAGTCGGGTGCAGAGGTTCTGCCTGGGGCTAGCCCCTGCCCCCAAAAGGTTCCTGGGGCCCTGCATGGGGTGATTTAATCTCCCTAACAGCCTTGCTGTTTGCAGGGCTGGGAGGTGCCATAAATCTGCCCCAGCGCTGGCAGGCGACTCTGCGTGCCCTGAGGACGCTCTCCATGTGTGGGCAGCTGCTGCAGGCAGGGGTGCTTCTGCCTGCCCTGGCCCAGGGCCTGCAGACCTGAGCAACAGACAGCTCTGCCACCCAGCTGCCCACCCCACCCCTGCGGGGCTGAGGCTGGTTGGCAGGAGAGCCCATCCTGCCTGTGCTGCATGTGCACAGAGCTGTGCAGGGGTGTACGTGGCATAGGCTGGCCAAGAGCAGGGTCCTGGTGTACTCCCCTCTGCATCTCCTGCTTGTGGCCTTCCCTGCTGCCACTGCTCCCCCACCTGCTGTGCTGCTTGCAAGTAACCAGCCCAGCATGCTGGAAAAGCACAACTGTGGAGTCTGGGGGTGTTCTGCTGTGCCGAGGAGCTGGCATTGGGGCGAGGGGGCTCAGCTCGGCGTGCAGCCGCTGGCCCTCCTCCCTGCTGCCCATGGGGATGACGGCACATTGCCCTGCCTGCCAGGCTGCTGGGGTCCTGTCAGGCCACCTCACTGTTTTCACTGGTATTTTTATCTGATTTGATGGAGTCTGTTGCCTGGCACCTGCTGCACTGTGCACTGCTGGGCTGTGCATCCCTGTCTTGGTTCCTGGAGCGAAGCCAAGATGGAGCTGGGAGGGCTGCCCAGGACCAGCCCCTGCCCTCACCCTCCCCAGCAGCCCCTGCCCACTGCTGTGGCAGGCTCGGTGCAGCCCGCAGCCCCAGGCTGGCTCTGGGCTCCAGCTCTACCTCTTGCTTCTTCATGTTAGAGCTAGCCCTGCCATGCTGAGGTACAGCTCCCTAGTTCCCCGGGGCCCTGGCAGGACTGGTGAATGCTGGGCTGTGCCCATGGGGGTACACAGCCGCTCTCAGTGGCCGAGTGCTGGATGCGGCTCCTGCGGCTGAGAAGAGGCTCTGCCTTCGGGTCTGGATGTATCCCTGCCTGTGTGCGAGGCCGTGACAGTGGGAATATGGCTGTTCCCCAGGGGCAGCGCTGCTGGAGGCCAAGCTTTCCTCTTCTTGTACCTTCAGCAAGGAATTCCTCCATCCAAGGCAGGGCTCAGTCTCTCACTGCTGGCCATGCCGTTGTCCGTGCAGAGGAGGCAGGCTCTCCTGGGCCCTGTGCTAGGCAGCCATAGGAGGGCTGGGCAGATTCCAGCCCTGCTTTCGCTTGCTGCTCGCAGACCCACTGGTGCTGCCGTTCCCCTGGTGCTGCCATTTCCCTGGGCAGAACAGAGCTGCCGGCTGGGGCCAGGCCAGGGAGGTTTTCTGGCAGTTGGCTGTGCCTGGTGTGTCCAACCACACTCGCCTGCCGAATCCCTGTCCTGCCTGGTGGCGAGAGCTGTGGGGTCGGGCAGGGCTTTGCGTCCTGCATCCCAGGCCCCGGGCCAGGATGCCAGCAGGGCCTGGGCACAGTGGGCAGCAGCACGTGCCCGCAGCAGTGACCTCGCTGTCCCTGCCTGCAGAGAGCAGCCCCGTGCCCCTGTGGTGGCAGTGCAGCCTCCAGCTGCCAGCCGGCGAGGTCCGTGGGGGATGTAGACGGTGTGGCCTACTTAGGCTTGGGCCCGTTTCAAAGTCCTCTGTCCATGGGAGCAGCAGCCTGTGGGATCAGCCAGGCACCCCCCAGCTCCCAGCCTCAACCTGGCCAGCAGCCCTGTGCCGCCCGCTGCCTCCTGCCTGACCGTGGCACCGCTCTGCACCAAGCAGGTGAGAAAGTGCCTCCCCGCAGCTCGTGCGGCTGCAAGCTGGGGTGCCCTTGCCCTTCTTACCGGCTGTGTCCAGTGCTCCTGTGTGGGCATGGTGCTGCCATGTCCCTCATCTCTTCCCAGTCTGGGCAGGACGCAATGGCGGCAGCAGGGCCCGTCAGAGCTGCGATGTCAGCTGGGGGCCGGTTCCTGTGTTTGTGGTGTGGGGTGCAGCTGGGGACTCCAGCCCCACACAGGAGCTGCGGCAGGACCATGCTGGTGTCACCCTGGGCAGGCGCGGTGCGGGTGGTGAGCGGCACTGGTGCCAGCCTGGGCGAGCGAAGTCATTGCAAGGGGATCGATCCGGCTGTGCTCCCGGACCTGGGCAGGGGTGCGCAGACAGGCCTGTCCCCCCAGCAGTGCTGGTGTTGCTTCATCACCACCGGGCACTGCGCCCAGAGTCTTCAGCACTAAATGAGTAACACCGGTGCTGCCGGCTGCGGTTTCTCAATGAGTGCCATGCAGAGGGAGCCTGCCTCTGCCTAGTGGGAAGGTTGCCTGCGGGAAGCAGGCGGCCAGCAGGCAGCCAGCGCTTCTGCCATGCTGGCCTGGGGTCCCTTGCCTGTCGCCACCCCCTGCTCCTGCACTGCTGGGGCCCGTGGGCTGGCAGGGGTGTGGTGGTTCTGTCCGGGGACAGCGCCTCAGCCCCTGGGGGCTGCATTAGTCTGGGGTGGGAGATGGAGCCAGCTGCAGCCCTGGTTCACGTGGCTGGGGCGACAGGCTAGGGAGCTGGGCCCCCCATGCCTCTCCCCTTGTGCATGTGAGCTGAGGATGGTGCCTGCAGGAAGGCACAATCCGGCTGCAGGCACCAGGGAGGCAGCAGGCATGCACCCCTGCCGCAGCCTGAGGTCTGCGGCCCTTTGGCTGGGACCTGCTCCCCACAGCACTGCTGGGGGCTGTTGCAGAGAGACCGATGGCCCTGGGAGGGAGGGAGGGAGTGGGGGACGGGGGCTGCTGGGGACGTACCTAAGGCTCTGCTACTCCTTGTCCATGGGAAATCGCTCATGGAGACCCTCCGGGCAGGGCTGCCAGGAGGAGGGGGGATGCTGGGGCTGCCACTCCCCAGGATGACAGCTTGCTAGATTCAAGGTTTCCAAGAGCAGAGCAGAATCGCAGTGGGGCTGGAGACCTGCCTGGGAACCGTCCTGGGAAGAGCAGGGAGAATAAGCAGGGAGCCCATAAAGGCCAGGGGAAGGAGCGCTGGGCCAGCCGAGTTGCGTCGAAGAGGTCAAGAGTGTAGGATGGAGCGGGAGCTGCCAAAGGCCCAGCTGAGCGGCACCCTGTGGGGGACGTGCACAGCAGAAGGTCCTTCACACTGATATGGAAACAAGACAAGGAGTTGTGCCAGCGGCCAGGCAGTGGCAAGGAGCTGGGGCCAGCCCTGGCACCCGGCAAGTCTCACCTGCCTGTCCTGGCTGCTGGTGGCGGCACAGGCAGAATGGCTTTCCAAGGAAGGGGATCATAGTCAGCAGAGTTTGTACGGTGCTCAGGGAGCGGTTTTGGGGAGCGCAAGGCCTGGGCTCAGGAGAGGCTGTGGCAGGGAGCACGGGTGGCCAGCAGTGCAGGCAGCAGCTGGGTGGGCTCTGCCCCAAAAGTCCTGGGTACCGCAGGTCCCGGGTGACAGATCAGCTCGGTGTCAGGGGTGCAGGGAGACAGTGCAGCCAGGCATTGTTTCGGCCAGAGATGCTGCATCGTCCTGAGGCACTTGGCTGCTGCAGGAGGGCCTGTGCTGCGGGGCAGGTGCGGGCAGGCTTGGTGCAGGGTGGTGAGGGAGCTGCGCACCAGGACAGACCCTGCGGGGCCAGCGCAGGCTCGGGCCTTCCCAGGGGCAGCGGGGAGGCAGGCAGAGGCAGCTCTTGGGCAGGACCCGGCTGTCAGTAGGGCTCTGGGGGGCTCTCACCCTTCCCCAGCGTGCAGCGGCTGCCTGAGCAGTCTGTGCTGGTTGCAGGGGCTCTCATGGGAGCTGGCGACGTGATTGCGCAGCAGCTGGTGGAGCGGCGGGGGCTGCGTGGGCACCACGGCCCCCGGACCCTGAAGATGATGGCGATCGGCTTCTGCTTTGTGGTGAGTGCCAGCGCGCGGTGAGCACCCGGGCCCTGCCCCGTCCTTGCAGCACACGTGTCGTGGGGTGAGACAGAGGGCTGTTTCAGCAGAGTGAGGCTATGGTGGCTGGGTGTGAGCTGGGCCATCCCAGTTCCACCTCCAGCAGCCACGGGCAGAGCTGGGTCCCCTCGAGGAGGAGCACCCTGTCCCTGTGCCCAGCTGCAGCTGTGGGCACCCTCAGCTGCGCTGCAGGGCAGGATGGGGATGGCAGCTTCTGTCCACGCAGCCTGGGCACCTGTGCCCATCCCTGCTGCCGGTGCCAGCCCCTGGGGAGGTTTCACTTGGCAGAAAGGTGATTCCGCACCCAAGGATGCAAATGTGCTTTGCTCTGTTGTGCGTGGCGAGGCCGGATCCTGACCCATCAGCTCCTGTGCTCCAGCAGGGCTGTGTTGGGCCCAGTGCCCTGCACTGGGGGCTCAGGCAGGGAGGGCCCTGGGCAGTGCTGGCACGGCTGCCATCCCCCCTGCCACGGAGCCCTCTCTGGTGTGTCAGGCGTGAAGCCCTGCAGCTGCCCCGCTGGAGCAGGCCCCTGGCTGCCCCATCCTGGTACTGGTGTTGCCTGGCGGAGGGCTCTAGGAGGTGGGGGGGGCTGGGCACAGCAGTGCAGGACTCCCGGGGAGGGGAGGCAGGACAGGCCCTGGTCCCTGTGTTCCAGGGCCAGGGCAGAGCCCTGTAAGCAGGTCTGGAGACCCACCAGCCCTGACACCCCATGGCCTGGGAGAGTGGGACGCTGCCCCTCACCAGCTGGCACCTGCAGGGCCCTGTCGTGGGCAGCTGGTACAAGATCCTGGATCAGCTCATCCTGGGGACCACAAAAGTCGTGGCCGTGAAGAAGATGGTCCTGGACCAGGTCAGTGCCACGTGAGTGAGGGTGCCCGCACGGGACTGGTACAGCAGGACGGGGTGGTAGGTGCAGCCGTGTGTCCGTGGGCAGGTTTCCATCCCACTCCTAGAGCCCCAGCTCAGGGCAGTGGGTGCTGAGCAGGGGATGGTGCCCAGGACCTGCTCCATGGAGTCGCTGGGCTGCAGCACACAGCCCCTGGGGCATCAGGCAGCTCAGCTCAGCCCTGCAGCCCAGAGTGTCTCTGCAGAGCGCACCAGCCCAGCCGGCTGTGCTCAGGCGATCAGTGGGGATCTGTGAGGATCCATGCTTTACTCCTGCTGCAGCTCTCCTAAGGCTGTTGAGAGCTGCTGTCTCCCTTTTCTGAAGCAGAGCATGGGAGGCTGGCAAGTGCTGTGCACCACTGCGGAGGGTGGTTCCTGAGGACAGAGACCCTAGTGCTGCCCTGGCTCCTGCCCTCCTCCTGAGGCCGGGGCCAGACCCGACACAGTGGAGGACTGGGGCAGAGAGGATTGCAGAGGAGCCACCCTTGGCCGGCTCTTGGACCCTTCTAGAGGCTCGATGGTGGTGCCTGTCCCTCAGTATGGCTCTGTGCTGGGGAGTAGCCCCAGGGCATTGGGCAAGCTGGGCCTGCACCCCTGTGCTTCGCCATGCATTCCCCTCGCCCTGTGCTGCAGGCCCAGCTCCAGGCACCATAGGCTCCCCAGCATTGGGCCCCAACTCCTCTCTTGCAGGGGGCCTTTGCGCCATGTTTCCTTGGCTGCTTCCTCGCTATCACGGGGGCAATGAACGGTCTGTCGGTGGAGGAGAACTGGTCCAAGATCCAGCAGGTATGTGCTGCTTCCCCAGGACAGCATGGGGCTGTCGGCAGCCAGGGCACCTTGGCAGCCCCTGCTAGTGCACCAGCGCTGCCGGCTGCTCCTGTTTGTGGTCATGCCTGTGTCCCCGCACAGCCCCCTCCCAGCACTGACTGCATGCCCCCAGCTCTGCCATCACTCTCCAGTCCTTAGCCTGGCCTGCAGCTCCCCCGGGACCCCAAGCACAGAGCTGGCTCTGCACGTGCCCCACGGTCGGGGTGGGGAGGAGTCCACCCCACTGGTGCAGGGCATGGAGCAGCTCTCTGCCTGGCCGGGGCCTGGGGGTGCGCGGGGACAGTCCTGCTGGGCTCAACGCTGTGTGCCAGGGCACTGGGGGCATCAGATGCCTGGTGCTGCCAGTCCTCCGGGTGCTGGTGTCAGGGCTGCTCCCCATGGCACAGCTCTCTGGGGTCCCACCTGAGGTGGGGCAGCTGGGTGCCTGGTGCCATCAGGCTGCCTGTGCGCCATCTGGCCCCTCTCCTGGCTGCATCTCCAGAGCCATTACCGAGATGGCTCCTATTAGCAGCAATTGCTGGAAACCAGCACGAAAGCTGAGTCAGCGTGTCCAGAGGGTGAGTCACTGGGGAGCGGGTGGCCACCCGCCACAGATGAGGTACACCGGGGGTGGTCACCTGGCTGCCCGGGGGATGCGCAGCACCAGCGCTTGCACATCGATGGCTGCCAGAGCTGTGTGTGAAGGGCCCCAGCCCAGCCGGGCCATCTGCCCCCGGGCTGTGAGCTGGGGGTGTTGCCCAGCAACGCCATCGGCTCCTGCCCCAGGCTGGAGCTCTGCCTAGGGTGCCATTGCCCAGAGCTGATTCCTCTGCATGGGTGCACCCGCCCCACCAGGCACCAGCCAGCTGCCCACCAGGTTGTGAGTATGTGCTAGCAGAGACCTGTCCTGCCCTGGAGCGCAGGGAGCAAATCCTGGGGAGGACTGAGTTACCTGTTCTTTCTCCTGGCTTTGTGAGAGCAGCAGCAACCAAGGCATGAGGTGTTTTGAGACACCTCAGAGGCACATGCAGGCTGGCCCTTGGCATGGGGCTCCTATCTGTCTCAGCTGCATCTTGACACGGTCATGCCATGTATCTTGCCTTGCCTTCCCCAAGGGAACTCACCCAGGCCTGGGCATGATTGTGGGTGATTCCTGGCTCCTGGCTGGTGCCCTACCCTGGGAGGGAGCTGGGCTGGGGGCCACCTTCATCCCTGGCTTGGGGCACATCCATCTCTCCCCACGCAGAGGAAGCGTCAGCAGAGCATCTGTCACCCCTGTGCCCGCTCTCCACATTGTGGGCTGCCAGCCAGCACCGGGAGGAGGCCAGGCTCCTGGCTGAGTCACGGCCAGGCTGGATGAGGGACTTGTCGTGCTGCCATGGGGCAGGGCTGCGGCACAGCCACAGGTGCAGCATGAGGACAAGGCAGCATGTCAGGCTTCTGGGGCGGCTGCCCCGGCTCAGTGCCCCTCTCCGTCCCTGCCCTACGGTGCCTGGGAGGAGGCTTGGGGGATGTAGGGCCAGACAGGAGCTCGCAGCCTGCGCCAGGGCGAGGAGCTGACTGCCCCTGCCTTGCCTGCTCTGCCTGAGTCTGCTGCCGGCACCCCAGCTCACTGCCAGCCACGCTGGTGGCAGGAAGGGCTCTTGGTGGGGACGGAGCAGTTGTGGCAGTCCTCTCCCTGCCACCCTGCACTTGCCCCACATGGGCACAGCTCTGGGAAGGGTGCAGGCAGGGGCTGCAGTGGCCCTGTGCCCAGCTGGAGTGGGCGTGGAGTCGGGGGGATTGTGGCAGGGGACAGTGACCCTCTGCATGCTCTCAGCTCCTGCCTGCAGCCCAGCCTGCCTCTACCTCGGGTCACAGGCATCTCTTTGGAGATGCTCCTGTGCCGCTTCTGCCAATGCTGGGGCCTCCCTGGGGCTGTGCAAACGGCTGCCCCTGCCAGGGCCATGGGTAGCTGTGTGGCAGGGCTGGACACCCGGGGCGGCTGGGTGGCAGCGGGGCTGCACTCTGTGCTCACGGCCTCCCTTCTCTCCCAGGACTACACGGACGCCCTGCTGACCAACTACTGCGTAAGTGCTGGTGGGGTCCGTGCCCCTCCCTGTCCCGGTATGGGTGCCGTGCTGGCTGTGCCCCCGGCTGGGGTGGCCAGGCTGGGCTCCTCTGCACCCCTGTCCCCCACCTCGGGGGCCGCCGTGGGCTTTGCTGGATGCCCTGAATGCCTAGGCAGAGGTGGGCACGGGGAAGGAGTGCCAGCAGGGCCCCTTCACCGCCATGTCCTTCTCTGCCCAGATCTGGCCACCAGTGCAAATCGCAAACTTCTACTTCGTGCCCCTGAAGCACAGGTAGTAATGTGGCCATGGCCCCGGCTCCTGGGCTCCTGGAGCCTGCAGCTGTGGACCCTGTCCCGTCTGTCCCCAGGCTGGCCGTCGTCCAGTGTGTTGCCATCGTCTGGAACTGCTACCTCTCCTGGAAAGCAAATCGGATGTGAGGTGGAAGCCGTGTCCCCTCCCTGCCTCCCCTGCCTGTGTGCTGCCTGAGTCTGCCCCATCTCCAAAGCCCTTGGAACAGGCACCTGTGGCTGTGGATGGGGCTGGGATATGCAGGGTGCAGGCAGCAGCCATCCTGCTCTCTCCTCGGGGGACCCCATTGCCTGCAGCTACAGCCCTCACTGTTCCAGGGACACAAAGGAGAAGATGGGGCCGTGTCCACCCCGAGATGAGCCAGTGCCTGTGGCAGCTCTGTGTCCAGCAGCTCTGCCCAGCCCCTGGCCCCACAGATGGGGTGTTCCTGCTCCAGGCATTGCTCTGTCCTTCCCTGGTGGCAGATCCGGGGGGGGGCAAGAAGCGGGAGTGGTGCTGGGCCGGTGCCAGTGCAGGCCCAGGGCTGGCAGTGCCATGGGTTGGGCACTGCCCTGCTCAGAGCTGGGGTCAGTGCTGCTGAGGGGCTGCCCCGTCCCGGGCTGCCTGCCCCATGCTTGCAGCACCTGCTGCCGCAGGCCAGGTGTGCCCCCCCTGAAAATGGGGTTTGCTGTAGCTCTGCTGCGGACAGTTGGAACACCCAATAAACAGCATTTTTCACTCTTGATTCTCGTGACACTCGAGCTTGTGGCCCTCCGTCCCGCACCAGGGCCTGTACGGAAGCAGTTTCAGATGGATCATTCCTGTGCTTGCAGAACTGCTGGCAGCCCTCCTGTCCCCTTGCAGGGGTGGGGACCCAGTGTTGCTATCCCAGCCGGCAGGCAGGCTAGCGGGGCCTGGGGACAGATCGACAGCTCCGCTCTCTGCCTCTTCGAGGAGCTGAGTGCATGGCCGTGGTGCCGGCATCGTGCATGGGGCTGGGGCACTGCAGTGCTAAGCTGTGCGAGTTGATGGGGGTGGGCTACCCAGCTGAGGGGAGGGGGGGTCTGGCAGAGGGTGGATGGTGGCTTAGGGGGTCACCAGGTCCCACTGTGGCTGTTCCATGGGGTGTGATGGTGCCTACACTGCTGCTGCATGGTGGGACAGGGTGAGCTGTACCCAGGGGGCACAGGTGCTGGGTGCACGATCCTCCCGGGGCTCCCAGCATGGTCCATGCAGGGCTGTGCATCAAAGAGGAGGATGCAGGAAGGGATGAGGTGAGCTGAGGGCTGGAGCTGGCCTGTGATGGGGCTGCATCTGCCTGTGCATTGTCTGAGACAAGCCTGCCTGTCCTGCCTGCAAGGAGTCCCATGATGCTGCTGCCTGCCTGCAATTGGTGCCCTGTGGAGACATGCATCCAGGCTCGTCCTACTCAGGCAGCGAGCAGACACAATCTGGCTCATGCAGGGCCCTGCCCATCCGGACCAGGGTCTCCAGGGCAGAGCTGGTGGGACCATGGTGGTTGATCTCACCCAGGAGCCTGAGCCCTGGTCCCCTCAGCTGTGCTGCCACAGCCCCAAGCAGCTGGACAGAGCCATCCCTGTGTGCTGCCAGCACCAGTCTGGGTTCTGCCAACCAGCCGCCACCGTTGTGGCACTCTCTGAGGGGGATGCACTCTCCTCCCTCCCTCCAGCCCGCATGGAGCCTGCTCCATGCTGAGCTTGCACACCCATCCTGAGGCTGGCTCCTACCAGCCAGGCAGGGGCAGGCCCTGGGTGTAGGTGCAGTTCCAGGCAGATGGGTGCAATTCAAAGCATGGGGGAGCCGAGACCTGCACCGGCCAGACCCTGGTGCACCCGGCTGGGGATGGAGCCACAGAGCCCACCTGGCTGCCTGGCTCTCCGCACCCAAGGGACGGGAAGGGGCTGCAGCTGCAGCCACCTGACAGCACAGCAGAGCAGCACTCAGCTGCAGGGCTGGGGACATGTGATGGGGCCGTGTGGGGACGGCACCAGGGCTTCGCGGGGGCTGGGCCCAGTCTGGCCTCAGGCACCATGTGGGGCTGCAGGGCTTGGCCCAGGCTCTCCCCAGCTCATGGGATGGGTGCTGCTGGCTGGAGGCTGTGGATGGCAGGAGTTTGAAGCCCTGACGTACTGAGGCTCTCACAGCTCCATTCAGGGGTGCAGAAGGCCCTGGTGTGTTGGCAGCAAGCAAGCTGTGAGTGTGGCACAAGCCAGGCACTTGTCCACAGGAGCAGCCAGCCCCACGGCACAGGGGCTGCCAGGGCTCAGGGGCTTGAGCCCAGCCCCTGCTGAGGGCTCTGCCCTAGAGCCACAGGGAGGTGACCCCAGGTGCCAGCCTTCATGCTGGATCCACGTCACAGGTGCATGGCACCGTGTGCTGCCTCGCTGCTGGCAGGGCTGTGCCCCACCACCTCTGTGCATCCCGGTGTGGGATGCACTGTGTGAGGGGCTGGGCTGAGCCTCTGTCCCCAGGCTCTGCCTAACAAATACTGGCACCGTGGAAAGAGCCCACTCCGGGCCCGTCTTGGCACCTGCACCAGCATCAGTGCTGGGTGTCAGCTCGGCTCCCATCCGCCCGCAGACAGAGGCACGGGGCTGCCAGGCAGGGCCGCAGTGCTGCCAGGGAGGGTCTGCAAGCAGGCCCACCAGCAGCTACCTCACCTTTTGGCAGCAGTGGCCGGTGTCCCGGGCTGGAACATCCTGCATGCAGCACAGCACTGTCGGCTCCGGTGCCTTCACTCTATGAGTCACGGAATTTGGCTGGTGGTGCCTAGCTGCTGCGCGGGGCTGTCTGCAGCACCCGGTGGTTTGACCGGGGCACCATGAACTCTGCCCGAGGCACGGTGCCTCCAGGCCCTGCCACAGCCAGGTCGTGTATGCCCCACCCGTGACCATCCTGTGCCAGTGGGTGCTGCTGGCCGGGGTTCCCCCCACTCCCTGCTCCCCGAGACGGCCCCGCTGCCGCGGCTGGTGCCTGCCCAGGACGCCGCTGCTCAACGCGGCCGCCGGGCCCGGCCTCACCCGGAGGGTCCCACGCCGGGGAGCCGCGGGTCAGTCCGCTCGCCCGTCCCGGCGCAGCTCAGCGGCGCACAGGGCTCGGGCAGGGAGGGGGGGACGGCCCGCCCGTCCGCCGGTGCCCCGGCCCGCGCTCTCCCGGCGGGTCCTGGCCCTTCAGCACCGCGGACAGCGGCACCGCTGGCACCGGGGCTGGGCCCGAGTGGCGCTCGGTGAACGGGGCCGGGAGGGGGCTGCCGGCGCTGGGAGGTGGAGCGGGGAGAGCAGGGGGTGCCGGGGGGAGCTGGGGGACCGGAGGGCAGCACGGCCGGCGGCTCCCGGCCCAGGGCACCTGCCGGCACCGGCCGCGCCGCTCCCCTCCGGGTGGGCGACAGAACGGAACGGGGGTCGGGGCCCCGGAGACCGGGGAGAACGGGGCCCGCCCCACCGCCCCGTCGTCCCGCCGCCCCACCGCCCCGCCGTCCCGCAGCCCCACCGCCCCGCCGTCCCGGCGCTCGCTCCCGCTGCCCGGTCCCCCGCTCCCCGCCGCCGTCCCGGTGCCCCTCCCGCCCCCGCCCCCCGCCGGTCGGTGCGTGCCCGGCGCTGACGTCAGCCCGAGCTCCGGGACCTATATAACCACCGGCCGCGCCGCCGGCTCAGCTCCCGCGGGACGGATCGCGCTCCGCTCCACCGCCGGCGCACCGGCAGAGCACAGGGGACAGCGCACCGGGTACGGGACGGTGCCTGGGTTACGGGGCGGCGCACGGGACGGGGGCGGCACACCGGGCAGCGCCGGTGCGGGGGACCGGGGAGGGAGCAGCGCGTACGGGACGGTGCGGGCGGCCGGGGAGGGGGCTCCGCGCCCGGGACGGTTCCCCTCTCGCTGCCGGGTACGCCCTTCCCCTCGGGTCCCCCCGGTGCCCCGGAGCCGCCCCGGTCTTTCCCCGCTGGCGCTGAGCCCCCGGCTCCGCAGGTGCGGACGGAGCCGAGGATGCGGCGGGCGCTGCTCACCCTCCTGCTGCTGCTCGCCCGCCCGCCGCCCGCCGCCGCCCGCCCCGCGCGCCCCGACGGCTCCGTCCCGGCGGCCGCGGCCGGGGCCGAGGCTCGGGACAGCCCGCTCTGGCCGCCGCTGGTGCCGCCGGCCCCGGAGCCGTGGCGGGCGCGGCGGGACGAGCCGCCGCTCTCCATCGACCTCACCTTCCACCTCCTGCGGCACCTCCTGCTGCTCGCCCGCGCCCAGAGCCAGCGCGCCCGCGCCGACAGCAACCGCCTTATCCTCGACGCCGTCGGGCGCTGAGCGCCGTCCCGGGCCCCCCGGGACCGCGCCGGGGTCCAGCCACCGTCTCAGCCTCCACGCCGTGCGCCGCTCGGCGCCGCACCGGCAAACTCACCGACACCTGCACGGGCACCGACACCGGCACCGGGCTGCACCCGCCTCACTCTCGGCGCTGGGGCAAGTGGGCGCGGTACCGGCCCCAGGACGGCCCCGCACCGATTTTATAATAAAACGTGGTGGAAACCCGAGGCGTGAGCAAATGCGGGGGGGGGGGGGGCGGCCGGGGGTCACCGGGAACGGGGGGATGGGATGAGCAGAGCTGGGCCGGGGCCGTGCCGGAGCATCTGGGTGGGCAGCACTGAGCACACTGGGGCTGGGGCCGGGGCCAGGGCCAGGGCTGCGTGTGGCCCTGGGGTGGGGGGTGTCTGTGAGGGAAGGAGCTCCCAGCCCCTGAGGCGAGGAGGCAGCCGTGGGTGTGGTGGGAAGCGAAGGGCACAGATCAATGGAACAGCGGGCGCATCTCCGCTGGCGAGCAGGGCACAGGGGGTGCTGCACCCACATGCAAGCAGCCGGGGATGTGAGCAGGGGCAATGAGAGCAACATGAGTGGCACCCCCCCCCCGAGCTGCTGTCAGAGCACCGCAGCAGGGTGGGACGGCTTGCAGGGCTGGGGACAACGGACACAGGCCTTTCAGAAGGGGCATGGCCACCTTGTGCAGGGGCACTTCGGGGTGGGGGGCTTCTCTGTGGGGGACACGGTGCTGCTGAACGCTGCAGGGTCAGGACTGGAGCAGAGGGCAGGGAGGGGGACACTGTGGTGGGGTGTGTTTCAGATCCCTGATCAAGAGAACATGGATGAAGCCTTCCTGAGACAGCTGGAGGAGGTTCAGCTTCCTCATGGGTGGCCCCACTCCTCACAGGGGCCTTCAACCTGCTAGAAGGGCAGCACAGAAGGAGTGGAGCAGTGGGGGGGGGTGTTGGGGAGTGTCTGGGGATGTGATGGCAGCAGCAGCAGAGGTCAGCACCCAGAGGGCAGGCAAGAACACAGGCAGCAGGGTGCAGGCCCTGGATTTCAAGGGAGCCAGTTTTGGTGACCTTGTAGGTGGGGTCTGGCAGGAGGCAGTGATGGATGAAGGAGCTGGGGAAAGCTGAGAGGCCTTTGAGGACGAGCTCAAGAGTGGTCACAGGATGGCTGAGGCTGGAAGGGGCCTCAGGAGAACTCCCACTCCAACCCCCTGCTCAGGGCAGGGGCAGCTGGAGCTGGTTGCTCAAGGCCATGTCCATCTGGACTTTGAAAGAGGAAGGTCCATCTGGCCATGAGGAACTTGGAACTGGAAGACTGTACTGGCAAGAAAGACCATACTGGAACAGGTTCCCCGGAGCATCTCCCTCCTTGAAGCTACTCAAAATCCAACTGGACCCAGACCACTGGTTCCAGCTGAGCCTGCCTGAGCAGGGGCTGGGACCAGGGGTGCTCCAGAGGCCATTTCCCACGCTGTGCATCTATGGATGCACAATCTCTTGGACCAGCCTGGTCCAGGCACACTGTTTAATCAGCCTCACCATAAAAAAGGGGTTTTTTCTGAGAAAAAAAAAAAAAAACCTTTGGAAAAAAGTTTCAGTGGAATCTCCCGTGTTTCAGTTTGTGCTCATTGCCTCTGGTCTTAACACTGGGCACCATTGGGAAGAGCCTGGCTCTGTCTTCTTTCCCTCCCATCAGGCATGTGTTCACATGGATTCAATCCCGCTGAGCCTTCACTGCTCCAGGCTGAGCAGTCCCAGCTCCTCCTCATGCAGCAGATGCTCCAGCCCCTGCAGTATCGCTGTGGCCCTTCCCTGGACTCCAGAAGTCGCATCCTCCTCGCACCAGGGAGCCCTGACCGGGCCAGGACCCTGCATCCACGACCTCTCCATGCTGCATGGAGGGGAGGGCTCGTCCCCCACAGCCTGGGATGCTGTTGGCCCCCTCTGCTGGGAGGGCACATTGCTGCCTCCTCTTCAGCTTGGTGTCACCACAGAGAGTGGTTTGGTTTTTTTTTTGCTGTTCCCCTTCATGTCCCTCAACAAGTTCAGCTCAACAGGGCCTCCAGAGCCGAGCAGTAATGCTCAGCACACTCACAGGCTCCCAGGTCAGTGCCTGCAGGGATGTGCAGCAGAGCTGCCCACCAGGACCAGGGAGAGACATGGTTGTACCAGGGGGTTGGCCTGGAGACACTGGGAACCCATGGTGGAGATCCATGGGGGGGGGGGGGGGGGCACAAACAGACAGAGGGGACAGATGACAAAGTAGGGATTTAAAAACATCACCTGGGTGTGCAGGGAGCGTGTCAGGCAGCCAGATCTAGCCAGGGCAGGGACATGCAAGGTTAAGGAGAGCGTCCACCCCACCTTGGGCAGTTGGAGGCTGCCCAAGGGACAGACTGGGGCTGTGGAGGGCAGGAATGAGTGACAAGCACCTGGAGATGGGGCTGAAGGAAGAAAACTACCCGAAATAGAGGAGAACCAAGCTGGGGCTCTCCTGAGATAACTCAACGCCCAGAAGTGGCACCCAAGAATGCCCAGGGGCTGCCAAGGTCCTTGTGAGCCCCTCTCTGTCATCTCTGGAAGGTGACGGGGACAGGGGGACATCCCTGAGAGGTGGAGAAGGGCAAATGTTGCATTCCCAAATGGCCCCAAATGGTTAGTGCAGGGATGGAGAGACCACACAGCCTCACCTCAGTCTCCAGGGACCATGTGAGCCCTCCTGGGACACATTTCTGGCCCATGAAGGAGCAGACGGTGACCTGGAGCAGCGAGGCTGGGGCTGCAGGGTCAATCCAAGCCCCCCCCCCAGCCACATTGCCTCTGCCATAAGCGATGGCTTGGGGACACAGGAGAGCAGAGACACTGCTTAGCCCATCCTAGGCCGATGCTGAGCATGTGTGCCTGCACTGGGATGTGGGGTCTGGTACGTGGACACAGGTGGGTGCGGTGGGTGGCCTGGGGGCCCATGCTCTGCCAGGGGCTGGTGGTGAGTGGGCGCTGCAGGGCACTGCACCAGTGTCACCTGCTGTCAGGGAAGCTGGGCAGCACTTGCCCAAGTTTATAGGTAACACCAAATCTGCGGGGACCAGTCACTCTGCTCGTGGGCAGAGCTGCCACCGGTGGGACCAAGCCAAGCTGGAGGAAGGGGCCAGTGGGGACCCTACACAAAGGCAAAGTCCTGCCCCTGGGAAGGAAGAGCCCCCAGCAGCCATGCAGCTGGAGCCCACATCTACAGTGGGAGTGAGTTTGGCATGATGCCATGAGGCGGGATCTGTGCCGGGCCACGTCCTGGGGGGGACCTGTGGTGCCATGTCCCATAGAAAGGGATGGTGATGCCATGTCCCGTCCCACGGACGGGGCTCTCCCAGGGCACCTGCAGTGTCACACTATAGTGGGCTCAGCTGCAACATTAATCCCTCTTGCCCACTTCCCTGCTCCAAGCAGGTCTCACGCTGGGGTTAGCTGGAGCTGCCCTGGCCTCCCTAGACCCATTTTAAGGGTTGCTGTGCTCTTGGGAGTTTTTCCTGGTATCTGATGGGAATGTCCTCTGCCCCAGCTTGTGTCACCAGCTCCTGTGCTGTTCCTGTGCCCCGGGGGCAGTCTGGCTCCAGCTCCCTGCACGCCGGGAGGTAGCTGAGGGGTTTTCTCTTCCCCTAGCTGCACAAGCCTGGCTCCTGTCCCCACTGCATCCCCTGCCCAGCTGGGTGTCTCTGCCCGTTTGCTCGCAGGGACCCAGACTGGGCCAGGAACCAGATGGTAGCAGGGGAAGGGTCCTGCTGGCACAGCCCAGGCACAGGGGTCTCCTTGGCTGCCAGGGCACCCCCGGCCTCCCAAGCAACCCTCCCCCAGGGCCCAGCTGCTGTCCCAACCCCGTGTTCACCAGGACCTGCCATGCACTGGCACTTCGCTTCCCCCTTTTCCGTGGGCCCATCCTCCAGGATCCTGCACCCCAGCCAGTTTGGTGGCCCCAGGCTTGCTGTGGGGTGCCCAGGTCCGCTGGGTACTGGGGGTCTCAGAGAGGCCCAGCAGCCAGCCCTTGCTGAGCCCCAGCGGGGGCGGGGGGGTGGCAGCGGAGGGACATCCCTGTGGTGCCCCAGTCTCAGGGGACCACTCCAGCCCCAGCCTCGGCCCCACGAAGAGCCCCTTGCCACGTGCATCATCTGCTGCATCAGCTGTGACGCCACGGCGGCGCGGGACAAGGTGGGTGACGCAGCCAGCACTGCCGCAGCCCTCCCGGGGGGCCCAGCCAGCGGGACGGGGAGCACGAGCCCCGACCTGGCGCTGATCGTGGCGCTCCCGGCTGTGTACTCAGCCAGCTCATCCCAGTACTGTTTGCTCGGTGCACCCAGGGGACGGTGCTGCCGAGACTGCGTCCAGCCCAGCAGGGGGGCTGGCAGAGCTGGGGGGGCCGGATGCAGTTCCTTGCCCCCAGGCAGAGGCTGCAGGCAGGGGGGCAGAGCCCCACTTGCAGGGTCCGAGGTGCGACGCTCCCAGCCGCAATCCTGCCCTGGGCTGCCAGGGCCAAGCTGCGCCGGGGGGGCCCTGGGGATGCAGCCCCTCGTGTGGGGTCCTGGGGGCACTGCTGGGGTGGTGGGGCTGGGGCCCAGCTCAGTGGGGTGGGGGCTGCATCCGGGCTGGACCCCGTGGAGCCAGTGCAGAGCCGGGGGGGCAGGCAGCTCCCTTGTCCACCCCACACACCACACCAGAGACAACATCCTCACACACAATTTAATGTCAGAGTGGAGCACCTCCAGCATTTGTGGAACTACAGCAGCAGGGCCGGAGCTCACTGAGGGGCGCCAGGGACAGTGATGAGCTGGCGGGTGCCGATGCTGCCCCATGGCACCAGCTCAGTGCTGGCCTGTGTGGGAAACAGGCCTCAGCACCATGCGGTGGGGACCCCGGGACCCCTGGCCCAGCCCCCTGGGGGGGCCCCGAGGGGTGACTCCTCCCACTCACATCCCCATCTGTCCCCAGGAGGTGCCTCCTCTGCCCCACAGAACCCTTTGGCCTGGCCCCCCCCATCCCCATCCCCCCCCCCCCCCCGCCACCTCAGTCCCAGTGAGGGTCTCACCATGGGGAGAGCTCGCTGGCTTCTGCCTCGGCCCCACATCTGCAGAGGGAAAGCAGGTGACAAGATGGAGACAGGGACGCCCTGGCACACTGCAGGACCCGTGCAGCCACACAGACACATTGCTGGGCACGGCACAGCACACAACCCCCGCCATGGGCACAGCAGCCCCTGACCACCCCCGCAGCCCTGTAGCCAAGCAAAGCAGCCCGGCATGGCATGGTGTGACATGGCACAACACGGTGGGGACTCACCCTCTGCGGCCTCGGGTGCCTCCAGGCTGTCCAGCCGGTCCTCATCTGCAGCGGCCTCGCTGCTGTCCCCAGGTCCATCTGCCTCATCCTCGCCCAGTGGCTCTGTGGGGCAGGGGGACAGGTCAGCTGGGGCCCTCCCTCCCCATGGCGTGGGCAGCCCAGCATGGGAGCCTGGCCCTGGGCAGTGTTGAGGGGCCACACAGACCCATTCCTGTGCACAAGGGGACGCATCCCCACACAGATCATGAGGTGGTGGTGGGCTCTGCCTGTCTGAGGGCTGGGTGCCCCAGGCAGTCCTGGGTGCCCTGGGCAGTCCCACGTGCCCCCTGGGCATGGCAGCACTTGTCCCAGCACCAGCACCTGTCTGGAACTCAATGGTCCTCAGCATCTCCGCCACATAGTCCACATTGATGGAGAAATGGTCCATGTTCTCGTAGCCGGGCTCCGGGCGGCTGCCCATCGACACTTTGGACATGTCTGTGATCCTGCAGGGCAGGCAGACCCTCCAGGGAGCTGCCAGGGTCCAACACCCATGGGGCCCCTGCATCCCTGGCCATGGCCCAGCAGGGCCAGCCACAGCCATGCCTCCCACCCTGTCCCTGCCCCTGTGCCCCCCCCCAACTCTGCCACAGCCCCCTGCGCCCCCCCACCCTGCCCCTGTCTTCTGTGCCCCCATGTCCACTCACTTTTTCAGGAGCTCCTTGGAGTGCTGTGGAGGAAAGCAGGGGGTCAGTGTCTCACTGGAGCAATGGGAGCTGGGACCCCAGGAGCCAGATGTCACCGCTGCCACAGCCCCATGCCAGCACAGCCCAGGGGCAGCCCCAGATCCTCTGGAGCGACCACAGCCTCCCTGCACAGCCCTGTGGGGCAATCCCAGCCCCCACAGGGACCCGTGGCCCCATCACACAGCCCTGGGGCAGTTCCAGACCCCCTGGAGGGTCCTGGGCCCCTGCACCCCTGCCCGCACAGACCTGCAGGTACACAGCCATCTGGGGCTCCTCCATGGCCTGGATGGCCGACTCCACCAGCTTGGAGGAGGCCTCCAGGTGGTCGCCGTACTGGCGGATGAGGCCCCGCACGCGCTGCACCTTCGCCTCCTGCTCCCGTGCGATGCTCTGCAGCAGCTCCTTCTTTCGCTCCTCCAGGATGCTGTACAGCGAGTCAAAGCGCAGCCCCAGGTGCTGCTTCTGCCGCCGGCCGTTCTCCTGCAGGACCGTGGTGCTCAAGGACTGCCCTGGTCCTGCCATGTCCCCACCATGGGCATGACCCCAGGGCTGTATGCGGTACCCAGGGACACCCCCCCGGTGCCCACCTCGATGGTGCGGCAGATCTCCTCCATCTGGGTGATGATGGCCTGGATCCGGTCATTCCCTGCCACCAGCATGGCAATGCCATCGCTGAGCTCGCTCTGGGACAGGATGGGATGGGAAGGGCGTGAGGGCCAGCTGGGCGGGCAGCCCCCGGGCCCTCGCTGGCCCCCCCAGGGCCACCCACCTTCTGGCGCTGGTAGACGGCGGGCAGCGGCGCGACCTCGCAGTCCTTGTGCGCCCCGAAGACCTTGCAGAGGGAGCAGGTGGGCGCCTCGCAGCGCAGGCAGTAGATGTTGATCCGCTCGTCCTCGTGCTCCTCGCACATGAGGTGCTGCTCGGCCTTGGCGTGCAGGGGCCTGCGGGGGGGCGGGGGGCCGGGCATCGCTGCCCACCGGTGGGCCCTGGCCCCCCTGGACACCCCCGGCTCCAGGGACACCCCCTGGCCCCGTTGCCCCCCACGGTCCGGGTGGGTTTCCCCCCCCCCCAGCCAGCCCTGCGCCTGCAGCCCTCCCACCCCCGCTCGCCGTGGCCTCCCTTTCACCCACTGGGCTCGCTCCCCCGTGGGGTCCCCAGGGCCCCCGTGGGCTCCCCGCACCTGGCCGACTCCTGCTTGTAGATGTCGATGATGTTCTCCACCAGCAGGTTCCGCTGCAGCCCGTACACCCCGTGCCGGTCCAGCACCACCTCGTGGCGGCACGACGGGCACCGGAACCGGCCGCCCGACGGCACCGCGCTGGAGCCCCGCGACTGCCACAGCGGGTTGGAGGCCTGGGGGGGCGGCGGGTCAGGCTCTGCCGCCGGGAGCGAGACCCCGCGGGCCCCGGCCCCCTCCCCAACCCGGCTGTGTGCCCCACAACCCCCGCGCGGGCACGGGCACGGGCACGGGCACGGACACGGACACGTACATGGATGCGACCGTGGACACAGGCACGGGCACGGGAATGGCCCCCGGCGCACCGGCACGACCGGGCCGTCCCCGCCGGACCGGGAACGGCCCCGAGCGCGGCCCGGCCGGCGGTCCCGGCAGCTCGGCCCCGGGGCCTGGGTCGGACCCAGCGCCCACCCCCCCCGCCCACCGCTGCTGCCGGGGTCCGGTCCGGACGCACCTGGAAGACGTCGTTGGCGCACTTTCGGCAGAGGTTGTGCTGGCAGGGCAGGATGACCACGGGCTTGGTGAACATCTCCAGGCAGATGGGGCAGATGAGCTGCTTCTCCAGGCTCTCCATGTTCCGCGCCTCCGCCAGCAGCGGCTTCAGCCCCACCGCGAAGTTCATCGCCGCGGTCCCGGCCCGGCCCGGCCCGGCTCTGCCCAGCGCGGCCCCGCTCCGGCTGCGGCTCCGGCTCCGGCCCCGGCTCCGGCCGCCCGGTGCCCACTCTGCCCCGGCCCCGCTGAGCGCGGCGCTAATTTTAGCCGCCCCCGCCCGCCGGGGCTGCCGCAGCTGTCGGCGGCGTCGGGTGACACTGAGTCACGGCGCCGCGGAGGGGGCCCACCGGCGCGGCCGGCCCCGCGCACCGGCCTGGCTGACCCCCGGGACCGGCTGACCCCCGGGGACTGGCTGACCCACTGAGACCAGCTAACCCACCGGGACCAGCTAACTCACTGGGACCGGCGGAGCCGCGGGGACCAGCTGACCCATGGGACCAGCTAACCCACAGGGACCAGTTGACCCCTAGGGACTGGCTGACCCACTGGGACCGGCTGACCCGCGAGACTGGCTGACCCACCAGGACCAGCTGACCCCTGGGGACAGGCTGAGCTGCAGGGACCGGCTGACCCCTGGGGACCAGCTGACCCGTGGGACTGGCTAACCTCCTGGGACCTGCAGCCCAGGCAGCCTCAGGGAGGTGGCTCCAGGAGCAGGGGCTGAGCCACAGCCTCCCCCCGGGCAGGCGTCCCCACTGTTCCCATCCCACCCCAACCCAGGCCTGAGCCCTTGGCCTGGGCAGAGCCCTGCTCCCCCAGGATGAGCAGCGCTGCTCCCCAGGGGCTCCGCAGGGCTCCCCTGCCACCTCCCACCCAGGGAGGATGAGAGACTGGGGCCCCGTCCCACTGGACCCCAGGTAGCAAGGGCAGGCTGGCAAGGGGTCTGCAGAGCTGGGAGGGTGTAGGACCCACAGGACCCAGTGGGGCTGGGTGCAGGCCAGGGTCCCCCAAACAACAGCGTGGAAGGGTGCCCAGAAGGACCAGTGCCAGGAACACTGCTGTCCCACCGCTCGCCCTGACACTCCAGCTATATTTAGGGCGTGAGACAGAGCCCGTGCAGCTGCGGGCAGAGGCTGCTGCCTGCGGGAGTGGGAGGGAAAGGCAAATGGCTCACCGTGTCCCCCTTGCCCCTCTCCCCCTTGGAATGGGGTGGCACCATCTAGCCCAGGCCCTCAGCCAAGCCACAGCTCCCAGGAGAGCAGGCCAGGAGCTGGGCAGCCTGGCCAGGCAGCTGGCAGACCTGCCCGAGCGGGAGCAGGGCTCCGGGGCAGCACAGCGCAGCAGGACCCACACACCGAGTTGCTGAGACATGCAGTGGAATGAGCTCCAGGGCCAGGGGAGCTGCTCCCAAGCCACGCCACCGCAGCATCACTGCTCCTGCCCAGAATGGCCATCTCCCACAGGGCCTGGGACAGTCCCTGCACATGCCCCAGTGGGACCAGGGTGCCTGGCCAGGCTGCTGCTGCCCTATGTACCGTGGCAGTGAGGAGGGGGAAAAGCACAGCCCCGTGGGAGCCATCACTGGCTGGGGGGGAAACAGAGTTGTCCCAGGAAAGTGACAGGAGACAGAGCGACATTAATCCCTGCGAGAAAGCAGCCCGTCAAGCTGCACTTGGGACACAACCCACCTACACCACACTCAACTCAGCCCACCACCCCCATGGGACCCAAGGCCACAGCCCCCCCACCCAGCACAGGGCAGGGCCAGGCAGAGGCACATCCCACCGCAGAGTGTTCAGGCAGCCCCTGCCGAGAGACCACACAGACACACACACCCCTCCTGTCGTCCTTTAATGATACCCATAAAACCTATCCAAACCCAAGGAAAGTGCCTGTATGGGTCCCAGCCCTGCAGGGAGCCTGCCAGCAGCAGCGAGAGTGGGCTGCAGCCAGTGCCCCGGGCCCGTGGCAGGGCAGAGAGGAAGGGGGTACAGAAGGTGGCACCCCAACCCCATGAGCAGCGTTTGGCACCCAGCACCCATCAGGAGGGTCCCCATGAGGGCAGGTAGCGGGCTCAGCCCAGGTTACAGTGCTAACGGTCTCGGATATGCTCGGCTACCTCTCATAAGCTATGGAGCCTGGCCTGGAGAGGTCTCTGCTCGTGGCTGCTCAGGCCAGCTGCCAGTGCCTGGGGCCAGGCGGAGGCACAGCAGCAGGCGAGGCACTGGGGATGGGGCACAGCAGCATGGGCTCCAGGCCACTTCCACCACCAGTACTGGGAGACAGGAGCATCACTCTGGAGCTTGAGCAGGGGCAGAAGAGCCTCTGCGTTGATGCTGGCCAAATTAACCTGAGATTCTAGCCACCCTGAGGCTGGAGAGCCACCATGGGTGGTGTGACCGGGGTCCCGGAAAGTGACAGTGCCGAAGGAGGATCCCTGCCCCGATTCCTGGGGGAGCCGGTGGGACTGAGGCCAGCCTCAGGCATCAGTCCTGGTGCTGACAGCTGGCAAGGGCTCCGTGCTGGCAGGCGGGGGCTGTGCCACAACAGGTATCTGTGGATCTGGAAAAGAACAGCTGCAGATCAGCAGCTCAGCCCTGTCCAGTGGTGCTGGGGAGCAGGTATCTGGGACGTCCCACAGGAAGGCTCCCACAGACCAAGGCTCCCAAACCTCTAGTCAGCACACACCCATGCAGCAGTAGCCCCCACCCCACGGAAACCTGCAGAAGTCACCCAGTGGCAGTCCCCATAGACATGAATATGGCCAGTGCCCAGGGAACGAAGCCAGCCTGGAGCACAGCTGCTCTCCCCACATTCCACGCCCTGGAGGGCACGGACCCAAGTGTTTCTCAGCCGCAGACCTATGCAGGGGCTTCAGGGGGCCCTCGCCCAGGGCGAATGAGGAAGGAGATGGCCTGTGCAGTGGTTCCCTCTATCACCGTCACCAGCCCCAGTCCAGACAGGAGACACCGAGGGCTGGCTGTTAAGCAAGAGCTGCAGCTAAGTCCGATCCGAGCCTTAAGCCAGAGCTCCATCGCCCACGTGAGATGAGGTGGGGGGAGCTCCCCTGGAGCCCCACACAAGACAAAGCCAGGTGGTCTCAGACACTGGGGCTCGAGATGGAGACAGCCTGCCTGACTCACCGCTGTCCTCTGCGTGCATCTGCTCCTCCAGGTCCTTGGGGTCGACATACTTGTAAGACTCGTCCTCCTTTGGCGGGCAGCACGTCCCGCAGCAGAAGAAGCAGCAACAGCAGCAGCAGCAGCAGGTGAGAGCACTGCAGCACAGAGCCAGGGCCTGCGGAGGAACGGACGGCAGCCCCCGTAAGACCACCCGCGCCGCGCTAGCGGCCAGGCTGCCATCACGGCGTCGGACCGGCTGGGCAGGGCCGAGACAGCAGCAGGGCAGGGCTCACCTGGAACCACCACTTGGACATGAGGAAGTAGTGCTTGACGGCATCGTCGCCGAACTGCTCGGCCACGTAGAGCCCCAGGGAGCCGTACTGGTCGTAGAGACGGCGCTTGTCCTCGTCGCTCAGCGTGGCGTGGGCGCTGTTGATCTCCTTGAAGCGCTCGGCCGCCGCCGGGTCATCGGGGTTCTTGTCCGGGTGGTACTTGAGCGCCAGCCTCCTGCAGGGCACGGCGGGCGGGGTGGGCGCCGGACGGGCCCCGCACCCCTGCCTGTCCGCCCCCCCCCCCCCGCCCGCGGCCTCACTCCTCGCACCGCCTCGTCCCCGCGACGGCCCCCCCCCGCCCCCGGCCCGTGCCCCACCGTACCGGTAGGCCTTCTTGATCTCCTCGGGGGAGCTGCCCTTCTGCAGGCCCAGGACGCGGTAGAGGCTCTCCCCGACCCGGGACAGCTTCCGCTGCGGCCGCCCGGGCTCCGCCATGGCGCCCGCGCCCCGCGGAGGCGGACGGAGGCACCGACCGCCCCCGGCCCGGCCCGGCCCGGCCCGGCCCTGCCCCGCGCCCGCCGCCGCTTCCGCCCGCGCCCGCCGCCGCTCTGCGCAGGCGCCGGCCCCGCGGCCCCGGTACGGGGTGGCGGCCCTGTCGGTCACGCAGCCCCGGCACAGGGACAACACCCGCCCCCCCTCCCCCCCGGGCACAAGGCGACACCCCCGGCACACAGCCTGTCTCCCCTGGCACGCAGTGACACCCCTATCCACACCCCACCAACGACACTCCCATCACACCCCCCAGCACCCCCGGCATGCAGTGACACCCCTATCGCACACCCCTCCACAGTGACACCCCCATCACACCCCCCAGCGCGCAGTGACACCCCTGTCACCCCCCAACCACCCCACACACAGTGACACCCAGATCACCACCACCCCCAGTGACAGCCCCATCGCACACCCCAGCACCTCCGGCATGCAGTGACACCCCTACTACCCCACCACCACCACCAGTGACACCCCTATCACACAGCCCTGCACCTGGTGACATCCCCATCAGACCCCCGGCTCACCGTGACACCCCCACGGTGGGGCAGCACCCCCTGCCCGTCCCCGCGTGCCCAGCCCCAGCACAAGGTGTCAGGCAGGAGGCGGCAGCCCGGGGGGTCGCGCTGCTCCTTTATTGGGGTACAAAACAAAGGCAGCCGGGGCAGCGGGGAGGGGGCAGCGCCCCAGGGCTGGGGGCACAGCAGGGCCTCTTCAGCCAGCAAAGGTGTGTGGGGGATACGGGCCAGGCCCCCAACCCCCGGGCCCTGCTCTGGCACCGTTCCTGCTTGAGGCGAGGCCACTGCTGCCCTCTCAAAGAACCTGAGCAACATGGGCGGTGGTGGCTGGGGCTGGTCAGACCACCACCCCACCAGCCCCCCCTCACCGCCCCTAGGACGCCAGGCTCCAGGATGGTCCCAGGGGCTGGGACACCACCGGGAGAACGTTTGAATATCAAACCCTCCCACCGGCGCGGGGACCGAAGGCAGCCCCTGCCCTCCTGGCGCCACCAGCCAGCCCAGAGCCTGCATGGGGCTGGCCGGGGACAGGGAGGCAATGGAGTGTCGGATCAGTGGGGACAAGGTGGTTCCTTGAGGACATCCCCAATCCCTGATGTTTTTCAAGTAGCTGGCCTGCCCCGCAGGAGAGCCAAGGTAGGCAGCTGCTCAAAAATAAATACAAATAAATACAGATTCCAGCAAGGGAGCTTGCCCGGCACCCAGCCAGGGCCCAGAGGAAGCCTTAAGGGGACCAGACCCCATCACCCTCCTCCCCAGGGAAGAGGGTGACCAGCCCATCTGGCACAGGCCGCAGGGAGACCACCTCTCCCTCCCGCAGGCAGGGCCGGCCTGGGGTGCAGAGGCAGGTCTCCAGAGGTGAGGAGCACCCCCCCACTCCCCACGGGCCGAGGAGGTGCCATCCCTCCCTTCCTTCTCGGAGGGGAGGATCAGGCCCGCAAGGGGCTGCTCCTGTGGGGCAGAGGGAGAGGCTGGCAGCGAGGGGCTCATCCTGCGGGGCAGGAGAGCCGGGGGCTGGCAGCGCCATGCTGCGGGGAAGTGGGCACAGACTGGCAGCTCAGAGCCCCTCCTGGGGGCAGGGGGCCGGCCCTGTAGCCAGCCTGGCTGGTGGCCTTGTGGCCAGCCAGCTCAGCAGTCCATTCCGTCGCTCTCACACCAGGCAGAGGGGCCGTCAGTGCCGAAGTATCTGTCCCCAAAGTTACCTGAAGGATGAGGGGACAGAGTGAGGCGATGGCAGCACTGGCCCCGTCACAATTCCAACCACACCCCAGGCTCCCTCAGCATGGCCGCGGGGCACCCCACCAGGCTGCCGGGGCGAGGGGCTGGGGGCCCAGCCCACGAGGCACAGCACACCCTTGTCTGCCCTCACCGATGCCCGGGATGATGTGGAACTCCTCATTGATCCTCTTGTCCACGGCAGTGGTGATGATGCGGACACGGGGAAAGGCATAGGCCACGGAGTGCACCCCCATCTCCGCCATCAGCAGTGAGAGCAGGAAGATCCTGTCCTCCTGCACGTCGTGATCCTGCAGGATGCAGAGCCGTGAGAGCCCAGCTGGTGCCAGGAGGGCCACACACCCCCACCTCACACCCTGCCACCCCTGGTCCCTCACCAGCAGGACGCGCACTGCCATCATGGCCGCGGCTCCCGTGGACACAGTGCTGTCCATGAGGATGACGTAGTCCTCACTGATCTCCTTGGGAAGGCGCAGGTAGTGGAGCTGAGGAGGGAAGGAGAGGTGGTCACCCATCTCGCAGTGCCGGCGGGGTCCGCGCTGGGGCAGCAGGCGAAGCTCACCTCGGGCTCCCCTGTGTCGTGGTTGGTCTGGATCAGGATCTTGCCCAGGCGGATGTCCTTGCACACAGCAGTAAGAGCCTGCTCCATGGTCTCCCCTGCTCGCAGGATGGACACGCCTGTGATCTGGGCAAGGGACGAGAACACATTTGCTGCCATTGTACAGGGAAAGCAGCCGCTCCCATGGGCTCCTGAGGCTCCGGCACTGCGGGAGGGGGGAACAAGCCCTGCCAAGCAGCTCATCAGCACAGGGACAGACCCCAGGAGCCACCAGGTTTTCCCAGTCCACGCTGACCAGAGATGTGGCAGCCACGTGCTTGTGGGGAGAAAGGGGCCAGGACATCTCACCCTCTGCCTGTGGAATCGCTTTCCTTCGTACATTGTCCCCTGGGGAGTCTCCACAGTGACCGACTGCAGAAAGGGGAGGAGAAGGGACTGTGGACGAAGCTGGGTCCCCGCACGGCCTGGGGGCTCAGGAGGGGGAGACGTGGCTGTGGCCGCACCCGAGGAGCAGTCGCTCACCTTCAGTGGCAGGAAGGAGAGGGCATGTTCAATCAACAGCCTCATCAGGCGCTTGGAGTAGAAGATGAATTCGTCCCTGGTCGTGTCCTTGTTCCTGTTAAGGGAGGACACCAGTGTGAGATCAGAGCAGAGTCCCTGCTCCACCCCGCAGACGCAAACGGGGCTCCAGAGGAAGGCTGGCACGAACAGAGAGCAGTCCAAACCTCGACGCTCTCAGGGAGGAGGCACAGTTAGTGATCATTGATGTTTCAGGGCTTGCTGAAGACCTAGGGTGTTGTCTAGAAGGGACCACATGGTCAAGAAATATGTTCAGTTCCCCTGGAAGGGGGACATAAAGCCTGCAGCAGATCATGCAGATCAGATAAAGTGAAAGGATGCCATGCAACACTGCTCAGTCCTCTTCGGGACACTGGGGACAGTTCAGACCTGACTCTGCATAGTGGGCTAGCTAGACTAGCAAAGTGAATAAAACCAAATGGCAAAAAGGAGGGATAAGCGAGCATAACATCAGCAGCCTGGTGTAGATGTACATCCTGAATACAGATGAGGCAGGTGCCTGAGAAGCAAGTGTGGAGGTGCAGCACTACTCGCTCCAAGCATGACCTCTAATTGCTGCTGAATCTCTGCTGGAGGATTTGCAGGGCTGGAGATTTAGGACGTAACTGCTGACTACGTGGAAAGAGCCAGGAGAAAAATGGGGGGTGGGAGCAGCAGAACATCAGGCAGCACCATCGGTTCTTGGGGCAACAGAAACTCAGGAGCAAGCAGCAAGTGTTTTGCTTGGGCCCTGTCAGGGGAGCACAAGGCGGAATGTGAGCATGCCCAGGACAGACCACGGCACAGCAGGACAGCCAGCTCCAGGAGCATCTCAACATGGAAGAGACCAGACCACACCACAGCCAAAAGCAGCTGGGTTACCTGACACCGGCAATGGGAAAACGTCTGACATATTCTCAACTCCTCTCCATTTATGTACCAAGTTAGAGATAAACTAATGCCGGGAATCAGACAGACTTTGAAATACCTGGCATTATCTCACCACAACACTGAAGTGCTGAGGGCAGTAAGAAATAAAATAAATAAAAACCAGAATAAAACCACAATGGGATTGTAATTCACAGGAGACCTCCCCTTTTCCCTCAGGAGGAGTAAAGCCAACTGTACATGCACACACGCTAATCCCAGTGCCAGGGGTAGAGGGGGAAAGAGGCTGGCTTTTCTTATTGGGAGCGTTTTGACCATCAGCACACATATATATTGTAGTCCAACTCATTCATCACACAAAAGAAACGGCTGCACAAAACCTTGTGTTTCCTGCAACACAGGGTTCTCAAAGCACAGTAACACAAGCGTGTACAGTACTTCATTAATGACAGGCAGGACTGTCCCAGTCCCACATTACTCAGAGGGTATTTTCAGGTGAGCAGAACAGCTCCTCCACCAGCACTGTCAGTGTAAAGTTCCTGAAGGCAAAGTACCTACAGCAAGGGGTCACTCAGCAGGAAAAGGAGGAGAATCTGAGATTTGCTTGTCTTTTAAAACGTGACCATGAAGAATCCACCAATGTCCATCTATACCTCTCACAGTCTCCGGCTGCTTTGGCAAAAGAGTAAGTAGCAGGTTGTAACTTAAGTGCCATTTTACTGGAGAAACATCAAGAACAAGCTTCTGGCTCCCTGGCTGAACAGTAACCAAGAGGCAGACTGACACTGAAGGACTATGGTTAATAAGACGCAGCTGAAATTGTGCCTAAAGCAGTGCAGCCTGCGTATACCCCTAGTATTTTCTGGAGAATGTAAGGAACAAAGGAACCCTACAGACATTTGCCAGTTTCCAGATGGAAGAGGTGGAACTGGCAACAGTCCAGAAGAGGCAGAAGGATACTGAGTATTTTTATGCTGTATTTTAAGACATCATCTGCCACTTCTCACATCTCACCACGATGACAGACAGCCCAGCCAACAGTGCTCAGGAGAAGGATAAACAGTCGCTACTATTCCGAGACATTTTTGCAGCCAGACCTGGGTAGCTCGCACCCGAGAGCTCCGCAGTGACCAGAAAACCCAACTAATATGGACATTTCCAACAAGCCTGGGGACAGCAGGGTGCTCCCAGAGAAGTCAGAAAATCAGTTCTGGTCTAGAAGACAACAGGCACCTGCCTACAGCTCTTCAGCGTGGGCTGTCAGCACGCATGCTCCCCCACGGGTGGGCTTCACCCACACGCTCACCCACGGCAGCTTTGGAAGCCCCCAGTACCACCTGAGCTCCAGGCGCACAAGCCCAGCACCAGCCCTGCCTCCACGGGTGGTCTCTCCCAGCCAGCCACCCCTGACAAGCCCCACACTGGCCCTGCCGGCCCCAGAGCCGCTCTGCCACAGACAGGGGCAGTTGGCCGCCCCGGCCAGCCCCTGACCTTGGTGGGACAGGTCCATCAGTGCTGCTGCAGAGGCAGGTTCCTCTGCAGCCTCCAAAAGGCGCCCCAGGGACGGAGGAGTATCCTCAGTCCCTGCGCTGTGAAGGCCCCAGTGTGCCTCTCTTTTCATGCAGGGGCAAAGACAACCAAGAAACTTCTCCTTACTCAGGGGACAAGCAACTGCCAATGACACAAGAGGGAAGGGGTGCTGCGAGGGAGGGCAGCCCTGACATCCCCCAGCAGCAGCAGAGGACCCTCCCCACAGCGACCAGAGAGTGGGATCACTCCAGCAGTGCCTCCATGCCGAGAGCACTCCCAAAGGGGACACCACCGTCCACACGCCAGGCCCGCTCACCCCACTGCATCACACCACAGGCTCGGACCCTCCTGACATTGCCCAGACGAAGCCTGAGAGCATGCACTGCTCCAGGCGCTGCCCACCCCCTCAGCACAGGCGGGAGCCGAGCCATGGGCAGCATGCACACCCCCGCAAGCCAGGAACCCACAGCTGGGCACAGCAGCACTGCAGCCAGCAGCTCCTGAGGACCTCAATCTTCCCTGGTACTCTCAGCAGGAGACAGCCAGAAGGCACTGGGTGGCCTGACAGGGACCAGCAAGCATCTGGCTGGGAGCCTGAACACGGTGTCGGCTTAGCTCACGAACATAAGTGTCCAAGGCTGAAAGGCAGCCATCACATTTCAGGCCCCCAGGAAACTTGAGCATGGACAGGTTTCATGTCTGAACCACCCTCTCTGGCGTTGGCAACTTCCCGGCATGCAGGGAGCACCTCGTTCTGCCCCTCACTGAAGCACCAACAGCCACATGCTTCTCAAGGGCAGCTCTACCGCAGGACAACGTGTCCTGCCAGAGTACAAAGTCCAAAGGCTCAGGCCAGAGCAAATTTGCTAAGAGAGGCAGGTGACCCACGCCACCCACAGGCTGCGCCGCAGGGTATGTCCCGGAGCCTTTCCATAAGCGTGGATGGGCAAAGATGGAAGCAGTGGAAAGGAAATGCTGTTCTCCTGTGGCAGGGAGAGTCTGAGATGCTTCAGGGCTGTTGGGGGGCAGAAAAGACTGTTCAGGTGCTGCAGAGTCCTGACAGGTGGCACCAAACCCTGGCTATCTGGACCTAATAGCAAAGCATCTTCTACGTTGGAAGATATGACTCATACCCCTATTACACTGTCCATCCTCAGCCTGATCATGAATGAAATCATTCAGCTATTCTAGTGTAGGACTATTTTTCAGTTTCTGCCTCTCCACAATAACAGAAAATCACTCTGGAAACCACTTCTCCCTGAGATGCCAAGCCTGAATTTGCCATGACTATACTCAGTGAGATGCTCATCTGCTGCCACAACATAATCTTCCAGGAGGGCCCTCATAGACAGAAGGCTGAAGCACAGAAGAGCCTCCAGTGTTGAACAACAAACAGGGAAACGACGTTGGCCGGCAGCAGCCTGGCAAGCTGAGATCAACAGGCTGCCTCCAAGGGAGCTGCACTGGGAAAAGCAGGATGGAAAAAGGGAGGCTGGAGGGAAATCCTGGTTCACAGCTCTCTGGTGCATCCACAGACCTCAGGTTTGGTGTGCCAAGGCACTCTGAAAGGCAGTACTGGTGGGAACACCAGCACTCCACGAGGGCTGCCACTACAGAAAGGGGCTGATGGCACTGTGGCAGCCAGAATGAAGACGAGAGATCAAATATGCCAAGACACAGTAACTTCACGCATGGAGGTGTGGGAAGCTTGGCAGAAGGCATGCATTCAATCCCCAGCCAGTCTGGACCTCCCCAGGGAGCCCAAGAGAATGTCAGCAAGCAGGGAGAAGTGCCTCTGGAGCAGACGGAAGCCCAGAGGGTCACGCGTGAGGACGATTAACAGTTCCACACCATGCTGAAGTCACGCAGAAGCAAATGAGCGCTGCCAAGTATCACCTACAAGCACCAGAAATACAAGCTGCCTTGCTGTCACCAAATACGGGAACTTTTTACCAGAAGAGTTCCTCAGCTTAGAGATCTTAGTAACAGCACTGCCTCAGCTTTCCTTGCTTTCTTGGGCTGCAGCAGGATTTGAGGGGGTGGCTGACAGGCCAAGTCAACGCCCCGCATAAATGTGGTATTTTTCATTTACCATCTGGAAGAGGCAAAGTCCGCCTTCCTGCAGCCCTGCCGCTCACACCGGCTGGCTCCAGAAGCACAGCACCACTACAGTAACTCGAGATCAGCAGCCCTGCTGGACTCCAACCACAGCCTGCATGGGTTTGATCCCCTCCCTCCCTCGGGTAGCTGAACAAACTCCTAAGTCTAAGCAGATTAAGGTTATTAGACGCTTGTGGCATAAAGGTGGAGGCACAACAGGCCACTCCCAGCAAGGCAAAAGGACACAGACTTCAAGGAGGAAGACAGGAACAGCTGCTACAGATGAGAGAGGATTCAGTGCCTGCCTGCAGTGCTGTCCCTTCCAGACAAGGGCTGGTCAAACCTGGCCCTTGGCACTGCTAATGGATCAGCCCAGGCTCATGTTCGTCTGAGAGCAGCACAGACCAGCGTTATGCTGTTGGCTCTCCTGAGGGAACAGGAGGAGCCATAGGTAAAAAGTCCATGCCAGAGCCTGCAAACAGGAAGGCTGGAGACTGGGCAGGCTGCCACACAAAGGCTTGCATTCTTCTTTCTCTACATAACCCTGGGATAAGGGAAAACTGCTCCTTTACAAGCAACAACATTCAGCCTCTGGAGGTGCTGTTCCTCCAGGATCTTGCTTTGACCTTCATCTACCATTGAGCACACAGACGGCAGATGAGCTAGAGAAATCAGCTCAGGCCATGAAGAAGCCGCTGCCAGAGCACTGGAGCACGAAGATGCTGGAGGGATAAGGCGATACCTGCTCTAAAGTTCCCTTAGCTGGACCTGAACTCAGAACTACTAGAAGTCCACAGCCTAAGGCTGACATGTGTGGGCTTCAGACGCTGGCACAGGACTCTGCCTGGTGCACATGCAGTGCTACATCTGGTGAGGCACATCGCCTGGCTTTTTACTGCTGTGAACTACCTTTGGAGCCTGTGCTTCGACAGGGAGGAGTCACGGGAGGAGCCTGGAGAAGGAACACCTTGCTTCCTACAAGGAGATGCACAGCCTGCATGTGGTCGTGAGGTTACGTTCTCCAAACAAACACATGGGTGCTGGTGGCCAGCCAGAGCATGAGCAGGCGCAGGAGAAGAGCCCTGCTGAGGTCGGCTTCCCCATCCTCTTTTACAACCCAGTGACAGAAATGCACACAGAGGCTGCAAGCTCCTGCAACTGCAGTAACAAGGAATGTCTTAGTGGTCCCACAGGATTCGGCTCTTGACCGTACACTAACGCTACAGTCACCTGGAAAAAAGAAGCATCAGTGGGGAATGAAAAGGCCAAGTGAGCAGCAGTCATGGAAGCAGCAGCCTGGGTCTCTTCTGTAAGCTGTCTCTAAAACCAAGTGCCTCAGGAGAGAGGCAGCAAGGGCACCTACCCCATGCCACCAGCTACTACGCCTGCGCTCCAGCTAGGAAAGAGCTAACCAGTCTCATCTCATCATAAGAGCCTGCCCATGGCTCAAAGGTTGCCCCAGAGCAGATCTGCCAAGGTCTTGTCACCAAAAAAGCATCTGTAGGCCAGAGCCAGCTCTGTTCAGCAGTTCTGCTCGAAGAAAACACCTACGTCTGAAGCCCTAAAAGCAGAGGAGGGAAAACTCACACCAGGTTTTGTAGTGTGATCCTACAGAACAGCCCTTCTGTGAGAAGGAAATCCTGAAGGAGGCAGGGACCTACCTTATGATGGTGTGCATGCCTCGCACCTGCGGTGTGTTCTCCAGGACACTCAGCGTCTTCGGCAGGGGTTGCCCTTGGTGGGCAGAAGCCAGAGCTGCCCTGTAACAAGGAAGCAGTGATCAGAGCTGCACAGCACACAAGAGCCGCCGCACTGGACTCCCTCAGAGTAGGACATGGCCACCAGCTGAAGGAAGGCTCCTCCTGGAGCACCCGCCACACAGGCTGGACACCAGAAAGTGCTTGGCCTGTCCTGATCCCCAGGAAAGCCCCACGTCTGGTACCAGGTATGAGATCGCAAAGCAGTTCCACCCTGTAAAACTGGGGCAAACCTCCCCAGACCACAAATCCAGCTGTCAGCAGCCTCCACACACATGAGCTTCTGCCAGCACTGGGGGAGCAGGAGCAGAAGCATTGCATGGGCAAGACCTTGCTACGTACCCTGGGACAGGGCTGCCTGGGTTGCACTGAGGTACAAAGACTGTCCCATTGAGGCTGACAACATGAAGTCCCAGAGAACAGGGACTGTCGAGGACACTTTTCCCATAGAAGGGAGCATCCTGGGGCAATCCCACACTCAGGGCAGGAACCATGCTCCAGAAAGGGACAGGAGCAGCACAGGGAGCCAGTCACACGAGCCAAGCATAGCTGCTGTGGGACAGGTCATACAGGAGCCCGCAGTGAGACAAGCCCCAAGAAGCTGCTTGCAGGACAGCCACCTCAACAGTTGAGGAAGAGCAGCTACGCTCAGGCATCTCAGCAAAGCTTTGGCCAGCAGGGACAGAGAACAGGCAGGACTGCGAGAAGAGTGGGTGCTGGCAGCCCTCACCCCCAGCTCAGGAACCGGCCCCTCTGCAGCTGGCAGGGTCCCCACGTACCTGACAGTGATCTCGCGCTGGGTGGTAGAGCAGAGTCATCCAGCATGGCAAAAGGGGAAAGAAAGGACATCCAGTCACTGCACCGGCCAGCCACAGCCACCCGAGGGCAGCCCCAGTCCAGCTCCCACCCCTTCTCCTGGGGCTGAACCAAGAACAAGAAAAACTGCACTGGGCACAGCTCGGAGGTAAGGGCGGGCTGCTGGGGTGCAGCCAGGGTCCAGCGAGGTGGGGACAGCTGAGATCACGAAGAGCTGACTGGGACTGAGGGGGACGGCAGGCGATTGAGGCCAGGCCAGACTGTAAATGCCAGGCACCCCTGCTGGGGCAGGCTCTGTGCCCAGCCCCCTCTCCATTGCCCCAGCCCCCATGTCACAGCTCAGTCTGCCCCAAGAGCTACACTAAGACCTTTTGTAAAGAGAGAGGCAACACTGAGAGCCTCTGGGTGCTCCAGGAGCAGAGGGCTATGAGCAGCCTCAACCTCCTCTCTGCATGCAGAGTGCTCCATCCTCCTTGCCCACACTAGCAGCAATCAATCAGCCCACACCTCACCTTCTCCAGCTGGCTGTGCACGTGCTGCACAATGAGGTCCAGGGCCACAAAGTTTTCCCCACCTGATGGGAGAGCAGAGAAGCTGAGTCAGACACACGCTGACCCAAGCCCATCCCAGGACACCCGCTCCCAATGCTCAGGTTGAATCTGGCAAACACAGCGCAGTCTCACCTCTGGGCACCACGATGTCAGCGACCTGCACGGTGGGCTCAATGTACTGCTCGAAGGCTGGCTTCACAAACTTGTTGTATTGCTTGATGACACCCACGATGTCACGTCCACGTTCCATGATGTCGCGTTGCAGCCGCCGCACGAGCCGGATGTCAGAGTCCGTGTCCACAAACACTTTCATGTCCAGGAGCTGGAAAACTGGGAGGGGTGAGCACCCCCTATGTAGTCCCCCGTCAGACCTGCCTCGTTCCCCTCGCACACAGCCCAGCCAGCTCTGACCCCCGCAACAATAGCACCCAGCGCTGCCTCCCCTGAAGCCTCTGACACAGAGGTGCCTGAGAACAAGCGGTGGAGGACCTCTCCCCCTCCGCAGCCCCCAGCCATCACCCGGCCCCAGTGGCACCAAGGGCTGGGCCAGGACAGCACCCATCCCACCCACAGCACACCACCGCACATCTCCCACACCACGCACTGAGATGGGCCACCAGCCACATCAGGCAGCAATACCTTCAGCAACTCCTTGTTCGCAAAAGCCAGTATCCCTTCAAACACGATGACATTGGCGCCATACACCGTTTTCTGTGGGCAGATAAGAGCCATACTCGTCCTGCCGCCTTGCGCACATTGCAGCAACACCAACACTTGGCACAGACAGCACCTCAACACCTGACCCATGCCGGGCTCTTGCCAGCAGGATTCCCATCCTGCATTCACCCAACCTTCAAGGGCCCTTTTTCTCACCCCTGCACTTGATAACCCAGCCCTGCACTGACCCAGAACCCAAACCCTTGCTCCAAAACCCCAAACCTCTGCCCAACACCTTCCCCCCGAGCCCCCATCCCCCCTGCACTCCTCCACGCTCTGCAGTGCAGCCCCTCCTTGAACTCTGCGCTGGCCCCTGTTTCCACGTCCACCTCCATGTCTCCATGCTCCCTCCCTGCCTCTACACCCCCAATCTCCCCAGAATGACCCTCCCGCACCTGATGGCCTCCAGATGCTCCCTCCCTTTGCCTTCCCACAGCCTCCGTGCTCCCTACCCCTGCTCCACAGGCGTCCCCCCCTTCCCGGAGACTCTCCCCACGGCGCCCAGCCTGCCTCCCCGCCAAGGCCCCAGCCTGGCTTCCCTGCGGCACCCACCCACTCGCGGCGGCGGCTGTGTGTGGTGAAGTCGTAGACCGGCACTTTCACGCTCTTGCCCTTCTTGAGCTTGCGGAGGACGCTGACGAGCAGCTCGAAGTCGAAGGCGTCAGGGTGGTCGAAGTTGTAGTCACTGCGGGCTGCCAGCGCCTGCTGCCCCTCATCCAGCACCTGCGGGCACCGCGGCCACTCAGCGCCGCGCCGGCCCCACGGGCACCGTCACCACCGCACCGGCCCCGCCGGCCCTCACCTTGTAGAAGGAGTCCATGGAGAGCAGCACAACCCAGGGCACATCCAGCGCCTCTATAATCCGCGTTGCCACCGTCGTCTTGCCCGAGGCGCTGCCGCCGCACAGGCCTGCGGGTGGGGGCACGGCCCCGGCTCCATCATTCCCCGGCCCCGCTTCCAGCCCCGGCCGCGGTCCCATCGCTGCCCCGGCCGCGGCTCAGGGCCCGGCCCCGTCGTTTCCCCGGTCCCAGCTCCAGCCCCAGCCCCGGCCCCGGCTCCATCCCTTCCCCGGCCCCGGCCCCAGCCGCGGCCCGCCGCTCACCGATGACGAAGGCCTCGTCCACGGGCGCGCCGGTCTCGCTGTACCAGGGCGGCCGCCCGGCCGTGTAGATGGTCCGCTTGCTGGTGCGCAGCAGCGGCGGCTCCGGTTTGCACTGGCTGGCGGTCCGTCGCCGCGGGGACGGCGCCAGCGGCAGCCGGCTCAGCAGCGAGCCCAGCGGGCCGGGGCCGGGGCCGGGGCCGGGGCCGCGCTCGGGGCCCGCCGCGCCCCACGGGCCGCGCCGCTCCCCCGCGCCCGCCGCCGCCGCCGCCATCTCCCCGCGCCGCCACGGGCCGGACCGGTCGGGACGGGCCGCGGGGGCTGCCGGGACGGGCCGCGGCCGCACACGGCTCCCGGCGGCCCCCGCGGCCCGGCCCCGCCCCGCCCCACGCCAGCCCCGCCCCGGGCCCGCGCCCCACGCGCGGCGGCCCCTCGGGCGGCGGGGGCGGCTGCTGCGCCGGGCCCCGTGGGCCGCCCGGGAGGCGGGACAGGCGGGCCGCGGCCTCCGCCGAGGTTACCGGGCCCCCTCCCCGGCACCGCCCCTCCCGCGGCCCCGTGCCCGGCAGCCACGGACCGGTGGGGGCCGGGCCCCACTGGGGTCCCCCCGTTCAGCCCCCCGCCCCGGCCGGGCCACCCGGAGCCGCTGCCCAGGACCACGACCAGAGTCTCCAGGGGCAGAGACCCCCCCCCACCGCCCTGGGCAGCCTGTGCCAGTGTCACCCTCACACTGAGGAGTGTGCCCCGGGGGGCCAGAGGGACCCTCCCAGGGTCTGGTTTGTGCCTGTTGCCTCTGGTCATGATACTGGGCACCACTGGAAGAGCCTGGCTCCGTCCTCTCGGCACCCTCCCTGCAGGTATTTGTAGGCATGGATTCAATCCTCCTGAGCCTGCTCTGCTCCAGGCTGAGCAGTCCCAGGCCCCTCAGCCTTTCCCCATAGCAGAGATGCTTCCGTCCTTCAGCATCGTGGTGGCCCCTTGCTGGACCCTCTCCCAGTCTGTCCATGTCCCTCTTGTACTGGGGAGCCCAGCACTGGACCCAGCTCTCCTGGGGGGGCCTCACCAGCACTGAGCAGAGGGGAAGGATCATCACCTCTCTCAACTGGCAACGCTTTGCCTAATACAGCCCGGGACGCCATTTGTTGCCTTTGCAGCCAGGGCATGTTGCTGGTTCATGGCCAACTTGGTGCCCACCAGGACCCCTGAAGCCTTTTCTGCTGAGCTGTTTTCCAGCTGGGCAGCCCCCAGCATGTACTGGTGCTCTGGGGTTGTTCCTGCCCAGGGGCAGGACTTTGCACTTCCCCTTGCTGAACTTCATGAGGTTCCTGGCAGCCCATTTCTCCAGCCTGTCTAGATCCCTCTGCACTACAGAGCAGCACGACCCGCTGGTGTACAGCTGCTCCTCCCAGCTCGGTGTCATCTACAAACTTGCTGAGGGTACACTCTGCCCCATCCTCCAGATCATTAATGAAGATGTTAAATGGGACTGGACCCAGTATTGACCCCTGGGGTACACCGGTCATTAATGGCTTCCAGCTAGACTTTGCGCTGCTGGTCCCCACCCTCTGGACCTGGCCACGCAGCTAGTTTTCAATGCACCTCACTGTCTGCTCATCCAGCCCCCACTTCCACAGCTTCTCTAGGAGGATCTATGGGGACACTGAGTCACAAACCTTGCTGGAGTCTGGGCGGACAATGTCCACTGTGCTCCCCCTGTCTACCAGGCCTGCCACTTCACCACAGAAGGTGGTCGGGTTGGTCAGGCATGACCTCCTCTTGCTGAAGCCACGCTGACTTCTCCAGATGACTTTCTTGTCCTTCACATGCTTAGAAATGGTTCTCAGGAGTAATTGTCTCATCACCTTCCCAGGGACGGAGATGAGGCCGACCTCCGGTACCCAAACAGCCCCCCCATTTGAAAGCAGCCTCCCTTGCATTAACAGTTGCCACACGTCCAAACAGTCCCCCCATACCCGAGCAGCCCCCCTGTATGCAAGCAAGTCCCCCATAACCAAGCAGCCTCCTGGACCCGATCACCCCCCTCCATCAGTCCCCCCCGGGGTTCCCAGCACAGCCCTGGCAACCCCGGCACAGCTGGGTCTGCCGCCCAGCGCTTTCACTGGGCCTCAGGGGGGCCGAGCGGCTCCGGCCCCACGCAGTCTCGGCTGGACCCGCGGGATCACCCCCCCCACTCCCCACCCCGTGCCTTTGGCTGGTGTCTCAGTGGGGCCTCCCCGGCCGCCCCCCGCCCCCGCCGGTGCCCGGGACGGTGGCACCGCCGGGCGGGAGCTCTCAGCCCCGGGGAAGGGCCGCGCTGCCGGCGCTCCTCCGGGGCAGAGCCGGGGACCCCGGGGGGTGCCGGCACCTCCCGACCCCCCTGGGCCGGCCCCGCTCTCCCGCGCGTGGCCTGGGAGAGGGGCGGGGCCAGGCGGCGGGGCCGGAGCCCGAGCCCCCGCTCCGCGCTCCCTCCGGCCTATGGGTCTGTGTGGGCGGGGCTGCCGCGGGCGGGGGGGCGGGGCCGCTGTAGGGGGCGGGGCCGCGGCGGTCCCGGCGGCGGGTGCCCGCGGTGCTGCTCGCCCCCGGCATGGAGCCCCCGACCGGCACCGAGAGCGCCCGCCTGGTCAGCCCGCGGGGCGGCCGCGCCGACGGCAGCCTGCGCCTCAAGAGGTACCGCCGGCACCGGCACCCCATCGCCCCGGCACCTCCATCACCGGCACCCCATCGCCCCGGCACCCTCAGCACCTCCATCACGGCATCCCCATCGCCCCGGCACCCCCATCACCCTTGGCACCCCTGGCACCGCCACCCCCGGCACCCCATCGCTCCCTGCTAGCACCATCCCCCCAGTGCCCCCGGCGACCCCTGGCACCACCACCTCCATCAACCCCTGCATCTGCAGCCCCCGATCCCCCCCGCACCCGCACTGCCGGCACTGGCTCCCCCATCACCCCTGGCATCTCCATCACCCCCCGCCGCCCCCGGCTCCCCCGGCCTGCCCGGTACCCGCACCCCCCGGCACTGGCGCCCCCGGCACCCCCCGGCAGCGCCAGCCCCCCCCCCCCCCGGACCCGCAAGCCCCCGCACGTCCAGCACTGCCCAGCTCCCACGCGTCCCACCCCCCCGACAGCAGCACCCCCCCGGCACGTCCCTAACCACCCCCAGCCCCCGCGCCTTCACCCATCTGTCACGGACATCAGCACCTCCGCAGACCCCGAGCCAGCCCCGACCGGCCGTGCACCGGCACCCTCGCCCCCTGACACCGGCACCCGTCCCCTCCCTGGTACCGGCACCTCCGTTCAAGCGGAACCAGCACCCCCACCCGTGCAGTAGCCCCGCTCCCCCCGTCCGACTGGTACCGGCGCCCAAACGTCACCCACCCGCACCGGTACCGTCCATCCATCACCTCCCCGCACCGGTACAGTCCATTCGTCACCTCCCCGCACCGGTACCGTCTATCCCCTCTCCCGCACTGGTGCCCCACGCATCAGCGCCCTGCGCCCCGGCACCGGCCCCCCGCCCGCCCCCCGCCTCCGCCGCCCCGCTTCCCACGCCTCACGTCCCCGTACCGGCGCCCGGTCCGGCAGCCCGGCCCCAGACGCGACACCCCGGTCCCACCGGCACCTCCGCCGCAGGCACCGGCTCCCGCACCGCCACCGGCCCCGGCCCCGCTACCCCCCCGCCCCCGTCTGGGCTCCCCTCGGCGCCGCCACGCAGCCGGGGGGAGGCGGCCGGGGCCGGGTCGCCCCCCGAGCATCCCCCCAACCCCACCGGGAGCTCCGCGCCGCCTCCCGCAGCCGCCGCCGGGCCCGTGGCTGCCCGTCCCGACGGGGGCGCTCGGTCGCCGCGGGCCCGGCTCCCCCGTACGCTGCCGGCGCCCCGCCGGCGGCCCGGCCGCGGACCCCGGTGCGGCAGCGGGACCTGCCAGCGGGCCGGGGCCGGGGCACAGCCCGCGGGGACCGCAGCCACCAGCTTTGTTGCCGGCGGTGGCGGGGACGGGGGTGGCGGGGCTCAGCCAGGCACACAGCATGGCCACCCGGGACTGAGCTGGGGAACCCTGCCGGTGTCGCACGGGACGGGGACGGGAGGGGCGATGCCGTGTGCCCAGTGCTCTCCAGTGGCCCGGCCAGCAGGAGCCCCGGGCAGCTGGGCCAGACTGTGGCTACCAGGATCCCCGGGCATGCTGGGCAGGAGCACCGGGAGCCAGTGTGGCTGGCAGTGACCCCCGCCCCCAGTCTGTTTGCAGGCTCCCAGGACCCCCTGGCACCGACGATGCCCCCGGCTCTGGCTCCCCACTGCTGCTGCAGCCCCCCAGTCCCCAGCCCTGGCCAGGGCAGGCTCCAGGCCCGCCGGCAGCTGAGTGTTGCCTGCACCATCTGCTGCGTCTTCATGGTCGGGGAGGTGATAGGTAACGGCGGGATGGGGATGGGGATGGGGACAGGGGGCTGCCGGGGCAGGGGGTGCCAGCTGCTCTGCAACTGCAGGCGGGTACCTGGCGCACAGCCTGGCCATCATGACGGATGCAGCCCACCTGCTGACGGACGTGGGCAGCATGTCCGTCAGCCTCTTCTCCCTCTGGGTCTCCACCCGCCCGCCCACCAAGACCATGAGCTATGGCTGGCACCGCTCAGGTGAGCTTGGGGTGGGGCTCGGCTCCACGGGAGCCCCCCAGCCAGGGTGGGCACTGACAGCTGCTGTCTCACAGAGACGCTGGGTGCGCTGGCCTCTGTCCTCTCCATCTGGGTTGTGACCGGGGCCCTTGTCTACCTGGCGGCCGCCCGCATTGTCAGCAACGACTACGAGATTGAGGCACGAGCCATGCTGGCTACATCCGCCAGTGCCGTTGGCGTCAACCTGGTGTATGTCCCACACAGGGCTATGCACACCTGCAGCCCCCCACACAGCCCCAGCCTGAGCCCTGGCCTCCTCTCCCACACCCCTGCCCCATGTGTGCCCCTGGTACCCCAAGACCCCCAGCCCTGGCCCCAGGTCACCTGTCCCTGTGCACCAGCCTCATGTCCCCAAGCACTTCCTCCCCCCCCCATTCCCTGTCCCCCATACGTTCCCAGCTTCCAGCCCGTGTACGTACAACCTCTGAGGCCACATCCCCTGGCCACCCCCTAGGCAGCACCCCCTCAGCCCTGCCCCCATGCCCAGCCTGAGCCCTGGCACGTGCCTCAGGCCTGAATCCCTGCCCTGGCCCCATGTGCCTCCCTGCAGTGCTGCAGCTGCCCTGTCCCTGCTCTGCTTCCAGCCCTGCCCCATGGTGGGACTCTGCCCTACACCTCTCTACCCTCCTGGGGCCTGGGTGTGCCTGCCTGTGCCCCCTTTGCCTGCACTGCCTGGCACCGCTGCCAGTGTGCAGTTCCAGGCAGGGCCAGCGAGACCCCTGCACCCTGCCCAGCACAGTGCTGAGCCACCCCTGCTCTCCCCAGCATGGCCTACATCCTGCATCAGTCCCCTGCTGGCCACGGCCACAGCCACGGTGCAGGGGGCTACGAGCAGCTGGAGAGCACTGGGGGCTGCCCACCTGGCCATGCCGCCCTGCCTGGCAGCACCAGTGTCCGCGCGGCCTTCGTCCACGTGGTGGGTGACCTGCTGCAGAGCATTGGCGTCCTCGTGGCTGCCACCATCATCTACTTCAAGGTGCCTAGGCTGGACTCCCCTCTGCTGCCCATGGGAACAACTCCCTCAGCTCTGTGCAGGGTGCCGTGGGGCAATGGGGCCCTGGCATCCCCACACCCGGATGCCCAGCTTGGCTCTGCCCCCCCAGCCTCACACAGATCCTGCTCTCTGCAGCCCCAGTGCAAGATCGCAGACCCCATCAGCACCCTCTTCTTCTCGGTCTTCGTCCTCGGCTCCACCTTCACCATCCTCAGGGATGTCTTCAGAGTCCTCATGGAAGGTGAGTGATGGGTGAGGAAGGCACAGGACCACGGGTGCGGGGGGCTGGCGGGGCAGCACAGGAGCTCCTTGGGGCTGCAGCTGCCACAGCCCCTTCCCCATGTGGCAGCTCACCCCCTCGCGACCCCTGCTCCCCACCCAGGCACAACCCATCCCACCCCTATGTCCTTCCATTGCCCCCCTGAGCCCCCCAGCCCATCCTCTCTGCTCCAGGCAAACAGCCCCATGGTGAGAGGCTGCCTCATCCCGGCGCCCCCATCCCCAGCCTGGGGAAGCCCCCACACCTGGCTGCTCCCACCACAAGCCCTGACCTTGACAGGGGCCAGGGCTGGGGCTGGCCCCTCCGTGACCAGGCATTGCTGGCAGGGACACCGCGGGGCCTTGAGTTCGACACGGTGAAGGAGGTGCTGCTGGGGGTGAGCGGGGTGAAGGGCGCCCATGACCTGCACCTCTGGGCCCTGACGCTGAGCCACCATGCCGTGTCGGTGCACGTGGCTGTCGGTAAGTGTTCCCACACGCAGCCCAGCCAGCTCACGCAGCCCCCAGGGCACGTACACAGGGACTGAGCCACGCTGCGCTGCCATCCCCAGAGGCCAGCGCCGACCCCGAGACAGTGCTGCGGGAAGCCAGCACCCAGCTGCAGAGCAAGTTCGGCTTTGCCTCATGCACGGTGCAGGTGGAGCAGTACCAGGAGGAGATGGCAGCCTGCCAGCACTGCCAGGATCCCCGTGCCTGAGACCCTCATCCGCTGTGGAGCTGGGTCAGGCCTGGCCCTGGCCCCCCCACCTTGCAGGCGAGCGGGAGCTGCCCCTGGAGCAGGGGGTGTGGTGCAGGAGCAGGGGCAGGGGCAGTCCTTGGGCTCCTGTGCCTGTGCTGCACCCACCCCGCTGCTGCAGAGCCCTGGGGTGGGACAGTGCCCCTGAGCATGCAGGGTCCCGGGTAGGGGGGGACACACAGACACACACACACACAGCCTGGCCCCTGCATGGGACTGCCCCATGAGCCTCCACCCCCAGGTGACTGGGTCTGCCACAGCCCCAGGCCTGCTGGGAGCAGCCCCAGAGGAGGGGGGATCCTGCCCCACACACGTCCCCCCACGGAGCCCTGTTGTCCCCTGCAGGAGAGGGGACAGGAGGGAGCCACTGCAGCTGCTCAAGGGCCCAGGGAAGGGAGGGGAGGAGCCCAGACCCAGCCTTGGCCCCAGACGCTCCCGTTCCCCCATGGCCACGGGGGCTGCCCCACAGCCCCCGTGGCCATGGGCTTGCTGCTGCCCGGGCTGCAGGGGGGCCCGTGGGAGCTGCTGCTGCTGCACCCACCCGGGAGCAGGGAGACAGAGCAGCCAGAGCCCAGAGCTCAGCCCTGAGCGCCGGCTTCCCTGGCTTTGCTCCCTGCCGCCTGGCCCGGGCCCGGGCCAGATCCTGCCGTGCTTTGGCCTGATCCATTCCCACCCTCGTGAGACCATGTCTGTTGCACCCATGGAGTGTGTGTCTGTCCACGTCTTTGTGCAAGGAGCCCAGCGGGCAGTGGCAGAGCCCGCAGCCGCCAATAAACTTGTTGGAGAGCAGCAGCAGCGGTGCAGGCAGCCAGGAGGGGAATGGGGAGGGGGGACGGCCCCGTCCCCCTGCGAGGGGCAGAGTGTGGCCAGAGCTGGGCCCCAGGGCAGCACCGAGATGGCCACCCCAGGCACCAGCGCCTGTGGACCCGCGCCAGCACCACAACCAGCCTTTACAAAACAAACCACATTTACTGCACAGCTGAACACAGGCTCAATGTGAGCAACTCCAGAGCTCCTGGCACCCCTGCCAGCCCCATCTGCCCTGCCCAGGACAAGGCTGACCCCCCCAGCGCCCTTGCCTGCACCTGCATGGGGAGGGGGCAGCCAGCAACGCGGGGCGGGAGGCAAGAGCAAGCACAGCCCCACACAGGTGGGGGCCTACGGGTGCTTCCCCAGCGTCAGGCCCCAAGACCCACAGCTCAACCCAGGGACACGCACCGGTCCCACTGCCCCCCACCCCCGCACCAGCTCAGACCAAACAGCGCAAAAAGATCCTTCTGGGCCCGGAGCAGGATCCCAGGTGAACAGCCAGGAGCAGCCGTCCCGCCCCCGAGGTAGGGGCCCAGAGGGTAAGAAGCACCTTGAGGGGGCACACAGCCCCGCTGGACAGCACAGCCTGCCCCCAGCCCAAGCTCCTGCCCGGAGTGAGCATGTCTGGCAGCAGCACAAGGGATCCACCACGCTACTCTGCTGGCAGCAGGGATTGCTCAGCGGGGCTGGGGCTGCCGGGCTTGTCCCCATAAAGGTTGCTGAAGCGGGCACGACACTCCGGCAGCAGCTGGTGGCCCACGCCAGAGGCCAGTCCCACCAGGCAGTGTGCCCGAACGATGCCTGCCTGCCCACCCGACACCAGCCAGCCGTGCGAGTCCAGGTTGGGGCTGAAGCGCACCTGTGGGAGGACAAGGGGGTCAGGAGGGGAGGGGGCCAAGGCATTGGGACCCCAGCACCCAGGAAGCAGCGTGGGTAGCGGGGCAGAGGCAGACCCTGCCTGCAGCAGCCGTGGCCTCCTGCCTGCACCCTCCTGGGCTGTGTGCGGGGCTGCGGGCTCAGCACAGCCCTCTCACCTTGTGCAGGGACTCCAGCTGCAGGCGGTCGAGGCTCAGCTCTGCCTTCACCTCCTGCGTGTGCATCCTGCGCATGGGCTCCCGGCTGGGGAAGTTCTTAAAGCTGCGCTGTGAAGCGGTGGCACTGCGGTGGGCTGCGTGCCCGGGGCAGGAACGCTGCATTCACAGCAGCCCTGACGGCACCAGGATCACAGCAGGGGCAGGTGCTGCTTGGCCAGGGGACACAGGTCGCCCGCAGGCTCACCCGCCAAAGAGCCATGGCAAAGGGCAGCAGGAGCCAAACCCCAGGGAGGGCCTGGGTAGGGCAGCCAGAGCACAGCAGACCCCAACCCACCTCCCTGGTGCCTCCCCAGCAGCTCTGACCCACAGACTCGCTCCCTCTCTCTAGAGGAGAAGCATGGCACTGGTGCCCCACGCCAACACCTCCAAACACAGCCCGGCACACCAGGCAGCAGGGGCCCAGGCAGGCTGTGACCCCCCAGGCTGCTTCCCAGGGCTGGGCACTCCAGACTGCTGCCACAGCCAGGACACCGAGCACACTGCTCTGCCCAGGGCTGACACCCACAGCCATGCCCCCCACCACCCTGCGCCCAGGGAACCAGGGGCTCCCTGCCTGGGGGACCCCAGCCCAGGCTGGCAAGGCAGCCAGGCCCAGGCTTCACGGAGGCCGGGCAGCCCATCCCTGTGCTCTCAGGACAGCCAGCCTGGACTCCACTGGAGGTGAGGGGCTGCCACGCTGGAGCAGCATCTCCTTGTCCTGCAGCTCCCACTGCCCAGCCACAACACCAGAGGCCCCAGCCCCGCTCCCATGGGTCCCACTCACAGGCAGGACCACCCAGCCCCAGGCTTGCCCCCCGTCCTCTCCTACCAGGTCTGTGTCCCGGAATCGGATGTAGCTCTTGGTCACCATCTCGCTGTAGAGCCTGGTCTTCGGCAGCACCTGCTCACTGCCCTCTGACCCGGCAGGGCTGCAGGGCAGCAGGTCGGCTTTGTAGACCGGCTGTGGGCAAGATGAGGCTCAGGGCAGTGCAGGGGGTCCATCTGCTCCTCTGCAGACAGGGACCACCAGGGACTGAGTGGGACTGGGGGCAGGGGAGAGGAAGGAGGTGCTACCATAAGGGCAGGGGACAAAAAGGGCCAGGCGTGCCCCATGTATAAGCCTAACCCCAAAGGTCCCATGCCCACAGCCGAGGCTGCTGCCACTGCCCTTCCCCACCACGCAGCCCCTGGCCGGGCAGGAAGGGCATGACACACACACATGCATGATGCGTGCGCACACACACATGTGTTGGGGGGAGCAGAGGCCCTGAGGCTGGCTCAAGACGCTCTTCCAGCAACCCAGGAACACAACTCCCACCCTCCCCAGCCCCACGCGTGTTGCAGATGGGCCCTGCTGAGCACGACGGCCTCTTACAAATCTGCGGTCTGAGGACCGCTTGACGTTGAGGGGATTGACGGCCAGGTCAGGCAGCACCGCAGCCACCAGCTCGCCGGTGATGTCTCCTGCAGCCACTGTGTTCAGCCAGTCCGAGCCAGATATGCTCTACAGGAACAGACAGCTCTAGGGTGCGGGGTCCCAATGGGCTCCCCACCACCCCCAGCTGGGCTGCAGCACCACAGACCCCAACCCCTGGGCACCACCCTCTGCCCCCCACCCTGGGAGGGCCGGGCTCGGAAGCGCAGCCAGCTTGGACACAGGCAGGGACACCACTTCACACGGCTGCCACGGTCCCTCACCCAAGGGGCAGAGGGTGACCCCAAGAGCCAGGGCCTCACACAGCCAGGTGGCATCACCCCCACCCACAGCTGTGGGACCCAGCTGGTGCTGGGTTTGGGGCAGGTGCCCACCCCTCTGACATGGCCCCCAGGACAGAACTGCCCTGCACCAGCCTCTTACCCATACAGTCCCCTTGCGAGGGGCCACAAAATAAGCCTTGAAGCCCAAGTACCCGGCATCAATGTAGTGGATCCCACAGAGACCGTAACTGCAACAGAAAGGGAACAGATGAGGACAGAACTCTGCACTGCTGCTCTGAGACTGTGAGAGCCAAGCATCAGCCCACCTCCCCAGAGACCCCAGGACCCAGGCGGATGGAGGGGGGCTGTCCTTGCCCTAGCAGCATGTCACAGCATCACGAGGCAGCTCAGAGCAGCTCCCGAAGGCTGAGAACACACCAAGACCCCAGAACTCTTCTGCCAACTTGTGTCAGCCTGGGGCCACGCAGGAGCCCCACTGGCCAGCCCAGCTCAGATGCCTCATCCTTCCCCTTGCCCACCTTGCTTGTGCCCCAGGGTGATGCGGCTGAGGGGATGGCAACACTGCACAGCTGTGGTGTGACCCAGCATGAGCAAAGTCTGCTCTCACCACGGCACAGCCGCATGCTCCCAGGGAAGGAGAGACCAGAGGGACCCCGTGGAGTAAGACCAGACCCCAGCAGTGGGGCTGGCCCTGGGCACAGAGAGGGCACCACGGTGGTCCCAGCACTCACGAGGCATAGCAGTTGTCCTGGGCCACAGTGACCCCGTTGTAAGGCAGCAGCCAGGCCACCTCTGTGCTGAGGAACCGCTTGATGCTGTTGATGGGCTCGTACAGCCGCCGCAGGTCCCAGAACTTGATCTTACGGTCGCTCCCTGCCGTGACCAGGAAGTTGCTGAGAACCAGGAGAAAGGCAGCACTGAGACCCCAGCGCAGAGCCGTGCCCCGTCCCTGCTGCAGGGACAACGTGTACCACAGCACAGCACTGCTCCCACAGGCAGTGGCTCAACCCCCTCTCACCCTGAAAAGCCCAACCCAACCTCTTCGATGCCTCAGAGGGCCAAGTGCCAGCAGCAAGTCCTCTTAAGCCCATCTCAGCAAAGGACCCTCATCTGCAGGAGTGAGCCCGCTCACCCAGTCAGTGCCTGCACCAGCACCAGTTCCCCAGCCCTCACCTGTCGGCCTTGCACCACTCGATGCTCCGGACCGCGTGGTCGTGGGCTAGAAAGCACCGGAAAGGGTAGAGCTTGAGGGAGCCATCAGGCTGGCGCACACACTGCAGCAGGGACTTGGTGAGCAGGTTCCAGACAGCCACAGTACCTGCGGGAGGAGACCCATGCCCATGAGGAGCTGCCTCAGCAGCTGCCCCACAACTGCACCAGCAGCGCAGAGGACACCCAGTACTGCAGCGTGGGATCCAAGGCAGCACAGGGCTGGGGGACAGGCAGTGGCACAGGCAGGGGCTGCTGGAGCTGCGACGTACAGTGGCCGAGCCAGGGCTGGAGCTGGGGCTAAGAGCAGGACAGGATGGCTCGGGTACAGCAGGTCCTGGCAGCACAGCACAGAGCTATGGATTGCCTGAAGCCAGACACAAAACTACATCCAGGCAAGTCAGCCAGATGTGGATTAAGCCAGAGCCACATCCTGGAGCCACCAGGTATGTGAGGGTGCCTACGGCCCGCCCACGACAAGCCATCCCCCTGTCCCAGGGACAGGCAGAGAGGTTCCTGCACAGTGCCTTCCACTTGCTGCTGCTCATGACGACGCTGCCCCTGTACCTCACCCTCAGGGTCCCCCACTCCCTGCCCCAGGCCGAGGCTGAAGGAGCAGAAAGCTCTGTGTGCATCTCTGCCTGCTGCAGGGCAAGGGCTGCTCCCCAAAGGCTCTGCTGTGGGATGCAGGTGGGGGACTCACCATCATAAAAACCAGCTGCCAGGTGATGATGGGGCTTGCATGGCATCCAGGAGAGGCTGAAGCACTGGCCGCACTCGGACGCATTCCCCGCCTGGATAGAGCCCACCTGGAGTGTGGCAATACACTGGACCTGGAGGCCAAAAGACAGACATCAGTCACAGCCCCATGCTGGTGCCATCCACGTCCCAAGAGCTGGGGACACCCAGGTTTGGCAGCATGGCTCTACTGTGCCACCCCAAACACCCTGGGGCTGGCGAGCTCTGCAGGCTTCCTGACTCCTGCCCCAGCTCTCCCACCTGCACCAGCCAGGAGGCTCACTGGGTGCCAGCCCCGATGGGGGACCACAGTGGTAGAGGACACTGACCTTGCAGATAACGTGCTTGTGGAAGGACCCATCTAGAAGAGAGCAGAGGAGGGTCAGGACAGGCACCAGCTCTCATAGAAGCTCCCTGCGGTAGGAGCCCGGAGCCTGGCTCACTGCTCCCCGCGGCCCTGGCCAGGGCTCCCAGTCCCTGTGTGCCACCCATCCAGACCAGTGTCCCCACCACAGCCGACAAACGGCAGGCGAGCATACCCAGCAGCAGAAAACAGAGCACACAGAGCAGCAAATCCAAGATCAGGCAAGTAGCAAGACCTCCAGGAGCTGGACCTGCCTGTGCTGGAGGAAGCAGCACCTCGAAAGGCGCCACAGGCAGAGATGGGACAGGGGTGACACTCCCCCCACACCAGCCATCTTCACCCCACCATGACCAGCTGCCTGCCTTGATAGAAGACGTCTTCACCAAACTCAAGGGGACTCAGTGGCACACAGGGGCCAGACCAGACCATGACCGCCCTGGGCATGAAAGGAGCAGCCGTGCAGGACAGACTGCTCTGCTAGGCAAAGGCAGCCAAGGTGGCCAGGGCAGCCAGTGATGGGGGCTGGAGCAGCCTGGGCAGCCACTCCTGGGGAGGGCAGACTGTGCAGAGACCCCTATGCCCAAACGGCTCAGGATGAGGTGCCCACAGGACACCCCACGCACCAGCTTTGTCCACCAGAGAATCTCCCCCGCCAGCGACACACGACACGAGTGCTGTGGGGCCCCTGTCCCACACCTCTTGGGCCGGAAGGGCCCCCCAGTCCCTCAGCGCGGGCCTGTCCTCAGGCACAGTGAGCACCAGACAAGCATGTCTGCACCCCAGAGCGTGACAGCCGCAGGCAGAGGCAGTGTTGTGCAGAGATACGGAGGAGCCATACATCTTCTCTGGCACCTCCATGATAGCCAGGACACGGCATGGAGAGCAGCCCTGGGCTCTCTCAGGCAGAAACACCAGGTGTGGGTACCCGGAGCCCCAGAGAGAGCCAGCATAGCCACGCCGACCCAGCAGCTCCCAGCAGGGCCTCAGCGCACCGCAGTCTGGCACTGATCCTGCGGCTGCAAACTGGCACCCCCAGCCCGGCTGCGCGGCACAAGGACAGTACATGCAGCTGCAGCCAGGCTGACGCTACGTGACAGGACCCGGCCTGTCCGCAGGAGCTTTGCAGGCTGGGGAAGGATCCGCGCCTGCCGCAAGCTCCCCACGTGGGGGCTGCGGCAGCCAGCGCAAACCACCCAGAGCCGGCACTCCGACGGGGGGGCAGGAAAGGCAGCGCCAGCGGCCAGCACGGGGCTGGCGCAGGCGTCAGCACGACGTGCTGATGGGGACCGGCACCCACGCTCGGGTGCAGGGAACCCATTTCCCATTGTCAGCCATGGACGTGCAGGCTGTCGGCCACGGCTGAGCGACCACGAGCAGCACGCACAGGTCATCAATCTTGCTCGGCTCCCAACGGATGAGACTATTACAAGCACCATTAGCCCAGACCAGCCGAGTGCTCAGAGCCCCAGATCCCTGCTGTGCTAAACAGCTCAAGCTGGGCTGGAATAAGCAGCTCTGCCACAACAGGACACACTCCCAGTAGCAAGCAGGGAGGTGGGTAAAGGCTCGGGAACACACTACCACAGCTACACTTTGCCCTGCAACCCCATTCCAGTCACAGCAACACTGCTGAGAGCACCCAGCTTCAGGCAGGGCTGCCCAGGAGCCATGTCCCAGCTGGGCTGCCGCAGCATCCCTGAGACTGAACCTGCCTCTGGGTCAGCAGCACCTTGACATCCTCTGACATCAAAAAGCAGCCTCGCTCCTCCCCGCTGTCCCTCTCTCACTACACACAACTCCTGGGCAGGGCGATGCTGGCCTGGGCACTGTCCCGCTGCATCTGGCGAGCAGGGTCTGCCCCACGGCAGTGCCCCAGCCCAGCCCCCTCGGCACAGCAGGCCCCCTCGCATGTGGGCAGAGGGGCCCCAGCCCCAGGGCTCGCACACCGCCCACCCCGGCACGGTGGGACGAGGGCCAGGACACCCCTGCCCGGTGGCGCGGCTCTTCCTACCTTTTACCTGGGTTCTCTTGGAGCGCTGCAGGGCCCCAGGGTGCGGGAGGGAGTACAGCACCACCTTGCCATCTGAGAAGGCCACGGCCAGCAAGCCCAGCCGGCTCATCTGTGGGTGCTGCAGAATGATACACAGGCTCAGCCCCAGGGTCACCGTCTCCCGCCGGGGAAGGCACGGCTTTAGCGAGGGCATGGACTTAAGAGCCCCAGGGGAAACAAAGGCGGCCCCCTCAGGGCCTGGGCAGCCCTTCTGGCAGCACACTCACCTTCCTGGCAGTGGTGGGCGGCTCCCAGGCACCGCTGGGGCAGAACTTCATGTCCCAGACGCAGCCATGGTCAGCAGCGACAGCATAGGCCAGCCCGGCTTTGTCGGCAGAGCTGCAGGCACGGGTTGAGCCATGAAGAACGCAAGAGCTGGTGCCCAGCAGCTCCAGTGTACAACAGCAGTGAAGCTAGCTACGAGCACAGCCCCCATGGGGTTCAGGCCATGGCTGGCAGCTCTGGGAGAGGACGAACCTCACTACCCTCTCAGCCATGGAGGGACAAGAGGTAGGGGCCCTGCCCCATCCCTGGGAGCCAGGCAGCCCCCAGCCACTTCCCCAGGGGGGCCGTTCCCCAGGCCAGGCCACTCACCCCTGCTCCTGCTGCAGTGTGCCCAGGCCCCAGAGCTGCAGGAGCGCAGGACCCCCATGGAGCCCGGCCACACTGTGTGTCTCCTCCATGCTCCCATGGCAGTAGAGAGCCACATACTGAGAGGCCGCTGAGCCTTCTGGGGATGGGCACCACTCCATCGCCCACACAGGGCCGCCCACGAAGAAGGACACATCCAGGCGCTCCTCATGGGGCTGCAGCGAGTTGAACCTGCCAGCAGGGAAGCAGGTAAGGGCATAAGGCACGAGCAGCATCACCGCGGAGCGGGAACACATGAGCCAGGCAGGGCAGCACCCGGCTGGCACAGAGCCCTGGCACAGGGCCGGGCAGCGGTGGGACCCCAGGGCATGCTGCACAGGCTGGCTGCTCAGACCACCGTCACTCCTGCTGCCCTGGGGTGGCCGCCCGGCCCCTGGACCTGCCGGGGCCACAGCCCTGGGGGTTACTGCGGGTCCCAGGCACAACACCCATCACCCCGGCAGTGCCCCGGGGCAGCCCGCCACGGACCTGTTTACCCTGTACAAGACACCATCGTCTTCGATGCCCTCCCGCTGGATGGAGAAGAGGGGAGACTTCTCCTCTGCCGGCAGGTACGGGGCAGCTTCACTGGGGAGGCAGAAGAAAGTGAGAGGACATCTCCCCAACTGCTCCTCATCCAGTCACCTCCCCAGCACAGCACCATGCCCCAGCACCCATCCCAGCCTCTGCACAGCCCAGCATGTCCTGCTGGCGGCTACCCTGATGGCTACTAAGACTCCATGGCCAAATCCATGAGACCCACTGTCCTGATTTCAGCTGGGATAGAGTTAACTTTCTTCCTAGTAGCTGGTATAGTGTTATGTTTCGGATTTAGTATGAGAGGAATGTTGATAACGCACTGAAGTTTTCAGTTGTTGCTAAGTAGTGTTTATACTAACTCAAGGATTTTTCAGCTTCTCACGCCCAGCCAGCAAGAAGGCTGGGGGGGCACAAGAAGTTGTGAGGGGACACAGCCAGGACAGCTGACCCAACCTGGCCAAAGGCCTATTCCATACCATATGATGTCATGTCTAGTATATAAACTGTGCGGAGTTGGTCTGGGGGGTATTGCTGCTCAGGAACTAACTGGGCATCCGTCAGCAAGCGGTGAGCAATTGCATTGTGCATCATTTGTTTGGTATATTCTAATCCTTTTACTATTATTGCTATTTTATTATTATTATTATTTTCTTCTTTTCTGCTCTGTTAAACTGTTTTTATCTCAACCTGTGAGTTTTACCTTTTTTTTTTTCTATTCTCTCCCATCCCACCGGCTGTGTGGTGCTTAGTTGCTGGCTGGGGTTAAACCACAACATCCACAAAGCCTACGACAAGAAAGCCCCATCCTTTCTGCTGGGGCCTGATCCCACCAGAGGGGTGCAGGAGTACAGCACCCACCATGCCCTCGCTCTCCCCCAGCCCCGATGGCTGGGACCGCCCACTGTCCCTGCTCCAGCTCACCCCGAACATTGCCAGGACCTGCCCCATCACGCAGCCTGAGTGCAGGCAGCGCCTGTGCTGCGTGTCCCTCCCAGCCCCTCTCCCTTCCTACGCTGCTCCGACAGTACCTTTCAGAGAGACATGTCCACTTGTGTGCCAAAGGAATCCAGTCGGGAAACTCCCACTGTGAGTACTTCTGATCTCGCCTGCAGCAGATGTGCCAGACCTCAGCGACAGCCCCACTTCCCAGCCCAGGCCCTGCCTGCAGCACAGGCAGCCCCCTGTCCCTGCACCCTGCCTGCAGCACAGGCAGCCCCACACCGAGGGCTCTCAGCCCCTGCCCTTCCCCACACCCCCAGCTTGGCCCAGCCACTCCACCACCCAAACGCCGACACTCCCAATGGCACACGCTCCTTTCTTGTCACACCTGTGATAGCGAGGGTCCCCAGGGCACCAACAGGCACCGCTCCCTGTAGCCCAGCCCGAACCCCCCAGCACCTCCTCAAGCCCCCACTCACAGGCTGCAGGTGAGGCTGGAGCACTTCTCCACTGGGGCCATGATGGAGTTGTGGAAGCCATTGGGAGCGAGGCCTCGGCACTGAGGCTTGGACCTCTGGGCACAAGAGCAGACTCAGAGCAGGGCCCGGCCAAAGGGTCCAGCCCAGGTTGCCCCTGCCTGCCCAAATGTTCCCATGAGCCCCTGGGGGGACCCACCTGTCCTAAAAGGCACCGATGCAGGAAGCAAGCACAGAGCTCTCCCCCAGCCCCAGCAGCAGCAGCCGCCAAGACCATGTCACGTTCGGCTAAAGATACAAAGTCCCATTCTGGGGACTTCCACATACTACAGCACAGCCTCCAGGACCCTGCCTTTATCTCCCATCAGCTTCAGCAGGAGCCCAAGACTCCTGCACCCTCTCCCAGGAGTACCTGTCACCCTGTCCCTATCCACCCTCACTCGGAGCTGCCGCTGCCCGCAGTTAAGCCGCAAGAGCTCATGCCCAGATTCACAGCTGACGGGCACTGTGCCATCCCTGACCAAGTACTGCTTCAGGGCTGTCCTGCCCCAAACAGCCGGGGGTGGGTACACCACATGACAGCTCAGACACTTTGTGTTGTTCATGCCGGGCCAAAGGTAAGAAGCGGCCAAGGCAGAGACCTTGCCCTTACCCCTGAAGACGACATCCTCCCACCGTGTCCTCGGACCACCTCCAGCTCTGGCTCTGACACCTCACTGAGTGGCGCGTCACTCCCCTCCTCCTCCTCCGCCTGCAGCAACACCTCCTTTGAGGGCACGAAGTCAGCATCTTGTGCAGGATCATCACTATCTGTTTCCTCCTCCTTTCTTCTCCGGCTCCGACGCTTCTTCTGGATACGCTCAGGGTCTGGCTCCTGGGCACCCTCAGTGGGAGCCGGAGGCTGGTACACAGACGTCAGCTCCTCTGCCAGCTCCTGCAGGTACAGCAAAGCCCTGGGACACCAAAGGCATTGCCCGAGGTGAGCAGAGGGACCGCAGAGGGACCAGGTGGATGCAACCCTCCAGCTCATGGTCTGGGCAAGCAATTTGCTCCAGCCCTGCCCAGCTGGGCTGCAGCAAAGTCCGTCTGGATGCACTGCCAGGCTCCAGGCCAGCCACTCAGACAGCCAGCATCCCCTGCCCCTCCTCAGGGAACGTCAGCCTCCCTGGGTCTCTGGCAGCAGGCAGGGGAATGCATCCAGCAGGCAGAGCAGCGTATGGCCCTTTGCCAGCCACAAGGCAGCAAAGCCACAGATCTTCCCACGAGCGCCCTCAGCAAAGGGAGTTCCCGCACTGGTCACCCTGCTGCAGGCGCTGCGCCCTCCCTCTGTGCAGCAGAGCGAGGGGACCGGGGTGCTGCAACCCTGCCAGCTCTGCCCCTGAAAACCCAGGGCTCCTTGCACAGGCACTCGGAGAGCACAGGCACTGCCTGAGCTGCCTTCAGAGGCCCCAGAGCACACGGGCTCCCCTGAGGACTCCCCTTTATGCAGTGCATGGCTCGCACAGCCTGTTCTGCTCCCCACCAGACAAAGCCTCTTCCCCACTGCCGTCAAACACCCGCCACATGCGAGCTCATCTACAGCCCCTGCTGTTCCCCACACCCCCATGCTCCTGGATCCAATCACTCCTAAAGTGGGAAAAGATCGCTCCATGGGGAACCAGTCTGTCCCACTGATGTGGGACAAAGTCCTTCAGGATACCAAGCCCCCCCCAGGCAAGACACAGGTCTCAAGGAACCACTCTGAGAGCGGTATCTGTCTGTCCTTGCAATCTCCCTGCAGCACTTGTCTCCAGACCCCCGCATCTGCTGCCCCTGCTTACACTTTGGCTGCCCGTCTCTTGGGGCGCCCGCCGGGGGTGGTCTCCAGGCCTTCTGCCGCCTCACTGCTCCCCAGCATCTTCTGCACACAGATGGGCTCTGGGGTCGGGCACTCCAGGTCCTGAGACAGCTTCAGCAGCAGCATCTCAGTCTTGGACTTCCGCCCGCGCTTCCCAGGTGCCTTCGGGGGCGGCACGGACCCATTCTCAGATGTCCTCGAGGGCTCACCACACCCCTCGGTCTCCGCAGGGGCTGGGCCATTGGGGTCACTAGGACTGCTTTTCGGTTTTTGGTTTCGGACAGTTTTTTTCTGGGACTTGGTAGCTTCTACTCCCTCCTCAGAGTGGTCCAAAGCATCCAAATCTCTGAGCGGCGACAGTTCCCCTGCCCAAAATCAACAGCCAGAGTTAGCACGAAAACACAACAGGGCTCTCCCACCACCTCTCAGTACAGCGATCCACTGGGCTGCCACCACCCAGCCCCCCGGCCGGGAGAGACGTACGGACACAGGGTCGGAGGTACGGACACAGGGTGGGACACCTGTACCCGGGCAATGTTTCAAACACGCTGAGGGGAGAGGTGAGTCCGGCTCAGCTCCAGGCCGAGGCGAGCAAAGCCGGAGGCTCGGAGCAGCGACAGGAGAGCAAGCGGCATCTCCAGCCCCGGCCTCTCTCTCCACTTGCCTCACGCAGCCCGGAGGACCAGGTAATCCCGCCAGGGCACGATGCGGTGCCCCGGGGAGCGACCCCCCGCCCAGCACCGCCGCGATCCCTCCCGCAGCGGCGGGCACGGCCCCGGGGCACCGCCCGTCCCCGGTACGTACGGAGCTCTCCCTCCCGTGCCCGGCTGCGACTCCGGCTGCTCCCGGTGGTCACCGATCCCCGTCCCGAACGACCCCGGAGGCTCCGCTCCCGGCAGCGCGGCCCGCGGGCGGCGCTGGACGCCATCCGGGCGAGATCCCGACGGGCTCCCGGAGCCGCCGCCGCCGCCGCCGCCGCCCCGTTGCGGGCCGCGCCGCCAGCACGGAACTGGAGGCGGAAGTCGCAGCGCGGCGGTGGCGCGGGGGGATGGCGTCACGTCGATAACGTCATTACCGAAACGTTCCACGCCCTCCCCAGCCACGTGGCTGAGCCCTAATCGCAAGTGGCTCCGCGTCCCGCCGGCACCCCCGGAGGCGCACGGAGACGCGATCGCCTCTCTCCCCGCACAGCCGCACACGTCCACGCGTGAATAAGAGGTGTCTGGACAGGACAGTGCGGGGTCAGCGGGCGGGAGACTCCGCCAGACACCCCAAACTGAGGGGACACCTGGCGTGGGGTAGAACGGGACGGGACGAGGACGTGTGAGGTGACACAGCACAATATGACAGAGCAATGACACCAATTAGGCGTCTCCCCGCGGCCGCTGGCGCCGTCCGGCCGGCCGTCCCCAGCGCATAACGGGTGACCGCGGCCGCGCGAAGAGCAACGAGCACGGGCCCATCTCTTGGGACCAGCACTGCATTGAGTGTGGGTAGTTGCCTCATGGGCGTACAACACACTGAGTGAGAGTAGTAATTCCGTTAGTTGTTTGCAGGTCTCTCAATGCCTACTCTATTTTTGTTTACCGCAAAACCAGGGGAGAGCGCGAACGCAGTCCCCCACTACCACAAATTATGCAGTCGAGTTTCCCGCATTTGGGGAAATCGCAGGGGTCAGCACACCCGGAGTGCAGGGGATGAGCCTCGCCCTGGGAAAACCACCTGCCTGATCATGGTGTCTCCCCTGCCAGGTAAGTATGCTTCCTCTCACGCCCGGCAACGCCGCGCGCACCACCACCTACTCCTAACACACGGACACACGCGCCCACACTCCCGCGCCACACCCGCGCACACCAATCGCTCTAAACCCCATAGCTGCCCGTCACGCAGCGCCACGCAGCTCCTGCGACGCCCGTGGCCGGCGTCTTCTTCTCACGGTGATACGTCCCGCCAGCCCGCGCCCTGCCTGATCTGCATGGACACGCCCTCCATCCCGCAAAGCCCCGCCCCTGGCGGCCCGGAGCGGCTCTGCCGCCGCCGGCGCGATCTGCGTGCCTCCGCCCCCGGCCTCGGGTCGGATGGCGTCCGTCTGTCCCTGTCCCCGGGCGGCCACCGCGGAGCCGACGCTCCCCACAGGCCTCACAGGCCCCAGCGCCGCTGTCAGGCTCAGCTGCTCCCGCGCTGGCACCGGCTGCGTGTGGCGCGGGCAACATTTGCCTCCTGCAGCCGTCCGGCACCTCCACCATCGCCGTAGCCCATCACAGGTCACCGAGCATGGCTCACAGTGGATGACTCTGCCAGCTGGCGTGGCACGCCTGCACCGTCCCGTCGAGCCCTGGCACTCGTCTGCATCTGGGCTGCTGCAGCGCTCCCTGCCCTGATCCCCGTCCCGGGGGACACCGTCCCTGCTCCAGCCTTTCCCCGGTCGGGGTGCTGGGACCCCAAAGCCCGGGGTGACGCCTCCGCCTCTGCCACCTCCGGTGTCACCAGGTCCCCCGCGTACAGCACCCTGCCCGCGCTCTCCGGCACCCCTGGCCGCTCGGCTCCCGCGGGGCTTCACCTCGCCCGGCCTGGTCCCCGGGGCCGGGACGCGCCTGTTGCCCCCGGTCACCCTTCCGGCTGCGGCCTCGGCACGCTCCCCGCGGCGCCCAAGCTTCGCCGGTGACCCGCTGGCCGTCCCCGCGGCGCTGCCTACGCTGTGGTCTGGGTTGGAGGGACGACGCCCCGAGTGCTGTCACGACTATCGCCGACGCGGCGGGCGCGGTCGGGGGGCACCTCCGCGGGCGGCCGGGGAGGGGCGGGGGGAGCGCTCCCCGAGGCCGCCCGGTGGCGCTGCCCTGCGCGCGTGACCCGGGGCGGGGCCTTGGGGACAGGGGCGTGGCTTCGCAGATCGCGCCGGCGGCGGCAGAGCCGCTCCGGGCCGCCAGGGGCGGGGCTTTGCGGGATGGAGGGCGTGTCCATGCAGATCAGGCAGGGCGCGGGCTGGCGGGACGTATCACCGTGAGAAGAAGACGCCGGCCACGGGCGTCGCAGGAGCTGCGTGGCGCTGCGTGACGGGCAGCTATGGGGTTTAGAGCGATTGGTGTGCGCGGGTGTGGCGCGGGAGTGTGGGCGCGTGTGTCCGTGTGTTAGGAGTAGGTGGTGGTGCGTGCGGCGTTGCCGGGCGTGAGAGGAGGCATACTTACCTGGCAGGGGAGACACCATGATCAGGCAGGTGGTTTTCCCAGGGCGAGGCTCATCCCCTGCACTCCGGGTGTGCTGACTCCTGCGATTTCCCCAAATGCGGGAAACTCGACTGCATAATTTGTGGTAGTGGGGGACTGCGTTCGCGCTCTCCCCTGATTTCGAAATACCAAAAACAGACAATTTAGCAGTTTTTATTGACCGCACCGATATTACGTTTTTCTTGTGATTGTGCTGAACGGCCATAGCCGAACTCGGGGGTGTGCCCTGCGTCGACGGACCTATCCAGCTCTCCCTTTAGCCTTCGCGGACCACGACCCCCAGCAAAAGACAGCCCCCCGTCGCGTAACGCCTTCTCTCTCAGCCACCTCTATCTTTGCCACAGGAAGACCAGCTCCTTCTCTCTCAGCCACCTCTATCTTTGCCACAGGAAGACCAGCTCCTGCGACGCCCGTGGCCGGCGTCGTCGTGTAACGGGGATATGTCCCGTCATCCCGCGCGGTGCCTGATCTGCATAGACACGCCCCTGACAGCCCCGCCCCGCGTATTCGCGCTCCAGATCCTGCTGAGTCCCCGCTGCACTTCCCCGCCGCACGCCCGCAGTGCAGCGCGGTTTCGGGGCCGGGGTCCAAAGGAGCGGCGGGGGGCTCTTCCCCCGCGGAGCGGGTGGGGAAAGGGGGCGCCCCCAGCCCTGCGAGCCGGCTCCCCAGAGCTGCCTGGAGGGTCCCGCACTGCCCCTGGGCAGCTGCCTGCACCGCTCCCTGCCTGTCTCAGGAAGGAGTCGGACAGACACACGGAGAGGATGCTGCGGCTTTATTCAGCCCCAGCCCACACATGGCAAGCCAGACCCCAGGGCACAGAGCCCCTCGGGACACAGACCCCCCAGCACCCAGAGCCCCCCGACCCTGGCCTCAGCAGAGGCGCTGGCGCAGGCACCCCCTCCCCGCTCAGGGCGTCTTGGCTTTCCGGCGCTGGGTGCCCCACAGCAGGAGGGACAGGGACAGGGTGATGGCTCCCAGGATCCCACAGAAAAGCAGCACAGGGAATGTCCCCTGCGAGGAAGCAGCAGTGAGTGGCGCTGCCCCCCCCCCCCCCACCCACACTGCTCTGGCTCTGGCTGGGGGCTGCGTGGTGAGGGGGGGACCTGTCCTGTAGGTGCTCACCTCGCGCAGGCACTTGTAGCCATGGAAGGGGCTGTCGCAGAGGCACTGGACGAGGCCAGGGCCATCCGGGGCACAGGCAGCGTTCTCAGGGCACAGCCAGGCTGGCAGAGCAGAGTGGGGGGTCACAGGGCCAGGCCAGGGCCAACCCCCGCCTGCCAGACCCCCAGACAAGGCACCTCCAACCCCCCGCCATACCGAGCTCCATGGAGCTGTTGCAGAGGTTCCTCTGGCCCTGGCAGAGCCTGCTGCTCCCATGTGTCGTCACCTCCTCCCAGGCACTGCTCCCACCTGGGCACTCCAGCACCAGCGGCACTGCGCTGAGGAGCAGAGCTCAGCACCCGGTGCTGCGGTGGCCCCTGCACCCCATCCCGTCCCCCCCGCCCCAGTACTCACAGGTGCTGCAGGTGGGTGAATCCCAGGAAGGAGCCATTGGGAAGAGGTGTCAGGGGGTTCTCCGTCAGGTCCCTGCAAACACACACCGGGTGCATGGAGCTTCTCAGCAGGGCTGCTCTCAATCCCTACATCACCCAGCCCGTATGGATACTGGGGGTTGCCCTGACCCCGGGGCAGGACCCTGCATTTGGCCTTGTGGAACTTCATGAGGTTCACATGCGCCCACCCCTGGCCTGCTCAGGTCCCTGGGGATGGCATCACCCTTTCCCTCAAGCAAATTAACCGCACTACACAGCTCAGTGTCACCCACCTGCAGACCTGCTGAGGCTGCACTCAGCCCCACAACATCGTTAATAAAGACATGGGACAGTACTGGTCCCCTGAGGGATACCGCTTGTTACTGATCTCCATTTGGACATTGAGCCATTCGTTGACTGCCACTCTGTGGACGCGGCCATCCAACCAATTCCTTATCCATCTAACCGTCCATCTGCCAAACCCATCTCTCTCCAATTTAGCGACAAGGATGTTGTGTGAGACCCTGTCAAAGGCCTTACAGAAGTCAAGACAGATGACATCAGTTGCTCTTCCCTTATCCACCAGCACGGTCCCTCCATGATAGAAGGCCACCAGGTTGGTCCAGCAGGAATTGCCCTTGGTGAAGCCATGCTGGTTGTCACTGATCACCTCCCTGTCACCCACACGCCTTGGCAGAGTTTCCAGGAGGACCTGCTCCATGCTCTGACTGGGCACAGAGGTGAGGCTGCCTGGTCAGTGGTCCCCAGAGTCTCCCCTTTTAGAAATGGGGGTGATGTTTGCCTTTTTCTAGTCACTGGGGACTCCCCCTGACTGCCACCGCTGTTCATAAGCATGGAGAGTGGCTGGTGTCCTGTGGGCAGCAGGCTGCTGGGGGGACGGGGACCAGAGAGGCAGGGCTGCACTGGCCCGGGGACCCATTGGGGCAGGGGGGAGGGTCCCACCAGACCCCTCTCCTTGCTTGGCCCAGCCTCTTGTGGGGAGTGGCGGGGGGGACGGCACGAGGGGGGAACATGGACTCACAGGACAACGGCGGCCGCGGCCTCAGCCAGCCCTGGGGGGAGGCTGCGCAGGGAGCAGTTGCTGAGGTCGAGCCTGCGAGGGGGTAGCAGTCAGAGGAAGGGACGTCAGCGTGCCTGGCACCCCCTGCACCCCCATCCTGCCTGCCCCCTCCACGCACCCCCCACCCCCTCCATTCCCCTGACCCCCCCGTGTCCCCCAACACCCGCCCTGTCATCCCCCTGCACCAGGCACCCTCCCGCACCCCGAGCACCCCTGACACCCTCTGCACCCCCAGTGCACGCCTGCCTCGCGCCCAGCCCGTTCCCCTCCCCCTCCAACCGTGCCCCCCCACGCCGTCCCACTGTCCCGTACCCGAGCAGACGCTCCGGGCGGGCTCCCCGTTCCCGGCAGCAGCGTCCCTCGCTCTCGGTGCCGGCCTGGGACGCGCAGTACCGGGCTACGATGGAACCGTTTTGCAGCGGCCCCGGGCAGCGCCCGCACACCTGGGGCGGGGGGTGTTCGGCGGGGCCCGGGCAGCACCGGCAGCCACGGGAGCACCCTCCGGCACCCCTGAATTCCCGGGGGTTCCCCCCCGCCCCGATCCGACCCGGCCACCCCCGACCCGGGCACCCTCCGACGCCCCCCGGAGCCACCCCGCCCATCCGGGCACCCTCCGACCTCCCCCCGACCGGGCACTCACCGACCCCCGGGCTCCCCCCCGGAGCCCTCCCGCCGCCGACCGGAGCACCCTCCAACCCCGGGCACTCCCCGACACGCACCCCTTCCCCCGGCATCCCCGATCCGGCCATCCTCCGACCACCACCGCCACCGCCACCGACCCCCGAGCACCGGCACCCCCCGGTCCCGGGCTCCCCCCGGCCCCGCCGCTCACCGCCGCGCCGCCGGCGGCCCCGGGCAGCGGCGGCAGCAGCAGCAGCAGCGGCGGCAGCAGCGGGAGGAAAGCGCCCATGGCCCCGGCCGAGCCCGACCACCTCCCGCCGCCGCCCCCTCCTCCTCCTCCTCCGGGGCTCTTCCGGGACCGCCCCGCCGGACACGCCCGGTGTGAGGGCGCCGTCCCCCCGCCGCGCCCTCGCCCTCGCCCCCGCCCCCGCCGCCTTCCCGGTCCGGCCGCCCTCTGGACCCCGAGCGGGGCCGCGGCGAGGGGATGCTGGGGCGCGGTGACCTGCCCGAGGCAGCGGAGCGCGGCCGGGACCGGGCCGGCACCACCCGGAGCCCTGTGTCCCGTCTGCCGCCCCCCACTTCCCCCCAAGCCCCCCCCCCGCCCCGGTGGCCGGTCGCTGACGCCATCAGGGCGCGCGGTGGCGGGTGGAAGTGGCGGTGAGGGCAGAGCTGCCCCGCTGCTGGCGTCATTAGGGCGCGCCGGCGGCTGTCAGCGCGGCACGTGGGCCCAAGCACTGCCGCGCCGGTCGCCGCCGCCGGTGAGTCTCGTACTGGGGCCGCCGGGGGCCCCCTCAAGGTCACCGTGTCCGTGTCCCCCCCCCCGGCTCCGGAGCGGCCCCGCCGGGCTTTGACCACACGGCGGGACCGGGGAATCATCCTGCGGCCGCCCGCCCCGCCTCGCCCCCGCCCGACACCGGGGTCACTGGGGACAGCGGGGCGGCCGGGCCTCGGACTGCGGCCAGCGGGGACGCCGGGGGCGGGGGAGCAGGGCCGTGGCCCGGGGTCGCCGGGGCTGGGCGGTGGCGGCGTTTCGAGCGGAGTCACCGGGGACACGGGGGAGAACGAGGAAGCGTAAGGCAGGGGACACCGGGGACGGGAGGGCCGGGCCTCAGGCAGGGTCACCGGGGACACCCTGGCGCCGGGGGAGCGGGGCCTTGGGCCGGGGACACCGGGGGACACCGAGGGGCCTCAGGGACACCGAGGGGCCTCGGGGAGGGTACAGGGGAGCCTTGGGCCGGGCCGCCCCACCCCCGGGGCTGCCGCGCCTTGGGCTGCAGTGCCGGTGGGGCAGCCATCAGGGACGGCGCTGCCGCCGCCCGCCCCGTGTTTAGTCTCTGTGGTGGAATGCGGTGGGGTGACCTTGGACCCTGCCCGGGAGCTGCACCGCGACGGTGGCACGTGAGGTGGGCGGGCGCTGCCCTCTCACCCGCTTCCCACCCGGGGAAGGGGGCCCCGTGCCAGCACGGCTGCCCCGGTCCCCTGGCCCCCGCGGCGGGCAGGCCCGGGCAAGCCGCGCCAGGTGCAGGGGTGCCAGGCGGGGCTCAGCCTAATCCCCCCAAGTATGCCCCGGGTGGGCATTCCTCCGGGGATCACAGCGGGCGCAGCGCCAGCCCCCGTCCCCCGCCACCGGCAGCCTGGCCTCGTCCTCCACGTGCCCTGCGCTGCCCCGTGGCAGCCCCTAACGCTGCCCCGCTGGTACGGCGGCGTGGGGTCCGTCCGCATCCTGCCCCGCCGGTGCCTGCTGTTCCCCCGGCACTCGCCGCTCCTGGCTCCCTGCTCCCCGCAGCCCCCTGCCCGCTGGCGGAGGCAGGGGGGGTGTCTCTGCTTGTGCCCCCTCCCTGCTCTGCTCCTGGGGCCACCCGGCTGACCCCCTCCTGCTCCACAGGGGCCAGAGCCAGGGGTGGGGGCAGAGGCCCAGCGGGGGCCTGTGAGCAGGGCAGGGGGTTGCCAGGGCCGGCAGTGGCTCAAGCGTCTGCTCCATCTGGCTGCTGCCCAGAGCCTCTAAGACTGGCAGTCCCCATCCATCCGTCCGTCCATCCGTCCCTGGCTGTGTGGGGCGCCTGTTGTGGGGGTCACCCTGCCCAACCTCTGCTCAGCTGGGTGAGGGTGCCAGGGCTTCTCCTTGCCTGCACAGACTGGGCTCTGCTGCCCATCCATCTGCCCTCCCCAGTCCTGTCCATAGGTCCTGTGGGTCTGGGGGCTGCTGGTGGGGCTGGTCCTGCAGGGTGGGCTGCTGTGGGGGCGGCTGCTCTGGCGCTGGCTGGGCTGTGCTGGCCCCAGGGCGGCTGGCTGGCGCCAGAGCCGGGGTGGTTGTGCTGGGTTTGGCTGGGCTCTTGCACCAGGGGCGGCTCTGCCAGGCTTGGCGGGGCTGCGTGGTGCCGCGACGGTTGGGTCATGTTGTGTTTGGCTACGGCAGGACTGGTGCTGCCGGGCTTGGCGGGGCTGTCCTGCACCGGGGGCGGTTATGTTGGGTTTGGCCACACAGGGCTGGTTCTGCCGGGTTTGGCAGAGCCACGTGGAGCTGGCAGGGCCGGTGCTGCCGGGGTCCTGGGTGGGACTGTTTTTGCAACTGTGGCCTCAGTGCTCTTTGGAAGAGGCACTCGTTTCCCTTGGCGGGGGCAGGTCTGGCAGCCCAGGGGGTGGGCGCCGCCGTGCCGAGCCCAGCCCAGAGGGAGGAGAAGGGTTAAGGGGCCGTTCCTTGCCCCCCCCCCCCCCCCCCCCGCACCAGGTCCTTGAGGCTGAGGGAGAGGAGCGAGCGAAGGTCCCTGCAGTGTCTGCTGCAGCTCCTGGTGTGGCTGGCTCGGTGCTGACACCCGTCCCTCCTCCTGCAGCTCCAAGTGCCGGGGAGATGCTGGCCAGGACCTGCTGCCGGGGTGGCTGCCGGGGCTCGGCATGCCTATGAGGCCGGCGGGGTGCAGCCGGGGTGGGCGGCTGGGCAGCAGCGTCTCCAGCAGGACAGCGGTAACAGGAGACGCTCGCCATGGAGTTCACTGTGATCGACTACAGCATCTTTGCGCTGCTGCTGGTGCTGTCGTCGGCCATCGGGCTCTTCTACGCACTGAGCGGGGACCGGCAGCGCACGGTGCAGGAGTTCCTCCTGGCCAACCGCAACATGGGCTTCCTGCCTGTTGCCCTTTCCCTACTGGCCACCTTCCAGTCAGCTGTGGCCATCCTGGGTGTGCCGGCCGAGATCTACCGCTTCGGCACCGAGTACTGGTTCCTCGGCTGCTCTTACTTCCTGGGGCTGCTCATCCCGGCCCACGTCTTCATCCCCGTCTTCTACCGCCTGCGCATCACCAGCACCTACGAGGTGAGTGGGACATGCAGGCAGACGCGTGGCCTCAGGGGACAAGCTGATGGTGCCCAGTGGGGTTTTCGGCTCCTGGTCCCTTGCTGCACCATGCCCCTGTCCTGGACCCCAGCCTGCCGTGCCCCCTGAACGGGGCTCCCACCCAGCTTGTCCAGCACCCATCCTGTCCCCTGCCCTGGGCACCTCCCCTGCCCCAGCCAGTGCTGGCCGGCCCCATTGTGTCTCTGCAGCAGCAGGAGCCAAGGTGCTGGGGGAGGACTGCCTGACCCGCTCTGCTTCCCCACTGCCGTGGGGGGGAAATGGGGGAGGTGGGGGATGTCCCCCCTGCTCAGGACTCCGTGTCTGGGTGGGACAGTGCCCTGACCCGTCTCCCCCACAGTACCTGGAGCTGCGCTTCAACAAGACGGTGCGCGTCTTTGGTACCATCACCTTCATCTTCCAGATGGTGAGTGGGGGGGGGGGGTGCGGGGGCACAGAGGGCCGTGCATGGCTGCAGCGCTGCTCTCCCCGCAGGTCATCTACATGGGGGTGGTGCTCTACGCGCCTGCGCTGGCCCTCAATGCAGGTAAGGGGGGATGGGAGCAGCGGGCGATGCTGGAAGCCCCATCCTGCAAGGGTGGGGCTGCTACCCCCCCAGGCTTGTTAACGGCCTCTGTTGCTTCCAGTGACGGGCTTTGACCTCTGGAGCGCGGTGCTCACCATGGGGCTGGTCTGCACGCTGTACACCACGCTGGTGAGTCCCTGCCCGCCGCGGTGCAGTGGTGCCGGCTGCTGCCTGGCCGTGGGGTGCCCCATGCCCCCACGGGGCTGCAGTGATGGGTGCCATGCCTTTGCAGGGTGGGCTGAAGGCTGTCATCTGGACGGACGTCTTCCAGACGCTGGTGATGTTCGCAGGGCAGCTGGCCGTCATCCTGGTGGGCGCCCGGCGGTTGGGCGGCATGGCCCGCGTCTGGCACCTGGCGGAGCAGGAGGGCAAGATCTCCGGCATTGAGTGAGTGGCCCAGCCATGCTGCGCCCTGTGCCGAGACACCTTCACCCACGCGGAGCTGGGCACCCCATGTCACGCCATGGGGACGTGCAGGGCAGCTGGGAAGGGGAGAGGGACCCCGGCATGGGTCGGGGGGGGGGGCTGTTCCTGCTTCCCTCTTTCCCGTGGGGTGCGGGGTGCCAGTGAGGACCCAGCGCCGTGACCCTCCCCGCCGGCACCTCTCCGCAGCCTGGACCCTGACCCCTTCAAGCGGCACACCTTCTGGACCCTGGCGGTGGGGGGTGTCTTCATGATGCTGTCACTGTACGGGGTGAACCAGGCGCAGGTGCAGCGGTACCTCAGCGCCCGCAGCGAGCGGGAGGCCAAGCTGTGAGTGGGGCCGGGGCTGGGGGTCCCGCGGCCGGGACGGGCCCCTTTGCCGCCCTCCCTCACCTCTGACGCCCGCCCGGCGCCCGCAGCTCCTGCTACGCCGTCTTCCCCTGCCAGCAGATCGTCCTCTGCCTCAGCTGCCTGACCGGCCTCGTCATGTTCGTCTACGACCGGGAGCACCCGCTGGCGCCCACCCAGCGCCCCGGGTCCTCCGACCAGGTGGGTGGCCGGGTGTCGTGTTGTCCCCCCCTTAGCTCTCCTGCAGCCCGCAGGGCCGGACCCCGCTCCCCCCGGCCCTGCAGGCACTGACCCCCCTGCCCCAGCTGGTGCTGTACTTCGTGATGGACGTGCTGCAGGACCTGCCGGGGCTGCCCGGGCTCTTTGTCGCCTGCCTCTTCAGCGGGTGCCTCAGGTGAGCAGGAGGCCCCAGGGCCGGCAGGGCTGAGGGGGGGTCCTGGTCGAGCCCCCTCTTGCTCCCTTTCCTCCCCAGCACCATCTCCTCCGCCTTCAACTCGCTGGCCACAGTGACGATGGAGGACCTGGTCCGGCCCCACTGCCCAGGGCTGTCAGAATCACGGGCCACGCTGCTCTCCAAGCTGCTGGGTGAGTGGGGGGGGCGGCACAGAGGGGGGACTGACGCTGGCAGTGGGGGGTCCCCAGCACCACCGTGACCCCCCACTCCCTTCCCCAGCTTTTGGTTATGGATTGCTCTGCCTGGGGATGGCTTATGTGTCCTCCATGCTGGGCCCCGTGCTGCAGGTAGGGATGAGGGTGTGGGGTCCCCCAGCTCCGGCACCCAGCTGGTGGGTGGCCGGTGCCAGCTGCGGGCCGGGGCAAGGGGCTGGCGCTGAGGGCCATGTCCCCACAGGCAGCCATCAGCATCTTCGGCATGGTGGGGGGCCCGCTCCTGGGGCTCTTCTGCCTGGGCATGTTCTTCCCCTGCGCCAACCCCATGGTGAGTGTCCCCCTGCCCAGCCGGGGGCACAGACCCTGCGGAGGGGCAGTGCCAGGGGGGCTGGGGCACCCTGAGCCCGGCTGGGGGTCAGCACCCTCCTTCTCTCCCGTTGCAGGGTGCTGTCGTGGGGCTGCTGGCGGGCCTGGCCATGGCCTTCTGGGTGGGCATCGGCAGTCTGCTGCACAGTATGAGGGGGCCTCCCCCACCCAACAGCACCGTGCTCCCCCCCGTGGGCAACCTCACCACCATCCTCGCCACCACCCTGCTGGCCCCCACGCTGGCCCCCCAGAGGTGAGCGGGGTGGGGGGCTCGGCGCCAGGGCATTGCGGAACAGGGGCTGCGGGGGTGCTGCTCCGTGCACCCCACCTCTTCCCCCCACCTGACCCCCATCTCCCCCAGCCCCACAGGGCTGCAGAAGTTTTACAGCCTGTCCTACATGTGGTACAGCGCCCACAACTCCACCACCGTCATCCTGGTGGGGCTCCTGGTCAGCCTGCTCACCGGTGAGTGTCAGGGGTGGGGGGCTGGTGGCAGCTCCCCCCACACCGCTGACCCTCTGCTCTTCCCCCAGGCCCCACGCCAGCAGCAGCCGTGGACCCCCGCACCATCTACCCCGTGCTGCCTCGCCTGCTTTGCTGCCTGCCCCAGAAATACCGGCAGAGGCTCTGCTGCAGGGTGGACTTCCCTGCCCAGGTGAAGGGCCTAGACCCCAGCCCTCTGGGGGGGGGTGGTAGCGGAACATGGGGTTGGTCCCCTCTCTGTGCTTCTGCTGCCCCCCCCCCCCGTTCTGTCCCCGCAGGACGCTGACCATGCGGATGCCACTGTGAAGAGCAACAGGGTGCCCAATGGCCTGGCCCCCCCCGGCCCCCACCGGCAGGAGGAGGAGGGACAGGGCTACATCCGTGCGGCCGGGGCCCCCGCCTATGCCCTGCAGGAGACCTCCTTCTGAGCGCCCCCCCCACCCCCCCCCGACATGGGGGTCCCAGCCACCCCCTGGGCAGGGGGCACAGACCCCCTGTGGAGCACCCACATGCAGCCAGGGAGCACCAAATAACCGGGAGGGGCTGGGTCCCTGCCCGTAGGGGCTGGCCAGGCTGCACCCCCCGCGGGCAGCACAGGGCTTCTCTGCCTGCACCCGCGGTGGGCTGGCTTCCGAGCCCCGGGCCCTCCATCTGCCCGCGCCAGGGCCGCTGCCAGTGCCTGCGCTGGCCCCTGCCCCCCAGCGGGGGGGGGTGTCTGGGACCACGGGTGTGGGGGCGAGTCAGAGCGGTGCCCTCTCCCCCACCGACCGGGATGCTGCCCACGTGCCTTACCGCACCGCTCCCGGGCTGGGGGCTGCCCCGCACCCCCCCACACCAGCCCCCACCATCACCCATCTCTGTGTTCGTTGTCCTGCCAATAAATGGTTCTGGAGCGCAGGTGTCGGAGGAGCCCTGGGACCAGCCCCCTCCCTGCCTGCAGGGACATGGGACCCCAGTCTCCCAAAGCAGCGGGGGGGCCCTGCTCTCCCCCTGGAGCGGGATCCTCGCCAGCCAGGGGAGATTTATGGCGGCGGCCTTGGCCCTGGCTCCTTTCCCATGGCACGGGGCCGACGGGGGGGCCCGGCTGGGGGAGCCAGGTGAGCGCAGCCAGGGGGCAGCTGCTCCATGGCTGGGGGGGGGCACAGGGCCCCCCATCTCCCCATCCCCCGGGTACAACCGAGCCAGGGCAGAGCCCAGGGTGAGGGTCTCATGGGGGGGCCCATCCCACAGCCCCGGTGCAGCGGAGGCAGGAGGCAGGTGGCGGGTGCTTGCTGCAGGTTTATTGCTGCTGGGCGGCCCCCAGCCTGCCGCCCCCCACCCCACCCCACCCCCAGGCCAGGCAGGGGGCGCAGGGCCAGCCCCATGGTGGGAGCTCCCACCAGAGCCCACCCCAAGTGTCCCTGGGGTCCTGGCCCTGTGCCTGTGGAACTCGCGGACCCCCGTGCAGGATGGGAGTGCAGATCCCATTGGCACCAGCCCCCCCCATCCTGGCTGCTGCCCCCATCCCCACCCTGGGGCACAGCCTCCCCACACTGTGGGGAGAGCAGATGTGGGGGCTCCCGCGGCCGTGGGCACCCCGGTTGTCAGGGGGGGCCATCGCCTGTTTCCAGCCTGCTGTCCCCCAGGCCTGTGTGCTCGTGGCTGCTGGTGGCAGTGGGTGCCCCGGGGGGGTCAGGACCAGGTCCCCCCCACGGGCCAACATAGAGGCGGGAGCGCATCGGCCACTTCTGCAAGAGAGGGAGAGGGGTTGAGGCTGGGAGGGTGGCTCTTTGTCCTCCTGCTGCTGGTGACCCACACCTGGGGACGAGGGGACCCCAGGGACTGGCTGCCCGTGTGTGTGGGGCACACTGGAGGACCCCAGGGTGGAGGGGCTGGAAGCTGAGGGAATGGCCGCCAGCATGCACTGGGGACCCCCGGGACCAGCCGCATTGTGCACTGGGGGGCTGGCTGCTGGTGTGCATGGGGGATAAGGGGGGACCCCAGGGACTAGGTGCCAGCATGCAAGGGGGACTCCCGGGGACCGGTGCCGGGGGGCTGGACCTCGAAGCGGTGGTCTCACCTTCAGGGGGTGCAGGAGCGGGTGTCCGTGGAGAGGGCAGGAGGGTGTGGGCGGGGGGGGCCCACGGCCCAGTGCATGGCTGAGGTGGGCGATGTAGCTGGTGGCCAGGACGAGGATGTCCAGCTTGGAGAGCTTGGTGCCAGGGGGCACAGCGGGCAGGGCTGCCTGCAGCGACAGGAAGGCCCGGCGTAGCGCCCGCACCCGGCTCCGCTCTCGTGCCGCATTCTGGGGGCATGGTGGCCCGGGGGGACCCTGCAGAGAGAGGGAGGCTGAGCCGGCCCGGGGCCCATGGCACCCCACAGCTGAGGCTCGGGTGGGCACTGCCAGCCCCAATGGAAACAGGGGCAGCACCTGTCCTCCACGATGCCACCTGTCCCTGGGGAGCCAGGTGAACCCAGGACTCAGACCCACAGGGTGTCTGTGCCCCCACAGCTGCGTCCCGTGGGGCAGCCTGTGCCCCCCTGCCTGCACCCCACCGGGCTCAGTCCTGCCCGTGACCTGCACCCAAGTGGGGCAGGCTGGCGCTGCCTGGCATGCACCCCCTCCCCATGGCAGCCCCACGGCAGACCCCCGGGGCCCTCTGTGCCAGGCAGCCCTGGTGCAGCGGGGCAAGGGGTGGCAGGCCTGTCCCTGGGCCTCCCTCCTGCCACTGTGTGTGGGGTCCGTGGGGTCCCGCTCCTGCGCTCAGCCGGCTCCTTACCTGTCCTGCTGCCGGGGGGCTCCCCGAGTTGGCAGACGAGGGCCCTGGGGTCCTGCCTGCGCCCGCTCCCCGGCAGCGCCGGGCAGCTCGTGCAGGGCTGCAGGCACCTCCCCTCCCCCGGGAGCTGGAGGCGGCGGTGGCCAGGGAGCAGCCGTACGTGGCCGCCAGCCCCGCTCCGCATCCCCCGCCGTCGCCTGCCCCCATGCTCTCAGCCATGCCAGGCCCCGCTGGGCAGCTCCTGCTCGCGCTCCTGCCTGCACCTCGGCCCCGCGGAGCGCCGGTGGGTCGGGGCGACCCGGGGAGCGCCGTTATGTCCCCCCACCGCCTCCCGACACAGCACGGCCCACGGCCTCGTCTGGGCGGGCGTCTCGCCTCCCCCTCCTTGGCACCGTGGGATGAGCAGGAGGATACGGGCTGTCCCAGCCAGAGCCTCCCCCGGCCCGCGGCCGCCCACAGGAGTCCCGCTCACCCCATGGCCTGGCCCCAGCACTGCGGGAGCCACCGAGCCCTGCACAGGACACTGCGGGCACAGGCCATGTGCCAGGCAGGGCACCCACGTGGGGTCACACCGTGCCCTGGCCCCGCATGCAGCCCACGCGCTCAAGGCCCCGCCAGTGGGACAGGAGCCCGGTGCTGGTGTGGGGGGGCAGGCAGCCGCCTGCGGCATTGGGCGCACCCTGTGGGGGGGCTCCCGCACCCGCTGGCACCCGGCACAGGCTGAGGGGGTCCTCTGGGGGCTGCGCCATCCCCAGCACCCCTGACTCCAGCCCCGGCACACCTGGAGCCTGGAGCACCCCAGCACCCACATCCCCCACTGGACAGCAAGGTGAGGACCCCCGGGGGGGGCGGCACGGGAGGGGCACAGCCGGGTCAAGGCTGGGATGGGGGAGGCACAGTGAGGCAGCTGGGGACACACACACAGGGCTGGCAGGGCCACGGGGGCCCAGGCCGCCCCCTCCCCATACGGCTCTGTGGGTGGGGGTGGCGGGGTTGGGGCTGAGCGGGGACAGCAGGACCCCCCGGACCCCAAGGGACCGCGGCGCGCAGACCCCACGGACACGCGCGACACCCACCCCCCCCGGTCCTCCGAGCCGCGCATGCGCCGCGTGGGGAAGGGGCGATGAGGCGATGGGGCGGGGCTGGGGAAGGGGCCGGGGCTAGGGAGACGGGGCGGGGCTCAGAGCGACGGGGCGGGGCTCAGAGCGATGGGGCGGGGCTCGGGAACAGGGGGCGGGGCGGACGCGGCGGCGGCGCGCTGACGCAGCAGCGCGCTGACGTGTGCGGCGCAGCCATGGCGCCCCGGCGGCCTGCCGAGCTGTACCGGGCGCCCTTCCCGCTCTACACCGTCCGCCTCCACCCGCAGCGGCTGCTCGCCATCACCGCCGGCGGCGGCGGCGCCGCCAAGACCGGCATCCGCAATGGCGTGGTGCGGCTCGGGTGGGGGCGCGGGCTCCCGCGGGTGCGGGCGGGCGGACGCCGTGGTGGAGCGGGATGGGGAGGCCCCGGGGGCCGCGGGACCGGGACCGGTGCGGGAGCGTAGGCCGCGGGCGTGGGGCGGAGGGAGGCCCGGCTCGGCGTGGGGGGGGGGCCGAGGCGGCGGCAGGCGGGTGCTGCGGGGGCGGCCCCGGGGTGGGGGCGGCCGGAGCGGGCCCGGTGGGGGCTGAGACCGAGCCCTGTCCCGCAGCACTTCCTGCAGCTGGAGCAGATCGGGGGGCAGCTCAGCGCCTCCCTGCTCCACTCCCACGACACGGAGACCCGCGCCACTATGACCATGGCGCTGGCCGACGACATCATCGCTGCGGGGCAGGACGCCAGCTGCCACATCCTTCGCTTCAGCCTGCAGGTGCCCGAGGCCAAGAGCGGCTCGGCCGGCCGCAACGGTGAGGTCCCACTCTCCCCCGGGGCAGTGGAGGGGGGTGGGGCGGCGTGACAGCACCTGCCCTGGGTGCTGTGGGGCAGGGTGTGGGGAGCTGGGTGGTCAGTGGGGTGCTTTGGAGATGGGGCAGTGCCCTGAACCGCCCCGCCAGGCCTGCCCTGGACTCCCGGGCTCAGCCTGCCTGGCGGCAGGGAGCTGTGTCAGGGATCCGTGCCGTCTGCCCCGCCGCAGGCAGTGGGGAGAAGGGGCCGCGGAAGCGGAAGGGCCCCAGCCCGGCAGGGCAGGGTGACACACAGAGCCAGACGAGCGAGGTGACGGTGGAGAGCCTGCACAGCGTCCGCACGGATTTCAGCCCCGATGCCCTGCAGAAGGCCGTCTGCTTCAACGCTGACTGCTCTCTGCTCGTTACTGGCGGTGCTGATGGCTTCCTTCGTCTCTGGGAGGTAGGCGTGGGGGGAGCCGAGGCCGGGCATCACCGCCCTGGCAGTAGCGTGCATCCAGCAGAGAAGGCCAGGCCCCAGCAGTGCCAAATCAGCAGCGCCTGCGGTTCTGTAACGCTGCGTCTTCCTGACAACCCCAGGTGCTGGGGCTGCCGGGGACCCCTGGCCCGCAGGGCTCAGCTCTGATGCTTGCTCTGCCCTTGCAGTTCCCCAGCATGAAGAAGACACTGGAGTTCAAAGCCCACGACGGGGAGATCGAAGATATCGCGCTGGGTCCTGACAACAAGGTGAGTGTCGGGTGGCTCCCCGGTCCCACAGGGAGAGCTGTCCTTGGACGCCCACGCTGTCTGCGTGCAGGTGGTGACGGCAGGACGGGACTTCCAGTGCTGCGTGTGGCAGCAGGACCAGCTGGTGACGGGGCTGCGCTGGAATGAGAACCTGCCCGGCATCCCTGACAAGGCTTACCGCTACCAGGCCTGCCGGTGAGGCAGGGGCCAGGGCACACAGGCAGGGGGCTAGGAACAGACAACCCCCGCGGCTGCCACCCCAGACTGAGCCTTCTCCCAGTCCCTGCCTTGTCTGCGGGGAGGGGCTCCCCCGGGCCGGGAGAAGGAGTGGCTCTGCTGTCTGCTTTGGCGCTGGTCTGTGTCCAGGTTTGGGCTTGGGAGAGGGGAGAGAGGGTGCTGGGCCCCAGCGGGCCCCCCCCCCCGGCAGTCCTGGGTGAAGGTGGGGTGGCGGTGCTGGCTGTAGGGACCGATGCACCCTGTGCTCTCTTGCTGCAGGTTCGGGGCCGTGGAGGACAACGCCGGGGCACTGCGGCTCTATACGGTGCAGGTGCCCCACAAACGGGAGCGCCGCCCCCCACCCTGCTACCTGACCAAATGGGATGGGAAGAGCTTTCTGCCACTGCTGACCCGGCCCTGTGGCAATGAGGTCATCTCCTGCCTCTCCATCAGGTACCCTGGGGATGGGTGGGCACGGGGCCGGGGGCCAACCCAGCCCCTGCTCACTGTTCTCCCCCCTGCAGTGACTCAGGCACCTTCCTGGGGCTGGGCACGGTGACGGGCTCTGTCGCCATCCACATCGCCTTCTCACTGCAGGTGAGCTGCGGGGCTCCTTGGGGAATGGCCGGCTGGGCAGGGAGGGGTGCGGGGGCAGCCCCAGTGCCACCCCACCCCAGGGCCAGGCTGCCTCGGACCACCCCCCCTCCTGCCCTTCAGAGGCTGTACTACGTGAAGGAGGCACACGGCATCGTGGTGACAGATGTGGCCTTCGTCCCTGAGAGCCGGGGCGGGCGGGAGCTGCTGGCGGGGAACGAGGCTGCCCTGCTCAGCGTGGCCGTCGACAGCCGCTGCAAGCTGCACCTGCTCCCCAGCCGACGTAGGTGCCGGGGGGGCTGCTATGGGTGCTGGGGTGCCCACCGCTGCTCCCCAGCCCAGGGCCAGGCTGTCTTTACCCATCCTCCAGCATGTATGGGGGGGCTGCAGCACCCATCCTCCTCCCCCTCTCCTCTGCAGGCTCCCTTCCCGTCTGGCTGCTGCTGCTGCTCTGCGCTGGGCTCATCGTGGCCGCTATCCTACTGCTGCAGCTCACCTTCCCAGGGTTCCTGTAGCCCCCTGGCGCCCCCAAGCACCATGACAGAACCCCCAGGCTGGCCAGCTTCGGCCGTGCCTCGGCCCACCCCAAGCAGACTGTGAAGCAGATGAGGGACCAGCCCCGGCCCTGCCCCCCCGACACGGGCGCGAGGGGAGGGGGCGAGGGGCCCAGGAGCCGCGCGGGGCCCCGGCCCAGCGGGACTGTGCCGGCTGCAGTGCGGGGCTGGCCCCGGGAAGGAGGGGGTCCCGCCAGTCCTCCACCCCACTGCTGCCATTAAAACTGGAGTGCGAAGGCAGTGCTGTCCTCTCTGTGCTGGGGCGGGGGGGAGCGGGGGGCTGGCTCCAGCACTGCTCCTGGCTTGGGGGGGGCTGCTCTGGGCCTAGGCCATGCCCTCCCAGCCCACAGACACACGGCTACAGCTGCAGGGAGGGTGTTTATTGTGGGGTCACGCAGCACCCTGCCCCACAGACCCGTCCCTGTCCCCATCCCCCTCCAGCTGCTGCAGCTCCTCCCTGTGCTCGAAGACAGCGCTGATGAACTGGGCGAAGAGCCGCTCCATGTAGCTGCCAGGGCGGGGGCAGAGCCCCTCCAGGAAGCCGAGGTGGCCCCCATGGGCTGTCACCAACAGCGCCACGTGGGGCAGGTGCCTGGCGGCTTCCACGGGGATGGCTGGGCAAGCATGGCGGGAGGGGGTTAGCCACCGGCATGCCCTGCCATCGGTCTGCATGCACTGCCCCCCACGGCCCACCTCCCCCTCCAGCTCACCATGCAGGGGGGAGAAGGGGTCGTCGGAGGCGTTGAGGCAGAGCACAGGCACACGGACACGGTGCAGCCAGCGCACAGGGCTGGCCGCCTGGTAGTACTCACGGCAGGAGCGGTAGCCGAAGGCCTGGGCCGTGTAGCGCTCGTCGAACTCCCGGATGGTGCGTGCCTATGGTGTGGGGGGGGAGGTATCGGGGGGGCTCGGCCCACAGGGCCGGGGGGGGGGGGGGGCTGGGTCCTACCTGCAGCACGTGCTCCACGTCCACCTTCTCTCCGATCGCTGCCCTGTGCCTGCACCAGGCCCGGGGTCAGTGCCAGGCAATGCTGCCAGCCCCGGACTGGGTGTGTGGTGTGTGTCCCCCCCCTCCGTCCCGTCCCCCCCACCTGCTGATGAGGCAGCGCAGGCTGGCGGCGAGGCGCTGGTTGAAGAGCAGGTCGTTGAGGGGCTGCTCCAGTGAGGCGGCCGAGGCGTCGGGGTCCCAGCTGGGGCAGAGAGCCATGGCCGCTGCCAGCCCTGCCGCCCACCCCCGCCGCCCCAGGTAGTTCAGCACCTGCATCCTGCGGTGCAGCCGGTCAGGGGCAGCCGTGCCACCATCCCGGCCCATCCCCGGTGTGGGGGCTGCCCGTACCCGCCCAGGGAGACACCCACGGCCAGCAGCGGGGCCTGTGGGTACCGGCGCTTGATGTGGGCTATGGCCATCTCCAGGTCCTCGGTGTTGCTGGCACAGAAGGTCCGGGGGGTCTGAGGGGGGAGCAGAGCTGGGGCTGGGCTCTCCTGGCTCTGCCCAGGGGCACGGGGGGGGGGGGGCTCGGGGGTCTCACCCACCAGCAGCTCCTCGCCCCGGCAGCCCCGGTGGTTGAGCACGACGGACCTGGGGGAGAGGGGAGGTGTGAGGGGCTGGCGGGTCTGTGGCCGTCCCGTCCCCGGGGCTTACCTGTAACCGGCGCGGCTGGCCCGGTGCACCAGGCGGAGCAGGTAAGCGGCCTGGCTACTGCCAGTGAGGCCCGGGATCAGCAGGACAGTGGGGCAGGCGCGGGGGTCTGGGTGCCAGTTGCTGTCGGCATCCTCGGCCCAGTCAAGGATGAGCTGCCCGCCGTCGGGGGCGCGGATGGCCTCGCTGCGGGCAGAGCGGCGGGTCGGTGGGGCAGTGGGGGGGAACCGGGCCGGGGCCGGTGCCGCGGGCTCACCTGCGGTAGGAGACGGGCGGACGGGCCCAGAGCAGGGCCCCCAGCACGGTCTGCAGGCGGCCCTCGAAGCACCAGGGCGTGGGGTAGAAGGTCTCGCCCACGGCGGGGCAGCGCTGCTCCAGGAAGGCGCGGAGCCGCGGGCCGGCGGCGAGCAGCGGCCGCTGCGGGGGGGGAAGCCGGTCAGCGAGGCCGCTCGGCGGAGCCCGCACGGTCCGACCCGGCCCCGACCCGCGCTCACCCGCGGCACCCGCGCCCAGTAGTAGCCGAGGAGGGCGGCGGTGGCGGCCGCCAGCAGCGGCGGGAGCAGCGGGAGCGGGGACAACACCGGGACCGGCACCGGGGGCTCCTCCGCGCCCATCACCGCCTCCGCACCGGGACGGCCCCGCCCCTGAGGGACGGACACGCCCCTAGGGATGGGCCCGCCTCCGCGGGAAAAACCACGCCCCTCCCGTGGGATGAACACGCCCCCGTCGTGACTCCGCCCACCACGCCCCGCCCCGGAGCGGGCACGTGTCGCGCCGGCAGCCATCTTTGAGGCGGGCACGGGCGCAGGGTGCCGGTTAACCCCTGCGCTGCTGGCGGGGCGCGGCTGGAGCTGCCCCGGGCTGGGGCTGAAACCCTCCCGGGCAGGGAAGGACCCGGCGGGCGGGCGGGTTCGGTCCCGGCGGGGCAGTCCCCGGCCGGTACCGGTGCCCGTGCCGGTGGACGTGTCGGCTACGTGGCCCGGGGCGGGGCGGGCGGCATCGAGACGTGAGACCGGGGCCGGGTGAGTGGGCAGCGGCGGCCGCAGGGGTGTTGTGGCGGGGGGGGTTGTGCACTGTGTGTGCAGCGTGTGTGCGTGTGCAAAGGCTGCTGCGAGCGGTGTGAGCAGTGCACGCAGTGCGCGCCGTGCCCCGCCGTGCGCCCACGCCTGCCGCCCGCTCGCCCCGTTCGCGCTGCCGTCCCACGGTGTCAGCGGGTCCCCGCCGCGCAGGAGCCGGTGGACTCTCCCGGAGCTCCCCGTTCCGCCCCGTCCCGGGGCTGCTGCTCCCGCCCGGGATGGGGAGGGGGGGCGGCCGGGGCCGGGGAGAGCCGCTGCAGGTGCCAAGGCGGGTGGCTGGGGGCTGCAGGCGGGGGGCTGCAGGCAGGGCTGGCAGGGGGGCGAAGAGGCCGGACGGGACGGGAGGGCTCCGGGACGGGTGGACGGTGCCGTTACCGTGTCCGTATGGAAGCGCCTCGTGCAGAGCCCCCCCCCGCCCCTCGCCAAATGCCGGATTCCCCCCGGCACCCCCCCGTACACACCGTGGCCAGGCATGGCCCCCCCGCCCAGCCAGGAGTGCCCACCCTGCTGCTCTCGCCCGACGTCGCAGGATGAGGAACCCACTGGTGGTCCTGCTGCTGCTGCTGGGTCCGGTGGCACGGGCTGCCCCCAGGGCTGGGGGGCACAGGTATGGGGGGGCAGAGGTATGGAGGGGGGGTGCATGGGCACGGAGGGAGGGCGCAGGTGTGGTTTGGGTGTGCAGGTGCAGATGAGCACCCAGGCATAAGGGGGGATACAGAGGCACAGACGGGGTGCATGGGTGCAGGTGAGGTGCACAAGCATGGCTGGGGCACACAGCGGTGGGTGGGCACAGAGGGGTGCACAGTCAAGGACTGGGCTGATGGGCACAGGGTTGCACACAGGGCTGCAGGGGCCATGGGTGGAGGGGATGCTGTGTGGGACACTGTGGGGACATCAGGCCAGGCTGGGGCAGGCAGCCCCTCCTCGCTGCACCCCAACCAGGGGCACAGGTAACCTCTCCCTCTCCTGGCCAGGCCTGAGGCCCCACTGGCCACGACTGACCCACTGAGCCCGGAGCTGCCCACACTGCCGTGAGTCCTTGACCCTCAGGGAGCCCCACACCACTGGACCGTGCACCCCTGGCCTGGGGTCTGCACATGGGGGGAGGTGATGGGTGGGTGTGGGGCACAAGCAGTGCCCAGCTGGCTGTGGGGCAGGGTGGTCCTGCGGACAGCTATAGGGCAGAGTAGTCCTGGGGCAGGCTGTGGGGCAGGGGGGGGTTCATGCCCACCCCCAGCCCCACCACCCCCAGGCTGCTGCGGAGCGCAGTGAGGAACCTGGGGCCGCCGGAGCAGGACGTGGAGGCCATGACACGGGAGCAGGGTAAGGCTGTGGGGAGCCGGGGGGCCAGCAGTGGCAGGGACACGGCCCCAGTCCCACGGCACCCCGTGCCCCACAGCCCTGCTCTACCTCTTTGTGCTGCACGACCACGACCGGAGCGGACGCCTGGACGGGCTGGAGCTGCTGCAGCTGTTGGGCACGGTGCTGGCGCAGCGGGATGGGGGGTGGCCAGACCCCGATGTGGTAGGTCCCATGGGGATGAGCCCTCGCACCCCACAGAGCCCCTGGGCCGGGCCCTCACCCCATTCCCCACCCTGTCCCTGCAGGTGGCCATGCTGGTGGACTGAGCCCTGGAGAGGCAAGACCTGAGCAGGGATGGGCTGCTTGACCCCCCCGAGCTGCTGCTTTTGCCCAGCCGGAGCAGACCCCCAGGGCAGCCCCTCCAGCAGCAACTCGGGGAGCTGCTGGCAGGAGCTATAGCTGTGCCTGGGGTGGACACGGAGATACCTAGGGGGGACGCAGGGGTGAGTGGCCCAGGTCATGGCCTGGCAGGGGGGCAGGCAGCCACCCAGGATGAAGCCCCCAATGCTGAAGGCATGGAGGTGGAGGAAGCCCCTGATACTGAAGCCATGGAGGCAGAGGAAGCCCCCGAGATTGAAGCCCTCGAGGGGGAGGCAGCCCCAGTTTGGGGGGACCCTGGGGAGGGGTAGGCAGTGGGGCACTATGGGCAGGGCTGTGCCAGCCCCACCATGGCTCTGTGGGGTGCAGTGCCCCGGCTGCTCCCTGCCCTGCTCAGGGCACATGGTCATGGGGGGGTCCCTACAGACCCCCCACAGCCTGTAGTGGGGCTGGGGAGGACGGTGGGGCCGGGATTGTGCGGTTGCCCGTGTAACCCGGCGGGGACGGCGAAATAGAGGCACTGCTGCCAGTGCTTGCCTGGGCCCTGGTCAGTGCAGAGAGGGGCCAGGCACAGCCTGGGAGGCACAGGAGGCAGCCCTGGTGCTTTATTGGCAGCGGGGTAGGGGGGTGCTGGGTGTGGGGGGAGGGTAGCATGCTCCAGGGGAGTGTGGGGGGTCTCCTGGCACAGGGTGCCCAGCTCAGACAATGCCGTCGAAGCCCTGGATTCCACATTTCCTGCCTGCGATCTGGCAGCCGAAGGTGAGGGCATCCTGCAGGCTCCTCCCTGGGGAATGGAGGTGTCAGCCCTGCCTGGATGAGCCGGGCCATGCCAAGCTATGCCATGGCCATGCCGGGCCATGCCCACCTGCCGAGAGTGCAAAGATGACGGCAGCATTGAAGGTGTCCCCGGCCCCCAGCGTGTCCACAAGGGTCTCCGGGGGGAAGGCGTCCGAGTGTACCAGCTCCCCGTCGGGCCCCACGGCGTCAGCCCCCTCTTCAGCCCAGGCACAGATCAGCGTGGCCCTGGGGGGGGTGGTGGTGGTGGTGGGTGCAGGGTGTGGTCGTGCCCCCCCTGACCCGCACCCCTCCCACAACCACCCTACCCCGGCTGCACGCGGCCACGCAGCCCCTGCAGCGCCTCGGGAGCCGAGCGGTACCCGAAATGCTGGGCCAGGTCCTTGCTGATGAACACCTGCGGGAGAGGGGCTGGGACGGGGCGGGGGCGGGGGGGGGCAATGCCCCCGACACCCCCAAAGCATGCATTGCTGCACCCCGACTGCACCCCCAGACCCCAACCACACCCCCTGGACCCCGACTGTGCCACCCCTATACCGCATCTGCACCCCCACACACACCCTGCACCCCCCGACTGCACCCCCCTGCGCCCCGACCGTCCGGTACCTGGACCCCCAACTCCCGCCTCCGACACGCGGGCCGGGCCCCTGACCCCGCCCCCAGCCTGTAGCCCCGCCCCAGCCTGTAGCCCCGCCCCGCACCACGTGGCCCAGGCCCATCAGCGGCAGCAGCTCCTCCCGCGGCTTCTCCACCTCCACCGAGGTGTGGACCCGCTCGGCCGCCGGCCGGGCCCGGTTGTGCCGCTCCACCCGCCGCATCATCGCCGCCTGCTCCGCCGCGTTACGGGCCTGCGGGCGCACAGCCCCTGGCACCGGCACCAGCTGCCTCCGGGGGGGTCCCCCGGCCCCCACTGCGGGGGCTGTCGCCCCCAGCCCCGGTCTCACCTCCCAGTGAATCCACTTGTACTGGGAGAGGTCGACCCGCTCGAAGTCGCGGGCCGTCACATCGGGCAGGTTCCTGCGGGGCGGGGGTCAGGGGAACCTCCAGCCGTGGGACAGGGCAGACCCTGGTGACCCCCAGCCTGGCCGGGAACGAAGGGCAGCGGCGTGGGCTGTGGAGGGCTCAGTGCTGCCCAGGGCAGAGGTCCCCGTGGGGGTGGCACTGCCTGGGTGAATCATTAACGATGGCACAGCGGGACCCCAAGGTGGATGCGAAGGGCAGCATGGCCGCTGCCGCACTGCAGCTGCTGGAGCCGGGGGGGTTGGCGATGCCCACCATTGACCCTTCCACCATTGACCCGCATGAGCGCAGCTGGCCCTTCGCCAGAGCGAGGACCATGGCTGCCCTGCCAGCACCGGCACGGCCAGGGGACTGCTGTCCTGGGCAGTGGGCGGCTGCCACATGCGGTGCCGGGCATCCCCACAGGGGCTGTGCCGGCTGTCCCGCATACCGGAGCATGTGGATACCACCGCCAATCACGGCTGTGGCACAGGGGCTGATTAGGGACTGCAGGGATGATGGGCAGTGATTGTGTGTGCAGAAATACAGGGAATCACCCAATCTGGCATGCGGGACGCCCCAGCAGGCAGCACAGGGCTGGCGCCAGCAGAGCCTCTGCTGGAGGCCAAGCATGGTGAGACCCCCAGGGTGCAGGGGGTGGTCTGGGTGCCCGGCTCAGCCAGGGAGAAGGCAGGGAGGGTGCTGCAGCCCTGAGGTGACCCGCTGGGTGACCGGGGCCAGGGACTGGTGTCCTTACGTGTCGTAGAGCATGATGGTCCGGGAGCCGCTGGCGGCGCTGACGATGCAGCAGGCGCAGGGCATGTCCCCGTGGGGCTGCCAGGCCACATGCGTCACATCCACGCCCCGGTGCTGGAAATCTGCTGCAATGAAACTTGGGGGACAGAGAGCAGGGTGAGCTCACCCGCGGGCATGCGGGACAGCATGTGCGCCCCGGCTGGCACCGGCAGTGACGATGGAGGCAGGCGGGTGGCTGTGGCACCACATGGCACGTGTCCAGCCAGCTGTGCCACAGCTCGGCTGGGACGAAGCTGCCGTCGGAAGAGAAGTGGAGGGCCCGGTGGGAACGTCAAGGCGGGGGTGGCCCCGGGTCCCCCCCCACCCCCCCGCACCCCACTTACTCTCCGGCATGCCCGGGGGCCAGCGAGCCCATGAAGGCGCAGGGGGCTCCCAGCAGTGCCAGCACCGTGCAGGAGTTGGAGGCGTTCCCGCCCCGCTGCCACCGCTGCGACACGCACCTGCAAGGCCGCGGGCCGTGGGTGCCGGGCCGGCCCTGGGAGGAGCACCGGCGGGGCTGTCCCATCGCCCCCCCCGCCGCCCCCACCGGTACCTGGTATCGGTGTCCTCGGCGGGGTAGGCTGGCACCACGGTGATGATGTCCAGGCACACCAGCCCAACGCACAGGATCCGCTTCTCCCCTCCCGCCAGGACGCGCTCGGGGTCCCGCCGGGCGGCCGCCCTCGCTGCCATGCTGGGTCCGCTCCGCTCCAGTACCGGCACCGGCAGCGTCCGGCCCGCCCCGCCCCGCCTCTGCCCGCCTCCAGTTAGGTCCCGCCCCCTGACCGCACCACGCCCCTCAAGGCTCCGCCAATCAGAACCCGTCGTTACGCCGTTACTCCCACCGCGGGCGGGGCGAGGGAAGGGCGCGGCCATGCGGACCTGCCCCCGGGGCCACGCCCGCGCGCATGCGCGCGAGTGCCGGGGCGGGGGCGCGCGCTGCCCGCGCCCACAGCCCGTTGCGCGTGTGCTGCACGCACGCACGCGCACAGGGCGCTTTGTGCGGGCACGTTCGTTGTTCACACCGACCCCCCCAAACCCCGCCCCGGGGCAGACCCCACCCGTGTCCGCGGCTGCAGGTCCCACGGCCGGGCCGGGCAGCGGGTCCGCAGCGTGGGGGTGGACAGGGGGAGGGGGCCGGGGGGAGACCATAGAGCCGAACCGGGCACGGGTGGGACGCGGGGGGTGCCGTGGGGCGAGGACACGGCTGTGGGGTCGTCGTGCAGGGGGGGATGTGCCGACCCCGGGGCTGGAGTCTGCCCGAGGCAGCTGAGGGGGCACCCACAGGACCGGGTCCGGTGCCACCGCAGGGTGCGGGGGGGGTCCCCCACCCTCCCCAAACCTGCACCCCGACCTGCACGTGGTGCAGCGGGGGGAGCAGGCACAGGGGTGGGTCGGCAGGTACTGGGCGGGGGTGCTGGCAGGCCCGTGGGAGCGCCGCTGGGCAGGTTAATGTGTCACTGGGCTGCGGCAGTGGCGGCACGGGTGGGAGGGGACGGCAGCAGGAGCGGGAGCGGTAGCACAGGTAGGCGGTCGGGTGCGGGTCGGGTGGCGGGGCTGAGCCCCCGGGGAACCGGCAGCAGCTGCGGCCCAGGGTTCCCCAGGCGGATGGGATGGGTCACCGCGTCCTCGTGCCGTGCCAGGGGCTGCACCGAGGCCCTGCCAAGCTGCCTCGTGCCGGTGGCACAACCTTTGCACGGGGCAGGGAGCGCCCAGGCATGGCGCCTGCGGGAGCCCGTACCTGCCTTGCCGCAGCGCTGTGGTCAGGGCAGGCCCTGCCAGCGGCTGTGTGGGGCTGGGACACCCACCGGGGACCCTTCCTGCCTGTGCCGGGGCCCTGCCTGTGCTGCCCCCAGAGCTGCTGTGCCACTGGGGCCGAGGAGTCGGGGTATGGTGGGGGCCGAATGCCGGGCACTGCAGGGTCCTGGGTGTCCCTCACCACGCCATGGCCACGTGTGCCGTGCCGGGCAGCGCCGAGCTGAGCCTGGCTGTGCCATGTGGGGCTGTGCCCCTGCGTCGGTGGCAGGATCTCCCTGAGGGCCAAGCACTGGCTCTGGGGCTGGGGGCTGGTGCCGTGTCAGGGTGATGCCGTGCTGCTCCCTGCCCACCCTCCCGCCGGCACCCCCAGGACTCTGGGAGCAGTTGCGGTGCTGGGATGGATGAGCGGCTGCGGGACCTGCGGCTGCAGGAGGAGAGGACCTTCCTGCAGAGCGTGGCGCGGGAGGAGGCCACAGAGCGGCCCCCCAGTCGGCGGCACAGTCGGGCACCCGCCATCGTCCCTGAGCCCCTCGCCAGTGACGCTGCTCTCTGTGTGCCCAACAGCCCCAAGTCACGCAGGTAGTCAGCAGGACCCCGGGGGGCCCGGGGGGGGGGCCAATGCTGCCCTGCTCATGCCCCTGTGTCCCTGTGCCCCCAGGGACCTCAGCCTGATAGCGGAGGCGGTGGGACGCAGCGAGTTCCTGCGGCGCCTGGGCGAGGGCTGCCCCGAGGCGCTGGCCCAGAGCTTCGCCCCCGTCTGGCACGGCCCCGGGGACACCGTGCTGGCTGAGGGCACCGAGGGCACCGCCATGTACATTGTGGCAGGTGAGAGCTCGGTGCCGGCACACGGGCTGGGTCACGTGTGTGCAGGCATGCCTGCATCTGTGCCGGCCCATGAGTGTGCATTGGGGTGAGCTCGTCTGCTGTGCCTGTGGGTGTTGGGCTGCCGCACCTGCGTGTGCCCACGCGTGCCTGTGCTGTGTGCATGTGATGCCGCTCGCCGTGTCTCTCTGCAGAGGGGCAGCTCAGTGTGAGCCAGCGGGGCCGGCAGCTCCGCATGCTGGGGCCAGGTGATGTGTTCGGGGAGCTGGCCATCCTCTACCACTGCAAGCGCACTGCCACCGTGCAGGGTAAGGGCAGCCCCCCACCCCACGGGCCCCGTGTCGGTCCCCCCCAGCCCCCCAGTGACACCCCTCTGCCACAGCGCTCAGCCCCGTGCGCCTCTGGGCCATCGACAGGCAGCGGTACCGTGCCATTGCCACCAGTAACGCCAAGCAGAGACGAGCCAAGATCCTGGGGTCTCTGCGAACGTGAGTGGGGCCCGGCACCCGCCGGCACTGCCCTTCGCCCCCGCCACCCCCAGGCCCCACACCCTGACCCCCTTGGGGGGAGGTTGCCAGCCTCTCCTGCCAGCCCTTGCCTGCAGAGTCCCCTCCCAGTCCCAGCCTTGTCCTCAGCATCATCCCCACCCCATGTCACCCTGTTCCCATCCCTGTCCTCATCCTTATCCCCATGTCCATTCCCATCTCATCTCCAGCCTCAGCTCATCCCAATCCCTGTTCCTGTCTGATCCCCGTTCTCGTGCCCAGCCCCACTGCCACCACATCCCCATCCCCTTCCCCAGCCCTGCCCACTGCCTGTGCTGGGCTCTGGGGTGCAGGAGCCCAGGCAGGGTGCAGGCAGGGTGCAGGCAGAGTGCAGGCAGACCGCGGGAGCCCAGCCGGCCCCTTTCGCCCACAGAGTGCACTGGCTGCAGGACCTCTCTGACAGCCACCTCTGCAAGCTGCTGGATGCCATGGAGGAGGTGGGTGCCCAGGAAGCCCCCCCCCACAGGGCCCTGGGGGGGGCTGGGACACGTCCCCATGGGCCTGCAGCCCGTGGTGGGGTCGGGGGCATAATGCGGGGCCTGGGGCTGGGATGGTGGGGCTGGGACTAGCTGGGGGGGGGCTGCCTGCCCCCCTGCCTGTCCACCCCGCCCCCCCTCTGCAGTGCACCTTTGCGCCTGGCCACGTCATTATCCACGAAGGGGACGAGGGGCAAAACTTTTACATCATCCTGAAGGGAGAGGTGGGTACAACACCCCGCAGCACCGCGAAGCCCCCCACAATGGTGAGGGGCAGGGCCCTGCCCTGTGTCCCCCACCCCATCCCCCCGTCCCCACTCAGCCTGTTCCCGTGTCCTGGCACTGCAGGTGCGGGTGAGCCGGCGGGTGGATGGGCAGGAGAAGCTGCTCCGTGTCCTGGGCGCCGGCGAGCACTTTGGGGAGCTCTCCCTGCTGCAGTAAGTGCCCTGGCTGCCGTCCCCTCGTCCCCCCACCCTGGCAGCACCTGCGGTGCCACCCTGGCCTTGCCACCTGGCTCCGGTGTCACTGGCCGGCCTGGGCTTGCTGTGGACAGAGAGCTGGTCCCTGCGGTGGGGGGGGGGTCCTGGCAGTGCCACCCCACACCCCAGCACAGCCTGGGCGTCCGCAGCATCTCCAGAGAAGGGTGGGCACGGCTGTCGTGTGGTCACCTGCCTCTGCTCACACGCGTGCCAGCCTTGCACGTGGACACATGGAGCTTTGAGCTTCGTGCTGTGGTGACACCCCCCCCTGTGGTGACACCCCCCTCCCCCCCGCAGTGACACCCTTCCCGCTGCCTGTGGCATCCCCAGGGCACCCCTGGTGCATGTGCCAACTCATCTGCACCAGCTCCCTGTGCACACCCAGCTCTTGCACAACCCCCTGCCATGCACACCCCCCCTCCAGTCTCTTGCCCTCCCCCTGCCTGTCTCTCTCTCCCCCCCCATGACCCCCAGCCTCTGCACAGGAACAGCCGCCGGACAGCGTCGTGCCAGGCCCAGGGACACGTCACCTGCATCACCGTGGCCAAGGAGTGGGTGTCCCTGTGTGCCCCCCCCCGGTCCCTGCCAGACCCTCCCTCCCTGCTCCACTGACCCCTCCTCTACCCCCCAGAGACTTCCTTGAGATCAGCCCCTTCTGCCCCCGGCAGCTCTCGGAGCCGTGAGTGTCCTGGGACCCTGGAGCCCCCAGGACCCCCAACACCTCAGGGGACCCCAGGGCAGTGCTCGGCTCCATGGGGAGCCCCCAGCCCCAGGGGAGACACCCAGTGGGGTGGGGGGGCTGGTCGGGGGGGCAGGGGGTGGGGGTGCCATGGGGGACAAGGGAGATGGGGGTGGCCATGGCCTGGGGGGGATCAGGGGTGAGGGGGCCTGGGGCGATGGGTGTAGGGTCGTCAGGGGCGATGGTCCTGGCAGAGAGCCAGTGGCTGGTGATGGTGCGGCCGGGCTGGGGGCTGCACTGTGGCCCTGGACTCTGCCTGGGGTGGGTGCCCCAGTCCAGGCATCATCCTGCTTCCACTGAGCCCCATGGCACAGGGCTCTGCTCACTCTGCCATGGAGGTGCCCCCCCACTGTGGACCACCCGGCCAAGGTGGCTCCATCCTGGTCCCACACGTGGCTCTGGGTCGCTGCTGCCCCCCACACCCTGTGCCCGTCCCTGGTGGGGCCATGGGGCTCCAGGGCCATGGGGAAGGGACTGTGGGGAGGGGGCCGTGAGGGTGCCCGGTGCTGAGCAGGGGCTGGTGCCACTGCCCCCTGCCCCCCCCGGCTCCTTCCTACCCCAGAAACACGTCTGAGACAGAAGCTCCGGCCCTAGAAGGTCCTGGGAGGTCAGTGCGGGATGGGGACTGGGATGGGATGAGGGGATGGGAGGGGATGGGGATGAAGAAGGAGGTGAGAACGAGGACTGGTACAGGAATGGATAGAGATGTGCTAGGGAGGGGATGAGAATGGGGATGGGGCCACCCTGCCCTGGGACTGGGCTCCCTGGCTTCAGGCCGTGGGTGGGCAGTGGTGGGGGGGGACAGACAGCAGCAAGTCAGCCAAAGCCCAGCCCTGTGACTGGGGGTCACTGGGGTCCAGCTGGGTGACACAGGGTCCCTGGGGTTGCTCTGGGTGCTGCAGCATCCCCATGGCCCAGGGTACAGCCTGGTGCTGGGAGGTCCCTGAGGTCCGCCCCAGCACCGTCCCTGGGGAGCAGCGGGGGGGTCCTGGGCCCCAGCAGGGTTGGGTGTCGGCAGCCCCTTGGTGCTGGTGCGAGTGCTGCAGGGCCACGGTTCCCACCCGCAGGGGTTGGGGGTCTCCGAGCCTGAGGCAGCCCCTGGCGCCGGTGCGGCTGGAGGACCTGGTGGCCATGCACTACGAGGAGGGGCCGCGGCAGGGCCAGCGCGTCATCCTGGGCACCGGCGGCTTCGGCAGGGTTGAGCTGGTGAGAGCTGGACGCTGCACCCGGCCCCCCCCCGACGGCTCCTGGCACCCGGCCCCATCCTGCCGCGGCTGATCGTGCCTATCCTGGTGCCCATCCCGGTTGCCCATGGCCGCCTGTGCCCAGGTGCGATCCGGGGAGCGGCTCTTTGCGCTGAAGCAGATCCGCAAGGACTGGGTGGTGCGGACGCAGCAGCAGGAGCACGTGCGCACTGAGCGGCGGGTGCTGGCAGGCAGCCACAGCCCCTTCATCGTGGGGTGAGAGCGGGGGCTGCGGGCACTGGGGGGGCGGCACGGCCGCTGGCAGCACCGAGGTCCCGCCGCCGACCCCTCTCTGCCGGCAGTTTTTTCGGCACCTTCCGGGATGGGCAGTATGTCTACCTGCTGCTGGAGTTCTGCCAGGGCGGCGAGCTGTGGACCAAGCTGCGTGAGATGTATGGAGACGGGGTGAGCGGGGGTGGCAGTGCCGTGCCATATGGCACCATGCAACCGCTGGTCCCTGCGGTGCAGGCGCTGCTTTGAGGAGCCGCTGGCCGTGTTCTGCTGTGCCTGCGTGGTTGAGGGTCTCGAGTACCTGCACGGCCGTGGCATTGTCTACCGCGACCTGAAGCCCGAGAACCTCATGCTGGACCAGAGCGGCTACGTCAAGCTGGTACCAGGGAGGGTGTCCCAGCAGCACCACCACCGCCGCAGCGGTGCCTGGGTAGGGGGTGGCGGGGGCTGCGCTGGCTGATGGTGCCGGCACCCACAGGTTGACTTTGGCTTCGCCAAGGAGCTGGGGCGGGGGGAGAAGACCTACTCCTTCTGCGGGACCCCCGAGTACCTGGCGCCTGAGATGTTGCGCCAGGAAGGCCACGACTTCGCTGTCGACTTCTGGATGCTGGGCATCCTCACCTTCGAGCTGCTGGTGGGCAGGTGAGCGGGCGCTCCCGAGGCTGGCCGAGCCCCCCTCCCCCCCGCAGCAAGGCACCCACCTGCCCGTGCCCCGCAGGCCCCCCTTCCACAGCGCTGACCCCCAGCAGATCTACAGCCGCATCCTGGACGGCGTCTTCTCCTTCCCTGCTTTCCTCGGCGAGGCCGCCTGCTCCCTCATTGGCAAGCTCTGCAGGTGCTCAGGACACCCAGCGCAGGGTCCTGCAAGGGTGGGGGGACACGGGGGGGGTGCTGGGTGCAGTGGGGTGCGCTGGGCAGGGTTGAGGCACCTTGGGTGCCCTGGGTGCATCGCTGCACCCCAGTGTGCACGGGGGGGGGGGTGCGTGTCCCCACTTACATCATTGGACCCCAGTGTGCTGGCGGGTGCCCCCCCCAGCCCCCCCCCCACACCATCCCCTTGCAGACGCCGTCCGGGTCAGCGCCTGGGGAACACGGCCAGCGGCATCCGCGGCATCAAGAAGCACAGGTGAGGGGGGGTCGGTGGGACCCCCATGCCCCACTCCCCCTGGCCCCTCCTGCAGCCCCCCCTCTCCCACCCCAGGTGGTTCGGGGCCGTGAAGTGGAGGAAGCTCTCGCTGCGGCAGCTGGAGGCACCCACCCTGCGGCTCATCAAGGAGGTGAAATGGGGGCTTGGGGCGGGGTTTGTGTGGGTGCTGCTGGGGGGGGGAGTGCAGGAGGGGCCGGCTCTGACCCTGTCGTCATCCCCCCCAGGGACCCCCCTACGTCAACTTCAAGCGTTTCTCGGTCGACTGGGCGCCAGCAGAGGATGAGTTCTCAGGCTGGGATGAGGATTTCTGATGGCAGCAGGACCCCCCCCCAGGCCGGGCTGGCTGTGCCCCCTCCCCACAGCACCCCTGGGCCGGGGCAATGCCGGGGGCTGCCCTGTGGCCTCGTGCTCTCCTGGGTGTGGGGGAGGCTTCCCCAGGGGAATAAATCGTGGGGCCACAGGAAGGAGCCGGAGCCGTGGGTACAAAAACCCGGTGCCGCATCTTTATTTCGTGGGGGGCAGTGGGGGGCCGGGGGTGGTGGGGCGGCGTGGGGGGCCAGGGCGGACTGTGTGGGGCAGGGGCGCGTGGCGGCGGGGGAGCAAGGGGTGAGGGGTGCTGATAAATAACGGGGCGGGTGGGGAGGGGGGGTCCCGCCGGGGTGTGGGGACCCCCCGGCCCGGCTGTGCCCCCGGCTGGCCGGCAGCCCCGTGCCGGGGGGGTGGGGTGGGGTTGTGCGAGGGTCCGATGGTTTTAGGGCTCCTCGGCGTCGTAGAGCAGGGCCCCGCTGAAGACGGTGAGGGGTTCGTCGGGTGCGTGGGCCAGGCGCCCCGAAACCAGGTCCACGCAGAGGGTCTCGCCGGCCGCCAGCGGCAGCAGGAGGCTGAAGACGCCGAGCGCCCCGGGGCTGGGCTGCAGTGCCGCCACCGGCTCCTTCTCCAGCCCCTCCGGCTGGAAACCAGCCGAGTCCAGGCGGGCGATGCCCTGGTTGGAGCGCGACAGCACGGCCTCCAGCTTCTCCCCTTTGTGCCCCGTCAGCACCGCGCTCACCAGGTACCGCCCGCTCACGGGTGCTGTGAAGGTGCCTGCAGTGGCGGGCAGTGGGCATCAGTGCCGGTGGCCACCCTGTCCCCAGGGACTCCGGGACAGGCTCTGCACCCCCAGGCTCCCCCACTGCCCCCCCAAGACAGGCAAGGCACTCCCTGAGAATGCCCCCCATCCCACAGCCTTCATCCCATCCCAGGATCATGCTTCACCCGTGTCCAGCAGCCCTGATCCGCCCCATCAGCCCCACCACAGCCCCCCGTCAGCCCCACAGCCCCCACTGCAGCCCCCTGTCAGCCCCACAGCCCCCATCAGCCCCGCAGCCCCCACTGCAGCTCCCCGTCCACCCCGCAGCCCCCACTGCAGCCCCCACCAGCCCGCCTGCCCCACATGTGGCCATGCTGCGCAGGCGCGCACCTGTCTCGGGGTCGTAGGCGCCGCCGTCGTTGAGCAGGACCTGGTCGAAGGGGACGGTGCCCGGCTCTGCGTGCTGGGTGCTCAGGGCAGCCGAGAAGGCGATGCGGGGCACGGAGCCCGGCTCCCCAACCTCGCCTGAGCATCGTGGTCAGGACGGGACACCCTGGCCCCCCCTGCCCCTCCCGGCACCCCCAGCCCCTGACACCCCCCCCCATACCTGCCCCTTCACCGTGGCCGTGCCCCCCCTCCTTGACCATGTCCCCCACTGTGCCCCCAGCCCCTCTGCCCCCAGCCATGCCCATCACCCCAGGCTGCCCTGCCCAGTGCCCTGTCCCCGCCCCCCCCTTGCTCCCTTTGCCCCAGCCCACACACCCCCAGCTGCTATTGCAGTCCCCCAGGCCCCCACCTCAAGCCCCCAAAGCCCCAGCCCCCCCACCCCAAGCCCCCCAGCTCCCCCCCCTAAAGCCCCTCAGCCCTACCTCTCTCTCCTGGCAGCCCTAGGAGGGAAGGGGAGGAGGGGGCTGCAGGGCCGGCAGGGAACGGGACCCCCCAGGGTGCAGGGTCCATCCATGCCAGCGCTGCCCCACTGTGGGGACTGGGGCAAGGGGGGGGGGCTGCTCCTTACCAGGGGGGCCCACGGGGCCTTGTTCTCCATCCTTGCCGGGGGGCCCAGCGGGGCCGGGGGGGCCCATCTCACCCATGGGGCCGGTGGGTCCAGGGGGTCCGGGGGGGCCTGAAGGGAGGAGAGGGTTAGAGCCACCCCGGCCCCACAGCCGTTCCCCTCACCCTACAGCCCCATGGTCCCACGCATTGAGCCCCCACCTCCCCGTGACTTGTGTCCCCAGGTCCTCATGCACTGCAGCCCCACGTCCCCACGCCTTGAGCCCCCAAGTCCCTGCAACTTGTGTCCCCACAGCCCCACGGCTTGCGTCCCCAAGCCCCGCAGCCTCTTGCGCTCCTGCGTCCCCACACCCCAACACCCCCAGACCCCCACCACCGTGCCCCCACGTCCCCAACCGCCTTGCTCTCCAGTGACCCCGTGTCCCCGCATCCCCGTGCCTCTGCCATCGTCCCCGAGTGCCATCCCCGCAGCCCTGCACCCCCCTGGACCCCCTCCGCGATTCCCCGCATCCCCCACCCCGCGGCCCGTCCCCCCCGCGCACCGGCAAGGTCCCTCTGTGTCAGGCGGAGCAGCTCCCCGCGCAGGTGCTGCAGGCTGGCGTTGAGGGCGCCGAGCCGGCGTGGGAGCTGGGCCTGCATCGCCTTCTCCAGCAGCGCGGCCTGGGTGCGGGTCGTGCCGTTCAGCTCCCGCACCGCGTCCCACAGACCCGCCACGTGCCGGCCCAGACCCTCGCGGACGCCCCGCAGCCCGCCCGCCACGGCCTCCAGCTGCTCGCAGACACCCTCCAGCTTGGCCAGCCGCGGCTCCAGGCCGGCTGGGCAGCCCCCGGTCCTCGCCAGCTCCCGCGCCAGCCCCTCCAGTCGCTCCTCGCTCTCGGCCTGCCGCGCCGCCGCCGCCGCCGCTGCCTGGTCCAGCTCGGCCACGATGCGGTCGGTGATGGTGCCCAGCTCACGCTGCCGGGCGTCCTGCTGGTCCAGGGCATCCTGCAGCCCCTGCACCGTGACGTTCAGCCCACCAAGGGAGAGCAGTGCCGCCGCCAGCTCGCCCCGCAGCCCCCGCAGCTCCGAGGGTGAGGTGCCCCCGAAGACGCCGAACCCCTCCAGCGGTGGCTCCGGCTCCAGCTCCGGCTCCGGCTCCGTCAAGGTGGGGCCAGGCTGGGGCGGGCGGCAGATGGCGGTGCAGGCGTCCACCTCGGCCCGCAGCCGCTCCAGCTCCTGGGGCGGCAGCGGGGTGCAGGGCTGGGGGCAGGGGCCGCCGTTCGGCCCCCCCAGCTTGGCCTCCAGCCGCCCTGTCCGGTTGCGGAGTTGCGCCAGCTCCTCTGCTAGGGCCCCCCCCGCCTCCAGCTGCCCCAACCGCCCCGCCAGCCGCCCCAGTGCCTCCCCCTGTGCCCCCAGCAGCTCCCGCAGTTCCCCCCCCTCCGCCCGCAGCCCCTGCAGGGTCCTGGTCAGCCTGTCCTCGCCGGCCCCCAGGGCCCGGAGCTGCCCCTCAGTGTCCTGCAGCCGCTGCTCCAGCTGCCGGAGGAGGGGGCCAAGCTGCCTGTCATCCTGCACGTCCCGGCTGCCCGCTGTCAGCTCTGGGGGTGCTGGGCAGGGCTGGCCGCAACGGGCCAGCAGCCCCTCCAGCTCGGTCAGGCGGGCGCCACGCTGAGCCCCGCTCACCGCCAGCCCCTCCACAGCCCGGCTCAGGTTGGCCAGGCGTCCCGGCAGCCCGCTCAGCTGACCCTCTGGCTCAGGGGACCAGGGGCCAGCCTGCGAGGCGTTCAGTCGCCCTTCCAGCTCTGTCAGCCGCCGGGCCAGCACCGGTCCCTGCCCGCCCGGCCCCGCCACCGCCGTGGGCAGCCCCTCCAGGCGCCGCTCCAGCTCGGCCAGGCGCCGGTGCAGGTCGTCTGTCGCGGGCGGCGGGATGGCACCGGGAGCCAGGCGGCTGCTCAGGCTACTGATGTGCCGCTGCACCGTCTCTACCGCCTCCCGGTTGCGCTGGTCCACCGAGCCCACCAGCTTCTCCAGCGCCCGCATGCGCTCCCGGTCCTCCGCCGCCTGCCGCCGCAGCCCCTCGGTGCCGGCCGCGCAGGCGGCACAGGTCTCCTGCAGCCGTTGCTCCAGCTCGCGCAGTGCCGTGGCCACCCCCGGGCCCCCCGCCGCGGTCACCGGGCCCTCCCGGCCGCTCTCCTGGTGGCGCAGGCGGCTCTCCAGCTCCTCCAGCCGCCGCTGGACGTGGCTCAGCGCCTCCCGCACCTCGGCGGGGGCGGCCGCGTCGGCCGGCTGCTCGCCGTCAGGGCCGCCGTCCGCCCCGCGGCGCGGGTGCTCCAGCGGCAACTCCTGCCCGGCCCGCAGCTCCTCCACCTGCTCGCTCAGCCGCCGCACCTGCTCCTCCAGCTGCCGCACCTTCTCCGCATCCCCGCCTGTGCCTGCCGCCGCGGCGCACGGTCAGGGTCATGGCCGCGCCGGGGCCACCTCCACCAGCACGTGCCCCCCCCCCCCCGCCGCCCACCGGCACTACCTTCACCCCCCAGGCCACTGAGGGGGTTGCCAAAGCCGGAGAGCGTGGGGCGGCCGGGCCGGGGCCGGGGGCGGCCGGTGGGCAGGGTGGGTGCCGATGCTGGCCCCTCGGTGCAGTCCTCGCCTGAGTAGCCCTGGCAGCAGCGCCAGGCCAGCTCCGACACCGTCCTCTGGGACACCTTGTATCGGGGCCGCAGGAAGCTGCGGTACCTGCGGGCAGAGGACACCCTGCTGCAGCGGTGGGGGGGCGACCGGAGCCCCCAGCTGGGCAGCAGGGGCAGATGGGGGGTGCCGGGTGGGGGTCCCGGGCACGGGGAGCGGGGCTGGTCCCGGGGCAGCAGGGGTGGGGGGGGAGAGCCCTGCCCGCACTCAGCCCCCCGGCGCTCAGCTGCCTGCCGGGTCCCTGCTCTCGGGTCGTGCCGCGCGCCGCCAGCCCCGTCTGTGCGGAGGCGTCAGGCAGCAGCTCGGGGCTGGGCAGCCGGGACCAAAACCAAACACAGGCCGCGGTCTGGCCCCGGCGGCACGGCCGGGTCCTCGCCTGAGCCCAGCCTCTTGCTCAATCACCGGCAGCTGGGGGGGCTGCCCCTGCCTGGCCCCGCCACTGGCATCACCTCGCGCTACCGGCCCCACCACCGAGCCACCGGCCTGGAGATCTGCCCTGGGTATGGGGTGCGCCGGGGGTCCCGGCATCCACCTTGCGGGTGGCTGCTGGCTGGGCAGGGGCGGTAGCCGGTCACCCACCCAGCACCGCTCGAGGCCGCCCGGCTCTTGCAAAAAAGTAAACACGAACCCGGGGTGGATAAACATCGGCGGCGGCAACGGTGACGGGGCCACGGCCGGACTCAGCTCTACTCTGAGGAGCCTCCCCAGCCCCCCCAGCCCCATCTCCACTCACGCCAGGACGCGGGGGCACTGGAGCTGCCCCCAGCCGCAGGGTTGGTAATCCGCCTTCACAAAGCTCTCGACGCCGTCCTCCACCACGCAACTCACGCTGCGCGTCACCACGTAGGCACACCAGTTCCTGCGGGAAAGGGGTCAGGGTGCCCACCCAGCACGCACTGCGCATCGTCCCGGTGCTCACCCAGCATCCCCCCGCCCAGCCCCTAGCAGGCATCTCCCTGCATGCACCAGGTCCCCCCCGGCACACCCCCACACTCGCCCTGCCAGCCCCACCGGTAGCAGCCGACACGGCCCAGTGCTGTGCGGTTAATGGGCCGGATCCTGCCCCATGCCCGAGCCCTTTCATCCCTGCTCTGCCCAGCAGTCCGTAGTGCCAGAGCCCTTTGCCAAGCCCCGTTAGGGGCCACTGGAACCAGAGGACTGGCCACAATTCCCTGGGGAACCCTGCGGGGACGGGGGCTCTGCCTGTGGGGTTCGGGGTGGCCAGGCAGGGTTTGGGGTGCCAGGCACCCCATCATGCCGTGCTGTGGGGCCCCGTGCTGCCTGTTCCAGGGACAGGCACCCCACGGCCTGTCCCATCACTGCCCTGAACGTCCCCAGACCCCTCTGCACTGGTGGGGCAGGGGCAGCTGGGGCAGCCACCCACTGAGGGGGGGGCTCAGCCACCCCACAGCCATTGTGCCCCACCAACCAGGAGTCTGCAACTGGGGGTCAACCGCCCCTCTGAGCCAGAGCGGATGGCAGGGGTGGGGGGACAGTGTCCCTGCAGGGGCACCCGCACCCACGTCGGGGGTGCAAGAACCCAGGCTGCCCCATGGGGGGCTGCAGCATGACCAGCCATGGACCCCCACAGCTCCCAGCTGGGTGCAAACCCTGGAGCATGGTGCGGGACCCCAGCTCGGCCCCACAGGCTGCGGGGACCCCAGCCCCATGGCACGGGACCCCAGCCCGGCCCCACAGGCTGCAGGGACCCTGGCACAGCCTTATATGGTCTGAGCCTGGATCCTGGAGCCCAGCCCCGTACCCAGCACCCCCAGCCCCACACAGAGCAGCCCCCCCGGGCAGCCCCATAGGGAGCAGCCTCCCAGGCCCCTCGGACCCCCGTGGTGGGAGCTGGGCTGCGGTGGGGGCCCACGGTTCTGCGGCCAGTTCCCGTCAGCCCGGCTGGTTCCCCTCAGGCCCCGGCTGGATTCCAGCTCCTTCCCCGGGGGCCGCCGGGAATTCCTGTGCCGACTGACACCCCCCCCCCCCCCCGCCTCCCTCCTTCCCTTCCCTTCTCTTCCCTTCCCTTCCTGGCCCCCCTGTGCCCCCCCAGCCTGGGACCCCCCAGGCTGCCCTGGGGTCCCAAAGCCCAGGACCGGGGATGTCCACATCCCAAGGATGGGATGGGATGGGACAAGAACCCTCCTGAAAGGGCAGGGCATGGGGACAGCCCCCAAAGCACAGGCAGGGGCTGCTGCACCCCCTCCAAGCCATGGGGATGGATTGCGGTGCCCCCCAACCCGTGGGGAGACCCTGCTGTGCCCCCAAAGCTGCAGGTGAATGCTCAGCTGTGTCCGTGCCCCACCACGGTGCTGTGGGGCTGGGCTGGGGCCTGGGGGTGCCTGTCCCATATCCCCCCCTTTCCAGGCAGCCCCGCATCTGCAGCCAGGTCCTGCCGTAGGGCTGCCGTGGGGCTGTGGCGGAGCCAGCAGTGGGGCAGGGGCAGGGATGGGGCAGATGCCGGCCGCGGACGTGCCGGTGCAGCTCCACCCCATCATGCGGCCACGCTGCTGTGGCGCTGATGTGGCCGCAGTGAGAGTGTGACCCCCCAAATCAGCGTGGGTGTGACCCCCCAGCCCTGCGCCCGCCCCCCAGCTCCCCAACCCACAGCCCCACGCCACCCGTCCGCAGCCCCCAGCCCCTAGCACGGCACAGGCAGGGATGGGGACAGGGACACGGTGGGTCCGGGCCCCTCGCCCCCTCGCCATCCCCGATAGCGCTAACCCTGCACCGGGACCAGCCCCGGGATCCCCGACCCCCGGCACCGCGGCACGCGTGGCTGTCGGCACCCGCCTGCGCTGAGCCCAGCACGCCCACCCGCCCCCGTGGGAAGCCGGCACTTGCCGGGCGCCTGCTGCTCTGCGCCTGGGTCTCGCCCGAGCCCCTCCTGATGCCCTGCCCCACGTGCGCCTCTGCAGACCCCCGGGTCCATCCCCCCCACGTGCCCCCGGCCCGGCGCCTCGCAGATTCCCCCCGACCGCCTCCCTCCCCGTGCGCCCACCTCCCGTGCCCGCCGGGCACCCGCGCTGGGGTCGGCGGGTGAGCGAGGGGTGGAGGGCGGCCCCCTGCCAGGTCGGGGGAGCCCCCAGCACCCGGCATGGCAGCACCGGCTGGGGTCAGGACCCGCCGCCCCTCACCCGAGCTGGTCGCGGCACGTGCCGGTGCCCGGCCGGTGCCAGGGTCCCCGCGGCGTCGGGGCAGGCGGCTGCACCCTGCGGCCTCCCGGCGCTCCCAGGCGGCAGTGCCGCCTGGGTCCCCTCCCGGTATGGCCCAGCGGTCACGGTTCCTACCTGTGCCGGCTGGCAGCCCGGGCACCGCTGTGGGCCGTGGCGGGGCCCTGCAGGGCTGTGGCCTGGACGGCGCTGTGCGGGGCGGCCCCCCCGGTGTAGAGGCTGTACCTGGGGGGGAAGTTGGCGGCCAGGGCCTGGGCGGCCAGGAGGCACGGCCAGAGCCAGGGGGCCATGCTGGGCGGGCGGCTCGGCACGGCACGGCTCGGTGTGGCACGGTTCGGTTCAGCACGGCGTGGCTTGGCGGGCACGGCCCAGCTCAGGAGCGCATGGCGCGTCCCGTCGCGGCTCCGTCCCTCCCGGCTCTGCGCCGCACAGCTCGGCTCGGCTCGGCACGGCGGCTCTGCCCTCCCCTCGGCCGCGCCTCGGCCAGCCCCTCGCTGCCAGAGCCGCCCCGGCGCTGCCCGCCGACGGGGTCCCCGGGGCCCCCCGCTTCCTGCCCGCCGCGGCCCCCTTCCCTGGCCCGCGCAGCCCCCGGCGCGCCCCGGCCTCCACCGGGCACCGCGGCCCCCGCCGGCCCCCGCCCCCGCCACCCGCACATCTGCTTCTCGTTAGGCCGGGACGCCAGCGAGGACGGGAAGGAGGGACGGGGGAAGCCAGAGAGGCCGGGCAGGGGGCCAGGGCTGCAGGCGGCCAGCGCGGCCGGTGCTACCGCGACAGGCGGCCCCCCCGCTCCGCACCGCCGCAGCCTCGCACGGTCGCCTGCGCCTTGCGCGGCCACTGTTTCGCGTGGCGCCGCGCTCCTCGCGCAGCTGCGGTCCCGCATGGCGCACGGTTCCTCGCGTGGCTCCCCGCGTCTTTGTGTGGCCGCGGCCGCCTGTGGTGCCACGTCCCGGTGCCGGGGTGCCGTGTCCCCGTGGCGGTGCTGGCACCCTGACACGGGTGTGGGTCTGGAGCCGGGCGCAGTCCTGCACCTCCAGCCCTGCCCCGGCACCACAGGCACCGCGCCAGGGACGGTGGGGTCACTGGGGCAGCAGGAGCGGGGACCCAGCAGGGAGCAGGCAGCGACACCACGGCCACCCCGCCACAGCCCCGGGGCCTGCGCTGACACCATGGCTTCCCCAGACCATGCGGTGATGTAACAGCCTCTGGGTGACATCACACCTTGGCCCCGGCCCCGGGATGATGTCACAGCCTGGCGCAGCAGCGCGGGAATCCGCCGCCATCCGGGGCTCATCGAATGTGGGTTAAGCACAAACAGCTGCTGGCAGCTGGCGGGGGGATGGGCAGGACGGGGCCGGGGGATGGGGAGGGGGCAGCGGGGGGGGCCGGGGCTGTGCTTGGCCAGGCACCCCGCCATGGCTGTCCCTGGGCGGGATGGTGTCACCCCGCTCTGTGCTCTCGGGGGCCAGGGGGACCCCCGGGGCTGCGGCCTGGCCCATCCCGAGCCCAGCACACCCCAGCACGCCCCAGTACATCCCAGAAAATGCCCCAGTACACCCCAGAATGCCCCAGTACGTCCCAGAAAATGCCCCAGTACACCCCAGAATGCCCCAGTACATCCCAGCACGCCCCAGCACACCCCAGTACATCCCAGAAAATGCCCCAGTACACCCCAGAACGCCCCAGCACTTCCCAGTATGCCCCAGCGCGCCCCAGTACACCCCAGCGGCCACAATTAGCCACGGCGGCCCTGGGGCGCCCCGCCCCGCCCGGCTCCGCCCCCGGCCCCGCCCCCGCCCCCGCGCCCGGCCTTGTATGGAGGCAGCGGCGGCGCCCGGGGGGCTCCAGCCCCGCCCCCGCCCCTCGCCCCGCCCCCGGCCCCTGCCGAGGGCCTCAAGGAGGGGGAGCCGGGCCGTGACGTCACCGCAGGGCTGGGGGGGGCAGGAGCTGTGACATCACTGCGTGCGTGAGGAAAGCCCCGAGGCGACCGCCCGGCCGGCAGCCGTGATGTCACGACGTGGCCGGGACCAGGGCCGTGACGCCACCGCGGAACCCGAGGCGGGCGTGACGTCGCCTCCCCAGCCGGGCCGCTTTCCCGAGGCCCCGCCCCTCCCGCCGTGCCCGGCGGCCGGAAGTCGCGCGCGGCGCAGGCAGACGTGTCGGTAGCGGCGGCGGGGCCGGCAGAGCGTGGGTACCGGGGCGGGGGGGCGTCCTGCCCCCGCTGGGGTCCCACGCGAGGCCCGAGGGGGGGCCCGGCCGGGAGGGGCCCATACCCCCCCCACCCCCGAGGGTCCCGTCGCGGGGTCGGCCCCGGGGTCTCAGGCGGGAGGCGGGGGGGACCGGCCCCGGGGTGGGGGGGGGGCCCCGCCGGGGGTGGGGGGGGCCCGGGGGGGGCCCCGTCGGGGGAGGCCCGAGGGTCCGGCCCCGGTGTTCCCGGCGGGGGGGTGGCAGCGCATGTGTCCCGTCCCCCCCCCCCCCGCAGGATGATCACGGACGTGCAGCTCGCCATCTTCGCCAACATGCTGGGCGTCTCGCTCTTCCTCCTCGTCGTCCTCTACCACTATGTGGCTGTCAACAACCCCAAGAAGCAGGAGTGAGGGCACCCGCGGTGAGACACGGCACTGGCACCGGCACCGCGCCTGCCCTGCACCGGCACCGCTCACCCCTCTTCCCCCAACAGGGCCGCGCCGAGCTGAGCCGCACAGTGCCATGGTGGAGCAGGGCCTGGCCAAGCACGGCCCCTCGCCCGGAGCGTGGCGGTGCCCGCCGCGGTGCCACGCTGAGGCGGGAGGCCGTGCTTCTTCCAAACAAACTTTAACGGAAACACGATAATACAAGAGGAAACCGTGTGATGTAAAAATATCTCCCGCCCGCGCCAGGTCCCTCCGCCGGTCCCGCGGGGAGGAGTGGGGCCATCCTGGGGTGGGAGTCCGCCGTCACCAAGGAGCAGGCGCTGCGGTGAGCCATGGTGAGACATGTGAGCCGGCCCCGGCACCCTGGGCGATGATGGCCACAGCTGGGAGTAGGCACGGTGCCACGCGAGCAGGTGGTTGTGCCTGGAGCCCGGCGGGGAGGGGGTTGAGCAGCAGAGTGGGTCCGGAGCCCCTGGTGCCGCCATGGCTCAGGCTCTGCACTGGTGCAGCTTTGGTCTGGGGGGGCCACAGCGGCTGTGGGGGGGTGCCCCGGCCCTGCCCCAAGCATGGGTGCAGACACGGTGCAGGCCGGTGGCGTGGGGCCCGGCGAGCAGCAGGGCCAGTGCTGGTGGCTGTGGTCAGGCCTCAGCGCAGAAGGAGAGGAGCTGCCGGTAGGCGCTGAGCGAGGCACGGGCTGGGCCTGGCGGGCACTGTGGTGCAGGAGAGCAGGGTGGAGAGGAGCCGCGGCCACACGGGCCAGGGCAGAGGGGCTGGAGCCCCCTCCCCAGCACCGCGGCCCCTGCCCAGGGCCTGCTGGCACAGGGCAAAGCAGGGCTGAGGTCCCCCTGCCCACACCGCAGCCCCCCCAATGCCGCGGGGCCATACCTGGGGGTGCAGGCCCTTGCCCCCGCACAGGAAGAGTCCCTCGGTGCTCTGCACCCCCCCGGGGAGTGCGGGGGCCTCCTGGCAGAGCCCTGCAGGGACAGAGACCGGCGTCGCCACTGGTGGGACAGGGGCACGCGGGTGCTCCCAGTGCCAGCAGAGCGTGGGGCCAGGCCGGGGCATCCCCTGGGCTGCCTTTATGCACCAGCACTGCCCCCACAGCCCCCATGCCTGGGGGTTGTCGGGGTCCTAGCCCCCCGCGCCCCCTCTGCCTCTTGCAGCACGTCGGGGGCTCCTGGGGGGTGCTGGTGCCCTCCTGTGCCAGGGTGAGCAGGGCCAGATGCAGGATGGGCGCTGCGGCCCCCTAGCCCTGTGCCGGGCCCTGCCGGAGGGGGTACCGCAGCAGCCCTGGCACCAGGGCTGTGCTGTGCCCTACCTGGTGGAGGCTGCGAGGCCCAGGGCCTGCCATGGCTGTGCTTCCCGGCCCGGCGGGCTGTGGTGCTGTCAGCGTGGAGCCCCAGCAGGCTCTGGCCGGTCGTTGCCCCCTTCCTCCGCACAGGGATCCTGCTGGGGCGCAGGGGAGGCCCCCCCAGGCTGCGGAGAACCACACGCCGCTCCTGAGGGGGCTGCTGGGAGTGAGGGGCTACAGCCCCTCTCGGGGCTGGTGGATGCCGCTGGGGCAGAGGGTGCAGCTTTGCTCAGGGCTCCCGCCACCCTGGCGTCGGCACGGGCTCTGGGTTGGCTGAGGGACGACCCCACGCCGTGGGACGGTCCCACGCTGTGGCTGATGCCAGCACCTACCTGGGCTGCTCTGGGGCTCTCCTGGTGTCCAGCTTCTTCGGGAGCGCCTGCGGGGAGGGGAGGGTCAGTGCCCAGGAGGGGTGGTTGTCCCTGGTCTTGTGGGACCCCCCACGGCTGCTGGGGGTCCTACAGAACCGGACCCCTGCCACCAGTGGTGTCTGCACAGCTCAGAAAAAACGCACATGGGGCAAAAAAGCTCCTGGCAGAGCCCCACAGACCAGGAGTCTCAGCCCCAGAGATGGGGGTCTCTGAGCCCTGCAGATGGGGGGGTCTCCAAGCTCTTTAGAGAAGACCCCCAGCCAGCCTGGGCTGTTGGTGTGCAGTACCCCACGTGCTCCAGGGGGGTCTGACAGCTCCCAGCACAGACTGGGCCTGGTGTGCCCCCCGGTATTCCCCAGCCCCACATCCCCCAGGCCCGGCTGGCAGAGTTATGGGGCAGACCCCTCCCAGGGCTCAGGGACCACCAGAGTGGGGGTTCAGGGCCCTGCTATCCCCCCAGGCTCCCTGCCCCAGGCCCTGCCGGTGCCCAGCGGTACCTGCAGCAGTGCTGTGCTGTGAGTAGCCGCTGGCTCTCCCACGCCGCGCTGGGCCTCCCGCGATCCGTGGCTGGTGCCGGTGCTGGGCGCTGCCCGGGCGCCCACCAGCAGGGTCCCTGTGTGACAAATGAGACAGAGCTCAGCCCACGCTGGGGATGCCAGGGATATGCTGGGGTCGGCAAGGGGGGCTGTGAGCTGCAGCAGGGGTACCAGCTGCCTGCCCTGGGCACACAGAACCGCTGCGGTGCAGATCGGCATGGCCTGGCCGAGCCCTGAGTGCTGCTGAGGTGGGAAGTGCCGGGGCTGGTGCAGAGCCCTCACCAAGTTGTGCTGTGGCTGGGCAGCTGCCTGGCCCACACAGGCAGGGAGCTGACCCAGCCACAGCTGCCAGTTGTGCCCCGGGCAGCTGCAGCAGCCTCGGTGGCTGGTGGGCTGGGCACGGCAGGCATGGCAGCACTGCTCTGCCCGCAGGCTCCGCGCAGGCAGGATGTGGCCCACGCTGCGAGTGCGCAGGAGGGGCCAGGGCCCGGCGCGGCACGAAGTGGGACAGACACACGGACACCCATGTGCTGGTGGTGCTGGCAGCAGCATGGAGCTGCTGCAGCTCTGGCAGGAGGAGCCAGGACTGCCGGCAGCCACACTGGCCTGCGGTGGCCGTTGGGGCTTGACACCTGCCCAGACCCACCCAGGCACAGGCTGGTGTGTGCCCAGGGCAGTTGCCCCCCGCCGATGCTGCCTCCCTATGCTGGCACCTTTCCCTGTGGCTGCAGCAGCCATGCACTGAGCCCCTGTCCCGCACGAGACCTGGCTGCGGTTGTGTTTCCTTTTAGCCAGGAAAGCCAGGACAGAGCTGCTCGCTGGGGCTGGAACCCCACCACGGCACAGGCATGAGGCACAGCCCCAAAGCCGAAGAGCAAGAGCAGCCACTTTGGCAGCTGCCGAAGTGCCAGCGGGGAGGACCATGACAGGCACTCGATGGCTCAGCATGGGGCCAGGGCCGCTGGTGGGAACCAGAGTCGGAGCCAGAGGCAGCAGCACCAGACAGACAGCTCGATTGCTGCAGGACAAGGCTGTGGCTGAGGACTGGGGTTTGCACCCGTGCTGGTGCTCGGCAGCGGTGTGGGAGACAGGCAGGGGCAGGCACGGCTGGGCAGGGTAGGACCACGGTGCCCTCAGCAAAGCCATAGGCAGAACTGTGCTGGGGAAGTAACCGATGCCACGAGGGCTGCAATTCATCAGCGGGGCCACGCAGGCTGCCAAAACAGGGCAAGAGAAACCTCAGGCGGCTGGAGGGAAGACGCAGAACCCTGCACCTGGAGAGAATGGGCTGGGGCTGGCTGGGCAGCACCAACATGGAGGCCAGCAGCATGCTGGGCACAAGTCACCAGTACACCCAGCCACGCTGATGGCATCAGACAGGATCAGCCCTAAGAGCACTCGCACGCTGTCTGGCTGAGCTGGCAGCACTGACAAACTTGTCCCGCGCCTATGGCAATCGCTCGGCAGCCGAGGAGGGGGACAGGGAAGGCGCAGCGTGCAGGCAAGGGTTGCTTTCCCTGTTAAAGTCTTTATCGCAACCCAGGAGTTTTCTCCCTTTTACCCTTCCTGTTCTTTCCCCCATCCCATCGGGAGAGCAAGCGAGTGGGTGACAGCAGGGGGCTGAGGTGCCCCCCGGGGTGAAACCATGACAGTGTCCCCTGGGAAACGGACACCACGTAAAACACCCGAGTAAGCCACGAACAACAGTGGGACCCCACAGCAAATGAGACCCTGTGAGCAGGAGCAGGCAGGAGCCAGGCTGTGGCAAAGTCTGGGTTGGGGCAAGTTTGCGGTGTGCTGAAGCACTCTCTGGGTGGTGGGGCTTTACAGGCAACAGTGGATGGTACTGGTGAGTGACAACTCTTAACCTTGGACTTGTCACAACCGAAACGGCACAACTTGGTGATGAACTCCAGCCAGCAAAGGCCAGGGCAGCTGAGGCTGCACAGACAAGAAGGTCACTAGGGGTTCTGCAGAGACACTCCCCCCCCCCCCCCCCAGCACTTGTGAAGCCATGTGCAGAGCACAGGTCCCCTCTGGGTTCCCAGGGGCTTGGCCGATGCGGGCAGGCTGGAGCAGGAGCTGTGGAGAGGATTGGGGCTGGAGCACGAGGTGTCTGAGGAGAGCCCGACAAAGCAGCCCTCTGGGAAAGCAGCTCCTGCGGCAGCACTGCACAGGCGCAGGCTGTGCCCTCTCCTCCCGCACTCGCACAGAGACCTGCCCTTCCCCTCCCTGGCCCCCTTTTTGGGCACCTCTGCTCCTCAGACATGGCAGCTGCCAGACAAGACCTCGCCCGGGCAGCGCCCGTGGCTCTGCTGATCACTGGTGACAGCTGCACCCCTGCAGCCAGCTGGGTGAACTCCCCACCATGTCTGCAGGGACACCAGTCTCTGCCACAGCCAGGGCTTGCCAGGTGGCACAGTGGAGAGACAGCAGGGCAGGGGGGGCCCTGCGGCCACCAGACAGCTTAGGTTTGTGCCATGCCAGAGGGCTGTGGCTGGAGCCCACCAGGAAAGGGCTCCCTTCCTGCAAGGCTTGGAGGAAGCAGCTGGGAGCGGGACATGTCTCTGACACTTGTCAGGGGCCCCATCTGAGCAGCAGGTCCTGGACAGGACATCCTCCTCCGTGTAACCCAGCCATCACCAGGGGACAGCTGTCCTGCAGGGCCACAGCAGAGAGCAGCCTCCCCTCACCCTCGGGGCACGGCCGGTGGGGATAGCTGAGCATGATGTCCTGTCTGTGGGGACTGGCTCCTGCCTGTTCCACATGGACAAAGATCTCAGCAGCACGTGTGCAGGAACGGGAAGGATGGAACACAACTGGGGCACAGTGACTTCATCCTGTGCCATCTAACCATCGCCTCATCACACCTGGCTGGCGACCGCTGGGGCTGCAGGCAGGACCTAGAGCATTCCTGGTTCCTTCCCGGCTGCCTGGGGAAGGAAGAGTCTGTGACAGCATCCCGGCACCACTCCGGGATGGGACCCCTGACCGGAGGGCAGTGGCATGGTGCTCGTAAAGCAAAGCCGTGGGGTCAAAGCATTCCTGGGCCGCATTTCCCTGTGCAGACATGGCAGTGCCAGTGCTGCCAGGGCCCTCACGCTCAAAGCGCTGGCACCGCTGGCTGAGGCAGCAGGGAAAGCTGCTGGCAGCCAGAGCAGGGGGTGCCAGCCAGACTGGGCACACAGAAGGTCAAGCTGCCAGGTGCTGCCGGGGCAGGGAAGGAAGAGCCACATCCCAGTCCCACGAGCCAGGCAGCCGGGGCTCCACCAGCACGAGAGCACAGCATCCCACCAGGCACTTGGCTCTGCCGGTCACAGCTCCCCTTGCTGGAGGCCGTGCACACAGCACCCAGCTACCCCACCGGCAGCCAGCAAGCAGAGAGTGCAGGCTAGGGAGGCAGAACGACACTGATCCATCCAATGGAGACAGGCTCTTCCCCTCCAGCCCCACAAGGTCTGTTCCTGCTCACGCGCCCAACTATCACCGACTCCCCGGCAGCTGGGGATCGGGCCAGTGGGTTGCTCCCGCTGGCTCTGGGGTGGCTCAAGCATGCATGGCAGAAGGAACAGACGTTACAATGTGCCCATGACAACATAAGCCTTTTATTTCCTCCCCACCATGTTCTCATGGCAGATGAGAAACAGTCACTACAAAGTGCTGGAAAGCAAACATGGAGGACGAAGCAATGCGAGAAACACAGACGGAGCACGAGAAACAAGCCTACAGTCAGAAATGCAGCAATCTCTCCCGAGAGCAGCACCAGTACACAGAGCCTTGACACAACGACAGCTTCAGAGTCACACCCAGAGTCACACAGGCAGCCCCCTCCGCCCCGAAAGCGGACCCTCACTCTCACACCTCTGATCTTTGGGCACTGGGATACTTCAGAGCACGGTGCTCACTGGCCTCCAGAGCCCCACAGCCGACTGGGGCTCCCAGTCCAGCCCCGTTTCCTCAGCTGGGGGCCTGTGGGACCAGCCCACAGAATAGCATGGGGCACTGGGGCTTTCCCCACCATCGGCCAGCCAGCTGCAGCTCTGAACCCCCAAGGGGCCTGGAGCAGCACTGCCTGCCCTGCCACAGCCTGCAGTGGTGCTGAGCCCCCTGCCCCATGGTGAGGAAGCCAGCATTGCCTTGGTTTTGGCACCCTCCCGCTGCCAGAGTCGGGGTGGTAAGCCAGGGCCTTTCTCCTAGCTGTGCAGGTGGCTTGGCAGCTTGGTGCTGCGAGTTGGCCCCCACCGGACAGGACTCACCGTGTGTTCAAAGCCCCCAGTGACTAATTACAGCTCTGCTAGCCTGCCTCACCATGACCACAGTCATGTGCCATGATCGACTGCTGCTCAGCAGGTGCCTGGGAAGGGAGAAGGCACTTTGGTGTATCCCTGCAGGCCTTGGGAATGCTTTGGGAGCAGCTGAGGCCTCGGGAAGTTGAGCGGAGGTTTTCTGTGCTGGCTTCTCCAGAAACCCCTTGGCCCCTGCACCACCAGTGCAGGAAGGGCCATCTCCCCCGGCAGCCCACAGCGGACAGAGTCCCTGCAATCTCGGTGCAACAGAAGTGGCAGGCAGCTTCTGCCCAGCCAGGGGCTGCAGAGCCGTTGGGCAGGAGCTCAGCTAGGCCCCCTTGGTTCCCTGCAGAAGCTGTGCTGGAGGAGCCACGGGTCTCGCCGTGTGGCGTCTGTCCTGACTCAGCCAGGGCTGCTCTGCTCGGGACACAGCACAGAGCTGAGCACGGCATCCAGGACCCTTCCAAGGGGAGGGGGCGGCGGTTCACACGCACTTCTTCCACGCAAACCCACTTTTATTACATCAAAGCACACTGTTACGCTGGCACAGAGCTCTCCTCAGGGCTGCGGCTTCACACAGCAGCTCGACAGGTACTGGATCAAGCGCACAAGAGGTCCCCAGCGCAGCTTACCTCTGCCCGGTGCTGGGGCTCTGGCGCTGCCTTTCTGAAGACTCTGGCTCACAGCGGCCGGACCCGAGGGCCTGCTGCAGCTGAAGGTGAAGCTGGGGGAGGCTTTGATCTGCGGCGAGTCCTGCTGGCTGCTGCCGCTCCCGCTGGTGCCGTTGCTGAAGCTCCTCATGCGGGACAGGGCGTTATCGGAGGCTGAGGTGGGAAGCCCGCTGGAATGGGATGAGAAAGAGGAGGCTCAGCCTGGCTCTGTGGAGAGGGGGTCCCCCCCACCGGCCACCTCTGTGCACCCCCATTCCTTCCCAGCCGGCTCTCCGCCGCTCCTGCCGAGCAGGTTTGTCGTCTCCAGCCCAGGCACTGAGCGTTAGGCTGCTGATGCCGCTGATACACCATCTCTGTCAGACCCCCGGACTTTTCCCCAGCCGTTGGCAGGCGGCGGGGGACAGGAACAGAGCCCATGTCACAAGGGGATGTCCCTCAGCAGCAGCAGACCCCAGTCCCCCACGCTGTACATCGCTGTCCTGGCAGCCTCGGTGCAGCAGCATGGTTTCAGAGTTCCCACTCCCTCACCCCCAGTCCCAAATCCATCCCAGTCCAGCGCCGGACCAGGCTGGGGAGGGGGAGAAACAGAAGAGATGCTGGTTCTCTCTGCGGACAGATAACCACTTCCCAGGTTACTGGGGCAGGTAAATCCCAAACAGCTTCACCCTGCAAGGTTGCGTGCCCCTCTGGCCTGCCGATGACTCAGAGCTGAGGGATACCCTTCACAAAGCAAACTCTGCAGGGACAAGCACGGGCCCCAACAAGGTGGGAAAGCAAGCAAATAAATGTTGGCTTCATTAGCTGCAGGGTAACTCACTTGGAGTACATTTATCATCTCTAATTGGCGTTATCCTGCAGTTCTTGAACACTCAACCCGGCAGGCGCTTACGTGGAGCTCCTGGGGGGGGTCCTGGCACCTCCTCTCCTCCGTGGGCCCCCGCCTGTGCCCTTCATGCCCCGCACGTGCTTCAGCATCCAGGCTCGCAGGTTGCTGAGGCAGCTATGCTCTGACAGGACGATCCGGGGCCAGGGATTGCACTCTGCCATGTCCAGTGCTGCCACAGCCAAGGCTCTCCCGACCTGCAAGAGGCAACTGGTGAGAAAGACCTTGAGAAAGAGCAGCAACTCTCTAGGACTTGAGGCAGAAAAAACAAAGGAAGAAAAGAAAACCCAACCCCAAATTCCAGACAACCCCCCTGAGCTCATTTCATCTCCATTACAGACTCCGATCGAGCTCCCTGGTGGGAGGAGTGTTGCCGTGGGAAGTCTCTAGGCGCACAGCATGGACGCAGGGCCAGGGCGAGTCAGGCACCCACAGCCACCAGGACCTGCTGCCTCTCGCTGCAGGCATTAGACAAGCAGGCAGCCCTACACTCAGCAGGGAGGGACCAGGGACCACATGTGTCAGCAGTGGTGTGAGATGCGCAGGGACAACCCTGGGATGCCCCAGAGGCTGAGGGCAGAAGTCTCCAGTCCAGCCAGGGGACAAAGCATTTTGGGGCTGGGGCTAGTGGCGGGGGCTGTCACAGACGGCCCCGCAGGCTGGTGTGGGCTGGGACGTACCGACAGGTTACGGCACTGACACTGAGAACACCCTGTCTCTCACACAGCTCTCCAAATCCGCACCACGGACCAGCACAGGAGTTGCGCTGTTTTCATGGGGACATACAAGTGCAGAAGCAGGAGAGAACGTGAGAGTTTCTTCCTGGGAGGTGAAAGTCCTGCCTGCAGCACTCAGGGCAGGGAAGGGCTGCGCACACCCAGCCGCTCTGCCGCTGGGCTTCCCCTTACCTGCTCAAACAGCTCCACGGTGTATTTGGAGGGGAAGGCAGGAAGGGGCGGCGGGCTGGCCCTCCCATTGTCATGGCAGGCCACGGGGATGCTGTTCACCGAGCGCCCTGTGTTGTAGTTGCATTCCAGCGTGTAGCTGTGAAGCACAAGGAAGCCCACGTTACCCAATGGATCCACCACTGCCCGAGCACAGCAGCACTACTGCTGCCTCTTAGAAGACACTCTGTCCCCCAACCCTGGGAGGGAAGGCTCCCCAGGGGAGTCTGGAGAGAAGACGTGGCTCCTGCCATTGAGCCGCAGCTCTTGCTGCAACCTGCTTCACGTGCACTGCATTTTCTCGTCCGCTGAGGTAGGAATAAAGGAGGTAAAAAAAGCAACAGTTGGCCATCAGGTGGAAGTCAGAGGTGTGCTGAGGACAGGAGAGGCACCTGTGTCACAGGTCAATGAACCGGACTCTGAAATCAATGCCAAAGAAAGGACTGGCTAAGGGGCAGCTGGAGAGCAGGAGCAGGAGTGGCCAGCTATTGCTGAGCACCGATCTCCCAAAGTGCCAGTGTACCCACCTCTTACCTTAAATCAACAGTCGAGGCACCCAGAGCTGCTAGGGACACCCCAACTGCTTTTCAGGGTGAAGCGACTACCAAAAGATGTTCTCTGATTATCCTAAAAGGGTCTGCAGTCATCCCTGGTGAGTTCATGCTTAAGGACAGGGCAAGAGGTTCACAAAGGGCACAGGAGAATGGGTGGCACGTCGTTCCCCAGGAGCAAAGCCTCAAGCTGTACTGATTTTCTGGCAATGAGACACTGGACCATTGATGTGGCACAGACTGCATGACTTCAGGGAAGGGGCAAGAGAGTCACAGGGCCATCTTCGTGTCTCTCTACTTCCAGGGAAAACCCAGTGAGAAGTCACTGGGACAGAGCGGTGGGTGCAACACTGAAGGTCTGCGCCGCCGAGCCCTGTGCGGAGGAGCAGCCTGGTGTGCTGCCAGCAGAGCCGGGAGTGTGCAGTGGAAAGGAGATCAGTGGTGGAGGAGGGGATGGAGGTGCGGGCTCGGACGTGCTGCACAGCCAATGCGTGGAGCTGAGGGATTTGCAAAAACACATATGGCCAGGATGCGTATCCTGATAGTTTGCAAACCGATAGCGGGAGTGTGTGTAACGAGCACGGGGAAGTGGGAACTCTCAGAGGAAACCCAATAAAACTGGCAAAGCCGAAGCCTTGTAGGGAGACTGGTGTGAGGGAGGTGTTAAATGGCTCAGCTGCAGGGGCATCCCCCACAGCCTGTCGACAAGAGAAACTTGCCTTCATCTGCCGCAGTGTGCCGATGCTGTCCTGGCACCCACAGGGCTAACCACCACGGCAGCTCAGTGGGCTCCAGAAGGCAGAGGGGATCACCCTCTCTCCAGCCACTGGTTCCCAGGCTATCACCGTGGGGCCAGGGGCCCTTCCCTGTGTGCACCCCCCAAGCTGCGGAAGGGCTGGAGAAGGGGCCCCAGATCACCCCTCTCCAGAGACAGAGGGTCCTGTAGCCCAGCACAGCCCCCTCCTCGCTTGCTCCCAGCCCTGCACTGCCCACTCCACGCCCCAGCAGCTTGGTGCTGGCACTTTGCAGACAGAGCAGGGAGGGAGGGGGGACTAACAGACAGACTGACAGCCTTCCCTGGCTGCCAGGGCAAGGTGCCATGCAGGGAGCAAGGCAGGAGCTCAGCTCAGGGGGCCAGAGCAGGGCTGAGCCTCGTTAAACTGAAATAGCAAAAGATTGGTGCCCTGGAGCCACGATACTACAGTGATGTCAACCTTGCCTATTAACAACAACAATGACCAATTTTCTTTAAAAAATGCCAGATCCTGAATACATGTCTGGTTGGAGAGTTGGACTTTGTCCAGGCTGACATTGCCAGCTGGCTGAGACTTACCAATCTCCCCCTGGGTGGGAGCCAGAAAGTAGAAAGCACACACCAACCTCCCGAGGAACTTGCCGCACACTTCCAGCACTGCAGCACAGTCAAGAGGTGCCTCATCTCCTCACCAACCCAATGGGATGCCTCCTGCCCGGGGGGGGCTATTCTAACACGGGCATTGGGGGTGGGCACTGCTGGACCTCATACTTACAAAGAAAAACTGATTGGGGGTGTGCAGGTCAGGAGCAGCCTTGGCTGTGGTGACCATGTAACGCTGGACCTCAGTAGCCTGAGAGAAAGGAACAAGGTAAGAAGCAGGATCACAGCCCTGGACGTCGGGAGAGCAGATTTTGCCTTTTCAGGGATCTCCTTGGAAGAGTCCCCAGGGACAGGGCCCTGGTGAGGAGAGGGGGCCAGAAGAGCCGATTCATTTTCAGGGCTCACCTCTTCCGACTCCAGAACAGCCCACGCAGATAGGTGGGAAGTCAAGCAAAGGCGTCAGGAGGCCTGCGTGGATGAACACAGAGCTCCCGATTGGACTTGGATAAAAAAAAAAGGAATTGCACAAGAGTTGGAAGAAGGGAGAGGTGACCTGGGAGGGACACAGATGCTGTCTGAATGGGCAGCGATGGGGCTACGAAAGCCAAAGCCCACCTAGAACTGAATCTGTTGAGGGATGAGAAGGGCTACAAGGCAGCTTCTAGAGGTGCATCAGTAGCAGAAGGAAGACAAGGGAGAGTGTGAGCCAGCTGCTGACTGGAACGGGGGCCAAGGTACTCCATGCCTTCTTCACCTCAAGTCATCACTGGCGAGCAGCTCAGCACACCTGCACAGCTGGGACACCACAGGTCCGTGGGACCCGGCAGGACACCCTTGCACGTCCCAAGGGAGGCGGCTGACATCCTGGTGAGGCTGCTGCCGATTATCTCAGAGAGGTCCTGGTGACCAAGGTGGGTCCCAAGGACAGGGAGAAAGCAAACGTCACCTCTGTCTTCAGAGCCAGGCACCCACAGGCTGGTCAGCCTCACCTTGATCCCCAGGAAGATGATGGAGAAAAGAGTCTTGGAGACCCAGGAAGGACAGAAGGTGTCTGGGACCAGTCAGCAGATTTACAAAGGGGAAATCACACATAACCACCCCAGCAGCCTTTGATGATGTAATGGCCAGCTCCGAGGCCGAGGGAGAGCCGTGAGCGATGGCTTATGGCTTTGGACACTGTCTCCCACCCCACCCTTGCCTGCGAGCAGATGAAGGACAGGCAATGCCAGGGGATGGGGAGGTGGCCTGGACGCTGGCTGATGCGCCTGGCTCAGAGCCCAGCTGGAGTCCCAGCACTGGCAGTGTGCCCCCGGGTCAGTACCGGATATCAGGATGCTGAGCCCCTTCACCGGTGCCCGAGGTGCCAAGGCAGCATGTGCCCCCAGCAAGGCTGCAGAGGATGCAGAGCTGGGGTTGATGCTCCAGCAGGTCGTGCTGCCCTGGGGAGGGACTCACCAGGCTAGAGGAGGGGGCAGGCAGGGACCTCCCCACTTTCCCACGGGGAAAGGCAAAGTCCTGCTGCAGGGAGGAATAACCCTGGGGCCAGCTGGGGGAGAGCAGCTCCACAGAGACAGACCTGGGCGTCCCGCTGGGCACCGAGTTTTGTAAACTGACCCCAAGGACACTAATTGGGGTCTGCCCTTCTTCCAGTTTCTCTGTTTGCTGTCTTACTGTGTTCTTTATTCCAAGCTTTGACCTCTCTCCACCCTCAGCATTTTCAAGGTGGGGGAAAAAAACCTAATGGCTTTTAAGGTACCTGATGAATACCTGCACACGGCACCCGGTTACTCTGTGTGTGTCTGTTACACAATGTGACGTGTGCTAGAAATTCACCTGTGCTCAGCAGGGTTGAGAAAAAATATAAAAGAAATCATCTCTTAAGTATTGCTTCTATCCCCCAGAAAGTGCTGGAGCCCTCCAGATCACTGGAGGGTGTTGGGGAATTACTTCCTGATATGGGTCTACGGGTGCTGGATGGGCCACCCAGGGGTGATGCACAGCTGGATCATGGACAAGGAGGAACTTGTCAGCTGGGGATGTGATAATAAACATCAGCCTTGTCTGTAGTGACTGTGAAATAGTGGAGTTCATGATCCCGAAGGGAGGAGAGCAGCAGAGCAGACTCTGGGCCTCAGAAGAGCAGATTTCAGCTAATTCAGTGCACCAGTAAGGCAGATCCCATTGGAGACAGTTCTGAAGGACAAAGGAGCTTAGGAAAGGTGGCAGTTTTTTGAGGACAGCATCCTCCAATTGCAGGAATGGTCCATCCCGGTACTCAGTGAGATGCACAGATATGCCAGGAGATCAGCTGGCTGATAGTGAACTTGCGATGGAGCTCCAGTGCAGAAAGCAGCGGGTGGGGTGGGAGGATCGCTCTGCCTGGAGATGAGGCTCCAGGAGGAAAACCACCAGAAATGGACAATAATCAAGTTGGGTCATGTTTCTCAGGAGAACCCCATGTGAGCCCATGGCCCCTGAGGGGCAGCACCCAAGGGTGCCGAGGGGCTGCCGAGGTCCTTGTGGGGCTCCTCTCAGTCATCTCTGGAAGATGACAGGGAGTGGGGGGTGGTTCCTGATGGGTGGAGAAAGGCAAATGTTGCATCTCTTGTCACAAAAGACTAGCCAGGGACGAAGTGGCCGGTCAGCCTCCCCTTGGTCCCTGTGAAATCACCGAGTGAGTGCTCCCAGACCACGTTTCCAGAGGCAGGAAGGAGAAGAGGGTGACTGGGAGCTGCCAGCTAGGATTGCTTGCATCTCTCTGACTGCTCAGAGACAGTTCATCTTGCTAACACCACAGAAAACCAGCAAGTCTCCCTCCCCATCCGACATGCCCGTACAGTACCGCGCAGCACGGGCACCGAGAGCACTCCAGACACCAGCAGAACCCCCACTGTGTTTCGGGATGTCGCTGTTGGATTAACCATGGGCCGTTCCCTGCCAGCCACAGCAAATGGGCACAGAGCAAGCTACAACAGGAACCTGAGCCCAAAAAACTCGTGTATTTGTTACTGCAGGGTTGGTTTTAGCCAAATCAGCAGGCTCTCTGACCCAGCCCTGTGGCCAGGCGCAGAGAAGCAACAGAGCGCACAGCAAGTGCTGAGGAAATGGGGGAGAGAAAGGAGCCAAGGGTGCCACCATCGCTGCCAGCAGCCTGGTCCTACACCAGCCTAAGCCAGCAAAATGAAACTGCACCCACAGAGAGCAGCTGTTCACAGGAGAAGGGGTGCAGAGGTTTCTGGGGGAAGTCCAGGGCTGGTAGGAAGCCTGGTGCTGCTCCCACATTTCCTCAAACCACAGATTCCTGTGGAATGCAGCATCTTCTAAAGAAGCATTACACACTTCTTGCACTTTTTCCTCAGCATCTGCATCTGGCCACCACTGGGGCCAGAAGAGGGTAAGACAGGCTGTTGGGCTGATTGCTTCAGCCGTTTTTATGTTCCCAGCAACCACAACAAACAGGCCAAAAATATCCCACCCCTTGTTGGAGAGGCACATGTGGCTGCTACGGGTCACACGAATATCCTCAACCCACAGAATCACAGATTGCTTGAGACTGGAATCTTGCATGGCAATCTTGCATGCAAGGTCTAGGGAAGCTGAGCCCATTACAACTAAACAGGTTTTAATTACAGCTCATTACAAATATCAACATCTGGGAAAGAGGTGAATTCCTCCTGGAAGACGGTGCACAAGCAGCTCTACAACAGCGAGGACAAGAAGCCAGAGCAGCTGCAGGAGGGATGTGAAGGGACAGGAGATACAAGAGGAAAAGGAGTCAAACGCGGCAGTAAACTGGCACAGCTGGGTCCTGGCCTCTGCCTACACCGAGCACCTAACACTCCTCTTGGCCAGTTCCAACCCCACCAGAGAGCCGCACAGGGCACAGCTGCCCCCACAGAAGTGGTTTCAACTTTCCTTAACATGCTGCCTCCAGCAAGACCACCCCCTTCCAGGACAGAGGGGAACTGGGCCAGATCAGCTGGCATGGACATTTAGCAAGTGAGCAGAGGTTTGCCTACCTGTGGATGATCCCCAAGGCTTTGTAGATGGCCACTCGCCCGCTGCCCTCCTTCGACTGCCCATCCCGTTTGTCTTTGGCGTACATGTTCTTCTCCGAGAAGTTACAGCCCATGAAGTCAAAGTGAGGTGAGTTCAGGGAGATGAGTTTGGGGAACAACATGTTCTCCACCTGCAGTGTACAGAGAGGAACACGGGTGACTTTGAGGAGAGCCGTTGGCTGTTTGTCCTGCTCCAGCACTACCAGTGCCAAGCTCTGGGATGCACTGGGCTGTTGGCTGGGCCCACCCTGCTCAATTCCAGAGTCTCACACGCTCCAGCCCTGCCTGGGGGATGCTGCCCACCCCTGCCTGCCCCCTGCCCACCCCCGGCCCATCCCCAGCAGGGAGAGGCAGCAGCTGGGCTCTCCTGACAGCCTGCTCATGGAGGCAGAGAGGAGGGAGCCCAGCGGCATAGCTCTCCCCCACCCTCTCGTCCCTTAGGAGAAGGGGTGTAAGCTCTTCTGTCCTCCCCACGCCAGCTGCCAGGGAGAAAGCTGAGACCTGCTGCAGCTGCCCCGGTCACAGGCCCTGGGAGGGGAAAGGGAGAGCAAACCCCACCAAGCACCAAAAGCAAGGAGGGCAGTCAGCTCTGCACCCCAGCCCCTGCCTTGACAGGGTGTGACAGGGACGTGCCACCCCCTCTCCCAGCAGTGGGAGGGAGCGTTTGGGACCCTGGAGATGGGGCAGAGCTGTGAGGGTCCCAGCCTGCTCCAGCACCTCTGTACTCCTACCCCCTGCCCTCACCTGATCATTTTCATCACTGAAACTGTTGCCGTACATGAAGCAGCCGCGCTTGGAGGCATGCCCATGGAGATCGACATAGTAGGCCAGCCCACTGTCCTGGGGCAGGATGGTTTCGGGGAGAGGTGCTGGTGGAGGCCTCCTGGCTTCCTCCTCACAGTGCTCCGCGGTGTGGCTTGAAGGGAGGATCCAGACAGCTTGGTCCTTGCCGCCCAGTCCTTGCAGCTCGGTGGCAGGTGCTCCCGAGAGCCGGGGTTCCTGAGAAGGGCTGAAGTATGTGCTGGCACGCCAGGTGCTGGGTGAGTTGCGGAGGTTATTGGCTTTCTCCAGCTCTGACAGGGCTGCGTCCGGGGATGGGGTGCTGCTGCAGATGGAAAGGTTGGAAGATTTTGTGCTTAATGAGCTGGTGCTGAGTGGGGAGACGTATGTCCTCCAGTCAGGAGAGCCCGGCAGGACGCGGCTGTGAACGTGGTGGTAGAGGAGGACAGCTTTGGCCCCATACACTGCAGGGTGCAGCTCGGCGTCGGGGTTGAGATACTGGCGGTTCAGATTTACCCCACGGGAGTCAGTTCTATGGAGAGAGCAGAGGAGATGTGAGGTCCTTTGCACAATGCCATCCATTCTGCAAAGGCAGATCTGACCTTAACTCATAACGGCCGAGGCTTTGGGCTCTATCCTGGAGCACAATTGGCCAAACCATCCCCTCACAGGCAATGGACTCTACCCCAAAACGGCTGAGAACCTCTCTCCTAGTGTGGCACTTGCCTCAGCAAGGCAGAGCCCTGAGTGATCTCCCTCCCTCCTCCCTGAACCTGGTCCAGGGAGAGCAAGGACAGGACAACATCTGAGTGCCTCAAATGCGCAGGGCAGCATTGCTCGCCCAAGCCAGAAAGCCCTGATCCAGGAGATGTCCTATGCAGGAAACAGCAGCCCCAAGCCCTTGCCACAGATCCCGGGGAGTAGCAGGGAGAAGTTGCTGTAGCCTGCAGGCCTTGGCTTATTTTACTGACGCAGAATCTTGGGATTGTTCTTCCCAGCCATCACAAAATGCACAACAGACTCCAAACCAGGAGAGAACAGCTCAGCCTGGACCCCAGCAAAGCTGCACCTGCAACCTGGGCTCACTCACCGATAGTGGCCCCGCACCACCCCGTCAGGGTTCAGCATAGGAATGAGCTTAAAGACGAACATCCGCCGCAGCATCTGGGCACGAGGGTCCTCCTCCCGCAGGATGAAGTCCAGAAAGCCGTTGAAGACAAAGCTGGAGGGTGTTTCCCCCGGGTGGACTCTGCTGCTCAGGAAAAACACCTGAGGGCAAAAAGACAGGGACAATGGGCAGGTTCCTGCCTGCCCCAAGATGCTGCAATGGCTTAGCTGAGGGGCCAAGCGCTCCGGGGGGCTCCCCCCTCTGCACCACAGCCAGGCACCATGCTGCCCAACATGCAGCTAAGGTCTTTATGTGGAGCAGACAACTAGGTACTGGGTGCAGCAACACAACAGTTTTCAGTGGTTTCTTTGCCCAGTGCCTCCCCCATGTCCTACTTGGAATAAGGTTGCTTATCCCTGTGTGAGACTAAAGGGACAGAAGCCCTGCAGCCTGCTACCAAGAGAAACCAGAGCATGGGCGGCACAGGAGCAGAGATGCAGAAGCGCCTCAGGGAAAAGCCCCAAGCGATCCCACAGAGCGGGAATGAGCTCGAATGCAACGACAACATAAAGCACCTCCTAAAAAACCCTTCTCTTGGTGGGAGCTTCTCAGAAAGAGATGCACGTGTGGTGCAACCCAGCTGCCCATCCCAGCTCTGGCCACAGAAGGAGCTCCCTGCCCATCCCTGTTCCCAGCAGGCAGGGCCCACCTACTGCAGCAGGGGCTGACACCCCAAATACAGCCCTTCCATCAGTTTCTTCACAGCTTAACAGAACAACAGTGTTAAAAGGACAGAACAAAACTCCTAGGAAATGAGACCCTAATTTTTGCCCTGAGGAACAGGTGTGTGGTGCTACCAGAGGGCATTTCAAGGTGCTAAGTAGATGCACTAGGGCTCCTGGCAGGCAACCAGTTCCCACACCTCGATGCAGGATCTCACAGACTCTCTACTCCCCATGCTCCAGCCCTCCAGGACATGACACTTTTCAAGTCACAGATGCGAGGGTGGCAGTAAGGCGCCGACACACAGGCCACCACACACTGCTGACCATGCTCGCTGTCCCCAACACAGCCCCAAAGCCGGTGGCGGCAGCTCACCCTCTTCCCTGCAAAGCGGCGTGGCCGGGGAGTGGTCGTGTCTGGGAAGAGTTTGTCCAGCCGGGGCTCCCGTTTCTCCAGCATGCCGTGGCACGAGGTGACGGTGAGCAGGTCCACTCGCAGCTTGTCCAGGGAGTGGCAGAGCAGCTCCCGGTGGTAATAGACAGAGTCGAGGGAGCTGCAGAGCAAGGAGAAACACTCAGCCAGCCTGCCCCAGTCAGCTGGGAAGGCACGGGTCGGAGCCTTCCCCACCAGGGAAGAAAGCAGCTTGGCTGGCGCAGCTGCCATCCCAGCTGAGCATGCCGCTGGGCTGGGGACTGAGGGACAGGGCGCGGAGCCTTGCCGTGGGCAGCTGTGGGAGATGCCTTCAAGGAGCGAAGGGGGCTCCCAGCTGGGCAGGGGACACTCTCCGCACCTACAGCCCTGAGCTCTGCCTCTAGCTGCTTGTCCAGGACGGTGTCCCTGCTCACTCTGCTCCCCAGGAGTTCAACAGCCCTAGCCTGACCAAAACTGCCAAACCCTCTCCTGCTGCCTGCAGGCACCCACGGCTGAGCTGGTCACTGCCAGCTCCCCTCGGAGTCCACCAGGATCACGAGGAGGATTCCTTTGGAGGAAAAAGTGGTGGTTCAGGGCCTGGGGTCATGCTGCCTGGCCCCTTCCATGGCTGCGGAGAGCAGTAGGAGAGTGGCTCTTGCACAGCCAGACCCAGCAGAGGTACCCGTGGCCGTCAGGTCATCCCACCGTGGCAGCACAAGACTACTCTGGCGGGGAAATAAACCCTGGCTGGCAAGAGGGGCTGGCCACCTCCAAGGGTGTCAGCTGGGATGGGCAGGGGAGGCAACAGCCCCCTGTCCTTTGGGAGCCCACCGTGGCCAAGGCAGCACCCAGCAGCAGTGAGGTGTGTGCAGGGTCACCAACAGCCTGGGCACCAGACAGCCTGCCGGGTGCTGCTGCAGGACCAGCCTCCGGCCTCAGGCGTTCGATGTCATGATTGTGTGTGACCCACCTGCGCGGCGTGGAGATCCCTCCTTGCCCTGCTGATGGCCCCACCCAGGCCCCCGGCAGTTCCCACTGTGCCGAGGGAGCCGGGGCCTCCTGCGGGATGGTTCGGTTGGGACCACCCAGCCCTGCCGTGATCCCGAGGGGCTCAGGGGCCTTGCATCAGTAGGTGAGTTTGACCCATAGAGACTATGATATTGCCATTAGAGTCTTACCAACTGACTGCCAGATTTTGAAATTCTTATAGTTCTCTGTTGCATGACAATTTAAGAACAAACCCTTTTCAATAAGCCATTGCTCAGCCCTTGTCTAAGAAAAGGTATTTACGATCCCAGCCTGGTGGCACGGAAACTCTCTGGGGCCAGGAGGGGCTGCAGGGCAGTTATCTGCAGAGGCACCTGAAGACTGACTCTGTCCTCCTCAGCCGGGCGTTAAGTTCTCCTCTGACTTTCAAGAGAAATTCTTGAGATCAGAGGAGCTTCCTAGCGCCATCCACAAAGAGCCCGGCGCTGAGGCTGGCTCTTGGCAGGGAGATCTCCCTCTGCAACAGCAGTTGCAGAGGAAGGGAGCAGTGGGAGAGAGATGCCCGGACATTCCTGCAGCCAGGAGGTGGAAAGCAAATGAGGTCTTGGCTTCCAAGAACCCCCTCTCCTTAAACCAAGGGCTGCAGCTCTGTTATAGCCCCTCCTCAAGCCTCTTCTGCCTGATGGGAACCTGCCCTTAGGAATGCCAGAGGGATCTGGTCTGAAGCAATAAAGGCCGCTCTGGAAGCCCCTCGGAAGCACGTGCTTAGGAGCTTGGGGGGAGCTGCTGCAGCTGCCCCTGCAGAGCTAGGGCCCAGAGGAGCAAGCATCAGGCAACTACCGGGGGGCAGTGGGGGGCACAAAGACACATACCCCCCTCCACCTTCTACCCCACTGCAGGAAGAGCTGAACAACACTGCACTTCCACAGCAGGGGCAAAGCCAAGCGGGCGAGGGCTGGGAATGGGGTGGGAGGGTGCGCACCTGCTGGGAGACATGTGCCTGCACTCCTGGAAGCGGCCATCCAGCTGTGCCAGCATCTCCTGGCACTCCGTGTAGGAGAAGGGGTAGCAGAAGGCAAAGTAGGTGGTGGCACCACGGTGCTCCAGGAAGCGGTGCACGAAGGACAGCACAAACTGCGTCTCCACCATCTGGGACAGACACAAAGCAGAGGCTGAGCAAAGGGACGGCCCGAGAAGCAGCCAGCTGAGGGCACGCAGAGCCACCTCCCGGGCACAGGCCAGGCAGCCATGGCCACCACAGGCCCCTGCGGTTCTCCTCCAGCACTGCCACGCCAGTTCTCTGGTGTATCAGGTGGTACCTGCAGCCGCTTGCCCTTCTCTAACTGCATGGGAATCAAAGCTGCGCTCCCTGCAGATCCCAGCCCGCTTCGCTCAGATCCCTGAAACATCACGCTCTTTCCTACAAAGCCTTTGGTTCCCTGCTTGCCCTGCCACACAGCACTCGGGTCTCTGGAGCAGTGCCAAAGCCTCGGTGTATGCCTGGCTCTGGGTCAGAGCTGTCTGGGAAACCCAGGGGTTTCCTTCTAGTTCTCATGCCCACCCACCAGCACTCTGAGACAGAACAATAATTACTCTATTTCAGCACACTTCACAAAGTTAACGAGCGCTGCAAAGCTCAGGTGTATGTTGTGTCTCTCCCTGGTGCTAGCATGGGCCAAATCAAGCATCATCTTGTCCTATGTCAGGGGATGGGAGATTCTCTCTGGCCCCTGTTCCGTGGGGCAGAAGGGGGGGGGGCATGCTGGGGGGCTTGCGGCCTCCCCACAGCAGTATGCACAGAGCAAGGACAACCCAGAGCACCTGCAAGTGACTCTCCCCCAGGCAGCTCCTACCCAGACCGAAGACAGAAAATGCCAGGACCAGCAAACTCCTGTTTGAGGCTCAAACAGCTTAGTGGGGGTGTGAGAGTCAACCTGCTGCTATGGCTCTTCCTGCTGGCTTCGGTTCCCTGGGGTCTCATCCTACTGCCCTGTGGCCAGCACCGCTCCCCTCGCAGGGGCATGAGCAACCTGAGGTCGTGTGGCTTGCCACAAAGAGCCATTTACTAGCCACTCCAACGACTGATGAACAGGAAGGGAAGCACCAGGTGTGCTTTGAGAGCAGTTCTGTGGCTACCCCTATCATGCAACAGGGAAATCACCCAGCAAAAGCCCACGCCCCAGCCAGAGCTGGCCAGCAGAGAAGAGAGCTACTGGGTCGTCTGCTCCCGAGTGCTCAGCCGAGGGAAGAGGCTTTATCACTAACCCCCCCCGCCCTCTCCCCTGCGGCTGCCAAAGTACAAACCAGCCACTCACCTGCCCCATCCTGCCCTGCCCCGCAAGGCTGGAGATCACCCCGGCCTGGTAAGTGAGGGGTGTTTGTGCCCCAGAGCTGCCCCCCCAACCCTGAACAAAGGGTCCTCCTCTCCCTACCTGTTACTGCCCTTCAGCCGAGGCCCCCCCACCCCCGGCAGAAGCCCCCATCCCCGGTGCCCGTACCTCGAAGCTGGGCCGCTCGCGGATGCGCTCCCAGCGGGGCCGCACGGGCAGGGTCCGCACGAAGGGGGACATGCCCTGGGAGTACAGCCGGCTCTGCTTGTTCATGTTCAGGATGTGCAGCTTGATCAGCTTCCCCGGAGCACCCCCCCGCACGCTGAAGTAGAACCAGGACCTGGGGAGGGACCGAAGCGCCGGGTCAGCCCCTGAGCCCACCGGTCCCCCCTCTCCCCAGGCCACCCCCGACCTCGCCGGCCCCGCCAGCTTGTCAGATCCTGGGGCTGGGGGAACAGACCCTATGAGCCTCCCCACAGGGTATCCCTGACCCTGCTAGCTACCCCCCAGCCCCTCGACCCCGCCGGCCACCCCCCGCGCCGTACCGTTACCTGTTGCCGTTCTCATACTCGGTCTGGGCACAGTCGGGCCGCGTCCAGACGTTGAACTCGTAGTCAGCGGCGGGGAGAGCGGCACCCCAGGCCGCGGGGCCGCCGCCGCCGCCGCCCCCCGCCCCGGGCGGTTCTACCTGCTCTACGTGTGCCAGGTTGCCCGAGTCGAAGCGGGAGCTGAAGAGCAGCCCGCCGCAACGGATCTCCATGGCTGTCGGGCCGCCGCGGCCCCGCTCATCTCACCGGCCCGGCCCGGCCCGCCACGCCGCTTAGCAACAACAACGCGCACGCCCATTGGCCCACCGCTCCCTAGCAACGTACCCGCCCGTTGGACGGCGCCTCGGCAACGAGAGCCCTAGCGCGGTTAGGGCCGCGCCCCCATCTGACCACGCCCCCACCAAAGCTGACCACGCCCCGTTTACCGCACCCTTCGCCGGGCTACGCGCGCGCCGCTGCGTGCACATATTACGTCAAAACACACGAATGGATAACCATGTACGCACACACTCGTGTGTGTGTCGTCACACCTCCAGCCCTCGCCGCGCCAGACAAAACTGGAGGATGCAGGTATCGATCCCCCTGACTCTCGCATGCTAAGCGAGCGCTCTACCATCTGAGCTAATCCCCCCCCCCCCCGCCGCTCCGCTTGCCGCCAGCGACCCCCCTACACCGGCCCGGGACGCAGAGGGAGAGGGGGGGCCCCCGGGACCAGAGGGGGATCTACCCCGGCCCAGCTCCATTGTAGGAGTGCAGGCAGCTGCCTGCGCAGGCAACACAGCCCTGGAGGGGGCATGGGGTGCTTATCAGCAACGGAAATTATGGCAATTATAGCGGTTCCCCCCCACCCCAAATGGTTCTGCATAGCCCCCCACCCCACAGGCACCTTTAGTAAGAAGGAACAAAAAGCACTAATTAAAAATAAAATGAAATAAAAAAATCAGTGTGGTTCATTCACCCATGGGAAGGGGGAGGGTGTGTGGGTGTGGGGCGGGGAGACATCCAGGTGTCCAACTCTGATCCTTTGATGCTTCAGAGCAGATGCACTTGCAGGCAAAAGCATGAAGGTACAGGGATCACAGATGCGGTTAAGACCTAGAGCAGGGACAGTGGAACAGGGAAAGCCAAAGCTGTGGGAAAAGCTGGACCTGTGTTTCCCAGGAAAAAACAAAACAAAACAAAAAAAACCTCCCCTGTAAGCCCCAATTTGAGCCCAAAGTCCCCATATGCATCTCCCTCGGCATCCCCATCCTGCGGCCAGCGCCAAGTTGCGCTGAAGATATTCCTCGGTGGCTGGAACATCGGGAGATGGCACAACCGTGTCCCCACTCCTCCAGAAAGCAGATCAGTGTCCAGAAATCATAGCCAAGGCCCAGTTTTTGACGGCTAGGGTTGTGTTTTGCAGGTAAATCCAAGAAGAATAGGTAAAGCTTATCAGGTGTTCTCTCATGCAGTCCCACGACACTTCTCCACTGGAAAAGCGAGGAGAACAGGTTACAGGCAGGGAACCCGCTGTCTACAGGGCAGGCAGACCTGCAGGCAGCAACAGCAACACAGCCCCAGCATTACAAGCCCAGGAGGGAAACGGGAGCCCCTCGAGCTGGCAGCGGTGCCCACTCACATGGGTGAGCGCACCCGGCCTTTAGCAGGTGCAGAATTCAGGGTGGCTGCTGGTTCTGCGGCAGAGGCACCTGCCTGCGCTGCCCACAGGGCAAACGCTGCTCCCACAGGGGTACAAGCTCTCTGGGGGACTGCAGGTCACTCACACCAGCCACAGTGCCACGTCCCAGCCCCTCTGCCCCAGCAGGATCAGGAACCACCCCCAGCCAGGACAGGGAGACTCTGCTGCTGTACTGAGGAACTGACCCCCCCCACCGGCAGCCACGGGGCAGCACTGGGCTTGGAGATCATCCCCAGGGGAAGCAGAGAAACACCGGAGCCTGCAGCACCGGGGGGCTCGAGGAGAGCAGAGATGCTCACTTGCAGGAGTCCACACAGTGCTTCCAGCCCCGCTCAAGCGCTGCGGCCACGCACTCCAGCAGTGGCAGCAGACAGCTTTGCACCAGGAAGAGCAGCAGCTCTCTGACGCACTCGGCGAAGTGCAGCAGGGAATCCGGGACCCGGGACTGGAGCTGCAGGGGCAGAGAGAGCCGGCGCAGGTTTAACACCAACCTCCCCTTCAAGTGCTGGGCTTGTGTACCCCAAGGAGCCCGATGCCTGGGTTACCCGTGAATGAGGCTCTGCCAAACCAGGCAGTCCCACTCCCTCCCCTTTCCACGCTCTCCCTCCACGGTCTGGCATCACCAAGCCCTCCCCACATTCACCGCTTGGCTTGGGCACAGCACGTCTCCACCAAACAGCACAGACACAGTACCCACGCTGCTTGCTCTGTGGGACACTAAAGTCACCCCTCTTCCACCAAACTGATGATTTTCAGGAAACTAGTGAGCTATCTTTGAGACCCCTCCCTTTTAGACCTGACAGTCATTGGTGGCAGCTGGAAGGCAGCCAGGGTGAGCAGTAGCCATGGGGGAAGAACAGCATCAGAGACGGGCTGCAGTGCCTCCCTGTCCCCAGGCCCACCAGCACCGGCAGGCTTGAGCCGATGGCCGGGGCAGCACCGACAGTGTTGTTGCCCTCCTCCTTTGGGCCTCTCCCCCCACCTCCTGCCCTTGGTGTTGCCACCTGGCAGGCACCCCCGACATGGGCTCTTCAGTCTCACAAGCCCCCACAGGCTGCGGCCACGCTGGCATTCCTCATCTCTCCAGGCAGCTGGGACATCCTTCTTACCCACTCAATGAACCAGGGCAGGCTGTCGTGGATCCAGGAGAGCAGGGCAGAACACTGCTCGCACACATACAGGGCCACCTCACCACTCTTCACCCAGAGCAGCTCCAGCTGCGGCTGCAGGACTGCTGCCACTTGGGAGCCATAGACCAGCAGGCTCCTCTCCAGCCACCTGGAAGAGAGCAAGTGCTGGCTGAGGGCAGCGCTGGCTGCCCCAGCACCACCAGTGGAGCCATGGGGGCACGTAGGTACCTGGAGCTGCTGCCACAGGCCAAGAGAAGAGAACTCAAGAGCAGAGCTGAAAGCCCTTTCAGGCAGAGCTGGAGAACACATTCCCAGCAGAGAGTGCTCCCTACAGAGATCGCTTTGTGCTGCAAGAACAGCTCCACACCCACACAGACACACATGCTGCCATCCAGCACCGCTGCCACTGACCTGTACCCTTCAAGGCAGCAGTGGGAGACCTTCTGCCAGGCTTGCTGCGAGGCCAGCAGGATGCCAGAGGAACGAAGCAGGTGAGCAGAAGAGGAGGCTGGAAGACACAAGAGCCATTCCCTGAGCAAACCTTTGGCTGGGTCTGCAGGAGCTGCGCGCTCAGTCTGTCCCCGAGGCCTCTCTCTGGGGATGCACAGCTTGAGCTTGTCTGCAAAACATCTCAGAAGATGCTCCAAGATGGGACAAAGAGGGGCAGAAACTCCCAATCAGAGAGAAAACTTGGGTTAGGGCAGCCCTGGGTGAAACCCTCGCGAGGGGACATGCAGGGGGTCTGTCTGCAGCCTGCTGAGAACATCCAGCCCAACGCAGCCCATGTACCCCCCCCAAGCACCCCCCATTTAAAGACAGACCAATGGGGCCACCGTGCTTGAGGGCGGCCAGTGACACAGACTCAGGGGTGCAGAGGGGCTTCACTCAGGAGAATGGCAAAGTTAATGTCCTGCAAGGACAAGCCTCCGCATCTCGCAGAGCCATGAACAAAGATGCCGCCTTACCCTGGAAGGAGCCGTGTGTACGGACATCGTGCAGGACGAAGCCAGCTGCGAAGACCAGGAGGACGAGCAGCAGCCGCGACCAGGGGAAGCCCCGGCCCTTCATCTTGCGCAGCAGCTCCTGGATAAGTGGGAGGATGAGGCCCCGTTGCCATGTGGCTCCCGAGGCCGGGGAGGTACCTGTGCGGCCGTGGCACTCTCCGGCAGCACGCTGCCACGCTCGCAGCTGCTCTCACCACCCACCCCCGGCTTCCCAGTGGAAACCAGTGTCATTTGCCAAGCAGCTGGTAGGATGGACAAAGGCCAGCACCATCTGTCCTCAGCGTGTCCTGCAGATGTGCCACTGCGGGGCCCACAGCCTGGCGCGTGCCGGTGGCAGGAGAGGCCAACCACAACCCCGAAATCTGGCTGCCAGCTGACACCAGGCACCACCCATCCCAGCCCTGCCCAGGGCTGACCTTGCAGGCAGCATCGCAGGTGGCCACGTCCTGGTCACTGTTGGGTCCTCTCGCCACCAGCTCCTCGTTCGTTACTTTGAATGAGCGAACCGTTTCCTGCAGCGACTGACGCACCTTGGGGAAAGCAAGAGCTGTGTCATGGCACCAAGCACCCTGAGCCGGCAGCACTGCACGCCCACACAACCCAGCACCGCAGGGGCTGCAGGAGGGAGCAGAGGGAGAGGAGACGGGAAGGGTAGAAAGACTGAGGACCTACAGGATGATCAGGCTGTGGGGACACCTCCAAGGCTCCTGCACACAGGAGCAGGAGCTGCGCTGCTTCTCTAGGGACACTGAGCCATGGCCAGCGTGACCTCCCCACTCATCACAGCTCCAGAACAGTGAGGCCTAATGGGGACTGAATCCAGAATATCTGAGTCTTGATGCAGCACGTAGAGGGAAAGGGGCTCTCCTCTCTATCAGCGAGCAGATAAATGCCCTGACTGTGGGCAGCATGTTGCCTGTTCCCAGGACAAAGTGCTGGCTCTCAAGCCTGGCAGACAGACACTCACACCAGTGGACCCAGCTGAGCTGCCAGTGTGCTGGAGCAGTGCCAGGTGGGCACAGACAGGTCCCACAGGGACCTCCTGCAGCAGCACAGGTATGTTGTCTCCCCACTCCATGCAACTCCTTTCCACAGCTCATTCCTACCTTCTTGCTGCTGCTGTCCCAGGACTCCAGCAGATGGTTCAGAAGCAAACTATGGGGGGAAAGAGAACACAGGGCTCAGTCAGGAGCTCCGAGAAGCAACTTAACACACTACTAAATGCTAGCAGGTTGGTGCTGGCCCTGCTCAGAGCAGCGGGCAGGCGGCAGGTGCAAACCGACCTGGACTGAGAGAGGTGCTTGGTGTACAGCTGCCTCCAGACGCTGAAGGTCAGGGGGTCCAGGCTCAGGCACTGGCTCATGGAGGTCAGGAGCTGGGAAGAGACCGCACACCACATCATCACACCCAATCCTGGCCCCCAGTGTGACACATGTCACTCAGTTTGGTGCATCGGACACACCGTGCCCTAGGCTGTAGGCTGGTGCAGCCGACTATCCCCCAAACCTGCCGGCTCGCTGCTCTTATCCCAGCCAGCTCCTGGGGCACCAAACTCACAGGCCCGGCATTCCCAGACCTTGGGTGTGGGCGGCAGAAACCCTGGCCCATGATCACTGTCCTTGCTTTGTGATGGCCTGCGATCACCATCCTTGCCTCATGACAGCATGTGTCTGGCCTGCTGCCGCTATGTGGGCTCTCCCCAAGCCTCCCTCCCCAGGCAGCTGGGGGACCACTGAAACCAACCCGTCCTCCAGCACCTCACAGGCCAGCTGGGCTGGGTGCTGACCTGACGCTCACCGCTTCTGGGAAGGTCCCACTCCCTCTTTTACAGGGACACACTCCCACCTGCCCATTCAGCCTCCAACACGGGGGAGCCAAGCCCGCAATGAGAGGTGGCCAGCACCCAGCCATGCCGGGGAACCTGGCCAGTGGATGGCAGAGCCCCAGCCCCCACCACAGCGGGTTGGGCAGGGAGGAACGGACCTGCTCAGCTGTCCCTCCTTGCTGGTGCACTAGGGCTGCCCTGAGCCACGCAGCGACAGGCTGGGACTGGGGGTCCCGCGGAACCAACAGCCACGGGTCCCCTGCTCAGGGCTCACCTCTTTCTTCATGCCAGGAGGGCAGTTTGGTGTAGCTCGGGAGAGGAAGGAGGGGAAGTAGGTGTGCAGCGCTGTCTCCGGCTTCGCGCCGAACGCCAGCACCTTCAAGCGAGGGTAGAGCCGCCGCAGCTGCTCCTGCAGGCTGAGGGGAGATGGCACCAGGGCTGCAGAGAGTGGTCAGCGGGGCGACCAGGCTGTTCGGCCCACAGTGCAGCCCATGCTGGGGTGTGCTGGGGGGGGTGCCAGCATACCTGGGCGGCAGCGAGTTGTTGGGCATGAAGGCAAAGTCCAGGAGGGGGAAAAAATCCTTGGGTCCGATCATACCGAAGCCTTTGGTCAGGTTTGGGTGCATCCTGCGCAGCAGAAACAAGCCCCATGAGCCGTGACAGACATGCTGGTGGACGAACGCAGCCCTGGAGGGAAGGGCCGCCCTTGCCCCGGCACTGGCAGTTTCCCTTCAGCGGGACACACTGATCAGGTACACATGGGCAGTTTCTGGCCACCACAGTCATCTGCCTTCGCTGCTACTCAGAGATGCCCTGCACAGTCAGCAGGCAGCTCCGGCACTCCAGGGGCCGTATTCCATCCCGGCAGTAGCCGGCCAGACAGGATGGATGCAGGCAGCTGCCTCCACACCCCTGGGAGAAGGCAGGCGGCCTCAGGGGCTGAGAGGAGACAGCCCCCCCCCCACCCCAGGCCACAGCAGCCAAGCAGCCCCCTGGCCCTTGGTGCTCTTGGTGTTCCCACACTCCCACTGCGGCCCCATTGCCAAAGCACACAGAGGAAAAAAAAGCAGTTTGTGTAAGCTGCTTCCAGTGACCCGAGCGAGAGGCAGCGTTGGCACCCGCTACTGGTGTCAGGCACAAGGGATCATGTGGTCTTTCTCCCCTCCCCGAGAAGCTGCAGACAACAGAGGTTTGGCAGGCCTGTGGCTGTGGTTGCTGGTAAATTAAATGTAGTCAGAGAAGAGAAACCAGATTGTGGAAAACTAATTAAATAAAGTTTCAGAAAGATCAGGATGAACTGTGAAGTTTGGCTTGATGCATCTCCATAAAGTGCCCAGCACAACCAAATGCAACATTCTTGTTACAGTGAAGTTGTAAAAAGAACCCCTTAAATAAAAGCTCTTGAACCCTTAGGAAGGGCAGTGGATGTCCCTCAGTGCTCACCACAAAACCACTCCTGACCTTTCCCATTTACGTGTCAGCTATCTGCGCTGTGCGGCACCAGACTTTATTCCACACCAGGCGCTGGAACTGCCGCAGTAACGTCCAGCTTCCTTACACCATGCTGAGGCGGCGACGCCAGAGACGGTGGCGACGCCAGAGATGGCGGCTGCCTTCACCGGCGCAAAGGCCAACAGAGCTGCCTATCCCGACCCTCAGCCAAACACCACCTCCCTTCTTGCAGGGAAAAGCTCATCTGCCTGCAATGGCTGATGCTGCAGGCACCTCTTGCTGCAGCTGGGAACCCCAACGCACCTGTGCACCGCAAGAGCTGGCAGCAATGGGGACCCTGCTCCTGTGAGTGCCATCCCTCCGGGCATGGACACCACCTGCACTCAGAGTGGAGCCGTGGTCCCCCAGGCACACTGGGCAGGCGATGAGGTGGGCAGGCACTGGAGAAGCCTGTTCCTGGCACAGGGTCACACCAGCGCTGCTGTGGCCTCGAGCTGCAGCACCAGAGCAGCCTGTCCTGCCGCCCCAGCCAGAGCCAAGGGGCAGCTCAGCTGCTCGCCTGCCCCGGGGAGGTGACCGGGGCTGGCCGGGGAAGGGCTCTGCTTCCCCTCCACCATCAGCACCTTCCCCCCCCATTTTAGGAAAGGCACCAGCAGGGCCAGAGAGGAAACCTGTGCAGAAATCCAGTGTTTCTATAGAGCCATAGTGGAACCAGCAGCCATCGAAGCACCAGAGGTGGTCAGGAGGCACTGCAAATGCTGTCTGGACACCCAACTCAACAGGCAGCCACCAAAGATCAGGGACAAACTAACCTGCATGGCAAGCCCACCGCTGCAGGCTCTCCAGGTCACACCCACCCACTCACTCGCACTCTTACACACACATGCTTAGGTTTTCTACACCAGCACAATGCAGACACAAAGTCACAGCACACCCAGCAGCCCAGGCAGGCTTTTATTCCTCTGAACGAAGATACCCTGATAATGAAAGCGAGGTGTAACTCACATCAGCAGACGGTCCAGGTAGGCAACGGCGTATGGGGAGAGAGACTTGATCCCAAGCACCGGGAGCATGACACCGAGCCACACTGCAGGAGAGAGGCAGTGGTCAGATCAGGGAGCAGGAGGGCTCCTGCCATGCCTCCACACCCCAGGCAACACCGAGCACTCCCCAGCTGCGCTGCGCGCTCCTTCCATCAGCACAAGCGCTTCTTGGGTCCGCAAGTGGCAACTGAAAAGCAGAGGAACGCTCGGGTGCCAGGACCACAGCTATATTTAAACCCAGGACAAACCATCACCTCATTCCCCCACTCAAAACGCCCAGCAGGCAAACAGACACAGACATATCCCTCAGGAAGGGCTCCAGGGCAGCCACGCTACATTGGCTGCTCTCAGAGGAATGGCAGAGCAGCACACTCCCTGTCTTTCCAGGCAGGATGGTTCCTCCTGGGATCCAGCGGTTTCCCTGTCCCTGCCAGGGGAAGATGCTCTCCAGAGACAATATGCCATAAGGACAGTTTCTATCATTGCAGAGGGGCCGCTGAGGCTGGGCACGAGATCTGAACTCACCCTTCTGTAAGCAACCTGCTTCTTGTGACATCTCCAGCTTCCCTGAAAATAATTAACCACTTCACACAGCTCTACAATGTCACCACTCTAAACATTGAGTATTTCTGCCTCTATAAACACACTTCAGCGCAAGTAGCTCCCCTTCTGCGGTGGTGACTAGTCTTTAACATATATGGCCAAGGAATGAAGGCACACATGAGGCGTAACGAGCCGTTGGGACCAGTGAGCAGCAACACGCCAGTCAGCAAACCCCGAGCCAGCCCCACCACAGCGTGGGGGACACCACCACTCAATTGGACTCAATCTTGAGGGTCTTTTCCAACCTAAATGATTCTGTGATTCTGCTCCCAAATGAGCATCTGACAGGCCTGGTATGCCCTCACTGGGAGGCACCCGCAGCAGCTGCAGACAAACCAGTTCCCAGGTGTCCCCCCGGAGCCGTTTGCCCCCGGGCCCCCCCCAAGCGCTGCAGCCCCCTCTCCAGCATTTCAGCAGTGTGAGGGCGCGTTTTGAAGCAGACCATGTGCCCGAGCGGTAACACCAGTGGGAGTGGACATGCACGGGCAGTACCGGGGGCCGCCCCCTCGGCGGGGACAGGTGCCCAGCCTGCCACTCCCGGCTCTCACCTTTCAGGCCCTCATGGAGGTCTGTGAATCCGGCCTGTCCCAGTGCCCAGAGGACGGTAAGGCATTTTGCTGGCCTGTTCTGCTGGGACCGTAACACCTCCAAGTACTGGGGTGAAGACAAGCCATGTTAGTTGAGAAGATCCTCAGCCTGTCCCACCCCAATGTTGCTGTGTCACCTCGTGGGGCCACCAGTGCCGCAGGACCACAGCAGCTCCACTGGGCCCTGGGCTGCCCAGCCTGGCAGGGAGCAGCCCCCGGCGTGGGGTAGAGCCCCTGGCCCCCCAGGAGGGACCCTCAGCACCAGGCAAGGCCAAGGAGCAGTGCTGGCTGGTGGCAGGCAGAACCCCAAACCCCAGCCCTGGGGAAGCAGAGCTGCCGGCACCACATGGTGCTGGACAGCAGCCGAGCTGCAGCCACCATCACCCTCTCGGCCACTTACTTCGAAGGAGCTGGACCCCAGAAACCCTCATTCCTGTCCCACGGCTGCCTGACCGCTGAGCACAGCCAAGGGCGGACATGTTCTGTTCCCTCTGAGAGCAGTAGAGCACAGAGCGTGCAGCAGAGAGGGAGCGCGACCTTTGGACAAGGTCTTTAAAGAAAAGACACCACAGGACACTGGTGCTTACAGCAGCTCCAGCACATCTGGGGAGGAGGGCAGATACTGGAGGTACCAGTCCCTCTGCATGGGTTACAAGCACAGGGAGGCACAAGGGCTTCATGAGTGGGACAACCCCAACAGGTCCCAAAGGGCTTCCAATTAACGGGGACAGATGTTCATTGTCCGGCTGCACTGGGGGATCGTCAGGGCGGGAGGAGGAGCAGCACCGCTGGGTTTACTGCATCTGCCAGGAAAGCGCCTGCAAACCCAGGTATCCAGCTCACCTTGCCTAGGTTCATCGTGGCGATTTTGGGCCTGTCCAGAAGCACTGCCTGGATGCAGATCCTGTACCCATGCAAAGACTCCCCTGAAAGAGAGCACAGAAGGGGCCTTCTCAGCCATGGGCCGCTTCACATGCCTCCCTCCCCCGTGATACTCCCAGAAGGCAGGGGGGGCTGACGACCCCCTCTGCACAGACCTGCCCTGTTCACTGGCTAATGAGCTCTGGGCACGAGCCCCACCACAGCAGCATGGGTCTTGCTCTCTCCTCGGCTGCCCCTGACCCATCCTCTGCCTAGGACCCCCCACTGCAGGGCTCCAGCCCACAGAAGCAGGACAGACCCCACAGACCCTCAGAAACCCACCAGCAGCTTCCTAAAGCTCCCCCCCAGCAGGAAGGCATGGTCACAGCCCCAAGTCTGGGAGCTTCCAAGGGCTCGTTTCCCCTTGTTCATGTTCAAAAGAGAGGCAGGGTTCAGGGGACCCCCGTGGTTCTCAGGTGCCGGGATGGGTGGCTTGGCCATGGCAGGGGCTGGCTGCCCCCCACCGCAGGGGCTGGCTCCCTCCAGGCCAGTCCTGCTCTCCGGCACAGTCCCACTGCTGCCACGACCCTCCCCTGGGGTGCACACGGCTTTCACGCCTGATGCACCAGCCACACCAGCCCACAACACAGTCAGGCTGATGGAAGGGCAGCGGTGGTGGCAGAAGAGGCCAGCACACCCACAGCACCAGGTGGAGCCCCTCAGTCCTCCCTGGCACAGACCGACCCCACGGTAGCTCTGCTGATAGCCAAGCATCTTCCCAAATGACGTATGAACGTGACTCCCAGAGCAAAGCAGCACCTTGGCCATTTGCTAACAACTATTTTGTGCTACTCCTCTCCCATTGTTTTTATCAGCCAGGCAGGTTTTGTGATGGAAACAAACCGCACGTGGGGTTACCGGCCATTGAGTGCAGGAAACAGCGGAGCCGGGGGCTGGGAACTGGCGGTACCTGGGTGCTGCTTCTAAAGCTGCCGGCAGCTGCTGGCATGGCAGAGGATGTATGGAAACAGGTATTTAGGGTTTGTGTCTGTACTCTGCTGAAAGCAGCAGGCTACTGCCAATGTTCAGGATGCCGCTTCTGGCTGCCCGAAGACCCAGCCAACACTGCTGGGCATCTGCGTGCTCTGCTCAGGGGGTAGAAACAGCCACCTGCTCCCCGCACGGCAGCTCAGACAGGACCCCTCACTTCGCAGGAAACACCCTTACTGCGGCACAGCAACAAAACAACTTTTACCAAGTTTCATAAGGCCAAATGGCCCCATTTTAAAAGCTACAGCAACACACGCCACAATGTGAAAGCCCTCGCAAAGGCATTTTCCACCATGCACCCTTTGGTCTGCAATTCTCCCCTTGATAGCACCATGCTGGGCTCATACCTTACACCCAGCTATGCCTGCTCTGGCTCCTCCAGCCCCAAACCTCACAGCCTCAACAGCATTTTGCATCACACCGACGAGCCACCTGGGCAGGAACAGCCCCTCATGGCACACAAGATGCACAGAAGGAGTTTTCCACTTCACTTTCTCCACAGAGGAATTCAGAAGAGCTCTTAAAACAGGCGACAAGGAGCAGCAGCATCCCCACGGTCAGAAAACCTCAGCACCAGACTGCCTTGTAGAAGAACTGCCACACTAATGGAGCACAACGGGTGTGTCGGTGCCCCAGACCTGCACCAACCGCATCTTACCTGGGGTTTTATCCAGCTCCTGTAGCATGGTATAAATACAGTGGTCGAAGAATAGCTCCAGCACACTGGATGACCTTCCCAGCAGGGTTCTGATGATGTTCTTCAGCTCCTTGCTCACGAGGCAGTACGGATAGTCTGGAGGCAACACAGGAGTAGGAAGAGTTTAGCAAGCGCCAGTTTGTGAGACTTTTAGCTGCAGCTGCAAGGAGAAGCTGACCCAGTGTGCAAGGTGGTCGCAGAGAAGCAACTTGTTCTCATACACCACACGGTCAACAAGTGGCTTCTTTCTCAGTCATTCTACATTAGATGCATCTATTTCAGCAATAAAGGATTGCTTTCTGTTAAATGTTGATACTGCAGGATGTACACAGGTGTTGAGAAGATATTCTGCTCTTTTACCCACTGCCACCCCTAGCAACAAGTGCTCAAAGCAAGTTTAGACCAACAGGTCACGGATGAAAGGGAAACCCAGCCAGAACATCCCTTTTAAAGATGAGTGCAGATACCCGCAAGTAGATTCCTGAATTCCACAATAGTAGGTACAGGTCATGGGTCCTTACAGAGAAGGGGTGACTAGGGAAAGTCTCTAATTTGCCAACTGTATACACAATTCCATTGTCTTTGTAGTCAAGGCAAGTCAACTGTAGTGATATCACAGAATCAAGCAAACAATCCCCATTTTATTTGTTGAATAAAGAACACCAGTCTTGTGCCTTTTCTATTACCAAGTTTCCTAAGACAGTTTTGGCACAGAAAAAACCAGCTGTTTGGAAGGGGGGAAAAAAACAAAGAAAAACCCAAACGTCTCAGTTTGCAGGGAACGAGCCTGGACTGTGGGACAGGCTTGAACTGATTTGTCTCAGGTGAAAACAGGAGATTTTTTTCCCTTTCACGTCTGTGACTGTTTTGGTCCTGTCTGCTCTGATGTTTCTAAAACCTGCCTCTTTAGTGAGCTGTCCTTTAACCTGCACTCTTAAGAAACCTGCACAAAAGAAACCTGGCAAAGAATAGAGCACTGAACTCCTTCAAGTCTTCCTGCTGGGACCAAGACAGTTGGACTTGATGATCTTAAGGGTCTCTTCCAACCTAAATAATTCTCTAAGATTGCCTGGGGGGGGACAGGAGGGGATCAGTCAGCGGCTTCTTCTTCCTGGGCACTGTCCCACACCACACCCTGTGCCCGTCTGCCCCATCACCCCACCGCTCAGCTCCGCGTCGTTTTAAGGACCATGCTGAGCTGGCCCAGATGCAGAGAAGCACCTGCCCCACACACCCCACGGCTCTGCACACCTCTGTGAACACAAGGCCACTCCAGAGTGAAGCTCCAGGGTGCAGCCTCCCCCCAGCAGTGGGGCAGGTTAAACACCACTGACCGTGGGGGTGCTGGCTGAGCGTGGGGTCACTCCTGGGTGCCTGCAGCTTGTAGTTGAGATAGCTGGCCAGGTCCTTCACCCAGACGGAGGGGTTCTCGGGGAACACGCTCTGGCTTTTATCCAGCTCCTTCTGCAGATCTGCCAAGTCGAGCTGGAAGTGACAGACAGACAAGTTCAACTCAGGATGTGCAGAACTACTCAAAAAGCACAGAAAGAAGCTCCTAAGGGGCTGCTGGGCACAGAGTGGAATGCTCCCCACCTTCATCCTGAGAACACTGCCCTTCCCACATGGAAACAGCCCCCCCCCAATTCACCACCTGCTAATGCAAATGGGAAACAGCATTTTGTTTTGTACTGGAAACACATTTTCTTCAGATTAGCAAAGACCACTACCGGGGAATAACAAAACCCACATGGGGAACTGCAGGCACCTGGCACCAAAGGGGCTGCAGAAAGCCCCAGAGCCAACAGAGATGTCAGAAGGACAGGCTGCACTGGCACAGCTGCAGGAATGAGCTCTTCTCCTTCCTCAGAGCCCTGCTCCACCTTCCCGTCGGCGCCGGCACGCCAGCCGCAGCTCTGCCGCTCTGTGCTCCCACATGCCCTGCGGCAAGCGTTGCCTGGGGCTAGGCGGCTCTGTGCAAACTGCCAAGGAGCACGCCGGCATCGTCAAAGGCTCGCTCTGGGCAGGAGACAGCTCAAGGCTGCTGCTCGGGGAGGATCAGCCCAGTGTTATCCCAGTGTGGCTGGGTTGTGTGAGCACCATCAGGCAACCCTGCACCCACAGTTCTCCAAGAAGAAAATAGCCAGGATCATCAAGACCTACCCAATTAACAACCTGCAACCAACAAACCACGAGTACAGAGAGCAGCTCACATCCCTTCACCTTCCTCCGCCTGTGCTATTTGTCATGAAACATGCTTATTGTCTGCTTTTAAATTCACAATTATCTTCAAGCTCGCAGGGAGAGATACCCTATCTACACTTCAGGGAATTTAGGAGATGCAGCAAGACTAACGGCTGTTTGAAGTTTTGCAGAGTCTAACATTTCAGTACACAGCGGATTTCAGCCATAGCACGTTACTAAATCTGAGTTGGTCACCTTTTGTTGCATGTTTATTTCAGCAACCATATTGAAAAGAGGAATAAGAAAAAAATAGCTGCTGCTATGTCAAAAAACGAAATGACGCTGTCAGCAAAGCTGACAGAGCAACAGTCACACAATGGCATTTGTCACTGCTGAGCTGTGCAGAGCAGTTACAGGGCAACCACGCTTCAGCCCCAGGCCGCTCTCCCTGAGGAATATCTGCCCCGACACACACAGAAGTAACACATTAATTTGATCCGAGCTGTCTCCATGTGCAAAAGCTGGATGTGGAGAATCGCTTGTGCCCAGTGGAGCGGAGGAAACCCCCCACCCCTGCCGCAGGGGAGATCAGAGGTGCTCAGGGCACGAACAAGACCCAACACTCAAGTGAAAGTGAGGAGCTGGGTGGGCAACCACTGCGGGAGAGCCCTGCCGGGCAGACGCTTTCCCAGCAGACATGTTACCTCAACAGAGAGTCAATTTGGGGTTCCCTTCTAAAATGCATCCATGCTCAGACACCACAAGAACAGGCGGGAGGAAGACAAACGAGTTCTACAGATTCATCTAAAATGCAGGGAGCGTGAGCTGCAGAAACGGCTCCCCAGGGCCTCAGCCGGTCAGACAGGGAGGGGGTTTCACCAAGGACATTTTCTCAGGATTCCTCCCAGACAGCAGACAGGGAGTGGGTGAAGAAAGAAACCAGAAATTCCCTTCCAGCCACCTCCTGCTGTTCTGTCTCCTGCCTACAGCAAAAGTACAACTTCAAGCACGAGACAGATCTCCCAGGCCAGCCTGGTGCTCGCCAAAGCACCGAGCACCATCTGTTCTGCTCCCACAGCGAACGCAACCACCCTGGGCCGCAGCCAGAGGCAGGCAGGAGCGCTCATCCCTGCAAGAAGGCAGGGGCACGTTAATGAGCCTGGGGGGATCTCCCAGCAGAGAGGTGGTGGGGGGCGGGAGCTGGCCTCCTCCTCCAGAGGTGTGATGAACCCGTGCTGTAAGCCTGAACCAAAACAGGGCACTGTACTCTTTCTGCTGCTCCCTTCTACAAGATTTAACAACACCCTGAGCGCCCAGGCTCTCACTCCCAAAGTGGTGGAGAGCACAGGCTGCTGGAATGCCAGCCAGGGAACAGCATCCTGAGCTTTGGTGCTGCTGCGTTGGTGTGGGTCAGGAGTGAACTGGGAACTCTCAGGCCTGCAGGAACAGGGTGGCGTGGGGATGAGCAGCCCACAGGCAGGGCACCCACGAGGGCACAGCCTGGCCATGCACACTCACGGTTCTCAGGGCTTCTTCCAGCGAGCGGCATTTGCCAGGCTTGACGCTGGCATCGTTCGCCGACAGCTTCTTCGCACTCTTGCCCGCATGCTGCTTCCGGTGTGGCGGCTCGGGTGCCGACGCGGGAGGGACCTGCTCCTTGTTCTGCTTCTTCAGTGTCCGCTCGAAGCCCAGCTCGAAGATGGTGTCGGAGGTAGCGATGGGAGCTGGAACCCGGGGGAAAGGGGAAAAGGTGGCCGAGGGCTCCGCCGACAGGACCGACGCGGCGCACTAGCAGTCCCCGGGCCCGACGGGCAAACCGGGACTGAGCCCCAGCGCGGGGGTGGGGGATGGATCGGGCCCGCCCCGGGTCCTGCCACCGGGCCCCGGGCTCCGCTCGCCCATGGCCCCACTTGAGACCACCCGGCCCCCAGCAAACCCCCCCTCCCCGGGGCGCGGCAGGACCCACCGGGCCCCTCGCAACCCGCCCCGGGGGAGGCCGCCGGGCCGCGACACCCCAGGCACTTACCGGCCAAAGGCAACGCGCGGCCGGCGTTGGCCTCCCCCAGGGCGCGGCGGCTGCCGGGGCCGCCCGCGGGACGCCGGCCCTTCCGCACCACCTCCCAGCGCCCGCCGCCGGCCGAGGCCGGGCCCGGGCGCGCCGCCGCCATCGCCGCCATCGCCGCCGGCCCAGGGGAGCGGGAGGAGGACGGCGGCGGCGCCGAGAGGAGAAGGGCGGGGCGCATGCGCCCGCCGGACCCGCCGATTGGCCGCCGCCGCGCAAACGGGACCCGCGCGGCGGGTGCCACGTCTCCCCCCCCGCCCCGCCGCGCCACGTGACGCGACAGCTCCCACCCCCCGCCCGGACTCGTCCAGGCGTGGCCAACAGGCTCCGCCCACAGAGGGGGCTAGCCACGCCCCCGGAGAGGCCCGGCTCCGCGCCCGCAGCGCGGCCGCCGCCGGGAGGTCTCCGCCGCCCGCCCCGGCATTGCTCGCGTTGTCGGAGCCGCTACCGCGGGCCACGGCACGGCCGACATGCAGCCACCGCCGCCCCAAAGGCGGCAGCGGCCCGCCCCGTCTCCTCCGCAGGCCGCGGGCACGGCACGTCACAGGAGAGAGCGGCACGAGAAGGCGGAGGGGCGGGGCCTGCAGAGTGGGGCGGGGCCGGGCAGATAGCGCCGCCGCCGGCCGAGGTGCAAGGAGGCGAGGCCTTCGAGGGAGGGGCGGGGCTATGCAGACACAGCAGATGCAGGGCGGGGCGTTGCAGGTGAAGCGGGGCCATGCAGAGCGCACCGCCGCCGGCTGGGCCGCCAGGGGCGGAGCCTTGCGGGACGGGGGCGTGTCCATGCAGATCAGGCAGGGCGCGGGCTGGCGGGACGTATCACCGTGAGAAGAAGACGCCGGCCACGGGCGTCGCAGGAGCTGCGTGGCGCTGCGTGACGGGCAGCTATGGGGTTTAGAGCGATTGGTGTGCGCGGGTGTGGCGCGGGAGTGTGGGCGCGTGTGTCCGTGTGTTAGGAGTAGGTGGTGGTGCGTGCGGCGTTGCCGGGCGTGAGAGGAGGCATACTTACCTGGCAGGGGAGACACCATGATCAGGCAGGTGGTTTTCCCAGGGCGAGGCTCATCCCCTGCACTCCGGGTGTGCTGACCCCTGCGATTTCCCCAAATGCGGGAAACTCGACTGCATAATTTGTGGTAGTGGGGGACTGCGTTCGCGCTCTCCCCTGGCTTTTTTTGTGGCAAGGAAAGATATGGCAGAGAGGGCAATGGTACTGCGGAGATGAGTGGGGGGTAGGTTAGTCTGCGCGGCTCACATTCCGCAGGGCTGGCGGAGGAAGACCTGTCCCGCCCCAGCCACGATTCCCACCATCTCGGCGGCGGGCGGAGCAGTAACGGGACGGGCAGCGGAGGCCGGGCTTGGGGCGCAGCGGTTCCCGCAGGAGCCGGGGGTTTTCCGTGGATTTTAAAGCCGCGATCGAAACTTGGCGGTAATGGCCAGAACAAGGTATTTCCCTACCCACGAGCATCGCGTCCTCTTCCTGACGCGATGGCTCCAAGCGCGGCTGCCTGAGCCGGATCCCGAGGTCCCACGGCGGGGCCTTTCCGCGTACCGGATGCCCATCGGCCCCGCCGGTGCCAGCAGCGAGAGCAGTCCCGTCATTTCATCCCCCGACTCAAGCACCATTCCCAAGGGCCGCGGGGGAAGGGCGGAATGCGGACCGCAGAGACCCCTGCAGACGAAAACTTGAGCGCGGCCAGCGCCCAACTAGGTCACCGCCATGCGGAACAGTCAGAGTGCCAATACAAACACGGGCAAACTTAGTGACAAGTAGCAACGCTACCGCTATATTCCTGCTTTTGTTTACCACAAAGCCAGGGGAGAGCGCGAACGCAGTCCCCCACTACCACAAATTATGCAGTCGAGTTTCCCGCATTTGGGGAAATCGCAGGGGTCAGCACACCCGGAGTGCAGGGGATGAGCCTCGCCCTGGGAAAACCACCTGCCTGATCATGGTGTCTCCCCTGCCAGGTAAGTATGCCTCCTCTCACGCCCGGCAACGCCGCACGCACCACCACCTACTCCTAACACACGGACACACGCGCCCACACTCCCGCGCCACACCCGCGCACACCAATCGCTCTAAACCCCATAGCTGCCCGTCACGCAGCGCCACGCAGCTCCTGCGACGCCCGTGGCCGGCGTCTTCTTCTCACGGTGATACGTCCCGCCAGCCCGCGCCCTGCCTGATCTGCATGGACACGCCCCCGTCCCGCAAGGCTCCGCCCCTGGCGGCCCAGCCGGCGGCGGTGCGCTCTGCGTGGCCCCGCCCACAGCCCGGCCGGGCTCCTTCCAGGGTCGGAATTCGCAAACGCGGAAGACCCGGCAGAAGGGCGGGAAATGCGGGACCGGCGGGAAATGGCCGCCGTGTCCAGGGATTTGCCCCTGCCGGAGCCAAGCAGCAGAGCCAGCGTTGCCGAGGAAGGGGGACTTTTGAGCGACAAATGTCGCTCCCCCCAAACGCGGCACTGGGGGAAACGTCCATCCCTGTGACTCCTGCCCCTGGACCATCGGGCACGTCCGTGGCCGGGCAGGATGGTGCAGGGTCAGCCGCTCCAACCAGAGGTGGCACGAGGGGTCCTGGTGTCCAATGACACGCAGACCCATCCCTGACCCGCAGAGAGAGAGGATCTCTTGCTCTTTCCTCCCCGGGGAGCTGGGTCCCTTCTAGGGACCTTAAAAGCCTCTGCCCTCTAGAATGATGACAATCCGGGCAGAGGGACAGGATGGGGACAGGTTCAGTGCCATCCTGCAGTACCCCCAACCCCTTGAACTGAAGCACTGAAGGCAGCTGGGGTGGGCAAGGAGCCGGAGGGGACCCAGCTGGGACAGCCAACCCCAGGGGTACACCATGTGCTGTCCTGCTCAGGGATAAAAAGGTAGGATGGGATAGGGTAAGGTAGTTCAGCTGGAACGGACCTACAAGGATCATCTAGCCCAACTGCCTGACTGCTTCAGGGCTGACCAAAAGTTAAAGCACGTTGTTAAGGGCATTGCTCAAATGCCTCTTAAACCCTGACAGGCTTGGGGCATTGACCACCTCTTCAGGAAGCCTGTTCCAGGGTTTGAACACCCTCTCAGTAAAGAAATGCTTCCTCACATCAAGTCTGAACCTCCCCCGATGCAGCTTTGAACCATTCCCAGGCGTCCTGTCCCTGGATCCCAGGTAGAAGAGCTCAGCACCTCCCTCTCCACGTCCCCTCCTCAGGAAGCTGCAGAGGGGTCGCCCCTCAGCCTCCTTCTCTCCAAACCAGACCAACCCAGAGTCCTCGGCCGCTCCTCAGGGGACATGCCTTCCAGCCCCATCACCAGCGTCGTTGCCCTCCTCTTGGAGGCGTTCGAGGACGTGAACATCCTTCTCAAATGGTGGGGCCCAGCACTGCACACAGTACTCGAGGTGAGGCCGCACCAGTGCTGAAGACAGCGGGACGATCCCCTTTCTTGGCCCGCTACTCATGCTGTGTGCGGTTTGCCCCCTGGGCTGCCAGGGCACACTGCCGGCTCCTGTTGCGCTGCTGCCGACTAGCGCCGCCAGGTCCCTTTCTGCAGGGCTGCTCTCCAGCCACTCCTCTCCCAGTTTAGACTTGTGCCTGGCATTACTCTGTCCCCAGTGCAGAATCTGGCATTTGTTCTTGCTCAGTTTCATGCTGTTGATGATTTCCCAATGCTCCAAGCTATCTAGAGGCCTCTGCAAGGCCTCTTGTCCCTCAAGAGGGTCAGCAGCACCTTCCAGTTTGGTGTCATCAGCGAACTTGCTAATGGTGCATTCAACTCCTGGATCCAGATCATTGATAAATATATTGAACAGAACTGGCCCTAGGATTGCGCCCTGAGGAACACTGCTGGTGACTGGTCACCAGCCCGCTGTAGCTCCATTCGCTGCAGCCCTTTGAGCCCTGCCGTCCAGCCCGTGCTTCACCCAGCGCACCATGAACCCACTCATCCCACAGCTGGACAGCTTGTCCAGACGGGTCCTGGGAGGGACAGTATCAAAAACCTTACTGAAATCCAGAACTACCTCCATCACCTTCCCTTCATCCCCCGGGCGGATGACCTTATTGTAGAAGGATATCAAATTAGTTCAACAGGACTTTCCCTTCAGGAACCCATGCCAACCGTGCCTGACAATTGCATTGTTCTTTAAAAGCCTTGCCATAGCGCCCAGGATGATCTTCCCTGTAATTTTTCCAGGAACTGAGGTTAGACTAAGGTCTGTGGTTTCCCAGATTTTCCCTCATGCCCTTCTTGTCAATTGGAATAGCATTTGTGGGATATTTGGAAAGCAATGGACACATAGTGAACAATCCAGACACAATGGAACTGATTAATCTGTGAGCCAGAGGCCTCTGCAGGCAGCAGGCCTCAAGAAGGTAGCGAAGGTCAACTGCTGCTACAAGTTTGATGAAGCAAGCACAAAAAGCAGAACAAAGTTGGGCATATGTGACTGAAAGCAGGATACAAGACAGAATACAGGTGGAGGGAACCATTCGCGTGATCAGAAGACCTTATCCAATCAAATTATTGCTTTATGGACAGCACATGCTAACCAATCAACAGATGGTTTACGCATAAGCGGGAACTAGAATGCATACATAGACCGAGCTATTTGGACAATAAAGTGTCATCTGCTTGATCATATTGATTGTGTGCAGTGTCTGTGACTTCTGCCTCAACAAGCACTGGCCAGCTTCCAGTCAGCAGGGACCTCCCTAGACCAGCCAGACCTTCGGTAGCTGACCAAGGGGATCCTGCCAAAACCTCCGCCAGCTCCTTCAGCCCTCTGGTGCGAATCCCACCAGGTCCCATGGAGCCACACAGACACCGGGTCCCGTGCGGCATAGATCATAGAAAGTACATGCTGACGACTATTAACTGCTTTCAACTTCTACTTTTGTTTACCATAAACCAGGGGAGAGCGCGAACGCAGTCCCCCACTACCACAAATTATGCAGTCGAGTTTCCCGCATTTGGGGAAATCGCAGGGGTCAGCACACCCGGAGTGCAGGGGATGAGCCTCGCCCTGGGAAAACCACCTGCCTGATCATGGTGTCTCCCCTGCCAGGTAAGTATGCCTCCTCTCACGCCCGGCAACGCCGCACGCACCACCACCTACTCCTAACACACGGACACACGCGCCCACACTCCCGCGCCACACCCGCGCACACCAATCGCTCTAAACCCCATAGCTGCCCGTCACGCAGCGCCACGCAGCTCCTGCGACGCCCGTGGCCGGCGTCTTCTTCTCACGGTGATACGTCCCGCCAGCCCGCGCCCTGCCTGATCTGCATGGACACGCCCTCCATCCCGCAAAGCCCCGCCCCTGGCGGCCCGGAGCGGCTCTGCCGCCGCCGGCGCGATCTGCGAAGCCACGCCCCTGTCCCCAAGGCCCCGCCCCGGGTCACGCGCGCAGGGCAGCGCCACCGGGCGGCCTCGGGGAGCGCTCCCCCCGCCCCTCCCCGGCCGCCCGCGGAGGTGCCCCCCGACCGCGCCCGCCGCGTCGGCGATAGTCGTGACAGCACTCGGGGCGTCGTCCCTCCAACCCAGACCACAGCGTAGGCAGCGCCGCGGGGACGGCCAGCGGGTCACCGGCGAAGCTTGGGCGCCGCGGGGAGCGTGCCGAGGCCGCAGCCGGAAGGGTGACCGGGGGCAACAGGCGCGTCCCGGCCCCGGGGACCAGGCCGGGCGAGGTGAAGCCCCGCGGGAGCCGAGCGGCCAGGGGTGCCGGAGAGCGCGGGCAGGGTGCTGTACGCGGGGGACCTGGTGACACCGGAGGTGGCAGAGGCGGAGGCGTCACCCCGGGCTTTGGGGTCCCAGCACCCCGACCGGGGAAAGGCTGGAGCAGGGACGGTGTCCCCCGGGACGGGGATCAGGGCAGGGAGCGCTGCAGCAGCCCAGATGCAGACGAGTGCCAGGGCTCGACGGGACGGTGCAGGCGTGCCACGCCAGCTGGCAGAGTCATCCACTGTGAGCCATGCTCGGTGACCTGTGATGGGCTACGGCGATGGTGGAGGTGCCGGACGGCTGCAGGAGGCAAATGTTGCCCGCGCCACACGCAGCCGGTGCCAGCGCGGGAGCAGCTGAGCCTGACAGCGGCGCTGGGGCCTGTGAGGCCTGTGGGGAGCGTCGGCTCCGCGGTGGCCGCCCGGGGACAGGGACAGACGGACGCCATCCGACCCGAGGCCGGGGGCGGAGGCACGCAGATCGCGCCGGCGGCGGCAGAGCCGCTCCGGGCCGCCAGGGGCGGGGCTTTGCGGGATGGAGGGCGTGTCCATGCAGATCAGGCAGGGCGCGGGCTGGCGGGACGTATCACCGTGAGAAGAAGACGCCGGCCACGGGCGTCGCAGGAGCTGCGTGGCGCTGCGTGACGGGCAGCTATGGGGTTTAGAGCGATTGGTGTGCGCGGGTGTGGCGCGGGAGTGTGGGCGCGTGTGTCCGTGTGTTAGGAGTAGGTGGTGGTGCGTGCGGCGTTGCCGGGCGTGAGAGGAGGCATACTTACCTGGCAGGGGAGACACCATGATCAGGCAGGTGGTTTTCCCAGGGCGAGGCTCATCCCCTGCACTCCGGGTGTGCTGACCCCTGCGATTTCCCCAAATGCGGGAAACTCGACTGCATAATTTGTGGTAGTGGGGGACTGCGTTCGCGCTCTCCCCTGGCTTTGTGGTAAACAAAAGCAGGAATTAAACGCACAAAGGCAGCTCTTTGTAGTACTATGTTTTCCATCTCTGGGCTAAATAGGGCTCCGTGTCTTTGTAGCGGGGGGGTCGGAAAGGTGGATATAAAATTTTTAGGAAAAGATTAACCCGAACCTCCATTCGACCTCCCGCCCTCCAAACGGGGATGGGGGTCCTGAAGCACGAAGAGGCCTGGCCTAGGGACCCGCCCCACAGCGGGATCCAGCCCAGGGGTCTGGAGGCGCCGGTGCCCTGCGATGCTCCGCTGGCCCCTCCCCCGGGCAAGGGGGGGGCAGCCCAGGACTGCACCCATACCCAGCCCCAGCAGCTCCTGCAGCACCCAGGCTGCTCACAGGGCCCGGAGCCAGGCCACAGACAGGGAAGACAACGTTTTACCACACGAGTTTATTTTAAATAAAACTTAACACAGATGCAGGCTTTGCAACCGGAGTGACGGACCAGACAAGCGATGCAACGGGGAGAACGACGGCCAGGGCAGGCGCCACGTGCCACTCTCGGCAAACCTACCCCGGCACCCCACAGGGTGGGAGACACAGCCAGTCCAGCTCCAGGGGGGGTCCTCGGTGGCTGTGGGCGAGGGGATGGGGCCCCGTGGCGGGGAGAGGGGCACCACTGTCCCCATGCCGCAGAAGGAACGAGCTCCCACTCCGGGATCCTCTGTCCTGGCCTGTGGTGACCAGGTGCCCCTGCTGCATGCACCTGCCCGCGCAGGCAGGCGGCCGCAGCCACGTCCTCAGCCTGGCCGGGGTTTCTTTTTCACCTTCCCAGGAACCTGAAGCAACACCTCCCTCCTCCAAGCCACGTCCTCCCCGCTGCCCGCAGGCTGCCGAGCAAGCACCGACCCCCATGCAGCAGTCCCAGCCCCCATCCCCGGGCACCGGGGCTGGCAGGGTGCAGGCAGCGCAGGCAGCACACGAGCACGCTCCACCCCAGGAGAACACCCCGAGGATTCGGTCTTTCCCTCTCACTCTCACACAACGGGGCAGGTGGGGACACTGGGGCGGCTGTGGCACTCACTCACACCGGAGGGGACAACGGAAATAAATATGGGGTGGGGGTGGCGAGGGCCGGGCCCCGGGCACGGCGGCCAGAGCCCGTCCCCACCCCCCAGCCCCCGCCGTAGGTACAGCCGTGCTCCTCGCTGGATGGACATCTATTTATTATGGAGACAGTGGATTCCCATCGGAGCTGCTGGACACTGAGGCTGCGGGCTCGGCTGCCGGAGACCGTGATGGCGTGTGACAGTGCAGGGCGAGGCGCACAGGCTCAGACCTCGAATGTCTATGGTGGGGGAACGGCGCGGGGCGTCGCGGGGCATGGGAGCGTGCCGGGGCTAGTACTCGTCCTGGTCCTCTGGCTGCTGCTCCTCCAGCTCGTCATCCTCCGGCGGGGCGAAGCCCTCCTGGCAGGGGAGGGGGCACAGGCGGCTGTCAGCCCGGGCGGCTCCCGCCTCGTCCCCTCCCGGCACAGTGCAAGGGCTTCGGCAAAGCCCAAAGCCACCCTGGGCACCGCAGGGAGTGAAGGAGGCCAGAGGCTGAAAGCAGCCGTGGGGAAGGGGGGGGTCTCATCCCAGGGAAGCCCAGAGAGCAGGATGAGGGTCCCGGGGCTGGGGGGGCATATGTGCAGCAGTGCCCAGCCCTCACCTCTGTGGCATAGAGGACGCTGATGATGCCGGTGATGATGGGGCTGTTCTCGTTCTCGTGCTCCTGGCAGATCAGCTCGATGTCCCGCAGTTTGCTGAAGTAGAAATCCCTCTCCTTCTCCAGCCCGTCCACTGTCAGCTTCAGGTCCATCAGCTGTGGTGGGAGATGGGGGGCCAGACCCTTCAGCTCGAGGCCGGGAGGGGGCCACTTCCCCATACCCAGGGGGGCTCAGGACCATACCCTCCCTCCCAAGCCGGGGCATCCCCTGGCCCTGCCGGCAGCCGGGCGTTGGCAGCAGCGGGCACAGGCCCTGCCTACCTGCTGGTTGAGCTCCAGGATTTGCGCGTCGGCCTCGGTGCCCCCATTACGGGCTGCGGGGGAGTTTTTCCGGAGGATGCTGCTGGGGACATTGCTGAGGCGGGCTGGGTTGGGCGTGCTCTTGGGGCCGGTGGGAGAGGTCCTCTGGGGGACTTGACAGCAGATGGGGACCAATGGGTTAATGCAGGCCCGGGGGGCTGCCGGCGGGGACCCCCCCCCCCCCCGCTTCGTGCGGGGCGGCAGGGGCCAGGAGGTAGCAGCAGGCAGCAAGGGCAGGCAGAGCACTTGGGGCCGAGCCGCGACTTCAGGCTGTCCTGCCTTCAGCCTTCCCCACCCGCCTCAGTTTCCCCTGGCAGATCTCAACCCCAGCCCCCTGGAGGGGTGCTCATAGCCTGGCTGGGGTTTGCTGCAGGATCGGGGGGTCCGGCCCTTGAGATGCTCCCATGGGTTGGCACAGGGAGCCCACGATGCCCAACAGAGCATTGCCCGTGGCCGGGAGCATCCTGGCTGCGCAGTGGCACTCAGGCACCGTGGCGGGATGGCAGCCGTGGCGGGGTGGCCTGGGGGGACAAACCCCCCACCAGGCCTGGGGTGGGCAGGAAGGAGGAGGCAGCCGGGCCCTGCCCAGCTCCCCACGGGTCCCTCCGCCCCGGGTGTCCCTGCAGACCCGCTCGGCCCCCCCCAGGTCGCAGGCAGGCAGGCAGCACAGCGGGGCGCAGGCAGGGGCGGGGGGGACGCCTGGCCGCGGCCAGAGCGATGTGGGGTGTAGGAGGCCGGGCGGGAGGGCAGGGGGGGCAGCGCTTGCCAGGGGGGACCCGGACATTACCTGCAGTGCCAATGGGTTTCTTGGGTTTGTTGAAGATGTGATCACCTGGGTTTGGGGGGGGCGCGACGTCCTGGCCCTGCCGCGCTAGCAGCGGGTTGTACTCCTTCCCATCGTAGTTGGCGTCGAAGAACTTCTTAAACCACTGGATGAACTCGAAATTGTCCTGGAACTTGCCCTTCACCAGCCTCTCCACCGCGATGATCTGGAGGGAGGACATGGAGGGGCTGGTGGGGCTGCCCTCCTGGCACGGCCCCCGCCTCGCCGCAGCCCCCCCACCCGCCCCCATGGACCTACTTTGTCCACTCCCATCTTCTTGAAGGCGGCCTGCAGCACCTTGAAGTTGTGGATGTACTCGTGCTCCAGCTTGGCCTGGAACTTCACCTTCCGCAGGTGGACGCAGCCGGGGAACAGCATGTCCATGAACTGGCAGTAGGCAGCCCCTGCGCCGGGCCCACACCGCGGCGTCAGGGAGAGCCAGCAGCACCCTGCCACCGTCCGTCCCCCCCCCGCCCCGTCTCCGTCCACCCCCCCGGGACCCGCACCCCACCTGAGCAGAGCTGCTCGATCTTGGTGTAGTTGAGCTGGAGGGAGTCGTTGACCCAGGCGAGCATGTCATGGCGGCTCAGGTTCTCGCTGGTCACCGACGTCGAGTACACGTTGACGGCCATGCCCCAGCTGCCGAGAGATGGGCGTCACGCCGGCGCCAGCACCCTCACGTGCCCGCCAGCCCGGCCCCGCTCCGCTCCATGGGTGGCAGGACTTGGGGCGCCTGTCCCACCCAGGCTCCAGTGCCCCGGGACACTGGGGCCAGGCTGCCACAGTGTAGCCCGTGGGACCCCCCCCCACCCTGGCTGCACCCCCAGGGCGTAAGGGTCTGTGGCAGCCCCATGGTGTCCCACCCGGCCAGGCGGACCCCCATCCCGAGCAGGGGCACAGCCCTGGGGGAGCCGGGTCCCAAGGCTGCCGCTGGGAGCAGGACCCACCGCAGGACACGGATGGGGTGCTGGATGTGGCTCATGGGCAGGGGATCCCAAGGGGATGCCGGCACCACCGAGGGCACTGCCCCTGCACCGGGGCACAGCTCCTTCCCTGTGCGTGGCCACGGGGGCCGGTGCCAGCCCATAAGCAGCTTATGGCCCCCCCCTCCCAGCCCTCGGTGGATGCCTAATCTGCCGGGGCCAGGATCGGGGTCCATTAGAGCAGGGCTTAGAGGGGCAACATCTGCTGGCAGGCACGGCCGCAAACCCGCTCCCAGATGGCGGAGGGCTCTGCCTGGGCACCACAGGAGCAGAGACCCCACAGCTGCAGCCCCGGCACAGCAGAGTGCTGGAAAGCTGTGCCGCAGAGCTGGGGAGAGGGGGGGCACTGAGACAAGACACCGTCCCACTGGTTTTCGCCAAGGGATTTAGAGTGGGGACCGTCCCCGCTGCCAGAGCGGGGTCCCTGTCCCCCCTACCCCCTCCCCGAGTGCAGTGGGGCCCCATCCCCGCTGCCCCAGCACCTCCCCCCGTGCCCCCCCCCCCCCAGCAGCAGCATTAATCCGCTTCCCCTCTCCCTGGTGAGGGGGGCTGCAGGGCTCAAGCCCAGCTGCTGGCCGGGGGCTCCCGGAGGGGGGGCAGCCCCCTCTCACCCCCCCCGGCCCTGCTCTCCTGCTGCCGCAGCCCAGGGTGTTGCATGGGGCCAGCGACGGGGCGCATCGCCTGCACCCTGGGCCTGGGGGGGGACACCCCCATGCAGGAGCCGCTGTCCCCCAGCAGACGGGGGCCATGGGGGCAATGGCAGGGTGGCCGTGGGGTGCCGCCACTTCCCTGGGTGCCCGCTTGCGAGAGAGGAAGGTGCCAGTGGCCGCAGCTCGTCCCCCCTGCCCCCCCCAGCCTCAGCACCATGGTGACTCAGCACCGGTGATGCTGGCCCCGGCACAGCCACACGCCCTGGCCGGTGGAACCGCCACCGGCAGCTGAGCTGGCCCGGCCCCCCGCCAGGGCCGGGACCCCCAGCACCCCGTCCCGTCCGGCCCCGCGTGGGGCCACGTCGCCGGCACGCAGCCGGGGGTGTCGGTATTTTTAGCCGTGGGAGCAGCTGGAAACGAGGCCCCTGCGACCACCACCGGCCCCTGAGCCCCCAGCACGGTGTGGTGGGCACCGTCCCACCCCCCAGCAGCCAGTGAGGACCAAAGCCACCCATCGTGCTGGCCGCAGCGCCCATCCAAACAGCCTAATGCTGCCTGGCGCTGGCTGGGGTGCAGGCAGGGGTCCCCTCCCTCCAGCAGCACCGAGCTGAGTCATGCGCGGCGCAGAGCCAGAGCCACGCGCACTGCGGTGCGGCCGCCGCGGTGCAGCCGGGAAAGCGGCAGTGCTTGCCTACTGCCGGAGTGGGCAGGGGGCTGGCAGGCTTGCGGGGGGGGGCTGCTGCGGGCAGGGAGCCACCTGCCCACCGCTGCGAGGAGCCAGCGGCCGGCTGACACCCCCCCACCCCGCCATCGCCGTCCTTTCCCGAAATAGCTGGGAGCAGCTGCCAGCACCCTGCGCACACGGCAGAGCCGGAGCAGGGCTGGGCCGAGTGCTGGAGCCTTCCCGGCAGGATCTGGCCGCCACGCTGAGCCATGGGGGCCAGGTCTCGCCCCACTCAAGTTGGGGGGGGATGCATGGCGCACGCCGTGGGGTGCGTGCCATGTCAAGTGGTGCATGTGCAAGATGGGGCACACACTGCCAGATGGGGCACACGCTGCCGGCACCGGGGTGGGCACAGAGCCACAAGCGAGCCCCCCAGCCTCCACCACAGCCCCACACATTGGGACACCCTCCATGGCCAGGTCTGCAGGGACCCTCCCCACACCACAGCTGGGGGGGGGCCAGGCAGGCAGCCCCCCACTAGGGATGCTCCCTGGGCAGGTGAGGCAGTGCAGAGCCTGGGAGCGCACCCCCTGAGCGGGGCTGGCTTGAGGACGCCCTCCCTGCGTGGTGCAGCCCCTGACGCCATCCCAGCGCCGGCACCAGTGGGGTGCAGTCTTGGCAGAAACCTCAGCTGCTCCCGGGCACCTTCCTCATCACCTCGCCAAGAGGGAGGGAATATCCGCGCCCTCACCCCTCCTCACCTGGGATTTCCACCGCGCTTCCCGGCAGGCTGCTGGCATTGGTGCCCCTTTGCCAAAGCAAACCAAGGCCCATGCCGACAGCCGCAGGAACGGGTTTCACAGCGAGATGAATTCAGGCTTCATCGCGCCAGCCGCTCCCCGGTGTGCCACCGCCAGCTGCACCCCGACTCCCATGCGTGCCACCACACGTGCAAGCCCGGCGGGGAGAACCCTGACCCCGCTCGGGCATGCGGCACCACCGAGCATGGGCATGTCCCAGCCCCAAGCAGCCGGTGGTGAAGTGAGGCAGCCGGAGCCGTGAGGGGATGCTTGCTGGGGCGCGTGGTGCCACCCAGTTCATTTCCACCCTCTGAAATGCCACGCTGGGCTTCAAAGCCCTCTGCTGCAGCGCCGAGCACGCCCCGGCATAATGACAGGGAAGCCAACGCTTGCGCCAGCCCTCCGGCCGGGGCAGGAGCCGGCCCCGCTGCCCACCCCAGCCCTGACGCCGGGTGATGGACGCACCCACAAGGCAGGAAGCCTCCGGCCCGGCCGGTTTGCAGGTTGCCTCTGCCGCTGGCTTTTGCGAAAAAATAATAAAAATAAGAATTTAGCCCCGATTCCCAGCAAGCCGTGGGGAGAGGAGCTGTTCTGGCACAGGGCTCGGCACACGGCTGCCTCGGCAGTGGGCAAGTGCCGGCCCAGCTCTGGAGGTGCTGGGTCCCCGGGGAGCAGCGGCTGGCTTGGCAGTGCGGCTCCTGCCACCTGCCCTTGATGCCGGCCGTGCCTCCGCCGCGCAGGCAGGTTGCAGGCAGCGGCAGTGTGGGGAATGCGGGGGTCCGGGGCGCAGCCCCCGCCACACACGGTAGCCCCCCCCGCCCCGTGCCGCCTGCGCAGGGCGCCCGGCCAGCCGTGCTGACGGGGCAGAGGGGACGCTTACCGCTGCATTTTAATTGTCCGGCCGCCGAGCTGCTAATCAAGGCCCAACGGCGAACAAAACACTCGGGCGCGTGTCTCTGCCCCGTCCCGCCGGCGCTGCCAGGGCGCGGAGAGGTCGTCCAGCCCGGCTCCTCGTGCCGACGCTGCCGGGGAGGCGGCGGCAGGCACCGGCGTCCCACGCCGCAGCCCTTGCCGGGACGGGGCTGGCGCGCTCTGGCCAAACAAAGCGAGAGGAGAATGAGGCCGGCGGCCGTGCCGGCCGTGTTTGCTCAGCACCGAGGCGGCGGTGCCAGCGCCGGCGGCCAAGGCCGGGCACTGACCGCACGCTGCAGTGGCTGCCCGGGAGGCGGATGGGCAGTGCCGCCTGCCGAGGCTGCGGGACGGTGCCGGCCCCTCGCTGCCTGCGCCAGCCCGGCAGCACCGCTGTGCCGGGGCAAGCTGGGCTGCTGCGACTCGCAGCTTCTATTTTGGGAGCCGTCCCGGTGGCTTCTCAAGTGACAAATACGCGAGGGGGGTGGCAGACAACCCAGTGGGGGCTGAGCGCCGTGCGGAGCCTCTGCGGTGCTGCCCGGCTGATCTGGCAGCTGGTAGGCAGCCCCAGGCAGCGGGCAGGATCGCCCAGGTGCTGGCAGGGGCAGCCACTCGCCCCCGTCCCCCCGGCCATCGCAGACATCCCCCCCAGCGCTGCTGCCCCCTACCCCGAGGGGAGCATCCCCACGCCACGCCATGCCGTGCTGTGCCATGCCATGCCGCGTCAGAGCCCGTGCATGGCAGATGGGTTTGCCCCGGTGCAGGCAGTACCCAGGTCCTCGCTGGGTCAACCCCCCAGCACCTTTCCTGGTTTCCTGGCTCTTTAGCCGGCAGCAGTGCCTGTCCCAGCCCGTGGCGAGGGAAACCGGCTGCTCATGCACTGGGAGCTCGTGGCTCCCGATGGCAGTGCTTGGTGCGGCCGCGGTGCCCGGCTGACGGTGACGGGGGGGAGCATGGGCAGGGTGGCCTGGCCTCACTGGTCCCCCGCCTGCTCCACTCTTGCTAACCTAAATAACTTGAAATAGCAGCGGCAGGAGCATGTGCAGAGCACTGTGCCGGCGGCAGCGCCTCCCACCGCGCCTGCTCCCCCCTCGCCCATGCTGGCATCCTTATCCTGCACAGCGTCCCTGAAATATTAATGCCGAGTGCCTTTTGATGATTCAAATTGGGTGGTTGTTAGAACCAGCGCAGGGAGAGCTGCTCATCGGCACCCCGTGGCCGGGGCAGGGGACATCAACGCTGGCAGATCCGTGCCATGGCAGAGCATCCCCCAACCCAGGCAGCCCCTCACCAGCGCTGGCCGAGCCCCTCGAGGAGAGGCCCCATGTGCTCCGGCCATGCCAGCACACCCATGCCACTCACTGGGGAGAGCCGTTGCCCCGCTGTGTCCCCATGCGTGCGACGGGAGGGAGCCACTGTGGCGGCACACGACGTCCTGTCATGCCGGGGGGCTGGGGTCTGCGCGCCCCGCACCACCACTTTGGGGACCTGCTCTTTCCCATCCAGCAAGAAGGTCATCGGCAGGAGATGGGGCTGGACGTCCCCCAGGGACAGCGGGGGGGAGCACCGGGAAGGACACCGTGCCCCCCTCACCACAGCGGGCACCCTTTGGTGCTTGCGCTGCCATCCAGGCAGCAAAGGGCTGCCCGTGTCCTGCTCAGCCCCGGCATGGCACCGTGCCGGAGCCACCGCTGCCATCCCAACCGGGAGGATAAGAGCGCGTCACACTTTGGCAGGTCACCGCAATGGCCGCCCCGCTGTCCTGGGCTGCTCTGGCTGAGCTGGTGCTACGGAGCCTCTGCCTGCCCGTCCCACAAGCGTCACCCTGCACCGGCACCTGGCAGGACAGGGCAGCGTGAACCCCGCACCTGGTGGCGACCCGGGTGATACCTGGTAACCGGTGGTGATGCCTGGGCCTCAGTGATGCCCGGTAACCGACAGTGATGCCCGGTAACCGGCAGTGAAGCCCAGGCCAGTGCTCTGCGGTGCCAGGTGGCCCCGCCAGTGCCAGGACTACAGCTCCCGGCGTGCCATGCCGTGCCGTGCCGTGCCGTACCGTGCCGTACCGTACCGGGGCTGCGGCCCTACGAGAGACACAGCCAGGGCGCAGGGGCGGCCGCCGCTGAGTCAGGCCGGACGCTGCCGCCACCGGCACCACGGGACCCGGCCGCCCCAGGTCCCCGGCCTCACGGCTCCAGCCCCGGCCCGGCTGCCCCTCCCCCGGCCCCGGTCACGGCCGCTCCATCCCCGGGCCCCCCGACCTGTCACGGCCGCTCCATCACCGGCGCCACCGGACGGACACCGCACCCCCCCCGCCCCGCGCCACGGTCGCTCCATCCCGCAGCCCCCCCGCTCCATCACCGAGGTCCCGGTGCGTTCCTCCCCCCCGCCCCGGTCCCGGGGGGCGGCGCCGGCCGGTGCCGGGATGCGGGTGATGGCGGCGGCCCGGTACGGCGCTGTCCGGTCCCTTCCCTCCCCTCCCCGGCCCGCCCCACCCGGCGGTAACCGGCCCGCACTCACCGCGCTCGGGCCGCGGCCGCTCCGGCCGCCGCTCCGTTCCCTCCGCACCGCGCCGGGCTCGCCGGGACCGGGCCGGGACCGCACGGGCCACCCGCGCATGCGCTGCCGCCGCCACCTCCCCTCCCCGCGGGCGGGACCGGCCTCTGCTCCGCCCCGCCTCCCGCCGCCAAGGCAACGGGGCGGGCGACACGCCCCCTCCCGTCGTCCTGGCAACGCCGGCCGCGGCCCCTGCCTCTCCCACAGCGCCCCCTGCGGGCGGGCGGCTGCCTCCGCACCGCCGGGACCCCGGGACCCCCCCGGGACCCCCCCGGGACCCCCAGAGACTCCTGGGACATTTGGGTTCCCCCCGCCCCCGTAGCCCGGGGACCCTTGTGACACGCTTGAGAAACCCCAGAGCCCGCCCCCCCGACACCCCAGCGGCTCCCAGGACACCCAGAGCCCCCTGCACCCCGCTCCCCCCTCACCTGCACCCCATCCCCGCCCTACAGACACCCCCCCCACCTTGCAGCCCTCCCTGCACCCGTGTCTGTGTGTGTGTGTGTGTGTGTGTTTGTGCGAGCGGCGTGTGTGCACACATGTGCACGCGTGTGCCCTCGTCCCCAGTGCCACAGCGGTGGGGAACCGGGCCGGGGGCTGCAGGCCGCATCCGGTGCTGCCGTGGCAGCTGCGTGCCGGCGGCTCAACCCGGGGCATCCCGCAGGGGTTGGAGGCCTGACCCGGCGCGTCTGTGCCCGCACACGCTTGTATGCACGGACATGCGTGTATTCACGCACTCGTGTGCGCTGGACTGCACGCTGCTCCCCGGGGTGCATGGGGCTCCCCCTCCCCAGGCAGCCGCTCACCCCGCTCCCCCCCAGACAGCACCCAGCCATGCTCGGGGGGGGTCTGAGCCCCCCACCATGGGCACCCCCCAGGGGCAGCATGGATGGAGGTGCAGGGGGGACATGGAGACAGTCCCTGACCCCATGGCAGGGTTGGCGTGCAGCCGTGCACGCCGAGAGGTGGGGACGATGCAAAGCCCACCATGTGCCTGACCCCAACCGGGACCCCCCCCCACAGGCATCCAGCCCCCCCTTCCCCGCAAGCAGGCGTCGAGGCCGGGCGCTGTGAGAACGGTCTTTAATGAGCAAACAGAAACGTACTGCAGGTTCCTAAAACGGCCAATATGCAACTACCCGGGGGCGGGCAGGACCCCCGTGCCGGGCTGTGCCTACCCGGCCCCCCCGCACACCTACAGGGACCATCTAGGGGAAAAGTGCACAAGGAACAATTCACATCTGACACTACCCCAGGGGACAGCTTGGGGGGGGAGTGGGGCGCCCGCCGGATAGCACCAGTGCGTGGCCGGGATGGGGGGGGGACAAGGACCCTGCTCTGCCGGGGCCACGCGCACCCGGACCCACACCCCACCGGCACCCGCCGAGCATCGCCGGCCTGGGGGTCGCCGGCAGCCCAGTGGCAGGGTGTGGAGGGGCCGGGAAGGGGCAGGGGCAAGGGGTGCTCCTGGCACGGCGTGAAACAGGCGGCCGCTGTCGTGCGTGGAGGGATGGGACGCGGGTGCACGCGGGTGCGCAGCGAACACCTACCTCACTGGGACCGCGCACGGTGCAACGTATGCGCGCACGCAGGCGGCAGCGAGAAGCCCGCCGGCACCTCGCACAGAGGGATGCGGGCGGGCATGCACGCGTGTGCCAGCGAGCGGCTGCCGGCACCATGCTCGTGCGGGCGCGTGCCTGCCGCGACACTGCTCGCTGCCGGGGCGTGGGAAGGGCTCACGCGTCCCGCATGGGGCCGGGGTGGGAGCAGAGGTGGGAGCTGGTGGGGCAGCCCAAGGAGGGGGGAAAGGGTGGAGAGGGGGGTGGGGGGGTCCCTGCTTCTCCCCTAACGCTAGTGACACAAACCACTTCAGAGTATTTCCACGTGATGCACAAACAAGTCAAAAATTCACTGATCCAAACCCAACGTGCAAACAGAAAAGGGCCGGGGCTGGCCCACCCGCTGCCCCTGTCCCCTCCCGCCGGCCGGGCCGCGGCCCCCCGGCCCCCGGCCCACCGCACATGGCTGCCGGCTGACGCTGCCGGCACGGCCCCGCGGGCAGGACGGGGACCGGGCAGGGCCCCCCAGTGCGAGGGGAGCCCCGCCGGAGCCGGGGTCCCGGGGCGGGGGTGGTGTGGGGCCGGAGCCTGGTCCTCAGTTGGGGGACAGGTCCCCGGCTCTACCAAATGCCGCTCGACCGGCCTCCGGGGGGAGCGAGAATCCGGGCCGAAGCTCGCTTTGGAACGTGGTCATCGATCTGAGAACCTGCCGGACAGATGGACAGATGGGCATCAGGGCAAGAACCCAACAGCCACCCTGGCACCCGCAGCGCGGCCGGCAACCCTGCTGCCAGCACCGTGGGGACACCGGGTGCTCTGTGTGTCCCCGGCTCCCCCACAGCCCCTGCTCCTGCCTCGGTGGTGCCGCACGCAGTGGGGAAGCACCGGAGCACCGGTGCCTCATGCAGCATTGGCCATACTGGGACTGACGCTCGTGACCCCCCAGAACCCAGCGTCTTGCCCTGGGGGGGTCAGAGTGTCCCCGGCCCTGCTAGGAGCACCGAGCAGGGTGCCGGCAGGGAGCTTCACCGGAGGCTCCCAGCCCCGGCACAGCCAGCACTGAGCCACGGTGAGCACAGGCAGCACAGAGCGCTGCAGCCAAGGGAGCAGATGCAGCCAGTCCCGCTCCTGTCTGAGCATGGCATGTGGCTCGGTCCTGTCCGGCACAGGACAGTGCCATGGCAGCTGTGGGGTGGGAGAGCGGGTGCCCACCGGAGCCGCGGGGATGACCCCCATCCCTCCGGTTCCGCTCCCAGGGACAAAGGTGCCCAAACACAACGCATGCGCTGGCTCAGTCCTGCCCGCCCTGGCCCCCCGGCCCGACACAGATCCCTGCCAGGCGCAGCTACGCGACAGACGGTGCGTGGAGGGATGGGCGAGGGCTGGTGGGGCTGTGGGTCTGGGGAGGTGGTCAGCTCCCTACTCTACTGTGGGAGCACCGGGGTGGCACAGCCCCCTGCCCGGGAGAAGGGGGGTTGCACCCCAGGGTGGCAAGCGCCCAGCTGGTGCCGGAGAGCCGCCGGGTGTGGGGCTGCCGGTGAGCCCCAGGGGGGGCTGAACGCGGGACAGGGGCTGCCGGGACCCTCGCTGCGGCCCCGCTCTTACCAGACAGGCTGAAGCTGGACTCGTGGAGGTCCCTCATGCCCCCGTGTCGCGTGGCAGGCCGGGTGGGCGTATCGGCCAGGGGCGTCCCCGTCTCTTTTTTCCCGGCATGCACAACCACGGCCACGTCCCCCAGGTATGGGGTGCGATCCACACCCCGCAGCTTTAAACTCTGCCGGAAGGGAAAGAAAAAGCAGAGAGAGCATCAGCTCGGGCGACACCGCGCCGCGGTGGGCTGCGGCCGGGGCGTGGGGGGAGGACTAGGGGTGCTACTGCCTTACAGCGGGGTGCGGATCAGCCGGGTGTGGGGGGGAGGGAAGGGTGCGGGGGCATGCTGCGGCGTGGGGAGGGGGCTGCAGCGTGGGGAGGGGTACAGGTGGGGAGGAGAGGCACCCAGTGGGATGCTGGCTGGGCTGCGGGGCTCCCGGTGCAGGAGGTACCGGCACAGAGCGGTGCCAGAGCAGGGACTGGGGGAGGCAGGTGACCCTGGCGGCGCAGCCCCTCAACCCTGTCCCTCCCGGCGATGCCAAGCCGACCCCCCCCAGTGCTGGCTGTCGGCTCCCAGCTCCCCGGGACAGCACCCGGACCCCCCAGGCAGCCCCTTCCCTCACAGCATCAGCACCACATTGAGCCCCCCCAGCACATCTCCCACGGCTGGGCAGGGGCTGGCGAAAGGCGCAGGGGCACGGAGGGGTTCCTGGTGCCGGGGTCTGTCGGAGCTCCTGGGTGTCATGCCAGGACAGCCCTGGGGACCCACGAGTGCAGAGGGGGATGGCAGGGTGGAGGCTGTCCCCCTCGCCCGCAGTGGGTCAGCAATGGGATGGGGGGACCGGGGGGTAGAGCGGAGGAAGAGGGGGCTTCTGCAGCCCCACCAAGTGTGGGCGAGACATGCGCTGCAGCCCAGGGGAGCACGTGCCCCGGGGTCCCCTCCTGTCCCAGCCATGTGTGACCCTGTGCCGGTGCACGTGGGGCCGCTGTGAGGCCGCCTCGGGCGGCTGCAGAGGGGGGACCCTGCCAAGGGCAGAGAGCCCAGGACAGCGGAGCGCGGGGGGGCCCCCAGACGCCTGGCACGCACCTCGCACACGTGTCGGGACAACCGCCGTCCACAGCAGCACATAGTGAGACTGTTCCCAAACACTCTGCACCGCCGGCACACGGGCAAGGGCCCAGGGAGGGGCAGGAGCTGGGGCAGCGGGGTCCTCCATCATACGCCCACCCACAGGGACCCCACCGCTGGCGCTTGCCCCTGACCAGGCACTGCCACTGCCATCCTCCCCCATCCCCAGCACGAGGCACGCTGCGCTCCCGCCACACGATGCTCCAGCGTGGTACTGACCGCGGCATGGTGTAGCACCGTGATGACATGGCACTAGGCGCCACAGACCCGTCCCCCCATTGACCCATGCTGCTGGGACCACCGCGACCACTGCCTCCCTCGGCCCCTCCAGCAGCCGGGAGCCAGGCACGGCGCAGCTCTGCCCCACGCCGCAGCACAGCACCCACACGGCCCCCGCCACCCCCCTACCTTCTCCCGCTGCACCAGCTTCTTATAGACGGAGTCCGGGAATGAGCGGAGCGGGCAGAACTTGCCGGTGCCCTCGGCACACATGAAGACACCGTTCTCGTAGACCACGCGCCCGCGGCTGATGGTGACCAGGGGCACCCCGTGGCACCGCATGTTCTCGTACAGGTTGATGTCCCCCCCCTGCACCTGGGTGCTGGCCGAGATGGTCCTGGGCGGGGGGACGGGGCAGTGAGTGGGTGCCCAGCAGCACAGGGAGCCCCCTCCCCGCCGGCTGCACCTACTTGGTGGCCTCAGGGTCCCAGACCACAACGTCGGCGTCAGCCCCGGGGATGATCCGGCCTTTGCGGGGGTACAGGTTGTGGATCTTGGCAGCATTGGAGCTGGTCACAGCCACGAAGCGGTTCTCATCCATCTTGCCCCCGACCTGCCGCCGGGGGTGGGGGTGAGGATGTGCTGGGCCACATCCTACCCCAACCCCACAACACTGCCCAGCTGCCTGTGCCCCTTCCCTCACGCTCTGTGCTGCCTACCCCAAACCCCCCAAAAATCTCAGGGGGTGCTACTGGGGCCGGATCCCTTGCTGGGACCCACTGGGTTGCACTGGGGAAGCACCTTGCCTGCCCCCACACCGGAGGGCAAACCCACCCAAGGGACGTCCCGTGGGACCCACGGAAAGGGCCCTCCAACCCTAAAGCTGGGGCCAGCTCAGCCCAAGCTGGACCCACTGCCGAGCCCCCCGAGAGCCAGGGTGGGGGGACAGCCCCGTCCTGGGGGTGCCTGGGGGCAGGGGAGGGGTGTGGGACCCCGTACCACGCCTCGCTCCCAGATGATGTTCATGCGGTCCTGCACCCCGCTGACGCCGTGGGGGATCTTGGTGAAGTCCTCCTTGCCCATGGCTTTCTGCTTGGTGCTGAAGGGCCGGTGGTCAGAGGCCACGATGTTCAGCGTGTCACTGCGGGAGGACAGGACAGCGCTGCTGATGGCACAGCTGGGGCAGCTCGGCCACAGCCAGCCACTGGCATGGCAGGTGGCCGGGAGCGGGGTGCCCAGGGAGCTCAGTGCTCAAGCAATGGAGCACCCATGCCGTGGGGTGCCCAGGGAGCTCAGCACCTTGGGAGTGGGGTGGCTGGGGAGCTCAGCACGCAGGCAGCAGGGTGCTCAGGGAGCTCAGCACTTGGGGACACCTTGAGGTGCTCAAGGAGTGGGCAGCCACGCAGTGGCGTGCCCAGGAATCGGGGTGCCTGGTGAGCAGGGTGTCCAGGGAATAGGGCATACAGGGAGTGGGGTGCCTAGGGAGCTCAGAGCCCAGGGATGGGGGCGCCTGGGGAGTGAGGCATTCATCCAGTAAGGTGCCCAAGATCTGTGCCCAGGGAGCAGGGTGCCTGGGGAGCTCAGCACTTGGGGAGTGAGGTGCTCGGGGAGCGGGGCACCCACCCAGTGGGGTGCTTGGGGAGCAGGGTGCCTGGGGACCAGGGGCACCCATGCACTGGGGTGCCCAGGGAGCTCAGCACCAGGGAGCGGTGTGCCCAGGGAATGGAGCAGCCATGCAGTGAGGTGCCAGGGGAGCTCAGCACCCAAGGAGCAGGGTGCCTGGGTATTGGGGCACCCAAGACCCCAGGTGCTCAGTGAGTGCTTGGAAAGTGCAGCACCCACAGAGCAAGGCCCCGAGGGAGCACAGTGTCTGGGAAGCGAGGCACCCAGAGAGCCCAGTGCCCAAGAAGTGAGGTGCCAGGGACATGGGGTGCCTGGAGGCCAGCCCAAGGAGGGGGGTTGCTCAAAGGATGGTGTGTCTGGAAGGCACAGCACCAGGGGAGCAGGGTGCCTGAACACATGATGCTGGGGTGACGGGGCAGCGGGACGGCATGGCACCTGGGAGCAGGACGCCTGGGCATGCAGAACACCAGGGATGCCCGGAGAGCACCAGCAAGCGTGGCAGCTGGGGAGGGGGTGCCGGGAAGAATGGCCCACGGGGAGAGGGTGACCAGGGCGCGGGGTGCCCGAGGTGCCTCACTTGGCAAGCAGGCTCATGAGGTAGGCGGAGGTGTTGGTGTCCAGGCGTAGTGGCGGCACAGTGACGTAGGCGGCAGCATGGAACCAGTCCTGGTGGTAGTAGTGCAGCCCGGTGAGCGTGGCGTGTGCCGTGGTCGTCTCCGCGTACACCACCTTCCCTGCCGGGGTGGAGGCACACGCATGGGGCGGGGGGCAGTGGGGCGGGGGGCGACTGTGCAAGGGCGGGGTGTGCACAGGTGAGCGTGCAAGGGGCATGCGTGTGCTCTGTCCGTGTCGGTATCTCTGCAGGCAGCATGTGCCTCCGTCTGAGCATGTGTACACACATGCTCACGTGTGTCGCGTGTCTGTGTGAGCAGTGCTGCAGGTGCCTGGTGGCTGGGGGCCCACATGTGCACATGTGTCTGAGGGCACATCCCCACATGCACATATGTGCTCCTGTGTCCATGTGCCTGTTCCTGCCTGCATCCCTATCCACGCAAGAGCCCATGTGTCTCTGCGTGCCCATGGCTCCGTACCTCCCGTGCCGTGAGTGTCCACCCCTCTGCATGTGACACGGCCCTGTGTGTGCCCATCCATGTCCCTTCCAGCCCACAACCTTCCCGCTGCCCACATTCGCCCTGCGTGTGGCCCGCGTCCGTGGGTGTGTCTGTGTCCATGCATGTGCCCCTTGCCCACACATGTCCGTGGCTGCATGTGCCTGTGTCCCTGCGTGTGCCCTGTGTCTGTAAGCCCGCACGGGCTCACGCTGGTGTGTGCACACCCCTCCGCGTGTATGCCGGTGCCTCTGCCCGTGTGCCCGTGTCCCTGTGTGTGCCCACGCGTGTCGCAGCCTCCCGCCCAGGGACAGTCCCCACCACAGGGGGCGGAGCTACGGGGAAAGGGGGCGGAGCTACGGAGCAGAGGACAGATCCAAGGCGCCAAGAGAACGAGCGGGGCTACAGGCGAGGGCGGAGCTAAGGGCTCTTCAACTGTAGGGGGCGGAGCTACAAGGCAAGAGGGAGAACCAGCGGCTCTGGCTGCAGGGGGCGGGGCCAGGGGACGGGTGGGCGGGGCCAGAGGGCTCCCACCTCGTGGCCACAATCCCTGGGGAAATGCAGGTTTTGCCCCAGTGGTGCCAGACCCCCCCACCCCACTGAGTCCAGAGCCCACGGGCGTCCACGTCCCACCCCACTGCCAGCTCGGGTGGGGGGGCCACATCCTGCCCTAGGGGTGGCCATCCGGGCTCCCTACCTTGCATCTTCGCGGCAGCGATGACATCCCCTGCAGACATGCTGGAGACGTTCACCAGGTAGATGGGGCAGTGGGTCTGTGGAGAGGGGGGTCAGTGCCACTGTCCCCATGGCGACCCAGTTCCATGGGGGGGTCCCAGCGCTCCTATCGGGACCTGGGACCCCCCCATGGAACTGGGGCGCCCACCCACAGATGCAGCAAAGGGGGATGCCCCAGCTGCAGGAGGTCCGGCATGGCCGTGTGCTGCACACCCCGCTTGCTCAGGGTGGTGGGAGGGACACCCCAGCGCAGACCCTCGGCAGTGAGGTTCAGTCCTGGCCACCTGGCTCAGGACCACTCACCCTGTTGGCAATGGTGATGACACGGTGCGTGGCCTCAGCTTCCAGCTGCAGAGACAGTGGGAGTGAGATGCACGGCATGGCATGGCAAAGTGCCCCGGCTAGGGCATGGTGTGGGTTTGGGTGGGTGGTGCAAGGATGGGCATGCAGATGGGTGCACGGACAGCACAGATGGGTGCACAGGTGGTGCCAGCTATGAGGATGCCCCGGAGCATCCCAGCCATGTCCCAGGATGCCACCTGTGCAATGACTCAGGGACACCAGCAGTCGCCTACCTCTTCAGGCCGGCTGATCTCAATGCCCTCCGGCCCCGTGATGCCCAAGTCCAGTGCCTCCTTTGCTCCCTAGGGAATTGGGCAGGGGTGTGTGAGTCAGGGTGGAGGTGACACGAGGGGCTCTGCCTGCCCCAAGCACATGGCTGGGTGCCCATTGCTGCCGGGCACTCCCGGTCCCGGCGCTCACCTCAGCCACCAGCTCGCCGTTCTCAGCATGGACTCGGGCGATGGCGCCGATGTCGCGGCAGGCCTGGAAGACCTGGTAGAGCTCGCTGTCCCGCAGCATGTACAGGTCCTTGTAGGTCATAAACATCTGGAAGGAGTTCACCCCCTTCTCCCGCACCAGCGTCTCCATCTCTGCCTTCACCTGCACAATGATGGGGGGGGTCAGCACAGTGTGGGAGGGATTCGGTGGCTCTGGGGTGCACGGGCAGCCATGGGACCCACTCCTCCCACCCTGCCATGAGGCAGGGACTGACGCTCCCCCCCTGGGGATGTGAGATGCAGGATTTGTGCATGCACCCTGGGGTGATCCGGGGAGCGACAGATGCTGGGGGGAGAGCAGGGGGGATTTTGCTTGCCATGTCACGCCATGATCTGGCCCTGGCCTGGCTGGATCCCTGGTGTGCCAGTTTTGGGATGCACCCTGGGGGGCACCTGCTCCATCCCCTTCCATCCCCTGCTCTGCCTGGGGAGGGCCTGGCTGGGACACAGGGTACACAGTGGCTGGGGTCTCCCTCAAGCCAGGCCTGATCCTGCTCCGGCAGCTTTGGTGGGGATTGCATACACCATAGGATGGGGTCTGGGTGCCGAGCAGGACCAGCCCCCGCTGCCACCCCCATGGGGGCCATGCTGCAGGATGGGGTCCCCCCCTAAGCTGGGACCACCGTGCCCAGGCACCCTGCTCCCCTCCATGGAGTGGCAGCACCTTCCCTGCCCTGGCAAGGGGCTCAGCCCCATGCAGACCCCCTGCCTCGCTGAGCCCGGATCAAGGCAGCTCAAAAGGCAGCCTGGGGGCTCAGCCCAGCCCACCCCAACAAGCAGCTAATGGGATCAGCGGGGCTGGGAATTAGCCCTGGCCGTGGCAGCTGCTCCCGGGCACTGTGGCCCTCGGCCTGCCTCGCTGTGCCGGCATCAGAGCCTTGCTGTACTGGCGTGGCATGGCCAGACTCACCTTTGGCGCCCACCAAGTGATGCCCATGTGCAGGGCGTAGTCGCAGCAGACCTTGGGGTCAGCCAGGCTGCGGCACTTCTCGTAGGCGTCCAGCAGCGAGGTCTCCTTGTCAGGCAGGACGTGGCCGATGATCATCGTCGTCCCTCCCACCAGGGCTGCCTGCAGGTTATGGGGGACAGCAGCAGTGGTGGTGGGCAGGATTTGTCCTGCTGGAGAATGGCCCCCGAGGCCCGCGGTGCTGCCCACGCCACGAGGCAACACTAGTCCTGTCTGGCTACGATCAGGGCTGATCCCCGGGCGGCCGGGCTGGGACAGCCACATTTGGGGCATGGCAATGCCTGCAGGCAGGTGGGGGCCCTGGGCTGGGCTCCGTTGCAGGCAGGGATCCCCCCACATCACCCTGGGGTGCAACCACCCCCCGCAGTAAGAACCCTGGTCCTGCCTGCGGCTGCCTGGATGCAACAGCACATCTGGGTGCATGACACATCTGGAGAGCCCCATCCTGCTGCCCGCTGGGGCACTGACTGTCCCCCCCAGCACCAACCACTGGATTTGGGGTGCCAGGGGTACGCCCTGCCTGTGCTGCCCATGGGCCTGGGCACCGCAGTCCCTGCAGCCCCCCAGCTGCACCTCTGGCACAGGGCCTGATCTGGGATGGGGCTGCCCAGCCCAACCCAGCCCTAGCAGCATGGGGGCCACAGGGAGACAACCCCCTCCCCCGCCACGGCATGCGTGGGCCACAGGGCGGGCGCTGTCACACCCGGCGGTGTCCCTGGCTCACCCAGCCTGGCTAATCCCCAAAGCTCCTTTACCAATTGGCCCTCATGGGCTGGCGCCAGCGCAGTGCTACAAGGCAGACTGCTGGGATGGGGATGGGGAGCAGGCAAGGCACAGGGTGCACCAGCATCCTGCCCTCCGGCACATCTCTGTGCCCCCCCCGGGCCCCTGGCTGTGCCGCGGCATGGGACCATCCCCCCAACCCCTTTGCTGCAGCCGCCGTGGCAGAGCTGAGCCCCCTGCCCAGGGATGCTGGGCACGCCGGGGCCAGGCACAGCCAGTGCTGGCTTGGCACAATGGCTGCTCTGTGTGGGGTGCTGGAGACAGCCGGCCCCGGCACTGCCTGGGACAAGCCCGCGCCGGCACCTTGACACCCCGAGGCAGCGGCACCCAGTGCATGGCACCACCGTCCCACGGCAGGGCCCTGCAGCAGAGGGAGGGCCCTGAGCCAGGCTGGCACCGCAGAGCATCCTTGCTGCTATAGGTGACTCCAGCCGAGCCAGACCTGGGCTTGCCATGTCCTGGTCTGGAGCTGGACGAGCATCCCTCCCCAGCAGGGTCTGTGGGGCAACAAGGGGTCCCTGCGTGGGAGAGAGCATCTTTGCTGCGCGCAGGTGGGCTGCACCCTGTGGGGACCAATCCTGCTGGTGCACCCACCCCTCTGGCTCGCCCTCCTGGGACTGGGGGCTCATCTGTCGGAAAGCGGCATCTTTCACTCACTGCCCCATGCCAGCAGCATCGGCTCGTGGGGGGCACGGCCAGTGGCGCGCAGGGAGCTGCAGGAGCAGAGGGACCCCATGCCGGCACAGGTGCCGTGGCCCCGGTGGGAGGAGGAGGATGCTTACAGCAAGGGGACCTGATGGATGGGGACACGGGGACAGCCTGGCACAGTGCCACCCCACCAGGGACTTGATGCAGCCGGCTGCCCGCAGTGCCGGGGCAGAGAGCCTGCTCACGCCGCACAGCTCCTGCCAGCGGGACCCGGCCACTGAACGCTCTTGCCTGCCCGGCATCCCCCTTGGCCGTAGATGCTCCGTGCCAAATCCCTGCAGCACCCATTGGCACCTGGGGGGCCAGGGAGCCCTCCCCGAGCTGGGAGCAAACCCACCCGCCGGGGGCTTGGGCTGCGGGCAGAGTGTGCAGGCAGCAGCGAGCCCAGGGAGTGCAGGGGGGGTGTGGCTGGGTGGTACCTTGGTGCCATGGTAGAAGTCATCCACGCAGGTGGCATTCATGAAGGTCTGGTGGAAATGGGTGCTGGTGTCAATGCCGCCAGGGATGACGAGCTTGCCGGTGGCATCGATGACCTTCGCCCCGCCAGGGATCATAAGCTCACGGCCCACTTGCTGGATGATGCCGTTCTCGATGTAGACGTCCGCCTCCAGCGTGCAGTCGTCGTTCACCACCTTCCCCCCCTTGATGAGGATCCGCATGGTGGCCGCATTGGCGAGCATGGCGCTGCAAGAGCAGGAGTCAGCCCCGGGGCGGCTGACGGGTGCCCCCGTCCTGCGCAGCCCCCTGGGGCCGGGGGGGGCTCACCCCCACCGCCCACCCCGGGGGTCCCAGGCTGGCACGGTGCTGCCGCTGCAGGGGTGAGTCCCCCTTCTCGGCACGGGGACCCGGTGCAGGCAGGCAGGCAGGGCTCCAGGCAGCCCAGCGGCTGCGCATCCGCCATGCCCATCCCCGCCCTGGGCCATGTCAACACTGGATTATCTCGGGAAATCCGCAGGGGGGGGGGCCCTGGGCGCCGGGTCAGGGGCTGCCACTCTGCCGAGCCCCCCTCCTCTGGTGACATCAGCCTGCACCCTGGTCAACGCCGACCGCCCCATGGTCTCAGCACCTGGAGCCGGCTACGGACTGGGGCTGCCGGACCCCCACCCTTGCCAGCCCCATGCACAGCCAACCCCCCTTTGCTCCCCCCCTGCTATGGGCAGGGACCCCAGAGCGAGGGAGGGGGTCAAGCCCCAGCTGCTGGTGCCACATGTGCTGAGTGGACGCTGTTGGGGCTTCTCCCTGGGGCGTGAGCCCCCATGCTTGGGGCAGGCTGGCTGCCTCTGGCCCACAGCCCCGCACGGTGCAAGCTCTGCTGGAGCTCCCCACGCTGCCTCAGCGCCGCCTTCGCCCCCCTGGCAGCGAGGGGCGTCCCCAGACACGATCTATAATTCATTTGGTAGATGAAGGTCAAACGTGATCGACCTGTCTGAGCAGGGCCGGCACGCGACAGCTGCACGGGCACCCTGGGAGCACCATCCCCCCAGGGGGCGCGAGGTGGCCTGGGACCCCACCAGAACCCACGGCACTGCCCGGCCTCACCGGCACAACCACGGGGCAGAGCCCACGATGGCACCGGCCGTGGCTGACCTGCACCGAGCAGCCCCGGCTGCCACAGGGTGAGCGGGGCCCCAGCACCCACCGAACCCCAGTGTCCCCAGGCCCCCGGACAGGGACGGTGCACGCCGTCCCTGCCATGATGCCGGGGTCAGCACTGGGCCATGGGGCAGAGGATGCTGCTGGTGGGGGCACGGTCCCTCGTGGCAAGGGGCTGGCCCGGTGCCCCCACAGCCCTGCCGCCATTCCGTGTGGATGCTGGGGCTGGGGCACTGCTCTGAAGGGACCGTCCTGAGCATGTGCCAGCGATACCCAGCCGCCCGGCGAAACGCCGGCTTGGCAGCAAATGGCTTCCCCGGCCGTTGGACCTGGCGGAGAGCCGCGGTGGCCGGCGGGGCTGAGCTGGGCCCTGCCAGCAGCTGAGCATTCCCAGCGCTGCAGGCAGGAGCAGCTGCCTGAGGAGGGCGAGCGGCTGTGCCCACTGCAGTGCCAAAACTGTGCTGGGGCTGGGGGACACCGGGAGCCCTTGCTGGGTCGGCTCCTGCCCCAGGGCTCCACAATTGCAATGCCAGCCCTGCTGCGGGTGAGGTCGGTGCCAGCCTGTGCCTCATCCCGCTGCTCTCATGCCGGCACAGGACGGAAGGGAGCACCTGCCGGAGGGTCCTGTAGCCAGCCCCCCTGCCGTAGGGAACGCTCCTGCGAAAGGCAGCCCCCGCCCTTCCAGGAATGCTGCCACCATGCACAGCTGCACCGGCTGCTGAGGGATGGCAGAGGAAAATGGGTCCCAGAGGGACCGAGGCGGGACAGCAGCGACCTTCCTGCCGGCAGCAGCTCCTCGCGCAGCATGCCAGGCCACCGCGGCATGCCAGGCACCGGCACCCCATCCCAGCTGGTCCCAGGGCAGGGGCAGCCTCTGCCCATACCTGCCCCCCAGGTCTGCCTCCGGTACCCAGGGAAGCTGCTGCCCCATGCAAGGGCTGTGCTGGGGGGCACCCAGACCCACAGCTGCGCAGCAGGGGGCGAGGGGGGCAGCCCCAGCTGGAGACCTGCTGAACCCCTATGCCAGCAGCAGCCAGGATGGGGCAAGATGTCAGGGTAGAGGCCGACCTTGGTAGGGTGAGGGACTCCAGGAGATGCGCTGGTGCCCACGGGAGACGTGGTGGTGCCCACTGCCACCCCTGACCCCCCTGGGACCCTAGGGCAGGGGTGGGACGGGCAGGATGGTGCTTGTGTGGCACAGGAATGGGGGTGTGGGAGGAGGGTGGGGCATGGCACCCCGAGATGAAAGCGGGTTGTTGTGATGGATGGATCTGGAGCGCGGCAGTGTGCAGGGAGGCAGCCTGTGCCGGCTCCCAGCAGCACCGCAGAACCCCCCCGCCACATGGCATGGACAGGGCCCCCCGACACAGGTGGGGTGGTGGGAGAGGGCACCTGTTGTGCCTGGTGCTGCACAGACCAGGATAGGACCTGACCTGGCCCGGCATCCTGCACAGCTCGGCCTGTCCTGGGACCTCATGGGCAGGACCGTGCTGCCGAACACTGCCCAGCTGCCAGCCGGATCCGTGAGGTCTGGCACAGGGGAGCGGGTGGGCTCTCTGGCCCCACAAGCAAGACTGGGGAGAGGGTGGCTGCCATGGGTGTGCTGGAAGGGGGTGAGCATGGTGGGCAGTGGCAGACGCACAGGGGGGTTGAGGTGTTGGCCGTAGGGACAGAGCATCACTCAGGGACACAGGCGAGGGTGAGCGTGGTGTGGGCTGGACACGATGCACAGACGAGGGCTGGCAGCTCCAGACGCTGCCCGTGGCCTTGGCCACCATGGAGCCACCCACGCCGCCGCTGCTGTGCTCCCCCCACCCCGCTGCACCAGGCCCATCTCCTGCCCCCTCCTCGGAGACCCAGCCGGCCGCCCCCTGCACCCCCCCCGGGAGACCCCTGCCACCCCCCGCCTCCTGCACCACCAGCCACTGCTCCAGCTGGCACACCGGTTCCCGTGCCCAGCCCAGGCTGCCCACCGTGGACTGCCTGGCACGCCAGTCCCCCCCAGCTCACACTGAGCATCCCCAGGGGCTCTGCCCCTCTGTCCCCCAGTCCGTGCTGCAGTGCCAGCGTGGCACAGCCTGCCTTGGGAACACACGTGCTCTTGCCTGTGCCCCAGAGAGCTGCTGCGGCACGGTGGCACAGCCGGCATCAGGCAGCAGTGGTGGTGGCTGCTCACTGGCGTGGCGGGCAGGAGGTTTCTGCCAGACAACAGGTTCCCCGGGCAGGGCAGAAACGCTGGGGGGGCCGCGACCATCCTCGGGGACAACCCCCCACCCAGCCCCGCCACTGCAGCCGGCACCCCTGTACCGCAGGCCCTTGGGCTTGGCTGTCCTTGGGCGCTGCCGGCAGCCTGGCCGAGCCCCGAGAGGCGGGGGGCTGTGGCTGTGCTTCCCGGCATACAAAGCAGAGCGGCCATCTCGGGGGGCTTGCGGCCCCCCCAGCGCCTGCCGGCTGCTCTGCCAGCCCCGAGCCGCGGGGGCTGGCAGGGCGGGGGCGCGGGGACAGCTGTGACCCCGGCAGGACAAAGGGACCCCTGCCCTGGCGGGCGCTGCCGGGGGGGCACCTGTTGGGGCCAGGGCGGCTGCTGGGCCCCGGCCTTTGTGCTGGGATGGTGGGGGCTGCGGCACGGCCGCACACAGAGCCGCATTGTGCGGCGAGGCGAGGCCAGGGGCTGCTCCCGCGGCCTGCCACGGCCCCTCCGCTGCCCCCCGCTTTTGTCTGCGCCAGCGAGCCTCCCGGCACCCAAACTGCCCGGTACCCACCCTCCCAGATGGGGCTACCTGGCCTGGGCCGTGGCCGGGACCCTCCTTTGTCAGGGGTCTGGCTCGGTGACCGTCCCCTTCTGGGCAGGATCAGCCCTGCCGGTGACACTAAACCACGACCATCGTCTGTCCCTGGCCGGCGGTGGCAGCTGGGTGGGCATTGCCCCCCGCCCGGGAGATGCCTCTTAGGGTGTCATGACTGCTGTCCGTCGTCCCCCCCCCCCCCCCTTCCCCAGCTCCCTTTTGGACACAGCCAGGCCGGGCACTGGCATCCTGCTCCGGTGCTGCACGAGGGGCCCACGCTGCCGTGCCCCGCTGCTGGGGTCCCACCAACAGCCCCCCTGGCCAGGATGAGCTCCAGTGCTGGGGTGACCGAGCCACCGCCCCGGGAAGGACGGGGAGACCTGGGTTGCCCCACAGTGACCAGGGCACCACGATCCACAGGCGAAGGGCCACAGCCGCTCTGGCAGAGCCGGCCGCCCGTGCTGCCAAGGCCGGGATGCTGCGGGCAGGCGAGCAGCCGGTCCTGGTCCCCGCGGGCACCTTGGCAGGGCACGCTCCACGGCACGTGCCACGGCGTGCCGCACACCGTGGCACAGCCACACCCGAGCAAGCGCGGGGCGTGCTGCCACAGCAGAGGGGTGCCGGGCAGCCGGTGGGGTCCCCCAGCCCCGTTACGGGGGTCCCCGTCCCACCCGGGGTGTGCCGGGTGGGCGCGACGCGCCCGTCACTGCGGCAGGCCCCGAACCCAGGGGTCCTGCCAGCCCCCGGTGTGGGTAAGGGGGGTCGCGGGGCTGCGGAGGGGGGGTGTCCCCGGGCAGACACGGGAGCTGCTGGGGGGTCCCCGGGCAGAGAGAGAGCCGCGGCTGCCCGCCCCCGGTGCGGGGTGCCAGGCGGTGCGGGGCCGGGCCCCCGGGGCAAGGGGCGGGGGCGGCCCCGGGGCGAGGGGCGGCCGCGGTGCAGCTGCGGCGGGGCCCCGGGGAGCAGCTCCCGGGGGGCGCGGCTGGGTCCCGGTGCCGGTGCCGGTGCCGGCCCCGCCAGCCCCGGGGTGGCCCCGCAGACAAAGCCCGGTGCCGCCCAGCACAAAGGATGCTCCGAGCCGGGGCGGGGCCGCCCGGGAGCCCCCGCGGAACAATGGGCCGGGCCCGACGGGACCCCCGCCCGCCCCCGCCGCCCCCCCGCCCGCCCCCCGCGCCCCGGGGCCCCCGCTCCTCCGCGCCCGGCGCACCTGCCGCTCCGCAGCCGGTCGCGACACGGCGCCCACGAGGGAGCCGGGCCCACTCGGGCGGGGCGGCCCCGTCGCCACACCCCGCCGAGGCGAGCCCCTCGCGCCGTCGCGACACCATCGCCCTGTCGCGACAGGCGACTCGCCGTACGTGGGCGGGGGCCACACACCACCTTTCTGCCCGGCGGTACCCCGCCAGGCGCCCCGTGCGGGGGGTGGCGGGCGACTCCCCCTCCCTGCCTGTCGCGACACCCCCGCCCGTCGCGATACGCGCACCTGTCGCGATTTTCCCACCCGCCGCGATACAGGCCGCGACAAGCCAGCTCCCGCCCGTGCGGGAACATCCCGGCCCGTCCCACTCGGCCCCGCCGGTACCTGCCGCTCCCGCTCCCGCTCCCGCTCCCGCTCCCGCTCCCGCTCCCGCTCCGGCTCCGGCTCCGGCTCCGGCTCCGGATCCGGCTGCGCCCGCCGCGCTCCCCCGTCCGCGATCGCCTCTCACCCAAACCTGCGCGGCGGGGGCGGGGCCCACCCGCAGCCGCGGCCAATCGCCGCCCGCCTTCCCCGCCGTGGGCGGGGCCGGGCCCTCCCAGCATATTCGGCTGCGCGCGGCCTGACGGACCGGCGGAGGGGGCGGGGCCGGCGCACGGGACCCCGCCCAGCGGCGGCCACCTGCCCGCGCGGTTGCCGTGGTGACGGGAGCCGGCACAAAGGCGCGCGGGGGCGACCCCGAGTAACCCCAGACCCCCCCCGGACCCCTCCATGGCACTCGATGGCACCTCCCCGTGGCCCCCCGACCACCCCGGCACCTCCCCGTGGGACCCCTGTAGGCCCCCACCACAGCCCCTCCCGACAACCCCCCCACGCGGTAACCCCCCCCGACAGCCCCCCCCGGCACCCCATGGCCCTCCCGTGGCACCCCCCCGACACCCCCGAAGCATCACATTGCTCCCCCCTGGCCACCCATGACGGCCCCATAAGCCCCTCCCAGCAGTGCCCAGTAACACCCAGTAGTGGCCAGCACAGCCCAGTAACAGCCAGTGGTGGCCGTAAGGTCCAGTAGTGCCCCGTGCACCCCAGCATTGCCCAGGAACACCCAGTAGTGGCCAGCACAGCCCAGTAACAGCCAGTGGTGGCCGGTAACATCCAGTAGTGCCCAGTGCACCCCAGCAGCACCCAGCAACACCCAGTATTGCCCAGTACAGCCCAGCAGCACCCAGTAATACCCATCAGCCCCCAGCACAGCCCAGTATCTCCCAGACCCTCCCAGCAGCCCCCAGCACAGCCCATCCCAGCACCCCCTGGCTCCCAGCCTGTGGGGACAGGACACAGGAGGACATGACGGTGCTGTGTCCCCCCCCACCGCTGCCCCGAACACAGCCTGAGGGACCGGATGCACGGGGCACCCTGCGTGCAGGATGCGGCCCTCGGCGCCGGGGCTAGCACATGGGGTGGGTCCTCATCTCCATCCCCTGTCCCCATCCCATCCTGGCCATGCTGCCCAGTCCTCGGGGTCTGCCTGGCTCCGCCAGGTCCCTTTCCTGGCCTGAACAAGCCCCGCGTCCCTCAGCCTCTCCTCACAGGACAAGCACTGCAGTCCTCTGAGCAGCTTGGTGTTCCTCAGCTGAGCTCGCTCCTGGTTTTTGATGTCATCCTTGTATTAGAGGCCCTGGGACAGGACACAGAATCACGGAGTGCTCTAACGAGCGCTGAGTAGAGAGGGATGATCACTTCCCTTGATCTGCTGTCTGTGGTCCTGTGGTCCTACAGCTCAGAATGCTGTTGGCCTGTGGTGCCGGGGCACACGTTCAGCTTGTGTCTGCCCGGAGCCTCGTGTCCCCTCCAGCAGAGCTGCCCCCAGCCTGTATCGCTGCCGGGGGCTCTTCCTTCCCAGGGGCAGGAATTTGCCTTTGTGTAGGGTCCCCGCTGGCCCCTTCCTCCAGCCTGGCTTGGTCCTGCTGGTGGCAGCTCTGCCCTCGAGCATATTGACTGGTCCCCACAGATTTGGCCATCACAGAGTCACAGATTTGGGTTGGAAAGGACCCTCAAAGGTCATCTAGTCCAACCCCCCCTGCCATGAGCAGGGACATCTTCAACTAGACCAGGTTGCTCAAAGCCCCATCCAGCCTGACCTTGAATGTTTCCAAGGAAGGAGCATCGACCACTTCTCTGGGCAATCTAGGCCAGTGTCTCACCACCCTCAGCGTAAACAATTTCTTCCTTATATCTAGCCTGAATCTCCTCTCTTTTAGTTTAAAACCATCACCCCTTGTCCTGTCGCTACAAGACCTACTAAAAAGTCTGTCCTCATCTTTCTTCTAAGCCCCCTTTAGGTACTGGAAGGCAGCAATAAGGTCTCCCCAGAGCCTTCTCTTCTCCAGGCTGAACAACCCCAACTCTCTCAGCCTTTCCTTGTAGAAGAGGACGTTCATCCCTCTGATCATTTCTGTGACCTCCTCTGGACCTGCTCCAACAGGTCCATGTCTGTCCTGTGCTGAGGACCCCAGCACTGGACGCAGGACTCCAGGTGGGGTCTCACCCGATCAGAGCAGAGGGGCAGAATCCCCTCCCTCGACCTGCTGGCCACGCTGCTTGGGATGCAGCCCAGGACACGGTTGGCTTTCTGGGCTGCGAGCGCACATTGCCAGGTCTCGCCCAGCTTTTCATCCACCAGCACCTGCAAGTCCTACTCCGGGTAGTACCTGTAACCCTCGTCGGCACTCCGTGGTGGTACCAGTAGCCCCAGCTAGTACTACAGGGTACAACTGCTGTCCCTACGGGCGCGCTGGGTTAGACTCGCCCTTACTACCTGACCCTCCGCATTAGGCCCGGTGTCCCTACCCGACGTTCCGGGATAGAACCGGTTGCCCTAACGGTACTATGGCGTTGTAGCGGAAAACTTTGTGATGCGCCGGAGTTCACCTGTTGTCCCTACGGGCGCGCCCTGTTACACCAGGCCTCCCTTCCTGAGCCCCCAGGGTAGGCCTGGTATCCCTACCTGGTGCACCTGCTTCAGCCTGGCGTCCCTTCCCGACGCTCCGCTGCTCTCGATCCCTTCAGCCCCCAGACTGTGTTGATACTGGGAGTTGCCCCAACCCATGTGCAGGACCTTGCACTTGGCCTTGTTGAACCTCATGAGGTTCCCATGTGCCCACCCCCCTGCCTGCCCAGGTCCCCGGGGATGCCAGCCCCCCCTCCCCATACTGACTGCAGGTGTGTCACCCGCAAACCCCAGTGAGTGCTGCCTGGCCGCCCCAACAGCCCGGGGACCCCACTGTGGTGCCTGGCGGCACCCACTCACCACCAGCCCCCGGCAGAGCACGGCTCCCCGAGCCGTCCACCACACCCACCACTTGCCAGACCCCACGTCCCGGCACGGGCACACGTGCTCAGCACCGGCCGTTCAGGGATGTGACATTTGTCTTTCTCCACCCCTCAGGGATGTCCCCCTGTCCCCATCACCTTCCAGAGATGACAGAGAGGGGCTCACAAGGACCCTGGCAGCCCCTGGGCATCCTTGGGTGCCACCCCTGGGGGGGAGTCAGGGTGTCTCAGGACAGCCCCTGCCTGGTTGTCCTCCATTTTGGGCAGTTTTCCTCCTCCAGCCCTGTCTCCAGGCGCTTGTCATCCGTCTCTGCTGTTCCCAGCTCCAGCCCCTTCCCTGGGCAGCCCCCGGCTGCGGGGGGGTGGGGGTGGGTGCTGTCCCTGGCCCAGGGGTCCCTCACCCCCGCCAGCCCCTCTCCTGGGCTCTGTCCCTTGAGGGGTCCCCACGGCCATGCTCAAGACCCCACCACCTCGCAGTCTGGCATAGGGACTGGGGGGGGATCCCCAGGAGTCTCGCTACCCACCTGGCGCTGCCTGGCTGGAGGGGAAACTGAGGCAGAAGCTGCTCAGGGCAGTTTCCTCACCCACAGCTCATGGGGCAGAAATGGGGGTCCCACTCTCCTGGGGGTCTGCACCCCCACACTCCAGTGCTGCATGAGCAAAGCCCCCCGTGCCTCAGCTCATGGCCCCCTGCACCTGGGACTGGGACCCCACTGCCCGCTGGGACCCCACTGCCCGCTAAGATCCCACCACCCACTGGGACCCCACTGAGTGCCCACCAGGACCCCACCATCACCTGGACCCCACCACCCATTGGGACCCTGTCATCGCTGGGACCCCATCATCCGCTGGGACACCGCTGCCCACCGGGAGCCCACCATTGCCTGGACCCTGCCACCCATTGGGACCCAAACACCAGTGCTAGGACCCCTCCACACCCCACCAGGACCGCTCTGCCCACCAGGACGCCCCCCCCACCCCGGGATGCCGAGAGGACATAGACCACAGGACTGCAGGGAGGTTTGTTTTTTTTTTTTTCTCTTTTTTTTTTCCTCTTTTTTTCTTTTTTTTTTTTGCACAAAAACAGTACATTTATTCAAGTGTTCTCCAGCACAAGTACATTAGAAAGGAGCTCGTCTGTATTATACTCTTCTGGGCACCAAAGAAAAAAAAAAAGGAGGATGGGATGGAAGCGGAACGGACAGACTTTCTACATCTGCTGCACGCATTGACCTTTAATTAGTTCAGAACAGCTATGTCACGAGCAATACTTACACAGATACAACAGAGTGCCGGGCAAGCCCCGCGGGCCAGAACCATACGGTGAAATGCACAGTATTCAGCGGCAATAAATAGAGAAGCGACCCTAAAAAAACAAACCAACAAAAAACAAAAGGAACGAACCGAGAAAGAGAAAAGTAGAAAATAAAACGGGGTGGGGGGGGAAGAGCAGCTGGGGACGCTGGGCCGGGGCGGCCGCGGCGGCGCCGCCTGCACTGCTGGGAATGTGGCGGTCGGGCGCGGGCTGAGCCAAATCATAGGAGAGGAGGGTACCGAACTCTACGCGTTTATTCCTCGGTATGAGTACATGATTCCCCACAAATAGTTAAGCGTCAGCTACTTCAATGTCTAGGCTAAAACACATGAAATCTCTCGTTTAGTTTTCAAGTACAAAGTTAAAATGCCTTTTTGTTTTTTGTTTTTTTTTTTTAATAATAATATATAAGAGTAAAATAATAGTGCTCTTTGAAACTCCACTACAAGAAAACAAAACAAACAGTCATTGTCCAGACAGCAGACTTAATTTAACAATATATATTTTTAATAAAATGTTTTAGCACCGTGTTTGTCACCTACTCCCTCGGCGGATCTTAAGGAATTTAGGCTTTTTTTTTTGTTTTTACTGTTTCATCTAGGGCTGTGCAACAAAATTTGTCTGTTTGTTTTAAAAAAAGATGTGAGTCGGGTACGTTAAAAACTGAACTCTTTCCCCAGGCGTCCCCACGGTCCCCACCACCGCCGGCGGCTGCCGCGGAGCTGCCGACGTGCCCCCGGCACCACCGAGCCAAGCCTGGCGCCGCCCTGGCGCCTTTCCAGTTGTGCCGCGACGGGAACCTGCTTCCCGCCGGCACCGGCTCCGGTGCCGGCTCCAGCACCGGCCCGGGCGTCCCAGCTGCGGGCGCCCGGGGCAGGTGCAGGAACCGCCTGGGACGCGCCAACGCTGCACCAGGCCGGCTCACCGTGCTGCAGAGCCGGCTGGGACCCGGCCCATGAAAGGCTGAGAGGGTCCCAGGAAGCACTGCGGCACTGCGCCAAGCCAGTGCGGTGTGGCGGGGCCCGCCAAGACCCCCCAAACCCTGCTGCAGGGCCGTGCAGGAAATGCAAACGGTGCTGCAGGGCCCTGCAAGGCTCACCAAGGGTGCTGCACGGCTGTGCAGGATTTGCACCTGGTGCTGCAGGGCCGTGTAGCGCTGCCACCTGGTGCTGCAAGGCCATGCAGGACTTGCAAACGGTGCTGCAGGACTGTGCAGCACTAGCACCCAGAGCGGCGGGGCCATGCAGGACCAGCACCCAGCACTGCAGGGCCACACAAGACTCACGGCCAGTGCTGCAGTGCCACGCAGGACCTGCAAACAGCACTGCAGGGCCACGAAGCACTTGCACCCGGCGCTGTGGGCCATGCAGGACCTGCAGACAGCGCTGCAGGGCAGTGCAGGACCCACAGCTGGTGCTGCAGAGCCGTGCAGGACCTGCGAGCGGTGCTTGCAGGACCATGCAAGACTCGCATGTGTTGCTGCAGGGCCGTGCAGGACCTGCACCCAGCGCTGCAGGGCCACGTAGCACTTGCACTGGTGCTGCGGGCCACGCAGGACCTGCAGACAGCGCTGCAGGGCCATGCAAGGCTCGCGCCCGGCGCTGCCGCAGCAGGCGGGACTCGTGCGCGGCGCAGCAGTCTTGTGCCAGACTCGCCCTGGCGCTGCAGGGCAGCGCGGGATCCGGCCCCGGGACCAAGCCGGAGCCCACAGCCACGGCTCAGCACCGGGGCCGGGGGGCCGCGTCCCGCCTCGCCTCCTTTACCACCTGGCAAAGCTGGGCCCCGCGGTGCCCCCCACCGCGGCCGCCCTGCGCCTGCTCAACTCCCTGCGCCGCCCGCACCGACAAGAGGGGCCTCCGAAACCCCGGTAGCACCAGGCGCGGTGGGGAGGTGGGGGGGGCCCCGGGGCCGCCCCCCCGCCTGCCCCCGCCACTGTCGGTCCCAGCACCTCTCAGCACCTCTCAGCACCCCGGGGGCCACCGGCGCGGCTCGCTGCCAATTAGCCAGCACCCCGCACCGAGCGGCCGGCGGCCCCTGCCTGCACGCGGACCTCCGGCACCTTTCACAGTTAGAGAAGAGACGGCAACAGGCCGGAGACCCTCGTGAGCCTCCCCCGTGCCGTAGCACCAGTCCCTGCCCCTGCCGGAGCCCCTCCGCTCCAGCACCGGGCACAGGATCCGGCCACCCCAGTGGGCACCGGGGATGTGGGGCGATGCCCCTGCACCGAGCCGGACCCACCGACCTACTGCGGCACCCACAGCTGCCAGACAAGTAGCACCATCCACAGCAATGCCAGCACCTGCCCGCGTCCTGCCTGCACGCACCACGGCTCCCCTCTGCACCGCCAACGCCGTTGCGGCACCCGGCCACCTGCGGCCGGGGCTGCCTGCCCTCGACACCGACACCACTGCTCCTGCGGCATCCCCGCGCCCACCGTGCACCTCTCGGGCACCCATCACCCCGGAAAGGGGGGCACGGGGCCACCCCTGGCACGGGGCACCAACGGGACACAGTTGCTCCAAACCCACGCTCGGACAGAGGAGCGATGCCCCGAGCCGCCCGGTGCACAAGGCCACGCCGCGGGCAGCACCGAGGTCCCATCCCGGCTCACCGGGGCATCGCCCTCCTGCCCAACCAGCCCGGCCCCGCGGATGTTAGCACCAGGGTCCGGGGACCCACAGCCGTCCCCGTCCCGCGCCAGAAGCGCCCCAGCCACGCTCCGGCACCGCTCCGTCCCACGCTCGCTCCCTGCCTGCCTCCCGCCCTGCCTGCGACCCTGCCAGCGCGACACTGCCACAGCTTTCGGCAAGAGCCCGATTCACAGCACCCGTGCCCCGTGCCGGCCTGGCAGGCAGCACCTGCGGGCAGGAGCAGGCAGGAACACCCTGCCACTGCCGCCGGGTCGGGGAGGGGGGACAACCAGCACCGGCCCGGCCGGGGACGCCACGTACGCAGAAGAGCACCAGTACGTTTGTGCGCGTCGCAGGCAGGGCAGGCAGCGCGGGCAGGGCCAGGCAGGGCAGGGCGGCCACCGCCGTCGCCGAGGGAGGCGCTTCCTTTTAGGACAGAAAAAGGTTATTGCATGACTCGGGATGGAGACGCTTCCCGCCCGGCTGCCGCCCCGGCCCCCTCCCGCGCCGCTCGCTCGGAAAGGCCCGGCACGTAAGGCAACATGGAAGCTGATGTCTCGACTCACCCCGCTGTTTAAAAGCACCATTATGAAGTCAGGTTGTACAGTAGTAACAGTACCTTTTATATATATATATATCTATATCTCATATCTATCATATATATATAAACTGTAAACAAGAGGTAACAGCGGCTTCTAGAATTTGCTTTCTTCAAGGTTTCCCGTGTGGTAGGCACCCAAAATACTGTAGAAAAGGTGTGTGTTGTGGTGTGTGTGTTCTCGGCTTCCCTGCCAGTTGGGTTGGCTCCATATCACCAGTGAACGGTGCTGGTGGAAAAGAGTGAGGCTCAGTCGCTGGGCGTTGCGGAGCCGGCCGAGCGCCTCCCTGCCGCTTCGTGCTCCCTCCAAGCTCGCCGGGCCGGCGGCCGGGGCCACGAGCTCGGCGCACGCTCGGCGCAGACGGAGCGGGTCTCCTTCGCCTCCGCCTCTCCCGGCTGGGGTTTCCCGCTGCCGTTTCCCCTCCTCCGAGAGCAGAGCTGGCGACGGCGTCTCGTCTCGCCCGCTGCTCCGAGAAGCAGAAACCAAACCAACAGAAAAACCCAGCCAGAAAAGAGCGGAAAATTAAAAGGTTACCCAAAAAAAAAATGGTTTTGGTTTTTTGTTTGTTTTTTTTTTTTGTTTCGTTTTTGTTTTTTTTTGTCGTTTTCGTTGGTTTTTTTTGTGGTTTTTTTTTTAAATAGGCTAAAAGCTGAACATTGGAAATTCAGGAGAGGACACCGAACCCTTTCGCTCGGGGAGACGTGTGCTGGGTTCCCGTCGGGCTGCGAAATCCCGTCTCTTTTCTGGGTGCTGACTCTTCTCTCATTCCGTGTTTTCACTTCTCTTGGCGTGGATGGTTTTGTTTCTGACTCGCTCCGTGTCACCAGTTCCTGTCTGTCTCTCTTAAACGCAGGCAAAGTATTCCTTCAGGGGAGCAAAGAGATGGCGGATCACCGGCACGCTCCAGGATCTGCCGAGCAGTCTCTGCCGGGCCAGGCGGCTCATGTTGGACACGTCTGTGTAATGCACTGGGAAGCCGAAGACCCTGTGGGGACACAGGGAGGGGATGGGGAGCGGGGTCAGAGGGGTGCTGGCCCCGAGGGACGCGGCGCTACCGGCCCACCCCTGGCGCACGCGCAGCCCCGTGGTGAGCCCTCAGCCGGCCGTGGTACCTCTCCATCTCCGTGCACCAGAGGATGTCCTCCTTCTCGTTCATGAAGACGGGGAAATGCTGGTCCTTGCCCTGCTTGATGGAGTTGGAGCGAGTGGTGATAGTTCGCACTTTGCTGAACTGCAAGAGGCACAGGCTCGTCATGCCGGGGGGGGAGGCAGGATGGAGCCCCCCCGGCGTGCTGGCTGGGCAGGCAGGGTGGTCACAGGCAGGGTGACTCCCGTCCCGGGGTACCAGTGCTGCTGCCGCATCCCTCCTCCACGCTGATGGGACCCCTCCCCAAAAGGTGTGGGACCGCCAGGGACGACCGCCAGACCCCACCGCTCCCTCGGCCACACCGTCCCCGCTCCCGCCGGCTGCATCCCGCGTGCCGGGGCTGACCTTTGCTATCCTGCCGTGCTCCAGGCACTCCTGCAGCTCCAGCTTATCGTTGACTGTGGACGCGAGTGGCCTGGGGAAGAGAGACAGGGTGGGCACCACATCCCCATGTCCCCATGCCAGCACCTGCGTGGGCACAGGGCAGCTCTCCACCTGGGGTTTGTGGGGGGGCCAAGGCTGTTTTGGGGGGGCTGCGGCAGGCAATGGTGAGAAGCAGCCAATCCCCGTGGGAGCCTGCCCGTGGCCACCAGCTGTGTGCCACCATGACCCTCGTCCGGGAGGGACAACAGAGGGCAGCTCCATGCCACCCCACCAGCATGAGGGAGCAAGGACAGTTCTGGCCTCTGTGGGGTCCACTGCTCTGGGCTTTAGGGGTGTGCTGTCACCCAGTGCCACTTTGTGAGCCCCTCACTCTCGCCCAGCACTGACTGGGGTCAGGGGGACCCCCAGAGCCACATCCAGGCCAGGGGAGGACCCAGGGGACTGGCACTTTCCGCAGCCCCCGGCAGCACCCTCCCTCCCGGTGCTGGACCAGGGGCTGCCAGCCGCCCCAGCCCCACAGCGGGCAGGGTGACAGGCAGGCAGCCGCCGCAGGCTGGCCGCAGCGGCGCGGCTCCGGGGCACTCTCACCAACCTGTTCATCCCGGGAAGGTTCCCCCAGAAGTACCGTGCCCTGTGTGCTGCAGACACTTCTTTGGCATCAATCATGACGGGGTTGGACTGCGAGAAGGGCGAGAGGTGAGAAGTCAGCGGGGCTCGGCAGCCCACCGTGGGGGCAGGACCCTCAGGGTCCCTGGGGCTGGGTTCCGGAGGGTGGCGACCCCCCGGCACTCACCTCCAGGAAGCGTGAGATGTCCCTCTTGTCGCTCACCCCCATGGCCACCACGTTCTCAAAGAGCCAGAAGAAGGGCCGGTCGTCGCCCTCCTTGGGCCGGGCTTCATGGAGCAGGCGGTAAAACTCGAAGAAAAGCCGCCCAGTGCCCTCTGGGCAAGAGAGGAGAGAGGGGCCGGTGTCAGTGGCGGGGGGCTGGTGGTGGGGGTCAGCCCCAGCACGGCAGGGAGACACCTACCATAGAGCCCCTTCCTGGCTGGGTTGACGATGGAGAGGTCATTGCAGGGGCTCCCCCCGATCACCAGGTCGAAGGGGCCCCACTCCTGTATCTGCAAGAGGGAGAGCCCCCGGTGAGCTGGGCACTGCCCGGGGAAGACGCTGCCGCCTGCTTGGGGGACGGTGTGCCCGGCGGGGGGGACGCCTGGACACACGATGGGGTTGGATGGTGGCCGAGCTCCCTGGCAGGACGGTGATGCCATGCTGGTGAAGCCCAGCACGTGGGGAGATAAAGGACAAGGGACCAGTCCCGTCTTGGGGAGACAGAAGAGCTTTGGGGGGACACAGGGAGGGGGGAGCTGTGGGGGGACCGGCAGGCAGGACGTACGTGTTTCTGGGTGACATTTCGGACGTCCCCGACGTACATGATCTTGCCCTGGTGCCTCACCATGCCCACGGTGATGGAGTCCTCACACACCTCGGAGGCGATGTAGCGGTCCACCTGGATGCCCAGGTCCTTCAGCACCAGCAGGCCTGCGGGGAGCGGGGCTGGGGTGGGCAGCATGACGACAACGGCCCCCCCCTCCCCATCCCACCCGGGCAGCACCACCGTCCCCATGCCATCCCTCTGCTCTGTCCCCCACCAGCGTGGACCCCCCAGGGCCCAGGGCAGAGGAGACGGTGCAGACTGCCCACAGGAATACCCCGCCGGGGGTCCCACAGGCGGCACAGGTCTGTCCACCCACTGCTGACACCCCGATGGGTGCGGGACCCCCCCACCCCGAGGCCAGACAGTTGTGGGGTGCAGGCAGGCTGCTCACCCCACTCCCTTCTACCCCCCATACCGGTCCCAAACACACCCCAGGGAGGGTCCCTGTGGGGGCTGCCAGGCTGGGGACCCCCACCCACCTGTGGCAATGCCGTCGAAGAGCGAGAGCACCCGGATGGGCTTCCTCTTCTCGGCCGGCACCGGCGGGTACACCTTCGGTGGGTCCTGAAAGCCATGGGTGGTGGTCAGGTGGTGAGGGGGAACATGGGAGGCATCAGGGAGCCCGTCTGGGGCTGGGGGGTCCTTCCGCAGGGGCACTCACAAACTCCTGGTCGTGGTTGTTGGCGAAGAACATCTGGAGGCGCGAGGGCCAGTCCTCCCGCCGCCGCAGCAGCCCATAGACGCCCTTATGGCCACACATGTAGCAGTTCCAGGGATCCTCCTTGATGGCTGCCTGGGCCGCCCCCGGGCCCACCAGCAGGTCCACGCACTCCACGCAGAAGCACCTGGGAGAGCCAGGAGCCGGTGTCAGTGGTGGGGCTGGGTCCGGTGCCCCCTGGCAGCATCCCTGCTATGGGATGCTGGGGGGTGAGTGCAGGCAGCGGTGGGGGGACGGTGTCCCTGGCACGGCCGCGTTGTCTCAGCCAGCTGCACTGCCCCAGCGGGACCAAGGCCAGGCTGCGGCCACGTCCCTTGAAGACCAGTGGCAGGGAGGCACGCTGGGACCTGCCGCACTGCCCCAACCTCCGCCAGCCCCATGCAAAGACCTGCAGGTGGTACTTGTGGCATCATTGAAACCTCCCAGCCCCACACCAGGACTAGCATCACCAAAACCTCCCCAGCCCCATGTCAGGACTGGGGCATCACCAAAGCCCCACACTGGGACTGTGGTGCCACCAAAACCTCCCAGTCCCTTGCCAGGACTGGGGCACCACCAAAACCTCCCCAGCCCCGTACCGAGACTGGGGCATCACCAAAACGCCCCAGCCCTAAACCAGGACTGGCATCACCAAATTCCCATGCCAGGACTGGGGCACCACCGAAACATCCCCTGCTCCACATCAGACTGTAGAATCACCAAAACCTCCCCAGTCCCATACTGAGACTATGGCATCACCAAAACTTCCCAGCCCCATGCTGGGACTGGGATATTGCCACAACATCCCCCAGCCCCACACCAGGACCAGGGCATCACCAAAACCTCCCCAGCCTCATGCCAGGACTGAGGCATCACCAAAATGCCCCACTGGGACTGTGGCACCACCAAAACCTCCCAGTCCCATACTGAGACTGGCATCACCAAAATGTCCCAGTCCTAAACCAGGACTGGCATCACCAAAACCCCATGGCAGGACTGTGGCATTCCCAAAACCTCTCTAGCCCCATGCCAGGACTGCAGCATCACTGAAGCCTCCCAGCCCCACACCAGGACCGTGGCATCACTGAAACCTCCTCAGCCCCATGCCAGGACTGCAGCATCACTGAAGCCTCCCAGCCCCATGCCAGGACCATGGCATCACCAAAACCTCCCCAGCCCCGTGTCGAGATGGCAGCCCCTGACCTGCAGCAGTTGTTGTTGCCGCACATGAGCACCTCGCGGCCGCCGCAGCAGATGGTGCAGTAGGACTGGTAGCCATCATCGTCGTACTGGTATGCGCACTCCAAGAAGCAGTTCTGGGGGAGAGCCAAGGTGTGAGTGCGGTGCAGCACGGCCCGAGCCCTGTGCCGGGATGTTGCTGCGAGGGCACTGGGGCAGCTCCTGGCAGAGCAGCCTGGCAGGTAGATCTCCGGGACAGGCCGTTTGGGGGGACCCGGCTGTGCCCGCTTGCCTGGCGCTGGGGCTGCCTGTGCCACGCCGTACCTTGCAGTTTTGGCACATTCCTCCGATAAATAGAGGGTGCTCCAAGGTCACGTTGAGGCTCCCGCAGGAGATGCAGATGTCTGGGGACAGGAGGGGAGACGTTAGCCCCAGTCTCTGCCACCCTGGATCAGGGCAAGCCCAGCACACAGGGAGCAGCCTGACCCCAAGCAACGTCTTGCTGCCACCCCCAGCAAACGCTCATCTCCGTGTCTGGGTCACACCAGCTTAACTCCCCTGAGCCAGGGAGCGGCAGAGCCCAACCCCAAACTGCTGGTGCCACCGCGACAGCCACTGCGATATGTTGGGGACCAATCCTGGGGACAGTGTAGCAGGGCTCCCACCGCCTCCCCTTCCCTATCCTGCCCCCCAACAGCCACCCCCACCAGCCCTGCCTCGCTCCATGCCCAGGCTCAGCCCTTTCTGTGCTGGTGACCCCAGCCCCGTGCAGCGTCCCAAGGGTCCCCACCACCGTCCGGGGCAGTCCACTGTCACGCCTGCTGCTGTCCCTGCTGCCAGCCAGGCTGAGGGATGGGACAAGCCTGTCGTCTGGCCCTCCCTGCCCCTCCGAGCCCCCTCTGCCTCCCAGCTCTACAGCCAGAATTGGTGCCTGGCCGGGGAGGGACCCTCCACCCTGTCCCTGTCCCCGGGGAGCAGGATGTGTCTCAGCCCTGGAGCCGGGCACTGCCCCACACTCACCTTCGATGTTCCTGCATTTCTGCCGGACCTCGTAAACGAGCCGCTCTGGGGAGGGAGAGAGGTGTCAGGGCACTGGCCCTGCCCCAGCCAGGTCCCCGATGGAGAGGGAGACCTGGCCCAGAGCAGCTTTTGCCCCACAGCTCCTCCCCAGGGTGAGCACGGCCCTGCCGGCACCGGGACGGAGACCTGGCAGGGTCACAGCTGAGAAAAACCCGTGGAAGGTGGGTGGGTGGGCGGGTGCGGGGACATCCCTGACCCTCTGGGCAGTACCTCGGGTGCGTTCGTCGATGATCTCCTTGACCTTGGGCTTCTCTGTTGTGCTTTTCCTGGGTTTTTTGGCGGGCGGGGGCGGTGCATAGGCAGCTGCTTCTGGCTCTACCCACATCTCCGTGTAAACTTCTTTGTAGGGGTTTCGCTCCTCTGCAAGGGGCGCGTGGGGTCCCATCAGTGGGGTCCCGATGGCCCTGCACGCCCGCAGGGGGACCTGCCTGCCCCACGGCGCTTCCTCTGCCCAAGCCCACACCACCCCGGTGATGCCGGAGTCAATGGCCGAGGGTCCTGGGGGACACTCGCTAAGGCCACTCAGCCTCCCCCCACTCACCTTCGGGGGGCTCCAGGCCCTTGGGGCCGGAGGGCTGGAAGCCGCCCAGGGCCCACTCGATCATCTGCTTGTTCTGGATCTCCACCACCTTGGAGGTGTCCGTCTCGTCGTTTTCGGGGCACGCCGGGAAGATCTTCCCTGCTCTGCTGCTCGCCACCTGCCAGGGGAGCCGCAGGCCCGGCCATCATCCACCCACCCTGCTGAGGGGGTCCCCATCCTCAGACCCCTGCCCCAGCTGCTCCAGATGCTGCCCACTTTGCCCAGCCAGGCAGCCCCCAGCCCCAAAGGGACCTACACGGTCAGACTCCCCCACATTGTGCCACAAGAAACCCCCACACCTCCCAGCACTGCCAAGAGAGCCCCGGAAAGCCAGGACCTCCCCAGCATCACCCCACAAGGACTTCAGCAACTCCCCAGAGACCCCAAACTCCCCTATAGCTTCCCCAGCAGACCTCCAGACACCCTTGGCTAGGACAAGAGATTCCCAGACACCCCCAAGATGTCGCTTCCAGAGTCCCCTGGATCACCGACCCTTTTAAGAGACACCCTGGGCCCCCCAGGAAGCTGCTGGGTGCAGGAGGTGAAGCAGGGCCAGATCCTGGTGGGGCAGAGGGGCAGCTGCCTGCTCCCACACACCCTGTCCGGGGCTGGCAGGACGGACCCGCTTGGGCACCCATGTCCCCCCAGCCTCCCGGTGCTGGGGTCGGTGCCACCCCACAGCCGGTGCTGGTCTGCAGCCGCTGGTGCTCACCTGCAGCACCTCGTAGATGGCTTTGCGGTACATGGGCTGCTTGTTGTAGGTGGCCTGGTGGAAGGCGCTGGCAAAGGAGCTGAGCGGCAAGAGCTTCTCTACGCAGACCTGGGGGACGGGATGTGGCCGTGAGCCCGGGGGGACACACCTGGGGACAGAGGGGGCTGCCGGACCCCCACCTCATGGGTGCCACTTACCACCGAGAACTTGCCGTCCCCAAACCACATCACCCAGCGGGTGCCCTCGGCTGCCCGGCTCCGGCCCGTCATCCACCAGGAGACGATGCGCCCGGGCCACCAGGAGAAGCCGCGCAGCTTGCCCCACACCAGCTCGCCAATACCGAAGCCCCGGCCATCCTGTGCCGTGAGGAGACGGGAGGAAGGTCAGAGGCTGGTGGAGAAGGGGTGCCCGCGTCCCTGGGGGGCAGCAGCCCCACAAACCCCTCCATGCCCAGCCGGCCCTGCCCTCACCTCGTACTCAGGCTCGTCGTCAGCCGACTTGGAGGTGTTCTTGTCGACGGCATCGGCCACCACTGGCTCAGGCGTGGTGGCCACGTTGGGTGAGGCAGGGTCGGTGGGCTGCTGCGAGGCAGGGGGGCTGGCCTCCTCCTCCTTCTGGGGCTCTGCCCGCGGCGTCTCCTCCACCACGTTCATCACGGCGATCACCTTTGCCTTCTTCTCCGCCTGGGGAGGGGGGACACACCGATCAGGGCAGAGCTGTGGGGCATTGCTCACCCGGTGCCCTGACATGTGGGCAGGGGCAGGCAGGGGTGGGCAGGGTGCTTTGGGCCAGCCCGCCTGGGTGGGGGGCAAGCTCGGCAGTGCCACCCAGACCCTGGTATGGGTCTGGCAGCCCCCCAAAAGCCTCTCTGGGCAGCCGTGGACCCCTCAACCTGCACGGCCCTGCTACCCCCAGCCACCACCCCCCTGCCCCGTCCCCACAGGCTTGGGGTGCTCCCCTTAGTTCCCGTGCCTCAGTTTCCCTCTGTGGTCAGGAGGGGACAGCTTGGGGAGCATTGGCAAAGCTGCCGGGGGTGGCTCTGGGGGAAAAAGGTGTCAGCTGCCCCCCACCAAGGGGCTGCCCCTGCTCTGCCCCCCCCGGTGGACTGTCCCTGCTGCCCGCCTGGCTCCCCCAGGGGTACATCCCCCCAGGACACGGCCCTCGCCCCTCCAGCGACGCCAGTGGAGGGATGGCACTGGTGCTGGAGCCCTGGGCACCGTCCCAACCCCATCCCGGCCTGGGGGCTGGCCTGGTCCCCCCTGCCCAGCCTTGCTGCCATGCCAGGTCCCCTGTTCTGGCCTGCCCTCGACCCCTTCCCCTCCCTGAGGGCACAGCCCCCCAGGGCTTGTCCATGTCCCCTCGCCCCCGGCTCCTCTCTGCCCTGGAGCCCTCCCGGTCCCTCCTGCCCCCCCCCCCCAAAGCGCCTGCCCCGGCGGTGCAGCTCCATTCCCAGAGCACACCCCGCCCCCCCAGCACCCTCCACCTCCGTCCCGGGGCGCAGCACCGGGTCACCCGCTGCACCCATCCCGGGACACCCAGCACCCCCCGGACCCGTGTCACCCTTCTCCAGGTCGCCCGGTACCCCCCACCTCGGACCACCCCCTCCCCCCCGGTCCCGCGGCCCTCCCCTGCCCGGGCACCCGCTGTCCCCGGGCCGAGCGTGCTGAACTGCGCTGGCCGGGTCGGGCCGGGCCGGGCCACTAAACCCAGCGGTGCAGGGAAGCGCCGGGCTCAGCCGAGCCGAGCCGGGCCGGGCCGGGCCGTCCTCCCCGCGGTGGCCACCTACCCATGCGGGCTGGGCGCCGCGGCGGGCCGGACCGAGCCGAGCCGAGCCGAGCCGAACTGAGCCGAGCCAAGCCGGGCCGGACTGAGCCGAGCCGAGCCGGACTGAGCCGAGCCGGGTCGAGCTGAGCCGAGCCGGACTGAGCCGAGCCGAGCCGAGCCGGGTCGAGCCGAGCCGAGCCGGTCCGGTCCGGGCCGCGGGGGCAGGGCCGGCGGTTCTTTGTCTGGGATCCCCGGGTCACATGGTGCCTCCCGGCCCGGCTGGTTGGCTGCGGCGGGGAGGGGCCGCGCGGCGCCGAGGGGACAGCCCGGCTCGGCCCCCCCCGCCCGCGCCTCGGCCCAGCTCGGCTCCGCTCGGCGACTCGCTCGGCTCGGCTCGGCTCGGCGACTCACTCGGCTCGGCTCGGCCCCCTCGGCGACTCACTCGGCTCGGCTCGGTCCCGCTCGGCTCTCTCACCGTGGCCCGCTCCCGCTCGGCTCGGCTCCGGTGGCTCCCCGCGGTCCGGTCCCGTGCAGTCCCGGGCTCGGCTCCCCGGCCACCCCGGCACCTTCCTCCGCTCCCCAGGCCCGGACCCGCGGTCGGGGGGCAGCAGCGGGCTGGGCTGGGGCCGGGGGCGTTGCTCCACGCTCACCCGGCCGGGCCCGCTCGGTACTCACCGGCCCGGCGGCAGCGATCCCGTCCGGGCTGGGCTGGGGCGGCCTTCCCCGCCGCGGGGCCGCTCCGCGCCGCCTTTTGTCCGGGGGCCGCGGCACCCCCCCCCGGCCCCTTTGTACTGCAGAGCGGCGGGACGGGGCGGGGGGCGGCGGCGCCCCGGGGGGCCTCGCCCCGGCACGGCAGGAATCCGCCCGGGGGGCTCCGGCCCTGCCGGCCCCCCCACACCCTACCCCCGCCGGCCCAGTTCGCCCCAGTGGCAGACCAGCTGGGGACTGGCTGGCTGCTACGGGGTGGCACCGGCCCCGCTGCGCCAGTTCAGCCCGGTGCGGATGCTGGTCTGGAACCCCATTGCCCAGTTCAGCCCAGACACACACGGCACTGGTCTGGGACCCCGTCGCCCAGTTCACCCATTGGCACACACCGACGCGGCACTGGTCTGGCAACACGTCACCCAGTTCACCCACTGGCACACACCGACCAACATGGCACTGATCTGGGACCCCATCACCCAGTTCAGCCCAGACACACACAGCACTGGGCTGGGACTCCATCAACCAGTTCATCCATTGGCACACACCAACACGGCACTGGTCTGGGACTGTCACCCAGTTCATCCATTGGCACACACTGACATGGCACTGCTCCGGGACCCCATCACCCAGTTCACCCATTGGTACACACCGACGCGGCACTGGTCTGGCAACATGTCACCCAGTTCACCCATTGGCACACACCGATGCGGCACTGGTCTGGGACCCCATCACCCAGTTCAGCCCAGACACACACAGCAGTGGTCTGGGACCCCACCACCCTGTTCACCCATTGGCACACACCGACGCGGCACTGGTCTGGGACCGTCACCCAGTTCATCCATTGGCACACACTGACATGGCACTGCTCCGGGACCGTCACCCAGTTCATCCATTGGCACACACTGACATGGCACTGCTCCGGGACCGTCACCCAGTTCATCCATTGGCACACACCGATGCGGCACTGGTCTGGGACCCCATCACACAGTTCAGGCCAGACACATGGCACTGGTCTGGGACCCCATCGCCCAGTTCACCCATTGGCACACACCGACGCAGCACTGGTCTGGCAACACGTCACCCAGTTCACCCATTGGCACACACTGACATGGCACTGCTCCGGGACCCCATCACCCAGTTCAGCCCAGACACACACAGCACTGGGCTGGGACTCCATCAACCAGTTCATCCATAGGCACACACCGATGAGGCACTGATCTGGGACCACATCGCCCAGTTCAGCCCAGACACACACAGCAGTGGTCTGGGACCCCACCACCCTGTTCACCCATTGGCACACACTGACGCGGCACTGATCTGGGACCGTCATCCAGTTCATCCATTGGCACACACTGACATGGCACTGCTCCGGGACCCCATCACCCAATTCAGGCCAGACACATGGCACTGGTCTGGGACCCCATTGCCTAGTTCAGCCCAGACACACACGGCACTGGTCTGGGACCCCATCACCCAGTTCAGCCCATTGGCACACACCAACATGGCACTGGTCTGGGACCCCATCACCCAGTTCAACCCAGACCCACACAGCAGTGGTCTGGCACATCACCCAGTGGTGATGTTCAGCCCGTCCACACACACCGACACTAGTACTGGCCTGGTCTGGACTCAGCTGTCCCAGTTCAGGCCAGCCTGCAGCCCCAGTGGCACCCCGAGTCTGGAGCCATGGCAGACCGACACCAGGATGGTGGGCTCACCGGGACAGGCTGCCCCTGCCAGCGGCTGCCGAGGCATTCGGGGGGGCAGGTACTGTCCTCGTCACCCCTGGCCCCATAGAGGAGCTGCAGCCACGTGGAGAGCTGGACACCCCAAAATACATCCCCTACTGACTGCCTGCCCCACGGCACATTCCGCAACAGCGGGATGTGCCACGCATGTCCCTGAAGAGCCAGATGTCCCAACACACGAGAGCCGACGCACCCCAAAGCAGGTTCCCCCCACTCCGGACCCCCCAAGGCACAGCCCTGAGCACTCAGACACCCCCCCAGCAGCCAGATGCCCCATGAGATGTCTTCAGTGGTGGGCAGGACAAAGGCCGGGCAGGCGGCACGGCCGGCTGCAGCCGCAGGGGCTTTGCTGGTGTCATGAGGACGAGGCGGCAGCACCAGCTGCCCTGGCAGCAGCCTGTCACCCGTGGGCTCCACCATGTCCCCTCTCCTTCCCCATAGCTGGCGGCAGGCAGGGTCAGGGCCCCGTGGGACCCCCGGGTGGGAGGCTGGGCACCGAGCTGCTCGGGGGCTCAGGCAGGGTGCTGCGGGGTGCTGGCTCGAGCCCTTCTGCAGCACCCAGGCTGCAGGGCGCAGGACCGAGCTGCAGGGTGCCAGTGTTGCCCTCCTGGCATGGTGGAGTGTTTTAGGGAGGGAGTTTTTCACCGATGCCAAGCAGAGCAAGGAGCCCAGGTGGGAGCTGCAGTTGCAGCCCCGGGCTGCAGTGGGACATGCTTGGGGTGTCCGGCACCCCAGGACAGACCGTGCCAGCACCCCGGCAGGCACCGCTGCCCCCACTGCCCTCCCTGCCAGCCCTGGGGCAGGGGGCGGTCCCCGAGGGTCCCCGGGCAGGCAGTGTCCTGCGGAGTGGTGGCTCCTGAGCTCCAGGACCCTTTTGTGTTGCAGAGTAGAGAGACAAAGGGGTGGATGGCTGTCACCCCCAGGCATGGGGCTGCCCCCCAGGTGGGAGGGCTGTGGGGCTGGGAGGGGGGATGGAGGCAGACCCCTCCTGCCCTGCGAACACCCCATCCTGCCCAAGGGGTGCCGGGGCCGACGGGATGGTACCTCGGCCAAACCGCCTCGCCCAAGGGAGGCCCCTTGGGATCCCAAACACCAGGAGGTGAGCAGCACCGGCCCCTCGGCATCACAGTGGGGTGTCGCAGCCCACGGGCACCCTGTCCCCTCCACCACCTCTTGGCCGTGCCAGAGCAACAAAGCTGCTTTGGGGACCTGGAATAAAATGATCTGGACACCAATCACCCCTGGCCAGAGGAGATTCCCGCTGGGGGGGGTGCTTCTGCTTTGTCCTCGGGGAGAGGCAAGAGTCCAGCGAGAGGCAGGAAATCTCCCATCCACCGGTCGTTAAAACAGAGATAAGCTGGATCTCCATCCAGACAATCAACCCAACCGCCAGCTCTCCTGCCCTTGGGCCACAGGCAGCTCTGCCCAGCCCCTGCCCCGTTCCTGTTCCTGCCATACCTCCACCCCCATCCCCTGCCCCATCCCCATCCTCATTCCCACCTCACCTCCATCCCCTGCTCCATCCTCATCCCCACCCCCATCTCCATCCCTACTCCCTGTCCTTGCCCCTGCTCCACCCTTGTCCCCACCCCCATCCTCATCTCCATCCCCATTCCCTGTCCTTGCCCCATCCCCATCTTCATCTTCATCCCATCCCCATCTCCATCCATTGTCCCTGCCCCATCCCATCCCGGTCCTCATCTCCATTTCCATCTCCTGTCCCTGCCTCATCCCCATCCCATTCCCATATCTATCTTCATCCCATCTCCATCCTCTGCCCCTGCCCCATCCCCAGCCCTGCCCCACGGCTGGCACAGGGTTAGGTGTGCACAGCCGACACCAGGGCCCAGCTGAGGGTGTCCTAGCAGGGATGGGCAAGGGCCAGCACCTAGACCTGTACGTTACTCCTCCGGCTGCAGCCCTGGGGCTGGCGAGCGGCAGTGATGGCCCTCAGAGGCTATGCGGGGTGAGGAAGAGGAGGGAAGGCTGGAGGGGGCCAGGCTGCCCCTGTCCCCGCTGCAGCAGGGCTGGTGACCCCAGCCAAGCTGCTGGGACCTTGCCAGGCAGCCTCTGCCCCCCCCCCAAAACAGCACTGGCGTGCTGGTGCACGGGCAGTGGGTGTCCCTGCCGTGGCGGGCACGGGTCTGTGCTTGCCACATGGTGGGGGAAGCCCCAGCACCGTCCCGGGATGAGGAGCGGCCATGCCTGGCCGATGGGATGCCACCAGCCTGCTACACTCGCTAAAAATACACCCCAGAGGTGACTGATTACAGGTTTGGGGACCTCCGCAAAGGAAATAGCCGGTGCTGAAGGGCTCCAGTTTGGCGAGACAAGGCAGGGCTGGTGCTGGCGCCAGGCAGGTTTGCCAGGCATGGGGGGCTGTGCCGTGGGGGCCCCTTCCTGGGAAGGGGTTCTGTCCCCCAGCCCTCTGGGTCCTCAGCACCCCCAAAGGAGCAAACCCCTTCGGGGCACGGCCAGTGCTGTATGGGAGCACGGCCAGCACTGCGTCCAGCACGGGAAGCTCACCGGAGCAGGGGGCAAGGTCAAGGATCCCCCCTGTGATGGAGCCACATGGGCTGTGGGTGGCATGTCCCGTCCCCCATCCCCGGGGACCTCATCGCTGACACCACCAGCAAGTGACAATTGGTGCTGGGTGTGCAGCTCGCAGGCGGTTGTCAGCTGAGATCGGGGGCAAAAGGCCGATCCAGCCTGAAAACATTTCAGGCTTTCTCCCCGTAATGAAAAGAAAACACTTATTCTTATTAGAAAAATAAAAGAATTAAACGCGGCTAAATTCAGCATTGTTTGAGAATGAGAGACTCCTCAAAAGAAGTATTTTGATTTTTTTTAGCATTTTTTCCCAATTATTTTTGGCTGACGAGCGATTCTGGCTGACCTGAATCTGCATTTGTTTTGGCGAGTGAACCATGTGTTGGAAAATTGTTACTCGGCAGCTGCAACTACCAACCTCCCCGGCTGTGCCGAGCTGCGGTTTGCCCCGCATGCTTGGCACGACACAGCATGGCCGGCAGCTGCCTGCACTGGCCGGCACGCAACGCAGGCAGGAGTGGGGGGTTGCGAGGCTGGGCACCACCGGGGTAGCCACCGCTGGCCCATGGCCAGAGCCCATGGTGCAGGGGTCTGTCCGTGGCACTGCTGGCAGCAGCTGCAGTGCTGCTGGTGGCCAGAGTGCGGCCGCACCGGGGCTGCGCAGCTCTGTGGCTGCAGGCAAACGCCTGCATCGCTGGTGCCCCCCATGCCGGGCAGGGGAAGCAAACCATGACCATGACCACGCGCTTGGCAAACCCCAACTCCAGGCATGCAGCCCACCTGTGCCCGGGGGTGCCCACCCCGGCCAGGACACCCCCCAGGACACCCGCCGGCTCCACCAGCCCACCCTGTGCCTGGCTAAACCTCTGCCCGTGGGCAGCAGCCGCACGCAGACCCTGGGTGCAGCTGTGACTCCCCCCCATCCCTGGCTGCCAGCCCCTCCCAGGGTGGCGGGACCCCCTGTGCCCATGCCGACCACCCCGGGAGGAGCCGATCCACGAAATCCACTGGCACAGCCACCCCGGCCGTGACAGCCATGCCCTGTGCCCTATGGGGATGGCCTGGCTGTGCCAGCCAATGCCCTGTGGGATGCTCCGGCCGTGCCAGCCTCCCCCTGCCCCTGCATGGTGCCAGCATGACGGCGCTCGGCAGCGCGGGGCTATAAATAGTGCTGGGGGGGTGGCGGTGGCGCGAGGGGACCTGTTGCCAGGGAGACTCGCTGGCATCGGGGGACGACGCGGAGAACAGGGCGAGGCGGGAGCGGTGGGGATGTCGGTGGGGATGCCAGTGGGGACGGGACCACCGGGGCGCCCGCAGAGCCCCTGCCCCACAGGACCCCCCTGAGTGGCTGTTGGCACCATGGCCTGCCCGCAGCCCTGCGCCTGCGCCACAGCCGGGGCTCCCGCCGCCCCTCAGCCTCCCGCCGCTGCCCTCGGCTTGGCTGATTTCGGCTGCGTCACGGCGCGCGCTGGTTCCCTGGGAAACCGACAGGAACGGCACATCCCTCGGCACATGCCACGGAAGGGCCCCATGCCGCCTGCACCGGCAGGCTCCCTGCACTGGTGGCTGCGCACACTGGGCCCCTGGTCCCTGGCTTATGGTGGCCCCCGGCAGGGGGCACAGGCATGAGAAGTGAAGCTGCCTGCCACGGTGCAAATACTGGGTGCAGGCAGGGCAGCGGCACTGCCGCAGCGGTCCCACGGGGAGTGCCCGCTCCGCTGCCAGCCCCACGGCATGGCACGGCACAAGCCAGGGTGCCCCGCGGGGGGGGGCTGCCCGCCTACGCCCCCACCCTGTGCTGACCACCCCTCATGCAGCCGGTCACCCTGGCACTGCCGGCGACCGGCGGAGTGCTCTGCGCGTGCCATTTTGCTGGAGCTCTGCCTGCTGTCGTTAGCGATGCTGCAATTCGCTGTGGGAGCCTTTGAGACAGCTAGACACTGTGGGGCTTGGGGTGCTAGAACCAAGCAGCACCACGCAGCCCGCCCTGTCCTGGCATCACCGCCACGCTGTGGTGTCCCCCCTCCCTGCTCACTCCAGTGGCATCCAGCTCCTTACCTCCCTCTTCCAACGGGCCAGCCACTCGTCCCGCTTCCTCTTGCTGATGTAGTAGGGGTCTCCGGCCTGGAAGGTGTGCCGCTGCATGGGCCGCTGCCGCAGGCTCGACTCCCAGCCCAGCCCGCCACGCAGCCGCCCGCGGGAGCCCTGCCGCCGGAGGAAGAGAGGGGAGGCTGAAGGCCACAGCTCCAGCGCTGCCGCGGGCACCAGGAACGGCATCATGGCGGGAGCCGTGGCCTGGGACAGGCAGGGCTCTTGGGGGCAGAGGGGAGGACGGGGGACAGAGCGGAGCTGCTCGGGGGGGCTGGAGGTGGGCACCCCGCTTGCACATGCTGGGACTGGCCAGGGGAGACGGGCACGGGGGACACTGCCTGCATGGGTGCACACACGTGTGCAAATGCATACATGCTCTGGCCCACATCTGCACCAGGACTGGGCATCATGCCGTGGCTGGCTGCACCTTGGCGGGTGCTGTCGGCACCGTCCCGGGCATGGATCTGCCCCAGGCTGACATGCTCTGCCTGGGCACCTGGGGGAGGCGTGGAGTCAGCCTGGGCTGTCCCATGGGCTGGATGGAGGGGGGTTCACCAGCCTGGCCACAGCTCGGTGTCGTCTGGTCCCCAGCACAGAAGCAAGTGCTGCCCGGAACCCGGCTGTGTCGGGGTGCAGGGTCTTTTTTTTTCGACCCCCATCCCGCTGGGACCCCCCCCCTTGCAGCTCCCCCATGGCTGCTGGCACCAAGGGACCGGAGGGTGCCGGTTCCCGCAGGCATGGGGAGCACCGTGCTGACCGGTGGGCTGCAGGGCCATACCCGTCTCCTGCAGGTGCCTCGGTGCAGCCCCCAGTGGGAACCTGGCCCCGGGACATACTTGCCTCCATTTTCAGGGTGTCGAAGTTGTTTTCTTCCTTCTCTTCCTTGCCTGCACACAGAACAGAGAGGAGCCATCAGCTGGGGGGGATCAGCTCGGTGCTATGGGGCAGGGCACCTGGGCCCCCGCAGGGGAGAAGGGAGCCCACCTGGGACCCCCCAGCCCGGCTGGGGGCCGGCTTTGGGCCGGGGAAGGGCACCCATCGCCGCTGTGCGAGGCCTGGGCCGTGCTCCCCGGGGGACGCCGGCTGCTGGGATGTGAGCTGGCTGCTTCCGCGCCCCCTCCCCGCACCCCAGCTGGGGGGTCTGGGGGAGCAGCCCCCGCTGGGGCTGGAGCAGGCAGGGGAAGCGCGCGGAACCCCGCTGGCTTCCTGTGCTATCGGCACATCTCGCACGCTGCAGGTACGCGCCGAGCCGCTGCCAGGAAAGTGGATAAAAATAACACCGACCGTTTCTGGGGTTGCAAACCTCCGCGCACCCTGAGCTGCTGGGGGCTGGGGCCAAGCGGGGGCAGCCGGGCCAGAGCATGGGGTGTGCCGGCGGGCACGTGTGGGGGCACCCACCCACCCATGCCTCGTCATGGGCACCGCTGGGGCCGGTGGGTCCCTGTGCCGGGAAGGGGACCTCCATCCTGGGCGCCAGCATCCCTCCGCGCTTTGCCCTGGCTACTGGGTGCTGGCCGGCCCGGCACAGACCTGGGCTGCAGGGGAGGGGCTCAGCTGGGACCCCCGGTGCCCCCTTGCCGGCTGAACATGCGCCCTGTTTTGCTGCAATGTCCCCCAGGTCCTGGGGCTGTGCCGCAGCCACGGCCCCCCCGGACGCCCACCCAGCCCCACGTGACACCCAGACAGTCCCTCGCAGCCAGCACATGGGGACCAGACCCCTCCATGGCAGCCAGCCCCCACCCCAGAAGCAGTGAGGCCCGAGCAGGAGAGCAGCCAAGAGCCCTGCTCCGAGTGCTGGCAGACAGCAAGGGACACTGGGGACACGAGCTTTCTGGCTCCATACTGAGGGTAGGAGTGTGTGCATGCCCTGGGGGTGCCTGGGCAACCTGTCCTCCCAGTCCTGCCCACAGGCACCGGGATCTCACTTGGGGAAACTGAGGCACAGGAGAGGGGACCTGGCCTGTTCTGAGATGCTCGTCCCCTCTGTCACTGGGTCCAGCAACCCAGGCACTGGAACTGGCCAAACTGGAGGCACCGAACAAACTGGGGACATGCAGCCTGTGTCCCCCCACCCCTCTGCCGCCCTGCTTGCTGCATGGCTGGGCGGTGCAGAGCCCAGCACCGGGCCACAACTGGTGCCAGGGCTGCCGCAGCGCCTTCCTGCGACAGGCTGCAGTGGCCCCGCTATCCCACACATGCCTGGCACGGATGCGGCTCGGCAAAGACCCCGGCCTCAGCTCCTGCCCATCCCAGCACCCCACAGCAGTGCTGTACCGCATGCTCTCTGCCGGCCCGCTGCACCGACGGGCCAGGATGCAGTTACCGACTGACGACAGGATCCTGCCCGAGACCTTCCTCCACTGGGGATTTTGGCAGGGATGGGACTTGGGGGGACAGCGAAGGGGTGCAGAGCTGATGGAGTGGCTGGTAAGTTGTGCTTGGGCAGCGCTGGAAGAGCAGGTCGTGGGCCCCACGCCGGGTCAGAGGGGCAGTGTGAGGTGAAAAGCCAGCGTGGGAGGAGAAGGAAGCAGTGAGGGAGGCAGGAGCGCTGGATGAGGGGGTGAAGGATGCCCGGGAGAGCCCTCTGGCCAGCTGGGCACGAGGCAGGAGGAGCTGAAGGACCAAGGAGCGGAGGAGGATCTGGCAGGAGCCAAGCCTGTCGCTGGAAGGTGACAATGCCGCTGCTAACCTTAGCGCAGACATGGCTGAAGTGCTGGAAATGGCGTCTAGGGAAGGGAGCGAGCTCCCGGTGGCTCTCATGGCTCCCCCAGACAGTCTCTGGGTACCACCAGGTACCACTTCGACACTGTCACCCGGGGACTCGCCCTGAGGCTGGTGGAGGAGCCTTGGAGCAGCGCTGGACACTGGCTGTGTTTGCAGGAAAGCGCCAGAGAAGGGAGGGCAGGGAAGAGCCTCTGGATGATCAGAAAGCGCCTGCCTGGCAGGAATACAGGCAGCTGCTGCTCTCCCCGCGCGGTGAGAAGAGCAGGAGGATGAGCACCATGCACAGGGGCCCCGTGGGCAGGTCACGCTGCGAGAGGATGGGCTCTGTAATGCCATGGGGAAAGGGCTGAACACCAGCCTGAGGCTGGAAGGTGAAGCCTGACCTGCTCACGGCACCCACATTAATGGTACCCACGTTCACGCACCGTGCTCAAGGCACCGTGCTCGTGCTCGTGCCTGTGCCTGCTGCTGCCGGCCTCTGAATGCGGAGCTCTGCTGTGCATGGGAGCCGGTAGCAGGGCACCCCCAGGGCTGTCTTCTCCCCACTCCACACCGGTCCCGCCGTCAGGGCGTGCTGCGCTGACCCACCCTGGCTCAGCCCATCTGGTCCAGCTCCCCTCGGCCGCCACGGCCAGCCTGGCGCTGGGGCTGCACCATGACCCACGTCTGACCACGGCATGCCCAGCCCAGCAAGCTCTCCCGACCATCTGTACCGCGCTGCCAGCTACGGCTTCTCCGCTCCCTCAGCTGCCTGCTCTGTGCCTCGTGACTGCAGTAGCATCTGCATTGCTTGTCTCCATCCCCAGCCCTGCCTCATCCATCTCCATCCAAGCCCTGCCTCATCCGTCTCCATCCCAGCCCTGCCTCTCCCAGCTTCAACCCAGCTTTGCCTCTCCCTGCTCCATCCCACCCTTTCCTTGCTTGTCTCCATCCCTGGGCCAGCATGGCTGGCAGTAAGTCTCTGTGCTCATCTGGGTCGAGAAGCCCCCAAGAGCCAGAGCCTGACCCCCAACTCATTCTCACCCCGTTTCTGCTCTGCAATGCCCCACGGTGCCAGTGCTGTGACACCCCAGCTCCGTGCCCCCTCTGCTGCCAGCTGTCTGTGCCCTGCTGTGGGGAGAGCACAGCCCCCCATCATGGCTGGTCCAAGCTGCCCCATCCCACCGCCTGGCACCTCCTGGCCAAGAGGGACGGTGGCAGCGGGGCCACAGGCCGGTGTGTGCCCGGGGGGGGCAGCTGGGGCCAGTGCTGGGCTCCCCCACGGCCTGTGCCGGAGCCAGGCATCCCTCTCCGGCTGCAGAGAGCAGAGCTGCTCCTGCCTGTGAGCAGCCGCAGGCAGGGAAGGTGCTGAGGAGGTGGGGGAAAGCCTGTCCCCGGTGAGTGGCAGCTCTGCTGGGGCCAGGAGCCAGCAACAGACACCGCGCGGCCCTGAGAAGCCTGGTCCCCGCGGGGGCCCTGGCAAGCAGCACACCAGTGTGCTGTGCCCACTGCACCGTGGCACCTCGACCCTGCCCAGGAGCATGGGCACAGCTGGGCAGCACATGGGGCTGGCATAAGCCGGGGAGCGGGTGCTCTTATGTCCACAATCCTGAGGTCTGCAGGGGAGCCGTGGGTCTTGCAGCAGGCGGGGGAGGGCAGGGCTGGGAGCCCTCCCCAAGCTGCACACACAGACCTGCACTCACGATCACGGACACAACGCACCCACGGACCGGTGGGGGCCGGGCCCCACTGGGGTCCCCCCATCCAGCCCCCTGCCCCGGCTGGGCAACCCGGAGCCGCTGCCCAGGACCATGACCAGAGTCTCCAGGGACAGAGACCCCCCCCCACCGCCCTGGGCAGCCTGTGCCAGTGTCACCCTCACACTGAGGAGTGTGCCCCGGGGGGCCAGAGGGACCCTCCCAGGGTCCGGTTTGTGCCTGTTGCCTCTGGTCATGATACTGGGCACCACTGGAAGAGCCTGGCTCCGTCCTCTCTGCACCCTCCCTGCAGGCATTTATAGACATGGATTCATTCCTCCTGAGCCTGCTCTGCTCCAGGCTGAGCAGTCCCAGTCCCCTCAGCCTTTCCCCACAGCAGAGTTGCTCCAGTCCTTCAGCGTCGTGGTGGCCCCTCACTGGACCCTCTCCAGTCTGTCCACGTCCCTCTTGTACTGGGGAGCCCAGCACTGGACCCAGGACTCCCAGGGTGGCCTCCTCAACCAGCAGGCAACACTCCTAACGCAGCCCAGGATGCCATTTGCCTTCATTGCACAAGGACCCGCTGCGGCCTCGCGCTTGGCTTGGTGTCCACTGGGACCCCCAGGGCCTTCTCTGCTGAGCTGCTCTCCAGCCTGGTCCATCCCCAGCACATGCTGCTGCCTGGTGCTGATCCTCAGCGCAGCGCTGAGCCCGCTGCCTTGCACGCTCTGCGCAATGCCCAGAGCAGCACCGGCACCACAGCCGGCACCTCCTCGGCACCACGTCAGCGTGGCCCCAGGACCGCACCATGCATGCATCTACTGCTCTGCCCCTGGCACATGCAGGGCTGCCATGCGAAGCGGCACAAGCACCGGCGGCGGCAGGCATGCTCTGGGGCAGGCTCGCATGCAGGCAGGGGCATGCCTGCTCCATGGGGCACCTGCACTGGCCGCGCTGGCAGGACGAGGACCGACCTCCCCTCCTGCCTGCCCTGGTCCTGCTGGGAGGAGTGGAGCCCAGCAGAAAGGGCAGCGCGATGGGACGAGCGTGCGAGGGCAGCCCCCCGCTTTGATCTGCTGCCCCCACCCCAAATCCCGCCTGGTACGGAGGGGCTCAGCCCTTCCTCCTCCTCCTCCAGCAGCGTTCTCCAGCCTGGGAGCCACCGCAGCCCAGACCCCTCGTGGGGATGGCATGCTGGGCAGGGTGGTGGGGGCCGGGGGTCCCCAGAGAGGCGCAGCGGGCGCCGGTAGGACTGCGGGCAGAGCCACAGCCCCGTAGCGGGGAGCCCTCAACGCTAAGGTCTTACTTTTCTCTGCGGCCTCCAGGAGTTTCCTCCTCCCGCGTTTCTTCTGGGGGTCGGAAGGGGCCAGCTCACCCTCATCGGCCGGGGCGTCCAGGCCCTCCTTGGGGGTGCAGCGGCCGTTCTCCAGCGCCCGGCCCGTCTCGCCGTCCGGCAGGCTCTCCGTCTCGTCCTCCTCGGGGCGCCCGCCCTTAGGGCTCGTGCCGCCCTCCTCTGCGCCCTTCCACTGGGCACCGTCCCCCTCCACGTCCCCGTTGGGCAGCGGCTCGGCGGGGCTGGCCTCTGGGCAGGGTGGGGGGCACTTGGGGACAGCCGCGATGTCTTTGGGGGTGTCACTGCTTTCCACCTGCCGAGGAGAGGGAAAGGAGCTGCAATGGGCGCTGGCAGGGGGGCATGGCCCCGCTCGCGCCCCCAGCCCGCACCCCACCACGGCACCACTGGCCACCACCACCAGACCCCAAGGCAGGAGCCCCTGCACCACCTCAGGGTGGCCAGCTCCATCCAGTGCCCATCCCCGTCCCCCTGCCCTGACCCTACTTCCCCACTGCAGACCATCGCAGCGCAAAGGGTATCTCCAGGACCACAGCCCATACCCCCAAAGTCACGGCTCCACGACCCAGTGATAACCTGGGGACAAATGCGCATTACACCAAAAAAGGCCAAGTTTCACCTCCTGCACCTCAGGCATGCCGCCCTGCCACTGCCTGCAGGGTGCCCCAGGGTGAGACAGGGCTACAGTGGCACCCTCAGGCCCAGGACATGTGGCCATGGAACCCTCAGGACATGGACATGCTGCCATGACACCATGAGGACCACTACACAATGCCATAGCACCCACAGAACCAGGATATATAGAAGTGACATCATCTGGAATAGGACACACTGCTGTGTCACCCTCAGGATGAGGACATGCTGCCATGGCACTGTCAGAACCAAGACACACTGCCATGGGACAAAAGGACCAGGACATGCTGCCACAACACCATCAGGACAAGGACACATGGCCATGACATATTCAGGACCAGAACGCAATGCCACAGCATGCTTAGGACAAAGACATGGCGGTGACATCGTCAGTACCAGGACACACTGCCATGACACCACCAGGACAACGACATATTGCCGTGACACACTCAGGACCAGGACACACTGCCATGGCACCTTCAGGTCCAGGATACAAAGCCATGACACTCTCAGGACTAGCACAAGTGGTCACGACACCTTCAGGACCACGACATGGTGCTGTAACACCTTCAGGACCAAGACACACAGACATGATACCCCCAATACCAGGACATGCTGTCATGAAACCCTCAGGACCAGGACATGGTGCCATGGTACCCCCAGGACTGCTGCCATGGCACCCTCAGGAGCAGCTCACGTTGCAATGACACCCTCAGGTCCAGGACATGCTGCATGGACACCCTCAGGACTAGGACATGGTGCCACGGAACCCTTAGGATCAGGAAAAACTGCCATAGCACCCTCAGGACCTGGACACCATGCCATGGCATCCGCAGGACCAGGACACATGGCCATGACACGCTCAGGACCAGGACATAATGGCATGGCATCCTCATGACGAGGACACACAGCCATGGCACCTTCAGGACAAAGACACACTGCCATGACACCCCCAAAACCAGGACATAGGGCCATGGCCTCCTCAGGACCAGGACACACAACTATGTCACCCTGAGGACCAGGATATTCCACCATGACACCCGCAGGACCAGGACAAAACGCCATGGCAACTTCAGGACCACAACACTCTACCATGGCAATCTTAGGACAAGGACACACTTCCATGGCACCCTCAGGAGCAGGTAATGTTACTGTAACACCATCAAGACCATGACACAATGACATGGCATCCTAAGGACCTGGACAGAGGGACATGACACCCACAGAAGCAGGACAGAAGTAGGCAACACCATGAGGACCTGGATACACTGCCATGGCAACTTCAGGACCAGAACACACTGCCATGACACCCTAAGGAACAGGACACACTACCATGACATCCTCTGGACCAGGACACAAAGCCATGACACCCTTAGGAAACAGAAGACACATCCATGGCATCCTCAGGACCAAGACACAAGGATGTGATACCAAGAGGACCTGGACACAATGCTGGGGCACCTTCAGGACCAGGACAAACTGCCAGGACACCCTGAGGACCAAGACAAAATGGAGGTGACACCATGAGAACCAGGATATAGAGCCATGACACTCACAGGGCCAGAATACAAGGCCATGGCGCCCTCAGGACCAGAACACAATGCATGGCAGCTTCAGGTCCAGGAGAAGTGGTCAAGACACCCTCAGGACCAAGACGCACCTCCATGGCACACTCAGGACCAGGACTCGCTGCCATGACACCCTGAGGAGCAGGTCATACTGCAATGAATGCCCTCAGGGCCAGGACACAACAGCACGGCACCCTCAGGACCAAGACACAAGGACATAACACGATGAGGACCTGTATATGCTACCATGACACCTTCAGGACTAGGACATAATACCATGTCATGCTCAGGACCAAGAAAAATGGAGGTGACACCATGAGGATCAGGACATGGAGCCATGTCACCCTCAGGACCAAGACACAAGGACGTGACACGATGAGGACCTGGATATGCTGCCATGACACCCTCAGAACCTGGACAAACGGCCATGAAACCTTCAGGACCAGGACATACCGCCACAACGGTCTAAGGACCAGGACACAATGCCATGTCACCCTCAGGACCAAGAAAAATGGAGGTGACACCATGAGGACCTGGATACAATGCTATGGCCCCCTGAGGACCAAGACACAGGGAAATGACACCATGAGGACCTGGATACACTGCCATGACACCTTCAGGACCCGGATGAATGACCATGAAACCCTGAGGACCAGGACACATCACCATGAAGCCCTCAGGACCAGGACACAACGCCACAACACCTACAGCAGCACGACACATGGCCATACACCCTCAGGACTGGAACATGGTGCCACGATACCCTCAGGACAAGGACACGCTAGGATGTCACCCAGCTGCCCCAGTCCCCATGTTGGTGAGGACACTCCCAGCGCAGAGCGGACACTGGAGCTGCCTGTCTTGCCTGGCTCGCTTGTGCTGCAACGCTGCGGTGCGGGACCAGCGTTGGGACCCCCTCCCTCCTGCCCATCCCCATCGGCAGCGGGAACATTGACCAGCTGGTGTGCACGCGCGCGCGCTTGTGCAAGACAGGTGGACTCAGGGCCCACGACGGCCATGCACGTGTGCGTGTGACAGGCAGAGCCAGCCACTGCGGCATGCACTTTTGACAGGAAGGGACACGGCGCGTGACAACCGTGTGTGTGTGTACATGGCGGCAGGGACAGCCTGTGACGGGTGCTCGTACGTGTGCGTGTGTGCACAACAGGCAGAGCCAGGGACCACGACCTGCGCGCATGTGCATACAGGTGACAGGTGGAGCCAGGCCCTGTGACAACCCTGTACGCAGATGCGTGTGCAAACGTGACACACGCAAACGCGGCCCATGGTGAGTGTGAGAGTGGGAAAGTGTGTGACAGGCACAGCCGGAGCCCGTGACACACACGTGCGTGTGTCAGATGGGCAACGCCAACACTCGCAGGCGGGTGTGCGTATGCGACAGGCAGTGCCGACGTGTGCGACAGGCGGGTGCGCGTGTGTGACAGGCGGTGCTGGTGCCCGCAGGAAACGTGCAGCCGGCCCCGGCTCGCGAGTGCAGCGACAGAGCGGCGAGCGTACGTGAGCGTGAGACACGGGGGAGGACCGTCTGCGCCGGCACTCACCGGCACGCCGGGCCCGAGCGCGTGCCCGCGTGACAGACGGCGCCGACGTGAACGCAGGAGACGGTGGTGCCGAGCGCGCAAGCAAGGCCGCTTGGCTGGGGATGGCATCGCTGGTCCCTCGCCATGGCGCCAGCCCTGGGGCAGCCGCACGGCACGGCATGGCGTGGCACGGCATGGGCTGGCGGCCGCAGGAGCAGGAGCGGGAGCAGTCAGAGCGAGAGGAGCAGCCCGGCCTGGCGGTTTCCGTGGCGAAGGAGAGTGAAAGTGCTGCTGCGTCACTGCAACAGCCGGGTGCGCAGCGCAGCCGCGGCAGGGTGGGCTCTGCCTCTGCCGCTTGCCCGGGCCCCGGTCAGCCCCGCTGCTGCCGTGCTGGGGAGTGCTCGGTTCCCCTCCCGGCTGTGCTCCCGGGGGGCACATGCTCACCCCATGCTGGTGCATTGGGGGCCCCATCCCTGGGGCTAGGCCCTCGCCAGCATGGCCCAGCGGAGCTGTACCAGCACTGGCACTGTTCCTCCCTGGAGACCCCGTACGCTGCCCATGGGCGTGGGGTGCCTCACCCCTGCTCCCCCAGCACCGGTGGCCGAACACCCTAAGGACAGACACCCGCTGCTGCTGCCTCCCAGTGTCGCCGGGGGCCGGGAGCTGAGGCGGCGGCACCTGGCCCTGCTTCCTGTGCCCCGTGCTCGCCTCCGCAAGCTTGTACATCCCTGAGCCCCGTGCTCGCCTCCGTGAGCTTGTGCATCCTGTGTCCCATGCTCGCTTCCACAAGCTTGCGTACCCCTGAGCCCTGTGCTTGCCTCCCTGTCCCCGTTCCCGCGCCGACCCACAGCAAGGGCTCTGCAAGAAGCCAGGAGCGCTGGGGGCTTTGCAGGATCCCAAGGATCTGCATCCTAGGGATCGGGGACAGGCCCCGGGTTTGGTCCCAGCCCAGCCGTGCCCAACCCCGCCTGCCATCCTGCCGGGGCTGGAGCAGGGCCCTCCCGTCTCTGCGGCAGCAATGCCAGGAAACGCGGCCACGCTGCGGAGGCAGGCAGCCCACCAGCACCTTTCCTGCACCGCCGCTCACCCCCACCTCTGCCTCGGCCCTCCCAGCTCCCCACGGCACAGGAGGGCCGGGGTGCTGGGGGCTGGTGCGGTGCCAGGGTGGCACGGAGGGGAGCCGGCTGCAGGGACGCTTCTGTCTGTCCCCAGCAAACTACATGTCCCAGGATGCACCGTACGGTGGCAGGGTGCCAGGGAGCAAACGCCGAGCTGCCAGCCAGGCTTGACGTGAGCTGGGGTGCTCGCGGTGCTGCTGGGGTGCCCGCCGTGCTGCCCACCCTTCCCTGCCCCAGCGACCGCTGCGAAGGGGACCGGGGAGGGGACACCGAGGTGTGAGGCAGGAGCTCGGGGGCGGGGGCGGCAGGTGGTGGAGGCAGCTTTGCTTTCCAGGGCTCCCCGGATTCACGCTGCCGCTGCCGCTGGCCGCTCCCCCATGGGGTGCAGGAGCCCCCTCCCCAGGCGTGCCCAGCAGTGGGGGGGGGGTGCGTGTGACGCTTACCATGGTGCATCCCCTCCGGCTGGCGCGCAGACCCCCGTCCGGCTGCCACTCGCCCTTGCGCAGGCGCCTCCTCCCCGCGCTGGCGGCCGCGTCCCCGTGGCGGCGGGCGCTTCCTGCTCGGCCTGGCCGCCCCGGCTCGCTGGCAGAGTCACTTCCTCCACTCGCTCGCTCGCTCGCCGGCTCAAGCCCCGGTGTGTGGGGGGCCAGGGGCCGTCATGCCGAGGGGCCACGAGCAGAGCCGGGAAGGAGGGGACGTGCCGCTCCGCAACCCGCAGCGGGGAAGGGGCTGGAGAGGCAGGAGGGGTATTGGGGGTTGGGGGGGACCCTCGCAGGGTGTCTGGCATCACCGGCGGGGAGCCACGGCCACACCAGCGCAATGCCTGGCTGCCCACGGGGATGCAGAAAAGTGCTCCCAAATGCCCTCCCGCTGTGCTGAACTCGCACCACGCAGCCCCTGGCCGCAGCGCCGGCTGGAGCCAGGCTAGCCCCGCTCCCACCCGGGGACAGTGCGGTGGTGTCACTCGCGCCGGGGATGTGCGCACACCAGGGCGGGGGCCACAGCACACCCACATGCCAGGGACACGCGAACCACCACCACCAGTCCCAGGGGTGCCTGGCAGCCTCTCCCTGTGCTGGATGGCCTACCGGCTGTGGCAGGCGGCAAAGCCCGGTTCCTGGGGAGGGCACCACTCAACCGAGCCATCGGGAGGGTGGAAGTGTCGTGCCAGGCCACCGCGCGGGAGCTCCCGGCCGCAAGCGAGGGCGTGCGCGGGGTGACGGAGGCTGAAGGACAAACCTTGGTGTGCCTGGCCAATGGACACCGCAGCCCCGGGAGGCCTGGACACCGACTGCGGTAGTGGGACGGGCTGCAGGGACACCACGGTGTGCCTGGATGTGGCCCTGGAGCAGCGGAGGGAGCTGGCACCGTCGGCGAGATGGATGCCGGAGAGCAAAGTCCCCGGCTGGCGGAGGGGAGGGAGCTGCCAGCGCCGCTGTGCCTGCGCCTGGGCCTCGCGCTGGCTCTGGAAGTGATTGTGCGGCGCACGCTCCGCCTGCGTCCCACCGTGCCCGTGCACTGCCAGCGCCCCAACCGCCCCAGCCGGCCGGGGGCCTCAGGGCAGGAGGAGCTGCTGGAAGGGCCGGAGTTGGCTCAGAGGGGACGGGGCAGCCCGGAGCAAAGGGGAGGGAGGGAGACAGACAGACAAACTGAAGCGGGGCTCATGGGCTGCACCCCAGAGCTCCCTGCCAGGGGCTGTAGCCGGAGGGACAGGCGGGGGTCCATCCCATGTCCCTCATGGAAATGGGCTGGGGGTCTCTGTCCCCAGAGCAGGCTCCATGGCGAGTGTGAGGGGACCTGCTTCCCGCGATGTCCCCCCGCCCTGTCCCCTGCCTGCCAGCATCTGCTGCCCTCCCTTGGGGTCCCCGGCTGCCATCCTCCCAAGGCGGTGCCGGGGCCAGGCTGCAGCTTGTGGTGGGGGCCCAGCCGCTCCCAGCCCCACTCCAGCCTCCTGCTCAGGGCCGTATCCTGGACACTGTGCCGAAAACAATCGCAGGGGCTGCGTGGGCTTCCCGGGAGGAAACGGGAAGGCCAGCAATGTGCTCCGGATTAGGCAGCTGCGGGGGCTGGCGAGGCATGGCTGCAGGGGGCTCGGGGTGGCTGCGGGGGGCTTGGTCCACTCCTCCCGTCGGGACAGTGCCCGGGGGGCCACGCAGGCGCGGGGGTGGCAGGAGCATGGTGGCATGCGCTCCCCTCGGGGCTGCGAGGCCACGGCACCGGCACCGGGGTTAACCATCACCACTGGCCCCGCAGCTGGGGAGTACCACCCTGCCGGCACCACGTACCCTCTGCCAGGAGCCATGCCGCCCCTTCCCCATGTAGGGCTGTGGCCAAGCAGAGCAGATGGAGGCTGACGTGCCGTGTGCCGCCCCGGTGCCGTGGCCCCACTCCGGCCCCGCCCTTGGCAGTCCCTTCCCGCCAGCACGGCAGACCCCGGCCCACTGCGCTTTCAGGAAACAGGCGTCACCGCGCATCTACCGTGGCACCCGCTCGGCCCCGTCTCCCTGCCCACGGCGGGGGGCTCCCCAGGCCCTGTGGTGCTGCCGGACAATGCCAGGAAGCTGCGCTGGGCAGGCGGGTCCGTCCACATCGCAGTGGGACTGGGGGCACATCGGAGGTTAACCCCGGGATGGGACAGGCACCGCATCCCTTCGCACGACAGCCCACCAGGACAGGGACACGCAGGCCACCCGGCACCATGGCTGGCATGCCCTGGCATGGCACCCATCCAAAACCCGCCTCCCCGCACCCTTGTGCCTCCAGCCCCTCAACACCGGCCTCAGCCAAACCTGGTGCCCTGGCTCCACCGCTGCTGCTGCTTCCCTACCTGGGTCGGAACCGGACCCCGGCTCGCTGGGCTCCCCGTGCCGCTGGCACGCCCCGGTGCTGCTACTCGGACACCGCCGCCGGGCCGGGGAGGCAGAGGGGAAGGGGAGGTCGGGACCCACCCTGCGGTCCTGCCCCTCCCCGGCCGCCCCGGCGCCCGTCCCCGTCCCCGGCGGCGGGTCTGCCTTCCTGCCCACCCACCCGCTTCCTCCGCGCCGGCCGGGCCCTGGGAACAAGCGTTGCCTTTCTCCCGCTCCCCTCCCCTCCGCTGGGCTCCCGCCAAGGACGCTGCTTTGCCGGGAGCCCGCCGGGCTGGACGGCCCCGTGCCGGCCCTGCTGCCTCGCTCGCTGCCGGGGTGACACCAGTGGGGCCTCGGCCACGGGACGGGGGCTGGCTGGGCCGGAGATGCGTGCTGACACTGGGGACCGGTCCCTGCAGAGGGATGGGGGACAGCCCTGATGCACCGCAGCCCGTGGGGAGCCTCGTGCCGACCCCGGTGCCAGAGCACCAGCGGCAGCTCCAAACCCGCAGGGCCTGGGGAGCTGCCAGGTGAGGGGACAGGGGATGGGGCAGCCCCTGGGCCATGTCCCCTCTGCCAGGGGGAAGGTCTCGGGAGAGCCGCTGCCATCCACGGCACCGTCCACAGAACAGCTGGTGTCCCACTGCTGAGCCCCTGCCAGGCCCAGCTGGGGCTGGGGGCACTGGTCTTGGAGGCATGGCATGGCATGGTTTAGCAAGGTGTGGTTCAGCATGGCACGGCACGGCTCAGCGTGGCATGGCACGGTTCAACATGGCACGGCGCACCACAGGACAGCACGGTATGGCCCGGCACAGCTTGGCACAGCTCAGAATGGTATGGCTTGGCGTGGCACGGCATGGCTCACAGATACTGTGATACCTGTCCCTGCAGGGCTGTCCCCAGCCAGATCTGCTAGCTGCCCCCCTGGCAGGGCGGGGGTCTGGGGAGGCCACCTGCCTTGGCCAAGAGCATCACACCCCAGGCAAAATACCTCCGACACCTGGGAAAACAGAGGGGCCGGTTACCCCCACCAGGCAGGGCTCCCCCCACCCTGCCCGCTCTGCCCGGCAGCTGCTGGTTCCTGCCAGGGTCTGTCTCTGCCTGTCCCCGAGGCCGCTGCTCAGCACCACTGCCCCCCGCTCCGGCATGGGCAGGCCTGCCTGTACCAGGTGTCGGCATCTCTTCCTCCCACCTCCCTGCCAGCTCCTGCCTGTCCTCTCCACCCCACTGAGCACCCTGCGGGGTCCTGGCCCTGATGGGGGTCTCGGGGCTGAGCTCCCCACCCCATGGATGTGCTAGGAAGGGAAGGCAGCAGCACCATGGGTCCTCAGTGCCCAGACCCCCTGCCAGTCCCACATCGAGCCCCCCTCATGCCGGCGAGCTCCATCCCCAAGCAGGGGTCATGTCCCTGCCCCAGGCGCAGGCTGAAGTGGGTGCTCAGCACCCTCCTGCAACACATCTGCCTGATGGGTCCCTGTGAGCAGGGTCCTGGGCACCCTCAGCCAGTCCCCAAGGAGCCAGCACGCTTGCTCAGGGTCCCCATGCCACACACCGGCTCCCCTCCACCGCAGCCTGGTGCCCCTGGCCAGGGGCTGCTCCTGCAGCCACCGGCACCATGGGGCTCTCCAGCAGGGAGGATATTTTTAGCAGTTCACACCCGGCCGGGGCTTTCCCTGGCCTCCTGGCAGTGCCCACGGGGCTGTGGGGCTTGCCAGCTCCACTTGCTTGGCAGTGGGAGCCACTGGCCGGCCGGCGGGCCGGCACCGTGCACAGGGCAGGTGCAGTGCACAGGAGCATGCAGCAAGCGCACATGGGACGGGCACTCGCCGCGAGCCGGTCGGCTCTTCTGCAGGAGGCAGTGGGAGGTGCCTGGCATCGGGGCACCGCTGCCATCCATCCATCCTGCTCCGGACCTGCCGTACTGGGGGGGGGTGCTCCCGGGGCCGCCTGCTCTGACGGCCAGAGACCTCCTGGTTCCCAGGCTCCGTCTGTTCCCGATGACTTTCCCCATTTGTTCCCGTGCCAGCATTGTTCTTCCACCGAAACGGCTCCCCCCGCCCCGGCACGTACCTCCCGCCCCACCAGATTTACAGCCAGCTTTCGGAGCCTGGCTGCCTGCTCCCCTGCCGGCTCCCGGCCCCGCGCCCCATCGTGCCCCATCGCACCCCCGCCCGCCCCAGGCGATGCCGTCCTGGCTTCCCCAGCCCCGCTGCCACGACTGCACGGATCAGGACAGGCAGCACAGATCTGGACACGTCAAAGTGCAGGATTAACCCTTTCTGCAGCCAGAAACCTTTGCAAAAAGGTTTTGCAACCTTCTAGCAGTGAAGGCGCCCCGGCCCCGCTCGTCTCCCCACCAGGGAGCTCTGCCCCTATGTCCCCTCCCGCGGAGCCAGGGGACGGGGACGCTGCCCGAGCCCTGCCTGCACCTGGGACCAGGGTGACAATGTGCACCTTCCCTCCGGGGCTTCAGCGTCGAAAGGAACCTCCGCTCCTCCTCCGAACACCGAATTCACGGTGGAACCAGCAGCCGGCGGCACGACATCCGGCCAGCTGACAGGGAGGAAGCCACCATGGCTCCTCAACCAGCACCATGACACGCCACGGCTGGAGGGGGCCAAGCCACCGCCTCCACGAGTGCCTCTCCCAGCCCTGGCTACCCTGTCCCAGTGCCCCACCAGAGCTGGCTGCCGCCCAAAGCCCTGAGCACCCCATCACCCTGCAGCACCCCCGCCGTGGGCAGGGCGGCCTGTGAGCACCGTGGCGCTCTCCCGTGCCTGCCCCTCAGCTGGCGGCACCGCCGGGGCCCTGCGAGGTGCTCCCCGGGATGAGCCGTTTCAGCTGCTTTGGCACACGGCAGGCTGCCAACCCGGCCAGCTGGGCTAGCGAGCCGGGAGCTTGCCGAGCCCTGCACGCTTAAGAGTGGGCATCGCCTGCGCGGCAGGAGCCGGGGAAGCTGGCGGGGGCTCAGCCCCCCACACTCGCATCCGCCTTGTTATTGCAGCTGCTGGCGCGAGCCTGGGAGCCGCGTATCATTGCCCGGGGAGGCTCCGCTCCCCATGCCCAGCCGGCCCCAGCAGCCGGAGGAGGACTGAGCAGCTTCGGGGACGGGGGGGACACACGGGGGTGCCAGCCCCCCACCAGACAGAGAGCTAATGCACAGCAGGGACTCCACCAAAGCTGCACCGAGCGGAACACTGCTGCCACCAGGCACAGGAGGGGCTTGCCGGGGGCCGCGGGGAGGGGGCAGCAGTGGGGGCCGGGGGGGGGAACGCTCCCCTCCTGCCGCTACGCCGCCCTTGGGCTCTCCTCCCGGTTGGAGGCTGCTGGGGCCGTGAGCGAGTGGCCGCGTGCCCCGGCACGCAGGGGAGGCGGGCCGGCCCGCGGCACGCCGGGAGCCGTAGTCTCCCGCCAGCGCAGCATGTCCGCCGGGCGGCGGGGCGGGATGGCCCCGTGGGGGGACGCCCCGCCGCCCCCCACCTGGCCCCCGCGCCCGGCGCCCGCTGGCTCACCTGGGCATGCTTGCGCTTCCGCCCGGGCCGCCCGGCTTTCCTCATGGGCGTCCCCGGCTCCTGCTTCTCCTCCTTGCTCTGGTTCTCCTCAGGCTCCTCTTCCCCCTGCGAGCCGGAGACAGAGAGGACGGTTACGCCGCCAGCCCCGGGGCTGGGCAGCCCCGGGTCCTGGGCACGGCTCCGCTCCCGCTCGGCGCTGGGATCGCCGGCACCGTGGGTGCACCGCAGAGGGCCGTGCGTGGCCGAGCGCCTGGCCAGTGAGGCAGGAGCGCTGCCGGCATCACCAGGCCAGCGGCCCCCAGGGCACCATTAGAAGGGCGATTGCGGCTTCTGCCAGGGCGTGGGCCGCGGCGTGAGCTGCCGTGGGGCTGGGTGCCTTCACTGGGTGAGCCCTCCTGCACCGTGGCCCTGTGTGGTGGCTGGCTCAGGGGTATGCGCCTGCTCCTGCAACCCACCGGAGCCCTGCGTCTGTGGGGCTGGGGGCTCCTGCACCGCAGCATGCGGAAAGGGCTGCGTGGGCCCCACGGCACGGCACAGCAGGCCTGCAAGGAGCCATGCGGCTCCCTGGGGACGAGGGCAGGCAGCAGGAGACAGGGCGCCCTCAGAGCAGGCAGGCAGCTGCCTGCTTCACGGTGCCGCCTCTGGCGTGGGTGCTTCGGGGGACCTCACGCCCCTCTCCACACTCTGCCCCGGAGCAGCTGCCAGCGCCCCGCCGCTCCGTCCCCCCCTTCCCGGTGCCGTGCCCCAGCCCCGGGTGCTGTCAGGGCGCACGCGCCAGCACGGGTGGCGGAGCAGGAACGAGGCCCCGGGAAATAAACCTGCTCCCCATGCTGGGGCCGCAGCAGCCGCCTGAGGACCGCAGCGTGCCGGGGGCCCCCCCCTTCCCTGCTCAGGGGGCCCGCGCCCAGTGCTGCGGCACGGCAGGGGGATGTGCATGCGGGCTGAGGGCTGCGCCGGATCCCCGGCGTGTCCCACGGCGGCGGTGGCGGCAGCGGGGCCGGTTTCACCTGAGCCCCAGAAGGTCCTGGCGGTGGCAGCAGCCAAGGCAGGAAGAGGCCGCGGAGGGGGGAGCAGGGGAAGGAGGAGAGGCCGGCGGGGGGCTGGCGAGGGAGAGGCCGGGGAGGGGATGGGGCTGGCAGCCAGACAGCGCCGACATCCAGCTGCACTCGCACGGCCCCGCAGGCGCCAGCCCCGGCCGCATTCCTGCCCGCTGCTGCCCTCCTTCCCCCTTGGGCTGGGGCAGTTGCAGGTAGTGCTGCCCACAGCACTGCCACGCTGCAGCCGGCACGTTCCCGCTGGGATCCAGTCCAAAGGTCCTGTGGAGTTGGGATGTGCCATGCCCCGTGGCCATGGTGCCCCATGGCTGCAGTGCCCCACAGCCACGGTCCCCCAGACCAGCTCCCTCCGTGCCGCCCACCGTCCGCCCACCCAAACCCAGCCTGCATCCCCCCGTGCCCCTGTCTCCCCCTGCCTGGGGCCGTGCATGTGGGATTGCACGGGAGCCATGTGCCGGTTTGTCCCCAGCCACTATGGCGGCCTGCCGGGACCACACTCGCCCCAGCCCCGTCGCCGCATGCCACTCGCCTGCGCGTGGGGCAGGGCAGCCCCCAGCCCCCTGCCAGCCCCGCAATGACTGTGCCCAGGCCCGGCACCCACCAGCACTGCGCCACGGACCGGGAAGCCAGGGCCGAGCAAGGAAAGGCGGCACCTCGGCACCCGGGAGCTCAGCCCCGGGCCGAGCCCTGCTCCCCACGCAGTCCTGGGCGGAAAGTTTTGGGACGGGTCCAAGGACGACGTCAGGATCGTGGTTCCTCCCGATGCAGGAGCCAAACGGGGTCCCCGGGCGGGGGGAATCCTGGGGGTCCCTGCCCTGCAGGCCCGCTGGGGGGGGGAACAGAGCGAAGCCCCCCCTTGCCACGGCCACAGGGACCCGCCTTGCCAAACCACGCGGAGCTGCACTTTGTCCCAGCTGGAGCCGCCTCCGGGTGTTCAGCCCCGGTCCCACAGTGCCGGGATGGCCCTGCAGCCATACAGCCTGTCCCTGTGGTGAGGCCGCGCTTCATCCAGCGCCACGGGGAAACGAGCAGCTCCTGCCACCGCTGCCAGTGCCGGGGCACCCGGCAGCGCCAAGGAGCCTGGGGGGGCCCAGCCCAGCCCCGCTGCCGGCAGCAGGAGTGCCACAGCAGAGGCGAGCCCCCTGACACCCGTCCCCTTGCTGACGGTGCCGCCCCAGGTGGCTGTGCATGGCTCCAGCCAGCTGCCCCACACCACGCGCTGACTTTGGCCAGGCCCCGGCAGTGTTTACGCTGGATGTAAAGGAAAGGTACGGCGGGGTGTCAAGTGCATGGCGCTGGCACACAGCCTGTGCCGGGCAGCCGATCCTCCTGCGGCTGGGGGAGGATGCGGCCGGGGAGCACCTGGTGGGTGCCAGTGAGGCGAGGGGGGCCCTGGGGAGTGCTCTGCAGGGTGCCCAGGCAATGTCGCCTTTCTGGAGGGGCTGCAGTCCCCTGGGGGGGGGTCTCTGTGCTGCCCCAGCCCTGTCTCACCACCCAAGTGGCAGCAGCAGGCACTGCTGTGATTCCTCCCATGGCCTGGGCCCAGCCCTGCCCTGTGCTGGCGAGACGGTGCTGGGCACAGTGCCCTGCCTACGAAAGCAGCGGCCAGCTCCTGCTGTGGTGTGCGGGACCCTCCGGCGCTGCCCCTGGCGCTGCCCCCAGCCCCCCAGGATCGGTGCTGAGGGCTCCATTCTGCTCCCCACACTGCTGCACGCACCCGGCACGTAGAGCACCGGTGGGGCAGCTGGCTTGAAGGACGCTGCGGTGGTGGTGGGGCAGCGGGGGTCCCCGCTGCAGAAACAGGAGGTGCCCCCAGCGCGCACGGGAACAAGGCGAGCTCCCCGCGAGCCGTCCCCACCGCTGCAAACACAGGGCAGCCCCGCCACGAGGCTCAGCACGGTGTCCACAGCACTGAGCTGGGGAACACGGAGCCTGGGACAGCACCGGGGCTGCAGGGACCCCCCAAGGCTCGGCTGGCACCCCAAAAGTGGGGCAAGTGCCTGAGAAGCAGGGATGCAGCCCAGGCGCAAGCAGGGCTGGTGCAAAGGGCTGCGAGGGGGATCTGCTCCCCCCGGCCCGGTGCAGGGGTGCCGGTGCCGCAGCCCCTCGCTGCCTGCAGCCAGCTCGGAGCTGAGTCATCTCCCCATACATCACCCCGCTCCCCTTCTCCCCAGGGCTCGGCCAGGCGCGGGGCTGCATGGCGCGTCCCCGATGCACCGCGCTCCTGCGCCGCTGCCAAGCAACAACCCAGAGGGAAACCACCGCCGAGGAGGAGAGCTGCTGCATGACGCAGTGCTGGCTCCGCAGCTGCTGCACCGGGTCCCAGCTCCCGGCTGCGCCGGGCCGGCAGCGAGGCGGAAGCCGGGAGCCCTTGGTAGTGGGGGGAAACCAGGCCGGTGGGGCAGGAGAAGGTGGGTGCACAGACACCCCCCACCTTGCACGGGAGCTGGAGCTCAGCCTCGCCGGGTCTGTGCTGAAAGCAGCCGGCACTGCCGCGACCCACAGTGCCATGGGCATCAGGGGATGGCCTCGTCCTCCTGGCCCCGCAGGCAGTGCGCGTCCCTTCGGCAGAGGTGACCTCCGCGCGTGGCCCCGGGGGAGACGATGCCGTGTCCCGGCGGGGTCAGGCCAGGACAGCGCTCAGACAGGCGCGCTCACAGCGTGCTTGCTGCCAGCCCACGTGGGTCGCTGGCACCGCAGGGACCGGCACCGGTTCTGCTTTCGAGGGTGAGCAGAGCTGCACCGCAGGCACTGGTTTCTCCCAAGGCTCTTCCAGGCGGTCCCCCTGGCACCGCGGCCCTGCGCCCCGCTCTCCAAGTCAGCTCTGCCACGCACCTCCAGAACAACACCAAAACACAGGGTGGGCTGCCGCGTCCACCTCCTGAGGGCTGCCCTGCTGCCTCGCTCATACTCCCGGTGCCATGACCCACGCAGGTGGGCTCGGCCGCATGCACACGCTCCGGCATAACCCGCCATGGGGGAAAGCACGAGACCGACCGACCGACCCCAGGTTTACTCATACCCGCCAGCCGTACCAAGAACATGCCGGGCACTTCCCAACAGACATGGGGATCAGCCCCTCCAGCAGCCAGGAGCGATGGCCAGAGGACAGGGAGCACCAGCACCGGAGGCACGGCGCAGCCGCCACGGCTGAGCCAGCCCGGAGGAACTCAGATGACCCCGACCCTGCGCTGCCCGCAGCGGGACAGCATCCAGCTGGCTGCCAGCCCCAGTCCCCACGCCTTGACCAGGGCAGGCCCTGCCCCTGCACCCGCCGATACGCTTCTCCTCTCCACGGGAAGAGCAATGCCTTTGCTGGCACTGGGAGCAGCCGCACCGGTCCAGCATGTCCTTGTGCGGCGAGGACGCCAGGGAGCACCGAGGATGCGGTCAGAGCCTGCCGCCCGCCCTGGCTCAGGCCTCCCCAAAACCAGCACAGCCCCTCGCCTGCCCTGCCCTACATCCACGGTGCACCCCCAGCCCCCCCGCCCGGCCCCCGCTCAGCCCTGCTCCGTCCCACAGCAGGCAGGGTGGTTTGGGGCACAGCCCTCCCTGCAGAGCTGCTCTTTGGCTGGGGAGGCAGGGGGGACATGTACCAGGGATGGGGGTCCATCCGCCGGGGCCATGAGCCCCTCGCACGGCGCAGTGATGAGAAGGCGAGTGTGCACCGGGTGCCACTTGGCACGGAAGGGGGTCCTGCCTGAGCCCGAGCGTTGCACATGGGGAGGCAGGAGGACGTGCAGGGACCCCTGACCCCCTGCAGCAGGCGGGACCCCCATGTGGGGGGAGCAGGACTGGCAGGAGGGCTCGAACCTGGCAGTGGTGAGGCTATGGGGCCACCTCTTGATTCACGCCCCGCGTCCCCTTCCCGCTGCCCCACAGCCCAGGACACGTACCCACCACGCACCCCATCGCCACCCACCCAGCCCCAGAGCCGGGGCAGCACCCAGCCTTGGGGATGCCCCCCCGACCCTGTGCTCTCTGCCATTGCGGCAGCCCCCTCCCCGCAGCTGGGCTTGCCCCGGCCCTGGCCGCCGCTGGGAGGTGACGGCAGGACTCTGCTTCCCTGTCCCCTCCCCGCACTCCCCCACCGCCAGGAATAGCTCAATCCTCGCTAATCCCAGCTGCGGCTCAGGGCTCCCCCCGCCCGGCACCGCGCTCCCCACTGCAGCGAGGGGGGGAGCGGGGCTGGCACACGGCGGTGGCGACCCTGCACCCCCTTTTCCCGCACGCCTGCCAAGCCAGCGTTGGCCAGGAATGAACTGGACCCCCTGGAGCCCACCGCTGCCCTGGCACCGGCAGGAGCAGCGCCAAGCCCAGCGACGGGGATGGCCGTGGCGCGAGCAGGGCCCCCCCCGGCAGCCCCCCGCCTGCCGAGAGCCAGCGGAGCCACGGCGGGACCCTACCTTGTGCGTGTCAAGCGCCTCGCGGTTCGGAGCGGGGCTGCTGGCGTCGAGGGTCCCACTGGACGGCATGGTGGGGAGCGAGGGCAGGCGCCTGGGACCGTCGCCTCTTCAGCACCAAAGCGGACCCCGCCGCCGCCGCGCTCCGGCTCTCTGTGCCAAGGAGGGGGTCCGGGAGCCGTCGCCCGCTGCAGCGGCCAGCCCCTGCGTCCTGCCGCCTGCCTGGATCCTCCTGCCCCTGCGGGAAGCAGAGAGGGCTGGGGTGAGGGGGGAGCGCTGGCCCTGCCGCCCCCCGCCCGCCGCCCCGTGCCCCGGCCCCCGGCAATTATTAACACGCCACAACCTTGACTCAGCCGGGCTGGGCCAGGCCGTTGTCCCCGGCATCGCCTCCGGCAGGCGGCGGAGCCCCAGCCCGTGCCGGCTGCAGGGTGCTCGGTGCGGGGTGCATGGCACAAGGTGCACAGTGCTGGCGCAGCGGCGCTGGGCGCATGGGGCACGGTGTGGTGCGGGGTGCACGGCGTGCAGCGTGGGGTGCAGGGTGCGGGGTGTGCATTGCACAGCGCGGGGTGCACAGCACGGGGTGCACAGTGCACAGGGTGGGGCGCATTCTGCAGGGTGCAGAGCGCGCGGGGTAGAGCGTGGGGTGCGGGGTGCGCTTTGCAGGGTGCGCAGTGCGGGGTGCAGGTTGCGGGGTGCGGGGTGTGTTCCGCAGGGTGCGGGGTGCAGGCAGGGGCTGCGGAGGAGGCGTCAGCCCCAGCACCTGTTGCTATGGCAAACGCTGCCTGCATTAGCCATGGCCGAGGCTGCTGTTGCCTTTGGCACCGGAGCTGCAATTTGTTTCTAGAGCTTTCCAGCCGCAGCCCGTTCCCAGCCGGCGGGGTGGGGGGCTGCCGGGCGGGCAGGGCCGCTGCTGCTAGGAACAGAAACTCAAAACCCGACACGTTCCTCCCGTCCCCACGGCTGCCTGCAGCGGGGGGCTGCCTGCGGGGCTGGGGGGGCGGGGGGGCGGGTTGGGGGGGGCTGGCCCCTGCCAGGGCTGCAGCCTCCCCTGCCCCCGCAGCAGCACCGCCGCGTGCATGGGGACCCCGGGGGGCTCAGGGTGCTGGGCACAGGGCCACAGGGTGGGAGATGGGTGGGAGCTCGACCGTCCCTGCCCCGTCTCCCCCCCCCTGCCCCAGCACGGTCCCTCTGGCAGGGGTGGGACGCGGGCAGGGGGTGCGGGATGGTGGCGTGGGGTGCGGGCTGGGGTGCAGGGTGCAGGCTGGGGGTGCAAGCCCGGAGCGTGGGATGCAGGTGCAGGATGCGGGCTGGGGGTGCTGGGTGCAGGATGGGACCTGGGGGTGTGGGCTGGGGGTGCAGCAAGCAGGATGGGGACATGGGGTGCAGGCTGGGGGTGCAGTCTGCCCCCCTCCCCCACCATGCACAGCCCTGTGCCAGCTAGTGGGAGCCGGGGAAGGGCTTCCCTGTCCGTCTCCTTTGCCAGCTCGGGGAGCCCCTGAGGAAGGTCCCGTCCCTGGCCCCATCCTGGGGCACCGTCCCCACCAGCCCTCTGCCGCGCAGGGCCTGCGCCTGACCCCCGCAGAACCCCTTTGCCCCCAGCCTGGCAGGCTTGGCCCCCGCCACTGCCGACCTCTGCCCCGCACCGGCACCCGGGGCACCGCGGTGCCCCTCAGTGAGGGGCCGGGACTGGCACCGAGCACCCCCAGCACCCACATGGCACCGCTTCAGGCACCCGTCTGGCAGCTGCTGTGCCACCAGCACCACGGCACACCGTTCGGCACAGCTCGGCACCCCGTTTGGCACGGCATGGCACAGTGTGCCGTTTGGCACAGCCCATTGTGCCATCTCGGCCCCGTGTCCCTCCCTGCGAGCTGCCTCCCCGGGGTGCTGCTTGCGGGGCCAGCGGCTGGCGGAGGCCTGTCGTCCCCCCCCCGCAAGCCCCCAGCCCTGCTCCCACCGTGCTGTGCCTCAGCAAAGTCCCAGCTGCGGGCACGGGAGGACACGTGCCGCTGGGAAGCGCCCGGGGATACCCCGGCTGCACCCAGGCACCTCCGCGGCAGGAGCACCCCAGACACCCTGGCGGGCCCCCCCCCCGCCCCGTGCCCAAAAGAGGGTGCTGGTGTCCCCGGGGGAGCCCGGCACGTCCCTGCCTGCACTGCCCTGCAGTGCTGCTGCCGGCGCCTGCCTCAACGTCCCTGCAGCCCTAGAAAATGGCTCGGCGGCCCCCGGCCCCCCAGGCTGGCCCCACCACACCGGGGTCCCTCCGGCAGCCCCGGGGGGTGGGTGAGCCACCCCCCCCACCCCCGGCATCGCCGGTGCCCGGGGAGCGCACGGCCGTGAGCCGCCCCGCTTGGCGCTGCCGAAGGGCCAGCTCGCGGGCTTTGATTCGCTTCCAGCAAACATGGTCTCCAAACGCACTAAAAATAGTTGGGCTGCGTACAAACCCCGCGGCAGCCCCGGGCCGGCGGCCGCCGAACAAAGACGGGGAGAAGCCGGCGGCACCAGCTGCCTCCCGCTCCCCCAGCCCCACCGCCGGCCCCGCGGGGTGAGCGTGGCCCCGCCGGGAGGGTACGTGCGGGTATTGCCACGGCCCCCGGCACCGGTCCCGCTCCCCCGCGCTCTTACCCGGTTGAGGCTCGCCCACCGCGGCGGGACGGGACGGGGGGCTGCGGCGCCGTGCCCCCGCGCTAGGCCGCCGAGACCCTCCTCCTGCAGCGCCGGGGCATCCCCTCGCCGATGCGGTGGCCTGGCGGCGGTGGGGGGGAACAGACCCTCGTCCGGCGTTCGCCGCCGAAGCGCGGGGAGGGACTCGCTGCGCTCTCTCCTGCCTCCCTATTTAACTGCTCGGGCTGACCTTACGGCTGACGGTAAGCGGGGGAACCGGCAGCCCCAACCCGCGCCGTGCCGCTCCCGCACGGCAGGGCCCCGGCGAGTCACGCTCGCCGCGCGGCAGAGGCGTTTCAAAGTAGGTTACCTGCGATGGATGGATGAGACACGCGGCATTGACAAAAAAAAAAACCCCCCCCCCCCCCCCCAAAAAACCCGCCTTTTTTATATTTAGGGACCTCGCCAGCGCCCACCGTTGCCGTGCCGCAGCCGGGAACCCGCAGAAACCCAAACGGCCATTTTAGGTGACGGCGAGCAGGGTCCCCGACAGCCCCCCGTGCCGGTGGCGGGTGACACCTTCACCGCAGTCCCCCCATCCTGTCCTAACGTGATCCTGCGTGCAGCATCCCCCGGCGCGGTGACACCCACTGGGTTTGGACGGGGTCCCTCGTGCGTCCCCACCGCCAAAGGTGGTGGGGACGCACGAGGGACCCCGTCCAAACGCCTCTCCCGTGACAAGTGCTGCAGCGTATTATTATTGTTGTTGTCACTTTGAGTCACCGCCACCCCCGGGCAGCCGCGCTCCTCCTCCTCCTCCTCCTCCTCCTCCCCAGCGCCGGGGAAGAAGTTCAGGATTGACTCAGAGGGGACGGGAGCCGCGGCCGTGAGTCACCCCCCACCCCCTGCGCCCCCCACCCCTGACTCACGGCGGGGCGCTCCCCCCCACCCACAGCCCCCCCACGGCGTGGGTGCTGCTGGCAGGGGCAACCGGGGACGGGGTGGTGGGTGTCCCCTGGGGCCCAAAATTTAGCCGAGCGGCGGCAGCTCCCCTGCGATCGCCTCCAACAGATGGTTGCGCCGAAACCACCGTCGCGGGCAAAGCGTTGACCTCATCCCCCGTAATTATAACTTACGAGCAAAATATTTGGCCACGCTGCTCGGGGGTGCACGTGGCGGGCAGGGAAGCAGCCGCCTGCCCGGCCACACGTGCAGCAGCTCCTGCCCTCGCTGCAGCCGCCTGGGAACTGCTGCCGGCTCCCGCGGGGGTTTTGAAGGGACGAGGCGCCGGCGGGTGCCCTCTGCTCCCAAAAATAGATGCGGCGTGGAGGGGGGACCCCAGGTTGGTGGGCACGACGGAACCAGCCCCATGCTGCACCCCGGGGAGCGATGCACTGCATGACACTGCACCCCTAGGAGCGATGCGCTGCCCTGCACTGCTAAGCCACACCACGACCAAACCGAAACACAGGCTGCTGCCCCAAAGAGAGCCAGACCCTGCAAAGCGGAAGCACTAGCAAGGGCCGGGGTCAGATGAAACTGCCCGTGGGACGGGACGGGACGGTCACATGCGTGGGACACCCCAGCACCGGGACGTGGTGCTCTTTTGTAGGCGGGACGGTGCAAACCCAGCGGGGTTCCTAAAGGAGCTGCGGGCGAGCTCCCAGAGCTCTGGGAACGCCTCGCCGCAGAGAGCCGAGGAGCTTGACATGCTCAGCTTCTTGGGGAAAAAAAAGGCCGAGAGATGATGTGATTACGGTGAGCAAGTGCCACTGTGGGCAGAGCCTGGGGCACCACGGAAACCCTCCAGCTGGCAGCGGAGCAGGGCCGGGAGCTGAGCTGGGGCGATTCAAACTGGCAATCAGGTACGGGCTTTGAACTGGGAAGGGCGGTTAACCGCAGGAACAGGCCCAACCGGCGGCAGCGCGTTCCCGCGCGTGCCGAGCCCCGCGGCGGGAGCGCGGTGCGGAAGCAGGACAGCGGCTCGGCCTGATGCCCCTTCTGGCCCCAGCTGCTGGGTTAGGTGAGTTTTCCCCGGTGCGGCCCCACGTGCCACTGCCCCACGTGCCGCTGCCCCATGCTGCGACGGTGGCACTGGTGGGAGTCCCACTCTGCAGGTCGGTTCAGCTGGTGTTAAAAACCCAAACCAATGCACAGCCTCGAGGGTGAGTGGGTTCCTGCAGCAAACCAGAGAGCAGACAACATCTCTGACCCCACGAAACCGCACGGCCAAACACCGCCGGCTCCTCCCATGGAGCCGAAGCTGCTGTGACACGTGTGCACCTGGCACACGCATGTCCTGGGCACACGCACACACGTGCCGGCGGTTACCTGGCAAGCCCACACGCTTTCCCCTCTGGGTGCTGCAGGGCACCGCACGCTCGCTTATGGCCCGGCCTGCCTGAGGCAGGCAGGCAGCGGCGCAGGCAGAGCCCGTGGGAAGGCGTCGGGCAGGGACGCGCAGATGTGCAGTCCTAAAAATACCCGTACGAAAACCACCACCTGAAGGTCCCCGAGCAGCCGCCCCGGCACGGCAGCTCCGCAGCAGCCCCGGTGGTGAAGCAGCGGCCGCCACCGGATTTCAGGCACAGTTGTCACCCGTGCTCGGCAGCTTGGCGGTCACGCAGGCAGCCGGGGGAACGCCTGGGCCGCAGCCTCGCCAGCCGGTGACCAGCACGGGCACCAGCATCCCGCCTTTCCTCGAGAGGTGGCGGGCGCTGCGTGTCACGAAAAGAGGCTCCCGCTAGGAAGTTTCGAGCTGACTCAGCACGAAAGGCCAGTGCAGGCGCGGGAGCTGCCGGGAGCAGCCGCCGGGTACGACAACATCCTCTCCCCTCTGGCTCCCCGCGGCCGCCGGCTTCGAGGGATTTGCTCTGGGCTGGTCCGGGTCTCCCCGTCTGGCCGGGCAAGGGGCAGCCCCCCGGCACAGCCGGGCAGGATGCGGGCACCCACCGTCACGGCCGGCTCCTGCCACCGCGCACTCGGTGCAGCAATGCAAGCACCGAACGCCAATCCCGTGGTGACACCGTCTACGTCACACAAAGGGAAGAAATAAAGAAAGAGGAACTGAGCGAAGAGGAAAATTTCATTTGCCCACAGGTTCGCACACACGAACACCCGAAAACGAGGAGGAGGGGTGGAGAGAAAAAATAAAAGAGAGAGGAAAGGGGGAAGCGAGCGGGCGGCCGGGCCATGGCCCTACCAGGGCCGGAGGAGCCGGGCAGCGGGCAGGCAGCGGGCAGGCAGCACCGAGCGCCCTGCCAGGCCTCTGCCCCGCGCCGCCCCCTCCCCGCCCGGGGCTGCTGCTCTTCTGGCTCCCCGCGGTGGTGGGGGACAGACAGACACACACGCATTTTTGGGGGTACAAAAAAAAAAAAAGAAAATCAAACTTTTGGCAGGTGCCAGCTAGCCCGTTCCCCCCCCGCCCCCAGCCCCCCGGGGCGAACTCTGCTGCTGCCCGCGGGAGGGCAGCGCCGGGCCGGGCCGGGCCGGGCCGGGGGGCTGCGGGCACTGACCCCGCAGCGGGTCGGGAGGGGGGGGTGTCCCCCCGGCTCTCCGGCCCCCAGCAGCCCCGGCGTGTGTGGGGGGGGGTGTCTCGCCCCGGGGGTCTCCGCTGCCGGGCGCGACGGGACCGGCCCTGGGGGGGGGAAGCGGACGACGACCCCCCCCACCGGCGGTGACACCCCCTCCCCCGGGGCGGCCCCGCAGCGGGGATCGGGCCGGGGCCCCGCGCTGCCCTTCAGCCGCCCGGCGCGGCGCTCAAGGACACGGCGGCGCCGCGGGGGCCGGGCCGGGCCGGGCCGCGCCGCCCGCCACCCCCGCCCGCCGAGCGGGGCCGGGCCGGGCCGGGCCGGGAGCGGAGGAGCGGGGCGGGGGGGGCAGCGGCGAGGCGGGCCCGGCCCGGCGGGTGGCGGCCCGGCCGCTGCCATGTTTTCCTGCTCGGCGTTGCGCCCCCCGGCCCGGCCCGGCCCGGCCCGGCTCGGCTCGGCCCCGCCGCAGCCCCCGCCGCCGCGACGCCCCCGGGCCGGGACGCGGACAAGCGGACAGACGGACACAAACGGACACACATCGGGGCGGGGGTGTCGGCGGGGGGGGGGGGAGGTGCGGGCCGCCCGCCGGGCTCCGCGGGCCGAACCCAGCCGAGCCGAACGGAGCCGAACGGAGCCGAGCGTTGCCGAACCGAGCCGAGTCCTCCCGAGCCGAGGCGGAGGGGAAGGCTCGGGGCGGCGGGGGAGGGGGGGGGGGAAGAGTCGGCGGGAGTCGGGGGCTGCCCGCCCCGTCCCGGGGGTCCGCGGGGGCCACGCCGTGTCCGCGCCGCCGCGGGGCCGTTACCTGGGCCGGTGCGGGCCCGGCGCGCCGTGCCGAGCCGTGCCGAGCCGCCGCCGCCGCTGCGCTGCCCGGCGAGGCCTCCTCCCGCAGCGCCGCCGCCTCCACTGCAGCACCGATCCGCGCCGCCCGCCGCCCGCCCGCCGCGCGGTCCTAGCGCCCGCCGGGCCGCGCCGAGCGCAGTCCAGAGCGGGCCCGGGACGGGACGGGATGAAACGGCCGCGGGGGCAGCGTCGGGGTCGGGCTGTGCCGGGGGGGGTGTGTGTGTGTGTGTCACTGGGATGGGCCAGGCCCGTGCCGTGCCGTGCCGTGCCAAGCCAGAGCGAGCCGAGCCAAGCGTCGTCAAGGGCTGCGTGCCGCGTCGAGCCAAGCTGGGCTGGCCTGGGCCGAGCCGAGCCAAGCCAGGCTGGGTGACGCAGTGCCAAGCCGAGCCGAGCCAGGCTGGGTCGAGCCAACGCTGGCCACGCGGCACCGTGCCAGGCCAGGCCAAGGCGTGCCAACCCACGCTGGACCAGGCCAAGCCAAGCCAAACTGAGCTGTGCCATGTCGTGCTGGGCTGAGGAAGGGGGGGGGGTGCGCCAAGCTGAGCCAGGCCCGGCAGTCCCGCGCAGTGCCGGGCCAAAGCCACCCAGAGCCGGGCTGAGCCCGGCATCGCTGAACCGTGCTGGGGAGGTCTGAGCAGTGCCAGCCCAATGCCGAGTGGTGCCGTGCCCGGCCGAGGAGCGCCAGGCCGTGCCATGCCAAGCTGTGCCATGCAGTGCCAGACTGTGCAGCACCGAGCCATGTGTGCCAAGCTGAGCCGGGCCGGACAACGGCACGCTATAAAGACTGCTGCCGAGCCAAGTGGTGTCATGCCGTATCGGGCTGTGCAGGGCCGTGTCAACTGGAGCAGTGCCATGCCAAGCAGTGCCACACACTGCCATATGGGGTCAAGCCACACAGTACTATGCAGTGCCAAGCCAAGCAGGGCCATGCAGCGCAGTGCCATGCAGCGCAGTGTTGAGCTGTGCCATGCAGGGCTAAGCCACGTTGAGCCGTGCAGAGCCAAATTCTGCAGTGTAGCACCATGCGGTGCAGGTCTGAGCCATGCTGAGCCGTGCCATGTGGTGTGGCATCTACCTGTGCTGCACACTGTCACGCTGAGCTGTGCCGTGCCAAGCCATGCCGTGCTGAGCTGTGCCCGCAGTTGAGAACCATGCCGAGCTGTGCAGCGCCATGCCAAAGCAAGCCACATTGGGCACTGGTGAGCTGTGCCATGCAGCACCGAGTGGAGTTGTGCAGTGCCAAGTCACGCCCTGCTGTGCCAAGCCACGCCAGCTGTGTGCCGCAGTGCTCAGCTGAGAGCCATGTGGTGCTGAGGCACGTGCCTTGCAGTGCTGAGCCGTGCCGTGCCGTGCCGTGGGGACCTGCCCTGTGGTTTGCACTGTGCATCCTGCAGTGCTCAGCCACGGGGACTGCCCCACAGTGCTCCACGGCAGGGACCCTCGCTGCACCCTCCCACGGTGACCCCCCAGGGCTGGTCCCACATCCCTCTTCCCAGCCTGGGGTACCCCCTGGCCCCATCCCTTGCTCCAGCCCTTCTCCCCACGCTCATGCCAGCCGTGTCCCCCCAGTCCCCTGGTGCCAGCAAGCCCTGACCCGCAGGAGGCACCGCTGGGCACTGCCAGGATGTCTCTGGGAGCTTCTGCTCGCTGGCACCCCTGCCCTGTGCTCCAGGATCCCATACCAGCCCCATGCTGGGGGGGGGGCTGGATGGAGACCCCACTGTTTCTCTCCCAGCCAGAGGCTGCTGGAGGGATGCCAGGGCTGAGCGGGGACCGGAGCATCCTCGGGCACCTTCCCCTGCGAGGCGTTTGCAAGGCAGTTCCTTGAGAGGCTCAAAGCCTGATGATGGACACGGACGCATCACGAAGGCTTGGAAAGCAGATGATGGATCAAAGGACTTGGCAGTTAGGATGTCTTTGAGTCTTGTGATTTGTAAACACACCTGTGGTTTCCTCGGGGCTGATACAGGTTTCTGTGGCACTGGTGGTGCCGTGGGTGCTGGGGAGGGACTGGAGACCTGGGCACTGCTGGGACCAACCCATTGGCTGGCAGCAGTCGTGGAGGGGAGGCGGGCTCTACTCTGTGCCAGTGGGGAAGCACCCGGAGGTCGGGACTACAAGGAGCATTGGAGACCCCAGAAGAGCTGTGCGCCAGTGTTGCGCTGGAGAAGGGGGGACCTGGGGGGCCATGGAGAGCTGGAGGGGGGTTGCTGGGTCCCCCCAGCCGCAATGGGCACCCAGGGATGCTCACGTTGCCACCCCCGACACTGCACGCACTGGGCACGGGCTGCACCGCCAAAGCCTGTGCTTGACCAGGGCCGCACGCCAAAGCTGGCACCAGTGGGTGCTGAGGACAGAGTCACCCCAGAGGGGGCCAGCCTGCCCCAGGGAGCATCACAGCATGGCCCGGATGAGTGCCCAGGGTCCCAGGCTGGCATCCACAGCCCCCAGCATGGGCACGGAGGGGCTCAGCAGCACCCAGCCATGTTTTGGCAGCCCCACTCCTGCCCCCGGCCGTGCTGTGCTGCCGTGTTGTGGTGTGCCGGGCGGCAGCCCTGAGAGGAACCTTTCAAGGCAGGGGCCCCGGCTTGCCTTCAGTGCTGGAAGGCGCCTAGTGCACATGGGGGCACTGTAAAATAAGACATTAATTAATAATAATAATTAATGTTGCATTCCCCTGACTTAATAGACCGTCTTCTTCACTGCTGCAGGGGAAGGCTGCTCCCGCCCTCCCTCCCTCCCGCTCCCCCTCCCTCCCGCTCCCATGGGTCTCTTGCAGGAGACCTTCAGTGGGTGCCGGTGTTCCAGGCTGGAAAAGGGCAGGTGCCCGCCAGCCCAGAGCCACGGCAAAGGCCGACGGGCTGCCTGCTTCTGCTGGTACCTCCCTGTGCACAGCCAGAGGCAGCGCCCGCGGTGCCTGCAGCAGCAGACCCCGCATGTGCATTTGAGCCAGCATCTGCTCGCTCGCTGGGCTTGACCCCACCAAACCATGCAGGGCTGGCAGCAGCACCGGCCGCCGATGGCTGCGTCTGCGATGGCACAGCCCTGGCGCTGCATTGGGAATCGCCCTGCGATGCTTCCAAAGCAAGGCTTCGGTGCAGCGAGCAGTGGCGTGTCATTGCCCAAGCACGTGAGATGAGGGATCTGCCCCAGCTCCCTGTTGTGCCGACACAGCTGGGCCTGGCAGCGGCATGGCGTGTGGGATCCCCGGGGCGAGCAGCCCCTACTCGCTGGCATGGTGAGCCCAGCTGGCTGAGCCTTGGCTCCAGGGGTGTGCCAGGACTTTTTATCATCGGCTGATTAAACCCCAGCACCCCGGCTGCCCCCGATGCCGGGATGCAGGTGAAGAGCCTTGCTGCACTCCCGGCGAATGCTGCTGCAGTTCGGCCCCAGCAAAACCCATTTCTCCAGTTGCTTAATATGCCCCAGGCTGCCCTGCTATCCCGTGGTGATCTTCCTGGAGCAGCAAGTACCGTGGTGATGGCAGCTGCTGTCACACCCTCTCGGCAGGTCTCCTCCGGCATGCCGCCATGTAGAGCCGCAGAGCCCTCGTTCCCCCAGACGGAGTAGCCGCGTCCCAGTGCCCCGAGCCACCGTGCGCCCTGGTGCAGCGCAAGACGGCTCTCCCCAGCTGCACCGCGCCAGCTGCTATTTCGGGATGCTGGCACCGGCGGCAGAGCTGCGGTAACTGCATGCCTGCAGCTGAACTCAGGCAGGCTGACCCCGGCCGTGCCCCCCTGCATCCCATCCTTGAGCCGCCTGTGGCCCCACTGTTCCCCCCGGCTATGGCACGGGCTGTGCCAGGGCTGGCAGAGCTTTCCCAGCTGGCTCTCGGGGCGTTGGTGATGCCGGCTTTAGCAGCCTGCTTGGGTTTGTTGCAGCTGCCGCACATGTGCTCCTGCTCCCGGGGAACCTGCCACGCTGCAGGAATTTTTTTCCATATCCCAAAGCCCCAGCCTAATTGCAGTGCTGCTTGGCACAGCCGCCCTCGCGCCCTGGCCACAGCCATGCTGGCACACTGGCACACCCATGGGTCCCCGCACCTTGTGCCACAGCACTTCAGGTGACTGTGCCTGCGGCGCCGGCTGGCAGCCAGCCTGGCAGCAGCCCGGGCACGCACCGCTTCCATGCTCAAACAGGCAGCGTTGCCTACGGCACAGAGCACGGGCAGCTCAGCCACAGAGCCCTGCCACAGTGCCAGTGCAACAGGTTGAGCTGTGGGTAGGTGCATCATTGCACAGGGGATAGCTGCTGGCAGGAATGGCTCTGTGTAGGTATACCTGCATGTAGGAATAGCTGCATGTAGGTATGGCTCCATGCCGGTATAGCATCACATAGGTATGGCTCCACGTGTATCTGCACATAAGTAGAGCTTGATGCATAGGCACATCTGCAAGTGAGTATGTCTGCCCATAGGTATATCTATATGTAGGTATGGCTGCACATAGGTATATCTGCACCTCTGTAGAGCTTGATATAGGTATATGTGCAAGTAGGTATAGCTGCACCTAGGTATATGTATACACAGGCATGGCTCTATGTAGGAATATCTGCATGTAGGTATAGCTGGAGGTACATATATCTGCACATGGGTGCATGTGGGTATGCCTGCAGGTGGGTATGGCTGTGGGTGGGTTCACAGCAGCACCCGGGAGTGGTGAGGGTCCAGCACTGCTCCCTCCCGCTGGAGCAGCCCACGGCCCTGGCTCGGCATCCGGGTGCTGCCCCACGGGGATGCCTGGCCGGGGACATCCCTGGGCGAAGTCCCGGCACAGTCCTGCTCCCCAGGGAGCAGCCGCAGGGACCGACAGGGGATGGGCATGGCAGAGCTGGGGTGGGAAGCACCGCGTGTGGGGCGGTGTGTGGCACCGTCTGCACCGCGGCACTGGCTCTCCTGCACCCGCTGCCCAGGCAGAGCCGTCCCGCCACGTTTCAATGACAGCATCAGGGCAGCTTCATTTAAATGATCACTTAACAACCTGCTCGGGTTTGTATTTTTGACTTCTTTCCTTGAAGAACAACTGCCCAGTGACCAGCTGGGGCTCCTTAAACCTGCTGCTAGGTCAGGCTTTGTGCTGGGCCAGGCTTTGCACTGAGCCTGGCTTTTCCTCTGGCTGAGCAGAGGCCGTGGTGCTGCTTATGCCGGTGTTTATTGCTAGAAACACGCCGGAGCTGTGCTCCTGGCTGGGGCAGAGGGAAGGGATGGGCAGGTTTCTCCTGCAAGACCATTATCCATACTTTCCCTGTGGTTCCTGCCATGGTGGGTGCACAGCTGGGGGAGCCCGGGCATCTGGGCTGCAGGTGATGCAGGGTCACTCCCCCGGCCGGCTGTCTGGCAGGGGTGTTGGGATGCTTCTCATCACGGCGCTTCCTGCGCCTCTCCTCTCGCCTGTCAGGAGGTTTCGTCCTTGTGTCTGCTCTTGCTGACAGCTTTCGGGATGGAAAACATTACTGTCTCCAAAAACAGGACCTTTTTTTTCCCCCTTTTGCTTTGAAACCCCCACTGAAAAGGAAAAGTTGATAGGAAGAGCATTTGCTGCATCCTGCCTCCACTTCCCATTCACTGGCGAGGGGCACGGGGTGGGTAGGGCTGTAAGGTGGGCTCCCACATGAGCCATGCCAGCAGCACCCCAAGTGTCCCCACTGTGTTGTCCCCCAGTGCTCCTGGTGTTGTCCCTTCCATTGTCCCCTTTGCTCCTGACATTATCCCCCATTGCTCCCGGCATAATCCCCCACATTATCCCCATTGCTCCCCCACATTATCCCCATTGCTTCTGGCACTATTCCCCCCATTGTCCCCATTGCTCCCAGTATCACTCCCCACATTACCCTGCCGTGCCGGGGAACGGTTTGCACCTCCATCAAGAGCCCCACGTTGGACTCCACCACGGCAATGCCTGCCATGCCAGCCAGGTGCCGTGTGCCGGTGCCACATGCCGATGCTCCTCTCTGGCAGGGCATCACCAAACCAGCCCTGCCACTGTTTCGGTATTTGCCGATCCTTGCTCTCAGCGATGGGAAAGCTCTGGTGACAAGCACCCGAGTGTGCCACCTCTCGTGGCAGGGCCGCGGCGCGCACATCCTGTTATCACTGCTCCGGCGCCGCGCCCGGCAGGAGGAAGCCGACGACCACCGCTGGGAAGAAGGAAACGGCCGGGGCTGAGCGTGGGGCACCGGGGACGGGCAGCTCCCACTCACCGAGGGACCGGCCGGCTCTCAACTGCCAGCACAGACTGAACCCAGGCACCTTCCCCAGGGCTGCTCGGTCACCAAAAAGCAGCGGGTTCATCGGTGGGGAGTAAGGTGGTTTTAGTGCCAGGGCAGCCGGCGGTGGTGCTTACCGGAGGGGAAGCGGTGGTTGTCAGTGGGAGAGGGAGGCTGGATGGTGGCGCTGGCTGGGGGTGGCTGAGTTAAGTGAGGAGCTGTGAAAGCTGGACAGAATATTGATCAGGGATGCTGGAAACTCAAGGGATGGCTCTGGACAGCAGCAAGGGGGACAGTAAAGGGAATTTAAGCATATGGGGAATGAGCGAAATCCTGGCAAAGATGCAGGACCATCCCTGGGTAATGCCGCTGGCAGGGGAGACGCAGCCGGTGAGCTCTTCTGCTCTGGCGAGGGGCTGGTGGCAGGCTCAGCGGGGGACGAGGTAGAGGATGGCTACAGGTCGTCCATCTTCCCCTGCCAGGTCTTGGTGTCTCCACGCTCCAACGTGGCCATCCTGTTCTGTGGTCCTTGCCACTGGGGGAGCTGGCAACTCCTGTTCCCTCCACGCTTTGCATCTCCAGGGAGTTTCTGCAAACCCCGAAGACCCTTCGAATACCCAGGGAGCCCTGCGGCTGGGGCAGCTGGCCTGGGCTGCGTCCCTTGCCGTGCCGAGAAGTGCCCGCGTCCCTTGGAGCCACTTGGCTGCTGGCATTGGGCCTTTCCAGCCGGCTTGCCATTTCCCACGGCAGGCTGCGGTGCCCGGCATGGTCCCTGCTGCCCCTCTCCGTGGGGGCTCAGCCGGCAGCCGCGGCCATGCCGGGGAGCGCAGTGTGCCGCTTGCCCGCTTGCCCACTGTCCTGCCCTGCCAGCTCCTCTGGCAGCTGATCCTCCACCGGCAGCTTCGTTTTGGCTAATAGGTGCAATTATCCCTGGCTTAAATCTCTGCGTGACAGGGAGGTCAGGGCAGCTGGAGGAGGGCAGCAGCTCCCGGCAAGGCGTTTCTGACCGGCTGTAAATCTCCTGTCCCACGGATGGTGCAGCACCAGGCACCAGCCGGGCTCTGACCCTCTGCCTGCTCCTCTGCTTGCTGGGCTTGTTAGGGCTGGAAGCATTGCTTGCTGGACTCAGCGTCCTCCTGCCACTGTGCAGGGCACCGGCCGCCCATCCTGCAGCCCTTGGCAGAGGTGGGGGTCCCTGGGGTCCCCCCTGCGCCAAGCAGCCGCCCACCCCCGGCAGCTCGGCCTCATCACCGAGAGGAGACGCAGCAGCGTGTCCCGGTGACGGTTGCCAACTTGGAAGGCAGCTCCCTCTGGGGGCTTGGGCGTGGGGATCGGATTAATTAATCTTGCCAAGAGGGCAGGCGCCAAATTAAGCCGGTGACACACGGTCAGCCAGTTAGTCAGCACTGCCGCGGAGGGAGCAGCAGCTGATCCTGCCTCGGTGCGGGGGGAACCTGCGTCACGCGCCGGGCAGCGGCATGGCATGCCAGGCTGGCGCACAGTGTGCCGGGCTGGCGTGCGGCCTTGCCGGGGTGGGGGGGATCTCTCTCACGGGCACCTTTGTCAGTCCCCGGGGATGTGGGGCGTGAGGAGCACAGCACACCGCCCCGGCAGCGCTCACCGCAGGCTCCGGTGGGCTGCGTGGGGGTGATGCAACGGGGGCAGCAGCAGCGGTGCCGATGGGAAGGCATCCCCTGGGAAGAGGCAGAGCTGCTGCAATGGGGCCCCACATTTGCCCCCCACTCCCTGGCAATGCCACCAGCCCGGCCCGGCCACCGCTGTGCTCGGGGTGGCTCCTGTCACTGCCTGTGCCCCACAGGTCCCCCCGCCTCTGCAGTGGGGGGTATTTGCTCTGTTCCAGAGTCCCTCTGTCCGGGTCCGAGCACCCTCAGACTAAGCAAATCCCAAGAGCCGCACTCTGGGGTTGGGGCCCACCCCACGGCTCTGGCCCCACGGCAGATGTGGGGATGCAGGCGTGATGCAGCATGGCTTGAGGGACCCCCGTGCTCTCAGCACTCGCGTTGCTGAGCAGGGCCGGCACGCTGTGCCATGTCCCGGTGCCATTCCCGGCGTGCAGCTCCCACAGCGCTGCTCCCACCGCTGCAGCCTGGGGAGGGAGAGCAGCCGCCGGCCGGTCCTTCCCGCTCCCCCCGCCACCGCTGTCTTCCCGCCTGACCTTGTTTTCAGGACCGATGGCTCCTCATTATGTAATTGCCGCTGAATTTCCACACAAGCCTGCAGAAATGGCCGATGGTCCCGGCATCCCAAAGCATGGCAGGGGGTGGCCAGGATGGACCCCGCGTGCCCCAGCCCCTTGCCTGGACGTCCCTAACCCGATGTTGTGCCTGTGGGAGAAGGATGCTGGAAGGGGCTCAGAGATGTCCCACGAGGCTGCAGTGGGGCCATGTCCCCTGCGCCTTGTCCTGGAGTGCCACCGGGGCTTGTGCCACCCCCCGGCATGCCACAGTCCCTGTCGGGGCAGGGCAGCAGGTGAGGGGCACGGGGAGCCGGGGTGCAGGGGCTGCTGGGGCTGTGGGAGCACTGGTAGCACTGGGGAGGGACTGGTAGCCCCCCGCGGAGCCCCAGGGCAGGCACCGTGCCGGGGGTCCCCGGCACCCGCAGCCGCACCCTCCGCGCCCTGCCCCGGCGTGGTGTTTGCCTACCGATAACCGCGCTTGGCGCTCCCCTTCCTCTTCCATAAATCATGGGTGGGTGTGCGGGACAGGGAGGAGGAGGAGGGCAGGGGAGGAAAGGCACGGGTCACACCAACAGCTTGTAGCGGAGCGGAGGAATCAGTTCCCTGGTGATGGATGGAGCCAGGGCAGCCGATGCAGCCCAGGGTGGCCGTTAAATGGTGCAAACGAGGAGCAGCCCCGGCCCCGGGGTCAGGCACTGACATGGAGGCCCCCGACCCTGCGTGGGGGGAGGCCGGGTGCCCCTTAGCAGTGCCCCACGTCCCGGGGGGGCCATGCCGGGGGCTGCCCCAGGGAGGGGGCTGCAGGTGTCTGAACTGCATGGACACAGGGCCATGGCTGACCTTGCCCCCCCAAATTGGGGCAGCGGCCCCCATCTATGGCACCCATGGGACCCCCTGCCCACCCCATGCTGTGGGTGGGAAGGGAAGGAGGGGGATGCAGCAGAGAGCATTGCATGCCCTGCTGCCATACCCCCTGAGCAGGTCCCAGAGGGGGTCAGGGGGGTGGGCATGGGTGCGTGGACCCCAGTCCTAGCCTTGCACACTCCAAGGTGTTGGGTGCTTGTGAACACCGTCCAGCACGTGTGGCCATTGCTGGTTGGGGGCCGCAGCACCGGAGCGTGGCAGCGGGGTGGGCACCGCGGGCGGTGGGTTGGGTTGGCACCTTTCCTGATGCTGGCTGGGGGAAGCCTGGTGAGGGGCACCCAGGTCTGAGCCCAGCTGTGGGGCTCACAGGGTCCCTGGGATCTCCCTAGGGCACGTGGGGTCCCTGAGGTCTCCTTGAGGCACACAGAGACCCTGGGGTCTCCGATGGGCTGAGGCCATCTGCTGCCCCATGCTGAGCAGGAGCTGATCCCCCTCCTGGGGCTGGGGGTAATTGGGTTCAAATACAGCACTAACGAGGTATGAAAATGTTATCACCTGTAGAATAAACAGAGAGGCAGGGATATAGGTGCCCCTGGACAGGCACCTTGGCTGCAGCCTGCAAACAGGTCCTGTGTCCATAAGCAGCACCCACATCCCCCTTGGGAAGGGGCGCAGGCAGGCGGGGGACCCTTGAGGACGTGGTGTTGCAGCTGTGCCGCGGAGCAGCTCAGCGCATGCGGAGATCCCACCGGCTGCCGCCGGGACCTGGGTGCTGCCCCATGGCACCCGTGGCTGGGTCCCCCCCCACCGTGCCCTCCCGCCTGGCACTGAGGCAGCTGCTGGCAGCATTGGGGAAGGACCAACGCGGTGGCTCGATGTCCCCAAGTGATGGCTGGCAGGGTGGGTGGGCAGGACAGGGTGGATGCCGGGGACGGGAGGGGACAGGCAGCACGGGGGAACTGGCACCGAGCACGGTGCTCTGTGCGTGTGCAAGAGCACACGCGCTTCTGCACAAGCTTGTCTCAATGCACGCACGTGTATGTGGGTGTGCATGCAGGCACACACACGTGTGCACGGGCACGCACGACCCCGTGGGGACCCTGCCCACACGTGCACGTGGGGCGCGGGAGCGTGCGAGAGCACGCCGCAAGCGTGCACAGGCCTGAAAGCATGGGTGAGCGTGCATGCACACACGGTGTGCGCACACACAGGCAGTGCACACGCACTCTGTGCAGGCAAGTGTGCTCGCACCCGCGGGTGAGCAGCGGCCGATGCAGCCTTTGTGCCAGGCTTGGGGCTTCGGCTCCCTGTGCCCGCCGGCGGCCGCAGTGCAGGCAGGGCTCAGCCCAGCAGCGTGGGCTCCCCGGGCTGGGGTTGGTCCCTGTGAGTGGGAGGCGGCGGGCTGCGAGCACGGTCTGGTGATGGACACAACACTCGTGGCTGTCTACCAGCCTCCCCACCCACTGTCCCTGTGTGGGCTGGCGTGTGGGGTCCCCGGGGACCCCCCCAATGGGGCCCTGGGCCTGGCGGGCTCCGGGCAGCTCCTGGGGGTCTGCGGGTGCCAAGGAGGGGAGAGAGAGACACAGGGTGCTGCGGGGAGCGGGACCGATCCTGGGGAGGAGAGAGCAGTGTCCCCACTGTGGGGACCCTCCTCTGTGGGGGCCGTGTGGGAGAAGGGGGGAGCCGGGGATTGAGGCAAAAAATCCTCCCCCACAAGCAGGGGGGTGCTGATGCACAGTTAAATATGGCTTTTAAGGGCAACAGCTATATTTAGAGGGGTGCTATTTAGAGGGGTGCTGCCCCCACGTCCCCCCAGCGCGGGGTGGGAGGGAACAATCGGGGGGGGCTGGGGGACAGCAGAGGGGACACAGTGGCACTGGGATCACAAACCGTCTCTGTCCCCAGGTGGTCCTAGGCACTGCTGATGGGGTCGGGGGATGCAGCACCCACTGCTCCCTCCCTGGGCACACACTTGGCCAGGGGATGCGGGATGGGGAGCAGAGCCCAGCAGTGCTGGTAACACTTGTGCCACCCCCTCTGCCGCACTCGGCAAACGCCAGGTCTGTGGTGGTGGCCATGGCCGGGCAGGACCCCTGCCAGGGACGGTGCGCACGGCGAGGACAGGCAGCTGCCCCCAGGCAGAGCCCGGCAGTGTGCCGGTGCCGTGCCGGCAGAGCTGGTCATGCGCTCGGTCTCTGCTCCTGCGAAGCCGCGCTGAGCTGTTGGGGGGTTTCTCGCTCCCAATCTCACCTCACACTGGGTTGAGAGGAGCACGAAGCCGCCCCAGGCCCTGCAGCCCCCCTGGCTATGGGAAGGGTCTGTGTCTTTCCCACCAAGGTGCCTAATCCCTTACACAAATGAGTGCCTGGAGCTGGGCAGCGCCGTGCCAAATCGGGGCCGAGAAGCGGAGGGGATGCATCTGTGCCCGCGAAGCCGTGGATTCCTGGGGCTAAGGTTTCCTCTGCGTGAGCGGAGCCTGGCCCCTGCTGCCGGCGGCTCTGCAGGGGGTCTGCGGGAGCTGGGGCATCCCTCCGCAGCGGTCGCAGGAGGGTCCGGGCGTGGGCATGAAGCATCTCCGCCGAGTCTGGCGGTGTGGGAACTGGGCGTCCCCATGGCAGAACCAGTGCCGGCTGCGAGCCACCGCCAACACAGCGCACTGGGGCTGGATGGGGCACGAGATCCCCTCCATCAGGGGCTCTGTGTCCGGGGGGACCAGCGGCGACAACGGCCCCACCATTGCAGGGGCCTTTACCGGGGGGTCAGGCACCTGGTACCGCAAACCCCAGCTCCCCCAGTACAGTTTCTAACGCTGCGTTGGGAGGGGATGGGGGCTCCGGTGCGGATGCTCCCACCCCGGTGCCTGCCCGCCCTCTGAGCCTGGCCCTCACCCTTTCTGCCACCACCAGATGTGCTTGCTGGTGCAGGGTTTGCAGTGGGGGGGAACATCTGGCGGGGAGGAGGCAGCCATGCTGGGGCGTCGGCGCCGCGCTGATGGCACAGATGCGGCGGGCGCCACGGCCCTGAACACAGGCAGCTCTGTCTGCTTCCAGTGACCTGCAGCCATGACAAATGCGGGTAATCCTCTGGCTCTGCCGCTCCGTACGAACCCACAGTGAAGTGCCAGCAGCTGCTCTCATACTGTGTGCTGCTTTGGAGCAGTCGTTTCCTATTAAAAACCTTTTTTTTTTTCACAAACATCTCTGCTTTTTTCACATGGTGAAGGGACAAGACACCCCTTAGGGATGAGATGAATTTATTAAATATTTGGCAGATGACAGAACATGGCTTCCAGTTTACAGGTTTCTGTTAGAGACATTCCCCACACTTACAGCATTGGCTCCAGCGCAGGTTTGCCAACCGCTCCCAGGGACGCTCCCGCACTCAGCTGTGCCTGCGGCCGCACTCACACGGTGCCAGGAATAGGGAACAGCACCAAAGCTTGGCACGGTCCCCGACCCCCCGACTGCCGGGCTCTGCTGCTGGGGACACCCCAACTGTGCGGGCACGGCCAGGGCTCGGGGAGCCTCTGAGCACGCCTGTGCCAAGGGATGGCATGAGTGGCCAAAGCCACCACCTTCCTTTGGCACATCGCCGACAGACCAGCCGGGTGTGGGACATACTGCAGGGTGCCCGTCCCTATTCCCTACCCTGTGAAAACTGGGGGTTTCCCTCTCCTGGCATTAACCCCCAGCACCGGCGCATCAGCTGGGGATGCCAGCGCAGGGACATGGCTCTGTCTAGGTAACGTTCCCACGAGAAAACATTTTCAGGTGGCATTTTGCTTTTTTGTTCAGGTGGGTTTTGCCCTAGGGAAATTGCAAAGTTTCCTTGCAATCCGAATTTGATGTGTGCTGCTGGCTGGCTCTGCCTGGCAGGAGAAGGCACTGCGAGCCCCATGGCTCTGCCCCAGCCCGTGCTCAGCCCAAGTGGGAATTAAAGAGGGGCTTAACTACAGCCGCCGTGGCTATGCCGCAGCACTGGCATGCCTTCCCATCACTGCTGACGCACCGGGTCTGTGCTGGGGACCGGCCATTCCCTGGGAGCAGAGCCGTCTCCCAGGAAAACCAGGGTGACCCAGGTGAGGGAGCGGTGCCGTTCCCAGCAGTTTTGCAGGTGCCGGGACGATCGCAGGCGGTTTGGTCAGTATTGGCGAGGGAATTACAGCACAGAAAGTCACTGGAGAGCAATCGGCAACATTCCCTTGCAGCCCATCTCAACACACTGTCCCCAGGATTCAGCAGCGATTCCCGACACCACAGCCCGTGGCCTGCCTGCTCTGCCTGCTCTGCCTGCACCTGCCCGGCTCCGGCAGCACCATGCCCGGCTGGGCTCTGCGCGGGGCCCTGCCGTCCTCCCCGGGCTCCGGATCTGGTCCCGCTCTCTGCTAGTGACTCTCATTCCTGGATCCTGACGAAAAATGACCATCCAATTGCATAAAATAAAGCCCCAAATAAAGCAAAGAACCGTATCTGTGGTTATTTATATTTTTACCGGCAGCCTCAGGGGTGCGGGCAGATGCTGGGCAGCAGGGATGGGCAGGGAGGCACCGGCAGACACGCTCGGACCCAGCAGATCTCCCGAGAGCAGCACCGGCACGCGACACGCTGCCTGCAGTGCATGCAGGCACCCGTGCACCCACACACACAGGCACACATGTGCACACCCGCACACGTGCACCCACACACACCCATGCACATGTGCACACCCGCACATGTGCACACCCGCCGGGCTCCGACCCCAGGAGCTCTCTGGTGCTGCGGAGCATATTTCCCTGGCAGCCTCCGGGACGTTGCATCCCGGGCGCTGAGCAAGGACTCGGGTGAGCAGCCAGTTCCTCCGGCACAGTGCCACCGGCCCCGGGAACCCGCACACGCTGGAGCCGGGGTGCAGTAATGCCACAGCAGGACACAGCCTGGGGACATATATTAAAGCCCGGCCTGAACTGTTCCTCCTGGAGGGTTTAAGGCAATTATTCCAAAGGCAAACAATAGTTTGTAAGCAGGTTTCAAAGTTAACCATAAGCAAGCTGGGGTGCTGGGTGGTTCTTCCCCTACACAATGTCCCAGCATGTCACCGGTGGAGGTGCCTGGCGTTACTGGGGTGCAAAACGATTCCGTGCATCCTGTCTGGCGCAGGAACCCCTGCTGATGGCCATGGCACAGCTCAGACCCCAGCATCCATGCTTGTCCCGGTGCTTCCCGGGCTCTACTGGACCAGTCTGTGCCCCAAGCCCTGCTTTGAGCCTGCGCTGCCTACCCCAGTGCCAGACTGGTGCTGGGGGCAGCGGCACCACGAGGGCAGATCCCAAGGTACTGGGACTGACCGCACCAGCTGGGCTTCACCAACAGGGTCTGGGGACCAGCGGTGACCTCCCTAAATGACACCGTTGAGTGACATGTCATGACAGCCTGCCCAGAGTGCCGCCAAGCCAGCTAACCATGCTCTCCGCGGCATCACCATGCACCGCAGTGAAAGGCTGGGGGGACCCTGCGGCATCGTTCCCATCACCTCCAAGCGATGGTGGAGGGAAGCTATCGGTAGCAGGCCGACGAGGACAGGTGCAATTAAGCTCACGCCTTGGTGATCTGATGCCTGGACCTGGCTAGCAGCTGCCCTTACTCGCCATCACCCCTGGTTGCTCCTGCTGGCTGCAGGGTGCGCATTACTGGAGCCATGCCCACAGGACCCTTTAGACCGGGGGGGCACAGATTCCTCCTGCTCCAGCAGCGGCTTGGTGGGCGAACGCCGTCCTCCCGGCAGCAGCCAGCACGGCAGCAGCCAGCACCAACCTGCAGCCCCAGCCTTGCAATAATATAAAGTATTATAGCTAAAATGCTTTACCGGCTACAATAAATGGCATCATGGGTGAGGCACTGCAGAGCCACGGCACGCAGGGTCACATTTAACACACACAGACGATATCCCCACTGCATCTGTACAAAACCCCACTGATCCCGCCAGGTTTTCCGAACAAAGCCCAGATGCCCCCGCTCCCCTGGCTGTCACCCTCCCTGCGACTGGCAGCGCTGGCTGTAAGAGCCCTGGTGGCGGGGGGTTCTCCCCAGCATCTCCCCTCCGAGCGCCTGGCCAGCTGGAGCAGTGGTGGCCGGTGGTGGCAGGTCCCGGTGGTGCCACCTCCATCTCCTCTGGCTGCGGCCGGACCGCAGGCTCAGCGAGATGCTCGCGGCTGAGGTGGCAGCTGCGGCAGGAGGTTTTTTGCCTCCTGGCAATCGTGGTAGCAAAAGCGAGAAGGGAAAGTCACAGGGTGAGTAATAACAGGAAAAAAGCAGCAAACGTGACGCTCCCCTGTGATCCAGGCTTTGTGCTTCCCTGACGGCTATAGGAGACGTGTCTTCATCCCTTCCTTCCAGTCTGTGCCACATTTTGGGCCCCGGCACCTCTAAGGAGGCGACAACTTCCACCCCACCATCCCACACGTTGCCACGGGCTCTCCCATCACCACCCCGGGCTGCCCCGTGGCGCAGCCCCCTCCTCCGGCACTGCCGCCACTGCAGACACCCAGTCCCTGACACTGGACTCGGCGGAGCTCGGCCGGGAGCTCCCAGCCTCTCGTCCGCACGAGGTGCCAGGAGATCCCACCGGCACAATGCAAACTCTCCGGCCGCTTGCACCTCTGGCCAGCAGGAGGAAGACCCCGGTGCCTGCGCAGCCGTAACACCTCCCGCTGCCGACAGCCTTCACCACTCCAGCAGGTCCCCAAGCGCGGCCATCAGCAAAACATTCCTATTTTCAGTGCTTGAATCCGCCCGTAGCTGCAGCCAAAGCTGCTGCAGGTCCTAATTCAGCAAATTCAGCCGAAAACGCACACAAAACCTTCCCTATCCCCGCGAGCGCACTCTGTTTGGCAGGCTAAAGCTAACATGCTGCACCAGGTTATCATCACTTTCCTTTCCTTCTTGACAGCTCATTCACAATATTTATCTTCAACTAAGTCTGTGGCCACCACGTACGTTTATTTTCTCTCTCCCCAAGGGCTGTAGGTACCCAGTGAGCACTTTCCACTGAGAACCGAGGCCATGTATCGGTTCAGACAGGAAGAAAAGCTGAGGGCTGGTTTCAGGGTTTATCACTCCTTTCCATTCATCACCCTTGATAAATATTTATAGATGCATTAGGGCACTCAGCTCCTTCCACTAAAAATAACATTCCTAAGCACCAAGAAAAAAAAAAAATCACCAGTGATTGGAACTGATTACAATGTTTTCTAAGCAGCTATGGAAGAAAAGCCTAGCAAGGATCAGAGAGTGGTGAGCTGCCAGCCTCAGACTACACAACTTGGGTTATTTCTCTTAATTTTAAACAAAACCGAACTCGATGCCTGAAAATGAATGCAGAGATGCTAATCTAAGCCTAGCAATGGTTGTCTCTGAATTCCTTGCTTATAAAGGGAAATTTTTTAACAGTCTGAAGAGAAGCAGAGCCAGGAACGCCGGGAGGCAGGCGGCTGGTGGCCCGTTGCTGCTGCTGCTGCTCCTCTGGTTGTGCAGCCCTCCACCCGTGACGTGCCCTGCCATTTACTCCCAGGATGACACGCGACATCACACACGATGGCAACCAGACACTGACAGACAGCGCGGTGTTTGGAGAAGGTGAGTTTTTTGAAGGCAGAATCCCCTTCGTGTCACACGCAAGGGATCCAGGAGGCTCTACACCCATTTTTTCATGCATATTGAGGGGCAGAAGTCAAGAGGAAATAACCAGTGTGTGACGCAATGATGACACCATTTGGGAGGAAATCAAAAAAGATCAGTACACTTAGCAGGAGCAGGGAGTATTAGCCTTCCTTTCCTTTCCTTTTTTTTTTTTTTTTTTTTTTTAAACCTCCCATAAATTGCTGAGTTTGATGGGGCATTGTCTGATTACCGTTAGTAAACACATGGAGGAAAATAGTACATGCAATGACCTAAGAGGCAAGTGCCCACAGGGAAAGCCCTCCAGGTGGTTCAGAGAAAGCTGCTTTCATCAGCAGGTGGTTGAGATTGGTCACAGTTGCACGATGGTGAATGTATCGGCTGAAACGTGCCTCTTCCAAAGGATGGGGAGACGTCTCTCAATTGTAAGCGTAACCCTCCATGCCTGCGTCATCAGAAACACACAACGTGCCATCAGCAACTGCAGAGGGCAGAGCTCCGGCCTCACCCTGCACGGGTTTGGAGATCAGCTCCCGCACGGTCGCAGGGCAGGAGCCAAGCTCCTCTGCTGGGACCTCCTGAACCCTCTGGTTGGGGCTGCACATATCTGGGGACATCCCGGGCAAGCTCGGAGCAGACCGAACGCGCGGCGCCCACCATGACCGTCAAGCGTCCTGCTGACCCCAGAGCTCCTCACCTTGGACCCGACAACCCGGGAAACAGAGGAAACACGAGCTCCTGAGTCACCGACACCGGGATCGTGGTGCCGTGGCAGGTCCCCAGGTCCCGCGAGTGAGGGCCCGTGAGCTGACACGGTTGACTTTGCAAGCCAAGGTGAGGTTGGTGCTGGGCATTCTCCCCCCAGAATAGCCAAGATCTGTTAACAGAAAGCCCCTGACGATGCTGCCCGTCCCAGCCCCCTCTGCCATCGGTGGGCAGCCAGAGCTGTGGCTCGGCTGGACACCACCGCCACCGGGACGGCTCAGGAGGACCCATCACAGGTTCTGGCACTGCAAATGGGAATGCGAGGAACTTGAGCTACCGCAGTTTAAAGGATTTTCTTCTTTCACTGACATGTCTTCATTCTTTCTGGAGGATAAAGAAACCTGAAAGTAGTTTCTCTCTCTTATTTTTTCAGTTGTGTCTAATTTAGCGCTCATCAGCGCCGGTCCTTGGTGGTGTTGGAGGCACTGCTGGGCTTCTCAGGGAACAGGGAGCTTCTCGTCTCCAGATCAGTGGCTAAGGGGTGACTGGGGTCAAAGCCATCCTTTCCTCCAAAGCCATCAGAGTTAAAGGGACATTAAGAAAAAGCCACATGCAGCAGTATAAACAGCTCCCCATTGCTGGCTTCCTCTCTAATGGTATAATTTCACTCCTTCTTGAGTTACCAGATTGTTTCCCAGATGAGGCAGGACTTGAATTTCTAATGTAAAAACTATCAGAAAAACTCTCAAGCCACTTTCAGGTTATCTCTATCCACCACTAAAATGGCAGGGAGGCAGAAAGGGCAAAGACTCTTTTTTCTCCTTTGCAAATTACCTTTAGAGGACAACTGCGGTGGTTTTATCATGCAAAATTGTGTTTCAGATCCATCATGACTAATTCATCTGGCCCACTACCACCGTGGGCTGGGTCTGAACTGATAAGCTAAAGATAAGACATTCTCCTGCCTGGTTTCTACAGCTAACCCACCTACAGTGTAAAGGAACAGGTCCTAGAAGGAAGGTTACCTAGTACACGAGTCCCCATCCCTTTATGGCTAATTATGTGTCCATCCATGCTACGTTTTTCTGCCACAAGAACCCTCCTCCTTCCCACTGGGAATGGTGAAAGATGGGCATTGTGGCTAAGGCAAATGTCCAGCGAGTGTATGGGGAGTGTGGAAACCTGATCCGGTGCCCTCCTACGAGCTTTTCAGATGGGGATGATAGGGATCTTATTCAGTCCTTCGGAGGCATTGTCACCGTAGGGCTCAGGCTTTCTCCCTTACCGTATCTTGTGCTCTCCAACCACCTGTTTGTCTATCCATCTGTTGTGCCTTATTATAACTTAAAGCACAGGCTCTTCGAGGGTAGAGATGGTATTTTTAGTACATCTGGATAGTGTCCATCACAATAGGGTCCTATTTCCTGGCTGAGGCCTCTCAGTATAGAAGTAATACTAATAAAATAGGAGATAATGCTCTTCTCGCTGAAGTTAATGACGTTTTCCCACTGTCTGCAGCAGGAGCAGAATTCCGTCTTAACAAGAAAAAAAAAAATCAACATCCTTTTGAACGGTTGTGGAGCGATGGGCAGGCGGGGAACCTTCCTTGTGCACAAATAGGAGATCGGGGCAAGGGCAGGAGGTGACCAGGGACTTGGTCCTATGCATTGCAACGGTGCGTACAGAGCAACGCTGCTGGAGATGGGAAGAAAAAAGATATCCATCCTTACCTGAATTACTGTACAGCTGGTGGTCATCCATCTAACCTGCAACACAGGCGGAAAGGCACGTTTAGAAAGTAGGTAATTTTATTTCCTGTAAAATGAAAAATCTACCCTCCCCATCTCTTGTTGCTCTTCTCAGGACTGCAAACAGCTTTACAGGCATTGGGATAAATGGCAAGTCCTCTGAAATACAAGGTGGGTAGAAAAGTGCTCCTGATCTTACTGAATCCCAGAAATCCCAGCATCGCCGGGATCGCCCAGCCCAACCCCGCCCTCAAAGCAGGGTCAGTCACTGCAGGCTGCTCAGGACCTTGTCCCATCAGGTTTTGAGGATCTCCAAGGGTGGAGACCCCACAAACTCTCTGGGCAACCTGTGCCATTGTTTGACCAGCCTCACAGTAAAGAAGTATTTTTTACGTTCAAACAGAATTTCCTGTATTTTGAGGTGTGCCTGTTGCCTCTTGTCTTTTCACTGGGCACCACTGAGAAGACTCTGGCTCGGTTTTCTTTAGTCTTTTCCATCAGTTATTTACACACATTGATTTGATCCCAGCTCTCTCAGCCTCTCATCGTGTGACAGATGCTTCAATGCCTTCGTCATTGCCATGGCCTTTTGCTGGACCCTCTCCAGTCTGTCCATGTCCCTCCTGTACTGGGGAGCCCAGCATTGGACCCAGCACCCCTGGGGTGGCCTCACCAGCACTGAGCAGAGGGGAAGGATCCCCTCCCTTGACTGGCAGTGCTTTGCCAGCCCAGGAAACCATTCGCCTTTGTTGCATGAGGGCACATTGCTCAACTCAGTGTCCACCAGGACCCCCAGGTTCTGCCCTGCAAAGCTGCGTGCAGGTGGCCTCCAGCCCGTCCTGGTGCCTGGAGTTGTTCCCAGGACTTGGCACTTCTCCTTGCTGAACTGCATGAGGTTCCTGCCGTCCCATTTCTCTGGCCTATTGAGGTCCCTCCGGACGACCCGCTGGTGTACAGCCACTCCTCCTGGTTTGGTGTCACCTGCAAACCTGCTGAGGATGGCCTCTGTCCTGTTCTCCAGAACAGATGGCTGCATGGACTACAGTTTTGATCGGTGTGGGCAGGTGTATTTCAAATTGGATATTTTTGTCTAACAAATTTTACGGGGCTGCAAACCAGGCACTTTTTTCCAGCAGTTTGACAGAGCAGATCACAGCTCTTTAGTCCCTTTTCTAGCGGTATGGGGGTTATAAAATCTGACTGGCCAATACATGAAGGGACCAGCTCATGGAGAGTCTTGTTTCAGGTGATACTGTCATGCGTTCACCTCCTGGTCACCAACAGAAGCATGCCGTCTTGGAGAAAGGCAGCGGGACCCAGTGACTGTGGGACAGCCCTAGCCAAGCAGGCATCCGACCTGGAATAATGACTGGCATGTTTGCAATGTATGGATACGTAACGCCAGGTTTCAAGAAGGGATAACTCAAAGAGAGTGCTGAGGCTGGCTGAACTGCTGTGGGGTGACGTCTAACGTGACTGGATGGACATGGCTTTGCCAGCTCCCGACTGTGCTCTTCTGTGCCTGGAAACCCATGTAGACATCATCTCTGGAGATGCTGCTTAATTTGTAATCCTAACCACAAAAGACGCAGCCAACTTGGAGTCTTCCTGAATGATTTCATCCTTCTAAAGCCATACCACGCCGCTGCTATATCAAGTGTACGAACATAAGCCTCTCCAGCGGGGAAGCGAGTTCTGAGGTTGATTAATTGGGACCCAGAGAAATATGAAATAACTTTGTGAAGAAACTTGTGAGGAAGCCCAAGGGCGATGCTGTCCCTACGAAACACATCGCAGTGGAGTCCCTGCGAGGACCGGTGTCTCCCTGGTCTACGTCAGTGGAGAAGTTGGGGGAATACATGAGCTGCAAGTGATTCTTCTTCTTGTCTGTCCAGGATGGGAGGAAGTAACGGAAGAGCTTTGCTGAGATGGGGATGAACACAAGAGTCACTGTGCAAAGAACGAAGTTGGGGCAGGTAGCGCTCGGCATGGGTACGGGGTCCATCGGACCCCACGTGCCTGCAGCATCCCGGCCACGGGTCCCTATAGGTAACGTGGGGCAGAGAGCAAGCGCTTTCGTAACGCCTGAACTCTACGTAGCCCACACAAAGCCCATTGGGACTCCCCATTGCTGTGCGAGCTTTGGTGTCTGGAGGAGCTCCCACAGAGTACACGCTCCACAGGAGGACTGCAGTTTATATATTGATCATTCCTTGATTTTTCTGCAAGATTTTTATCTCACTAACTTTGTGACATTAAGAAATCACTTACTTTCTGGCAGAGATAATATTTACATTCCATATGAAGGCTTTTGGACCAAGTTCTGCTTTTGGTTACACATCTCAGTCCCTGTCGTCCGTCCCGTTCCCCCCCCGCGGCTTCAATGCTGCTGCAATGAGTAACAGAGCTGAATTTGTCTTACTACATCTCTGCTACCATACATCATATTTCAACTCTTGAAAATCCCCCTTTCCCTATTTCCCATGCAAGATACAATGCACATTTGGAAAAAAGCAGAAGGGTCATCTGCTAAGCATCTAAAATATTTAATTGAAGAGGAATGTTCTAGGGCAAAGACAGGGTCCTGTGATTTAAAGCCAATGCAATTCTGCTTTGAAAACTCCTGTTTTAGCTAAAATCAAACTTACTGCACTTCTTCCTACAAACTTATAATGTCTAATACTGATGGACAAACCATCAGGAAGCAGAGCAATTCCAAACACCTGAATGCTTTGCAGGACTCGCTGTACAGAAGAATTCAGGAAAACGAGCTCTTTTGGTAAGCCCTGCCACTTCAGCTTAGCCAGAAGGAAAATGTGCGTACAACAAAAAAAAAGGATAAAAAGTTCCAGTTTGTTGACGCTGAACTTAGGTTTGGCTCAAATGAGACAAATGCTTGGGCTGATTCAAACCTGTCCGAGTCTGTTTCTTGTGCTTTGGTTTAAAACATCGAAAGCAAAAGTCAAGAGACCCCTGAGCAAGGTCTCTTCCCAAGGAGGCTCTGGGAGGTGCTTTTGTGTTCACTTGTGGAGTGTGACATGAGGAACAGATCTCCTGCAGATGCCTCCAACTCAACCGTACGCTGCACGGTTGTTTGCAAGTCTCGGGGCTGCACTCCACGCCTGCGATGATCACTTCCAGCCCTGGGAATAACTCTGCTAGCACGTGTCATGGATTCATTCGCACCAAAGGAAGATGTGGTCTGGGGAGGATTAGTATCTAGACCTGCAATCCAGGGATAGCAGAGATGAAAGAGACCTCCTGTGAAACCGCGTTCAGCCGATGGCACTGCCTACACGGGATTACCGTCAGCAGAGTAATTCTGAACATTTGTCCAGCCAAGGTCACAGGAGGCAGTGGTTCAGCAGATGATGGTCCCACCGCTCAGGAACTTCACTGGTAACCAGCCCACGCTTTGTTTTTTTCTAATATATTCATCTGGAGTTCTCGCAGCACTCAGAGCAACTCCTCCTCCTCCTCTTACACATTTCTGTGCATGACCTTTGCTGAAAGAAAAACATTCTTGAAAGCTGAATACACACGCTGAAGAAATCCTGGCCATGACGTCATCTCAAGCCATGGCAGATGTTGGAGAGAGTGACCCAGCAGCATGGCGATGACCGGAGCAGATAAACCTGTGCTGTGTCTGCAGGTGGCGTAACAGCAGCAGCAGCAAGGCGGGCTGCTTCCACCCGGAGCCATCTGCATTCACAGCCCTCTCCTGGGACTCCAAATGGAGATGCCAAACTCAGCTCCTGCGGAGGAGCAAGGCAGAAAATGCTTTACAGCCCACAGACTGTAGTTTGTCCCCTTACCTCGGTCCTTTCCATTCTGCATTTTTTCTGTTTCTTCTTCATCTTCTTCCTCTGCTTCAAAAAAAAAGGAAAAAAAAAAGCAAACATGAGACAAGCAGGTGAGAGAATAGATGCTCGGGGAACTTTTGAATAGATGCTTGGGGAACTTTTCTGTGGCAAGGAAGAACTGGCTTTTCAGGCATAGCAGACATTGGAGGGGAAGGAGGATGAGTGTTCAGGCTCCCAAGGAAAATCTGGATGGAAGCATCATCATCCTTCCTATGGCACAGTGCCTGTTCACTGCTGGTGGTGAAACAGTCCCTGCTCCATCCTGATCGGATGATTAGAGGTTGTAGAATGCTAGCTGGAAGTGGTGTCTACATTGTCCAAAAGAGTGGACTACTACCTGGCCCGGGTAGTACTGGGACCAAAGTCCCTTGTGCACTCTTACTTTAGCACTGTAAGAAACAGAGAACTGCACAATGTACACAGTGGGAAGGAAGTCACGACTTCTATGCCGAGGTCAAACCTAAGGAAGAAAAATGAAAACGGTTTACAGTGAGGTGAAAACCTTGGAGGGTCCCTCCTGGGGTTGCAGGGTTTGCCCATGAAAGGTGTTCAGGGACGCCGACGCTCACACTGGGGCAAAGCCACGTAACTGGTGACAGGCTGTGCCCCCAGAGACAGGCGCTCATTATGTCTGAGAGCTGGTGGTTCATTATATTTAACTCCGGCTAAGTTGAAGAGAGTTTATGGCCAGGCTTGTATTTATGTAGCAGAGAGCGGGAGCAGAAGGTCACATTCTTCTGCAGATGGTGGCTCATATCTCTCTGCGCAACATTTCAATGAGACCTGTGTAAACAGGTAATAGTTATTATGAGCAGTGATATCACTTCTGCCTACTTCACATGCTGCTGAGAGCAAAGAAAGGGAGAAAACCCTGCAATGAAAAGCACAATTTGAAAAACTGAAGCATTCTGAATTGATCTGATCAAAGGGGTTCTTATACACATTTGATCTCTTTGTTGCTTTGACAGCAGGACCGATGAGACACCTGGGAGTCACACAGCCTCTGCCTACTCAGCGATGGCTACCAATATGTCCTTAATGCGAATGCAGAAGACATCACTGACAAAACCAAACGCATTTTTAATAACAAGAGAGGTGACCTGGAGCTCAGCAGCCGCTCTGCGTCCTGAACCTGGCTCCTGTTGGGCAGCTTTGCAGGGCAGGGGCCAAGCCGCCTCTGGCAGTATCATGCCTGGTCCCTGGAGACCAGCAGTGGGTGTCTTTTTAAGCTCAGTTGGGAGTAAAAATGACGTCAAGTGTTCCCTCTGCAGCACCAGGAGCATTCGACTATCAGCACAGGAGAAGGGGATGGCCAGAGCATCTCTGGAAGCCCATCTAGGAAGGGGTAACGCAAGCAGTGTTTCCTTTCCAAAGGAATCTGTTTTCTGAGCTTGTGCAAAGGTACGGAGAGGCAAACAGAGGTGTGGGTGGTGTACGCACCCGTGTCTCACAAAACGCTCAAAACACAATGCCTGCAGCTATATTGGGCGAGCCTGGGGCTGGAGGAGGTGTCTATTCTCACAGCGTACCTCCAGGACAATATGTGTTAAATCCCACTGACTCTCATCAGCTGAGGATAACTCATGCTTTTCCTAATTTACACAAATGAAATGATTTCAGATACTTTCAAGGGAGCCTTCTTTAGTATCTGCATATCCTCAAGTAGGAGAGTAATTAATTCCATTTTCACTCCCTTGTGAACCATAACTGCTTTGCACGATCCCCGACAAGCCTGAAAGGGCTGTCAATAGCGCAAACCCGGGCTGTTTGCATTTGCCAAACTCTCAGGGATCTCAGAGGAGGGCAGGAGCATTGCAGGTCCAGCCGACGCTTCAGCTCTGCCACCAGCCACCCTGGACCAGACCCTGGGCTCAGCCGTACCGCTGCAAACGCACTCCTCTATTAAAAGCAAAAAATAAATTACTGCAGACATCTGTTTTGGGCAGAGGGTTTGTTCACTGGGTTTCAGCCTAGCAGGAAGAGAGCTGTGCGTCTCGAGCATGGTGATTTATTGAAGAAACACACAGCCCTTCACTGCAATGGCACCAGCGGTGCTGCTGTCATACATGAAAGACTTTATTAACTCACAGCTGCCTTTGCAGCCAAGACACGGGGTTTAGACTGGGTGAATTTACTGCTTAGCAGTAAAATATCAACCCGGTTTATAACTGTGACTTCTCCATTAAGGGCAGTGGAAACAAAAAGCCTAACTGGTTTTAACATGGAGTTTGATAAGTTTATGGGGGGATTATGAGATAGAGCAAGGGGTTGGGGGAGGTATGAAACAGAAACCATGAGGTTCAGTCTGAATACAGAATGCTTTACTTTTTTCTTAAGAGAAGGCAGCCCACAAACAAGCTGCTGGAATCCTAAATGGTCATATATTCCATCGCTGACAAAGCTCGAGAGTCACAGGATGTGTCCCTGGACTATAGCAGAAGCTGCTCCTGTCCCATCAGGGTGTTTACTTCCACTGGCCCAGTAAAAAGGCATGAAGGGAATAATTATCTTTCTGCCACATTGCTGTTTAATCCTTTGTTGCAATTGGCCTCACGTACATTTACTATATATTTGTGATTACGGCATCTAATGGGGATTCATGGCAGAGGAGTCTCACCTGCTGCTCAAGTGTCGCTGTCACTAAGCAATACTTTGGGGAGACTCACTCACACATCTGCCCTGGCTTCTGACTTGCTGGCTTGTGTTGTTAAGGAGCTCTGACTTCCAGAAGTGGGACTGGGAAGTGGCACTTCTCCTGCCTTGTAAGAGGTCCAGGACATGCCTGCAGGGTACTCTGCAAAAGCTGCTTAATGCTGTTATATATGCACGATCAATACGAGCAGGAGTGTGGGAGCTAGATGTGAGTCTGCTTCATGAATCACCAAACGGTGCTATCAATCAGCCAGGTTTGTATCTGCAGAGTATTGCCTTAACTATCAGTGATAAAAATCAATGGAAAGCCTGTTCAGGAGGTATTTGGAGTTCTCAATGATGTTAGCTATAAAGATTATTTTTCATTTTATCATTGAAAAAAATGAACACATAATCTCGCATTATGCTTTAAGTAGTTTTTATAAAATATAAACCTAAAGACAAATCTCCAACTTGTGGCTTCAAGCTCTCCTTTTTCTGCTGCGCGATGTGTCGCTACGTTAACTCTTACCTGAATGAAGTTCCTTCACCAGCGATGACATGGTGTTGGTGATGGAATCAGCTGCTACCAGCAGGTCGTTGCGGAGGTTCCTCCTTGTACCTGGGAGCAGAGCAGACACACAAACAGCAAGGATTGCACATGCCGCACTGCCACTGCCCAACCTCCTCGCGCCGCTATGCTCGGCCACGCGTCCCTCACTGGTCCCCACCAGTGTCCCCATCTCGGGACAGAGTTTGGATGCCCCAGCCCTGGCCCCATCAAAGCAGCTCGGCTTAGCAAGAGATGGTGATTTGCTCTGGAACAGCCCAGTTCTGCTTGGCTGCCTGATTGCCTGTTTGGCTAATTAGCTATCACACCACTCTTCTCCTTGACAAGGACAGCGCTCGTACGGCAGCTCAAGGGCAGACGCTTCTCTCTCCATGACAGGAGTCGCTGGGCGCTGGCTGTGGCGCAGCTGATCCACACATTTTGTTTGTGCAGAGTCGTTATCGCTGCTGGCTTCTCTGTTGCAATCGATATTGCTCAGGTTTGAGCGGAATAAAAGATAACTTTATTCTCGCCCTCTGCAGAGCTCTCCTCTTGCGTCACTGGAGGAAGCAATCCTCTTCCTCGGTGTGCCACACAGCCGGGGGGCTGGCACCTTGCTGTCACCCACAAGACATTGCCCAGTTCAGTCTGCACACTTGTCTTGTGCGAGCCTCTGCTCAAGGGACCTGCTCACCCCATCAGCAACGTGAACATCTGCCACGGCTCTGTCGGAACGACCGGGACCAGCCAGGGGCCACGATCTGCAAAGGAACCGTCAAACCGGCTGCTGCCTATAAGAGAGATGAGTGAGGGCAGCAGGAGCTGCTCCATGTTGGGGATAATGCTTATTGCCTCTTGCTGATGCTGGGAAGATAACGATCTCCTTCACCATCTATTCCGGTTCCCCGTGCCAGTCCCTCCGGCAGAGCCAGCCATATTCTCGTGGCAGAGCATCCATCCTGACGACCGCAGCCCAATTCTGCGGCGCTCCAGCGCCTGCAGATGCTGAGGACGTGACTCCCCGTCCTTGCTGAGCCCCCTTTCCTCCGGCACCTTTTTGTGCTGCACTGTTTCGGTTTTATTTGGAGGCTTTGATGGCGCGGAGTCACGTTTTCTGCCCTGGCAGGTGGTCTGTAGCTGCAGTTTCTCAGGTTGCGGAGCCAATGGCCCCGAGCTGAAACTTTGCTGGGAGCAGGTCCCTGTAAGGGTTCATTGGCCCCAACTCAGCCATCCCCGTGCTTTAACTGCTCACAGAAAATGGCTTTAGGCAGTCTTTTATCCCACACAGGCACCAGACGTCCGCACTGGTGTAGCCGCCAGGAGCATCGCTTTGATGCTGAGTGTCTGACAGTGCTCTAAGATCTCGGCATTTGGGACCCCGTCCTGCCATTTAGTCCAGCGAGGGCATGAAGACAACACGTGGAATTGCCGGAGACATTTGATGTGACATTTTGCAGCTGTACTGAACTGCAGTAACAACAACTGTACGTTACACGTTTACTTTTGTTTGAAGTCGGGTGTCTCTTTCATTCCAGACGTGCTGCTTTAATCTCCCAAATGCTGTGCTGGCTTTTACTCCGTCCTTGGCTGGGGTGCTGTCAGAGTGCCTGCTCCTACATTTTGCCTATGGATTTTGGTGCTGTTTGAGCACTGCCAGAGCGCGCTACTGAGCTGACGTGCTTTCCATCAGCATTTTTTTCTTCCAGGTTAGGTTGCCAGCTGACCAGCATCATGCCCAAGGCAGCAACAAGGCACTGGGTGTTCCTGTGCACGTACAAACAGCGTGCAATTCCCGGGAAAAAGGCAGATCTAGGCCAACAAGTCTGGGACCTCTGACTTAGGGGACTCCTCTGCATACAGAGGCCACTTTATCCAGGTCTCTAGATGTTCCAAGTCCTGTCACTGCATGTGGCAGTGAAGCACGGCCACCACCCTGCCCGGCGTTACTTTTGGGCGTGAAAGGTTGTAAAATTCCAGCCTGTCTCCCCTGTGAAACAGATGAATAATGTTAATGAGCACGTCTGGACATGTACGTGCAGAAGCCACCTGAAGCCCTCCTGGCTGGTGGCATTCAGTTATTTTATTATGTGAAAACATAGAAATTTTATCCTGTTTCCTGTGTTCTCCAGTTGCCTTGATAGCACTAATTGTGCAGATTGCCTTTCCGGAAGGATCATTCCAGGAAATTTATTACAGAGTCTGTTGACCACTCTTTTCTTACAAGGGTTTTTCCAGTAGTTGAATAAGCCACCACTGTGGTTATCACGAGAGGAACTTCCACCTTTCTGTTGCCAGCAGCGGATCGTATTTGCATCTAAGAAATCCTGAGGGACTGTTTTCTTCTCTTTCAAGATGATAAACAGCAGCATTAGTTTTCTAATTAGATGGTGGCCTCTCTATCTGACTATTTCAACCAGAATACCATCTGGACATTTTATTCTAATACTCTATTACTGCGTTCTCTCTCTTTGTCCAAGTGAAAGATCAAGAGATCACCTATGGAAGAAACTTACCTAATCTTAAGACTATTTTATTAAAATCACTGGGATTCAATTCTTTAAAGGTTTCCTTCTCTAGACCTTCCCGCACTGATGGGGAAGCTCGCAGAAGACTTGTGCCCTGGGAGGAAAGACAAGACGCTGACATCCCTGCCCGCTCCCGGGTCACAGCAGCAAGAGGTGGAACAGCACTGAGATCTTCACTCCCTTTTCCTCCTCTCTCCCACTGTGACATTTTATAAGAAGCTGGTGGATAAGCAAAAGTTAGCAAAAATAATTTAAATTTTTTTGTTAAAAAATGCTCATAAAATAAGTGTACTGCAGGCATTGCCTATAGCTTTTTGCTTCTGGGGAGCTGTCACCCACACTGACACCTAGCTGTTGTCATGTGGCTGCTGTACAAATCCTTAGCCCAGCCCTGAATAGTTTCATACAACACCTGGTTCGTTGCAACATATATTGCTGTAAGGTGTTAAAAACCTAGAAAAAAACAAGTTTTCACTTTGGGCAATATCAACAGGTCCTGACGAAGACTATCGCCTTATGAACCAGTCATTCAGGTAAAAGGCATGAGTAAACCCTTGATTAATTACATCAGCTTCTACCGGAGCCAGGAGTTTGAGGAAGACAGTGATAGTAAACCGTGCAGAGAGAAGTTTGCTTTGTCATGGCTTTTGCCTGTATCTCCGAAGAAATAAGCAGATAGATAAGAGAGCAAATTTGGATGCCAAAGCAATACTGTAAAGTGAAAAAAAATCAAGTAGGACAGTTAATGTACTACTGTAATCATGTGTTCATTACTCCTAGCAGCAGAAAGGAGATAATTTCATGTCTTTGTGCTCTCCTAATTAAAAAAGGAAAGGGGAAAATGATGAAGCAGATAGAGCAGATTTTCCCAGTAACTGGTAGGACTCATTGCGCTGCTGTTCCACTTTACGCAGCCTGGAAAAAGAAAGCCAATCTGCAAAGGGGGGAAGGAGAGGCAGCTGCCAAAGAAATCAGTTGAGAGCTCTCGGCTGTACCATCAAACTTGTTGTGGAGATGAAGAGGAGGCGACTGGACCACCCACAGCAACAGATGGAGTGTTGTGCCTCTGGTATTTGGCATCTTGCCTCCCTGGAAATGCCTGCTTCTGCTGTCGTTTCTGGAAGTGTTTAGAGAGATGAGGAGCTTGTTCCTACCGATGGGATCGGAAAAAGACATATCCTTCTCACAGAGGAGTTGTAGATACTTGGTGTTTTCAGACTGGATGTCCTCCTTCACCTGACCCGTTCACCGGCTAAAGTTCTGGAGAACAAGCAACAGCCTTTCCCTCTACTGAGTATGCTGGGGGCTATGGGCTTGCAGTCCTTGCGGTAGCACTCCAGGCATCAAATACCAATTAAAAGTATTCACTGATACTTCCTGCTCCTCTGCTACCATTTTGTAGTCTCTTTCCTCACCTCCTTCTGGCAGCAGCTCATTTAGGCAAGGAAGAAGATCGTTCTGGAAGGATATGTGTAACGAGAAGCTGATAAATGCAAACTGTTATTTAAAATCTGTTTGGTTTTGAGATATATCTTCAGTTCTGGGAAGTTTGTTTTCATGTTTTCTTTGTTTTGAAAAGGAGACCATCCATCTGACAAAGGTATTTGACACTGATATTCACAATTTTCCCTACCCAGAATGAGAAAACAACACCTCCAGTTTTGTGACTCCATATGATACAACCTGTCATCTTTTGAAGAAATAAACAACCCGGCCTCTGCAACAAGATGAGGGCTCTTGTTTACTGCAAAGGACCAGCACACAAGAGAGGCTGCAGCACCCCGGCACTACAGGCTCTAAGATGTCCAGTACCCGGTGGGATTTCCCACGGAGTACCAAGAGGTCCATATGAAGAGTTGCTGCCCACCGGTTGCCTCTGCGCGCAGACAGGTGAAGTCCTTGCCAGTGCATTAGGGAGAGGTGGATTTTCTGTCCTTCTTTCTTTTATTGTCAATGAGAAGAATATAAAATACGCTGGATGTCCACCTCCAGAAACACGGATCGTGTTCAGAAACAACCTCTGTGTCTGTCAAAGGTACCTGGGGAGACCAGGTCCTGCTGCTGTTTTTCTCATAGCTCTACATCCCAGAATGCTTCTGGAGTACTAAAGATGAAGAGTTCTGGACCAATATGGGCAAAAGAGAAGAAAAGAATGCATAAAACCCAAGTGACACCACTCCTGAGAAACAGAGTATGGGCACCCGTTCCTACTGGGAATGGCTTCCTTCACCATGAGCAGAGCTGAAGTAGGTAGGACTGAAGAATAACTAATTTCCCCCTCCTTTGCAGTGAGATGGTCCCTGAAGGTAAAAAAAATATTTGCCAAGATTCTTGACAGCAGACTGACAGTCATGTCTTTGCTTGCCGCCTTCCAACATCGCCAGATAGTAAAGCCTCTTTGATATTTGAGGAAGAGGCAGTGGTCTGCATTGGGCTGAACAAGTTTCCATTTCATCTGGTTTTCCAATTTTGGAGCCCTTCTTGAGCCAACAATGGCTTTGACATGGAAAAGTTTGACTTTTTTGAAACGCGTGACTGTAAAACTTTTTTTCTTTTTTAAAAAGCAACAGCAGCTAAGTATAAACTCACACTACCTACAGAAGTTGGGGAATAAAAATATGTATGTCAACTGCTGCCCTGATTTTCTATAAAGCACGATAAGCTGTATTATTCACAAATGGACAGCTTACCCATTTGATCCAGCCACACTGATTTTAGCAAAGAACTGAAGGACAAGGTGGTCAGACAGGAATACAGCTCAAACTACCTGATAATCCAGCACTTCTTATGTCTACTTACGGAGCAGTTGGCAGCAATGAGTTTAGGCCAGAAAGTGATATTTTTTTCAAACACAGAGCGGAGTAACTTGTAGAAAAGCTGCAAAAGAAGGAGCTCCGAGCGTTGCAGCAAGAAAAAGTTCATTGTCCTATCTGTCTTTCTGCTTCTTCATTATGGTCTTTCTCTCTTCTCTTCTCTTCTCTTCTCTTGTCTTCTTTTCTCTTCTCTTTCCTCTCCTCTCCTCTCCTCTCCTCTCCTCTCCTCTCCTCTCCATTTCTCATGTTTAGCACTTTTTTCTTCTTGTCCCCAGAGGGCTGCTGCACATCTGTGTCTCCAGCAGAGCAAGTGAGCCATTCTGCAGATGTGCACGCCAGCCAACCACTCCGTTAGGAACAGCCTTGAGCTGTGCTGCAAAATTTCAGCTTCCTTTCTGCCTCATAACCAGCAGAGAGGCAAGTAGCTATTAGTTAAATACTCTGGATAAGAGGCCTGCTTGTTTTCTTGCTTTTTGTCATTAAACTGTTTTTTTCCTCTTGCAAATCATAGCACAGTTCAACCACCAGATTTGTAAATATGACCAGTTTTTAATATCTAACTGTTAAATTACTTGTGGGCGTAACTTTCTGGGATGGAAGATCCCTTCCCCGGAGGGAAGATCACCATCACAGAAATAATTTCATCAAGTTATAAAGATTAAAAATGTGTCCCCAATCTCTTTGGTCTAGAGCACAGGAAAGGGATTCATAATTATTGTCTCGATATTGGTGAGTTACGCTTTTGTTGTATACACAGAATCATCGAATCATAGAATGGTTTAGGTTGGAAGGGACCTTGAAGATCACCTAGTTCCAACCCCCTGCCATGAGCAGGGACACCTTCAACCAGATCAGGTTGCTCAGAGTCCCATCCAACCTGACCTTGAATGGTTCCAGGGATGGGGCAGCGACCACCTCTCTGGGCAACCTGGGCCAGCGTCTCACCACTCTCAGCATAAACAATTTCTTCCTTATATCTAGTCTGAATACACACTCTTTTACATGATGATGGCAGGATTAAGACCAGGTGTGGTTCTGCTCTATGTGATATTCACCTTGTGTGAAAGCTTCCTGCACATCTCCCCCGACACCTGCAAGCGAGTCCTGCGGGACGTGAGTTGGGGTAGAGCCGGCGGAGGTGGATCTGACGGGCATGGGCATGGGGCGGCTGGCTCCGTGGGTGGGCGAGGAGTGTGCTGAGCCTGCTGCTTGCGCCTGCACGGGAGACACGAGACACAGTTTCCAAATTTTTAACTTTTTTTTGGGTCAATGTCTAAAAATAATTCTGTAAAAAAAAAAAACAACATAAGGAAAGACGCTTCACCAAAACACTCTCAATTTGAGTAATGATGTGATGCATGATTGGTAGATGTTGTGGGAGGACCCCGCGGTGGTAGCAAGCTGGGCGCAACGCATCATGCGTCGGCCTGCAGCACCCAAGGTTGTGCTGCATGTGGTGCTCGCAGCCATGCTGCCTCCGGTGCAGGATCTGACCCATGGCCTCCGCACCACATGCTTACTGTGTCACTGGTCAAAGGTCAGGTTGGAAAAAAACCCAGGAAGGCATGGAGTGACCTTCCCAGCCGTGTGCTCCAGAAGGACCCATCAACTGCTTGGCATCTGCTCATCCTTCCCACAGGCAGCAGTGAGGAAACCCCCAGAGCTCCGCAGTGCCACTGAGGCTCTGCGGAAGGTCCATCCCCTTTTTAGATTTATTTTTATATGTCTTATATATTTCTACTTATTACTAAAATAGTGATTTTAAATCTTTTATTTTACATTTTCTCCAGCCAAACCCACCCCATCTCTGTCGTGCTGCTCCAAGAGCCTTGCGAGCAGCTTTGCATTGTGGGTGCTGGTGCCTTCCTTGAGAAGGCTTCTGGTGCTCCCCTACAGCCCTGCATGGATGGCGAGCGACAGTCCCAAGGGTCTTTCAGGTATTGCCTATGTATGCAAATGCTGCTGAATTTCATAGCAAATCACAAATAAATAGAGAATAATTTTTTCCCTGTGGTTCGAAGGCTCAGAGGAAACTGTTGCAATACTCACTCGGGCAAAACTCCCACTGGCTTCAAAGAAGATGCTGCCCCAGCAAAGCCTCCGGAGCACAACCTGAGGTTAGGCACTGGAGCGATGAGCCCAGAAAGGAGAGGGACTGACAAACGTATGAGGACGAGATAAATACAGGAGACTACATGTACTTACTGGCTCCGTGTTTTCAAAAAAATAATCTCACTTAAGTACTCGGCATGTGGTGCCAGCAGGAGAGAGAGCAAGGAGGCATTCACCAAACGATGCACCTCGCTGGGTATTTAAGGACATTTGCAGAGAGCTCGGTTCCCCATCTCCCTCCTCCGGCTGTTCATGCAGGTGTGTGCAGCCCGACCGGGCCCCCCATCCCCGGCAGTCGCTTGCTCCCCCAGCATCCATCCTCACCGCCCGGGAGGCAAAGACATCACACTGCCCCGCAGCATCAGCCATTACTTACGAGAGCTTTGAATGTGCACAGTATTACTTTATTGTTCATAATCTGGTTGTTCTCTGCAGCCACTCGTGTCTGTCAACAACCTCTGAACCCTCTTGCTCAACTGCAAAGTTATTAGTGATCAGTTTTGTCTGGCTTTGCTAACAAGGGTTTATGATCTGTGACTGTATTTATATTTAAGCACGGTCCCTATGCTGCTGTTGATTAAAGGAAAGCTACTCATAAATAATTACACACGAAGGGCATTAAAACCGTACAACTGCTCTGAGCAAATACCTGGTTTGTTTGTGCCATTTGATTTGTCGCCCTTTTTTAAAGCCTGTTCATCGTTTGCTCCCTTTGACGTGCATCAGTTACCAGGGCAACCCGGCCGGCACAGCGACGATGCGGCACGGTGACACTGCCGGCACCCCACACACCGGTGGCACCGCCGGCACCCTGCACAGCAGGTCCTCGCACTGCCACAGGGCATGGCATCCGTTGCCGGCATGTTTTACCCGTGCTCATGTTGAGCGCTGCCCTGCTGCAAGGTCCTGCTTCCCATGGGAGCGCCCAGGAATGGGATGCTGCTCGGGACCACGTGGGGATGGCTGCAGCTCCGGCTAATCCCTACCAGCCCAAAGTTGATATTCTTATTAACATGAAAATCTAGTCATGTGTAAAATTGTCATTTTGAAACTGTATTAATAATAGGGGGATGAAAAGAAGTGAGTAAAACGTTCTTGTGACACGAATGCGTGCAGAGGAGAGGGCTGCAGGGGGAAATGACGTCTTTCAAAGGTAAAATCATTAGAAAATGCACATGCCACACCAGCAACTTCACTTCTCCACACTAAAACCTCAAATAAAACCTTAAAAAACGACCTGAAAATGCACATAAACAGGCAGGAGTGTCTGAATTTGCATAAATTTGTGGCAAGACGCCTGCCCACCACTCGGCACTCCCAGTCCAGCACGTGGGATGCGGCAGGGTGGAAGCGGCAGCGTTCATCCATCCCAGGGCTTTGGTTCAGAGGAACTGGCTCATTCCCTCTCCTCCTCCCAGACCGAGCGTCAGCCTCGGCAGCTGCTCAGATGAGGAAAAACAGCCCAGGTGTAAATTAAGACTGAAAACCAGGAGGCAACCCAGTGCTGACACCCACATCGGAGGCAGCGGCCGGTGAGCCGGAGCTCCCCGTTCCCCAGGAGGGAGCCAGAGGAGGGTGTGGGAATATTTGATGTTTTGAAGTTTGTTCCCCGGGTTGCACCTCGTGTTGTGGGACCTCGGCACGTGTTCCTGTTCACCACCTGAGATCTGCTGAGGGTGGCAGGTGTGAGAGGGATTAGAAATGAAAAGCCATCTAGAGATTTTGTTAGTTGGAAAAGCAACGAGTTCAATTAATGGAGTAAGACCTCACCGCTGACCTCCTTTCCCCAAAACACATTTGCCTAAGCTGTGAGGGGACAGCTTTTACCCTGTGCGGCAAACTCGACCTGTCCCACCCCCACATCTGGCCCACGGTGGTTTTTGCAGATGTGCTCGCTCCTTGGACCAAGGGGAGACCCTGAGCCACAGAAACGCTGATGGGCTGGCAGTAACAGCCGGGAGAACAGCACCCACCCCATGCACACGTAGACTTCAGCCCTTGGGAGAGGGAAATCTTTTTTTCACTGTCATTTATCCGTGAGACACACTGTCTACATTTATATTCTTAGAGTAAGTGCCCAAGCACTCTAATTATTTTTTTTAATTTTTTTTTAAACCGCTGGGCATGCAGATGGGCCCTGCTGATTTGCATACTGCAGCCACCGAAGCAGAGGGGCTGGGAATGTCCCTCATCTGTGTGATGACGCGGTTCCTGGAAACCGTAGTGATTTTGAGAACAGCTTGTGAGGTCGCACACAGACAACATATTTCCACGGGGAGCAGTTACAGGGCAGAACTGCGTTTCCCTGCTGCTCCTGTCCTCATGCATGCTCATGCTCCCATGCTCAGTGACTCTACGTGATGCACTCAGTAGTCGAAGGAGGATCTGAAAGTTTTCGGTTCAGTGAAGTCTTGAAAATCACCTTCACAAGAAACATGCACTGTCCCAGCCTGCCTGCTGGAAACACGGCTGCTGCTCAGGACCACGGGGCTGCAGTTCCCAGGCTGCTGGTGCTCCCAGAGATGCACTGGGATCCCCACAGGCTCCTCTGCTGCACTGGGATCCCACTGGCTCCAGAAGCTGCGCTGGGACCCCAGGGGCTCCAGTAGCTGCACTGGTGGATTGGCCCCAGACAGCAACTAAGCACCCACCAGCCACTTGTGCGCTTCCCACCAGTGGGATGGGGGAGAGAAGTGGAAAAGCAAAAGCAAGAAAAAACTCCTGGGTCAACCTGGGATGGACTTCCTAGCCAAAGAGGGATGTGCCTCTCACTCCTGGTCTAGAAGATGAGTGAAAAAACAACTCCTGGCCAACACTGACACTAAACCTTCTTGTGCAGCATTGACCAAAAGGCAGGTGGGAAATGCCATGGTCTGAGCTATACCTGCATGTGCACAGCATGAGCAACCTTGCGGGGGCTGTTACAAAGCCCTCCAAGTTTATGTCTCTAGGAGGAAAGAAAGAATCTGATCAATTGTGGATGATTTCTTGGGAGATCTCTCTGAGGCCACAGTTCCCATCAGACGGCTGCATTTTTCATGGCTTGAACCTGACATAGCCTGAGCATCAATGGAGCTTTCTCAGGCCAGTACAGGAACCAGGCATGAAGAAAAGTAGCAACCATCACTGCAGAACTTAAAACCCAGAAGTAGCACTGGCATCACAAGCACAATGGACAGAAGCTTTGGAAAGGAAAGGAAGAAAGATTGAGTCCAAAGCAAATGTAATGATGCATTCACCAAATTACAAGTCAGCAGAAGTCAGTTCAACCTCAGCAACAACCTCAGGGTGTGTGTGTGGGGTGTTCACTACTGACATACTTTGGGTAAGACTTTCTGAACACACTCTGTGGGTGATGTGGAAGCACAAAACACTGTTGTCTCCAGTGGCTGGATGTACTCCCAGCACGAGCATACGCATAAAAAATATCCACAGGAGAGTGAATGGGTGCTTTTCTGGGCCAGGGCTGCATGTGGTTCTCTAGCACCTGGTAATACTTGTTCTTCTCTAATTCCAGATAAAATAAAATAAAATAAAATATATCTATTCTACATATTGATCTCTCTTCTTGTACTTTATATAGCCATGTAGTCTTAACATGTTTGTGTGTTTTCCCCCTGTACTGAATGATGAGTCCTGTGGAAAAATGATGCATGTGGAAAAATGGTATATGACCTCTGACTGTGATGCACATACATACAGAAAGCAGAAATAAGAACGTATGAGTTGGCGTTTCCTAACCATTCACATTATTTGTACTGCCCCTCAGCCCATGGCTCTCAGGCAGCGTGTTGCCTGTGGGACCCCGATGGCATCTACAGCCACAAGGAACTCAGAGGTTGACTCAAAGGAGGATGCTTGAGGACATGAGTAAAAGCCAAGGACACCAATGGTGACAACGAGCCTCAGCAACAGCTGGGCTCACACTGCATGGCATGAAACCAGCCCTGTCCTAGAAAGCACTTTATCTACTGAGAAAGCAAGAAAGGCACCTGGGGCGGATGGCGAGGGAGCAGCACAGAGCCCTGCCAGCAAAGGCAGACACCACACGACCCACGGGCGCTAGGGCTCGGGGCGAAGGAAGCCGTGGGAGGACACGGCTGGTGTAGCTGTGCCTCTGCAGATGTGCGAAGTGAACCGGGACAGCCCGGAGGCAGCACGCGACCGTTAATGGGTACGCTGTGGGATGGCTGCCAAGGCATCACTGGGGCGGGTTCAATAAATCACTCTTGCAACCTTCCTTCTCCAACGGCTGAAGGCAAAGGGAGCGAAGGAAGGAATGAGGCAAGGTCCAATAAATACTGGAGTTGAGGTTGTTCCCATGGTTTCTGAAGCTGTTGAAGTTCAACATGAAGTTGAACAAGGCCAAGTGAAAGGTCCTGCACATGGGCTGGGGCAATCCCAAACACAGATACACAAGCTGGGGGCTGAAGGGATTGAGAGCAGCCCTTCAGAGAAGGACTTGGGGGGACTGGTGGATGAAAAGCTGGGCGAGACCGGGCAATGTGCGCTCACAGCCCAGAAAGCCAACCGTGTCCTGGGCTGCATCCCAAGCAGCGTGGCCAGCAGGTCGAGGGAGGGGATTCTGCCCCTCTGCACCAATCGGGTGAGACCCCACCTGGAGTCCTGCGTCCAGTGCTGGGGTCCTCAGCACAGGACAGACATGGACCTGTTGGAGCAGGTCCAGAGGAGGTCACAGAAATGATCAGAGGGATGAACGTCCTCTTCTACAAGGAAAGGCTGAGAGAGTTGGGGTTGTTCATCCTGGAGAAGAGAAGGCTCCAGGGAGACCTTATTGCTGCCTTCCAGTACCTAACGGGGGCTTATAAGAAAGATGAGGACAGACTTTTTAGCAGGGCCTGTAGCAATAGGACAATGGGTGATGGTTTTAAACTAAAGGAGGTTAGAATCAGGCTAGATATAAGGAAGACATGTTGTACGCTGAGGGTGGTGAGACACTGGCCCAGGTTGCCCAGAGAGGTGGTCGATGCCCCATCCCTGGAACCATTCAAGGTCAGGTTGGACGGGGCTCTGAGCAACCTGATCTGGTTGAAGATGTCCCTGCCCATGGCAAGGTGTTGGACTAGATGACCTTTAATGGTCCCTTCCAACCCAAACCATTCTATGATTCGATGATTCTAAGTGAGCCTGTGCTGGGGCTGTTGTTTCAGCATCTCTGTTCCCCAGCACAGCAAGTGCTTCTGCAGCTTTCCTTGACAGGAAGACGGGTATACTGAGGAGCGCACGTGGCTCTGCTCCTCCATGGCCACCACTGCAGAACTCACTAGATGGGAAACTCTGGGATGCCTTTTGTAAACAGAGCAGAGACAGATTTGAATAGGTTTGTAAACTCCTCTCTGACTCTGTTGGAGTTGCAGCCTTACAAAATCCTGGGAGTTATTGCATGTTCTTCCTGGAAACTGCACCAGGGAGGACACAGAAGATGGATTTCAATTTAGAGAAACAATGAAGGAAACCTCTGACCTGGCTCCTGAAATGTTTGGGAACTGACTTCTATTTATTGGCCCCAGCTTATCAAGTCTTGTATACAAGAGTTCTGAGGTTTAACCTAAAAAACCCTTAATATTTCCTGAAGAGAAGAAGCAGAGCTCTGGCCTGTGCACCAAACCCAGTTCAACGGAGGTACAGGAAGCAGTGACAGTAATAGCTTTTAGCACGTATACAAAATGCTGTTGCACCATCACCTCCCTCAGCCCAGCAGTTTAATTGGAGGTCCCCCACTTCTCTGGTGACCTGCTGTCAAATATTCTGCAATCACTGTGACAGAGAAGAGTTTTAAAGGAGCATTGAAAAATTCAGGTCAGAAGGAGCCTCAGAGGGTGTCCAGTCCAACCTTCTCCACTGAGCAAGGTCAACTTCGAAGTGTTGCTCAAGGTCTTCTTCAGCTGATCTTTGAAAATCCTCCAAAAGGGAGATCCCACCAACCCTCTGGGCAGCCTGCTCCAAAACTGAACCACTGTCATGGGAATTTCTTTCCCACACCCAGCCAGAACCCCCCCGTCAATCTGTGACCATCACCTCTTGGTTTCTCCATGAACCTCTGGGAAGGCTCTGGCTCTGCCTTCTTCTTGGTCGCCCGTTAGGAGATGGAAGATTACAGCTGGATTTCCTTTTTGCTCCTCTTCTCCAGGCTGAACACAACCAGCTCATATGTCACCCCGACCAGAGCGTTTTGTAGAACATGGACATTAGGAAAAGCTTCTTCATGGGGAGGTCACCAGAGACGTAAGGGACCTCCAACCCTTAGAGCTTTTCAAAGCTTGCCTACGTAAAGCCATAACTGACTTGCTCCAGTGCCAGCAGCAGTCCTGCTTCAAGCAGAAAGTTGGGCTAAAGACCCCCAGAAGGCCTTATATTTCTACAGTCTACAGATGTTTACTGAGAAACTAAGAAATCTTGCTTTGCAAGAAATATACATTGATTTTAATGCATTTTGTTATGTAGCATATTCCTATGAATAGATTAAAATAAAAGGGATTGTGTATACATATAAGAACAAAGAGCTAACAGTTTTTAGATAAGTGATTTAGACAAGTAAACATCTCATCATGCCCCAAATAACTAACTCCAGAAAATACAGCAGAAACAGAACGAAAATGAAAATATGAACACATGGCCTACAACTCTCATTTTTTGTTCTGCATCTTTGCTGTAGGAGATAGAGCAAGCCAGAGGATGTCAAACGGCATCTAAGAAAAAGCAGGGGGTCTTCATTAGAAAGTGAAATGGCAATGGGTTTTTCATCTGCATACCATGCACATTTGATGTCTAATTCACATTTACCATGCTTCCCTTTGTCTTTACTTAAGAATCATGAGATGGCTCTTGAGCCCGGCTTCCTCACGTCAAGTATCATGGGGCTCAAGCTGAAGAGCTTTTATAATATTCACTGTAAGTAATTGGAGCTCTTCTCCATGCTGCAGGGCCTTTCTTGGAAACAAAAGCCCCTCTCTTCTCACCCAGGTGTTCTCTCCATATCAAGGGCTGGGGACACACACTGAACCCAGCCCCCGAAGCTGACACTGCCCATGGCTTTCTCTGCGGCTCTCTTCTTGTTCAGACTCTCAGGCCCTCTACATCCCCACATTTTCAAATAACATTGACATCACCCTGCTCGAATGGGCAGCGTAACCTCTGCTGACGTTATTGCATGTACCGTGACCACAAAATATTATGTAGCAGGGAAGAAAAAAAATGCTTTCTGCGTATTTCATCAAAAAAACTGTCAAGTAGGAAATCAAGTTATTCTTTCCATGGATGTATAGGTCATCTGTCTAGCCTACTTCATCTGTGTTTAAAACTTCACGCATATATACAACCCAAAAGCCACAAGCCACAGTGCCCTTGCATTCCTCTGCTCATTTTGGTGCTGAGCCAACCCAATAAATAGCATCGAGGAGCCTGAAAACAACAAGCTGAGACACTCCTTGCACTGAGGTTAATTTTGTTTAGAAACGTCTTGAAATATTGGGGAAATTTCTGAGTCCCGAAGAGTGCAAATATTTTACTAGACAGAATATTATGGAGTACCGCAGGCAGGTTGGGCAGGCAGCAATCCTCGGCCAACGATCAAACAAACCAACAAACCCAGAAATTTTTAACGACGAGGAATAAATGACAGAAACACAGCGGATGTTGGACAAGTTGGTTTTGCTGAAAACAGGCCTTGCCAAATAACACTCAATTTCCTATCTTGAGAAGATTATGAGTTTTATTGACGAGGATAATTATGGAGAAATAATATCCTTCATAAGGCATTTGATTTAGTAATGTGTGACTTTCTGATGAAAAAAGTGAGCAGTAGGCAGCAGCAATAGTGTGCACTCTGCACAGATTAAGCAAAAGATTACTCAAAAAATGTACCACCGAAGGGCACGTCACATTGAAGGTAATTTGGGTTTGGTCTTCAGAGCAATGAATTGCCCAAGTCCTTCCTGATGCCCCCAGCCACAGCCATGTGCTGTGCGCTTCCTCCTCCATCCTGACCACTTGCTGGCATCATTTCCTCCATATTTTTTTTTGCAGTTTTCATGCACACTTCAATGCCCTGCCTGTCCCCACCACTGGAGCAAGAGCAATCCCCTTGTGTGCATGGACATACCCAATGTGGATGTGGAGCACCTCTTCCATTAGACTCTATCGTAGAACCAACATGCTGTAGACCTACAGGAAACTTTGCAACCATTGCCACAGAAGTAACAAAAATAACTTGTGTTTACTGTAATTTCAGGCACTTTTTCTGCAGTCGTAAGTTATGGAAGCTGCTGTTTACAAAGGTGAGGCGCAGGGAAAGGACGTTATTTGCTGACACAGAAATGAACAGCATCATAGAAAAATGAAGCTGTAAGGAAACACCTCATCCACCCCTGTGCACCACAGCTGGATCCACTCTTTTTAATCCCCTCCTGACAGATGTTTATCTGACATGCTCTTAAAAACCTCTACATTCAGGTTTTCCTAAAGTCTAAATGAAACTCCTAAATGAAATTTTCAGCAAGTGGAGACTGTGGCATGGCCCAGCCCTGTGGAGCAAGGACAGCAGCTCTTCCCTCCTCTGTGCAGCAATCTTTTCTGCATCTTAAGCCTTCTCTAAACCTGCTCTCAGTCCTCTCTTCTCCAGGTAAACAACTCTGGTCTTTCAGCCGTGTCAGGTGAGCCAGTGGCTCAGCCAAGACAAGCTTCCTTACCGACCTGCCTGGGACTTGCTGCATCTTTTTGGAGAGCTGGAGCCCAGGGCTGGAACTCCTCTTTCAGGTGGGACCACAGCGAGGGGTGGTGGAGTGGGAGGCTGGTTTGTGGGTCTAGTGAACCCCATAGTCATCTCTAGTCTTTTTTTTTTTTTAATACCATGAGAGCATTGACTCATGTTTGCTTTGTAATCCACCACAGCCCCAGGTGCTCGTCTGCAGAACAGCTATCCTTCCAGTTGCTTCGCATTTTGTATTTGCTTAGCTGATTTTCCCATGTACATACTGCATATATTCCTTCCTACATACTGAAATCCATTTTTTCCCCCTCCAAATATTCCTGCAATTTTTCAGGATAATTTTGAATTCTCATCCCCTTCTCTAAAGACCCAGCAATCTCCTCCTGCTTGATGTCAAGAGCAAATCCAAGTCCCTTGCAGGAAGGCTGAATAGTAATTAATTCAGGACAGAAAGAATGAACTATAGAGGAATTTCAATTTACACGTCTTTCTATTTTAATAGAAAACCCTTGACAACTGATCTTGGAGAAAACTTTCCCAACCAAATTTATAACTGCTTTGCATGAGGCTCATCTAGCCTACGCTGCTCCAGCTCTATAGGAGGAAAATAGGAGTTTGCTCTGGAGTAGGTCTGCAAAGGAGAACTACAAAGGGGATGCTCACCGATTGCTGCTTTTTCCCAATACACATTTACTTGAATTGCTTTAACCTGTGATAAAAATTGGAATGCTGTTCAGCCGGTTTGCTGTAAGACCGTTTGGTCTTGTCCCTACAGCTTTTGCAGAGATCAGGTAGGTGCTAGAAGCATGACGATGCAAGCTAGCACTGATGCAGCTCACGGGTAGAAATCCTATTTTCTTGGGACACCACTGGAGCCATCGTCCCCATTCCTGCTCTGCAGCCCCTTGTGCAATTGAGTACCACAACTGCAGTCACTGGGGCTGTAACTTCCCTGCAAGGTATTTCTCCAGAATTTGGGTCTGTAACGCCATTTGTGGTTTTCCTTTTTACTAGTAATTTAAAAACTATTTATGTTAACCAGAAACAGAGAAGAAAAATCCCTTCAGTGCTGCAAATGAAACTATTGCTGTTGCTGCCTGAATAATTCCAGCTCGATCGAAGAGAATGCTAAAAATAACTCAACCCCCTCTCCACAAATACACTTTGAGGAAAATATTTAAAACAGAAAATAAGGTCACTAAATCAGAGCCCCCACCAATTGGTCCTGTTAACCTTATTCTTGTAGGAAAATTGAATTTCACTCTCCTCTGTGGCACATCAGTCAGGACTATCGGCTCCAACAGGCCTCACACTGCCTGCTGCCCTTCTCCAAGAACAATCACGTCAAGGAATACATAAAAGGCTTATTAGCTGGGTAGGCTAATAACCTTTCTGAAGCATTAATAAAATCCCCTGACTAAAACCTAACGCAGGGCTGTTTTCAAGGCAACAGAGGGAGAGAGGCGTGATGCCCTCTCCCCCCCCCGGACCCCCCCGGTCCCCTCAGCGCGGGGTGGCAGCTAGCGAGCAGCCGGCTCGCCTGGACAAGGACCTCCGTCCTCCTGCAGCCTGTCTGAAGATGTCACACTCCCCATTTGCACAGGCACATGCTGCTCCAAAACACGGGGCGAGAAAAGTGCTCTGCACGGACACCGTGCTGCTGGCACCCCAACATCTATCTATGGACGTATGCACCTAGCTATATAAAATAAAGATGTATTTATATATAGAGGGCTCACATGGGCATGCATGGAGGAATGCATTACAAATATATAAACACCAACCTCCGAATCAAGGCTGCTCTGTTTTGGATCCCCGCTGATGCGGGCTTTTCGGCGATGCCAACCTAGTGATGCTAACTGTCTAACCCAGTGGTGCAGTGCAGAGTCTAGGCAGAGTCGACGGGATTATTAGACAGCACATTGCCCGTTGCACCAAAAGGTTTGCATTTAATTGTTCAAAATCACATAATTAGATTAGATACACAAAACCACCCAGCAGTACTGCGTGGGCTGTGAGACAGGCAATCTGGCGGGGAGGCTGAACGTGTCAGGGGGGCACACAGAGGGGAGGAGAGGGGGCCAAGACTGCGCAGGGAGCAGCCTTTGTTTTTAAATCACAGTGTTAATTAACAGCTAGTTTGCTTGGGAAGAAAGTGGCTCTCCCCTCCTGACCACAGCTCTAGCCCTCGCTGCAGGTGAGAGCCATGCACTGGGCTGGGGGCTGCAGACAGGCTGGCAAAACCCCCGTACTGCACGACTGCTGCATCGCAGAGCCCGAGACCGCCGGGCTGCAACGCAGCTATGATTGTTAGTGCTAAATTAAAACTGCTTTGCCAGAGTCCCCAATTCCCATCCCAAGGGCAGGGCCCTGCAGCAATCGCCTCCATCCAGGCAGTGCCCCGGGAGCCGGCAGAGCTGCCAGTGGAGTGAGCAGCTCATCCTGCGGCAGCTGGGCAGGACTCGGAGCATCCTTCTGCCAAACTGGAAGACATCTAGCCTCAGTGTTGTTTCCACCGCTGTTCTGGCAACCGCCTGGTATTACTCAGCTCTTTTTACAATTTGCTTTTTCAGCTTTAATTCTAACGCACGGATAACCCGTGACTTCAGGACAGCTATTTTACGCAACTTTGCCGTCACTGCTTTGGGAGGTATTTTCAAACCATTTACCCATCGAAGCTGGGGAGCTGCTTTGCAGTGCTGCTGAACGTGATGGCCGCACAGGCAGCCCTGCCTCCCCTGCCTTCTCCCTGCACATCAGGCAGGGCGAGTCATGTAGCAGAGCCATACACACTCCTTGCAGAATTAAACACCGTGTCTTATAAAGGAGAGAGCGATGAGGACGCTTCTCCCTGGATTATGATAGAGAAAAGGGGGAGAAAGAAGAGAAAGCTCCACTTGACTTTGCCACTGGTCAGATTTAGAAGAATCCATGTTTTCCAGCAGTTACCACTGAGCAACCAAATCCTTCTTTTATTGGTACAAGAAAACAGAAGATGCGAAGCCTTCTGCTGCCCGGCTGCCGAGGAGCCCAGCCGCCGCTCCGAGACCCCCCCAGAAACAGGTCTGCTCCATCCCCAGCTCCGCCAAGTGCGAGATAGTTGTTTGAACTCCGCCATTCATGAAATGTTGTTTGTTTTCATTCCTCTCTATCCCCCCAGCTGTGGGATATAGAGCAGGGATCAGGAAACAATAAAATCTTGGTTACCACACAGAATGCCTCCTTTTTCCTAGCTCCTTTCAAAGCCTGACATTTTTGCTTTCATCCGCCATTTCCACAGTTATGGGGCATGTGCTGCCTCCCCTTCCAGCGGGGCCTCATGTGGGGATCCCGTAACTGCGCTCAATATGTACCAGATTGCTCCCCTCCCCAGCATCCAGCATCGCCTCCCACCCCGCCGCTCTGCGCTCTCACTTGCAGCAGTTCCCAGGACTCCTACAGTTTCAATTCCCATCCGATTCCCTGACCGACTTGTATTACAAAGGCTAAAAGCAAGTGTTATCTTTCAGAATTATTCGAGTTTTGTTTTCAGGCTTCTCAGTTTGCACTTTTATCCCTTTAACTCATCAGGATTGCTAACATGGCTGGAAAGCTTTCCGCCGCCTCTCCGGAGGCAAGCAGAGCTGCTCCCATGCAGGAGGGGTGGAGGAGCTGCCCTAGGCCCCGTCCTGCAGCCCCAGTGCTGGGGGGGTCTGCACAGGGTCAGAGAAAAATGCCTTAATTCTGGGAGCATCCAGACCAACCACCGGAGCCACTGTCTGCGGTGGCGGCTCTGGGATTTCTCTGTTCTGCAGACATAACTAGGGGACATGTGAAGTGCCTCGGGTCCAATTTCCCTACCATTAAAAAAACCACTAGAAAAGTTCACCCAAGCTGAGAAGGCAGACCTGCACTACCAGAATTATGAAGGCAAGCTGTAAGTCTATTTGACTTTCAGCATGGTTACACCATGGCAGCAGTGTAACACCCATTACTGCCGATCAGACGTGGGAGAGAAGCCATCTCCCCTAGAAAACATTGAAAGCTTGTATTGGGAACTCGTTCCCAACAAAGCAGGCTGTTGAGAGCGCACCTCTTGCAGCTCTGGCTCTGCACCCATCTCTCCACGAACACACAGCCTGATCAAAGTGTCTCTCGTCATTCGTGGCTACCTATGAGCAAGTGGCCATGGACCAGCCCAACTGCTCCAATACAGTGTCACCAGCAAGCAGCAGGAGGGAACAAATCTGGAGGCTACAATAATCAGCATGTTATAGCACAACACTCATCTCTGACATCTTGCTTCCCAAGATCAAGTTCCTTCTCCCTCTGCACAAGCAGAACTGCTCTTAAGGAGAGAGAATTATTGCTTGTGGTGGTTCTTGGGCAGGATACGGGTACTACGATGACGGAAGCCACCCAATTAAAGCGCTTATGGGATAAGAACCAGAACCAGTGGGTCTCTCAGGAAATACAGCTTTTAAAGTCACTGATGAAATTCTTCCTTGGTAATAAGAACATGAAGCTAAAAAGATGGTACATAAACAAGTTTGCACATGAGCTTCTAAGCAGGCAAGGGCATGTGACTTGCAAGGAAGTTGGACGCGACCCATAGCTCTGTGTAAATGCATGACAGATATTGACAACAAAGAAGTACCTCTGCAATCCTGGATGAGCTGCGCTCCCTTTTCACAAACCAGAAAAAAACCTTCCAAAGCTTGGACCTTCTGGGGGCCACACTAGACAAAAAGATACACATCTAGAAGCATACGCTTAAACACCGCATCCAAAGGATAAAGGCATTTTGGTTACCCTGATGTGATAACCATTGCCAAAGACACAACAAAGAGAAAGATAAGAGAAACAAGCCTGTGAGAAGCTGAAAAGATGGATTGTCGACTTGTGACCATGAGACAGAAGCGTGAAATCTTCAAGCCAGAACACAGAGTTGTTAGATGATGCTTAGAAAATGAACTACCAAGGAATCTGCCCCAGGCACCATGCAGTAACATGCTACAGGAGATAAACCTGGTATTTGGTTTTGTTCTCTGAAACAGTTGTCAGCACAGGTCAACTAGCAAAGCAGGGTTATGATTTGTGGCTCTGTATTGAGAAGAAAATGGGTTCTGCTGAAAGACAACCTGCAGGCTGGAGGATACAAGAGGAATTCCTCAGGGATTCATCTATTTAATATTCTAATTACGTGCACAAAAATAACTGCACTCTAATGAAACTTCCTGATGACATAAAGGTTTGGATGAATCATTAATACAGAGGCAGAATATTACATATGAACTGGAGGCTCAGAAGAATAGAAATGGTGTGGGGTACACTCACGCACAACAGAGCAAGGGTTTCTGATGCCTGGGCATATGGATGCCCACAGGATGACAACTAGTGACTGGTTACCAGGCAAGTACGAGTTACTAGTTACTAATTCCAGATAAGTACTAACTACCAGGACAATGTAGTCATGTAAGTAGCCCCAGGGCACACTCTGAAGGTATTACCATTAATATGTCCTCACCTCTACTCTAACATCCACAACACTGACGAGACACCCTGCAGAACAATGTGCATACGATCCGGTTAGTCCTGTTCCAGAAAGAGTAATGTGAAATGGAAAATGGGGAAAGACACAAACTCTGTTTTCCATCTTAGCAAAAGTAAAAATATTATTGCTACCTAAGGACAACAGTGTTGTGAAAACTCAGATATAAAAATATAAAAAGTCCTTTGGGTATCCAAAAATATTAGTCCAAAGAAGAAGTAAAACCCCCCAGAAATCGTGGTTAACGAGGCACTAGAAACCAATGGTGCTGACACTGTGATCACAGACAATTTGCATGCTTGGCATCTTAAAATCCAACTTTTTCTCATTTAGGAAAGGTGAAGAATGTAAAGAGAAAAAGATGTGTATGGGTGGTGGCACATCTTCTTAATTATTCTTCCTTTAGATATATCGTTAAGCCAGAACTCCACCATCTCAAATGCAATAGATCCATGAGATAACTGATATGGATGGAGAGGTCTAACATAATGAAGTATCACAGCAAACGAGGGAGCAGGATGAGCTCTTCTTTAAGACCTTACTCACAAAGCACAGAAGTGAAGTTGCATGGTTTTGGAGGATTTAAATTCGAGATGAGTTTGCAAGAGTTCCCCTAGGACCGCTGCTAGTGTTTAGAAAGGTTAGACATTACAGTGTTCTTCTACAAAGTGCACCATACCCAACACAAGATTACCACCTGGACTTCAGGATGGCGAACAAAGATGAAATAACTGATGCTGGGGAAACTCGTCATTGTTCTGGGACCAGATTTTATGACTTGATTACAGCACAGTATTTCAGTATTCAGCACACTGTTCTCTGAAGATACTTATTTTTAAAGGCAGCAGGCTGGATAACTTGAACCTAAGAGTCCCTGACGACTTGCTTGAAGAGTTTTTTGGCCTACTGATATCCATTTTTAATAAATCTTGAAGTAACAGGGAAATTCCAGATGGTATATTAGCATTTTCCTGGATAATATTAAAAAGGAAAAGCAGAATGATTGGGTAGCTAACACCAGTTAGCCTAATGTTAATAACAGGCAGAATAACAAAAAAAGCTGATAGGAGATTATAATAGCAAAAAATTAAAGGATTATAACTGATGATCATTAACAGGATCTTTTAGTGGGCTGCTGCGGCAAAAGAGGAGAGGAGCCAATAGGTACCGAGGGTGCTAATGGTGGTGATACTGGACTACCTGAGCGAAAAACTTTTAGACACTACATTGTAAAACAGAGAGTGAGGAGGAGAAGGTGCTCACAAGAAAAAAGCCAAACAGAGGCATTAGTTAAGGATTTGAAAAGACTAGGACACATCTACCTTCTTCGGTTACCCAAAAGTTAGTTAAGAGCCGACTAGATACATTCACAGGATGAAAATACAGAACACCAGAGATGTTTAATCTAGCAAGGAAAGGTAAAATCAAAATCAGCTGAAGCCAGATACGTACATCCTGGGATGGAGACAACATGTTTTTCAACAATGTGTGATGCAGCAGTGGGATAACCTGCAATGCAACCCAACAGATCCTTTGTATAGTCATGTTTTCACGATAACATCAGAGACATTTCTGGCTCAACAATTTAATACAGAATGGAATTTTACTGGATTCAAAACATGAATTAACCAGATGAAATGTCCTATGATAAAAAGAACATCAGACTAGCTGGTGAAATGGTCACTCACCTTCAGGAGTCCATGAACTGCTCAGACCAGTTTCCAAGATGGACATCTGGACTTTGGGCAAGAAACTCAAGTGACAAGAGGGAGCCTGTAAGGGTCCATGCCAGTCTGAGAAGAAAGCCAAGAGATAAGACCATCAACCCTTCCCTAAGGAGCACTGTTACACAGTACAGCCAGAGAGCCAAGGGTCTTCTGGATGGGGACGTCAGGGACCCAAGGGCACCGAAAAGCTGTGCCCATCCTCTTCCTCCCCAGGGGTTTGCGTAGCTCAGGGCCAGCTCTGGTAGAGTGCAGCTGTGCAGGTGGCCGCCCATTTTGGTGAGCATGGGCTTGGAAAGGGGAGAGCTCAATGCGCAAGCAAACTCCGATCTCACACATTTTCTATGCCACATACTGCCTATCATCTAATCCTTAGGAACAGGTGTAGTGCATTAACCTAAGAGCACCACAAAATCTGTATGTGCAACGTAATTTTGACATTTCTGAATATTTGAGAACCTTTGCTATGCAAATGTAAATGTATTCTGAACATAAAAGTATTCACTGAAAAGTGAAGTTCCCAGCCTTGGGGATGTTTTTAAACAAAAAAATGTTTTCTAATTTAGACAACGCAAACTTGGAGAGGTGCATAAAAAACAATGGTAGGGGAACAGTAGTCTTCCCGAGGAATTGAAACATTTCAGTCACTTGAAAAAGGCTGCTTTGAGGAAAAAACACCTGCTTCATGGAAAAGATAAGTGACAAAAATGCATTAAGAGAATATTGTTACTTTCAAAAGAGAAAACAGTTTCTTACAGGAGCATGTAATTACTGAAAAATCTAATTTCTCTGAACTTGCAACTCTTGTGTTATTCAATAAAGCTTGAAGGAAGCCATCCAGAAAAGAGACTTCTCAAAGTCAAAACTCTTCTTTGAGACCCAATAAACACCTACATTTGCTTCATGGTTTAGATCAGACTTTATCTGACCAGTCCTGACAGCAGCATGAGATGCTCTGTATTTAAGACCAATACATCTCTCCAGGTAGACATGTTCCTCTTGATGCACACCTTGAGGCGCCCAACCATGAGAACGCTGTTCCTCCTGGGCTATTTGTTATACTGCACTTATTTTATATATTACTCACTACGGGGTAACGCTACGTTGGGTCAATGAATGAATTTGCCATAGGGGAAAAAGTCCAAAGCTGGGCTCCAAGCCTTCCTGACACATTGTTCCCGCCCATCCTTGCTGCAGAAGGTGCAAGCCAAGCCCCATGGAAGAGGAGCCAGCAGTGTGCCTTTGCAGCAAAGGCCAACCCCCTCCTGGGGTGTGTTAGTGGTCAGCAGAGCCGGGGAAGGGAGCCGTCCTCCCTGCTCAGCACACGTGGTTGGAGCAACCTGCTCCAGCTGGACCTGCTCTGGGCAGGACCTCCAGAGATCCCCCCCACCTACAGGAGAATCATCCAGAGGAGATCTTCACAGCCAGCTCATGAGTGAGGAGGCAGGACCATTAGCAATTTGCAACAGGGATCGCCACTTGCCAGGACTATGTAACCGCTACAAGTCATGGTGTGTACACGCTCGTAAAGGGACCCGCAGGGGCAATCGGGTGACGGAGGAGAACAGTAATTCTGGTTCCAAATTGGGCTCTTGAGACCTTACTGACGTATACAGAGGAAAAAAGGTATAGAGTCGTCCCAGGGGCAGACTGATGTGGGGTGGTGATGGAAACAATTACTAACTGCGTTGGAGAATTAATCATTAATTAATGATACAGCTTCAGATGCTGAAAGGAGAGAAAACACTGGATGGATTTACAAGGTTGTTCATCTGTTGTTTAAACCCGTGGCTGTCACGTCAGAGAGGAAGTGTAAAGCAACAGAGTACTCAACGTTTTTGCAGGACCTTAAAAAACGTGGCTCAAGGTTTGAGTTTGTTGGAAAAAAGGAGAAGAAGCCAGCGAAGACAGAATGTGGGCGAGGACAGAAAACTCGGGAAAATATTTAAATTCTTCATGGCTGCCATCATTTCCTGGAACACTCTCCAATATTTTATGCAGTCCTCAAGGACACTGGAGACTGTGCTTGGGAAGTTCTGTGTTGGTGACGAACACTGCCAACGCAGGTGTTGCTGTAGCCTAACCTGCTGCCAAAATAACACAGGCCTGTGTTGTGCCATGGAAATGGCTGAAACAGGCATGATTAATTTAGAAATAGAGGCTGTAGCCACACATACATGTTCCAGCGTTGGCCCTGAAACAGAGGCACTCAGGCCAGCAGAAGCATGGAGCGCATGAAGGCTATGCAATATGCTGCTTGCAGGGCAGGGACTAGGAGCTGCCTGGAATGTGAAAAAATAATGCATTATTCACAAGAGAGATGAGCGCTCAGTCTGCAACCAACAGTGTTGACAAACTGCAGAGACTCTCCAGGAGCTGCATTGGGAAGATTACTATGTCTACTTGGGCTCAAAGAGTCAAGACACGAAATAATAAATTGTGAGTCCCCTTGGGCTAGCTGACCCTAGCTGAATCTGTGAACAATCCTCGAATCTTACCTTTTGGGGCTTTACGTGAAGCTTTATGCAATCAAAACTGCAAGAAGTTAACAATGATGGAGTGGCCACAGAGGGTCCGTGCCCCTTTGTGTAACTGAAGCACAGACATCAGTATCAGGGTCTGGAAATGATTCCTACAGAGTCCACGAATGGCAACTAAGAAAAACCACGTGCTCCTTTGGTGTTCCCAAGAACTGCACAGGAAGTTTTTGCTTTTTCATCCACTCTTCCACTGAAAAACTTTTATGTGCCAAAAATTAAGATGGATGAAAACTACTTGTCAATGGACTAAGAATAGAAACTGCTGAGCACTGGGGGAGGCAGGGCTTTTTGTGAAGTCTAGTTTCACTTAGTGGGGCTGACCTCCTGAGGTCATGCTGAAGTCAATGGTGGGAGGTGCAGCATCCTCTGGAAAGTGATTCAGAGCAGGAGGCTGGTTCAGCCTCTCACTTGCTCTTTGGAGGACCACTGACTGCAGAGACTCATAGAATCATCGAATCATAGGATGGTTTGGGTGGGAGGGGACCTTTCAAGGTCATCTAGTCCAATCCCCCTGCCATGAGCAGGGACATCTTCAACCAGATCAGGTTGCTCAGAGCCCCGTCCAACCTGACCTTGAATGGTTCCAGGGATGGGGCATCGACCACTTCTCTGGGCAACCTGCGCTAGTGTCTCACCACCCTCAGCATAAACAATTTCTTCCTTATATCTGATTCTAACCTCCTTTAGTTTAAAACCATTACCCCTTGTCCTATCTCTACAGGCCCTGCTAAAAAGTCTGTCCCCATCTTTCTTGTAAGCCCCCTTTAAGTACTGGAAGGCAGCAATAAGGTCTCCCCAGAGCCTTCTCTTCTCCAGGCTGAACCCCAACTCTCTCAGCCTCTCCTCATAGCAGAGGTGTTCCAGCCCTCTGACCATTTCTGTGACCTCCTCTGGACCCGCTCCAACAGGTCCATGTCTGTCCTGTGCTGAGGACCCCAGAGCTGGACGCAGGACTCCAGGTGGGGTCTCACCCGATCGGAGCAGAGGGGCAGAATCCCCTCCCTCGACCTGCTGGCCACGCTGCTTGGGATGCAGCCCAGGACACGGTTGGCTTCCTGGGCTGCGAGGGCACACTGCCCGCTCACATCCAGCTTTTCATCCGAGAGTCATGAACGCCAGCTTCACCAGCTAAACTTAGTGGCTGGGAATACAGCCCGTGTTCTTTGAGAAACACTGGCATTATTACTGCAAGAAATGTGGAAATTCCCAACTTTCATGGACTCTGATGGTTTCAGTGTTTGTGCTGTGCTGTGTCTGAAGTTGGATGCTCAACTTCCTCTGCACCTTCTCACCCTGAGCTTCTCCCAGTCTAAAGACCTATGTCCTCAGGGAGTCACGCTCCAGGTCGTTTTCAGTTGTGAAAATGGGTATAGATGGCAAAATATTATTCCCCTCTTCCAGTTAAAATGAAGTAGACATGCTCACGGTGATCTTATACCTGGCTAATGAGAATACAGTCAGGACCAACCTGCATTTCTCCAAGACTTGAACAGGGAATGGGCTACAAACTACAAATATTACATGAGAAGATAAAGGGCCTCAAAATTGCCAGATGCTGTGTATCAGTCCTAAGCTCCTTCTCCTGCAATGCCTCAGATGGTCCAACCACTTCAGAACATCCCACGGATACCACAGGTGATGCTCCTGTGGTCCAGCACCAGGACTTGCTCTGAAGGCACTTAAGCAGGACCACAAATTGCTCCATGCCAAGGAGCTCAGCAGGGAGAGGACCCTACAGCGTCCCCTTCCAGACACTGCTGCTGCGATGGCTGAGGGCACTGAGTGCTTTTCCAGGCTCTTTTTATTGTCTTGCTCCTAGAGAAAGATTTGTTCCTTTTCTCTCTACTGTCCAGGACATTCCTCCTGAAAGACAAGTGTCAAATGTGGAGCTTACATGCCACAAAAACATAAGGAAACCTCTCTGGCCATGAGCTCTCTCAGAAAACATTACTTTCATGAAGATAGTGACCATGAGAAAAAATGAACTAGCCTAAGACCCCACGTGTGCAGGTCCTGCACAGTGCTGCTGAAGTCAATATCATCGGTCTCACTCTTTGAGCGAGACACTGCTCGAGCCTCTGGTCTTCTCCTTCCAAACGAGGTGAGTTTGCTAAATGTTTATATGATGTTTATATACAGCTGATATACACAGACAAAGCACTAAAACCCAAAGATTATTAGGATGATGTATCTTTCACTGACCACAGACTAGCATAATAAATACGGTCTCAACAAGGATACAGAAATGAATATTTTACTCTCAATAAACTTAAATCTAACCACTGAATAATAAAAAATGTACACAGCTTGACTTCTGTACCTAAACATTTTCTCTGAATAGCTGTAAAGTGGTGAAAATAGATTAAAAGATAAATGAAGTGTTTGATGAGAAGGATACAATACAATGAGGAACAAGCTTTAAGGAAAGCATATTTCATTGCTAATGTAACATTATGAATTTCTGTAGAAACTGATCAAAGTACACATTTTAAACCCATTTCAGGAAGACTGTGATTACAAATAAATATTTATTTTGGGACGGTGAAAAATTGCTGTGCTGTGATGAAATCTCTAGTTCTTTGGATAAATATATCTATGCTTTATGCAGAAAATGGAAGGCTTACAGTGCCCTTAAGTAGTCATTTCCACACTCTTTGAAGCCACAGTCTTATAAATTTTCATAGGTAAGTAGCAGCTGGTTACTTAGCAACTTTCACTACTTTTCTGAAGTGTACTACCTATAAAATTCTCAAGGATTTGTCATCCTTTTTTAACATATTTGGCTCTTAAAAGAAGCAATAACAAATGCAGATTAGTTGTCTGTAAGGCTTGGCGCGCAAGGATGCCGCAAATACTCTACAAATGAATAACTTCATCAAATGATCTGCGTGTGAAGTTACTCCTCGGTGTATGCCTCCACAGGCAATGGCCTACACAAAGAGCAGAAAAGCGTGAGGAGATGACATAGGAAAGAGCCAGTAAAGCCACCTAGTCACACCGCGCCTGCAGTACGAGCCTCATTTCTCCTCCTCCTCCCTCCTGCCCAGCAACGTTAGTGATGCTCAGAGGCTTGGTAAGTACAGCCGCGCCAGCTGCCGCACTTAGGGCAGGCAGCATCCCCAAACGCAGAAGAGAGGATGGTTACTTACCTACCGAAAGCGCCGCGTTGGGAGGCTGGCTCTTGGGGTGGGTGTTTAGGCACTTCTTGTGCACAAGACAGGAGGAATCTTCTGTCTGCTCCCCAGGAGCGGGCGCAAGCCCGCGCTCCCGCTGCTCCTCGGCACGGGCACGGCTGCGCCCGGGGCGGCTGAGACACCGGCCCCGGCACGGGGCAGATGCCCGTGCTAGCTGTGGGCTTAGAAAATGAGCAATGGGAAGGATGCTCATGGGATTCGCGCTGGTTCAACAGCCCTTCTGAGGGCAGGATAAACACTGGCTCCTTTCGTCTGAACGTGTGGCAGTGTGAATCCCAGGAGCATGCTTTCCTGGACTGACTAAAAGTAAACTGGACTCACACCTTTAGTAAAAGGTGAAAGATTTACTAGATCTAAGAGAAATCCGAGGAAGCAGAATCCACTCTAGATGGACAGGAGAAGCATCAGCTGCTATGTGAATTTGAGATGGAAGAACTGCTCTCCCCAAGTTTGCCCGAGACCCAAACCAAGGATCGCACATTTAGCACAAGGCAGTAGGTTGCTCCATTGCCTTACAGCTGCTGGAGGCATGTTTTTAAAAGCAAGCTCCTCGTGTCCTGGCGAAGCTCCTTTGATCTTCGGAAGGAGTGGCTCACGAGCTAATTAATAACACATGGACACAGAGTATGACGCATCACGAGAGCCTCTGATGTGATGCTGTGGTCTTTTAGTGAGCTGCAAATAGCCACAAAAGGAAGGGAGATAATCTGAAGGGCTTAGTCCTGTCACTGTAAGAGAGCGAGGCCCAAGGAACAGCCCGTACAGCTTCTCTCCTCCCCCTCCACACTGTGTTTTCTGATGGAAAACTCCCGGGTTGATCATTTAGCTGATCAGACTAAGCACGATATGCGTGCTGATGTATCACCCTGTGTCCCATGCACAGAACATATGATGACTGGGGTCAAATTTAAGTGTTGTGCTTCTGATAGGAAATTTCTTGCTGATTGAGAGCAGACAAGTCCCTGTAGACTTTGTTCCCTATGATGATAATATGATCTGTTCCTCATATTTTCCAGGAGCTTACAGAGGAAAGTAAGAATAGGGTTTACTCTGGCCATGTCACTTCTGATCTGGAGGACAGTAAGAAACAAAGCAAGCATTACCATCCTGAACCTGACACAGAGGCACCTTGCATCTTCTTGGGTCAAGCATCAGGAAAAAAAGCTCTTTCTTCTTTGAAAAAAAAAAATCTGGGAATAAAAACTGTTGTTAGCTCCTATCTACAGCAACAAGCATACGCTGTTTTGTAACAAGTTCATGTAAGAAGCATCACTTGAAAGAAGAATGATCATGAGAAGCACAGACTGGCACACAAATGGATACGGGAGGCACAAGCAATGGCTTCTGTCCCTTCGTGTCTGATGCCATGGGCAGAGAAGTGAAGTTTCTTAAATTCCATGCTCCCTCATTCTCAGATGGTTCACAAAAACAGCATCAAATTCACAGAGCTGTCAGCTGAGCAGCATGCACTGTTGCGGATGACACAGACTGATGATCTCTGCTGTATTTTGGGTCTTTCCCTGTGGGTAGAGCAGCAGTTGCCTACGACGCTGCGAGAGCGACTGCTGCCTTGGCTGAGCTGATGGCCTGCAGGGTTTGCAGCAGGGAGCTGAGATGTCAGGCAGGCAGTGCACAGCGTGTGGCAGCACACGCACTCCACCTGACAAACACCAACTCCTCAAAGACCTAGACTTCTTCCCTTTTCTAGGGAAACCCGGTGCTTGCAGCATTGATGTTCTACATCATCGTTCCACGCTGCTCTTGGTTTCAGAAATGCCTCCTGCTGTCTGACCCAGCTGCCTCAATAGCTCCCCTGCATTCCCTCACTACCACCTTAGAGTTTTGAGAGGAACAGAAGCACCCTGCTCCAGTTTAAATAAAAGCTGGGCTTGGCTACCTTGCAGACGGGGACGCAGAAGAACTTGGGCCTTTGCAGTCACCAGCTCTTAAAGGTGCCCTTCAGCAAATGGGTTTCCCTGTGGTACTGACACATGCAGGGAGCGAGAATGGGGATGGGGTAAGACACACAAATCCTGGCAGATGGGCTTAGCTCTGATCTCCAACCATTTGAATGTGGGTGGCTTGAAGGCCAGTACAGCACTGTGGCTGAACATCATGCACAGTATCAAATCTCTGAAGAGGTTTCACTGGTGATGACCAGCGTCACTATCAATAGAGTCTCTAAAACTCATGAATTCTTCCAATAATCTTCAGTCACCTGCTGTTTTTTAGGGCAAGTAGAGAGCTGGGAAAGACTTTCTAGACATCAAGCTTGATCTCCTCTTATCACGTATAACCACATCAAGTAACTGTGCTATAACCCTATCAAGACCTTTGGCAATGGCTTCCTTGGTAGGCAGGCTGGACATGATGGAGCTCAGAGCTCCTGCCTGTTTCCTCCTGATGGCCTTTGCCAAAGGCTACTCCTGCGGTCAAAGGAGCTGATGATCCCATGAGGCATCTCCTAACGTCACAGGTGACATATTGTCTGCGACCATTCTTGACAATGAAAGTAAGACTTTGGATCTGAAACTGATGGTGAAGATTCTTGATATCCTTGCTATCAAGATGATGAAGTTCTTGGTATCAGCTACTATCAGCAGTGGGAGATTCGGTGACCAGAGGTTTCCAGTCTCCTACACTGAGGAAGAGGGATGTGTAAAGGGATATCTGAAGATACAGGCTGGGCTGGAGTGAACCTGATGGTCAGCATCCAGCTCAAACAGGTCAAAGCCAATTACTGAGGCTATACATCAATGGGTAAGAAAAACTGCAGGAATCTTTGAGACAAATATTGGAGCTAAGAATTTGGCAATTCGATCTTGCCAAGAGGGCGGTACTGACCGAGGCTGCCACGACTGCTCCGACCATGCAGAGACAGGGTGTACCTGACACCTGGATGCACAGCGATGTTCAGCAGAGTCCAACCTTGACATGCACGAGTGCCAAGAGCATTCATAATGGCATAACCCAACTTACAAGATGTAGGTCTCCTAGAATTCTGCATTTTATTTAATCTGATGAACTCATTAATGTTGTCAGAAACACAGGATTAAACTGCCAATGATCTGGAGAAATGAGTCTGCTAGAAGTAAACGTGGTGTTTTCAAATGAGTACAGATGATGGGGTTTGACTGTACCACGGATGCACTACCACTTTTATTTTTTTCAGTCCCAGGATGCTACTGGAATTCACATCTTTCTTAAAGCAAGCACCTCTCTCACCTCAACTTGGTGAATTTATTTCAACAGAGTAAGATTCAGAGAAAAGAAAATTAATATTCATATGAGCAGGGTTTTTACTAAACTACATTAGTTAAAATACCGTGATTTTCTATTTCTCTGCTGTTTTAATTCTTTGTGGATTTAAGCACATCTGCTTTAGGCTTGCAAAATTGTAGGGATATTTACAGTAGTCAGACTAAATCACAAATACAATACAACCATTTCTCTCTAAACCGAATTTGGATTACATGATGATTTTAGTAGTTAGAACAACTTTCATTTCACTTTGATAAATAAAACCCCCAAAAGGTTTCAGTCTGAAAGCATCATGAAAGGCCAAATCTACAGCTGGAACAGATATTTCATACAATCAGGCTCTTAGGTAAGACTATTCTGATCTAGCACTACGGATAAATTGATTCCAGGTACAGTTTTTTTTCATTTCTGCAGTACAGTGTAATATTTACACCAGTGTTTGACTATGTGAAGTATTTTGATTTTTTTGATAGCTAGGTTGTAAATACGTGTTGTCACAGTGCAGTAGCCATCACTGTACAAGAGGAAGCTACCACTATAATGGCTAACATAACATCTGAGTAAGCAAATATTGAACCTCATCATTTCCAAGGTCTTGAATTCCTAGTATTTCTTTAATACTAAACAGCACTGCATCTGTATTTCCTAGGTTTCTTTATCTTACCTCTAGCATGCTTCAAATCAGCTGTAACTACAACCCCCCCCCCCCAAAGTAAAGCAAAACACACAGCTCAAAGGTTTTACCCTTTCAGAAGTACCACAAATGGTCCAATTTGGCAACTAGCTCCATGGCCAGTGGGGAGGACTTCCAGCCAACCTACAAACAAGCTAGAGCAAGCTGTGCAAAGATCTCCTCTCAGCTGCTCAACCTGGGATGCTTTTTAAGGATAAATGAATCAACACCAATGTGACAACAGCGAGGTAGATGCCAAAATGCAAATCCTTTCTACAGGTGTTATGCGCTCTTCAAAACCAGGCTTGCTGGCATGCAGCTCGCTGGGATCTATTATTAAGTTAGACTTCAGTGACACAAACGCTGGTTTGAGAAAGTGCATTGTGTCGACAATTATGGGGTTGTGTCTTCTCATAGCTCTTTCATTTGCTCAAAGTCGGGAGTGCAAAAGTGTATTTGTGGGCTGGGGAAATAAAGAACAAATTGGAGAGAAGCCAATAACCCAGAAGAAACTACCAACTTCAAAAAGATAAAAGTTTACAACACAGTAAAAGAGTGATTTATGCTCAGAGGGATCATTTTGTTGTATCAGACCATACCTAAACCCCTGTGCTGCACATAGCATGCTTTAACAAGATGTTTCAGAACTCCCTTTGAAAAAGACAACCCTTATACAGAGGCGAGGTGGAAAAAGGGATAGCTCCTTACAAAGGAAAGGGCCAAAATGGAGCAATAAAGTCTGTGTAACAGATGATGAAATGAGCCCCAAATTGCTGCCATCTGTTAGCAACCTTTGCCCAGTGAAATGAATTTCATGTGAGGTCAAGAAATCCCAAACTGCCATTTCCTCATTACTATTAATAAGGGCCAGGTGCCATATAAACTAACAGTGGATCCAGATGTCCTTCATGTGGCTTTGATTACCCTTCTAGGCTTGGAGGGAAAGTTTTACAGATGCACACACAGAAACACATTTAATATTAATTTCTCTGCAATTGAATTACTGGGCATTAACAGCATTATACACCTCCCACCCTACTGAATGTCTGCAGGTCAGCTATGTGGATGGCACTCCTGCAAGGTGTAGAGCAGGCAGTCCTTCAGGATGAAGTTACAGCATCTGGGCTTCTGCCATATTTTCCATGATTGTGTTATGAGAAGCAATCCCTTCTACAAGTGACAGCCAAGATACAGGCAACAGCTCTCATTTGAATTTCATCAACATCTTGTCGGATAGTCTTGAATGTCTAAAAAAGTATCGGTTTTCCCTGTCTCTGAAATGGACACACTCAATTTAATACAGCAAGATGTGAAAATGTATGGTTATGTAGTTTGGTTAAGATTAAAATGCTATGGAAAAGCTAAGCGTATCCACTATTTATGGCATCAATCAGTTGTATTTGGGTGCCAAGCCAGTGCTACAGCACAGTAGAAGGAATTAGTAATTGCAGAGAATTAAGCATTATGCTGGATCTTATCCTGAAGGAGTGTGCATGCACTGTTTGCACTTACTTAAGTTTATTTACATACTACAGCAGGTCCTTGACTACGAAGTGAAGAAAACATTGTTTTAGAAGAGTCAGCATGGCTATGAAATTCAGCAGGGAAGCAATAAGTACTTCACATCCTGGACTCTACAAGGATAACCATTTAACCAGTTACAACCCATGCTCAAAGAAAATACGGTAGAATAAATTATTCCAGAATTCTGTCTTCTAGCTTTCAGTCTTGCCAAACTCATCCTCAGCATCACATTTCTTAGGAACTAAACAAACATCAAGAAAAATTCGATCTTGCCAAAACAAATGCAAATCCTTGGAGTACATCCCTCCAGTCATCTTAATGATGTCTCCACAACAGAAACACAACATCTATAGGCTCATGAATATCTATCCCCAAATGTGGCAACAAATGCTTTAGTGGAAACATCTATGTGAAATGAAAAATACCACCAACACACCACAGTGAATTCTCATGAACAAGTGACAAAGAACAGAAACACCCACGTAGTGGGAGAATATCTTCAACAAAAACCCCCCACTCTGACCTTGCATATGAGATCTTTCATGGTGACTGATAAAAAATTCCTATGGGATAAGCCTGAGCACTGAATTCATGGTTCTAAATAATCAGTGACTCTGGAGAGACATTGCTTGTCAGCCTTTATAACCTTCTTTCTGATCTGCTGTTACACAAACTATCCTTTTTTCTTGCTGCTCCAAAGGGGCATGTACCTTACCATGTCCCTGCAACTACAACTTCCCTGATCCACAGGTGCTCGCTACCTATTTTCTGCCAAGGAGCTTAAATGATTGACACAAAAAGATCAGTCTCGGGAACTGCATCCAGCCTCTTCCAGTTTGGATTGGTATTTCTCAAAGACCTGATGCAAGGTCAATGAAGGCGTAGTTACAAGAGCTTCTGGCTTCACCTTTTTTCTAGGAGTGCTGTTTTTAAGTAGGACAATTTCAGTGCTCTGATTTGTAGCACAGCCCCTCAAAAACTGTACAAACATAATTGCTGGAGCAGTGAATACTGGCACAGGAAAAGGAATGTTTCAAGCTGGCTTTGCTGTCAGACAGCTTATTGTAAAGCTGAACCCTGGGCATTTGACAAATACATCTGGGTATTTGAAAAATATTACTAAACTGCCAAGAAGGAAAATTTCTCATATAAGTGACTTGTGGAATAAAGCCATTGTTGGTACACCCCAAACTGATAGCCCGTGCTTGGACACCTCTCAGACACTGTTCTTACTTTGTGGCCTCTGGGGCATCATCTGCACTACAGCTTGTTCATGTCAAAGATGCAGAGACAGCTCCAATCTGGTGGTAACGATTAGCTCAAGAACTGTTCCCATGCACCTCTACATCCAAGGTAAGTTTAGCCTTGAAGACACGATGCTTTTGTGTGCTGACTACTGCTTTGGCATGACATTGTGACCCCATTAATGGATGCTGTTGGATTCACTCTGGCTGAGTCCAGCCCGGGCGCCTCAGTGCTGGGGTCCCAGAAGTGGGTGCTGTGGGACGGCGCTTGCGGTTCTGCAGCGAGCAGCTGAGGTCTAATGGGATTATTGGTCCCAGCAGGTCAGACCCAGGCTAAGTCTGAGCAAAGTCATCGGTTCTGCAGCAGTTCCCCCGATCTCCACCTTTATTTGCTGGGGCACATCGTGATGCCTGAGCTGGCTCTGTGCTCCTGTGCTATGCTGCTGCTAAAGCAGCCCCTGAGACCCTGTGCTTCCTGGGGGGTGCAGGAGCACCCCGCAGATCTGCTGGAGTTATCCTGCAGCTGGCAGGATGGGTGCTGGACTTGCATTAGGGAGGTTGGCACAGTGCTAGGACATGCGGCTGCCTCTGCACCACCTCCCCATTGCAATACCTGGGTTCTTCTGGTCCCTGGGGCACCCCAGGGCCCGCTGCAGAAGTAAGGGAGAACTGGCTGTATTTAACTGTCCTGAAGAGACCCAGACCTACAAAACAGGCGCTACATTATACATCACATACAGCTTTCACATACTTTCCCACACACAACCTCCCTCCAAAGCTGTGCCCCTCGCCCCCACTCCCCGGGGCAGAGGGTCTCTTGGGATGGGATGTCCCTACAATTTCTGCAATGACCCAGGAGCCTCCAGGTGGGAACTGCAACCAAAGCAGTGTGTGAACCAGAGTCTTGGTCATTCCGTCCAAGTGAAACGCATCTCAACACCAACCCTTCCACTACAGCCAGCCGGCAGCACCGCCAGCGAGCAGCAGAGCTGCCACGTCCAGGGGGGCACGACGTGCCTTCTCAAAGCAAGGACACTCCTCTCCTGCAGCCACTGTGTTTCAAATTTATTAACATCAAAATGGGACATCAGAAGGAAGGGGAGAAGACACTGAATACAGAAATAAGTTCTCGGGGCTCTTGGAGCCCCTCTGAGCACACCTGGCATATGACCAAGCCTTGACTTTCCTTATAACCGCCCCTGATAAATCTATAGGAACTGCTGCGTGCCAGTACTGTGCATCTTGGTGTAAACGCTCTAACACCATTTCATTTCTAATCCTCTTTTCACAAATAACGTGCATTAAAACAAAAAAGTATGCAAATAAACAGAAACCTCTAGAAGATAAAAATTGAAAAATTTTCATGCTGGGCAGCCTCTTCACAGAGGATCTGTTTAGAAAATAAAACCAATCCCTTCAGCTGGTTTTGAAGTACATTAGAACGAATAAGCGTATTTTTCCCCCCAAGTCAAAAGCAAGTGTATCTGCAATGCTTTTGTACAGAGCTTTGTTAAAAATGGTAGCGGCTTAAAAGTTGGAACTTGGCACATGTGTCTTTCTCAGTGAAGGCAGGACTTGGAAGACAAGAAACTGAACAAACTCCTGCCTGTTTCTAGCTGTGCAATCCAAAACATGATTAAGTACAGAGGAATGCAATTCAGGGAAGGCATGAATGGAGTGGGACTCTGCAGAAACCGTTCTGCCTTATGGCTGTTACCTCTTCATGGGACAGCGGGAGCACAGGAAAAACACACTTCTCCCTGACAGCTTTCTCAACTGCTATTTTGGAAAATATCTGGTTACTACAATTCAGGATTAAAAACATCTAAGTGCTCTCTACTGTTTTAGTTTGTGTTTGACAGTTACTTATTCCCTCGTGCTGTTTGTGTGCCCTCCAAAACGGGACAGAATGACTAGATCCCCTCTGGACTGACAGCAACAGGCCAGCAAGTCCCCAGCTGAGCGTCAGGAGAGGCTCTTGCACCTCTTCATTGCTCCCCTCCAGCAGCAAGTTTATGCAAAGCCACCAGACGCAAGCACTGCAGGTCTGCATTTATTTGGGAAGGTTCTGGCAGACTTCGGCAGCGTTTGGCCTCCACCATCCACTAGACACAGCATTAGAAAGAAAAGCAGCAGCCCACTTTCCTCTGCTGCTGACCGAGCCATGCTCAATCCTCTTAGCTCTGCCCGCCGAGCTTGGCACAGATGGCCAAAGGCGGCAGGGGAGGGCTGTGTGAGCCCAGAGAAACTCGCTAATGCTCCGCTAGTGTGGGGAGAGGGATTTTCTTTTTCTTCAGACAGAAACCAGGTCTTCTGCAGACATCAGCTCCACACCTCGGTCTATGTTTCAGTGCATTCGTCTCACTGCGATAGGAAGCACCATTACATTATTCAGGGATTTGTCTTACCTGACACAACCACCACAGGACAGCGTGATCCATCATAGCAAAAAGACTTCCAAGAAAGTAATCCCAATGCGTATCCATGGCTTTTCCCTGCCAAGCCTTCCCCCTCATATCCGAAAAGGTCATCTGCTAGGGGCAGCACTGCCAATTACAGAGCAGGGTAAGGTCTTCTTCACCTCCAATACCTGCTGTCAGCACAGATCCAGGCTTCCTTTCCAAAATGTCTACTGACAGATAAACTCCATAGGTATGGAGATCTGGTTGCCTACATGACTTTAAATCAACATCTAAATGGCTCTCTCAGGAGCCTTTCTAGGTTTGAAATCCTCCAGGAGGCCCATGAACATGGCTCTTAGTGTGGAGGCATCAACTCAAAGCTTATTCTAAAGCTATGTCTGCCTATATTAGCGAGTTGAACCATATGCAGGAGTGTTTCTGGCACTGGAACAAGATAATTCACACTATCTAAGTGTTAGAACGCTCCCTGGCAGGGTTGTGACACATTTCAGCTAGCACACTCCCCGTCAGTTCCCAGGCACACCATTCCCAATGCTGCATGCAGCCACCAGGTCTTGGAGGTGGGTGCTAGCATGGACGCAGGCATCTTCATGCCAGTTGCCGTCATTGTCAGAGAATTTTTCCGTGTGCATTTACTAGCACAGACATAGCCTGCATGCTACAATACTTGTCAGCTTAACCAGAGAAGGCATTTAAGGCTGCCAGTGTGGTGGGTAACCAGGTATGGTCCTTTCCTTAAATTCATCCCAAATAGACAATTTTGTCTTATTCTACATTATTCTGCTCAGGCTGTTCACTCCTACCCTCCAGAAGGTGGTCTTCCACTTATTTCAGAAAGGTTTTTCAGTTATGAGTATAAATTAATGTCATTCAAGCAAGTTGGGTCATATTAGCTATATAGGTAGCAGACATAATCCATCAATGCTGAGAGCTTGCTAATCATACACAGAGACCAAAGGCACACCCTGCAGGTGAATGAGACCATGCAGTGTAAGAAGCTGACTTGCAGTGTTGAGGCATTAGGAGGAATTCTTCATAGTTTTTTAAAAATGCATCAGTATGTGATGCTGGGAGTCACCCAGACATGCAGCAGTGATCCACTCTGGAGGGCCGTACAGGACCTTTGGTTGATGCAAAAATGGATGCAGAACTGAACAGCAGTCTCAGATTCAGATATCAACATGATGAGACTTCTTCAGCTGTTACAGGGCTCTTCAAGGTTAGGAATTCCCCACTCACAGGTTTCTACATCTCTTGGGAAACAATGCAGGTATCATCCTAGCTTGTTGTCTGGGCTTAGCTTTGCTATAGCCATTGGTTGAGAAGGTTCACCTCATTAAAGGTACGTGCACTGCTGCCCTTGCACTTCTCAAGCTGGCTGAAAGGTATCATCTATATACTCTGAATCTGAACAATGGGAGGAAAACGGGAGGTCCTGACTCCCTCTCCATGGGCTTAAGAAGCAACCCTCCCACAATTTCCATGACTTCACAAGGATTGTTGGGTGAGAGTGTGTCCACTTTTTCTGATTGGTAACATAACCTTGAAATTCATGAGCCCAATCTGCTCTGCTATGTTGTATGGTTCCCACCATCTTCTGAAAGGAAAAGATTTCCGTTCCAGTGTTTAAACACTCCCATGTGAGGTCCTCTGCTGTGAAGCCATTTCTGTGCCTGTTCGACATTAGAGAAGTTCTCTTGTGTTGGAGTACGAGTGCTTGACGCTCTTCTGGATTTGTTGTATGAATTGTACTACACACAAAAAACATCATACATGTGATGTACATCTTTGTGAATTCCTTTAACGTTCTTCTGAATATTGAACAGTACAGCTCCAATGGCTGTTCATTTGACTATAAAACAAAGAGGTTTTAATATTTAGCAGATTATTCAAGCCTCTCACCAGCTGTGACATGAAAATGGTCCTGTTGTAAATTAGGATCTACGTTGGCAAAGATCTTTATTAGCTGGGACACAACAATCTTAGCAGTAGTAGAGAATAGTGTGGTGGACTATGAATACCATGTGGCTTAATACTCCATTACTGGACTAATATCTCTACGCAATGCACTGTTCTTCAAGGGTGTGACCAGGACCGGACCCATTGATTCCAAGGGGCAGTCCTGCAAAGGGAAAGACAGTACAGAAACTTTCAAAATCTTCATAGGAGATCAGCTCTGAACATGGGGCACAGAAGTTTTGGACTTTCCTGTAAATACCAGGACCAGAAATAGTGGCTCTCTCCTGACACAAATTCCTTATAGCTTGCCATGATTTTCTGACCAAGACTGGCAGCTTCTAGGCCTTTTAAGGGCATTTTTGTGACTGGAGTTTGGTCTCTCGGATGTCACTGTGCTCACCTAGTTGTTTGCTGGAGATGAAAGTCAGTTATCACAGTTTTCTGGAGGCACTTGGTGGTAACCTCAGCAGCCAAGTAACTTCTCACTAGCGTCCCAGGAGCAGCAAAGATCTCTACTCAATGCTTAGACATGCAATCACTCTGGCTGCAAATACATGAACAAACTGCCCCACCAGATTAAGTGTCTTGCTGCACCAGGTGGAATGCTGGCTCAAGATGACAGTCAAGCCATTCAAAAAGGTGCTATCCTGGACACTTTCAGCCCCTGGAATACAGCGTATGTTGTGTCAGTTAAATGCAGAATAAATGAGATGGCTTTTTATTCAGGAAGCCTTTTTTGCTTGCCAAGCAACTTGCTTGAACATAGCCAAGAAAGCTGATCCTCTTTGACCCGTCTCTGTAAATCTTACTAGCAACATCGAGAAGGTAGAATGGGACTTGCAGCCTTAGCAGTGAAGGGAAACCAGAAATTCCTAATGTGGATGCTGATGCTACTGCTCTTGATGTGCTGCCAGTCCTGAATCAGTGATTGTTATTCTGCCTGTTATTTACTTTAACCCTTCATATAAATTCATGTTGCCACCACATAATCAATCCACCTCGTCAAGGGTCAAGACGATCATCACTTTAGATCACTAAGACACTTGGGCCTTCTCTTTCACAGGACCCAGATGGTGGTCCACATTTTCCGTCATATGTGGTCCTGCTGTTTCTGGACTAGTCCATAGACCTTTGTGATGTACTAACCAGACGAGCCTCCTCTCCTCTACCTTCTTTTTCCTAGCCAGATGCTTGTGGATACGAGGATGGGACTGGCTGAACACACAGTAGACTGGTACCCTCTCCTTGCTACTCTAAGGTTTTATACACATGCAGAGGGAAGACATGACACTAGAGCCACCAAAACCAGTTCTCAAGATTCTCAGGGACAAAGGGATGTTTGATAATATTTTTAAAGTTCTTCAGTTGGCTGTGTTCCTTTAAGTGTCACAGACATCCAGCCCTTTATTTAAGTGTTGGAGTACATGGATGACCATGAAGTCCTGAAGACATCTGGAAGCCAGTGTATGGTCCAACAAGTTCTTCTGGACTTCAAGCTGGAGGTATGCCATTACGTCCCTTCCAGAATAGTGCAGATACCAATGCAGTGTGTGATGTGTAGGGTTGTTATCAGCCACATGAAGTCCAGCTGGAGGCCAATTACCAGTGGCGTGCCTCCAGGTTTGATACTGGAGCCAGTACTATTTAACATCTTCAGTAATGACCTAGATGATAGGACAGCATGCACCCTCAACAAGTTTGCAGACAATGCAAAACTGGGAGGAGTGGTTGATACACCAGATGATTGTGCTGCCATTCAGAGGGATCTTGAAACACTGGAGAAATGGGCAGATAGGGACCTCGTCAAGTTCAACACAGGGTGCAAATTCCTGCTCCTGGGAAGGAATAACCCTGGGCATCAAATGCACTCTGGGGACTGACTGGCTGGAAAGCAGCTTGGCAGAAAAAACATGTTGGGGTCCTGCAGAGAAGTTGAAGACAAGCCAGCAATGTACCCTTCCAGCAAAGAAAGTCAACAGCATTCTGGGCTGTGTTGGGAAGAGCACTGGCAGCACGTCGAGGGAGGTGATCCTTCACCTCAACCCAGATGGTGAGGCTGCATCTGAGTGTTGGGTCCAGTTCTGGACAACCCAGTACAAGATTTGGAGCAAGACTGGAGCAAGTCCAAGGAAGACCCAAAAAGATGATTAAGGACCCAGTGTATCTGCCATATGAGGAGAGGCTGAAGGAGTTGGGATTGTTTAGCTTCAAGAAGAGAAAGCTCAGGGGGATCTTATCAATGCATACAAATCCCTAATAGAAGAAAGTAAAGAAAACAGAGCTAGACCCTTCTCAGTGGTATCCACTGAAAGGACCAGAGGCAATGGAATGGAAATATAGGCACAAATGGAAATACAGGAAATTCCATTTAAAAAGAAAGAAAAAACTTTCTTAGGGTGAGGGCACTTGAATCAGTTGCCCAGAGAGGTTGTGGAGTCTCCATCTTCGGAGATACTCAAAACATGGGACAAATTCCTGAGCAGCCTGCTCTAGTTGACCCTGCTTTGAGCATGGTGGCATGGACTAGATGATCTGTAAAGCTGCCTTTCCACCTCGGCTATTCTGTGATTTCTGTGTGTTTCTTGGCCAAGTGGAGGACTGTATCCTGGGACTTCCAGCTTTTTTCAGGCTGCACTTTTATAGTTAAGAGGAGAGCATTTCAAGCTACTTCCATCCATGCAAATATAAGGATGTAGTTTCAGTTCCTACAGATCACCAATGTGTCCTTTCATTGGTCATAATCTGCCTTCTTGAGTTTCAAAGCCTTTTTTGCTCATTCATCATTGATTCCAACAGAATGGGACTGGACTGAAAGTCAATGTGTTGACATTATTTTAGCAGTCAGTTTTGGCTCTCTTATCCTCCTACTAACATAGTGTTCCAGGGAAAGAAGGGAGGTAAAATTGGGCAAATTCTTCTTTTTCTTCTATTTGCCCCTTTTCTATATCCATAATGCAGATGAACAGCACAGCACAGGAAATACGAGCTAATATAATGTTGCATTTCCATGCAGATGATTATTCCTAGCAATGATGCTGGGTAAGAGAATGACATACAATACAGCGTTCTACTTGCACAGTTAGAAGTTGGAAGACAGGCATGGTGGTGTCTTGGTTGTCTTCCTTCTGCAGGAAACTCCTTGAAGGTCGCTGCTGCATGCTGCAATCTGGTCCTTTCATTAAGCCAAAGAATTTCTGTAAGGTGCTGCCTTAGCAAACCCAGGGATAAATCTTCACGGGCAGCATCAACTAAAGATGAACTGGGCTCCAACAGAAGATGCACACTTACCACCATCTTCTTTTTAATTTGATGACAGAACGTTAATAAAAGGCCATCCAGGAGTCACCAAAAGCCAATTTTAGCACATGTAGCACTGAAGCATTTTCAGCAATAGAAGTTACCCAGAAATATGTATTTCCTTACAAAAAATAAGTCATTTTAACACCACCTCCCCCCAAACACTGGGAAACACGGGATTGATCTTCATTAAAGCTTTGTGTATAAAGAAAACCGTGTTCAAAAATGCTGAAAATTTGTCCTGCCGGAGAGAAGACATTGAACATCTGGCTATTTCTGAGAAAAGCAAAAGGGCTCCCTCTGGAGTGGATTCCAAAATTAACACAGGATTCAGATTTTAATAGGCAGGCAGAGAAAATGAAAATCAGTAACAAAGCAAATGCATTCTTGTCTCTTGTTAGTTTACTCATCCTGTTTACAATGAGCATACTGGGACTAATTCAAGGAGACTATATCATGACTGAATGATATGGATCCATGCCCAGAATATTAAGTCATTAATTAGTTTTCATGCATGGACTTGTATGTGGCAAGGAGGCAAATTAAAGGATTCCTGAAGAGACAAGAAAGCTTCCTTAGCATGTAAAATACTCCAAAGAATCTCCAACAAAATAAATTACGAAGCCAGCTGAGAATCCACATTATCAACCCTGGATGGTGATGCACAATTCTATAAAAACCTAATGAATACAGCCACTGGTTGCGTACCCATGGCAATAAACTTAATTTGAAAGGGAGAGAGGAATAACTTTAAGGATGTATACAAAAACATGCTCTACTGAAAACTGATGAAGGCTGCTTTCAAATTTACAAGTGAGAAAGACCCCATATTCCCATGGTTTATTTGCATACAAGCCAATTAACAGAAAATTGTTTTTCATGCAGAAAGAAAAAAGTTAGATCACCTACAAAGTGAAGTCAACTTACTGCCTGCTTTTGCTCTTCTTCCTATAAACGTTGGCAAAAGAAAAAGGTGAAGAGAGAAACAGGATAGATTAATTATCATATGAAAAGGAAACATACGCAACACAAAATACACGACAGACCCAATGGAAGAACAGAACATGGCAAATTGTAGAAACATCTGCAGACACGAAAGGAAACAAGGACCTTAGACACAACAGCCGTGGTGGGAAAGCAAAGCTGTCATTTGTTCCATTCTCAAAAGAAGAATCTTCTCTAAAATGGCCTTCAGTGTTGGCAAAAGTTGAATCCCCGGGATGGATATCACAGTATGGATATCCTGGATATAGAATAGGATATCCAACGGATATCTTTTCTTTTACGCAGAACCTTCACTGGCTTCTCTTCCTACCCTGGACTCAGAAATGCCTCTCTAGCTGTCCTCAAGGCAAGAAATATCAGACTACCATCCTCTAAAGTCTGGAAATACCATCTGGAGTGTGCAACCACTGCATGGCATTCAGTTCCCTGTGTGCACAAATCTGCCATCACAGAGACCCAAACTGTCATAGTCTGAGAGGCAAAATATCACCTTTTTGGTCAAAGAGTGCCTGTTACCAGCAGGCACACAGGGACCTCTGCAGATCGGATTCAAAAGGGCAAATTAACAAGCGGCCGGCAACCGGGTCCAGAATGGGAGGGGAGAAACTGGGAGGCAAAAGCACCAAAGATGCAGGGTAAGGACAAAGATGCAGAGAAAACAATTCCTTTGTTGCAATGCAACATTTGTCAGTACGGATCACTACTAATTTGAAAGACCAGAAAAGGTGAAATATGGATGAATTTATCCTCTTTTGAAGCAGGGAAACGTACACTGTGATCCTGCTGGGCCAGCGGGATCACATTCTGACTTCAACTATATGAGCATTTCTGGGAACAAGCAAAATACCACCTAGTCGAGAGTTTCTTTCTTAAGTCAAAAGTTTTCATAGATTTTGTCCTCATGTATATAACAAACATTATGACTCCTGCGGGTTCATGTCTTGCGGGCTCGGTTGTGTGGAGGAGCACAACAGTTGTGGTGCGGGCAGCAACACTGTCTATTAAAAGAAAGGCTGGCAGCATGTTTTTGATGACTCTCATCTATGCAGAAATAGCAATTACAGCTTTTTCAGGGTAACAGCGTGTGTTCCCTCCAACGGTGGCTTTGCATGGTGTGGAGGGCAGCAGGACAACTGGTAAGCACGTCTCCCCAGAAATTCAGGTCATGGAATTAAAATTCATGGAATAAAAACTCCTTCTGGCCTTGAAATCCCATGAACCCATTTATCCACCTTCCCTCATTTATTTCCCATCTGAGCACGATTAACCAGAACCTGTCCCTTAATTTAGAGTAGCTTCTTCTCACTGACCACTATACTAAAAGTTGTTTTCCCAACTGTGCACTCAGGGCACTACACAGATATCTAGGAACGACTGCAGAGAATTCCACATTTCTGACCAGATACTTTTGTACTTTTCTCCCAAGATTTGGGGTTCTTTCAGGTGTGTATTTAGACACTGATGTAGCAGATGTAGGATATGGCTCCATTCAGTCATGGATCAACATCAGCAGCAGAGGCCAGTGCTGCCCTCCCCACACTCCCACATGTTTCCAGTTGTTCCTCCTACCAGCACTGGGACTTGCAGGACCAGATGGTGAGCCAGGTCAAAGGAAAGATCTTAAATGATCTCCACTCTACAAAAAAGTTGTTAGTTTGAAAAATGAGGCTTTAGCATTAACTACAGATGTGAAAAAAAATCTCAAGAGGCATGGAGCTTTGCTAGAAGGACTGAGCAGTTATTAGATAAATCATCAAATCAGCTAGTGAGGAAATTACCATTGAGGAAATGGAAAAAGTGAAATGGGATATGTCTGCTGAATATCTGTGTAGCTGAAAGCAAAAGCCCAGGCAGACAATCATCACTGTGGACTACGTATTAGAAGAGTGCCAGCTAATGGCACTAGGTCTATTACAGAAGACTTCAGGAAAAAAAAGAAAGCTAAGCCAACGGCCTGGATGAGGAAAAGAAGATAAAAAATATTGGAAGAAAGTCACTGACGACAGTACTGACAGGCTGTGGCGACTGATCAGCCTAGAGGGACAGGCTGCCTCTTGTGTGCAAGGGGCTCGCTAAAGGCTGGCTGGAGCGGCCAGGAGGACATGAGGTTAGCAGCCAACGGGGAGCCTGACGGTGGCCACTGCGGCAGCCCTGCAGACTCGGAGGCTACAGCATTAAACGAAATTGTGCAACTGTTCTCTGGCGTGATCTGTGCACGTCCACACTGTTAAAATGCCTTATCACCCTGATCGGGGTGGCCTTATCCAAACTGCTCCCCGGGAACAGATCTGGGCACCTGATAACCTCTGGATGGTGGTTGGAGATGGTTTGGGAAAGTGCTGGCAGTTCTGACCCAAAGGCACGTCAGTGACCACAGCAAGAGCAGAGCAGGTAGCTGAGTGGCAGTCCAAGGAACGCTGTCCGGCACAAAGGAGCTCACCCGGACAGATACAGCCGGGCTCTCACAAGTGCATGGGACAACACAGCAGAAGACGCCAATTGCAGCACTTGGGGAAGAGCTGAACGGCCAGAACTTCTCCTTTGGGGAAAACCACCAACAAATTCCCGTAACCAGAACCTCCTAACCGGAGTGTCAACACATGTTGGCAATAAGATGTGGAAGGACACTTGATGCAAAAAACAACCTTAACTCTAAATGGCAACGGCACGGGTAGGTCACTGTGTGGGCTAATAAACATCAGAGCAGGACACTAATCATGGGGTTTTGAATACTTCTGCACCACCACCCAAAATAGTCAAGGGCCTTTCTCTACTCTGAGGCCAACTATCATAGCACGGCTCCCCATGGGAAAAAAGGATGAACCTCCAGAGAACAACGACGTCCTTCCAAACATAGGCTTTCCTCTCTCTCTCCTTTTTTTCACAGAGGGAGCTGAGGTACCAAACTCGCAGATAACCAAAGTTAGGTAAGCTGAATCCAGCTCTAAATGGTGAAAGGAAGGCAGCATTAAAAATGTAGAAAATACTCCGTAAGAAAATGGAAAAAAACATAAAAACTTAACAGCTGATGTAAATTATAAATGAAAATTTTTGAAGTGCACCAAATGATGAGAGAAGCTAAAACCTCGCGGGAACAATTCGTGTCTGGCAGGGCACGAAAAACCACCAAAAAGAGACTTTGAAATGAACACAAATCAGAAACAAAACAAAGCCCTGAGGTGGTGTATACTGCTTCTTGATAGTCATGGTAAAATTCTTAACGTGGGAAGAGGAATTAGTATTTCTGTTCTGTGTTTGACTAATAGTACTTTCCCCTTGTAGTTTCTATCAGCAAACAGGGAAGTACTTTCCATTAGTAATGAGAAAAGGTGTTAAAAAGTATCTACTAGAAATAATATTTTTAGATCAACAGGCCTGGGTAGCTTGCAGCTGGGATTCTTAAAATAATTACATGAAGAGTTATATGGTCCAGGGAAAGTAATTTTTAATAGATCTTGGAATACCCAGAACTGGAATGTGCTGTGTTGCACTCATATTCAAAAAGGAAGGTATGACAACTTAAATAAGCATAAACATCTTACCCTGTCATTAATTTATTCAAAGTAACAGAAATGCTGATACAAGACTCGACTAATAAGTAATATACGAAGCATTATAACTTCATGGAAAAGAGGTCTTGCCAAATAAATCTGATTTTGTTACTTGAATGTGTTACAGGTTTGGCTTCTAAAGGAACTGCAGAGATGCAATATATTTTCATATCTGCAGTTCTGTTGGAGGCCAAACTTGTAATCCGTTGTCATTAACCAGTTAGCACTATACAAAACAAATAAAGCACTTATTACTGACAGCTTTCAAAAAGCACTCACTGGTGCAGAAAAGCACAAAAAGGAAATAGTCATGAAGAGTAATGAAACTCCTCCTGTAACTCTCTGCATAGTGTTGCTAAGATTCAGAGAAGAATTCAACATACAGTTTGTTTTTTCCTAATTTAAAAAATAATATTCAAAATTGGGAGAAGCCAAAGAAATCAACCATAAAAAATACTGAAATACAGTATTGTGAGAAGCTCAGAAAAGCTCTACCTGTTTAACTGATTTAAAAAAAGAAGATTGAGAAGTGCCTTCACTGAGATGAGTAAGTATCTATGTAGGAAAAAAACAGGAGTGCTAAAGTACTCCTTAATTTAATGGAGGGAGAACGACATGTAGCAAAGCCAATGGGTGTAAAGTGAAGCTAAATACATTAAAACTGAAAATGAGGCATAAATTTTTAACTGTGCAAGCAAATTTGCATTGGCAGTGAATTTCCATTTTTGATTTCTTCAGCTCAAGAACAGATGTCTTTCTGGGAGATGCTTTAATCAAAGAGAAGCTGCCAGGCTCCATAGAAAGCTAAGAAGGGGAAATGCAAAGAACTATATTATGCGACCTGTAGAACCAAATAATTACAACAGTCACAGGCTCATAGGATAATTCAGGTTGGAAGGGACCTCAGGCGGTCTCAGTTCCAGCCTCCTACTCAGAACAGGGTCAAGTTAATCTCAGACCAGGTTGCTTAGAGCCCTACCCAGCTGGGTCTTCAACACCTCCAAGGATGGAGACAGCACAACCTGTCTGGGCCCCTGCTCCACTGCTCGACCATCCTCATGGGGAAGTAGTTTCTCCTTATATCCAGTCCTATTTGCCCTTATAGTTTTTACACAATTTTGGGAACTGGGGGAGTTAATGAAAAGATACTAGATTTATAAATGAAAAGTCTAGTAAGAGCCAGCTTCTAAACTAACCTTGGGTATAATGCAGCCTAGAAGATGTCATTAAAGTTTCCATCAAGCTCATAATTGAACTGCATGATTCAACTTAATGAATCGGTCCTAGAAACACCAGTTTATCGAAGGTGAGTCAGTTACGGTTCCCGTCCCTCTTCTGCAGTCCTCCTTCCTCCCTCCTGGCTCTCCCCAATTGCAGCACCTGCCACTCGTACTCGTGCTCCCTTCCCTCTGCAGTCCCCTGCGGTATCTGTGCTCTCCTCATCGGTGTGTTACTGACACCGCTACCCTCTGCTGCTCCACACAATGCCATGTTCACGTGTCCAACCAGCCGGGCGAGAGGAAACACACACTGTTTGGGCACTTGGGAGATGAGAGTATGATGGCCAAGCAGGCAGCAAAGGCGGGCACGCTGCCGGCCTGCCTGCTGCATCTTGCCTAGTGGGTGGGCAAATCTCTGCAGGTTGCTCTGGAGTCCGCAGGTTCAGAGTAGCGCATCTGAGAAAGACAGTCCACCTGGCCTTCAAGGCTTTCGAGATGGAAGAGCAGACAGTCAGGCTGGCCGGCAGAACAGCCTTTCACCCTTATGAGATGACAGCATTTACATCAGCTCCTGTTTGGGAGAGTTAATTTGTGAAGGCTTACGAGTGCTTTGAAAATAATGGGGTCTACAGACAACTCACATCAGAGCTTGTCATCATGTTAAAGCAGCTATCCAAACTGATTTTGTTATAAAGAGGCTCCTCAAATGTGTGCAAGAAAAATGATGACTGTGGTCACCTGAACCACAAAGAAGCAAACTGTTTCTGATGCAACAACTTTTTGTACTTTCCTAAATCTGTAATTTGGTTTTGGATGCCCATTTTCAGAGATACCACACTTCAACTTACAAAGGTTTAGGGTCTGAAGAAATCAAGGTGAATTTAGCAAGTGATTGTCTTCAACATTTTTAGAAGACAGACATTAACTGGCTGAACAGGAAAAAAAAATACAGCATGCAGAGCCACTGACTTAAAAAAAAAATTACGTCCTAAATATTAATACAAACTATGTGCTCATCTGCAAAGGGAAACTAAATAAAACAGGCACCTCTGAAGAGTACTCGATCATCGCCTCTTGTATATATATATATATAAATTCCTATTCCAGAATGCAAGCCTAATCTGAAGAGCAACCGCACTTTACATTTACAGAGGATGTGAATTCATTACCGCTTTCAAGTGCAGACAAGCTCTGAATTTTTCTGGAACTATCAAGATGTGCCTATAGCTAATCTATAAACCCCTGCGCTGTTCCTGTCAGTGCTATTGCTGCGATCTCTCCCCCACCTCTATTGCCAATAGTATCTTTGTCGCACCTTGCCTTAGACCAAAACCTCTTTGCTTAAGGACAATGTTTTGCCACTCACTTCATAGAGAGGCTCTTGTCCAATTTAAAGAACGGAAAGAATAAACACTTAACAGTATTTCAGACTATAGTCACCAACTATGAGCTCGACTCTAGCAGGACTCTATAAAAAATAATAACGGACTCTCATCAGAAATCCAGACAACAACATATATTATAGATCAGAGCCAATACCATCATACTCTAAAGCAAAAAAGCTCCACAGACATTGCAGGGTTAGTGCAAGATTACCTGGTGAAACACAGCACCATGCCACTGGGGAGTCATATTCTGTATTGCAGTACCTATAGTTTCCAGTTTATTTTCCAGTTAAAGTTGGAAGATCTGAATTGGTACCCAGAACAGCATGCAGTTGATTACCAAACCCAACACTTCTTTAAAGCCTTCCAAATCTTACCGGTTCTTGGTATTTTAATCGAAGCAGCAGCATATGAACCTGAAAACCCATTAACCATCTGCACCTCCACACAGAGCCAGTATGGAAATGACATTTTGCAAATTCCTTCTATTCCTCATGAAGTTTATAATGGTACGACAGAAAAGCAGGAATCTCAGAGCAGCAGTAGTGCATTCCAGACCTGGGGAAGAGAAGGATGCACTGCATTTCTGACAGGAGATGGCTTACTTTGAGCAGTTTCATCAGCCCTTCAAGCTGCACCATCAGTTCTCTTCTGCTTTCTTGAAGTGCAGACATCCTCTGTTCCAATTCATCCTTTCTCTGCCTGTTCAAGTTACATGAAAGAAAGAGTCAGAAAATAAACATTGGGTATTTCAAAACCACTTCAGGAAGTTCACCCGTATAAATGTGTCTTTGATTTTCATCACTCCTCCCTGCTTCCAATTTAAAAAAATAGAGCAAAGCACAGTACAATGACCATGAAATGTATATATAACAACCAAGCTTTTCACTTAAAATCCACAAATCTGCACTCAGCACCTTGGTAGTAGGAAGCCCTTTTCAAAAGCACTGCATTTTGAGAAAAAAAGCCCGCTTTTTTCTTCCTTTTAAGAACTCTCTTAACATCAGACCCAGGCATCCTGCAGAGCTTTCAGACAAGCAAGAATGAACTATGGGAGGAAAGACAGAGGGAAAAAAAAAAAAAAAAAAAGAGGAGAAAAGGCTGCAGATGTTTGGAAAGGAAAAGCTATCACCTGTCTGGATGGAAACTTGGCAGAGCTATTTCTGTCCACCAATGTGACGTATAATCTTTGACATATTTGCTGTACCAGAACCCAGGTAACAAGAAAAGGAGATAAGTGACCTTCCCTTTCCTTGGCATCAGAAAACCACTGTATTTCAACAGATGCCTATCTGTGAGATATTTAAAGAAATATGAGTTTGGTTTTATTTTATATTTAAAAAAATAAAGAAGTGACTAATATAAGGAAAAATTCAAAGATGAACATCAACGTGTCAGAAGTTCAGTATCTTATATGATCTAAGAAATGCTGGGCTCCACAGATCCCAATCATAGGTAATGATAAATAACTGTAAGAAAAAAAAGAGATTAGAAAGCCTTATTTATTAATCTACAGTTATTTTTGTGGACATCATAATGTCTGAATCCAAACTTAAAGGCACCACATATTATAGACTGAATTTGTAAATGCCTTGGATTATATCTGTGTTCTCACATGATATACTATGGATAAATCATTCTGGGAATTTTAATAACCAGCTAATTTTAGAAAAAACAATTGGACATCAGAATCTGGAAAAGAAACAGGTCATTTATTTAGACTGAATAAATCTGCCGAGTATGGCTTGCTTTCATTATGGTGATGGTGAAAATCACATATCATAAGCATACAATCCAACCAGAAAACTGCTAAGACTACGTAACAGAATGAACTTGTTTCTATACTGGTTCTTAAAAGGACAGAAGACTGTGAAGTATTAACTATCCTTGGTATTTCTTTCAACATCTTTTTGTATTTTGAAGAATGTGGTTATTAAATGCTGACACATATCACAAAAATAAGGCGATAAAGAGCAAGATTACACATGCCTGGTCACCTAGAATGTGTTAAAAAACCACCACAGACATATCTTTATTTGTCTATATGGTCTTTTTTCTCTCTCTAGGTCAGTTCAAAGTCTGTGGCTTTTATTCTATAGTTATGTAATGTAACATTCTGGTTAACAACTACAAATAATGTAAAAATCAACATATTAAATAAGTATAGGTCTCCAAATGCAGTTGTTAATGAAGAAGCAACATCAATGTGTATGTCTGATTTTCGTTGATGTTATTCAATTTCCTTTTCAACAACCTCCAGTAAAGAAAGAGGAGGTACTGTTTGTCAATGACAAGGGGTGTTAAATGTTTACAAAAACAAGACAGGACAGCCTCTAGGGACAAATGGAGAGATGCAGTTTGAGCCATATGCCTGGGCCAAATGGGTCCTTGGCACCCGTGTATCAGTGAGCACCCTGCGGAGCTGCAGAAGCAGCTGAGCACATCTGCATTCCAGGGCAGGGATCTGTAAGGACGACGGATCCAGCCGTGCTTCTTCCAAGGTTACATTTGCCAGCAGAATGGTAGAGATGACTCATCTCTACAGGCTGTGTTGTCTGCAGGTTTTTAAACCTGGGACATGTTGATTTTCCATGGATTATCCTTCTCATGCTTTCACAGCCTAAATTCTACACAGCAGCTGGCTCAAAGGCAAGGTCATCACACGCTGATCACAGGCTCGGGGAACGTCTCCTCGTTAGCTGTGACTTTGTGAAGTACTTTCACATCACAGATAACCCACTAATTGTGAACTTCCAGTGTGATGCTATGCAGTCAAGACAATTAACATGCACTTTGAATTTATTAATGAGAGTGGTGTTTGGTGGTAAGAAAGCTAACACTACTTCTATCTATAGCACCAGTGAGACTACGTATGAGATACTGCAGCCAGTATACTCCAGCCTATATATAGAAGAGATGCAGAGGACTTAGGGAGAGCCTGACAGCAAGCTAAAGGGATAGCTGGAGATTTGGCAAACCTGCTTTATGGAGCAACTGAAGACGTTCAAGCTACTTACGCAAGATGAGGTTAAGAGGGGAGGGAATCAAAATCTCTAAATACTCACACACAAAGAGGAATTTTGAATAAGACCTTTTTAGCCCAGCAGACAAAAGCATGGGGAAAGACAAGGTTTGGAAAACGGCACTAGGCTTATGAAGGTTAGAAATAATGGGCACACTTTTAGTTCACCAAGCACAGATGCGGCACAGAAATTAACTGACGATCACATTAACAGTATCGGGGGATACTAAAATCTCTAACATGAAAGCTTGAACGTTTGTCTTGCATGGATGCTGTAGCCCCATCAAAAAGGATTCTGTAGGAGTGCTGATGGAGAAATTTCCCAGCCTGTGTTACACAGAAGCCCAGACTGGACAATCATGATGGCTTCACAGGCTTTACATGCTTAATTCAACCTTTTTTTTTCTTTCATAACTCTTCTATTTGCCAGTGGTGTTTACGTATCTGAAGGCCAGAAATGGCTACAATGATCATTCAGCTTTTTTTCTTTAGCAAAATACAGGCCATCTAATTCTTCCTGGTTAGCTCTGTTTTGTTCCTAATAACCTATATTTCTGGAAAAACATCTTCAGGAAAGATGTCTAGGGACTGAAAACTCTATCACTGCTCTTGAGATTATTGCCTCGCTTTAAAAAGCATGTGCTTTATTTGTGGTCTGAATGTGGCTGGTTTCCAGTTTAAGCTCTTGATTCTTTCTCTGCTGGGTCAAACAGCACATCAAGTTGCGCTGCGTTCTCTTTTTTCTCCACCTCTTGCATAACATTTGTGGGTATTTTCTGCATCCTCTCCAGTTTTTTAAAAATTAAGAAAAATATACATAGCTATGTAAAGCATAAAGCTAGGAAAATCTATGAGCTATTATTATCATTAGGTAATAGAATGAAAAATATCAGTGAGATACCAAAATGTACTGTAATGTAGCAAATTCTATATGAAAAAGTAAAGAAAGAAGTTGAAAACCTTAGATTTTACAATATGGGGCTGGATTATACCTTGCAGGCACTGCCTGCAGTTGTAGTAACTCCATCCCAAGAACAGTGCACTTCATGGAAAACCTTTAAACATTCCTGGGAAGCACAACAACCATGCCATTTCCTAAGCGGGCGGGAAAAGTTTACCCTAACAAATTAAATACAATGCAGTTTGCAAAGAGCTACTACTGCCAAGAGCTTGTATTTCAGAACCTACTTTAGATTACAGATGGCATTTTTGAAGGTTGAGCTCTGAATTAACTAGTAATAGAAGATGAAATAAAATATAGCCAGAGAATGCCCTTGTGACTACCCAAACTATGAAACATTTTACTCTATAAATACTGACATTTTTTCCCTGTCACTTCAAAATGCAAACTTAATCAAAGAGGCTTTGAAGATTGTTCTCCAACTTTGGATGTATGTCTGATTATCTGTAGGTATGAAGTTTTGGAGTTTCACTGACTAATCAAATAACTGACATTTATCTTCAGCTCCACTCCTTGGACAATAAATAATAAGCAGTTAATGTCACTTCTGCTAGTTTTTCTTATCAGTTTCTTCTTTACAGTTTTCTGAACTATACAAATAAAAATCATTTTAAGAGACATTTTTATTTACTTCTAAAGTCACTTTAAAAAAAAAGGCAAACTGCAATATGCTGTCAGTCTTCAGAATTCAGCAGTTTAAAACAACACTTTAAGGTCATTGAAGATATGCTGACATTACCCTTTCCCCAATAACAGGCAGTGCTGTCTGTGCCACAGAGCAGACCCCATGGGCTGACTGGCCCAAGTACCAAATGCCCGTGAGCTTTAGATATTTCTTACCGTAGAAGCCTGAGTTCAGCCAATAAAGTTGGGTTCTGCTGGGCTTTCTCAGGGGTAGGTTGAGAAGCTTGTTCATGTTCCAGCCTGAGACGCTGAATTTCTTGGAGTATCTCTCTATAGAAATGACATAGGGAAGATTAAAGAGGAAAAAGGTCAATCTCTGTACTGCTCTTGAATACTGTTATAGCCCTTCAAGCATTCTTTCTGTCAGTATCCAGCCTAAGTACAACAATTTTGTTCATGTATGACTGGCACAGACTCAAACCCAAGACAGGTAAGTTAGCGCAGTCCTATGAATTGCTGTAATACACACAGGAAAATTTATTACTTAATAAGTATGAAATCACATATGTGCCATACGCTGGCAACATCTCTCCAAAACTTTTCATGCAGAATGGGCTTAGAGACTGTTCTAAAAAGAAAAAAGTTCAATTTTCAGCATAATCTGCATCACATGTGCTGTAGGAAGGGCTCTGAAGTGACACCGCCAGCATCCCCAGCTGTGCCAGCACCAGTTAGCTTCCTACTCACCTTTCCAAGGGCTCCTGGCAGGTCAGGAGGAATAAGGAAAGTAACAGCTCATAGTAATAGAGACAAACTTGTGAGGTTTCACAAAGGGAAGGTGATCAGCCAGCAGCCCAATTAAGGCCACTGTGTTCTGTGTAGCCAGAGGCAAGCGAAGGTAGCACTGATGGCCAAGGCCTCACTCATTAAAATGGAAATGAAATCCTTCTGAAAGTGAAGATTATAATCTCTAATTCTCCCCCCGCCCTGCTCTTTTTTAAAACTGCTGAGTTGCTCTCCTTGCAAGGTTTCATACCAGCACTGACTGAGATCTCCCTTATCTGTGATCTCGATGAATAATTTCAAATAACTGCAAGGTCTCTTGGTAGCATACTGAAGCCAAGATGGTGCAAGGATTGAGCTGTTCCTGTGCTCTCCAGGAACTGGTTCTCCTCCAAACTAACCTTAAGAAGTATTTTTACCTGGCATGCTGAGGGTGCCTTGGCAAGGGGCCGTGCAGGCAGCAAGCTCACGCACGCCAGCTGAGGCGCAGCTGGAGCACAGGGAGACCCGAGCACGCTTATGAGGAGAACACATCATCGGGCACCCGGAGAGGCTCCATAGGTAACCCGCGGGCTGCCTGTGCCGTACAACACGTGGGGTTTGCAGCTGCTCAACAGCTTGCTCTTTAGAGCTGTACCCTCTTAGTTTCTCGTAGCCAGAGAAACATGAACTCAAAATGTGAGTGCTGAAGAATCATGCCGGTGAAAATGCAATATTATGATAAAAACAGAGCGATCTCTTCTTAACAGTCCCTCTGAAGCAAGAAGAATCATCGAGAAGGGAGCTTTCAAGGTCATCTAGTCCAATCCCCCTGCCATGAGCAGGGACATCTTCAACCAGATCAGGTTGCTCAGCGCCCCGTCCAACCTGACCTTGAATGGTTCCAGGGATGGAGCATCGACCACCTCTCTGGGCAACCTGGGCCAGTGTCTCACCACCCTCAGTGTAAACAATTTCTTCCTTATATCTAGCCTGAATCTCCTCTCTTTTAGTTTAAAAACATCACCCCTTGTCCTGTCGCTACGGGACCTACTAAAAAGTCTGTCCCCATCTTTCTTGTAAGCCCCCTTTAAGTACTGGAAGGCAGCAATAAGGTCTCCCCAGAGCCTTCTCTTCTCCAGGCTGAACCCCAACTCTCTCAGCCTCTCCTCATAGCAGAGGTGTTCCAGCCCTCTGACCATTTCTGTGACCTCCTCTGGACCCGCTCCAACAGGTCCATGTCTGTCCTGTGCTGAGGACCCCAGAGCTGGACGCAGGACTCCAGGTGGGGTCTCACCCGATCGGAGCAGAGGGGCAGAATCCCCTCCCTCGACCTGCTGGCCACGCTGCTTGGGATGCAGCCCAGGACACGGTTGGCTTTCTGGGCTGTGAGGGCACATTGCCAGGTCACGTCCAGAAGAAGGAAACCATCTTCTACAGCCCATCTCCTATTTCTTTCAGGCCTCCCAGTTCCTTCAGAATGTTTTGTTTTACAGCAAAAGGAAAAAAACGCACTCTTTCTTCTCAAGCTGAATTTACCACCCCAGCCTTCCAACCAGCTCACTCCACTACATCGCAGCTGATTTATTTTCCTGCTGCCACCTGAATGGCTTACCCTGCTGTGAGAAGTTTGCTGGGTCTGCAGATAGCAATACAAGATAGCAATGCAGCTCCTAACGCTCAGTGCCAGTTAAGATGATCTTAAGATCAGTGAAGAAGATCAACCTGCTCCCTGGGGAATAAGGGCACTGCAGCTGCATCCACCCTAAGCTAATTGGTTAGAGGCAGCTACACCTTTCAATAAAAGATCTAGGAAAACAATCTGGTTAATATAATACAAAAGGTTAAAAACAACAAAGCACAAGGACTGAAGGCTCTTCTCTCCTCAAATGTTGTTCCTGAAACAATACTGATCAAAGCTTGCTTTTTACCTGTTTTTGTTTTCCAGCTCTGCTATCAGCTGTCTTTGTTGTTTATTGGCATCAAAGCTGAAACCCAGGTCTGTTGGTGGGCGAGGCTGGTGGATGAGGAACAGAGAAAAAATTAGACAAAATATTCATTACCTGTTACCACATATGACACAGTCTGGATCCAGCCTCATATTTCCTGAATGCCGTGGTATGATACTTACACCCGAGGCTGCAAAACTGTGAAAATATCTGTGCCGAGATGGACTACAGGGGCACACTGAGGTGTGGTTTTATGGCTGACTTGGTCTCAGCTCAGGGTGGGTGGCTGCTGAAAGGGTGACCTGGCTTATCATCCTATCTGTCTGAAGAATTTTATTTGCCCTTTTTTTTTAAGGACCTTCAGAAAAAAATACACCATACCTATCTGTTCTTAAAGCACCGATAGGCTTTCCTGGGAAGAGATGCATGTTTACCTTTTATCATAAAGTCTTCTAGCGAAACATTGATCTTCCCATACATCAGCTAGTGAAGAAAAGTTAGAATAACTTACAGCTTATGAACAGGATTATTCACAGACATTAAATTTAAGCATGGTCACCGCCTCTGGAAAATCTAATTCTTCTCAACCCCTCAAAAGCATCAGCTGAAGTGAGATTTGTGATCCTTGCATTAGGTACTTTTCACCATCACCATTACTGAGAAAAGGACTAGGCAATTAAACAAGAATCTGTACTTTTTGGGAGAACCTGCTGGCAGCTGGGCTGGGTGGTGAAGAAGCCAGTTATATGAACCAAGAAGAGAGAGAGAAATATTACAAGGTCTTGTACTGATTCAGTGCATTTTTCCAGTGGAATCCTAAGATCCTGCTTAGGAGGTCTAGTACGACTCAAAGCTATCCTTCTGGCCATCAGACACAAGAAGTTGTCCACTCAGAGCTGAGGAGACATCTTTTATCATGGACAGGTCTCCCTGGCTAAGAAATGCCTGATGCACAAGATGGTATGCAGGGTCTGCTTCTAACACCAGGTCATTATAGCATCACAGAACAGTTGAGTTTGGAAGGCACCACTGTAGGTCATCTACTGAAGCAGGACCACCCAGAGCTGGTTGCCCAGGACCATGTCCAGATGGCTTCTGAAGATCTCCAAGGTGGGAGACCCCACCACCTCCCTGGGCAACCTGTGCCTGTGTCACCCTCACACCAAGCAGTGTTTCCCAGTGTTCAGAGGGAACCTCTTGTGTTCCTCTTTGTGCCCATGGCCTCCGGTCCTGGCACTGGGCTCCACTGGGAAGAGCCTGGCTCTGTCCTCTCAGCACCCACCCTGCAGGTATCCCTTCTGTGCTCTGCTTTTGTCTTTTTTTCATCTGATCTCAAGATTGCACAGATTTTTACGACAACATTTTCAGAAGGACCTCAGATTGGGATCCTGGTTTGAGAAGACACTTTCACAACCATTTTCTGAAACTACTTGGGTAGAAAAACAGAAGTTGGAGGGAAGAGCTTGGTATCCACTTCGGGAGTCTCCTAATGATGTGGAAACTGCCTGTGTAGAAACTTCTTGGTAAGGCAGGTTCCAGGCAAGAAGAAACAAAACAGCTTGGGAGTTAAAATGAACAGTGTGAAAAATAAAAATAAACCAACCCAGAAACTGAAGTGCAGAAACACTGTTCATTGCAGCAGGGTCAGAAAAAAACCCTCTTCTCCCAGGCAGTGGGGAGGAGCTGACGGTGCAGGGTGGGCTCTGCTCTCACACCAAGGAACAGGGCTGGTGTGGGGGAGGAGTGGGATGGATTTGCTGATACAGCCAGGGCAGAACCCCAGCTCTCATCTCTCATCTCATCTTGACGGTCGAGGTTGGTGCACAGCGTAGGCAGCAGCACTGCCACCACTCTTTCCATCTTGGGGTGACCTGACCAGTTTCGGTGTACATAACTCTGATAGGACCTACTGGTCCCCCAAAACAGTGTGTCACAAAGTCCAGGTCCCATGGTCTCTCCCTGCATCCTGGTACAATCAGCTATGAGGACAAGTGCACTCTGGGGCTCCATCCGAAGCACATGAACCCTTGTTCTGCTGCAAAGTAGGACCATGCCTATAAAACCACAATCTTGTCCTTAATTCCTTTCTTCAGAAATCCCGTCCAAAGCCTGAAATCACCCTCATGACATAAAGTACTCTCAGGAGCAAAGACAACACTGCAGAGAACTTATTTAGAGCAGACACATCCCTCATGCTGCTCACTTTCAAACATTGCTAGTCAAGAGGTCTTTTGGAAACTGTACAGTGGCTATTTTAAATGACAATTCAATGTTCTATTGCTTCCAAGAGTCTATCTGATTTTTTAACAACTCAGAATCACAGAGTCATCGGGGTTGGAAAGGACCTTTTGAGATGGTCTAATCCAAATCCCCTGCTCAATGCGATGTTGTATTGGGTCTGGCTGAGATGGACTTAATACTCCCCATAGCAGCCCTCATAGCGCTGTGCTCTGCATCAGTAGCTAGAAAGGTGTTGATAGCACACCAGTGTTTTGGCTACTGCTGAGCAGTGCTGGCACAGCATCAAGGCTGTCTCCCCAACATTTTTGCCCTCCCCTCAATGGCAGGCTGGGGCAGGGCAAGATCTTGGGAGGGGACACAATCAGGACAGCTGACCTAAACTAACCAAACAGATATTCCATACCATATGACGTCAACTCAGATATAAAAGCTAAGCAAAGGGAGACGGAGGAGGGGGCATTTTGTCTTCCGGAGCAACCACTATGCGTACCAAAGCCCTGCTTCCCGAGAAGCGGCTGGACATCGCCTGCTGATGGGAAGTAGAGAATAACATCATTTGTTTTTCCTTTGCTTTCGCGCGCACAACCTTTGCTATCACTGTATTAAACTGTCCTTATCTTGACCCACGAGCCTTTTGTTATATTTTCTCCCCCCCCGTCCAGCTGAGGAGGGGGAGTGACAGAGTGGCTTTGGTGGGCACCTGGCATCCAACCAGGGTCAACCCACCACAGATGTCAACTACAGTGGGTTGCTCAGGACATTGTCCAGCTGAGTTTCGAATACCTCCAAGGATGAAGAGTCCACAACCTGTTGGGGTGACCTGTTCCAGTGTTTGAGCACTTACACCATAAGAAAGTTTTTTCTTTTGTTTAAATGGAAGTGAGCTAGTGCCCATTGCCTCTTGTCCTTTCATAGGGCACCACTGAAGAGAGTCTGGCTCCATCGTTTTACTTGCCACAATCATATATTAATACAGAAAAAGACCCCCATGAGACTTCTCAAGGCTAAACAACCCCAGAAAAAAAATTCAGGCTGCTGATTCTCCACCAACATCTAAATCTTCCAAGTTCTTAAACTTAAAGGGCACCTGATGCTCAGTCTGAAAGTTTGCAAAGGGGATGCCTATGCTCGTGAAATAAAAAGCACCAGGCAGAGGCACTGGAATTTGATCACTCATATTGTTAGATACTTAGTATGGACCCTGCCTTATTTTTAGCCCAGACTAACTAGCTCTCTCAAGCAATTCTCAGCATGGTTTGGGATTTACCCTAAGCTGAGAACTATCTGCAGCAGGTGGTTTGTATGCAGCTGCACTGTTCTGGAGGGTGAGAGCACTCAGTATTATAGATGTGGGCACCAGCAGTTTTTAATGACTGCTATACACAAAGCCTAAGTGTCTATCTTACACTCAGCTATTGAGAAATAGCACTTATCACTCACCTAATCTATACTACAATGTGGACTCAGGAGGAGAGATGTCTAAACTCTTGGGTATTCAAAAGTGCCTCAAAGAGTCACCTGAGACAGCGTTGAGCCTGCTGAAAATACAACAGAGGTACGTGTCTAATTGCTACTGCACTTGTCCAGGAAATATCTGACACCAGTTCTAGATATATCTGACCTTGAATGGGTACTAAGACACCACTCCTGTGCCACATTCCCCAACAAACAGGCATCCTGTGAGGCAGCAGGCTCCATCCTTCCTGCCAAAGCCCAGCCACAGGCAGCAGTGCTAGATGCAGTGGTGGTCAGGAGGCAGCCCTGGGATTCTGGTTCATGCTGTCTGGGTTAGGTTTTATTAAAAAAAAAATCCAATGGTGGTCTAATATTAAAAAACATTAACTCCCCTGGACATGGAATTTACAGCCTTGGGGTAAAAACTCAGATTAGAAAAGAGAAAACAGACCGAAGACAAAACAGACAGATGTTTCAAGTAGCCAGGGCACGAGGAAATTCATCAGAGTACTTAGATCTTGATACTTAAATAAACCTGAAGCAATCCCAGAGCTTTTGTGTTCATCTCTGAAAGCACTAAGTTTTATAAGGTGACACTCCAGACGCTAGAAGTGGCTATCCATAAAGCTTACACCTAGAAACAATGTAAGAAGGAACTAACAACTCTCGACCAGTCAGCTTAACCTTAGCTCTTGGGGAAAAAACATGAAATAAGAACACTTGTAAATACTTAGAAGATAGGCTAAGTAATAGGTGTTTTTAAGAACAAATCTTGCCAAAGCAAAGCACTTTTCTTCCATAGTAAAAAATAAAATTCTACGTATAGGAGAGAAACTATTAACACAATACACTGACCCCAGCAATGCTTTTGACATCCTCTTGTGGGGTTTTACAGCTTTTCTCTTAGACTTAGTACCATTCAATATTTTCATTAGTATCATGGATGATGGAATAAAGCATTTATTTCCTACATCTGCAGACTGTGTCACACTGTGGCGAGCTCCTACTGCTTTATAGGACAAGAAAAAATATAAAATATACTAAAATACAAAATTTTTTGAGAAATTGGAGAAATGGTTTGAAAGAACAGGTTGCATTCTATAAAGACAAGCGCAAACTCTCATATTTACTTTCGACATGTCAACTACATAAACACCTAACGGATGAGGCAGCAGTTCTGCAAAAATGGATTTGCAAATTAGTTTAGTTCACAACCCAAACAGGGGTCAATAACCTCATGCTGTTGTGGAGTCCAGGATCGGGTTGTTTGACGCAGGGCATGCTATGTACTACAATGCAGGACTTACCCCTGCTCTAACTCGGGTGAACTACTGTTTCCAGCCTGAGCATTGCAATTTTAAAAAAGCTAAGGGTCAACTGGAAAAAGAAAGTGAAGAAGAATGATCAGAGGTCTGTAAATCATGACAATGAGGAAAGACTGAAAAAATGAAGAGAATAAAAGAATGAGAGGAGACAACATAAGAAACTACAAGTATACAACACTTGTTGCAAAGAGGCAAGTAATGCATTGCTCTCCATATCCCCTGAGACAGGAGAATGAGTCGTGGGCTCAAACTGAGGAAGGAAGCATTATGTTAGGATTCAGGGAAAATTTTTTATTGGTAGATGAACTGACACATCAGAACAAATTTCCTCAATGGACTCCATATGGAGTGGACTACATCCACTGAGGTTTTTAAAAAATAATTTGGATAAGCATCTGCCCAAGAATGGTTTATGCACAGCTGAGCGGATGGACCTACAGTGGAAAATGCCTGGAGGTAGGTCCTAGCTGGCCTGTCATGATTCAGAACCAGGGAAGCCACTAAACTGTCAGGGGACTCCAGCTTTGATAATGCGGGTGCAGGCTGCATGTAGCGTGTTTACATTTATACTGATCTATTACTTGCAAAGAGATAAGATATATGACCAAATACTCAAAAGTGACGGCCAACTTCAAGTTTCATACTGCAGAGAGCAATGTCATTTGTTTAGCCATTTCCAGCCTCTGCCAATTCCTCACTGCTCCCTGTTCCCTTTCAAAGAACCTAAGGGAAAACCTTCCTCTAATCAATAAACAAAGCTAGGTAGCTTTCTTCTCTCTATTTACATCTAGTGTGGAAATATGTCACCTTCTGGTTCCACAGCTGAAACTTTCCCTGAGCATTGTTTCCTGCGGTATGGTAAACAGGAATGTCTCAGAACATTTCACACCCCGCCCCATCCTCCTCCTCCTCCTATCTTTTAAAAAAAGTAATCTTTCCTCAAAAATACCCTCAGAATGTCCTGTAACTCATATTTCTATAAAATCAGAAGATATTAGAGATCTTCACTATTTTCAGCCTTGTGAACTAGATACACAGTTATTTGAATCAACAACTTCCCATCTCTTCTGTTTTGATTGAAGGAATTTTTTCCTTTACCCTTTAAAGCCCCAAAAATCTGACTCCAAGACACCTTTCTGCTCCCATGACTTCTCAAGCTCTTTGATCAGGTTTTCTCTATCACTCTTCCTTTTTTTTTAAATCATTCTTGTTACCAGTCTTCATTCATATTGCTTTATAAACCTCTAAAGACCTGTGAGAAAAAGCACAGTGTTCATAGAAACTAACAAAGTAAGTGACCATCACATTCTCAGTAACAAGGAAGTAAGATTAACCAAGAACTCAGATTTTTTTCTTTTTCAGTTCTTTTGTTGATGGGAAGAAGTCTTTGTGTTTATGTTGCATTTTCAGGTGGCTTTTCTAGTAGCTCAAACACTGCTTTAATTTCAAACTGGTTTTTTCCCTCCAACTACAAGAGCCCAGTAGTCTTACCACAGCACAAATGTGCAGCATTTGTAGAAAATCTGACATTCTGCCCACAAAAGCACACCTGAGTTCCAAGCATCCACCATGGTAGGCATCTCTATTGACTCCTTCTCAAAAATAGGAAGTCATTTAAGTAACTGAAAATTTCTTATCAGTTACTTTGCTCACAGGATCAGTAGCCTTTATCTTTCCTCGATTGATCGTTGATCAATAATCGCCCAAGTTCCTTTACAACCTAGCCATGAGATGTAACTATTTTCTCTGTGACAGGCAAGGATCTTGCTGGAGCCTGCATAAAAATACAACAACATAATGAAAGAGTTTACAATGTACACTTGGATTTGAAAAAAAAATTGTCGCTACCTTTCTCAAGCCTAGATGATTGCAGGCTCTTTTATGGAGTAGACAGTTTAACGAACCCTGGTTCATTTTTTGCAGCCATCTCAGGATGCCCTTACTCCTCTGAAAACATCAGATTTCATGGGTGAGAGGAAGTATTACTCAGGGTAAAGGTATTCTGAAGAATGACTGAGCAGCTGGTGGACAAGGTGTGGGACCTCTTGTTGATCTAAGGGTTTCAAATTATATTCATATGGATATTGCACTGCCTCTTGTGGATGCGAGTATTTCAAATGCATCTTCTATAATTATCTCCTAATAATCATATTTAAAGTATGAGGTATCATTCAAATGTGTGGATACTGTTCTGGGCTTCAGGCTGGACACTGGTAGGACAGCCTGTATTTCTTTAGTGAGTGAACTCCTCTGGAACACATGGAATGAAACCTAACTGTAGTCGCTGCTCTCATTTCTGCCCAGCATTTTATTAACACCAAACTCTTACTGTCATCGCCTTTGGAAGAATTTTGGGTGTATGGTATAGGATTGCAATGGCAAATGCTATTCTTCTTGTAAATCCAGGGAGACAGAATTCATTAGAGCACTTGCATGCTACTATTTACTTTGATGAGAGGTACCTGTCCTCTCTGTGAAGTTACATGTGGTTCTTAAAACCTCTGCACTTAAAAAAAACCCCAACCCAAACCATTTGTTTACTGTTCAGCACTCTTATGTTTGCACTCCACCATACTGGACAGGTATGAACGACTTGTGCCTTCCAAGATTTATTACTGTAATTCCTTTCTTTAAAGAGCCTAGCAGGTTCAGCTCCCTACCTGCTCAGCAGCACTGAACACCAGGGACATATCCCCTTTCTACTCAACTCTTGCAAAGGCTTTCTACTACAACAGAGCAAAAAAGACCTGGTGGGAGTCAACAGCATAAAATGTAATGCCTTCAAAATTACTACAACCCCCCCCCCCCAACCCCCATTTTTGCATGTGCATGAGAAAATGAACAGAGTTTACATTATTTTGTCCTCCGTAGCTTTCCTTCACAGTAAGGAGTAAGTATCTCAGGAAGAGAATAGTCCTAACTATTATGGCATAGAAGCAATGTGGAGATCCTTACTTGGCCCTATGGGATGCAGCTCCCAATTTTCTGACAGTAATGTAGTATGACCAAACCCCAAAACATTACAGATCCCTGCAGAAACAACCTATAGAGTTTATCCAGGGAAAAGGATTTTGAAGTATGGTGGAGGTTGAAAAGAAAAAAGACTTTTTGACAGTGAATTGTAACATAGGTCTCTCATTTTATACCAAACAGCAGCAAGACCAAAGCTGAAGCTTTTTGAGCTGAAGACTAATATTTTAAAAGTTAAAATGTTAAAAAAAGTTTAAAAGCTAAGCAAACTCTCCAACACAGCTGAAGGTATGACTACCATTCTCTTCTGCTTTCCTGGTGCTCAGCAGGAATGCTGAAGCCTCAACATTTCTGAGAAGATCATCCAAATGGCAAGCCCCATTTTCTCTCAGCAAGAAAATTCCTAAGGTGATGATCATAAAATCTACTGAATATCCTTAATATCACATAGGAACAGCAAAACCTTATAGCACTGTAATTCAGTTTTCCTATTAATAGGCCATTAAACTTGAGAGAGAGACATGCTGGAACTTCAAGTCATAGAATCATAGAATATCTCAAGTTGGAAGGGACCCATCATTGAGTCCAACTCCCTGTCAGACTGGTATCTGTAATAAGTAGCATTCAGACCTCACCTACAGTATACCTTTTGCGGGTGACAGAAGAGGATTTAACGACAGTGTTTAATCAAGCCCCAAAAAGCCAGTTTGGCAAGCCATTGCACTCCTCCACCACCCTGATTTGGAAGAAACTGCCAAAGAACAGTAAAGCTTGTGTCTCATGGGCATCAGATTCCAGGTCCCTTGGTGCAAGGACCTCATGGTGTGATGGAAAGTCTGAACCAGTACTTCTCCTGCCCATCACTGTGGTATCACAGTGTTCTTTATGATCAACAGACAAAGAAGAAGAGGAAACAAATAACAAAAATGGTTCATATAACTGGTGTATCCAGAAGAAGAAGAAATGATCCAAGAACCAAGCTGCAAGTTTATCCTGAAAACATGTACAACAGGAAATCTGGTTTACTTCTTCTTTCTTTATTTAAAAAACCTATTTATTAAATAATGCCTAAAGCCTAAAAAAAAAGCTACATGAAGGGAATATTACAAATACTATTTAGGTTGTAGGTAGCTTTAACAAGATGAGATCACGATAGGCTTTTAGCAGTGCTTAATGTTGAGGGAAGAAGAGCAACCACACACTGTTTTCAAAAAAAAGCAACGTGGGCAAGAACCTAATTAATGTAACTCATCCACATAACTCAACCTAATTATCCACTCATCCATAACTGAGTATTATCTCATATTTATTGAGTGCTCGTGCTTTTCCTAGCAGCAAGGCTGCACAGGTCAGCAGAGTCCTGCCAAGAGTGCAGGGTCCCTGTGGACCTCTGCCCCTGCCGAGTGCCACAGGCTGCTGTCTGCCATGGTGGGTCACTCTCCATCAGAAGTCCATCGGGAAGCAGCAGGCCCATCTGGCTCACAGACCAGATACTGCCCTGTGCTTGTACGAATCAACCTGCCCAGGTGTATCAGCAGAAATGGGGGAGGATCTGGGAGTGTGCTAACAGCAGAAAACGGGGGGGGAAAAAAGAGCTGAGGTAGAGCAGGTGGGAGAGGAGATGAAGGAGGTATTGGCTTGGACAAAGGGAGGTGTTGTATAGGACATTGATAACAGAGGGCCTAGGGCTGCTGTATATACATATATTCACCCGAAATACACATAATCACCCCTTCTCTTAAAAATATGCAGTCACTTATATGCAGGATTACCTATATTCAAGTAAGAGGGCAGTATTGAGGCAGGATCTGATATGTACATAGAAGGCATTTTGTAAGGGAAGGTAGGCAAGGGGGCTGGGGACACAGGACATCATTTTCAGTCCCTGCTTTTATCGAAAAGATGATGCTTGATAGGAAATACCAGATTATGTCTCACCTCAGATTGATAATTCCAACAGATCACCAGAGGGAGACACACAGATGAAGCTGTGATCTTGAAAGTTGTGATTTAAATGAAGTTTGGCTTGCTTTCCATTAATTTCTTCACTTTATCATCTAGTCACCTTCTGCTTTTCTGTCTTCTGCTTTCTAGCTAACCGGTCTAGCAGAGCCAGCCAACAGTTATTTTAATGCACCGCACTCTGCTGTGACCAAACTGGCCGGCCAAGCATAGCCCTGAGCAACTTAAATTCAATAAAAGGGATTTTGTCTTCCGAAGACTGGCTTGAAGAAAACAAGAGTAGCCCAGTCAGAGCTTGTTCGAGAGAACACAGACTAAGCTGCTGTCTAGCAGTGCATAATTGCACTGGTTGCATGCCATCAGCCCCTCCTGTGCTACTGAGCAACTCACATGTATCAAGTGACAAATGATGCATTCTCCTTTCTTCTCCTCCCTCCCCATTTATTTTTCTTCTTTTAAGAAGAAACAGACTTGGATTTCAAGAATTAACTCTGAGATCTGCCTAAAATTACTTTGTCCCAGTAAGACTTCAAGCAAAGGCATTTCCCCTAAAAATGTTAATGGAATATATTTGCATTCATATGGCAAGTGACATTTATTATAGTAACAAGCCTGCAGAAGGGAGTTCTAACATTTTATCTAATTAGAGAAAAAGCAGAAACTGATGGGCTGAGTCAGATCCATTGCCACACAGCCCAATGTACAATTTCCAGCAGTGACCACTGCCAACTACTTCAAAGACAGTAAGAAACTTTGCATTAGGCTATTGTAGTATGAACAGTCGGTATCTGGGATCCTCTTAATTTCTAGCAGTTAGAGCATGTTAAAAAATAAAGCTGAGAGGTAGGGCTGCAGAGGATATCAAGAAATAATTTTGTTCACATCAACCTCTCTCAAGTATTCCCAGAAGATACTTGTCTACCTTGGTTTTAAAATCTCCACTGACAAATATTCCATAACTCCTTTATGGTGGTTTGTTTCCATTCTCTACTTCTCATTAAGGTCCAGAGTCATAGAAAAATATAGGTGGGAAGGAACCTCTGGAGGTTTCTAGTCCATGCACCACTCAAGAGCAGGGCCAATTCACAGCAGGTTGCTCAAGAGCTTGCCTAGTTGAGCTCTGAATGTCTCCAACGAGGAAGATTCCAGTTCTTCTCTGGACAACCTCTTGGACAACAATATTTGACCATTATCATGGTGAAAAAGTTTTTCTTAACATACAGTTGGAATTTCTCTTCTCGCCACTTCTGCCTGTTTCTGTTGCTTTTTGTCCTTTCACTGTGCACCTCTGTGGTGGGTTGACCTTGGCTGGCCAAACAGGTCCCCATGTATCTGGCTCATCAGGCAGCTGCAGACAGCAGTGAGATCCTCCTTTGCTTTCTCTTCTCCATCCTGACCATATCTAGCTCTCTCAGCCCCTCCTCGCATGTCATGCCCTACAGCCACCAACAATCTTAGTGGTGTCTGCTGGGCTTGCTCCAATATGTCCATGTCTGTCTCGCACTGTGGAGACCCAAACCAGACGCGATAGTGCTGATACGGCCTCACCACCTCCGAAAAGAGGAGGAAAGTCACTTCCCTTAGCCAGCGACCCTCACTGTCCCAGCTGCACTCTTGCCAGTGGTGGGCTGCTTTGCTGCAAGGGCACACTCCTGACTCCTGCTTTCCACCAGGACATCCAGGTCCTCTTCTGTAAAGCTGCCTTCTGGCCCTGGGGCACTCAGCTGGCACTGCTGCACTGTGTTTAGCCTGGCCCACATGCAGGATCGGCACTGGGCTATGTTGAACTGCATTATAATTGTCAGCTCATTTCTCCACTGAAATCCACAGATTTCAGCCTGTCAAGGACTCTCAAGTTAATGCCATGCAGATCCAGTGACTTACCACGCTACGTGTTACCCGTTTTAAAAGCTCCTGTATATTTATTTTGAACTGATCTGAGTCCTCCAACTTATCTGCTATAAAGAATACACTGCATGATGCACCTTCAGCAGTAAAGACTGATGCAAACCACTCAGTAGGCTTCTTTGCTATGGTCTTTTCATTCCTGACTACTCTTTTGTACATCTTGGTCACCAAAAAGTCTTATTTGTTCCCTAGTTAGGTTCCTACTTTTGATGGTATTGAAAATCTTTTTACCACAGACTTCAGCATCCCTTGTGAAGTGTTCTTCAAATTCTCTTCCCATCTCCAAATTTCCTGTTAACATTTAACCAGCCATGTATATAGGCTTTCTTTTTCTTTCCATTTCGGCAAGCTCTCCATTTCTTGAATGCCATCCTCTCCTTGGGACATCCTCCTTAGCTTTCTGATTGACCCATGAAAAGAGTTTTTTGTATGGTTTTGTTTTCTTTTTGAATTTTGACACATAGATTTGCTGAGCTTCTAATACAGGATTTTTAACGGTCTCCAGGCAGCTTACAGGCTTCCTGCTTTTTTGACTGATCCTTTTATGTTTTTTTCCTAATAGTTTCATTTTTACGTAGTTCCCTTTCTTGAAACTGAGTATCTGCATACTGGATTTACTTGGCGAGCTTTCTCCTGCTCGTGTGATCGTTACTACTACAGATCAGCTAGCACAGTTAACACTACTTGAACTTATCCCAATGCACCACTTGGGACCCAATCCAGGAGTGCATCTTTTTGTGGATTCTAAAACTAGTTGTTCAAAAAAGTATCATTTATTGTGTTCCAAACTGCTTTTGCATCTCCCTCTGAAAAGGCATTCATTTAGCCTCTATGTGGGTAGCTGAAATCTCCCACTGTTACTTACCTGGCCTAAATTTGCAGCTTGTCTTATCTCACTTAACATTTCCTGATCTCTACCACCATCTAATCAGGGGGTCAGTATTTCTTTTCCATTATTAAGAATTTGGAATTTCAACCCACAAGGATTCTGCAGCTCTTCTCTTTTTCTGTGATTTTTTTATGCTGTTACACTGTGTATTTCCTTCATGTACAGTAACATTCCCTTGCCTGCACATCCTACTGTATCATTCCTGTGAAGTTGGTAGCCTGGCTGCCGTATGCTCAATGAGCATCCTTCTCCTACTGGATCTCTAAGGTGTTTATTATACTGGGGTTTTCATTTGATGTTTCCCATTGTAATTCCATACAGGAAGAAAAAATTGTTCCTTTTTTTTTTCTTTTGGTTTTGAATTTCCCAGCCTTGAATTTACTCCTGTCTCTCTGTTTTAATGCTAGAAGAAGCGTATTAAAAGAAATGACTGTGGCTGACAAATCTCAGCTATTCCATCTCCCACAAACAGCAAATCCTCAGAAGCGAGTCCTGCAGACACGGCACACTGTCCCAGAGCTCAGCAGGATGTTCCTCCACCAAGTTGCAATGGCCAACTTGGACACTAGTCATACAAAGTGCTGGCTAGGGAAGGGGGATCTCCTGTTGGCAAGAAATAATTAGAATCTGCCATGAAGCACTTTAAACTCTGATTCCTTCAGAATATGAAAAATATATCCATTTCAGCTGATTATTATTTCTGGACTGTGAATAAACAGTGGACCCAGCAGATTCCTTGCTGCTAAGCTTCGGTCGCAATGGAAACACACTATTATTACTCTTACATCCTTTCTCTACCACACTTCAATCCCTGGCAGCACTTTGACATCTACCCTATGCTGTAACTTATTTGGATGAAAAGAAAGCAGTAATTTGTCACAGGTCTTTGAAAAGTCTCAGGAAATTCTGAATGCTGCTTTCTTTACATCCAAATAAGTTGCTTCATTTTTTACTTCTTTCAGAACTACAAAGTACACAGAAACAGACTGAGGTGATTTACAGATTTTTAAATGATCAGGTTCTTTCAGAACCAATATTGTGACTCCTTAGTTTTCATAACACTCCTTTGTTACTACCAGAAAAAGTCAGGTCATGAGTAAGAATTCTTCCACCATCTTCCAGGGTGAAACTGATTCAGCACTTACTGTCTCAAAAACTTTAATTTTATATGAAGATTACATAGAAATCACCTCCCTTTTCATCTAAACCAGAAAGTTTGCACCGCATTGCTTTAATATTTCAACATGAACATAGTCCTAGTGAACTGAATGACTTCAGAAATGCAAAGATACCATTTGACAGAGATAATGGGAACTGACAGTTAAAAATGTTTAAAAAGCATAATTCTTTTTTATTAAAGTTTTACAAAAGGGAAATACCTGGTCACATCCATATGATGAAGTCAGATTATTGGCTGAACACACACTGAAGGAAATTATGAGGAGGCATAAGCCTACCTTGCTGGAAAGGACTTGGAAGTATTTATACAACAAATACTTAATGAAAAGGTGAATGAGGACACTGACGTTAAGATACTTCTCTAGCCACAGTAACGTGTGGCAAGACACACACTCTGCCATAGTGGTAAGATGCTTAGGAGAGGTCATTGCTACTGCTGGAGGTTGTGGAAGACAAGGGCTATATCTGAAATGGTATATGGATAAGAATACGTTTTGCAATAGCAATCGCGTAGAGCAGCAATGAGGGAGAGACATTGGTGCAGCCTGTTCAAAGCTGATATAGCAGGCCTAAGGATGTGCACCTTCGACAGACAGAAAGTGTAGCCAGGTTTTTGAGTACGTGCTAAGCCAAGCTGCTTCTGAGCAGCACACTTGGTGGAAATGTTGTAAAATGGCAGCCGTGATTTGAGGGAGACCCACTGCCGCTCAGTAACATGGAAGATTGCTCCTGCAAACACTGCTCTCCTTTTGTACGGATAAAACAGCAAAGACAGGTATCTCCCCATCCAGCTAGACTGCAATTATGCTACAGAATTTCAGTAAATTCTTAATTGCCATGACCTCCTGTAGCAATTTTCTGTTAAAGCAGTGTTTATTTTTACCAATTTAAAATTGGTTGGGTGTTTCCTTTAGTTTCTTCTATTATAAGAGACTGCAAACATAAAAAATACCTTCCCTTCTTTCTCTCAGTCTCCTTCCCTCTGGAATAAATATATTCCATAACGTTTGTTCCATGATTTGTTTTCCTCAGGTATCTACGTATTTATCTCTTCTGTAGACTAAGTAGGACTAATCTGCTTATTCTCTTGTCTCCTCTGACCTCATTTCTAATAATTTGTGTTGTCGTTTCCCATTTCCCTGCTCTTCCCCTGCTGCCTGAGAACACAGTATTTCTGCTGAAAATGAGGAAAGCTTACTGCTCTTTCGCATCAGCTGAATAAACAAAAAAAGACAATTTCACACAGCTATTAGCATTAAGCTACTAATTAGACTCTGAAAAACACCTTCCATATTCCACGGTTGGTAAAGAGGGATGAATATTCACTTACTGCATTTCCAGCTTCGGCAGCCAGCCGGGCGGCGTATCTGGCAATCAGCCTGTGCTCCTCGTCCAGCCTGCCGGGGCTGTCCAGGACACTGCCGGGGAAAAGCCAAAACACCCTGTCAGTATCCGCCGCCTCGAGATATTACTCATATCGGGGGATGACAGAGAAAAGGATGTATTATTGCAAAGAGACAGTGATGGGAAATAGAAGAGTCACACAGGAAATAATCTAGATCATTCTCTTTTTCATTCCACTTCCAAAGGGGGGACTGCTCTCAAGATTTTCTGCCTAGTAGCATTTTCTCCAGGATTCACATATTCCAGTTTTAAATGATTAAAATAACTTGTTTTCAACAATTCATAAATATGCATCATGAGGAACAAATTTCATTTGTTTCTGAGGAGCTTTTCTGCAAACCCTTTTGGTTTTCTCAAGGTAAATAGGGGCAAATAGCTGAATGACAAAGGACAAAACCTTTGTCCTCAGGAGATGTAGGATGACAAGTGTCAAAGTCAGGATGATTTCCAGGAGGAAGAGTGTGGGGAACCACACTGACCTGAGAAGAACAGACTCTCACTGAGCAACATCAACTTAAATGCAAATAGTACTTTGTAAGTCAGCCTGACTTACGCCTGACTTCCCACCTTACAACACCTAAATGTACAAAACGTGGTAATTTGAGACTTGGTCCTTCACATCTCAGCTAGCAGAGGATGAAACAGCTCCAGCTGCCTTGCATTGCCTCACGCAGACAGGCTGTAGCTGTCTTAGAAATGTTGCTAAAGAGGTATTAAAAAATATTTCCAATAATCATCAGCAACAGTGACAGCACCATGAGGTGACAGAAGAAAGGGACATTGAATTTTGAAATGGGAGAGGTAGAGACAGTAAATGGGCAGATTCCCAACATTAGGAAGTGAAAGGCAGCACCTGGATCTTTCTCACATTTAACAGGAGCATCATCCGCTCTGTGCATGTTAATCATTAACGTGATTAACCTAGTCTGGTAACCCAGTTAGTGCCTAGAGTGCTGAATCAGTTTCTACTATTCACAGATAATTGTCTTTTTAATATAAACACACAGGGGGACAAAGGATAATTTTCAGGTTGTGTTAACTGAAGCCAGTCAATGTTAAGATCTATTACCAGCTTGGTTTCGGTGGCACAGTGGCCTTGCCACACAGAAGCAGCAGGAGGAAGCCAAATGAAAGAGCAAGTTTTTAAGTCAACATCCAACTGAACTATTCAATAGTTGCTTGTTGTCTTACTGCTGCACAGAGATTTCTCATCACAGTCTCCCTTTAAAAGGGAAGCAACTCAATTAGTTGTATAAACCAAACCATTATTAACTGCAAACAGCCAGGATTAATGTGGAAATGAGCAACCTGCTTCATGTTGCAACACAGCCTTCCTAACACTATCCGTGCTGTTTCATGTGGGATTCACAAATACCATGCTGGCTGCCATAAATAACGCAACACGGTACATGTATGTGCTTACAGTGAAATTCAGGGTCAGAATCACACCACAGACAGTAGCAAAGAAAAAGCAAAGAAAAAAAGACACACACCTAGTGCACAGCAAAAGTTACTTTCAGTCCGTGTTACCACTTCACAAGATAATTTAAATTTCTTTAAGCTTAATTTCACAGGTTTATGTTTACATTATTTTGATTTCACAGATTTATGTTTACCTTATTTAAAGAACTAAATCTATATTGCATACACTATGTTTATTTAAAAACACAGATTTGATTTCTTTTTTGTAATGCCGAATTTAACAACCTGATCTCTTTTAAGACTCTGAAGGTCTGCCAGATGATGCGTTTGAGGTGGCATAGAAACATTGGACTGAATTTAATAGACATACGACTACAGTTTACACAGATGGGTCTACAATGAGTATAAATTGCACTATTATGCCTCTGCGTTTGGCCTGCTGGATTAAGACCTGAAGATATTCAACTAAACAGCACAAAGGAAGCAGCTGGCGAAAGGTGAGCTAAAACAGTGGGGAAACTGATTTAAGAGAAGAAAAAACAGAGTCTACACTAGGCTTGATGAACTTCTTGCACGCCTTCATGCCAATTAATTTTCTTTTTTTTTTTTTTTTTGGCTGAAGGAGAACAAACTTCCCCATCCCACTTCCTGAATCTGATACTGTTTTTGTTCGGCTTTGCTCTGCAATTTTGTCTGTATGTGGTTTTTTCTGCTTTTATAGGAATGCAGATCATTTAATCCCTTCTACCCTTTCCATAATCTGGTATCTCCTAATACCTCTCCTAGCTCCTGGAACTATTACCTCTTTTTATCTAAGAGAATTAGAAAATAGTTAATTAATAGAGAATGGTTATTGACAATTTCTTACTTTCTTGAGGAAAACCTGTAACTTAAAAAAACCACAAAACCCAACAACTTTTTGCATTTGCTTTTAGAAATATCTTACAGATGGAGAGGAAGTGGAGTTCAAGCACATCTCCTGGCCCTCCTGCACGTGCTTTAATATAAAAGTTTGAACAAATGAATCACTACAGCTCTGTCGAATTAACAGAGAGGGTATTAAACACAACCTACAAAATACTACAGAATTCTTTACATCGCTTCACAAAGGAGAACTCATTTCTTTGTAGTTTTAATTTCTGTGGAGCCATTGCAAAGGATTCCTACCCTGAAAACCCTTCCTTGACAGGAGTCCTGTGGAGCCTCCCCCTGCCTAAATGAGTCCCATTGGTATCCAGCGCTGCCTGTGCGGAAAGGTCCCGGAGCGACAGCCAACACACAAACGAGAGGACAGCAGCTCGAGAACAGGAAAGGTAGCAAAGGGGAAGAATAAGTCTGGCTTAAGCCCAGAGCTCAGAACCGAGGAGGGTATGTGAGTGAGAGTTCAGAGATTTTCACAGCAGCAGAATTTTGGAAAGGTAATATTACAGATTTCCCTATCTTAAAAATACTGTGCCAGGCGGTTTGGTCTATTCTGACAGCATTGTGCTACTTATACAGCACTGGTGATTCGTCAGTCCGTGAGCTCTCCCACTTCTTCCTTTGGAGATACAGGTGATAGCTGGCACAGGGATAACACAGATGGAAAGGTCTGACTCGGGGAGGCTTTGATGCGCACAAGGAAGCGTCATCCTTGGGACAGCCTGGCTCTACTGAGAGGCACTGAGACAAGGAGACAGAATCAGACTGATCGGAGCCACAGAACGTGAGCACCCCGAGGGGAGACAGGGAGGGTGAAGTGATGCTGATTTTTAGGTGTCAGTGGAAATGTTTGAGACAACGTGATAAACGCATACAGGAAGTATTGCTCCTGCGGTCCCTTTGATCTGACCCAAATGTGTGCCAGCACTGAAAGGGATGTCGCAGCCTCTGCCCTCCACTGCTGTGCTGGCAGTAGTGTCGGGGCAACGCGATGAGCCAGCGAAGGAAATTGAATTGGCTTAAGACTGGCCTGACAAAACAATAACTTGTTTTCTGCCAGGGCAGTTCCCTGAGCCAGCTCAGGAGGTGGCTGCATAAACGTGGGAGTTAACACAAAGGCGAGAGCCAGTGCACTGGCAGGATGAATGGAGCAGGGGGGAAAAGGGGAAAAATCAGCACTTATGCCAGCTTGAGGCTTTTATGAAATTACGTCCAGCAAAATGGGGGCAAATGCAGTCTGTAAAGAGAAAGCTGTGATGCCAGTGCCCTGTTGTCAAATACTAACACAAAAATGAGCTTGGACAACCAAAGTATTGGCTAGGGATGGGTAATCAGTAAAGGATGTAAGAGAAGATGATACAACATGGGGGGAGGTTTGAGATCTTAGGCTCCTTCCAAAACTGCTTAGGAATTCACAATGCTGAGAAGTGGCAGAGAACAGCAAAAGAAGGCAACGGCTTATTCTTCCAGCACTGACCTGAAGGGCCACACATCCCAGCTGTCAACTGATGGTGAGCCAAGAGTAAGGATCTTGGGGACAGAGTATCTTCAAGAAAAGTGACTCTTTCCTTTCACTCTCCTTTAAAATCAGGAGTGCTGCAGACAACTGCAGTTTCAGAGTCAGGAATTTAAAGGAAACCAAATCAAACCAGCCAAGCAGCTAACCATCCATCCGTCTACCTAGATCAACCGACCAAAAGTAAAACACATAAATCCTGTGGCCAGCTGTTTTCTGCAGGAAATGCAGAATACATAATACATAAAAATAACGACGTTCCAGGTAGGGCTACTCAATTTTTCTAGTGAAAAGCGGAGCTGAAGTAGAGGCTTCATGGGGACTGGAGAAAAGCAGGCTTGCTGAATGATGTGGAACATAAGTTATGAATGCTAAGCTTAAGAAATACGTAACAAACAACTGTCCAAGTAATAAAGCACAACTTATCAGCTCCATAAGCTTTCTAACTGTATGTGGTATAACTTGCTGCACTCTGCAGCTGTCTTTGCCTGCAGCACATCCTTTAGTGTGGGGATTTTCTATTAGTTCTTTGAAAAGCACTTAACCAATTTGGCTTGCTACCACAATAATACAGTAGGTAAAAAAAAGAAAAATATATTACTGTAAGATAAATGAAGTCCACTGAGCTCTGTTTGCTATATTCCTTATGTAGCTTGGATGGACTTTTTGGTTGGAGGACATCAGTGAATTAAATAATTTTTAATATGATGAAAAATCTCAGGGATCCAGCTAGCCATGGCTTAAAGGCTCTCAAAGTTTGGCTGAAAGACATGAAAAGATGCTGGCCAATAAAGAGCAAAAGTAAGTATACACAAAATCAGTGACTAGAAGTGGAAGAACATTCAAATTTGAAGTAGGGCTCTTTTTTAAAGGAGTCGGCACAATTAATCACTGGGACAGATTGTCAGTGAAACGAGTGGCTTCTCAATCATGGTGTTCTCTGAAAGCTACACCTTTAGAGAAACAAGGTATTAGGATCAGCACAGGGATGAACAGGGGTAATGGTTTTAAACTAAAAGAGGGCAGGTTCAAACCAGATATAAGGAAGAAATTGTTTACACTGAGGGTGGTGAGACACTGGCCCAGGTTGCCCAGACAGGTGGTCGCTGCCCGATCCCTGGAACCATTCAAGGTCAGGTTGGACGGGGCTCTGAGCAACCTGATCTAGTTGAAGATGTCCCTGCCCATGGCAGGGGGTTGGACTAGATGACCTTGAAAGGTCCCAAACCATCCTATGATTATAGGATGGGATGGGATGGGATGGGATAGAATGGAACAGAACAGAACAGACTATTTCAGTTGGAAGGGACCTACAACAGTCATCTAGCCCAACTGACCGATCACTTTAGGGCTGACCAAAAGTTAAAGGATATTATTAAGGGCATCGTCCAAATGCCTCTTAAACGTCCAAATGCCTGGACACTGGTGTGAGTCGACAGAGAAGATGCTCTAATGGTCTCTTCTGGCCCTGAGGCTATACTGCCCTGACCCGACTGGGGCTGTGAGGAGCGTAAGAACAGCAGCTGGGCCAGAACAGCAGTCCGGTACCTTGTCTCCAACAGCAGCTCAGAGCAGATGCAAACAGGAGAACAGAATAGAGAAAGCAAGTGATGGTTATTACAGAAAATGCTGTCCATAAGTGAGATTTACTGTTATCTCGATCAGTCAGAAACAGAGACGGTCTGCAGGGGCTGGCTGGAATACACTGAGGATCTCCACACAGCCTGCCAAAAGCAGAAAGATATACTGTTATAGGAGATTTTGGGGCGGGTGAGGGGTGAAGATCAAAAGAAGTGACAATGGAGCACAGATTTCATCAGTCTCTGGTGTTGACTTGGAAGACACTCCCGTACACAATGAAACTAGGATTTAAATTATTTTCTTCACATTTGGCTTCTTCTAGGAGTACGCTGTTACTCTGGTAACACTACCAAGTGATTTTTTAAAATTTAAAGACCTAAAAGACTGGGAACCTCTACTCCAACTGGTTGTAACGTGGCAGCTACGAGCTACATACAGTATTCTAATCTCGTATACTCTTCAAGATGCACTCCTTTGTATCTCAAAATCCTATGATTACAGTACTTGAGTGAAGGTGAGAGTCTGAAATTCCTTGGGTTTTATTGTCTTGTGGACAATATTATGGGCTTTCAGTTCATAGCAGGTGATAGCAGACAACAGTGATTCACTATCAAGAAAAAAAACTGACTTTCCCCAGAGATCTAGACAGCCAGAATGCACTTCATCAGTACACCAGTGGAATACAAATTTCTACATGACAGTGATGAAATAGGACTCTAAAAATATTATCCAGAGGATGACAACTTGGATAGAGCAAGGCCTTTACATATAGCCTCCAGATCACTAAACCTCCTTTTCCTTTCCAGCACAGCTCTGGCTCTATAAAGGCACAATTTAATTAGGTCCAAAAGTGGAATACGGAAAACCTCCCGGCTATGTCCTGTGATGAAATGGGAGAGCTGCATTTTGGGGCTCTAGGGTAAAATTTCTCTACATAGACACAGACGTGAAATATAAATGTACACAAATACTAAAGCCAAGATAAAAGAAATTAATTCTTCAAAGCATTAACATTTTTTGGAAAGGCACAGAAAGAAGCAGTCCTATTAAGCAGGTCATGTTGATGGGACTGAAAGAGCTTGCTTGTTTAGCCCAGGTAACAAAGATGGTGACAGGATGGGACACCTGTCTGCGACTGCGTTTGGGTTGGAGAGGTAAAAGCAGTAAGGAGAAAGAACAGTTAGAGTTATAGGACAATGCTGGCACAAGAACTAATGGGTATGAGCTGGCTGTGAAAAAAATGTAAGGTGGAAGACTGTGGAGAGCAATGACGAGTGGTAAGTGGCGTTCCTCAGGGGTCGGTGTTGGGACCAGCACTGTTTAACATCTTTGTCAGTGACATGGACAGTGGGATTGAGCGCACCCTCAGCAAGTCTGCCGATGACACCAAGCTGTGTGGTGCAGTCGATGCGCTGGAGGGAAGGGATGCCATCCAGAGGGACCTGGACAGGCTTGAGTGGTGGGCCTGTGCGAACCTCATGAAGTAAAGCAAGGCCCACTACAAGGTCCTGCCCCTGGGCTGGGGCAATCCCAAACACAGATACAGGCTGGGGGCTGAAGGGATCGAGAGCAGCCCTGCAGAGAAGGACTTGGGGGGACTGGTGGGTGAAAAGCTGGACGAGACCTGGCAATGTGTGCTCGCAGCCCAGAAAGCCAACCGTGTCCTGGGCTGCATCCCAAGCAGCGTGGCCAGCAGGTCGAGGGAGGGGATTCTGCCCCTCTGCTCCGATCGGGTGAGACCCCACCTGGAGTCCTGCATCCAGCTCTGGGGTCCTCAGCACAGGAAAGACATGGACCTGTTGGAGCGGGTCCAGAGGAGGGACACTAAGATGATCCGAGGGTTGGAACAGCTCTGCTATGAGGACAGGTTGAGAGAGTTGGGGTTTTTCAGTCTGGAGAAGAGAAGGCTCCAGGGAGACTTTACTGTGGCCTTCCAGGGGGCCTACAAGAAAGCTGAAGAGGGACTTTTTACAAGGGCATGTAGTGATAGGACAAAGGGTAATGGCTTTAAACTGAAAGAGGATAGATTTAGATTAGATAAAAGGAAGAAATTCTTCACTGTGGGGGTGGTGAGGCACTGGAACAGGTTGCCCAGAGAGGCTGTGGATGCTCCATTCCTGGAATTGTTCAAGGCCAGATTGGATGGGTCCTTGAGCAACCTGATCTGGTTGAAGATGTCCCTGCCCATGGCAGGGGGGTTGGAACTAGATGACCTTTAAGGTCCCTTCCAACCCAACCCAAACCATTCTGTGATTTGATGAAATTAGACAGTTTCCTGCTGGTGAAAGACGAGATTCCAGAATGGTCATGGAGAGAAAAATTATCTAACCCATTTGGGACAATGATAATCAGTTCACGTAAGGGATTCTGTAACACAGTGAATGCAACAGGGTGGTAATGGACACAAATTGATCCCTTCCTATCTGATGTCTTCCCCTGTGCATACTTGTGTGTGCACGCATGCGTACATATTTGTGTATTTTCAGAAGATTTCGGAGAATACTAAATACATTTCCCTCTATTTGCCAATGGAGGCCAAATACCTTTGATTGGAACATCACTCCCCAGAGGAAGCAGCGTTACTGTACCCGTCCCTGCTTCAGGAATGCTTTCCTAACACTAACCGTGTACCGCTCTGCAGCCGGTTCACGTAGGTTGCTATCAGTGCATGCTCGTCAGCTAATCGGCTGGCAGTATCCAGGTTGCACTGTAACCTAGCAGCAATGAAGGCAAAAGAGAGCAAACAAAACATAACATAAATACAAAGCAAATAATTAATGAATGTTAATGAAACAAACAGTTAAAAATTAAAACAAACAGATGAGTAATTAAAAATGTAAATATGTTTCTGCAAGTCACATGAAAAGGATACATTCTGCAGTTCAAGATTAAAACACAGATTAGGGAACATGTGGGTACCTAAATATGCAATGAATACAGCTGTGGAGCTTCCCTCTGCCTGCTGTCGCTCTGGGAGAGCAGGACTGCCCTGAGCAACATGATCAAAAGCATCAGGCAGCCTCCGACTGCAGCAGTGACATTTCCACCAGGATCCGCCGTCTTCAGGGAGCCACTGGGAACAGACTGCTGAGCACAACCAGAGCCACCGTGGCTGGGGGGACTGGAGCCTCCAACCTGAACAGAACTTACCCTTCTGCTGTCAAACCACTCCAAAAATACCCCAAACCACAATGGGTTGCAGTTTTATTACCATGTCTAAAATCAGAACTGAAAGCGTCCAGTCTCTTCCCTTTCTCACATAAAACAGGTCCACCAAACGATAAAAAAACCTAAAAAATTAGTGGTTGGTATCAACAAAGCTACCCTCTAACAGGGATTCATTAAATGACATAGTATTTTTTTTGTTTTGACGACTCACAAAAATAAAGCTACTACAGTTTTGAATACTTCTATGAATAAAGATTGAATGCAAGAAATATTTGTCAGAAGTAATCCCACATAAATAACTACTTGTCTATATGGTCCAATTAAAATGTGCTGGTTTCTACCATGCATGCAGCATCATCATCTCAAAAACCCTGAGAGAATACAGCAAAACAGTTCTTTTTTTATCCCAGGCATTGCACACAAAGGCCACAACGTTTTCTTCTCCAACCCAAAAGAGTGATATACCAATTCTGCTATGCTAGATTTCCTCCACATCCACATGAAGTTTTGCCTACAGGACTCCAGTCTGCTGTTCCACCACAAGAAATGGTGCGTGTGTAAAGAAAGCACCACTCTCTACTGGGAGACGAAAAGTCCCGTGCAGATATGAGATCAGATTGTTACCTAAAAAAATGATTCTTGAACATGTATCACTATTATTTTAGCATAATATGCATTGCTTCCTAAAATACAAGAGAAATTCCATTTTTCATTTCTATGTCAGGTATTCAAGCCGCTCTTTCAATTGATAAACTGCAGTTAATTTCTTCTCCACACATGTCCAGGAAGTATTTGTTTCAGAAGCTTTTATAAACATGGCATTTATTGCTTTCAGCATCAATATACTGACACTATGAAAACAGAATTCACATTTTTTAGACATACAAACTCTTTTCTTCTCTGTTATGTGCAGCAACATGTCAAAGAAGTCTGCCAGAAGCAGAATAAGACCTTATAAAAAAGAGGCAAAATGGAATTACCCACGTCAACCCCTCCAGGCAATGAGCAACCTTTGTAATAATGGGTTTGTAATAAGAAAGAGACTTAATATTAACCACTGCACGGAAGAATTTTTAAGCAATCTACACTTTGTGAAGCCTGACTCCTGGCAAGTGCTGAAAAGCTTAATTTTAGATATGCTTTATAGCAGGCACATTGCTGCAACCACAACAATTAAGATTCCAAGACCTTTTTCATTATAACTCATTACACATGCTCTTTTGAAAAGTAAAAAGCCCAGCAGAAATGACCACATTTTAAACTCAAAATGGCAATAGCTTTAACAATGATTAGCATTCCTGGTTTTGGAAGAAAAATAAGAGTTAGATTAAATTAACATGAGTCTGAACACTCTTCCTAGCATGTATCTGATTTTCCAGTCACATTTGTGAACACAGGTAAGCTTGCCGGGTGGTACCCCAGCCCCCTCCAGAACATTGCTCAGCAGCCTCCAAACCTCAGAAAATCACAAAATGCAGAATTAAGGTACATGCTGACAACCTCCTCTCTGCCTCCTCCCAGGATGGCACTAAGACAGTAGGAATCCCTGGCAGGTATTCTGGCTGCTTTACTTTGTTAGGTGCAGCTATATGGAATAATGGAAAGAGTAAAGATACAGTCGGATCAGGTTTTTGACTACAGGAGAGCTGGAGAAAGAGGGTCACCAGGGGGGAAGCCCACTGCTCCCGATAAATCTATCGCCAAAAGTAGATGCATTCTGGGAAGAACAATTCATCGCTGTGTTTGGCAGGCTGTGTCAGCTACAGCGTACAGATATTTTCTCATTGAGGAGAATATCTAAGTGTAGTGGGCAGGAGAAAGTGCAGGGCCTAGTGGCATTCTGTGGCTTGCACTGGGGTGTTGTAAAAATCTTGTAGGTATGCATGTTGCTTTCATAGAGCAAGGGAAGGATTAAAATATAAAAGTTAGTGTAGGTAATCCTGATCTGCAAAACTCACATAAACTCAAGCTTCGTGGTTCAACAGAAAGCATTAAGCTCGTACCCACTGTCCTAGTACCTTCGTGGCTGAAGGTGCTGCTCTATTTGCAAAAGGCAGGCTGCATTTGTCCCCTAAAGCGGAGCCATCATGGCAGTGCTGGCTCATTATTCAAAGAAAGCAGAATTTAAGTTATGCTGACACGTACCTTTAACTCTCATTTCCAAAGGGCTTGCCTTTTACTGAGTTCAGCTCCTCTGGGAAAGCCTGAGAACTATGGACAAGCTTAATTCTTTGTAAACTTTGTCAGTATAATACCTACCAAATGTTTGTATAGCAGTTAGTGCTCATTCAAAGCTGCTGTAAGCATGCTAATTAACAGCTAAGCAGCAGTGCGGATGGCAAAAAGTAGAAGCAATACATGACAGCGCTACTGACAGGACAGGAAAAGAAATCACCAACCTAGTACATAAACCTATACCTTAAAAATTTATTTCACGTTGGTCTCAGTTAAGGTGCAAAATTGTTTGGTACGTCCCTCTGCTTCCTTACCCCCCCAGCAACGTTCCCTGTTGCATGTAAACAAACCTGCAACACCACCAGCCTACCTACTCTCGTTTTCTTACGAAGCAACTGGCATCTCGGTAACATTGCTACACCTGAACTGTTCCTGGTGCCTTCTGCTGCTGCATGCCCTGCTTCGCAAGCGGGGATTTACTTGGAGGACACTCACGCACTGGAAACACCGAGCAAGCTGTGTGCTGAACCAGGGATCGCCTGGGCTAAGCTGGGGACCCCCTGGTCCAGCCACCTCCCTGCTCCCAGATGGCTTCTCACCTCTCCCCATCACACCCCAAGGCTGCTGACTTGTCTCCTTCCCTCTCCCCACCTCGTCCAGGGACGTCTGACATGGTAATTCTGTATTAGCTTGCTTTCAGATGTTTAAACATATATAATTCTTAACCTCTACATTTCTGGTGTTTTGAGGTTTAAGGCACTCTGTATTTTGGAACACTATTAGATACCCGTGATTAGCATTGTATTAGAACTGTTCTGAGGCATTTCATTTCTCTGGGTGAGAAAAAGCCCTGTAATGTCTCTGTTCACCACAGCCCAACTCCATCCTTCTTCATTACCCCTGGCTCTTTTCTGAACACCATCTCACCAGACCTGAGCTTCACCCAGCCCTGCTGCACCACACAACCATGATGCAGCTCTTGGTCACCAGCCACCAAGTTACAGCTCCCAAGGACACTTTCATACTCACAGGTGTTGATTAGAACAAATTCTCCCCTCTGGCCTTGATAAATGCAGTTCTGACCCTCTCTTCTCTATTCTTTTTTTCCTCAGTGAATCATTTGTACATCAAAAGGCAATTTTGGAGTAGCCCAAGCCAACTGTGAATGTGAATAGAATTTGCTAAATAATTTTAAGCAAAATAAAAAACCCAAAAACTTAGGAATCGCTTCTCCGTATTGCTCAAGCCATATTGCTAGTGAACATTATGTGGACTTTCAGTCTCCTGTTGAAGTTGTTTCATCTAACACGCTTAGACATACTCTTTAAATTAAAGAAAATCAGAATGGCTCTATGCTTTGGTAATTAATTTACTAGAATGGTGATGTCAAAAGGATCTCAGGTCTCCAGTCCACCCTTCTCCTCAATGGGGGATCAAACAGATGAGATAGCAGATGTTTTCCTAAACTGTTCTTAGAAAGTGTACTGCTGTACCACATAACCTGGTCTGAAATGGATCTGCAGAACTTAACAAACCTCTAGACCCACAGTTGCCACCCCTCATCTGAAACCTCCATTGCTGGGAATTAAATCTGGTGCTTCTCCTCCCCCCTCCCCAGGTGGACACCCAGTCCCCTTCACTGATCCCTCGCCCACGGGGACCGCTGTTAAGAGCTCTGCCAAAGCAGAGCACTCTCCTTCTCTGGAAGGTCAAGCTGTCAACACCACGAGCTGCTTCTGGACTTGCCGTGCGTCTACAGCCTTCTTAGCCCCTGCTGTCCAAAAGTCAAGGCAGTGCATCGGGTGGACGCCACTGTGACTGAGTCATTGTCTGAGCTGCCCTAGATACAGCCCTCCTGTTACTACAGACCCCAATCCCATTACCATCTCCTTTTTTGTGGGAACTTTCTTCATTTGCATTCAGTTCCTAATCCGCTACAATTCCCCAGATGCTTTTCAGCAACTGGCCCGTCTAGTCGGTCATTCTCTACTTCTTATTCATGCATTTTATTTTCTGTCGCTCGAAGCTGTCTTTATTAATTTCATCTTATTGATCTACAGGACCATTCTGAATTAGAGGCTTGCCCTCTGGAGAATCCCCAGTACCTACCTTGCATAGTGTCACTAAGACATTTATGTATGCCTGTTCCTTATTTCATTGTGCAAGCTGCCAAGATGTAAACCGAGCGATGCTGAACTGGGAACTGACCCTGTGGGATCCCACCTGACACATGCTCCCTCTTTGGTAGGAAAATATTGATATTTTGTTTCTCTGACTGCAATTTTTCAACTGGTGTTGCACCCACGTAACAGCAGTTTCAACCAGTCAACATTTACCTAGTTTATTTATGAAAATACCATATGGGATAGTGTCAAAAGCTTTATGAGTCAATACATTTTAAATTAGTGCTTCCCCCTCCTTCATGAGGCCACCCACCCAGGCAGAACCACCCAATTTCCATTCTTTGACATGATTTGTTCTCCACATAGATATGTCAGCTATTTTTATTCCCTACCCCTCTACGTGGGTAGGGACCGATTGTTTTGTAACGTGTTCAGGAATCTGAAGGTATCCCTTTGACTTTCAGACATGTATTTCAGCAATAATATTTTATATAGCCTGAGAGCAGAGAAACAGCAATGTCACCTCTTGACACCACAATGCCACCCCCTCTCCTTTCCCTTTTTTCTTTTCATGAATAAAATATAAGTGGCTCGGTTCCTTGTCTGTGCAGAAAAAGGCCCACAGCCAGCGGTGCCTGTACAGCTGAAGGATGGCCAGCTGTTGGGGATAGGGACAATTCGGGGTGGTTATGCTGCAGATGCAGCCACAGCTGTATTTGTGCCATTCTGCAATTGCCTTTAAAACCTAAAGTCTGGGAAAGTTCATTGTTGAAAAAACATCCTTACAAAGTTACTTTTTATTTATCCTGCACTTTGAGTCATATCTACATCTTGCAAGAAAATTTTTAAACATCTCCCAGAATCATGCCTGGCCCTTAACGTGGCCTGAATTCAGACAGCAGTCAAACACGCTGCTAAGGGCTTGTTTTGTTCTGCTTTAAAAAAAAAAAAAAGAATATATCCCTGGTAGAGAAACTCAGGACTATACTATAACCACAGACTCTTTTAGTTTTCAGAAGATGGCATCAAGGACAAAATACTACCTGCTCCCCCAGGTTAGCCACACACTATAACTGAATTCTTCAAAGCAGCATTAAAATGTAATTCTGTAGTATGTTTTCCATGCTTTTCATATAACAGCCACCATACACAAAACCAGGTTACACCATGCAAAGCAACAGTCCAAAGATAGTAAGAAATAATGTTAACCACGCTCCTTCCAAGGGAAGAAGGGAAGCAGTATTAAGTGGGAAGGGAAAATTGAGGTCAGAAGAATCTGCACAGAGCTGCAGGACACTCCTCCTTGTCCTGCTTCTCAGGGGTGATGGTTGAAGGTTTGGGTCTGGGTGCTCAGTCATGCCCGGGGCTCGAACATGTAACTGCATGTCAGTGAGAATGGGGTTTGAAAGGTTCATTGGCTCCTGCCCCAAATTCTACACACTAAGACTTGGCTCTGCAGCTTTATAAGCAACTCAATAAATTACTAAGGTATTTAAATGGTACTTTTGGTGTCTTAAATTAAATTCTGTTCTGAAAATCTACCAGGAAAGCCAAGTAAAATAGACAATTTATTTAAAATCTTGTAATTTACAGCAAGAAATCCCTGCAAATTTTTATTATGCTGGCTCACAACTTTGTAAATCTTTACAAAATTGCACACTGCTGCTCTGGCTACTGAGAAGAGAAAGAGCTTTTGAAAGAGCTGCGAGGATATAATCTAGAGGGGTCTCTTGTTTTCTGTCACATTACTCTTCCCCATGATTGATTTAAATAGTTGTTAAGGTCAAAAAGGATAATTACCATCATTCTCTGCATACTACAGACAATGAAATTTAGCATAGTAATTTCTGAATCAAAGCCATGCTTCTGACTGACCTCCAGCACTCTGTTCAGACAGTGATGTAATCTGGCTTAAAGATTTAAAGTCATGGGGAAGCCACCACATTCCTTGAACACTCTGAACAACCTTTTAATTTCTTCAGACCCCTACCTCCAGCTGTCATATGCAGGAAAGACGATGGGGCGTATATCCAAGCTGAAAATCACACAATATAATTATACAGGGAAATGTAATGCAGTCCAACAGCAGCAGCATGCTGGATGGTCATCATTAAATCAGAGAATAACACCATGATCTCCTAACACTTGAAATTAAAGCAGATACAGGACAGGGAGGAATGAAGAGCCAGCAAAGTGGCTGCAGGACAGCAGTGATAAAAACTGTTTGAGTATGTATGCCGCTGTTAAGTTACTTGAAAAAATAATCAAAATCTTAATCAGAAAACTTGTACCAAACATGTGGAAGAACATGTGGAAGTGTAAAAACAGAGGACTTGAACAAAAATTAAAGTATCAGCATCGTAGTGTCACCAGCAGGTCAAGGGAGAGGATCCTTCCCCTCTGCTCAGCGCTGGTGAGGCCACCCCAGGAGTGCCGGGTCCAGTTCTCCCCAGTACAAGAGGGACATGGACGGACTGGAGAGGGTCCAGCGAGGGGCCACCATGATGCTGAAGGACTGGAGCAACTCTGCTATGGGGAAAGGCTGAGGGGGCTGAGACTGCTCAGCCTGGAGCAGAGCAGGCTCAGGAGGAATGAATCCATGTCTATAAATGCCTGCAAGGAGGGAATGAAGAAGAGGGAGCCAGGCTCTTCCCAGTGGTGCCCAGTGCCAGGACCAGAAGCAATGGGCACAAAATCAGAAATTCCATCTGAATACAAACGCCGCACTTTTTTACTATGAGGGTGGGTAAACACTGGCACAGGTTTGCCCAGAGAGGCTGTAGAGTCTCTGTCTGTGGAGATACTGAAAACCCAACTGGACGTGGTCCTGGGCAACCTCCTCTGGCTGACCCTGCTTGAGCAGGAGTTGGACCAGACGATCTCAAGAGGTCCCTTCCAACCTCAACAAGCCTGCGATTTCTGTGACTTTGTAATGTAAACATTGAGGTGAACTAGACTGACAAATCTCAGAGCAAAGATCAGGTAGCTAGAAAAAAAAGTGTACATAAAATGGAGTGAAAAAGAACTGAAAAAGAAACTAAGTGTTTGAATGGGATGAGAAATGTGATAGAGAGCAAATCCAAATCCTCAAAGTGCAGTACTCTGGATCTGCTCTGTCTGCAGGGTGCTGCTGATGGACAGTCTTGCTTCCCATTTCCTTCCCTTCTGGTATGGTGTTTTTATCACCACTGCTCTGTTGGACCCAACAGTCCTGTGACAGCAGTTGGATTGCAATAAAGTTATTAGAAAACCCATCGTGAACCAGAGGGAGGAAGAACTGGAACGCACGAGAAATATTACTTCAGCGGCAGCATGTAAGATAAACTGAAGCATCACTACTGGAGAAGGGAAAAAACTACACAAGAGGTGAAAGTAGCTGATGTGAGAAGTGGTGTAAAGGTAGACCTAAGTTTTCACAACAGAGATAGGTTAGAAGACACCACCAAAGCAGCATCAGGATTAAGTACAGCTAGCTTGCCCACAGGTCCTGTGTCTCCTGTTCCTACCCAGCAGTCCCACGAGGCACTTGCTGACTGCAGGATGAGTCTGCAGAGTGCTGTACCTGCACACCCTCCGAGGTCTGCGTTAGCCCAAGACCATCCACATGCCAACAGCAAGAGAGAAACACCTTTCACATCTAGGTTCCAAACCCAAGAATTCTTTTATATTTTATTCACATACTTTCCTCTCGATCTTGAACCTTATAGCCACTTAAGAGTAGTGTAAAAATGTCCCAACTATTCCCCTTGGAGATGCTTTCTGACCATTTTTTCCTCCCCACGCTCTCACCTAACGCATGTTCCTCAACCCACATTCCACAGACTCAAAATTACATGCAGAGGATTTTAAACCACAGGTTAAAAATAAATACCTAGAGGCATCTAGATATCAGTTGAAATAATAAGTACTGAAACAGAGATTTTTTTTGTTTGAAATTGTTAGACTGAATCATTATGCTGACCCTTGTCCTCACCCTTCCTTCCTTCTTGCCGTCCCCTTCTCTTTCATCTTGTAAAGTATCATCACATCTTCACTGAGCAAGGTTACATGTGAGCTGGGATCTCCCTTGTCTCTAGACAAAGAGATATTTTTATCCCTTTTTTAGAAAGAAAGTCTATTTTGGTATTATGCAGGTATATATAGGGTATTATGGGATGCATTATGAATCATGGCACAAACATGCCTGACCACCCTGGCTACATCTATAACAGCAATCCAGACAGTGCCAGCTGCCACAGTCCACCCAGGCTCATGCTATTGAGCTTTCTTCCCCAAAACCTTTTCATGGCTGAAATTATGGCTAAAATGGATCTAGGATCTCTAGAGGTCACATAGGTCTAAGAAGCAGAATATAAAAAACCAAATGTACTCCACCTGTGTCAAAGAAAAATGGCAGAGCGGATAATAATAGTAGTTTCAGTCACTTTCAGGTAGAACTGGTGACTGGACAGCTAGAAGGAAATGTCAGAGAGATGAATGTGGACATGGGAATGAAGGAGAAAAAAGGCACATTGGAAATTGTCAGAAGATAAATTAAGCTAGCCAAGCAAATAAAAATCACTCTGGGTTACAGAACTTAAAAAAAACAAGAGACAGCATCAATGACAGATATGTAATACATCAATGCAGAGATGAAGGCAGAGGAAAGTTTCTGGAGGTCTGATCAAAAAGCTGGAAACTACACAGTTCTGCATACATTTGCAAACCCAGAGAAGGACAGAACTCAAGGGGCGTAAATCAATGGTACTGGAGACAGCGAAGTTAAACAAGGACAAACAAAAATAAAGGCAGAAGGAATATGAGGGTCTAGGAAGAGCAGATAATCAGTGACATTAGGAGCAGAAGACTGAAAAAAAGTCCAGGTTAGAGTTAGTGGAAATAAAACCTCTCAGATAGGAAAAAAGGTTTCTGAATATTGTCTAGGCAGGTCACATCACATCCCTTTCAACTTCAGTTCTTAAGTTGGAAGTCATTTTCTTTTTAGGCTGTAAGAACATGTTTCACCTGCCCAAATGCAATGTCTATAGTCTCCAAGCTCCTTCGAAATCAGAAAAAAAGAATGCAATATTTTGTTGTATTATAGGTAGCAAATACGGTGACTGCTTTTATAGGCTAGGTTGTTGAAAAGGACTTCTATTTTAAAGACCCTTCTCAGTCCAAAGGAGAAAATTCTGCCTCCCTGACCACACATTACTAGAGGCTTCTTAATATGAGCTAGCTGTCTGCACTCCCTTTACGGTCAATGGGAAAGAAAACAGGCATTGCTAGACTGTTCTCATCTTAAAGTGGACATCTAAATCAGGTCTGCTCTATCACACTCCAGAACAGTTTATTTGTCTACATAAACTACGTAGGGAGCCTACTGCAGCTAGCTTAGGAAGAAATGTCTCTGCTGTAGGCAACTGAGCAGTCGAGATGATTGTCACTCTTACACATTTATAGGAGCCATAACGGCAACAGAGACATATACAAGCCTTTTAGGAAAAAACAGAGTGATCAATCCATCTTTTCACATAGTATATACATTAACAAGACTGAAATAACAATGCATTTAAATTCTAACATGGATCTGCAATATAAAAGATGCTGCATAACCTACAGACTGACCATGGCTGCTGAGAAAACAAATGATGTAGAACGGTATTTAAAGAGGGAAGTACACGTCATTAACCTAATTGAGGACAGGTTGTCTTTGGGAACAGAATTACTGGAAGAAGAATAGTGCACATTGACCACAACAGAAATGGGGGGGGAAAAAAAAAAATCTGTTCTTGAAGTAATTTAAAATAAATTAGCTAAAACAAATAACATTTAATGGGCTTGGCCTACTCTTACAGAAGAGACATAATCATCTCCATTTATTCAGAAAGGCTTGTTGGCTGCAAAGATCAGAGAAATGCTGTGTTTTGTTGTATCATAGGTAACAAATATAGGCAAGGTTGCATTAAAATTTCTGTTTTGTAAATGTCTCAATAAATGTACAGAACATCTGTCTCGCACATCTGATACAACACTATCAACTGTAAACATGTCATTGAATCAATCGGCTTTTTTCATTTGGAAACTTACATTTTGCAGGATGGAAAATATCAAAATTATAATGTTACATTTCTAAATGTGAAAAAAATCCACAGCTGAGCATGGCCATAGCTACACTTCTGTTCCCAGAACTCCCGGCTTACTAGAAAAAACTTTTTGTGACCTCATTCTGTCTACAGCATTTTAGAGACGACAGAAAGCTCCCTGCCTCGCGCAAAATATAGTTATTGAAATGGTGGGATCTGAAGAGTTCATTGCCCCTCTGGATATTTTCCCACTGAAAGCAGAGGATGAGGAGGCTGGAAACGCTAGAGGTTCCTCAGAGATGTGCATGGACTGAAGAGAAGCATTGACGAGGGCTCCTTTGGTTTGTTTTTCACATTTTAGTTCACAAAAAAAGTGAGCTCAGGCATTACAATCCCGTTCTTTCAGCTCAGTCTTATTCCTGACAAAACAGTCGCCAAAGGGAGGTTATTTTCATGTTTTTAACAGAAGGGAATCACAAAAAGAGGTTTCCATCCTGCCCTGCTGCTGAATGGTGGTGTTCAGGGTGTCCTGGAAGAGCGAGAAGCTCCGCAGTGCAGCTAGCCCCCGTCCTGTCTTTTGGCAGCCCTTGTGCAACGAATGGATGCAACCATCACAAGAATCATAGAATCATCGAATCACAGAATGGTTTGGGTTGGAAGGGACCTTAAAGATCATCTAGTTCCAACCCCCCTGCCATGGGCAGGGACACCTTCCACTAGACCAGGTTGCTCAAGGACCCATCCAACCTGGCCTTGAACACTTCCAGGGATGGGGCATCCACAGCTTCTCTGGGCAACCTGGGCCAGTGCCTCAGCACCCCCATAGTGAAGAACTTCATTACATCTAATCTCAATCTACTCTCTTTCCGTTTCAAACCATCACCCCTTGTCCTGTCGCTACGGGACCTACTAAAAGGTCTGTCCCCATCTTTCTTGTAAGCCCCCTTTAGGTACTGGAAGGCTGCTATAAGGTCTCCCTTGGAGCCTTCTCTTCTCCAGGATGAACAACCCCAACTCTCTCAGCCTGTCCTCATAGCAGAGGTGTTCCAGCCCTCTGACCATTTCTGTGACCTCCTCTGGACCCGCTCCAACAGGTCCATGTCTGTCCTGTGCTGAGGACCCCAGCACTGGACGCAGGACTCCAGGTGGGGTCTCACCCGATCGGAGCAGAGGGGCAGAATCCCCTCCCTCGACCTGCTGCCCACAGCCTTTCTTCCCCAGGGAGACCCTGGGCTGATGACTGCCCACTCTACCTCCAGCAGTGAAATTGCTGCCTCAGTTTCTCGAGGCCAGAGCTGTCAAGCACAAGCTGGAGAACTCTCTCTCGTTCTTCCACAGCAAGTGTTACTGATTTCAGCCTCTGTTTCACGACAGATAACGTATTTTCCGTATGCAGACTGGCTTTACTTTTTTTTTTTGCAGAGGTCAGTACGGAGGAGCCGTGGCACACAGCCCAGCTCTGCAGTAGCTCTGGTAGCAGAGAAGCCCTGGGATGAAGCAGAAAACCCGTGTGCCTCCTAGAGATCCCCACACCCTCCACGTGTGCATCTGTGATGAACAGATTAAAACTGGAATGAGGCCAGTTTTCACAAATAATTTAGTGCAATTCACAATTACGACTAAATTCCTTCTCTTGTGAAAAACATTACTTGGAAGCACACGAAAAAGGCTTTTAAAACAATGTACATTAATTGGTATGGACTTCCACTGAGGTTCTGGGTTAGCTGTATCTAGCTATATTTAGCCAGACAGCTATATCTAGCTATATCTATACGTACAGGAAGCCCTGTGAACAGCAACTTCCTAATAGTATATGGGTGCAATAAAAAAATTGCAGAAACGGTTCTCTTTCCAACAAAATCATGTATAGATATCCATTTACTATTCCTTCCAACTTTGCCTTCAAATAAATTGACCCATGTTTGCTCCATCTTTTGGGGAAAGCAAGCAAAACAAACCCCCTTACTCTTGGATTAGTCTACTGGTGGAAGCTAGAATATATTAGCGTGAAAGAAGAAAGTTTGATGAAGGTATAAACAAATGTAAAATGCTCTTTGGAATGGAAAGGATTTAGGCAGGATACTACCTTTTGCTCCTACTACAGTATTACTGTCACAGAAATAAAATATATTTCCAACAAATGCTATTGTGCTTTGCTGGTGCCCTTTCATTCTTTTTCAGCACTGAGGACATTCAAAGATGAGCCCTATTGTGTCCACAGACAGGCAACCATGTAACTTCTAACACTTTCATCCGTCATTTATTCCAGGTATATAAAATACAGTCAATTTTAGGAACAAATTTGGCTTTCAAAAAGAAGCCAAGCCACTGAAAAGTGGCCAGTTTGAACAGCTTCAGCACATTAAAATGCAGATCCGAACCCCATTCAGCTCACACAAAGCAACCTCAGCAACCCTGCTATCTTTATTTCATGCTGCCAAGATGCAACAGTGCCTCCAGCTAGGGAAATGAGGCCCTTAATTTTAGTCAGTGATGATCTTTTACATCATGGATTGATCTAGAGCACTAGTAACTGTAATAAATCTTGGGGAAAACATTGTAATCAGACATATGTGAACTGACAAAATAGAAATGTAAGAAATTTTTAAAGGGGGAAAAACCTGTTTCTCCTGCCTTACTTAACTCTATTATTAACTGCTGACACCTGTACATTTTCCAAGTTTAAAGAAATGGAGGATACAAAGACAACACAGACCTGTGCTCCTATGCCCCTGACAAACTAGATGGATGAACCAATAATGCTTCAATGTATTCAGTGGTTCAGCCAGCACACTAAAAGTCTCAAAATACTTGGAAATGTTATCCCATATATGGATGGGCATATGCTGAGACAAAAACAGAGACTTTCAAGCTGAGGCAAGAGCCAAGTATTTTAGCTTTCGTGCTTACTACTAAATCCACAGGTTCTGTAACCATCCACTTTGACTGGCTGTATGCAGAGGTTATGCAGAATTTAGTGGACCTTGAAATGCCCTTCTATGCAAGGCTAAAAAACCACCCTGCTACTGGATATATTTCCATGTATATAAATATTCGTAACCTAGTAATCAAATCACTTCCCTACCTTCCTTAATAAACTAAACAGATAATGCTCGTTTAGCATCACATGTCCAGCTTTTAGATATTTCTATAGCTCTCTCCTAATTAATTTTGCAGTGCTTCCATATTATTTTTGAAATATGTATACTTGACCTGAGCCAAAGTTTTAGCAGTCTCAAGTAAAACCTGGAAAGCAGCATTTCTCTGGTATATGTGGACACAGCCTGATATCTATGCTACTTTAGAAGTACTTTTCAGTGTAGCTCAACTCAGTAATGCCAGCAGGCAAGCCTTGCAGAGACGGAAACAGCTTGGGTCATACAAATCCTATACTGTGAAATGGCTTTCACTGATCACTTCTTGTAGAACCTCAGCTGAACAAACAGAGAAGCTCTGATGAAGACCTGCATTTCTCATTATTATGTGATTAAAAACAAACCAACCCTGATTAGACTTGGACAGGTGTACGTAGCCACCACAACTAGATATTTTGCAAAGAACAAAGGCACTAAGCAGAGTCTGAATGACAATACCTTTCGAGAGATGTGTTTGGGTTCCACTGCGAGCCTCAGGTACATCCCCAGGGGCTTGTTGAGTGGTTATGGAGAAGTATGCGTTCTGCAAGCTGAGAGCCTGAGGAGCTGGAATGATGGAGGCAAACATTACTACCTGAACCTGAGGCAGCCTGTCCGTTCCCCCCAGGTCCAGGAAAAGATAAATACCCCATTCGTTCTTTGGAATAAGCAAGTACAGAGAGAAGAAGCCTCCTCCCGTGAACTCTTGCAGAATCTGCTAGATGACATAACCTTTCGTAACAGAATTCTGGAAGTGGGATCCTTGAAGAGGGAAGAGCCAGGACCTTGGTAAAAGGCAGATACTAATACAGGTGTGGCGATCACAGATGGTGACATCTACCATGCATTTGCTGCCTGTCAGTTCTCATGATGCCTGACTAAAGAGGATGCTTGAAAGTAAGATGATTTCTGGCTTTCTAAAGATTGGTTCTGGACTGGTCTAGTGCCATTCCACACTTCCGCGAATGTCTCGCCTCTCAGAAAGAGCAAACTGTAGACAAAGGATGACACAACGATCATTTTGCAGAATCAAGTCATTTCTTTGGTGTTTATTCCAACTTCTTTTCTTAGCCTTTGCTGGGGATGGTATTTGTAAAGTATATATGCTATAGAGGTCTTCACTCTGAGTTACTTCAGTGTAGCCTTTGAATCGCTGAGGGAATGGCTTATGTATTGGAGTACAGAGAAGTTCTGTGCTTTTAAGTGGGCAGTCACCTATAGTTACTTGCGTGTTTTTCAAAATACGAGCTGCTTGCAATCAACTGGTATGTTGTTTGGTAATAACTGTAACCAAGGATCGTCCCCAAAGGCTGAAGTAGCCTATTTTGACATTTTTGTTACCATCCAGTGTTTTTTGATGATCTCAGTCAGCTCCCTTCTACAGATGTATGAGGCCTGAGTTACCAAATGATAACTGATTCTCACAAGGAAATTTTCAAGCAAGTCTTGCTAGTTGACAATTTCAGGGTGCGTAGAGGCAGATGACATGCCATATGTCCAAACACGTCTGATTTCTCAAAGTTTTTATTTCTATTTTGGTCTACCTGATCTTGTCTTGGACAACAGACAGCAACAGAGACCTTGCTCCTTTATAAATACAAAAATGGTCCAAGCCAAAGGGTGTTGCTGATTCTAAAGCCCTGTTGCTGATTCTATCATGTCCTTATTAGTCAAAATACTGATCTTGGTAGCGCTGTTGAAAAGCTACTTCTGTTTCCCTTGATCACTGTGGTTTCTATATTCAGTATTTCTGGGATTCTTGTGATCAAATCCAGATCTATGCATATCCTTGCCCACATCAGAGAGGAGAAAGATTTCTTTAGTTGCCTGCCTTTGGGACAGTCTCTGCTCACAAGACTTATGCGGATCCCTGCAATTCACACAAGCAGAAGAATATGGGACTGGAACACCAAAGTGGCCTCAGATCTGACTATTAGATGCAGTTCTGGCCATCCCACATCAAAAAGAAATGTTGAGAGAAGAAGAGTACCGATAGGGACAATGAGCATGATCCAAGTTACAGACTACCTTCTGTGCAAGGAAGAATTAAGTAGACAAGGACTCTTAGGCTAGAAGCAGGTGGGATATAAAAAATGTTCAACAGAATGAAGAAGGTGAACTGGTGAATGTTACAATAAAAAAGGAAGAGTTTTCTTAAACAGGTCATAACTGAATTGTAGAACTCACTTGTGGATGCTGGATTTATGAAGCAGTGGTCTCTAAATACTGCAAATGAGGAAGTAGACTGATGAGCGCTGCAAGATGGGAACAAGTGCAAAAAACAAGAGCAAAATTTGACTTACTGACTTGACTTAATGATTTACTGCTTATAAACTTCTCTAAGCATCTGCTACTTGTCATCATGGGCGACAGAAAACAATATCAGCATGAAATTCCCGTACCCTTAAACCCCTGTCAACGTAAAGGTCTTGTCATAATGTAATTAGAGTTTACCTTCAGCACTACTTTACCTACTAATACCTACTTACCACAAGCTGTTGATTTTCTTTCCCTTCATTATTCCATACAAAAACGCCGTTCCACTATTCCTTATCTCAACAGTGTATTGTAAGATCTACATGGCCAAGAAAAAAAGTAGAAGGGTCAGGTGGCAATAGCCAGCCCTTCTCTTTGGATTAGTGCTTGATATGGTATTTTCCTAGCATTTTCTGTAGTGTCCCCCTTCTCAAATTAAGGGAATAGGTGGGCTAGCCCCTGCCCACAGAGGAATGGAAGCACAGCCGGCAGATGATGATGTGAAAGAGGTATTTTGAATGAGTTTCTGGATGTTCCCATGGGAAAAAAAAAAACCAAACCCAAGTGTTTCCTTTGGTAAAATGTACTTTAGGATCAATACTGGTACTTGGCAATAAAGCCAATACTGGTATCTTCTCTTTTGTTCATTTAGTAATAAAGTATTTGTTCCTGTGTGCTTGAACTAAATTGGCAACTGAAAAGCATATCTGTGGAGGACTGCTTCACCTCCTCCATCAGAGGCCATCCTCCAGAATATTCAGTGCTAAGCTTATATTTTGCATGAGTCTGTCTCCTGGTATTTTGCAAAGCAAGAAACACAGAGACACTTGCTGTGGATAATCTTGAATCAAGTTTCACTGGCCTCTTCTTCCAGAACAGACATGATTTTTATAGATAACACAGCAGACACAATCTGAGAAAGAAAGAAATCTCTGAATGGAAAGAAGCAGAGGAATGAACGGTTCCTGGGACTACGTTATTCCACAAGACAAAAAGGCACCTATCACACCCACTGACCAGCACAGAAACTCATCACATACTGGAAAGAGGTGAAACGCTGGTAAGCCAGAACATGACAGGATGGCATTAGGAAGCTCTCCCTACCAGACAGGTGAGATGGTCTTGATGACTGTGGAATTAAGAGATTTTTTAAATGTGCATTATCCAGTTTGGATTAAGAAAATAGGAAAAGGTGGTTAAACAAAGAAGTAGAAACTACAGAACTTGGTGATCACTACCCACATTAACTGTTGCTCCTGAGTCAGAACTGACAGAGGGTTGCACCATTCCATTCTGTAAGACCTTTTACGCAAGAGGATGTAGAGGCTGCAGGAGAACCTGACAGACACTGCTACTTGGGAAAAGTTTCAAGCTTGTGTGCACAGAGGACATGAGTGACTAAAGCACAATCTTGTCTGATAGAGATTTGGAGATGGCTGTTGCCTGCTCTACAGTGAACAAACTTGGACCCCAAACAGAGGTTAAAAGCAGAGACAATGCAAAAGACCTTGCCCACAAGGTTGCTTGCAACCCAATAAACACGACGTTATGCGTTATGTTGCTTAAGGACTGTAAAAGCAGTCTGTAAAGCACTGGCTTTGGGAATTTTCTGCTCTCTCAGCCTCTTCGCTTCTAATTTAGCAAAAGGTGTATTTCATAGAATCACAGAACAGCCCAGGTTGGAAGTGACCTCACAAGGTCATCTGGTCCAACCTTCCGTGGGAAAAGCAGCCTAGATAAGATTATCTAACACCTTGCCCAATTGTGTCTTGAAAACCTCCAGTGATAGGGACCCTACTACATCCCATATTTGAAGTCATACAGTGTATTGCACATTGCGTAGCATTTGTAGATGTTACATGGAATGATTTACAGACCGATTGTGAAATAATTTTAACACAGCCAGTTCAAACCTGCATACATAACTGACTTATTTTGTCAAGGAAAGTACATGGATCTTTGCTTAGTTCTGTTTGAAGGACTGCTGCTGAAAATGAGGAATCTGGCTTGCCTCGAGTGCTACCTTGCCACTAAAATTGTGACAGTTCAGTTTCTCATTCCCGGCAGGGAACATTTATTCATTCACAGCTTTGGACAAGTGAAGCCTCCAGTGAACCACCTTGCTATTCTCCCTAACATATCTTAACAAGAAAGAAAAGTGCAAATACATGATTCAACTAGTTTTTTGCATGTTTACATACGTATATCCATACAATAAGTTACATATATGTAACTAAGTAAAAGTAAAACCAAATCCAACTCAAACCTAAATGCGTCTAGTAGACATGGGCAACTCGAAAGAACTTTGGCAGCTTAGCTGTGTTTGGTGTGAACAACTGTTAACAATGGCAACGCAGTATACTCATTATGTGAAATGTCTCCAGCAGAACAGAATAATCCTTTGTCAGCAGAGGAGCCTATGATACAACAAGAACAGCCTTTCTCAGAACAGCTTTGGAAGTAATGCTCTATTTAAAAATGAAAAACAAAAATATCTTTAGCACTCTTTAGATATTTCTTCAGTCACACTCACATAATAACATCTATTCCAATAAAAGAAAATCACTCTTCAGAGAGAACAAAATGAAGCACTGCAAACAGTTCCTTATATTATAAATGCTGCATACACGTTTTGAAGGGGCAGTGTTACGTGAAATATATTAGAAGAGTCCTAGTGATGCAAAAATCCATGCTCTGTATTTTTTACCTCTCACAGAAACAAACAACCGATATTGCAAAGCACGCATACCTTTTTGTTGGTGTAGGTGCTCCAGAGGACATGTGGGTCACCATGGTGTCATTCATGTTAGTCATAGGCCGAGGAGGACTAAAATAAAAAATATTTACTCCAGTTAGTGATTTTAAAAAACAAAAAAAGAAACAAAACCAACACTAGGAAAAAGGACATAACTGTGCTCTTTGCATTTAGCACACAGGTACTTGAAGAGCTTGATCTGCTGTAGTCTAATTGCTTTTCACAGTTCATGTGTCACACTAAAATGAAGATAAAACTAACCATCTGTGATTACATAGTTGACCTTTGGCATTGTCTAGGTAGTTCAAGAAAATGCAGAAACCATTCAAATTACGGCAATTATTTGAAATGTTTAAAGGAATTAAGCAAAGATTTATTATAACAAGCAATCATTTATACAACAACCACACATGCCATCTGTCTGGTTTTTATTTTAATAAATTAAAGGTAGTTGGAAAAAATAAATTGATAGAGCCTTGTGTTCCTTTCTGCCCTATAAAATACAATCACAGATTGATGCTCCCATTATTTGCATTTTTAACCCCTGAAAGTTTCCCAGTGCCACACTGCTATGGTCACCCAGGCTTTGTCTGCTTGAGGCTGTGCAGGGAGTGGGAGGACACGAGGAGCCCACACAGGACGTCCCCAGACAGCTCTGCCGGTAAATTCAAGCCACTGGGAGAGAACAACTACAGCAGCTAGTATCACAGAATCAATATTTGCCTATGTTTACCCTCCAGTGATATCCAAATACATCCATCATCCTTTAAAATGAGACGTGCAAAAATGTACAGGGTTGTCTGTGCACAGATAAAAGCTCAATTTGCACCTTAGACAACATGGGACCTGTGCAGATCCTAATGGAGAAAAATGCCACACTTTCCTGCATGGTTTCTTGGAACATGGATTAAAATCTTCGTAGGTTTGTATTTGCCATCATCTTAGCATTCCCTCTTAGTTAGATTTACTGCAGATAATACTGAAATTAAATCCTAACAACTTCCATTTTCTACAGTACAACAGTGCAGAAGGTGTTCCCCCCAACAGCGTTCGCAGGTTTTGCCTTCCCTGACATTCCCAGGGCAGCTGCACGGAGCTCCTCTTTCGGACGTGTGAACACTAGGAATTGCCTTAAGACTCATTAGCTTATTTCATTCAACAATTTTAAGAGCCCAGTAATCCAGAGAATCAAACAACCATTAAAAAAAAATAATCACCTGGATGTCAAACATATGAAATGACAAAGAACATATTTCCTGTACGTCTTACTGCATTCCTTCTCCATGTAGGTTTTGAGTGCAAAAGCACTTCAGTTCTCAGTCCTTGGTCAGGACAGATTTGCCCAGAAGTAACTGTGCTGCATGCTTTCATGTTAATGTTGTTCTAAATATAACATTAAACCAAGAAATGATTTGGTCATAAGGTATTTACTGAATGTGCTCCTTTGGAAAAGGAACTTCTTACTGTACAAAAAAGCAGAAATAGGATTATAATGCACTGGAAATCCAACAGTACGTTTGGAAGCCATTAATTTTGCTAATGAACGTACAAACACATCCTGTGGCAACGAGCAGTTAACTAACAGTGCTTTCCCTCTGCCCCTTTATCTCCCTACTTATTTCTTCTTGACCGAATGCAAGGAATGCTCAGTCCACATCTCCACTGCAAAACTCTCCTTTTTTCCTAAAGATTTACTTATCGGCTTTGCATTCTCCTGCCACACACACCATAAAACTATATGTGCAGCTGTGAGAGAAACAGCTACAACAAGAAGCAGCTTTTGCAACCAAAACTGTATTTTTCAGCAACAACTCTTGTTTCACTGTTTCTGCGTGCATTAGCTGGGTTTTGTCCTTTGGGAGGGACAAGCGGTTTCCTTAAACACAACACATACCACCTCAGTACTCCTAATAACTCTAGGGTAAGTGAATTTAATCACACGGTGTTGCATTTCAGTGGAGGGGATAAAGCAAGCTCACACCAGAGTGTGCCTGAGACACTGAAGCCCAGACCGCAGCGTGCTGCCAGCCTTTAATGGCTGCACGGGGGTATATGGAGCGTAGAGACCAAAGAGGACAGCACACGTATACTCACCCTCCACGAGACATATACAAGAGCAGAAGTTTCCACAGAATTCATTTCACTTTAAGTAACAAATTGTACATGAGGGCACATTTTCCATTATCCCACAGAAGGTCACCTCTGTGGGGTCTACTCTTTTGAGTGAAGGGTAATTCTTTATTTTATTACAATATTGCTTTTATATGACTCTTCTAATAAGAAAGTGGATGCAATTCACCATTTGCAATCTGGTTTTAGTACCATTATGAGACATTTCCACACGTTCACTCCAGTTCTGTAAATACCAGTGTCCTCAATTTTCCAGCTAAATCCTCGCTAACCGTGAAACAGGCAAAGAAAATTAAATACGAACATCTGGTTAAAAGATTTCTAATAGCACAATTTCATCTTCTTTATTAAGTACAATAAAGCCTTTCCCAGTTCAGAGAATTTCTTGAGGCCATTTATATATTTTTATGGAATACTTTTTCAAAAAACTGTAACTCTGTCAAGATGGCACTATTTTTTCTTGTATAACCATGACAGAAGAATCATATTGTTTGTGAAACTGGGAGGATGCTGTAACCAGGTACACAATACCACTGGAGCCTGGGACTTTCAGTGCAGGTCCACCTTACGTTATCACAGGTTCTAGTTTAAAAGGAACATAACTGAATTCCCCTTCCAAGATGCTCATGATAGTTGGCATCTGCTACAGCCTACCAACATAACAGAGAAAAAGACAAATATTCTTGAATCAGCTACTGAGGAGAGATTTTTCTGCCTCGATAATCTCACCAGAAAACATAACTATCCAGACACCTGAGATAGGAGAAATCCCCAAACCATCGCTGGCAGAGAAACTCAGAAGATGCACTCAGAAGAAGTAACTCCTCTCCCACCCACAATATTGCTGAGATACTCAAACAGCTAAGGGACTTTGATGCATATCAAGAACAGCTTACAACTTTCTTTCAAAACTTTGTCTCTTTTGTTAGGTTAAATTTTTCAGGTTTAACTTATCTGGCGTTTAAGGTGTGTTTAATCAGCCTAGGGTGCTGCTGGGAAGAAAAGCACCTAAAAATAAGCAGTGAAATAAGAGAAATCTTCCACATACCCAGGAGCTGGGACAAACGCAGCAGCCATAAAAGCTGAGAAATCAAACTCCTTAAATTCTCTTTTTTCACGATGCTTACAAAAAGTGACATTAGCCAAGCAGCTGGGAGGTCAGAGATCAGCCTATGCCAGAGAGCATAAATCAAGACATCGGCAATCTTTATTCCTATTCCACACGCAAGGTCCAAGGTGTATATTGCATAAACTTTTAGTAGTTTGAAAAACACAACAGTATCCTTCGCAAAACAAAACCGCTTATTCTACTTAGTACATTGCTGGTTAGCACTGAAGTAGGTGCTAACTTGTTCAGTCACGATGTCTGAAATGCTATCCCTCTCTGTGTAACTAGACCTAGAAATAATTGAGGAAATAACAGCATTGTAGGCTCAAAGCCAGGACAAGGACTCGTCTTGACACTTGTACTGGCGAGAAGCATCTAATGATGGGGGTGCTCCTTTGGCCAGGGACACGTAGAAGAAAACTTACAGCTTTGGGTACTTCTGTTATCGTGGTCTCCTTGGGTTTGATTTATTCACACTCTAACCAGGGTCTGTACACTTTCATGTACTGAAGCATTGTATAGCAGTAGCAGATGCTATCAGAACACAAATAAATAGTAGAGATTTGTGGAGGGCTTGAAAACAGGGCACGAGAGTCCTATGCATTCAGCACAAATTTAGGAAAGAAGGAATAAAGACTTGAAAGAACAATGCAGGTATGCCATCACTTAGGAGCCATTTTAAACAATTTACCCACTTTTTTTTTTTTTTTTTTTACACAAATGTCATAAAGTTAATTCTAAAGCTAAAATACCTTCAATCATCTTTACAGAAGGTATCACAAGTTAGAGCTTTCCAGCCCCAGCACTTATGTTACTTTATTTTTTCAAAACATATTTATGTGTGAATATTACCTCTGTCTCTTCTGTCATGACCGACTCCCTCTCTAAGTGTCCAGTTTTGGCTACTACTGGAAACAAGATATTGGACTAAAGAGCTTTTTGGTCTAACTCAGGATGGATGATATTCTGTTCTTAGATTTCCCCATCATCTTCCCAAACATGTCAACAGGCTTTTATGGGTAATTACCATAATTCTAACAAAATCAGCAAAAATCTTGACTTCTCTCTATCACTAGTATTTAGTCTTATTAACTACTGTCTCCTACCTGTAGTAAAATCTATGAGACCCAGATGTAACTGAAGTTGCGTCACACCTGTTCTCAGTAATCTTGTCTAAATATAAAGGTAATCTTGTCTAAAAATGAGAAATAAGAAACAGATTAGTCACTGCTATTTTGTGTCAACAGTTTTCCTAAGTAGGAAAATAAATCATTACGCATTCTGAAGAAAAGCACAATTAAGCCTAGGTCTAATTACTTGCTTGTCTTCTTTCAGACTTGGTTGATGAAGGTCCAGAACAAAACCAGAACAATTCTGAGACCTCAGAAGTCTAAAGCCTCAATAAATAAAAGGCACTAAATCTTGAGACTTTTTGCTGTGCTGGACAATCACCCTGTAAAGGGACCTTTACAAAAAAGCAACAGTAAACAAAATTTACCAAACTGTCTTCCGCTCTAAACAGTTCTCCTATCTGAGATTGCTGATGTGCAGCAAAGCAACATTATTTATTGGCTTCCATCAGAGCGCAGAGACTTGGAAAATGCAAAGCTCAGGAAAAGCAATCTATACTTGAGGGTTAAGGGCTGTCACAGCAGCCAAGAAAAAAAAAAAAAAGAAAAAGAAGAAAAAGAAGGAAAAAAGAAACAAGGAAAAAAGAAACAAGAAACAAGAAACAAGAAACAAGAAACAAAGAAAAAAAGAAAAAAAGAAAAAAGAAAAAAAGAAAAAAGAAAAAAAGAAAAAAGAAAAAAAGAAAAAAAGAAACAAAGAAAAAAAGAAAAAAAGAAAAAAAGAAAAAGAAAAAAAGAAAAAAAGAAAAAAGAAAAAAAGAAAGAATGCTCCGTCAGTCAGATCTAAAATTGATAAGTCTGAAGTCAAAGACTGACACCTGAAATTCCAAAATTTGAAAAATTTCACTGGCCCTCAGGAAGGACAATTAAGTAGGCTCTGAAGGGTCCCGAGCCAGGTAAGGATTTCAAGCCGCCGAAGTTAAAAGTGTATCCATGTCACAAGTGTAACTGGTAACATTTCCTACCTTTATTCAATGTTTTGTGTGTAAGAACCAGTGTGTGTATCACATATAACAAAAAAAGACAGTATTTTTCAGGTGCACTGATTAGCACTGTAATAAATGTCAATATTTCTTTAATTATCATATAATAATGCCTGGAATTAAGCTACTTTTTAATTAGGAATTAATGGGGATAACTACATGATATCTGTCAGTCTTTTTTTGTTATTTTTTTCTAAAATTGTAGCTATTGTATTTACATAGCTACAAACTGAACAGCTATTTATTTGCTAAATTTAAAGCTGAGTTTTGCTCTATAACCTGAGAATTTCTAAACCGGTAAGATTGTATAACAGATACTATTAGTCTTTTTGACATTGCTTAGGAATCCCACTGACAGGCCAGGTTGTGTTTCTTTGTGAAAAGAGAATTACAAAGAATTACAACTAAGACTGGACCGACACATGAACGTAGGCACAAACCAAAGGTTATATTATATATATTAGATATATGAAACTGAAAAACCATACTGACGTTACATCACAGTACACTTGAGTAGTTGACTATAATCTCTGATTATTATTATTACTATTATTTTACAGGCATGCTGATGGAATTTTAAGGAGAGATTTAAAAGAAAACAGATAGTTTTGTGGATGTTTGTTGGTAAAGGTTAACATAAAGCATTTCTAGGTGCCAGGCAGGCTGGCATCACAGGTAGCAGACACTGCAGTCAAGACCTTGATATAATAAGAGAGAATTGCTTGAACAGAGGGATTGTAACAAAGGAATAGCAACCAAATCCATTGGGAACCCTAGTTCAGTTTATTAAGTGAAACCCCCCACCCTAAATGATAAAAAACAGTTGATGAAACGTAGTTGCACAAAACTGTAAAAATAAAAACATCCCAGCTGGCATGCTAGTCCTTTCACTTTTCTCAGATAAGGAGTCAACTGGAAAAAGCAATAAAATGAGATTGATTCCTTTTTCTGGGAACTTTATTATTTCTCATACAGCAGTTCAGGAAGTACAAGTCATTAGCATTCATTAGAATTGTTTGCTCCTAACAACACACACGCTATTAACGCTTTTTTGCTTAGCACTTCCCTCCAGGTGAGAAGGACATTGACTATAAAGTGCAATCTGATTTAATGTAATTCTTGCTTTCTACTGCGTGGCATTTTCACAGAAGCAAAGAAATGCCTCAACAGCTATCTGGAAGTCCAGTGGGAGACTCCCATGAACAACCATGTAAAAACTAATCTCTTTCTATTATAACGTATCAGGAAGGTTTCAAAGCAACAGAAGCGTGACCAGCTTTTCTCACATCATATTCGTGGAAGAACTATGCTAATACATTTTGTTAATAGCACAATAATGTTACCTGCTCTGTCTTAGCTCTGGTTCTCAGGAGAGACCAAAAGATTTCTCCAAACACTAGTCACGACTGAAGCTACCTACAGTAAGTACCATCCCCGTCTGTTAGCAGTGCCGCCCAGTTCTCCCAGAAAGACAAACGCTGTGATGGTTTGAAGGGACAGGAGCAAGGTTGTGACCCCAAAAACATATTCTTTCTTTCCTGTTATGACAGCTGATTTAATAAAAGAGATTACCTCTCCCCTACCACTCTTTAGAAAACAAGGCTACTTGCTGGTAACCATAATTAGGTAACTCCATATACAAGGTTTTGATTATTTAAACTTAAGGTTGCAAATCCACGTTTTGCTCAATACATCCACACACACATACAAGACACACATTGCAGAAACTGTGAATCAAATCATGACACTTTGCTTTCCTTAGCTAACTTACTTGCTTTAGCAAACTGTACATCACTGCAGTCAAATCACTTGTACTGACATTTGCTCAAGGAATGCAGTTGGGTTTTGGATGGAAACACATACTAGCTCCTAAACTCTCATGAGCCAACAACTGCATCCACATCTGAGACCATGTTGCTGAGGATGTTATGCCAGTTTATCATACTAACAAGAGCTCAGGACAAATTCCAATAATCCTGGACTGTTACCTATTACTATCACAACCTCCTTCTCTCACAGCAACCAAAACACTGCAGGTACAAGCACCCTGTAGTACACTACATCCAGGATTGGGCACATGTGACGCTACTACTTTTCCCAAGAATATCACCTGAACACTCAGCCTGCAGAGTGCTTAGTGCAAACGCTGATGGGAGCGTACACCACTGTTCTTACAGCATCACCAGCTCAAGCCATGCTAGGACTTGTGCTCCTGTATGCCGTGGCAGAACACGCTCGTTTTCCACGGGATCCTCTGCAGCACTGCTCTTCGCTTGCCAATGCACTTGGCTGAGGAACTTCAGGACCAACGCTCCTTCCTTGTACCTGCTCCACACAACACCAAACCACGGACGATCCAGCGCTGCTTATGCTGACTTAATGATGGAACTACTGTTGCAGAAGGACTGAAAAAGGACTCAGCGATGTGACTCAGCAATGTAACTGAAAAAAGACTCAGCAGCAATTTCTGGTCATTGGCAGAGGGGTGGCTCCTGAAGGGGAGTTCACAGGGTGGAGACATGTCTTACAGCTGTAGTTACTTAGGGTTTGTGCATGAGGACCAGTGGTTCTAGACCAGGACAACTAGAAAGGCCAGTCTAATGTGGAAGAAACCCACAGTGACACCAACCTGGAAGAGGCAATGGCGATTCTGGTACCTTTACAAGAAGAGAGAGTTTTACAGAGATGTATGAACAGATTATCTTGCCCATTCATTACCTGGATTCAAATAAGGACGAGGTGATATCACTTCTAAAGCAGGTTGGTATTACCACCAGGGGCTGGCTGTCGTATTGCTACTACCTTGTGGCATGTCAGTGTGGTGACTGCATCTCAGCTGATGCTAGTAGAGTACTGATTTAAGAGAAACTATAACCTTTTTACAGATGATAACTAGCACATTTAACAAAACAGATAATGTGTTTTTGACACTCAGAAGCTTGCTGGTTTGTTTGCTAGAAGGCACATGTGCACATTTCATTCAGTTCCATCATTATGCATAGACTCGTAGGTTCATCAACGCCAGTAAAGGCCTTATTACGCTTGATGCTGGGATGATACGTCATTTATTTTACTGGGACAACATGGACATTATTCACACCAAAGATGATTAGTGGATTGCCTGTTCTTCCTGTTATTCTAGCAGGTCTTGTTTATCTTTAAGGTGACAAGATACAGGATCTCTTGCTACTGTTTTGTTTTTAAGCTTCCTTTCCAGCCAATTTTACTCTATAATAATCCAAAAGCCAAAGGAGGACATACTCTTCCAGGCTAGTGTATAAAGGAGATTGATTCTTTGTTTTGCTAGTTGAATGAAAAACCTACCAAGCAGTGGCAAAGGAAGACAGATATAGAGACAAACACTTGAAATGCACTTTGCCTGAGAATCTCAACACTTCTCCTGTTCAGAATCTTCCCATCTGTCACAAATAAGACAAGACTTGGTATACGTTCAATGCAGTACAAGGACACTGCAATGCTCTAAGGGGAACAGAGTCTCTCCCCTACCTGGCATGATGCCAGACATGGCAATAGGACAAAAAGGCACAAGACACAACCATGAAAAGAAAGCGTATCCAGGCCACTGAGGTCTAGTGCTAGCAACTATACAAGTCTACTCACTCTGATAAAGTGATCATCGGATCTAAATGACCAAAACGAAGGGTGGAGTTGGGGGGGGGGAGAAGGTTCAAGAGAGCAGGGAAATGGTTAGTGTCTTCCCTCAGTGAAAGAGGATAAAGCCATTTTGCTATATGCAAAATGCTCTATATTGATAATACATTTGAAATCTTCCCCCCTTGCACTGCAAATTCTCCAAAAATAATAATAAAAATGGGAGATACCATTTACTGAGTTAAAGACTGAGAGCCCACTCCAGCATGCCTCATTTTCAAACTGTTCCTACAGTTTATGTCCCACAAATCTTCAAGAATGTAGTTTGATGGCCTGATCCAGAGCCAGTTTGGGCCCACTTATATTAGTAAATGAAACAGTGCCAGGGAGTCTTCTAATATCCTGGAATGGGATCATCTGCATCTTTAAACTGTTAGCAGACCCTAGTGCAGTTTTCGCCTGAGTCAAGTAGCTCTCTCCCAGACAATTCCTGGGAGTAGTTTGGGAGTTAGCAGGGGCCAGGAATGACTCCCAGTAAGCAGTTCAGATGCAGCCAGACTCTTTTGGAAGGTAAGAAAGATCAATAGCATGGATGTGACGGTTCAGAGCCAGCTGGCTTCACTGGCAAAGAACGGTCCCAGGCACATTCAAATTAACAGCATACACAGCACTCTGATGTGACTGAGGGCTTATTCCTTTGACTTTGCATCTTCAGTTTTTCCTCTGATATCAAAGCTGCACAGCATTTAATCAGAAATCTGCCAGAGGACAGTGTTTGATCACCAGCACTGATCCAGGCAAACCCCTCGCATCAGTGGTAGCAGACAGGGAACTGACAATCGTGATTTAACTGACGATTTCTGGCACTGCTTGATCACCCTGCCCCAGAACCTTGAAGCTGGTTCCTGCAATTGGGTATTTCAGATGACAGAATCATTGAGATTGGAAGGGACCTCTTGAGATCACTTAGTCCAATCTCCCTGTGCAAGTCGGATCAGCCAGAGCAGGTTGCCCAGTCAGGTTCCTAATATCTCCAAGGATAGAGACTCCACTGCCCCTCAGAGCAATCTATGCCAGTGCTCAACTACCTCACATACTTCATCCAAAATCAGGCAGCCTTTCCTCTTTACATCAGAGGTTTTGATCAGTCTGATCTGGGATGATCCTCAGAAACAGAGCAGTCTGCACCAAGGTACTCAATAACCTCAAAGGAATTGGACTCAATGACCTTATGGCTCCCTTCCAACCTGAGATATTCTATGATTCTATGATGATAAACCTACACATGCTCCAGAGGCAAGTGGTGAGCAAGCAGCTGGGAAGACCAGAACATATAAGGTTCATGCACTTTGTAATGGTCTTTCAGGCCTGACTTTGCACAAGCACTGGCTATTATCTCTCCACAATAGGTATAGGTTAAATAATGTCTAAAAGTGAAAGCTTTAACTCATGCTAGGCAAGAGAACATAGTTTCAATGAACATATTGATACGTATTTCAGAGCTTTGTGTGCAAATGGCAAGGACTCTGGGCCAGACAATGTACATAACATGGGCTAAATGTGCAACATAGACACACATTAAATTTAAAGAGGAGGGCTGGCATGAGCAGACAGGGCTACTGTGGAATGCTGTGGGATAGCGAAGCTTCAGCAGTAGTCCACAGAGCTACTTTTAAACAAGCTTGGGTGAAAATGGTTCCAAACCTCTTACTTAAACATTGTCCTTGCTATTCCACTCTATGTGCCTGAAGAGTTCAACAATTACTTGAAACAATTCTGGAAGTTAATTGGGTCAGATACCTACTTGCTTTGAAATTCATCAGCTCTGACGTTAGTAGGTCACACCACACGCTTGATAACAGTGAGCACTAGATGGGTGAATTTTCTGTCCAATGTTCTCTCTACTGAACAAAATTGTTCCACTATTTAACAGCGTAATTCTTTTACTGTTATTTGCTGTATGAACTCTTATCCTCTTAATTGCTCAAAAACTATCATTAAGTAGGCAGAAATGCAAGAATGACTACTTTTGTACAGTGTATTATATATAACCAAACCCATAAGTAAGGTCCATTATTTATTATTCAAATCTAAATAATGATCTCCTGCTGCCTTTTCCCTCTGACTATATGCCTGAGTAAGTAGAATGTAAGATCAATACATCTGTTCAATAGGAGGCACTGAAGGCAGACCAATGAAGAAAAGGAAAACCTATTTAAAAATGCAATAGCTGATAATGAAAAACAAAAGTTCACAACAGAAAGCAAAGAAGAGGGTGCCAGAATTACCTTTTTCACAGAATTGACAGATTAGGGACACAAATAGACTTCGTCTTGAGAAAATGACTGCAAAGGGCACGAGGGTTCATGGCAGTCAGCTACAGAAGCATCCCTGGTGAGATGCTAGAGCAAAACAGCCAAATGCAATAACCATGTGCAAAAGGAGAAGAGCAGTTTCTAGGAAGTGAGGGGTTTCTGTTGCGTTTGGCTCTGTAGAATACTAATGGAATTACTTTCAATTTTAGGAACTACAATCAAGAGGGAGGCTGAAAAGCAGGGGTGGTTCATCAAAGAAACACAGGAACGACTAAAAGCTGGAAAACATTCTTTCCACAGAGAGAATCGTAATTCCAAACCTCCTATTTAGCAGACAATTATGTGGTGATTTGATGGCATCTTACATATAAATTTGATTTATTTCTAATAAAACCAAACCGCAGTACACAAGCAAAGATGTAACAAAATCCAAAGAGCAGAAACTGCAATGAACAAAGTGCAAAAAAGCACATGAACTACTTCCATGGCTGTGGCACCCTCTTCATGTTGGAAACTTTAATGCTTTTTATAGAATACCTGATTTTTTGCACAGGAAGTAATTCAAAGAAATCTTCTGATCTCTGTTTTATTTGTGGTTGAGGTTAAACGTCTGTGATGATTCACTTGGACTCCATGAACTCCAAATTAGGAAATAATTGTAGTAACATCTGTGTATATGTTTGGAGCTCTTTTGTCTCAAAATGTGAGGGAAAAACTTCACAGCAGGCAAAGTCTGGAAACTTTTCTTTGTCATAGATAGATATATATATATATATATATGATTTCTTACAATGACTGAAGACAAATCTATGACACAAGAAAATCCATCAGACACAAATGTAAGAATTACCAGCCAAATTCAAGAGGCAAAATATGCAAATTCAAAATTACACTTTGTTGGCAGCTAAGGCCCATGCTCTCAAACAGCTAACGATCAACCACGAGATGCAAGGGAGCGGGTCCCTTCAAAAAGGCATATTGATGCAACATGCTATTTCTTGCTTTTCCTACTACACTGCACTGTCTCTTCATGTAATATACTGTATGATAAAATCTCAGAAAGTCTGAATTTGCATAGTCACAAAATAAGGTTTGAACAATGCAGTGGGAAGATGCTGCAGTGCATGCAAAACAGACCTAAGAAATAAAATCACTGTATTTTAAGAACGGTTTGTTCTTTCTCTTTTGGGCTTTTCTTTCCTTTTCACCATCTGTACATCAAAAAACTCATGGCCAGGTCTGCAGCCATGCTTGCAGCAGCCTTTGTCATCCCACAGAACTCCCATAGAGCAACTCTGGCCAACGTCAAGCAGCCAGAAGATTTAGCCCTTTGGGCAGCCGAGTTTGAATCCTGCACCGTGCATGGCTCGGCTGGACTTGAGTATCAAGCCCAAGATTTCTGATTCCTCTTGGCAGGAGGACTTAGGAGACAATATTTCAAAATGCTCACTGCACTCCAGCTGTAGGCTGAAAACTGAGCTGGAACACCACTTACACCTAAAAAACAGAGGAGGGTTTCTGGCTACTTTAGTAGGAGAATATTTAACGATATTAAGGTGGTTTTTTTTTTTTAGAGGTACTATGCACAAACCAGAAATATATTAAATCTTTCCTTAGTGGGTTTTGTGTTTTTTTAAATCTTGGGTAGAAGTTCGGATTAAGAAAGAAGAAACTACCTCCCTCCCCCTTTACAGAAAGTTTAAAAGTCTTACTCTACATCAGGAAACCCTGATAATGAAAATATGCTGCTACAATGAGAAAATTTTAGAGAGAGTAGAATTGTTTGAGTTCTATTTCTGTTCTGAAGCTATTTCAGATTAGATTTCTTCAATTTCAAATAAAAAGGGCATTCCATCGCACAGGCAGGCAGGACTTGGAACTGAAGCATCTCAGTTTTGTCCAATTTGTGCTCTTGCGCAGAGACCAATTCTACTTTTGGTGCCAGTGGCACAACCGTTTTCTCCAGCGAGTGTGTGCAACTGCTGTGCTGGTAGTGTTGCATGAGCCACAACAGAACATGACTCACTCTTCTGCAAAAGTAATGGCTGCATCAAACTAACAGGAGTAAATGACTAAACACTTCTTTTTGTTGAAGTGAATAGAGCTAGCTGTACCGGCACTGGGAGCTATGAATATGTGAATGGAGCAACAAAGCTGGAGGCACAGACTTGGAGTACACAATGCTGCGTTATCTACATGGAAATGAGCAGGTCGTGCATAGGAGACATCAGAAACAAACAGACTCTGCACTGGAAAAAAGACATTTAAAAGTGCGACAAATTTAGCTCCAATTCATCCGAAGGCAATTTGCTGCTGTTGGAACAGAGCTTCATTGCACTTGGGGATTACACGATGCAGCTTTCCAAAAAATCAGTTGGCTTGACTTTGCCACAGGTGAGCTGGTTCATGAAACCATGTCCTCAGGAGCAGCTCCAAACCAGCTGCCAAAACTTTATGCAGCTGCATTCAAGGCAAAAACCACAACGGCTTGGTGCATAGCTCCCAGACAAGTGCAGACATGGCCACAGGGCAACGAAAAATTCCTATCGCTTCTTACCTCACCTCTATTCTATGCAAGGGCTTATTTTATCTCATCAGGGAGACAGGGAGAGCAGCTAGTCAGGTTCAGTCTTGAGCTTTGATGTTACCTTTGAGATGCCCCAATAAAATACGAAAAAACTCCAGAAAAAAGTGGGAAATTGTTACCCGTTATTTCTACCATTAAATAAAAAAGAAAGTTTGTTCAAAGTCAAAATGCACTTTCAGTGGAGAAGGGAGATCTTAGTTTCTGGTACTTATTCAGCTTTCTTTTCTGAGCAGGGAACAAAAAAACCCCAAACAAATAGGGGTAACTTGAATTTACAGGACATGCAAACCAACTAATTGTGCAGATGAAACAAACTTGAGAATGGGAAAGCATTTGTGGCCGTCCCTGAATGGCAGAGAACCAGACGTAAAATTCCCTGTAGCCCTTTACCTGTTCCTTAAGCTATCCAGATTATAGTATTGTTCAAATATTTCTAAAGAATTATTGCATTGTAATTAAAAAATGATGTATATGACTGCAGTTTCAGGAAGGCACTGAACACTTACTCTGCGCAAACTTTTGTAAAATTCCAAGCACAAGATGACTGTCAGCAGTTCCTCACTGAAACATACTACTTTCTGACAGTGTATCTATAAGAAAAAATTAGCTATTGTTTAAAAATAGCTGCTAACACTTCTCCAATGAGAGCACCAAGGGCAAATACATCCATGGGTATGCTGAGCCAACATATTTTTTCCTATAAAAAGGGAACATAACTACTGTAGTATTAAAGTGTATCTCAACACCCCATTCTGGTGCAAATCATGTGAGCAACTTTCAAGAAAATTTGCATGTATATATTACAGATTAATTACTCCTTTGTTCTCTTTGTTATTTTAGACAGTAGCAAATAGTCAATTCCTGCTCTTATACTATTCAAGAGTGTTTTTTTACTTGTGGACTAGGAATGAGAAATGTGGTCTCTGCTTCCCTTTAAAATTTTGAACTAAGTTTTCTACATGCCTTTATGGAGCTTTTACATCTGTTTCACTGTGACTTATTTTCCTAATGCCACTTAATAGTAAACCAGCCAAAAACTATCTTGATGCAAAGGAAGGCAGAAAAAATAATTAACAATGTATAATCCAACAACAATTTAGGTTAAAAATGTATAATCCAAAAATAGCAGCCTAAATATCTGCCAAAGGGAAACATTTTAAACATGTTTGGATACGATAACGTTTCACTACCTGACTCATTACTAAAGCTGGGATAACAACCTCCTGTCATTCAGCCTGGCTTTGTATTACCATGCGCCTGGGTAAGGGGACTCAAAGATTTAATCTTTTTTGCTCCATCCTCTTGAAAACTGCAGATTTAGGTTATTTTAGCAGCAGGAATGATGAACAGACTATTTTAATTTTACAGGGTTTGCTGTAATTTAAAAAATAGTTTATGCTTCTGTTAAGATGATCAGAAAAAAATGAAACATGCTAAGAAGTTAAAAACCAATCACAAACCTAAATATAAATACAGATATTTGAGATTTTACATAAAAACGGGTACCGAAGAAAATAAATCCCTGACCACTATTAACAACACCTAGCAAAAATATATACAATGTATTGTTTCTGGGCAATTTTAGAATTAAGTCTTCACTGGTTTTTGTGTGTAATTGCCAATGTTTTTGTATGCAACATCTCTAACAAAAACAGTAAAGAGCATTCTTCAGCTGGCTGCTGTCTCTAGTGTGTAAATGGAACAGCAGTAACAGTTCAGAGACACTGACACAAATATGAGCTCGTTATTATGCCTATTTATTTCCAGTAATTTGCAATACACATATTACTTATGATGACAAGATGTCATGGTAAATTCTGCTGTTTTCCACTAAAATGTCACAGGGGTACAAATGATCTATGAATAACAATTCTTATTGTAAACAAGGCATCAAGTGAGATATTACTTCATAATGACTTTGTTCTTGCCCTGTTCAAAAATGACTAACAGGAAGGATGGAAATGAAGCATTCAGCAAGTTACCCGTTCCAGGCTGTTCAATAAGACATCCCATGCCGCGTCCCTCTCTGAGCTGTTCCTGCGATCTGTTTACAACAGCCAGAAACAAATAAAACCTGACAGCGCGGCCACGCTGCCGCTCCTCACGGGCATCCCTCTCGCTAGTCCATAACAGCTCCCCGCAAACCACCACCAGAACACCCAGGGTTACGTTTCCAATAGCATTCAGAGAAGTTAACTCTGCCTTAACAGTGTGCTCCTGCATCCCCACAGCGTGCAAAGACCTGGCTAACGTTTTCGTGCTAAAGCAACAAAACGGCGAGGAATGCAAATCCAGCAAACCTTTGTGGTCCTGGCGAACGGCTCTCCGGTCCTCCACCGAGCTGGCATCCCGACGCTCAGCATCCCGATGCGCGGCACGGCGCCGTCTCCAAGGAAACAGAGCCGCCACGTGACCCAGCATCTCCTGGGCACAAGGCATGTTATCCAACAAAATGTTCTTCGGTTGGGTAAGGCAGCCAAGGATGGATTGTCCAGCTACAGGACTGAGGGCTTTTTTAATTTTTTTTTTTCTTCTTTTAAATCTAACCCATTTTGATCTGTTTGGAGGTGAAGGGACAGACGTGCCCGTTACCCTGTCAGCCAGAAGCAGCACACCAACCCATATGTGAAGTTTTTTAACAAGCAAACTACACTTCATGTTTCACTACACTCTTCCCCTTGAATGAATTAATATAAAAGAGCAAAACTTACTCTTCAAAATACAATATTTATCATGAGAAACATAAAGATAACACAGGAAATGCCACACCGAGATGAAAAGGCTGGCTTTCAGAGGAAGAATATTGTTGTGGCTCTCTAATGAGGCTGCTCGCAGCCACCCACGGCACGTCCCATGTGGATTAAAGAGAGTATGGAATAGTTTCTCTCTTTTGTAAAATTCTAGGTTCCTACTTATTTGCCATATAGACATTTGTGATTTTAAAGTCTTCAGTGGATCAGACTTCTTCCTATTCCAACAGGATCCCAGGCTTCAGCAACTTCAGTAAATCTAAGACTTTAATACTTGCAGCATTAGTAGCTGATCTCCTGCTGCCCGTAGATAAAGGCTACAGAAGAGCCACTGACATCGTGTTCTCTGCAGCACTGACGAGCTATGGAAATTTAAAAGGAAAAGAAGGAAGCAAGAAGGGAAAGAGCAGCAGGGAGGAAGGAACAGAAATAAAGACTGACTAGAATATAAGCACAGGTCTAACCAATATACACACACTAAAATGCAAACTCCTGTACATTTTGAACTAAAAGAAAAATTAATATGACTCATAAATTGTAAGTATAATAGAGATTATTCCACCCTGTAATCTGACCTCCTGCATATAAAAAAACAACAAAAAATTAAATTTCACCTACTTACTCCAGCATTGAGGCAAGTTATTTAGCTTTGTCTAAAGCCTGATTTCAGTAAGTTCAGGTCTAAGACATCAAAGAGGAAAAGTCACGACAACTTCCCTTGGTTGTTTATTCCCTTACTATCTTGATCATAAAAGGTAGATTCTTAACTGAAATTTGTTTGGCTTCAGCATCAATAGCTTAAGCATTAAAAACAAGTTTCAGCTCCTTTTTGAAGTATAAAAGGAGGTATAACTAATGCTCCACATTCTGTCCCAGAGTAACAGCACTATTTCCAGAACCATGACTATGAATACAAGTATTATAAGATGTTAAATTATTATTAAATAAATATTGACAATATCCCATAACTTGATGACATAACATAGTACCTTGATAATATCGCATTGTCTAGGAACAGGTGAGAGCTGCTTACTAATACTGTAAAAAGATCATTAGAAGATTGATGTACCATATGAATAAAAAAGAATTGAAAATAAAAAAAACAGAGTTATAATCTCACCACTTGGAGTTTCCTATTCATTTTGCTGGTTAATATCATAATAACCTTCTACCAGCCTGAAGTCAAGAAGAGATTTCTCTCAGCCAGCAAAAAACGCATGTACTCACAGCATACCAGAGAAACAAACAAGAAGAATTCAAAGTAAAGAACAATTTTGTTCTGTCATGGAGAATAAGGACAGCTGCAGTCAAAACAAGCATATCATCCAAGCCTCTCTACTCTGAACACTTCAATTATAGTACTGGCCAAAATGCTTCAGGAAAAAAAAAAAAGCCCACAGTAAATATCAATACCCTTTAAAGGGCCATTAGGTTGCAAGGGATTCCAGTCCCCAACATTAAAGGCTGTTACAAAATTTGGTGGAGAGCTGTTATGTGTTAATTCAGATGAGCACATCGCCTGTGTAAAGCAGCAAAACGATTTATGAACCAAATATTAGGAAATTGCCCTGTCCTCCAGGAATAGCTTGCTTTCAAGAAAAGCATGTAAATTCAGCGAGAATCCCTCTCCTGGCATGAGATAAGGATCTCTCACACATGAGGCAGCTCTTAGTCTGGAGCCCAACCTGCTACACACACTGGGAATGAATTTCAGTCTAAGACTATTAAGAAAATGTTCATGGGCTATCAGTCAAATCAAACCCCCAGTGTGGAGATACCTAAAACCATTTTAATCCTGAAGAAGCAATGATCAAGATGACTACAGAAAATACAGAAACATGCCTCCTTCACTGGGAAATGAAGGAAAATTCAATGTAGCAGGTGTTGTATTCAAATGCAAAACCTAACAGAATACCAAAATCAAGGAAAATGTGCATTTCAAACATGTTTAACTTTATAACTCTTTCATAAAAAAAAAGATGTCATCTGTCTTCTGTTAAACATATTTACATTTTCTAAATGCATATTTATGCAATTTTGGTAAAAAATGCCTATAATGTGACAGAAGCAGACACCATTCCTCAGCCATGACAGAATGAGCATGAAAGTTAAAAATAAGCCATCGTATTCCAGCAAAATAAATTCGTACCAAATGCTTACGCAGATCTTAGGAAAATACAGCAATTTTCAAAGAATGCAAAAAGATAAAAACAACAGGAAGCCGAAACCTCACAACTGCGTGCCAGCATCTCATCAATGACGATAATTAAGACACGCTTTTCAGTGTCTCGCATCACCTTCTTCAAATCACAGTGGCATCAGCGCAAGCGTGGAAAGACTCTTGCTGAGCTCAGCGCAGGTGGGTGCGTGCGGGATCCCCGCGGCAGAGCTCACTAATCTGCCTTTCGAGCGAGTGATGCTGTGCCGGTGTTTGCACACCGGGCTGGGGGGAAGCGCGCGTGGCCACCGTGGGGGAACTTTGAGCTCTTCAACCTGGCAGGTGTAAACGCGCAACTCCTCGCTCCGTGGGAGGCTGGCTGGCTGTTGCTATTAATCACGCGTACCAGCAGAAACAGTGGCCATGAAGGATGGCGACTGGAATTGCTTCCAGTACAAAAATTCAGAGGAAAAAAAGAAAGTGGGCAACACGTTCTTGTGAAGTTGTGCACACCACGCAGACTCACCTATGTGTGTGCGTGCGTACACAGACACACATCACCGCAACGAGAAAACCTCCGAGCTCCCAATGCAGAGGGCAAGTTTCTCTTGGCTACTCCCGATTACAACCCGTACCAACGGGGGAGGAAGGTACTCGCACACCTCGAGGTCTTAGTGCTCTCCTTTCCTCACGTTACTCCCATTTCAGATGGGAGAGAATTCTCTCAATTATCCAGTTTATCTTTTTCTCATCCGTTAAGCACAGAAAGGTAACAGGTTGCTTTCTCTTCTGTTCCTGGTAATCAAAAGTAATTGTCAGTAATTCACATGCTGCAGGTTCAGGACACTGAACCCTGTACAAGAGGAATCTCCTCGCCCTCCCCACCCCGGCCAAGGAAGAACTTGCGTCTGTCCTTTCCTGCCGCTGCCGTGAACGGCACCAAGGGATCACTGAGTCACAGGATGGTTTGGGTGGGAAGGGACCTTTCAAGGTCACCTAGTGCAACCCTCCTGCAATGAGGGAAGGGACATCTTCGACCAGATCAGGTTGCTCAGAGCCCCGTCCAACCTGACCTTGAACGGTTCCAGGGATGGGGCATCGACCACCTCTCTGGGCAACCTGGGCCAGCGCCTCACCGCTCTCAGCATAAACAATCTCTTCCTTATATCTAGTCTGAATCTATCTGATGCAGGGTGCTACTGCACCCCTGAACACGCTGCCCTGACACCCCACGCGTGATGGGATGAGAGACCGAGGAGCTCTGACAGGCAAGTGGGTGATCCCTCAGCCCTGCCCTCGCCCTCCCTCCTCACCTCCCATCCCCACAAGATGCCCGCGGAAGCGCGTGGGACTTTTCCCTGGCACACCATCCCAGCCACTGCCACGCCGGAGCCTCTCCAGCCTCCCTTGGCTGGCACGGCCCAGAGCAGCATCCCAGCTACACTAAAGGGATGAAGTATTACGGGGAGGGCGTGCGTGCTTTCAACTTCCTTTTCTAAGGGAAAAACATCCTAACGCCCAGCAAATGCTGCAGCACTGATAGCTGTTATGTCACAGCCGTAGCAGTCTCCTGGAGCAGCATCTGCTGAGCCGCTCGGCGCGGCCGCGTGCCCGCTGCGGCAACGGCATCACCGCTTCAGACACCCCGGCTGGCAGCGGCAGCGCTCCCGAGGCTGCTCTAGATCAGAGCGAGCTGCAGCTGCTTCGCTCGGCGCCGGAGGCTTCAACAGTTCCCTAGCGCAACTTCGGGGTTGGTGAAGCCGTTGTGGCAGCATCCAAGTTTCGTTGCCCGCCCCGAGCCTCCCCCGCTTTATGAACCATCTTTTACCCGTGCTCTGTCGCCAGTGCGAAGCACTGCACACCACTGCTGCGGTACCCACTAACCACAGCTGCTGGAATTTGCCATAAAGTTTGTGGCTTACTGCTACAAAACTGAAAATATTAACTACATAATATCAACAAAGTCTTTTTAAATGGATTAAGGACTGTTAGATCTCAAAAACATCTGTCAGTTTGTAATCTTTGAAATTAAATGATCTTAGTGGTTTTTACAGCTACTATAAAAGATTGGAGACTTTTAATTATGGCTTCAAAATACACAGAAAATGAGCCTTGATAAACTGTATTTTAATACTTTGTTTTAATATTATCCTGTATTTAAATAAGGCCAGATGTAAAATTATACATCTAGGACATAAAAATGCAGAGTAGATTCAGAGAATAGCACTCAATTTCCAAAAGCAGTGACTACAAAAAAGGATTACAGACCACAGTGGACAGTGAAGGCAATTTGTTGCCGGCAGAGCTAATCTGATCCTTGAACATACGTATACAGAAATGTATTAGTGTTTAAGTAGAGAAATAAAAACAAAACAAGGGCTGGAAACAGAACATAGTTTAAAAGAAAAAAAAATGGAAATAAAAGACTATCCATTCAAACAAACCACTATTCGAGAAACTGGGCATTTATAACCTCTGGAAATCAAGAGTGAGTGCCTTTATGGAGGGTAACCTTTCCCAAATACAAATTACTGGGCTCAGTAGAGAAGGAAGGTGGTGACATTTAATGATCAATGAAACACAGAAGGTCAGACCGGCTGATTTAATGTTTTCTGACCTTAACTTCTATAAAAAGTCATCTTTGATGCATGTTTGCAATAAATACTGGCAACCTAAGCATATTTCTCCTTCCTTTCCTTTCTGTTCACCTAGATTTTATTTAATACATTTAAGAAGCCGATTTGGATCGGCAACCCCTGATTCGAATGGAAAGGATCTACATTTTCTTGAAGGTTTTGGAGGCCACAAACCTTTTACAGGAAGGTTTTCCAGAAAACTTCCCTAACTGGAAGAAAAACTGTGATTTGTTTGCAGTTGTCACTAATGTTCAACAGTTAGACAGACAAGCCTCATATCAAGGATGAAGGAGTATAAAAATATTCCTAATCAGATCAGTCTCTGCTCCGATCCAGAGTGAGGTGGTTTCAGCAGCAAAGCGATCTGTAACACTTCACAAAGCTGCTCTCCAGAAAACACCAGCCCTGCTGTACCAACAACATCAGAGGGAACTTCCCCGCCTAGTCCCTTTAGGATCGGCTAATGGACCCCAGTATCGATCCTCCTCCACCCCAAAACTGCCCATCAACCTCTACCTTTTGCTTCCCTAACCTTTAACACTTTTCAGTCCATCAAAAGACCTTTTTTCCAATCCCGTGGTAACTTCTTTTCTTTAATAGCCTCTGACAAATTATCCAGACACACAAAATCCACTGGATTCCCTTTACCCATGGTCCTCCATCGAGGACTGTCACTCTCACCTAAGTCCAGTCACTGAGTAAGGCTAGATTAATTTGTCTGAGAGGAGCTGGAAACCCTAAGTAATCATAACTGTCATATATAAAACTTACTATAAAATAGGGTGGGGTTGGGCTCCTAAGGGTTTCCATGCAGGAAACAATAGCCAAGCATTTTGTTTTGCTCTATAATTTATTGCAACGGGCATGCCCGGCAGTTACGTACAGTTAAGCAAAATTCAACATGACATTATTTTTCTTCCTAGGAGTATTGTTTTTTGAGATATTTAAAACAGAGCAGTTTAAAAAGAGGAACAGATGCAGAGTAATGAGCAAGTTAAGACATTAACTTGACAGCCAAAGATCACGCAGTAGCCACAGCTGAACGATGCCCAGGGACAGGGGGCCACGATACTTGAGATCCAGTGGCCAGCATCAGCCACGTACGTTCCTCTCCCTTCTCTCTCCTGGGGAAGGAGCACTAGGGCAGCTCACAAGAGCATCTCCTTTGAGCCACACAAGCACCTTGGGTGTACCGTACCTCAGACAACAAGGTGTCTCAGCACCTTTAAACGTCAGAGCTTTCTGGCAACTGCAAGAAGAAGAAATGATTTCCACTAAAAGCAACCTCACAAAATTAGCTACCGATGTTTCAGCCCCACTGTTAGCACTGCAGAGGCAATAGGCAGCCTGGGCCAAGAAATACACAGTTTTATAAGCAAATCAAAGTTTTGGTTTCCACTGTAATCCACATATTTTCCAAACTTTTCAGTAGAGCTGTCCATAGCAGTAAAGGGATATGATTTTTGATAGGTCATTGCTCCCTCCAGGGTTTTGAGCTGAAGCAATGAAAGAGACCCAAAATCACTGCTGCCTGAGAAAGTGTTTGTGGGCAAAAGAAGAAAACAGTCAGTAAATAGTTTTTTTTAAAACAACATAAAACTTCTGGCAACGTATATCTGATGGTCCAGAAACACCTCTGTAACCTGCAAAGTGGTATTCTTCATGTAACTCTTCACAAAGATCTTACAGAATTTATTTTCATGTGCAAAGGCAAACCTTTTACACAATATCACTGCAAAAACTTCTGGGAAGAAATATATTCAGTGTCAAACCCAAATCTCTTCCCAAATTGGTCATACCACTGCTGGCAGAGAACAAAAAAAGTCATTGTGATTTCTTATGGGAAGCAGGCGATGCAGAACCATGCTCCATTTTAAATTCAGCAATTTCTGCCTTTCTCAAAGACTTAAGCCTACTCTCTTGGTCTTTCGAACTCAGGTCAATCTATGAAGTGTCATTTTGCTAGAAACAGGATCTAATTCAAATTCTAACCTAATGTGACATGTAAATAAAATAACATAACAGGGAAGAACAAGAAGCCAGTCCACAGGCAGTTTTCCCCATTTAGACCCCACTGCTACACCACTCTTCCATCGTAAAGAGAAACTGTACTTTCTTAACAGCCCGGGCATGGCTACATTGCACTGTGTACAATATATACGCTGGCTAGCATGTGTCAGCCACATCATCTTCTATGCATACAGAGCAGAGTATTTCCCCCCTCTTCACTGTATTGAAGTAGCGTATTAGCAATATTAGTAAATATTACTGATAGCATTACACATTCTCCCATTAGCAGGCAGCTCTCTGGAGGGCTGAGCCTAGACCTGACTGCAGCATCCACCCACGTCTGGGACTTGCTGGTGGGGATCTAGGGGTGGGCTTGCAACTGCGCTGCAAATCTCTGAGCACCAGGAGAGTACTGCCGCATCAGCCGGGGATGGCGAAGGCTCGCACAAGGGAACCAGCTATGGATCCACAGCCTCAGCAGCCTGCTGCGCTTTGCAGCAGTTCGTAGCTACGCCGCTTGCCGGCTGAGCTGGGGCAATCAGCAAAACCCACGTGCCCCCAGCTTCCCTTTGTGGAGGCGGGGGGCAACTTTTATACATCAGAGATTATTAGTCCCTTCCGATACTGGCCTTGGCTGACCACCAGGAAAGCACATTAACATAAGCACAATATGGCCCCAACTTTATCTTTTGTCATCCCGGCCAGCAGAAGCATGAACACTTTATGAATCCCTACAAATGGCTCCTCATCCCATTTTCATTTATCTGCTGAAGGCTTGAAGAAGCATCTCCAGTCCTCTAACATAGGAAAGTTGATTTGAAGCAATCCATAGTCCCTTATCCTTCTGTGGCCTCACGTATTTGTCACCTGGAGAGACTCGTAGCAGACAGACTCCCTTTCTGTGAGCCACCAGAGTGGGACGTACGTTTCCTCCTCAGCTGTCACCAACCATGGCATAACTCATTAGCACAAACCCACCTTCGCTAGTGTCACGCTGAACTCCCCCAAGCCATGAAGAGGAATGGCTGCAGAGGTGACACATGCCACATTACACCGCCTCTCCCGTGAAGACACCGATTTCTCGCAGCGAGGAGAGAGGAGCGGCTCGGGGCAGCGGCATCACCTGCCATAGCTGAGCGTGATGCAGCCCATCTGTCACCGCAGCAGCAGCCGTGCCACCGAGAACGACGGTGTTTAGCGACAGCACAAGAACACCTAAGCACTCTAATGTTTACTGTAGGACGATACCGGTAGTGGTAGCTTTTGCTGGCACAGTTATTTCGGTTAAGAATGGTAATTTTTCATGTCCTGTGCAACAGGGTCATGTCACTGAAAGGATCCATCTCGGCTAACATTTTAAAATAAAGGCTGTAATGGGAGGGGTTTGCATTTGATGGGTCCAGAGCCAGGGGAAAACGATCATGTTATAACCTGAAATAACACCGCAGTGAAGGAAAACTTTAAATGATTCCTCCGAGCGAAACTGATCCATGTCAAATACCATCTCTGTTTTATCAAATATAAGCTAAAAAGAGTTTTTAAATGCCTATTATTTTTTTCCATCATATAGACTGTAATTCCTTAAAAAAGGGGGAGCCTTTGGAGCCTGTGGGTTCCAGCAATCGTATTGAGAAAACCGACACCTAAGGAAGAGAATGATTCATGCAGAATTACTCTATAGCAGCCAGGAAACTTCCACCTAGACAGGGCTTACAATCTGGAGGAGGATGCAGGGAGAGAGATAAGGGGGAGAGAAGCAGAATGCACCGAAATAGCAGGAAATAGCAGAATTTCTATTTTTTATATTACTGACCCAGCACAGCTGCAGGAATGCAGGTAAAAAGAGGTAGTTTCAGAAACACTCACTTATTTTTGGAAATGTAAGTAAAGCAAACTCATGAAAGCATATGTATGGTGCTCTAGCAGTGGATTCTGTAAAACTCCTGACTCTGAGACTACATTAAAATTTTTGAATGCATTTTTCATATCTCATAAAGCTATAAGGAAACACTGTACTAATGGAGGTTCTGTAAAACAGAACATAAGACTGACTGGAATTCTTATTTGATTTAAAATACTCTCCTCTTGATTTTAAAATTTCAGTGGTGGAAATCCCCCCCCCCCCTTGATTTTGGTAATCTATTCTAACAATTATTTACTTACATTCACTATTAAAAACATATTTCTTATTTTTATTCTGAATTTGTCTAGCTTCAACTTCTGGTCTGTGTCTTTTTGTTAAGCTTATCTGCTACAGCTCTCTAGGATTATATTTAATTTCCCTAGGATAGATATTTTTAGAAATATCAAATCATTCCTTAACGTTTGTGTATTATACGTACATTACTTGAGTCTTTGGATGTAAAAGCTATGCATCTTCCCATACGTATTTCCAGTCCTTCAATTGTTTTCATTGACCTTCTCAAACCCTTTGGTCTTTCAACATTTGTGTTGATTGTGGGTGCTGTAACTACAGAGTTTTCTCACAAGGATCCTGCCACCACCAAGCACAAAGGGTAAACTCTCCCATTTGCACTCTCAGATCTTGTTAGCATCGTTGGTTACAAAATCGCCCTGAAAATGCACATTCAGCCAATTGCATACCATGACCTCCAAAAATTTTTTGAGTCATTCTGCCCAGCATATTGTCCTTTTAATCTTCTTCATTCCTCCAATATTTTTCTCATTTGCCTATCAGTAGGGATTTTATATGTTTTCCTCCTGCTCATGAAAATGAATGTTAATAGCACAGAAGCTAGGCTTGATCTCTGCAGGACTCCGCTTGAAAACACACCCTATTCAGCAACCTTCTTTTTGCAGTTATATTGAGGACAACGAGCTAAACAATTTTTTTCCCAAACTGCTGTATATGTGCTGTATTGATTATTGTTTTCTAAATTATTCAATATTCATAATAAATGCATTATGCCAACAATATCACTTTATTAATCAAAATTAATCTCATTAAAAAAAGATACAAACTGAGTCTGACTACACTGAATTGCCAAAAGCCTATGCTTGATTGGCATGAGTTACCTTTTTATTTACTGATCAACAAAATAGCTTATCTACTGCTCAATTATTTTATTCACCATCAAAGTCATGTTAGTAAACACAACATGTCAGAGATTGCCCTGTTTGACTTCATTCCCTGCTCCCCCACTGCCTTGAAAAAAAGAAATGAGATCATATGCATTTTCTTCCAGTGCTCTGGGAACTTTCCAATGCTCCAAGACATCAACAATCAGCAGTAAGTATCCAAATTAATAAATTCTTTCAAAACGCAGTTTAGACTGAAAACAGACAGTGCAATTCAACATCCTTTTGGCTTATCTCTGGAAGCTAAGTATCTCACCAACAGCATATTGCACAATTGCTGCCCCCCTGCCAAACCACAACCTGAAAACTATTCTCCAATAACTTTTAAACCATTAGTTTACATTCTTTGCTACCCATTTTTGTCTTTTGTCCTTCCCTTGACAAGCATAGCTACTTTTTCTTCCCTTCCAAGCCTTGTTTTCCCTGGAACATTTGGCCAAGTATTCTTAAACTGTTTCTAGTTATTAATATTTTTACGTTCACATTATTTAGTCAGCTGAAGTAGATTTTAACTTTGTGAGACAGTCTCGTTTAAAGCATTTGTTAGATGCTGATGTGCACCTCATTTACATGAAACAAATGTAATCAAGTCATGATCACTGACACCTAAATAATGAGTCATTGTGGCCCTGAGTAATTCCTCTTTCTAAGTTGAGTTCTATTAAAGAATCTCCTCTGGCTATGTCACTTTTCACACTTAAAAACCGTGGGGGGGTTTTGTGTGCCTTTTTTTAAAAATTTATTTATTTTTTTATTTCAATGGTATCACTTACACAGAAAACCTCAAACATCTTATATCACTTATATAAAAAACCCAGTAGGTCTTTTTTGTCCTATGTTAATTTTATTGTCATGTGATTGTTTGATATCAATCACCTACTTACATTATTTTTACAGCAGAACATTATCTGTTGTTCCTGCAGTCATCCTTGTAGAATTAGGCAGTATTTCCCAATAGTTTGGCTTCTTAGGGCACGCTTTTTTTTTTTTTTTTTTTTTTTTTAAATTAAAGCTGGCAGCACAGAGCAGATGTCTCCAAGTTGTCTCGCTGCTGCCAAGAGTGTCTGGGCAGCAGTCCCAGTCACTGCAGAAGGTGCTGTACCCCCACCCGCATGTCCCCAGGGCCACGCACTCCTGCCAGGCTGCCTGGAGCTCCCCCCGCTGCTGGGGCATCCAACTGCCTCTGGGCTCAGGAAAAAGGCAACGCCAGGTTTGTAAGCCGAGGTATAGGCTGTAACTGATTGGAAGCAAAAAGCAAGCTTGGAGGCACTTCTCTACCAGCACCTTCAATGGGTCATGAATTAAAAATAAAACCACAAAAGCAAGCCACCCGCTTTTACCATTCCTTGTCTAGCTGAGGACTGAAACTTGTTTGATCCATTAACAAATTATTAAGTCCTAGCAAAAAAAGTAATTTATCAAACTTGGTAATCTGTCAGAAGTAAAACTTCGTCTCATAGTTTTGGGTTCAGTTTCCACAGCCTTCCTTCATGCAGGCAGTCACAATACCATTGCTGTAATTGTTTTCATACACTGTACTTATGCAATTACTTAATTTTTTTTTTTATAGAAGTATCGCATTGTAAACTACTAATTTTCTCTTGTGAATGTTATTGCGTTTCAACGTGGAAGCAGCACAGAGAAAAATCTAAAAAGAAAAATGTGAACAGATTCATGATCTGATAAGATTTTAAACATGAAATTGTTTTCTACGAGGCCGAGCAGCACCCTTACTACAGAAAAAAACAGATTTAAAGCTAAGTGACAAGCTCCACAACACATCCTGGCCAAGGCATGGAGCTAATTCTGTGGACAATGTACAACCTTGTCCTTGTGGGTCTGATAAGCCATTCATTTAGGAGAACACAGACTTCAGCTCTGAAATGAACAGTAGTATAAAAGATTTTTTTTTTTTTTTTTTTTTTAAATTTGAGTGCAATTTCACAGAGAAAATCAGAACAATTATATCCCATTAAATCACATCAACTCCCCTCACTGCACAGGACTAAAGCAAGCATTATAAAAGTTGGTAAATATTCAGTGATGCAAGAACTGGAAAAAACAACCACACAGCTAAGCAGAAATTGGTAAAGCTCAAAACTATGTTGTTAAGGAGTCTAGCATTGCAACTACTCTTCCATATCAAGTTATGGATCTTCTATGCTTTTCACAAAAGAAAGCCACACGAGTGTTTTACCACGCTATGATAAACTTTACAATTCTCACCTTTCCAATATTTTGACAAGCTAGCCTCCAGCTTTTTCTTAATGAGTGCCACAACTGTTAAAAGGAGCGTATAGAAGAGCCAGTCAATCAAAATCATTTGGCATTAGGAAAGGCCAAAGCAGCACATCCTAATATCGAACTGTCAGAGGTTACAAGACATTCAGATTTGAATACCTTGGTTCTCCATTCAGAAATTGTGACAGAGAAAACAGTTCAAGAAGAATCTGATATTTATGACGTCAAAAGAAAACTGGAAGACCATCAATTCCACTTACTCTCAGAACTGCAAACTACTCAATACACATGAAAATGGGAGTCCTCCATTTTACATAAATTATATCCCTTTGCTTTACTCCTCTCTCCTCATTCTTCTCTATAGTACGTGCTTAAATTTAGATATATAAAAAGACTGAGACTTTTTCTCGAGACTCTGTAGGACATTAAACCAGATCTATTTGGAGGCTTTGTTTATTATACATATACAGTAACAGAAGTTGTTTGGGGGTTTTTTTGTCTCTGGTTTTCCTTTTGATGTGAAAACTGGCAAATTGGGGAAGCAGACTGATTTCAAGTCTGTTCAACAACAGTACAATGGTATTTAGTTAAAATCATTCCATCGGTTTGACAGCAAGGTCAGAATGAAAGGGTAACAATAATGCCATTGAGCAGAAAAACACAAACCTCTCAGTAAGACAAGTAAGAATGTAAAGCCAATGCTCCCAGGCAGCAGCAACAAGCTAAACCACGCTACCGCTAATATTAGGCAACATTAACTTGCCAGTAAATATGTTTAAAATTGTATAAACAAAACAATGTTAATCTACAATAAGTAAGAAAATAGAGTCTGCTCCAATGTGGTGATGTGCAAAAGGTAAGATTGATTAGTACTTTGAAATGCTAATAGATGCAAGTAGAATATACAGTCAGGACTTAGTTTAACTACACATAAACATATTCTGTATCTCTTTTCTTGTTAACAACATATTCTTAACAAAACAATATGTTTCAAATAATTTTTCAGAGAAACACTTGTAACAGTTATATCATTGCAACTTTATAATTCTAATCTAAGGGCTCCTTTCTGCTAACCTATTTCAAAGTGAAATACAGCCACAAATACCTTGTTTTGTGTCACTGATTAAGTGAAAAATAGATTAAAATAGATACTCACACTATATGTGCAAGATCAAGTGGCTTTTCTGGCTGCTCAGGAAATACAGGACGAGGTGGTTCTCTGCTTGGTACACAACCAAGTGATTTACTAATTGCATGGCTCAGCTTCTTTGCAGGTGACTTCTGTTTTTGAAAAGAATAACAAAAATGAGTTGACTATTACAAAGAGCAGGGTAATATGTGCAATCAGGTAACAGAGAAGTGTAAATAGAATATTCAGAAATATCTGGTTATATTATACCATACCTGAGAAACTAGTACAGACACTACACATAGGTGAACAAGTTTTGTGTGGGGGGTTTTTTGTGCTGTAATATTGAAAAATGAAGCAGTTTAACAAAAGTATGTAAGATGAAGAAATAATCCAATTGTCTGGTCTTTCTATCAGGAATTAAATCAAGGGGCAATCATATCCAATTAAGGGATTTCTTATACTTACTCACAATGTCTTCTGAACACAGATATTGTATTTTGAGGGGAGGGCAGGGGAAGAACAAAGGACCTGGTGCATGAGCAGGTAAAAAACCTGCATGCACAGGCTTACCAACTGCCAGCACTGCTTTCATTTCCCATCTATTGGAATCAACAGAAAGTTGGCGCTATGCCCCCTCCCTCTGTCCTTTACAAAGGCAATTGTTTTTGAAAAACAACTTTCAAATTTTTTGTTCATTATGGGCAAAGCCAAGGTGAACCGTAGTGTTAGATATGAATGACTGGTTTCTTTATTTTCTTTCACAAATTCACTTGGTGGTGCTAACTAATCTCACAGAAGCAACTATCCTGGGATCATCTAAGGAAGACTGAACGGCTGGGGACAAGCATTGCCAAACACACAAGAATGGATAGCTGGCCTGAGTCATGTGCTTAAAATGTGTTTTTAGTCCAATGTTGACTTACAAAATTAAGTCTTAAAATGTTATTACATCCACTGAACGCATGCCAGTGATGTGGGAGGCCAGATAATGCTTTCATGAGAGCTCAGAAGTAACCTGACAGTTCTGTTTTTCTGATTTAACCCACTAACAGTCCACGTATGTGTAACCGAGTGGCTAATTACTCCTACGTAATTTTTTTACTACTCCTGTAAGACATTGCAAAGCAGAATTAGGACCAATTCTAAAGGCACATTCAAATTAAAATTCAGATAACACTGATTTAAGTAGGAGGCAAGACAACCCAGGACAGGAGTTACACATACAGTTACAGTTTATATAAATTAGTAACTAGCAACTACTAACTAATATTTACTAACAATTAAAAACAATTAGTAATTAGTAAACCAGTGAGAATCTTCAACTCTGGGCCTCTTGGCTTTAGCAATATAAAACAGGCAATAAGGGCTTTTTTGAGTGGAGAATCTATGCGTGAGGAAGTTGTTCCCTCTGTGGATTTACATGGTTTGTAGTAGATTGGGATGCGTTTTAAGTATAAAGTAAAATACTTTATATCAATTGGAAAACAAGGAAAAAAAGAGAAAAATTCCTTTCAAAATTAGAAAAGATGAGCTGGATGCCTGTGAGAATTTATTAGAATAGCCAGTTCTTAACTGAAGATTTATTATCCTCCTTCAGTTACCTTACAACTCAAAGTCAATGCTAACTGAGAACTCTAAAAACCATCAATGGAAGCTGCCTCCGAATTCATGGTGAATGTAGTTTTGGGAGAAAAAGAATTACTCATGATCATATTCTTCCTTGGAGTACATGTCAGAGACAATTCAAGTGGTAGCTACAGTCAAATTCCAGTCACATGCCTCCATCAGCATCTAACACTGCTTTACAATGCGTACTCTGGCCTGGTTACCATATTAAGACCATACTGTTTCACAAATCAAACCAATTATTCAATATGTTGCAGCCTAATTCCTTTCAGATTCTAGAACTTTTATTCATCAGCCCACAGATCCAACCTGTGAAGCAGCAGAATACATGAAGACCACGGAGAGCAAGCCATCTAACAACCGTCAGATACCGGGTGGAATGGGCAATTGATCTTCCCAATATATTATCTTTGGCTCTTGCAGACGGAAAGTCTTGGGCCTATTGAAGTACCACTGCAAAAATCTCGTGAGGAGTGTAAGATTCTTATCTCCTCTCACCAAGAAGGGCTTCAGTAGGAAGGATGTCAAGATAATTAACTGCTTCAGGTGAGTCTCCCAGAGGGACCTCTGTAAAAGAGCATGTTCAGAAGCACTTCAGCCTACTAATTCACTAAATACTAAGCACTAAAAAGACTTGCTGATAGTAAGCTGATGTTTTGTTTTTGTTTTGGTTTGTGTTTGGTTTTTTTTTAATGTGTTGAGAAAACCTGGTAGATTGCAATCAATGGATGATCCTTGCAAAGTGAAGTACACAGCGCTCTCACTATGAAAGGTTCTACAGATGATCATCAGCCTTTAATTATTTTGAAATCCTATGAAAAACACAATCCAATCTTTATGTTACTTCTTCCTAATTCCACAGTAAAATTTAAATTATGCACACAAATGTGATGACACCGAAAGTAAAATACTAGTTTTCCTAAATTAATTCTTCTATATATTGAAAATTTTCACATTTATCTCTCTCTCAATTTGTTCTCCGCTTCTTCTCCTTTTAGAGTATTTCCTACTTGACTCTCTACCCTGTTCATCCTTGGTTTCTGCACAAACCATCTATTCTCAGCGTACCTTTTCTGTGACCTCCTCTTTAGAGTATTTTTAGGCTATTTTGAAGTGTTTTTTCCATTGTGGTAACAAACACTATATCCTATTGTGCTACCCCACCATTTATTTTGTCAAACAAACACAGTGCTGTCTAGAATGCTGTACAATTGAGCCACTACTGCAGCTTCACTTTCTGAAAATTATAGGGGAAAGATAATTTCCATTGATCCCAACTTCTTGATAATGCTTCTCAGTGCAGCTGACAGTGAAAAGAGCACAGCAGGCAGAATGAGCATGCTACTTCACAGGCAAGTATACCTCTTACGGGTATCTCATTTCCCTGAGAAACAGCTATATTTTCTTTCAATTAGCTGAGTTCCACTTTAGTGATTTCTAATAAAAACCACCTCTCTCATCATTGTTGCTTATCTTGACCTCCTGCCTGTTTGATACTGTCTGTAAGATACTCTCCCCTTCAAAAAAGCAGAAAAAACAAATAGAAAGCCCCAGAGTAACATAATCCTCTCATCCACCACCACAAATACCACTATCCCCTTCCCCATCATGGACACCACCACTGTGAACCTCCCCACATAACACATCCACTTGCCCATCACTAGCACTACTGTATTTTTACAACTTCTTCCTCCCCAGCTGTTCATCTTGTTCCTTCCTGACTTTAATCTGTATTTGTAAATAGCTGGGGGCAAACTATGTTTTATGAAGTATCTGCAACTTTTGTCACAACAGGATCTCAGTCAGTTTGGAGCTTGGATGTACTATTGCAAAATCCCCTATATTAATAAATTCCAACTCCAAATAAGTAGTTAAAATTAATAAAGAATTTCAGACTTTGAAAAAGGTTTCACACATCCTAGAGTCCAATTTATGGACTTATTTATCTTCAGCTTTAGATGGGAAAACAGTGTGTTGTGCCTTTATTTTCAGAGGCTTTCAACCACTTAATGTTTCATTCTGCTACAGAAGCGTAACTGCAGAAACCAGCCAGCAACACGCTGCTCTACCTTCAGCTTCATCCACACACTCTCTTGGGAATGGCTAACAGGCAATCCATTTTTACTTCCTAAATGGGCACGGTACGTGACTCAGTGGGATTTGCACCACTGTGGCCATTATATCAGTCTGATGGTAAGCATGGTTGATGATCCAAAAAAAGTCAGGCACATAAACGAAATACGTGCTCTTTATCTGGACACAACGTTTCAGCAACCTTCCTGGACCCTGGTATTCATGTTTTTGTTTTTCCTCCGAAATGTTAAGTCACATAGCAACTTACTTTCCCTTTTTACTGATCATCTAATTGCCAAGACATTCATGAAAAGTTCTTTCTCTGCATTATTCCAAAAGGTTCATGAGTTATAAAAGTATCAGTTTGGCTCTAGCAATCTGCCAGTAGCGCTTTGCAGTTGTGAGTGCATTAGCAAGGAACAACTGCAGTGCTTCTGGTGGAACTCCTGCTTTTCAGCACAACAAATCTTCTTACAGTCTGAGATTCCTTCTTCAGCAAACTCTCTCAGCCTTTTACCTATCTAGACCTATCAGTGGAGGATACTTACCTTTTTCCCAAGCCTATCAATAAATATTCAAAAGAAAGTTTCTGCTTCTTTTTCATCATGCATAGAATAATAAAACTTGTGAGAAATGTTTGCCACCAGTTACCTAGGTGTTTAAGGAATCAATGATCTCCAGATAGTGACAATTCAGTATGCAGTTACTAGACATCCCAGTAGATCCCCTTCCTTTTGAGCTGATTATTCAAGATACACGTTTTTGGGTTTCCTGTCTTCCAAAATACCTATGAAGTTCAGAGTCAGAGCTGGACTACTGAATTACGTATGAATCCAGATATCCAGGCTGTTTCTATAACATCACTTCCACTACCACTTTCTAGATGATAAATTTTAATAAATTTTTCAACTGAACAAGAAATCGAGGTCAGATCAGGTGAACATTATGCAAGTTGTCTCTCTCCAGGCACAGCACTGGCTGGTATGCACGCTTTCTGCAGCTACTGCAGTGGCAAGCTGCAGAAGTTCATAAGTAGCAGCAAACAGTTTTCATGATCCAAAACAGTGTCTACCTACCAGCAAGCACATCTGACTTCTCCAGGTTCCAGAGAAAGCTCAAAAAAAAGTAAAATAAATACTTCTGAGAGGCTGGAATGTTTGTTCTCTTTTTTCCCCTAAAAAGTTGAAGGAGACCCTGGCTCTGCACTTGTACACATCTGGTGATTTCACATTCCACTTATATAGCCACAAGGTAAGGTTAAAACACCTTTCCTATTAACCATGGAATCACACTCCCTATGGCACTCATCCTCAGTTAGAATCAAATGTAAACCCAACACTTGGGGTTCAGTTATTTCAGGAAATTTATCACTGATACATCAGTCAAGGACTGTTCTAGATTCTACATTTTTATTTAATAAACAATCATGGTTTTATCCAACTTAGTTATGAATAAAGCATGAACAAAATATGACTTATGTAGCAATGCCTGCGTAAGCATGCAACTAGCCTATAAAAGTCATTTTAAGTACTAGAGCAACTATTCAACTGATTTTTCCCAGAGACCCAGAAGGCAGATGTCAGCACATCACCGCACTGTGCGGGGTCTGGCTCTGCTCGACCAGTGAGACATGCACACTGCTCGCAGCTGGAAACACTGCTCTGCAGCTGCTTTCTAATAGCAGGGATTCAGCTTGCTGTCCTGGGAGTTAGGAACATACTACGAAGGGACCTCCCACAGAAAACACGGCCAGTGCTGAGTGTGTACGTTCTTAACCAAGTTTAGACAAAACTGAGTTGCGCCTCCATCCCGACAAGCATTACCCTTGGAGTTGCCTAGATCTGCACAAACAAACACGGCTGAGGTATGTGCCTCAAATGCAAATGGACTGACCACTTTCTGCTGGGAAAACTAATATGTTATTGACAGATACCACTGAGAAACTGTTACATGTGCAAAAGACATGAGAAATTATCAGTAAAATGCAACTGTGATGTTCCATACGTTTGAAAACCCATTGCACCTTTATTGTGTGTTGCCAGATCCTCTTCACTTCAGAAAAGTTTGTAGATCCTATCCTATTCTTCACTATGGGGGTGGTGAGGCACTGGCACAGGTTGCCCAGAGAGGCTGTGGATGCTCCATTCCTGGAAGTGTTCAAGGCCAGGTTGGATGGGGCTTTGAGCAACCTGGTCTAGTGGAAGGTGTCCCTGCCCATGGCAGAGGGGTTGGAACTAGATGATCTTTAAGGTCTCTTCCAACCCAAACCATTCTATGATTCTGTCTCTGTCCACCTGCCTTCCTATCAAAGGTTACATCTCTTAAAAACCCCAAAACTTCCACCATGGAATTAAAAAGCTGGAAACTACAAACTACGTTACCAAAAGTTGTCTCTCTAGCTTTTTCTAATTGTCTGTTTATTAATCACACCACCTCTACCAAAAGAGTCTAGTAAACAATTGTTACGATGGCCTTAGAAATTTGTAGGTAATAAAAACTGAACTGAAACTTGGTTGATAAGAACACTTGTTTGAAAATTGAGGTTTTAAAGTTATCTGTTTCACTCTCTCTTTCCCCCCCTCCCCTCCAATATCTGTCTCATTCTACGGATACTACTTGTAATATCATAAACCACACAGGATGCAAACACAAAGTAAGGCAGCATCTTAAGTAAGACGCCCTTCTTCTATACTGAAAATGGGTAAGCAAGCAAAAAAAATTTTCAGAGTCAGTGCACAGAGAACTTTCCCTCTTCTCCCAGCAGAGGAATTGTGCTGAGCAGCCAAGTGGATTAAGTAGAAAGAAGCCCGTAAGGTAAGTGAAGCGAGCGGAATGCATAGACAGAAATGGTACTGCAAGAAGGAAGCTAAAGCACACACGTCTGCCTCCAGCTCTCAGCAGAGAAGGTACACAGTCACCCCAGATGTCCAGGCCTGTTATCTGTCTGTGTGTGAGGGCAGCGTGCCCTCTGCTGGAAAATGCTGAATTATAAAAGGGTTTTTCACATCACTTGAAAATAGGAGCCCATGTGATGGTGGAAGTCCACACAGACAGCAACGTGACAGGGATGCAGAGCACACCATTTAATACCGTGTTCCCTTTCAGCTTGTTTCTGGGAGACTGAATAAAAGCATGTTCGAAAATTTCAAACAACAACTTTAAGGTAGTCTAAATGGGAAATTAAATGAACCAGAAATATAAGAGATGTAATTGTCAGAGCAAAATCTTATTAACAGCTACTTACGGTATTGCTAGACTTTAACTCGGTAGATAAAAGGGTCTGTCTTTTGGTATAGATTTGATTAGTACTCGGTATAATGACTTCCCAACGGAAGCCATAGATATTATCACTATAGAAACAACTAAGCATTTGTTTGGTTTGTTGATACATATTCCAAAGCCACCATGTTAAGGGTGGTTATAAATAACAAACATTCCATTATTTATAGCAGGAAGAGCGTTCTAACTCAACCACAGTTAATAAGCCATCAAAACTTACACCCTAGGGTATAAGCCCTTAGGGTACTTGGCTATTTTAACATTTTACGTGAAAATTATGGATGACAGAGACTGCTTAAGTTTAGCAGACTAAACAAAAAATAAACAGAATGAACAATGACTAACTACATGCTTTCAAAATGAACAATTTGATTTTCAGTTCTGCTGCACATACATAACTAAATGAATCAGTGTTTAAGGCTATTTAATAAAAACAAAATTGAAATAGCCCAGAAGGAAAAATTTGGAAAGTGTTTGAAGGTGTCTTCCCCCCCCCCCCCAAACAGGCCCCAACAAGCAATGTGTTCATGCAACAAAATCCCTCTTTCAAAAAAATGTTTCTACCTGAACTTACATATATACGTAATATCACTCTAGTAATATATATATGTATATACATATTTAAAATATCACCATACTATATGATTTATAGTATCAAAAATTTTCAAAGGCATTTCAGAATTTCAGGAAAAAGAACCTTATGAAAATACTTATTATTAATGCTTATTCTGGGTCTTAGGGCTCCAAACTTCTGAAAATACACCATACAAGACTGAACTGGACCTGGCTGTATTGGAAACCCAGGAAAAATAAGTTTCTTTTTTCATTGTATCAAAGTACCAGCTAATCTCTGCAGATCTGGTCAGCAGGAGTCTGTGGGTCTTCACTCAAGAAATTATTGTTGAGTAAACACACAAGGAGGTCATGCTATTTCAGCTGAAGCTGCACCAGTGCTCAGTAGAAGTAAAGAGTTACAATGTGCATTTTGCAGTCCTGTCTTCCTTTCTAGACACCAATATAGTGTTTTCACAACAGTCTGACATTGCTGATGTGTGTTCAGTTCATAGGCAAGTGCATTCCCCGAACTGCCTTCCGCAGAACTGCTCCCCAGCCACGTATCCTTCATGAAACTTTGCGGTTGCTTAGTCTCACTTGAACTTTGCAATTTTCTGTATGGAACCGCATCTTTTTTGAAAACGTAAGCAATCCAAAATAGACACCTTCAAATTCATTCTCTTTGCTGGATGTTCTTCATCTTCTTATTGGGTACAGCTTTGCCCCTTTACCAGCGGTACTAATCACCCGGCGAATGAAGGCAGAAGTGTCCTGAAGACTGATGTGAAAAAGACACTTCAGATTCCCTGACCTCACCAACTGATGGATTTCATTGTCTGTTATTTAACTAGCAATGCAGTCCAAACCCAAAACTAAGATATATTTTTTTTAAATTAAGGAAGACTGATTTTCAATTTTCATAAAATTGATGCACAAGACTTTCAAAAGTTAAAAAAAAAAATTAAAAGAAAAACTATTTAAGAGACCTCTCTCAAGATTCCTCTTCCATGCTCAGTTCATAAGAGACAACCCAGTCTGTAGTAGTATTTTATATATCCCTGAATTTTTTAGTCCATTTAAAACACTTTGTTGCTTAAAAAAATCTGCAAAATGGTTAAAAAGGCTCAGAAATAAGTTTTTAGAGCTAGAGCCAGAAATATTACTTTAGACTGCAGGAACATAAATGCTCCTTACAATTGCCTTATTGTTTACTGGAATCCCACAGATTTCTCCATTTTTGTCCTTCATTTCCACCTTTTGTCTTTCCTTCACCTTTATGCAACTTTTAGCCTCTTATTTTCATCTTTCTTTGATGTGGATTCTGACTATGCTGAACAACAAACATAAGTATCTCCTTCGCTCTTCATGCCTTTTATTCTTTTGGCTCACATCCAGGCGTAACTCCATAGTTGTACTATACAAACCTCCTACAAAGAGATTTACATAAGCACGCCTTTTAAAAGCGTTCCTTCCATTTCACCTACTGCTGCAATTTCTTACCAGTTTGAGTTACATCTTATTTCTGTACAAGACAGCCAAATTTGCTACTGCTAAAATTCCTTCTACAGACTTCTGGACCAATTGTTTTTATGTATCAGTGTTTTTATTAGATATTAAAATGCAGCCTCTTTCTGCGTTCCCAACTATCATTATTTTCTTTCATACTTTCTTTCCTTTTCTTCTGTAAAAACCCAGTTTCCCAGTATCTTCTGCTGTTTCCAGTAATCTTCTACTTCCAGTTTCGTGCTTTGTTTAGTGTTGCTTCTGTAGGTGCAATTCCCTCTTCTCCTCCTCCATGAAGAATATGGAAGGGAACAGTTCCAGAGCCACTACCTGGTCCCGATAGCAGGTAATCTGAATTCTTGATCTCCAAAGCAAGGTGGCTGCACCCAGGCTGTCTAGTAGGCATGGTTCCTTGCCTGTGTCAACTCCTAAACCTTACCTTAGGAGCTGCTTGGGAGACTGCCGTCTGCTCCACGATAAAGCTAGGGATTGTTCTGACAGTCCAGCAGTTCAGATCATGCAACAACCCTGCACTGTTTCATTTACCAGAAGAGTGTATCCTCCTTTTCCATTTATATAATTTCCCACTCCTCCAGTTCACATTATCTCTTAAAATCAACTTATTCTGTACAGTCTAGAAAGAATCAAATGCCTCAAAAGTTAATACTGAAACAAAACAGGATGACAGATTCACAGGTCCTACTACCAGAATAGGGCACAGTCCATCTAACCTGACTTGCTGCAAACACAGGTCAGAGACTTCAGAAGGAAATATCTACATTAGAGTTAGAGCTACTATTTAGATACATCTTTGTATTAAAAAATGCAGACTGGATTTATATCTACTTAAGGGGATAATAATCTACTGGTAGTTCAGATTAAACATTCCAGAAGTTTATCACCCACATAGTTAAAAAAAGGACAATATTTAAGACCAAATTTTCCTACCTTTGCCTTCCAACTACTGAATGGTATTAAGCCCCAATTTTCTAAATTAAACAGTAATACTATAATGACTTTTCCTCATGAAGATAATTACTAATTATAATTCAATCATCATTTGCACTTCTCTTTGAGTAAGTAAAAGGTTGGTCTTAATCTTTTGCCATAAAATAGGGGTTTTTTTATCTAAAATTGTCTATTATTTCTTGAGATGTGATTATCATATAGTAATCTAACTGAATGTTATTTCTCATATAATTTCTTTAAGGCTTATTAGTTAAGAGTTTTCAATGCATGTATTTACAATTGTCAGGACAATACCAATACTGAATTTTTCTCTTGAAGAAATACTATCTTCAACAATGCCACTTGGATAAAGTTCCTTTCTAAGCACAGCATTCATGCTAACTGGTTTACCTTTCTGGGGAGGAAAGGTATTGCAACCTTTAAGTCTTTTTAAGCTAGAAGAGAGGAAAATACAAGAAAAGTAGGACTGATGTGTGTTTTCTTCCCCCTTTCACATGTTAAGGCCTTGAGAAGGACAGTGCTGTCTTGTGTGCTTTAAACAGCACTGAATACAATGACAACTATCAATAAATTAACAACGTTACTTGTAATAAAAACAGTACAGTGTACCTATTTATACGCATCTGCTATTTGAAAACCTTTGAAAGTCCTACTGTGCAGTTCTACTATAAAAACTTTAACTTTCAGAATAAATGAGTACAGAGGTGGTTGTTTCAGCATGACAAACAAAGGTGAGTTACCCAAGAGGAATGCTCCTTCATCTGATGCTGGTTGCTATGAGGACCATTTGCATGGCCACGCCAAAAACAGTTTTGACAGAGCTGGTAGTTGTGGCACTGCTGGCATCGGTACCGGAAACCCATCATGCTCTCACACCGGCAATACGAACATTCCACAGGATGGAAGACTTGGTGGAGATGGGGAGGGAAGGGGGACCAAAAAAAAAAAAAAGGAAAAAGAAAAAGAAAAGTAATAAGTGAACTTTAGGAAAACCTCGACCATTAAATTTCATTGGCGCTTACAACCCCCACCCCCCCTTCCCCACGTTCTTAACCACTTAACCAACTTGTTGGTCTGGGCAGGTCATGGATTTTGAGTGCAGAGCAGGTAATTTTGGTGAGATTAACCGTAAATTTAACTTGATGATAACATAGCAGTTCCATCTGACAAGCTCAGTATTTCTTCAGATTTCTCCCTCCTTGGAGACACTTGGACCCAGAAGGCTCCGTGGAAGTCCAACAACACTGAGAATACATATGTGTGGACAGGAAAAGCAGAAAGGCTATCTTCATGGACTCATTTCTGCCTAAGGAGATCACTTTGCCCTAGAGTCAGCTGAGAGAGCTTTTCACAGAACAGGCAAATTCAGAGCACCACGATGGGCTTCTGCTCTGAATCACCTCTCACTGAGGAACTTCCCTTGCTCTTCCCCAACTGTGAGCTGCCTCTTGGACCTCTATAGCTTAAACTGAAGAAATCCCCAATGTACCTCTAAACCTTAACATCCGAGAACAGGAAAATTAAATTAGGTATGACATGCAGAACCACCATTAGAGGCAGGCTTGAAAAAAAAATTAAAAAGAAAAAAGCTTCTTCCCTGTTCTTCTACCCATGAACAATCACAGGCTTGCTCCATTTAAGAGAGAAGTCTTCAGGATAAACAAAAGAGGAATGTCAGAATGAGGTAAAGGAGATATCTTACTATGTCAAATGCATCTTAAAAGGCAAGGCACAGGACATGGAACGGAAGGATGAAGGTGAAGGTGAATTACAGAAGCAAATGGTTTAGCTTTGCTGTGGGTCTAGAGCATAAGCAGTTACAGACAGGTATAAATAACTGCTATGGAGAAGACCACAGGAAAAAAGAGCAGCTCACTGGCCAGTCAGCTGAAATTCTTAGGTACATCTATTATAAACTACTGAGAGATGCAAGAGAAATAATTAGAAAGAGTCTGGAGTTTTGATCTGTGATAAAAATGATGACTTAGCTGTTCTAACTGAGACTTGGTGCAATACTGCACAGGGCAATAAAATTAATGTAGAAAGATACCGCTCTTATGGGAAGGTTTGGCCAGTTTAACAGTGCAGAAGTGACTACTACCTCAAGAGTGGATGCATATGTCAAATCTGTTGAAAACACACAGATAACAATTAAAGCAAAGACAACTTGAGCATTAATCTGATCAGGAATGCCATGGATAATTAAGCCAAGATCACCAGGTAGATGATGCTCTATTGCAGCAGGTAGCAACACTGTATAAAGCAAAGGACCTGATCATGGTAGACGATTTCAATATACAAATGCCCTTTGGGAATGGACTGTAGAGGAACTGGTGACTTTTTTTTTTTTTTTTAAATAGAAAAGGTAAAGAAAGCAATGAAAAGGAAGACTTCTAGATTTGGATCAAACAGTAGAAAAAAACTGGCTGAAAAAGATGATGACAAGTGACCTTAAGTTAACATGCCAACAGAGTAATTTTGTGAATTTTAGGAAGTAGAGGAGAGAAAACACGACTTCAGTGCAGCAGGTTTCAGTAAACTCATGAGAATGAGTAGATAAGCTACAAGAAGAAAAAATTCAAGAGGAAAAATGAGTAAGGAGAATTTTTAAAGTTTCTTTAAAAAGTTATGCTAAAGAAACAAGCATAAAATATCTCAGTGCAGAGAAAAGAGCAGACTTTAGTAAAAGACCAACATAGCTAAAATTGAATAGCTCCTTAATAACCTAAAATTCAAAAGGAAGTCTACAGAAGTGAAAACTGGGACAAATTATTAATGAGGGTTAAAATACTCACAAAGTTAGAAAAACAGAATGAGAGAAAACTAGCAGGGGATTTAAAAGAGACATTACAGGAATTGTAATTATGATCCTTAAAAGGGTGTGAAGTTATACCTAACTACTGACTTCTCATGTTATTTTACCTTGTAGAATACATACTGGAACAAATAATAAAGTACAGTACTGTAAACACCTGAAGAACAACAGAGAAATGAGCCATGGGTATTTGCCAAATAATCTGAATGTTTTACCATGACAGAGTAATTGACCTTGAAAATAGGAAACAGGCATCAAATGTCATCAATTTTTCATTTTACTTCAGCATTCTTACAAAATTGGTCTCCCATGATATTCTCATGACAATGGGAAATACACAGTAGACAAAAGGACTGTAACTTGGATGTGAATCTCATTGGAAAAAGACCAGAGAGCAGTTAAAATGGAAAGATCTGATGAGCAAAGGGCTTTATTCCAAGTCACAAATGGGTCAATATTTTTCATAAACATACTGAATGATCATCAAAAATGTCCGATTTAGGGCATCACATTTTAAGGAAGATGTGGGTTAATTGTACGTACAGGAGAAAGCAATAGGATTGTCTGAACAATATCTAGTAGACATCTTTGCTGGGAGTAGACTATGAGAAGGTATCATCAAACATGCAAGAGGTACTTACAAAAATAGCAATACATTCTCCAGAGCCAGTGGCCAAAAAACAGGTACTTAAGGGTTTAAACTGCAATAAGAAAAAACTCATGCTAGAACATTAGGAAAAACTTTCTCAGCCTAAGAATATTTAAATACTGATCTCACCCCAGCTTCAAGTCCAAAGAGGTGCTGAAAGTTTTTGATAGAGGATTTTAAGAAGCAGTGAGGCAAATCTTTCAAGAATGTTTACATACACTTGAGCTTGCCTTTGGGAAGAGAGATGGGTGAAGTCACAGGTTCCCAAAGCTTTTTTTTTTGCGCACCCCCAGCCCCACACTCTCCCGCAATATCCTTTCTGCCCGTGGCAGGGATGCTGTCTCCTGTTAAGCCAGAGCATTAAGTCACTACCTTAATGAAAGCCAATATACTGGTATCAGCTGATCGCAGCATGTTCTGTCTACCTCTGCATGCCACTTGATCTTGTCTCTTCTTCCCTACCTTTTCAAAAATGTCTCTTATCTTCTCTGACTCCATGCATTTAGAAGAGATTACTATTGATGAAAACGGGACAAAAGTACTACAGCATCCTGAACCAAAGAATCAAAACCTTGAAATTTATATGCTTGATTTAAGAAAGCAATAACAACATTCTGATAAAATAAAACATGAGGCAAAACAGTAATGGTGACAGTACTCAATGTACTGAGAAAAGCATGCTCTCAAAATGATTGGCAAAGAGAAGATCAGAACAATCAGTATCTGAGATTATTAGATCATGGGCAAGGTACCTGGCCATCAAGATAGAAACCAAAGAGGTGCACTTTTTGTTTGTTTGTGGGTTTTTTTTTGTTGTGGGGGTTGGGTTTTTTTTTTGTGTCTTTTTCTGAAAGTGACAAAGTTTAGCTATGGATGGGAAACAAAGAAATGAGGTGGAACAGCATGCTTCTTCCCAGTACCAACTTGCTGTCTTCCCCTTCCTGGCTTACTTGCAGGTGGTATGTCATGATCAAATGTAGGTATTACTCTTTTCCCATTTTTTTGTTCATTTCTGAATGCCATAAAATATGTTGTTGCAAACTTTATTTCTCTTCTCTCCTGTTCAGATTGCTTTCCACGCTCCCATCTGCATAAATCCAACTAGACTGTAGTTGCCATGAAGTGGTCAATTGAAAATGTTTTTCACATCATTGACAGGCCCAAATCCAAGTCACACTTGAGTCACCATGACCCCTCCTGCCTGTGGACTGCAAGAATTCACCTCATGTCCCAATCCATTTTTTTCTCTCCTTCCTACTCTTCTCCTGCCCTTGAAATACTTGTTCTAATCAAAATGCTCATGCTGCATTTTCTCTGCCTCAGTGATCTGAACTTTTTTTTGTTGTTGACACCTTTCTCTTTTGAAGGTGTCCCTATACCGAAAGCTCCTTGCCACATATGGGAGTGGGAGTTTTAAGCTTCTCTGCACTTTTCACTGCTTCCAAGTCTTCAGTCATTCCCTTTTCTGGCTGCCAGTACTCCAGACTCAAATCTCCTACAGGTCTTTCAAGAAAGGGACAACCTGCTCCTTCCTCCCTTTTCTCCTGCCAGCAAACCAATTCCCGATGGAAAGCACAGGAAGGGCAGGAGAGGGAAGCAGCCAGAGAGATTGGACCATGAACCCAATTCTCCTGTCTGGCTTTTCCTCCTTTTTCTGATTCCTGATCACAGATCTGTGTTCTGCAAGTTTTTGCTTTCCCTTTTTCTTCAACTGATACAGTCAGTGACTGTCATCGTATTTCAATCTCCATATACTGCCCTGGCTCCATGTAGTCATCTTTTATGTTATATTTTGACTGCTGATGCCAAACCCCAGTCTTTGCTCTGTCTGGAAAATGCCCTTCTCATGGGGACATATGATTAGGGCTTCCAAAATATGAGAGTAAAATAAATGATAGATTGCTAAAATGAAATAATGAAGAAGAGTTTTAGAGGAAAATTGTGGATCCATACTTTGGACATCTTGTTTCAAATTATCCTAATTTTAAAGATACATGAGAGAGTTAAGAGAGATGAAGGACTGGGTGATCAGAGACTGGTCTGGAACTGAGAAGCATATCCAAGTTGTCTGCTTACACATGACAGTATTTCTGTAGGAAGAACAGTATGAATAACAAAATGTAGATAGAACTAAGTAGGGGAAAAGAAGAGAGCCTTTATTAAATTGTGTAGGAGAAATTCCCAGAGACATTGAAAAAACTAGCAGGTAAAGGAAAATGAAAATACGACAGCTGCAAAATACAAGAAAAGAAATCAAAGAGGAGATAATAAAAGTAGAAAGCATGATGAAGATGTAATAATTCACCATTTTCACATAAATGTTTTAGGGAAAACCTTGGAAAAACCCCTCCTGTTCAAAACTCTGGCTAAGACAGAATTAATGTTGGAGGAGAAATGCTTTGAAGAACTTGCCATGACTATAAATACAAACTTTTATTAGACTGTTCTTTTACATGTGGTACTCACAGTTACATCTGTAAACAAGACATACTGCTATAAGATTTTGCTTTGTGCTAGTGGACACAGGCCAGCAATATTGATGTGTACACCCGTAACTTCTAAATTCTATTACTCGAATGTAAAATACATGCAAATGATACTGTTAGCTATGAGATTAAACAAGCCACAAAAAGCCTGTTACTCCAAATACTGCATTCCTTATAAAGCTGTATGTAATTTTACCACAAAAATCAAGTCTAGTACATGCCAAGCTCCAGGCTTCAACTCTGACTTGCAGATTTTTCCATGGAAACTATTCAAATAAGCAGAAGGAGAACTCTTCCAGGAGATTAACACTCTTAGCGAAAATCAGTGGATAGAGGTCTGCTCAGGCAGCAGTCAGAGCAGGATTCTATACCTTCCTATTGACTAAAGCAGGAACCTGACCTCCTTCGTCTAAATTAACAGTTGTGAATACACCCAAATACTCTTTGGGCCTGTGTTCTGCTGCCAAATCTCTGAACAAAAGCTAATCTCCTGGACTAACCGCATTCTGCTCCACTCACTGCAGTGGAACACTGCTTTACAACCTGTGATCTATGGACCACGTAGATCTGATGGACTACTTCGACAGCATCAGCAGGTTATGATGAACAGAAGCAATCTGGCATGTGCTACACAGCAGCCTATGTAGAAGAACCTTTTAAAATGATTTACATTCCACTGGAAAGCTTAGGTACCAGGAAAACAGAGTAAGACTGAAACACATTACAGAATTTGTATCCAGAAAAGAAATGATGGACTTAAGAACTCACAGAATACCACCAGTGGGACACGCTCCAAGGTGCCAAGTCAGATGATGGCTCTAACCAGGGCATGGAAAAACACAAGTGTATCACAAAACCCAGTCTAAGTTGTGCAAAGACTCTGCTGAGTCTAGCAGTGTCTGCCGAGCAGTAGCTTAACATCTTCCTGTACTCTGTAAAAAAGCTACACAGAATTACTGACTTATGCTACCCAAGTTACCACAGACAGGAATTAACATACCAGGGCAGCATGGACCAAAATATCTTTGCAGAGGCTTCTTTCTGAAACGTGCTTTCAGACGTTTGTTATCACTAGTAGGTACAAATGACACTGCGCCTCTTAGAGGGGTATCAGTCTTCCTAATTATAATGATGTCTACAGCAGTTTGTAGCTTCCTTTCCCTTTCTTTAAAGCAATCATCTGGAGAATCTAAGAAGTTTACAACTGGTTTTTAAGGGCGAGAGTTCACAACCAGAAGAGTCTTCCTTAATGACAACTTACAACTCTGACAGTGCAGGAAATTACCTATTGCTGGTACAGAAGATTTTAAAGCTACAGTTTTCTTATTAAGCCTTTTGTTTGCCTACTGACAACCCAAGGAGAATGCAGACCTCCATGAAAGTGTCCACATTCCCTAAAGCAAAAACTGAAAAAATTTTAGCTCCTGAGTAATCATAAAAACATTTTCTCAAAAATCACAATAAGGAAAAAAGGAAGAGTAGTTTCTCGATGGATGTCAGTGATACATTCAGAGCAGCAAAGGACAGACTGAATCCAAAGCACAAGCTTCTGTCACTGGAACTCCTTTACCACCATCAAGATAATTCTGAAGTAATTCTGAGTATGTCTGTAAACTTATATTACATTTCTTAATGGAAGCTAGAATTCACAGAAACCTGGGGAAGCACAGAAAGAATAAGTGTGAGAATAAGGCAATTCTGCTTCTGGAAAGGGATTTTCCCCTGTGCTTCAGGAAGGGCAGAGAAATGGCAACACAACCCACCCAGACACTGAAAATACTGCTCAGCCACTGACCTGCCCATCTGGAAGCGAGGAAGGGAAGAAAGGGGAAGGGAGCAGAGATCCGACACAGACCACCGAGAGGTGTCAGAGCTCTGCAATAACTGAGCGTGATCTTGGCCAGCCTCCACTCACCCTCCCACAAGAGGAATAATGTTGTTAGAGGAAAGTGTTAAGATGGCTCATGTATTCAACATCCCTGTCAAAACACCAGCACATCTTGCGTATCTTCCTGGGAAATCACCTTCCTCCTTTCAAAAAATGTGAAAAAGCCAAAAAAGAAAAATGGCATCATCACCACAGTTCCGTGGATTTTTTAGCCTTTTTTTTTGTTGTTCTTTTTTCCCTTTTTTTCAAAGGAAAGCTGAAAATGAATTCTACTGCAAGGCTTTACCTTCCCTTGTAAAAAGTAAAAGATTTACCCCAGCTAAGGCTGCTTTACAGCTGCTAAACACAAATTTGTCATTTTAGGAAAGGCAGAAATTCTCAACCCCATTCAGAAATTCCTGTAATTATTTTGATCTTCCGGGAAAGTTAAAGACTTATTTGTCACAGAAGGCAGCCAAAGCTTGAATTATAATACCTGACTGAAGAATGACCTGACATGGTTAAAAAAAAATGGTATGGAACATTTTTTAATTAGGAACTCCCAGACAGGAACTGCATTCTCCCTACCACACACATTTGGTTTTTTTAAATTTTTGTATTTCAGGTAAGATACAATCCTTACCCTAAAGAGTCTATGAGCTAGCAAAGTATTTCTACAAATGTTAATATAAGCTTAAGATAACAGCAATGGCAAGCTTAAAAGCTAGATGTTCTTTCTATATTTTCGCTTTGTTATAAACGGGAGAGAAAAAAACCCCATAGCCTGAGACAACTTCTTTCACTTGCCTTTACAAAGGATCCTATTTCTACAAAAGCATAACTAAACAGATTAGAATGTCTGCACAAAAGCATATTGTTATTAGGTTGCATATCAGCATGCAGATTGAGATGATGGCTCTCAAAAATAACATGCTGGCCTATTTGTTTAGATCAATACTAGCAATCCATGGAGTTTATTTGATGCCTTGAGAAAGAAGATATGTTATTTTTTACCTGTAAATGTTATGTCGCCAACAAAACAAGCTCAGTTCAGAGCTTAATTGCCTTTTGCTTATATCAGAGTTGAAAAGACAACCAAGGAAATTGCAGGTTTGTTTTTTTTTTTTTTTAAAGGTGTCAACTGTTCAAGTGCCTCTGAAGTAACTCAGCAGTGATTGCCAGAGTAATTAATGAGAATATTTACAAGCTGTGAAGACGACAAACATCAGGTTGGGAAGAAAGGTTAGGGAAGCACTACACTCTGACAAGGTGCAATCCAAAGAAAACTAACTTGCAGTGGAAATTAACAACTGATTCCAGAACAAGACTACTACTAAACCAATACTACAGGGAGAAGTGTTCAAGATAGTAGTAGCAAAGACACAAACTTAAAAGGATGGATCTTTATAGACTGAGCCCATTTTTATCAAATAAACATTGTTTACAGACTCACGGAAGAGGAGAACTTCAAGGAATGATTTAATGATTCTCATTGCAATCATACCTAGAATCACAAAATCGTTGAACAGCTGAGGATGGAAGGGACCTCTGGAGAGCTGCTCAAAGCAGGGTCCACCAGAGCAGGGTGCTCAGGCAATTGTCCAGTTGGGTTCTCAATATCTCCAAGGATGGAGACTCCACAACCTGGGCAACCTGATGACGCAGAGTTTGACCACCCTTACAATAAAAAAAAAAAATCTTGTTATGTTTAAACAGAATTTCCTGTATTTCCATTTGTGCCCATTGCCTCTTGTCCTGCCACTGGATACCACTGAGAAGAGCATAGTTCTATCTTCTTTACTGCTTCCCACCAGTTGTTTACACATGTTGATAAGGTCTCCCTGAGCCTTCTCCTCTCGAGGCTAAGCAGTCCCACCTCTCTCAGCCTATCCTTGTACCACACATGCTGCAGTCCCTTCATCATCTTTGTGGCCCTTTGCTGGACTCACTTCAGTAAAGTCCATATCTCCCTTGTACTGGAGAGCCCAGCACTGGACACAGTATTCCAGATGTGGTCTCACCAGTGCTGAACAGAGGGCAATAAACATCTCCCTCAACCTGCTAGCTATGCTCTTCCTAATGCAGCCCAGGACACTGTTGGCCTTTTTTGCTTCAAGATGGCATTGCTGGCTTATGCTCAACTCCGTGTCCACCAGGACCCCCAGGTCCTCTTCTGCCAAACTGTTTTCTAGCCAGTCGGTCCCCAGTGTGCACTGGTGCATGGGGTTATTCCTTTTCAGTGCTGAATTTCGTGAGGCTCATGAGGAAAGAGGCAAAATTATTTTTAAGACCTCACATTCTCATGAATCTGCACTGGGAGAATCATCTTATACATTTCAGGATAACTGACTACAGCCTTGAAAACCTATTCTGAAGAAACAGTTCAGCACCTCTAGTAAAGCATCCACAGTAAAAACAAAATTAAAAAAAAAATATCTGCATAGTGCTAGAAAATGAAGTTCACCTTGAGCAGGGAGGTTATTTATCATGAGCTTCCCTTTTGTCTGCCTTTATAAATTTCCACTGGTAAAAGTGGAAATGTTTCACAGTTCTCACAAGTTCTAGTATCAGATCGCAACATAACAGAGGTTCATCAGCTAGAGAGAGCTTCAGTAGCAACCCTAGTAAAGCACGCAGCATCTGGGTGGATATCAGAGTTACTCTCCCTATTGTCACTGCTGCTGATTTTAGTTTACACTGGATGTGAGAACCTGACACTAAGAAATTTTGTACAGTGCTGAAACACAGGTGCCAGCTGCAGCTTAAAATTTAAAAACTGAGTGTACCAAATTCAATAAGGGCCCAAATCAACGTCTGAAACTTAAGCCCTATTAATAATTGTGCAACACTTTATGGAACAATGTCAGTACTTTGTCTGGGAACCTAATGTCGCAGATTTCAGCTCCACAACTGCCATAGGGAGATGCCAATTCCTACCCTATCCAGTGCTGAAGTTCCCACCATGCCAGTCCTGGAAAAGAGCAGTCCTACACCCAGCACTGAACAACCGATCAGGATTAGAAGTGGAGGCAATGTCTCAAAGAAGAATGCACTCGCAGCAGTAGCCAATTATCACGTAACAGATGAAGACGAGAGAATCTTTGTGGCCAATTCTTTCCTCCAAATCAGAGGACCAGTTTTGGCAGGCTTGTAAGGCTGCCAAAAGTCTGACTGAAGGCATTAGTACAACATACCACCACAAACAAAAAAAAGATGATCCTGTTTTAAATCAGCATTGATTTCTGTTTCTTTCATGTTTTTGCCCATGTTCTGGAAAAGTTTTCAAGTGAGAGGAGACAGGCGTTCCTGTAACCTCTTACAATCATACATTTCAACAAAATTTATGGTTTTTTTAAATATGCAGATATTAACACACACAACACTTACAAAGTAACTTCATATTAATTTAGTCACAGAAGCCACAGCAGTAGCCATTCTCAGCACAAGCTTCACATCTTCCATCTTCTGCTTTTTAAACATTGAAAATGACCATTTAATAGGAGATATTCAATCCAGATCCATAGCAACAATGAACTCTTGCATATGTCCTGTCCCAGACTTTAAACCATGAAAGCTTCTGGCCTGCTTTTTCCTTAGCTGGCACATCAGTAATCAGAGCTGTGTCTTCCCTCAACATTTCTTTTCCTACCACATGTCCCAGTAATCCCAAACTCATTCCTTCTACAGTCTCTATCCTTCAAATTTGCTATTTTTACCTTCCCATAGTCAGGCCCCAACACCAATCCTCCCTTAACTTCTTTTACTGCAGGGACATAATCCAGACTTGATCTCCCCCACCTGCTAAGCCTGCTGTGGCTTGCCACATACCTCTACATCAGCTGCAATGATTTCTCATCAGATCTTTTAAGCAGAGGAACTGCTGCCTGACTCTGGAGCAAAAATACCATTTGCAACAGAATAAAAGTTTCTGAGGAAAAAAAAACAATTGTAGTAACTTAGAGGGCAAGAACACTGGCACGAATTATCAATGGTAACTAAATTCAGCAAACAGCTTGGGAGGTAGCTGTAGAAGAGGCTTATAAGAATTAGAAACATAATTCTAATGCCACAAATGTTAAAAGTTATCCTACCAAGTTATCTGACTGCTAAACCTATGTGTAACACAGGATTAAATCTGGGGACTGGCTGGCAGAAGAGATGAACAGGGAGGGAAGAGTCTCTTGCTGCTTGGAAGAAAGTGTCAACAAAAGGGGCACTTATGCAACTGCTCCCAGTGAAGATGGCTGAATAGGGATCTGCATGTTATGGAGCAGCCATATAGCACAATAAGGGCAGAAGCTGTCAGATAATATAGGAACACATGCACTGATCTATAAAGATGATATTATTCTGGGTATCTAGTAATTTCTTTCAGGTAGTTTCAAGCAGAAAAAAGATCAGACTGTGGATTGTCTCCAGATCTTTCCACCATTTCATTTCTGTCCAAACATTGTTTAAACATTTTACCCTTGCCTAAGCTCTGTGTAATTCTATCCTGACTTGTAATCCATATAAACAATTTTACTGCCCATTTCCTTACTATATTTATTTCACTTTATGTGCTTTTCTTGAAGTACAAGTTTATAAGGGTAAGAGGATAAAGGAAGAAGAAAGCAAGAAGTCGCTGCTGCCCTTCTATTAGTGCAACCTGGCCCATAAGGATGGGAAAGACACTGCAGTACTGTAGTTTACCTAATATTTTAAATAGATCGGACTTCTCACCTTTTTGGTAAGTTTTCCCATAAGATTTGTCTCCATGAAATTGCTCCCCTCAAAATTCTTTTAAAAATCACTTTTTTAATGAGACCCACAGTCATCAGGAAATTACTGTAAACATATCAAGCAGTTGGGAAATTCACCATGTCTTCTGTTGCAATACAGAAGGAAAAGGCCCATTGAGCATTGCAACTCTGATCTTGTTCACTGATGAACAAATGCAGATTAAATTCACAACCAGATATGCTTTGCAAGAGGATCAAGAGAATACAATGAAACAAATGCCAAAACCCAGCATATCAAAATCACAGCAACACTTAAGCATGCCACAGGCATAAATGTCAAGAAACAGATAATGGAATATAAATCATGAAAACTTAGCTAAAGCCAGACTGCCAAGCTGTGCCTGTAAACAGCAGAAAAAAGAGTCTAGAGTTTATCTGCCTGTGTCTTAAAAGGAAGACGTCTATACACCTTGAAATGACCATAAACGCACTAAGTGGAAGAAGAGTTTACAACTAGTAGGGCAGGAGTTTTGAAGGATGATAACATGATTTTACTCTGTGGGGCAGGAAACAAAAGATGAAGTTTAGTTTATGGGCGAAGAAAAAAAAAGTTTTGGTTTTTTTTCTTCCCTAGAATTCACATACAAAACATCATACACATGTACTGTGTGCAACTGTGCAAGAAATTAAACACAGCAACTTTTTGGCCACTAAAAACAACAAATAGTTTTGATACACTTGCACAGCTTTCTGCAGGAAATCTTTTTGCTTTCCTGAACTCCATAAAGCCCTCTCAGCCACATGACTCTTTCATCACTCTTTCTCACTGTTAATCTTCAGTTTTCCATCCCTTATTGCTCCTTAAATACTTTCCATAGGCAGTAAACCCAGGATATTTTAGCTAAGAAAAGGTCTGGAAGTGAGAGGAGCTCAGCATTTGCCTCCCATAGTGAGCACTGAAGTGACTCATGTGCTTAAATGCTACTCAAGACAGACATTTGAATGGGTACCAAAATCTTTGGGAGTCAGCACTTGAAAGTGTATGTTGAAGCACAGTTCAAGTGAAGATTTTTAAAAGTTTCAGAATAAACATGAACATTTAGAGAATATCATTTTTCTGCTGCTTGTTTTTTCATCTTCCACTACTGGCGATGCTAGAAGTCTAAAACTAATCGTGTTTTGCATTATTGCTGATGATTTCATAAAGAATCAGTCTTCATCCCAGAAGTGTACAACACTTCACTCCAACAAAAGTCTGGGCCTAAAAGCTCTGAGACTAAGACCATTACAGTGGGAATGATTAAGGCATTAAGTGCTTCGTTATATGAGAAAGGACAGCATATTTACATATGTTGAACAGAAACCCTGCTCTGACCAGATGTTTCAAACAAGAAAATATTTAATTTACCATTTTCAACATGGGCAAGTCTGTGCATGAGAGGCAGCCACACAAGGCACTGAGGAGGTGGATCAGCCATCAATGTGTCTAAAAACATGTTTAGCATGATCTTTTTCTGCAAAGAAAAGAAAAATAGAACTTAATTATAAGGAAAATTTCAATTTTGTATACCAAAACTACTTCAGCCTTCAAATCTCTCTATGACTCAACTTCTGTCTACCAGGAATATTTCATATGCTATAAAGAGATAAATATCACAACTTCTTTGCTCAGGGAGTTTCAGTCTACATTAGGCAAACAGTAACACTACAAAGAAGGTATTAGAATACACATGATATAATCATACAAAAATAAGTGACAAACAGATGAACAGAAAACTCCAAAAAATGGAGGACTAGTCAGTCAGGATTAGTTCCTGAGTTGCAGTTAAAGAGTCTTATTTTGAAGAGGAATAGAACAAATGTGAGCAGAGGTTATTTGACAATGTAGAAAACGGTATTTCAAACATACAGACAGCACTGAAAAAAGTAGACGCACATAAAAGAGTAATTACAACTAATATTCATACGTGATCCATACAGTAAATGAATTTTTTCTAAAAAGGCAAAATAAGAAGAAAAGAGGCAAGGGGAGAACTAGGCTAAGATTTTAAAAAACTGTCAATAAAAACAAAATTGAAATTAAATCATTACGAGAAGGAAGTCAGGCATGTTAAGAGTAATATTTTCTAAGGTTTCAAATTCAAGTGAGCAAGAGAAAATATCTGCTGCAAATACAAACAGATGGAGATAATTGGTAAGAAAAACAGCTAAGAATATTATGGATACAAAGAAAGAATATGTTGGCTTTTGCATACAATAAGCTAGATGCTTAAGAACTTCTCACAGGCAGAAGACCAGCTGGTCAGATGGCACTTTTTTCTCACCTTAGCATATGGCAGTGTTACTCCAAAAAGCATCCACAACAGGGAGGGTAAGCAGAGCTAGAGGAAAAGCAAGTCTGGTTTTCTAGGAGCTGTGAAACTAACTGTAGCTTTCACTTGCAACTATCATGCCAAAAATTAAGGTGTTTTTTGTTTGCAGGGTTTTTTTTTAGTTGTGGGTTGGTTGTTTGGGTTTTTTTTTGTTTGGGTTTTTTTTTGTTTGTTGTTGGATGTTTGTTTTTTTTTAATTAAACAGAATGTTTAAATTTAAAGCATCAGTATTTTCATGATTAGTGGCAAATATGTATATCTAATACCTCTGCAGCTAACTACCCTGGAGAGATAATATGGAATTATAATTATCTATCCCAGTTACCGTTAAGGAAAATTCTAAGAAATATTTAATCTTACTTCTTCTGACTTCTATAAGGTGTCCTTGTTCCAGTCTCTCTGCTTAGTAAATGAAAACTTTTCCTGAATATTTAACTGCTCCTACAAGACAGTCCAAGAATTTCCTTTGCCAGATACAACATCAGACGCACTACCTGGACAAGAACAAATGCCTGGATCTTGCCTGGCAATCCCAGCCTTCCCTCCTCCTCAAAGCCAAGTCATCTTTCAGGCTATTAATACCTACACACAGTCAACCTGCCTTCCCCTCTCTTTGGCTGAAGAAATCCAAAATATTTTAACAAATGCACCTCTCGGTAAGGCCATGAAACACTCTAAATATACTGAACCAAGCCTTCTGATAGAAGAACCACCACAGTTTTTAACTGGGAATTAACTGAGTGGTATGCGATGTCTGAGACCACAAAGGGCTGCTCACACAATCAGAAACCACTGTGCTTATGTTGTTAAATGGCAGCAGCCATTTAAACATGTCGAAACATACAGAAGACAGGGAGGTGATCTTATTGTGGTCTTTCAATATATAAATGGGGTTTTATGAAATACAGAGAAAGACTTTTTACCAGGGCATGTAGTGATAGGACAAGGGGTAATGGTTTTAAACTTGAAGAAGGGTAGGTTTAGTTTAAATTGGACATGAGGAAGAAATGTTTTTGACGAGGGTGGTGAGACATTGGAACAGGTTGCCCAGAGAAGTTGTAGATGCCTCACCACTGGAAGCTTTCAAGGTCAGGTTGGATGGGGCTTTGAGCAACCTGATCCAGTGAAAGACATCCCTGCCCATGGCAGGGGGTTGGACTAGATGATCATCAGAGATCTCTTCTGACCCAAACCATTCTATGATTCTAAGAGTCTATGATTAGAGAGTGGTATATGAGACAAACAGTGGTGGAAGAACCTAAACCTAGCAGGAAAGTTTCTTCCTGCTATAGACAAGGATGTTCCTCAAAGAAAAAAAACGGGTTCCCTTTAAGCATGGAGAACCTTATGAGTTGTCAAAGCCTGTGTATGGAGTGATGCAACTTCCATGTACTTCACAAGAGGGCAGTCGGGGCACAGACTTTGTGTTTTTTTTCACCAATACAAGTAGGATATTTTGCCACCAATTGACCAAAAAGAATCACACAGCGTTATCACTGCTACATCTTGTCTGTCTGGGCATAGGCATTCTCGGTAATGGCTGAGTTGACAGGAAAGCAAACCGCAGTCTCCTTCTCCTGGAAATTATGTGTCAGAGTAGAAGCCTAGATAAAGCCTTTTTTTGTCACTGGTCTAATGTTTCCTACTGAGTTCAAAACCCAACCATGGAGCAACCCAAAAACATCACTCAAGCACCATTTGTGATGCAACAACAATCAAATAATCTTCCAAGCAGGTTCCAAGAACATAAACTGAACATTAGTAAATGTGAAGGCACAACCAGTTGTGAGGGTCAAATGCTCCGCAGGAGAACAAATGCATTTCTGCATAGATGCTCTCTGTAATCACCCGCTTACTCTCTATCCTATTTTAATAACTGTTTTTACCAATTGCTGTTAGCATACCTACTTCTCTTAATAGCTCTGTAGTCTCAGATCTTCTTGCAGGTGGTGCAGTGGCAGGTTTTACCAATGTTATTCTTACATTTAGAAGACGACCATAGGCTTGCTTCAATAGCAAAAACTCAGCCAGTTTTATTGTTACACTGCCAACATGCTTGTTTCAACAAGATGTTAATGCATATATTTCCCCACAAAATACTGGCACAAAACCACATCCTCTGAGCCAACACAAAGATATGCAATTTTTAACTCTGCAGCGATCAAAACAAGTTACACCAATCTATGTACACCAGCTGTGTATTAGACCCCACCTGTATCTCTAACTGTCCTGCATCTTGTGCTTAAACTGCAACTCTATCACAGTATGCTTACACCATCCTTTATACACACGGCCATCCTGTTCTTAATATTCTTATTAGTCACTTCAATAAGACTGTACCTCCTGACCATCCTTCTGACACTCTTAAGCTTGTGCAGTCAGTTCAGCTACCAGCCATACCATCCATGAAGCCTAAGTTAGCCAATGCTTTAGCAAAGCTTTCATGTGAGGTACGCACAAACCAATGCCTATCTAGGCCTGCTTGTATAATTTGTGCTGCTGAGTTTCAACAGAATAACGTGCAGTTTGACTGTACAGAAGCCAAGCTCCTGGCTCCTAAGTCTCCAAGGTGAACTTCTCAGCTCAGTAGAAATTAAACTGCTCTGTAAATGAGATATAAAGCGGACACACCTCTGCAATGACAGGGCAGGCTGTGCCATAAACACAGAAAGATTCTGACTGAGGCAGGGAATGTCATGGTGATACATCATCTCTAACAAACAGATGGACTGTAGCCAAGTGAACAAGTCTTAAGAAAAGTATGACATGATACCTTACATCTGTGGAAGCCCCCACTTGACCTAGAATAGTAAATTATTACTGGAAACTCTTTATACATCTGGAAGCCATCACAAAGAATGCAGCTCTTGCCAAAAGCATCTCGATAAACTCCATTTTGCATGGGCAACAAGTTTGAATTATTCTATCTGTGACCCAAGAAATGAAAGAGAGCTGTGGAGCGTATACAATCACTGACACTTCTTTGCCTGTCTGCCCTTTCACCACTCAGACAGCAGTAAATTATCAGCCTTTGGCACCTGAAAGAAGTGGCTCCTAGAACCAGGACCTCCATTGGTAAGCCAGGAACCACAGCTGGCCAGGAAGGATTTGTCTTTTGGCAGTTTAAATAACACTAGAGAATGTTCCTGGCACTAAAACTCAATCATGCATGCTTTTATGTTATTAAACCTGTGCCTGGTTTAACCACTCACTCTCCCAAATGATTCCAGCAGCCAGATCAGGTGTTAATATCAGCTAGGAATCATTTTTAATAAACAGCTTCCATGTAACCACCCTGCTTGAGGGAATAAGAGAGTTCAATAGCATGGATGTGGTTAGACCATTCCAGTTGGCCTTAGGACCACAGAACAGCTCTAGGCACTGTTTAGTTAACTAGTACAGATGTAGCTTGTATGTCCATCATGTCCACAGCTTTATCAATGCCATCTGGAGAGAATTTCAGCAAAATGATAGGCTGTAAAAGGAGAATATCACAGAAGTACCTTTGGGAAGCTTATTTTCAGATCTGGGAGGCATAAGAAAATGGAATTAAATCTAAGACATTATCTATCTACTTCCCAGGACCTGTTTATTTCAATGTTTTCAAATCAATGAAAGAACTGTCTTGGGGTACAGTGTATATCTGGATTAATTAAAAACACATTACTACTCTCTACAAACCTGGCCTTACACTAGGGATTTTGTTTTCCTGAATAAAATGAGAGCCAAGGAATTTCTAAAAGTGAATCAATATGAAGAATCAGCTTTATTGTTCATGGGAGCCAAAGTCAAAGAGTGCTAAGACATGCTGCAGGCAAGCCACGTGCAAATCACAGAATCGTAGAATCATTTAGGTTGGAAAAGACCCTTAAGATCATCAAGTCCAACCTAGCACTGCCAAGTCCACCACTAAACCATGGCCCTAAGCACCATGTCTACAAGTCTTTTAAATATCTCCAGGGATGGTGGCTCAACCACTTCCCTGGGCAGCCTGTTCCAGTGCTTGACAACCCTGTCCGTGAAGAAATTTTTCCTAATATCCAATCTAAACCTCCCCTGGTACAACTTGAGGCCATTTACTCTCATCCTATCACTTCTTACTTGGGAAAAGAGACCGAGACCCACCTCACTACAACCTCCTTTCAGGTAGTTGTAGGGAGCGATAAGGTCTCCCCTCAGCCTCCTTTTCTCCAGGCTAAACAACCCCAGTTCCTCAGCCACTCCTCATAAGACTTGTGCTCTAGACCCTTCACCAGCTTCGTTGCTGCTCTCTGGACACACTCCAGCACCTCCATGTCTTTCCTGTAGCGAGAGGCCCAAAATTGAACACGGGACTCGAGGTGTGGCCTCACCAGTGCCGAGCACAGGGGGGCGATCCCTTCCCTGGTCCTGTTGGCCACACTGTTTCTGATACAAGCCAGGATGCCCTTGGCCTTCTTGGCCACCTGGGCACACTGCTGGCTCGTATTCATGGGCAGTTACTATACCTCACTTGGCTACCATGGCGAGATTTGCATCAAGTACCTTAGAAATCTCAGTCAACTGTCAAAGTCCAGCTCGCTACACTAGCCTCTCTTTATGGTTAAGAGAGAAATGGTCACTTCCAGAGTGTGGGCTTCTGAACAAAACAAAACCCCTGTCCCCATTGCCTTTGCAGACAACAGAAAGGGCACATAGAACTTAGAATCCAAAGTCTGACTTCTACAGCTCCATAGTGAGGCCGAGGTTTTGCATTCAACAGCACTGCCACTAACATGAAACTTGATTTGATCGGATCAGTTTACCTACGTGCATAAGCAGCTTGCACTGACATAACAGAAAGGGTGGCATGTCCGTGGGAACAAGTATGGCCCACAAATGCCTCAGCCAGTATGGAAAAAGAAAAAAAATATTTATTAATTACACTATTAGTAAAACGAAACTCTGTCCTCAGTAACTCACAGATGAGCTGGAGCCCTCATCATTTCCTAAATCAAAGGCTGGTTCCTACTGTGCTGTATTTCAAGTATACTGATTGCTATTTAAATTTAGGAAAAGTGGCTATAAATTCTAAATCTAAATACTTCAGAAATATTTTTTCTGGAATGTAATCATGACCAGAGTCTAAACATTTAATCTTAGGCCTAAGATTATCTAGGTTCATGTTTACAGTTGATTTAAGGGTTATTTATACTATTCACATTATCTCAAATCAGAAAGAAATCCTTGGAACAATTAAATTACAACTAAAATGCATAAAGAAATAAAAAGCTCTTTTAAGATCATTACTACACCATCTATTCCAAACATTACATTTAATGGAAATATTTTGGAAAAAACAGCTATACCAATAAGCACAACAGTGAAATTGATTTAAAAATAAACTACACATACATAAAATAAACTACGTGTACAATAAACATATTTATTTTGTACAGACCTAACCAACTAGCAAGTGATTTGTTGACAGTAATACTCTTAACATACTGAGAAAGCTTAAAAAAAAAATCAAGGGAAAATAATAAAAATGCTGTTTCATGTTTTAGAATAGAAATAGGTCATCCTTGCTGTTGTTCTGATAGGGAACAGAAGTGTCCCTTCAAGGAGGGGGAACAACTTAAAAATCATACAAAATCCTTTAATTGCCAAGAACCTAGACATACTATTTTAAATTATTCAGACTGTCTTAAAACTGCTTAGTTTATATAGCGCATATTACCACCCCCCCGCCCCCCTCACCCCCCAAACCCATACAAACTACAACCAACACAGCGAGTGGACTTCAGAAGAAAGCACGGTATTAACAAGCAATACAAAAATCCTGTTTTGTTAACTCTTACTTGTTGTGGGAAACAGGTCCGTACAGAATGCTCTGTGTATCCAAAAGAAGGCCCCTCAAACACAGCTGTTGGAAGTTTTAGAACTTCTTTCAAAAACTGATCAAACTTTGTAAATATCATTAGTCCATTTGAATCTGATATTTGAGAGAAAATATCTGTAAGAAAATATAATAAAACCCTACAGTAAATACATGCTTACTACAGAAAAGAAAAAAAATTATTTCAATCCATTGAAACCCCAAGAAATTTCTTTTTGTTTTATTCTGAACATAGTTTCTTATCACTTGCTACCAAGAAAAAAAAAAAAAAAAAAAAAAGAACGTATTCAAACATGCTATCATATAAATCTTCCTGTTTCCTCCACTCCATCTCACCCAGCCTTGAGAAAAGATCATGCCAGTACATTAACTGTAATAGCAACAAAGCAGAGGCTAGGAGGCATTATAAAAGTTATAGAACATTAAATCTTCAAGTTTATGCCTTCAAAATAAAACTTCATAAAATCCTCTGAGGAGTCTCCTAGAATTAAAAACATTGTAAGAATCACAAAGTCAAAACTGGCAAAAATCCTGGTAAATCTGGTGCATGTCAACAGCGCGTTGAATTTAAGTAACACAGCATTAGAAGAGAGCATCAGACGTAAAGTAGTGAGAAACTGGGGTGCAATGACCTCCATCTCGAAGGCTAAAACACATGAGCCATGCAGCTGAGCGGATGGGGAAGAGGAAATCTGATCTTATTTTACATCAGAGATGCTACACACACTGAAGAGCTAGAATAGGAACTTTTGTCCTTACACAAGAAAAACATTTGTGATAAGACAAAGGTGTGCTTTTTAATTAGCTATGTGGGGCTAAATGTATTTCTGAAACCAAAAAGAGAATCGAGCAAGATGTTCAGCAATCCTGTGCTTATGTGGAAAGAGAAAGGTAGGGAGGGTGGTCCCAGAAGGTGGCAGGGAGGAGGGCAGTTCTGCAGGTATTTTCACTCCCACGCCATGCTCCTAGCTATGGGCATGTGGACAGAAGGATGTCTCCTGGGCCTCCTGCTCTGGAGTCCCTCTATCCCCTTACTGCACAGAGCTTAACTACTCCAACCTCCCTGCTCCAGCCATTCCATGAGACCAACCCAAAGCTCCCAGCTCTCATGTCTCAGGAAAGGTAAAAATATAGGAGAATATGTGTAGATAGCATTAGAAGAAAATTATGTCATAAAATATTAGGGCAGCTGCATACATGTAAAGCAGAACTGTCCTGGGATCAAAAACCTCATTGGGAAAGACAAATCTCTCAAACAGCAAAATTGGGTCTCCAAGATACTTGCAGAGTCAGATTACTCTATAAAGGAAGATTTGTCTAATAAGAGCACTAATATTAGTAAGACCTAATATTTTCCAAGGCGTGACAGATACCAGAACTAACACTAACACTGAATCATCTATGAGGTTAAGACATCATCAGTAATTAAACATCAAAAAGGATATGTTGACAGAAAATAAGCTTAATTTAAGTGACCAAAACTAGGTCCATAAATAAAAGACTATTTCAGCAAGGCATATTTCTAGTAAACCAGAGAAATTATTCCAATATCCTGGATGAACGAGCTCACAAAGAAGCCTACAATATCTAAGTTAAGGGTGATAAAGCTATCTGGAATTTGTATCACTGGCTAAACAGACAAGCTTGAAGTGAAGGTCGGAAGCCCTTGTTGAATAATCTTACAAACCATATTGGGGGCGGGGGGGGGGGGGCACGAAATGGGGGTCAGGGGAATGCTGTCTTTTAGAAAATTAAGCCAAGCAGAGAAATTAAATTTAACCTGAAAATTGAATGTGGAAGAAAACTCAGGATCAAAATGCACACAAATGAACACTATGGAAACAACTAATACTAATTAGAGAGGCAAACTTCCAGAATCCTAATCCATTCGAGAACAGAATCACTCCAGAACTGGCAAATGCACAGAAACTGAAGGTCTAGTAATAAATCTGTCAAGGTGGGACTAGTAGAACATGACTGGAACATGACAGTACTTGTATTTAAAAAAGGACAGAAATCTTCTGGGTATATACAGTCTATTAATCTGAACAGTATGCAAGATTTAAATGATTTTAAAGAGAAAGTAATTAAAGCTATGGAAATAAATTGAAAGTGAGATAAAATAGAACAGGCTATATCAAGGGTAAATTAAACAACAAAAATAATCCAAATAAACCTTACTAACCTATATCTTGTGGTCATAAAAAAAGTGGGTTTATAGTCAAAGTAAAGTTGAACTCATTTACACGGGGAACTTCCACATGGGAAATTACCAGTGAAATTGGAAAAGATAAAGATTAGTAGGATATAATTATATAGTCATCTGCCCTTTTAAAGGGCAGTAAATTACCCTCAAAGAGAAAACCTCAAGCAAAACAGAAGCTAACAATGTAATTTCTCAAGAGCTCACCTCAGGGTCACAACAGGCACATGCTAAGAGTTTCCTGATGACAAGGTATTATATTTTAATTCTCATACAAAATTTAAGTTCAATGATACTATGCTATAATTTTATTTTTAACCAGAGAGAATAAAAAAATTTAGAACTACAAAAAGCACTTCTCAGTCCCCAAAATATCAACATAAAATGGTACTTGTGTAACTTGCTATTTCCTTTTTTCAAAAGTTTGTAGTAAAACTTTTACAAAGAACAGAACTCATAATATCATCTGTTAAACCTGTCCAACAGCTCCCTCGAGAGCCTCTTTTCAGTTGCTTATAACTGCCAAAATTGACTGTTCTGTGTTTTCCAATCAAGGCGTTTGCCTGATGCTTTGTACAGTTTCAGCTGAAGGCTCAACCATTTCTCCAATTAACTTAAAAAAACAACAAAAACCTGGCACCCTCATTTTCTAGGGTCTTGACCTTGAGTGTATCCTGTGTCTCAATTCCTATGAAGCTGTCAATTTTTATTGTACAAATTCCTAAAATATTTGTTAAATAGCAGGTGTAATATCGGTAAAAGCCAAGAAAATAAATTTAACAGATAACTTGGTTTGACTGTGCTTTTTGGGTGTGTATGTGTGTGCAGGTTTTTTTGGCATTAATCCAAAGTATGTATTAAGATCAAAAGGACAATCCAAGCAAATACAGGCCAGTCAGTCCCACTTCAGCTGCTGGGAAAATCATGGAGCAAATCTTCTTGGTGCACATTCCTGCATACAGGAAAGAAATGGTTCTGCCGAGGCTAAATCACACCTGACCAGCTTGATTGTCTTCTGTGATAAGATGACTGAATTTGTAGGTATCATTCACCTCAACTCGAGCAAGGTTTTTTACTTTTTATTGCCCCACGACATTCCAGTATCCAACCTGTGATGTCACAGTCTGCATGGGTGAACAACCAGATGGGTGAGTGGCTGGTTGGGATGATCAGGCTTGGAGGGTAGTGGATAATGGGTCAAATTCTATATGGAAGCCAAAACCAAGTGGACTACTGCTGGAATCTGTCCTGAGACATGACCTGCTCAACATGTCTATCAATGATCTAGGAGAGGTACCAGAGCGCACTCTTGTCGAGTTTGCAGATGATGCCAAATTGGCAGGACCAGGTGATACCCTTGAGGGCAAGGGCTGCCGTCCAGCAGGACCTAGACCAGCTGGAGGAGCGGGCCAGCAGAAACTTTATGAAATTGAAAAAGAACAAACGCAAATTCCTGTCCCTGGGAAGGAAAAGACTCTGGCAGTGATCCAGGCTGGGGACTGCCTGGCTGGGGAGCAGCTCTGCTGGAAAGGTCCTTCTGGGTTTTGAGATCACAAGCTGAACATGAGCCAGGAGCGCGCTCTGGCAGCAAAGGTGGCCAACATCATCCTGGGCTGTACAAACAGGAGCTCAGCTAGTAGAGGGAAGTGATTATCCTCCTCCACTCAGCGCTTGTCAGACCTCTTCTAGGTATTGTATCCAGTTTTGGAACCCCCAGAATCAGAGAATTGTTGAGAATCACAGAATATAAAAGACAAACTGAAGTGAGCTCTGTAGAGGGCTACAAGGATGGTCAGTACACTGGAGCACTTCCCCTATGAGGGCAGGCTGAGGAAACACCAATTGTTCAGTCTGGAGAAGATAAGACACTAAGACCTAATAACACCACCCAAACACCTACAAGGAGATTGTGAACATGCTTTTGGAGGAAAATTTAGTGATTAGAGTTTGAGAGCTAGGTATCAGAGAGGTCCTAAGTCTGGGACAGATACTGGAGAGACCAGAGGATCTAAGAGGCTCCAAGGACCAGCTACTAGACAGATGAGCATCTAAAGCCAGTCAATGGAGAGATCCATACTGTACAGGCATGTGCATATATGTATATATTTATGCCACTAACAGGTTTTCATCCTGATCAGGCAGAAGGCAGGGAACAGAACAAGGTCATTGGTGCTGTTCGTGTTCACATGGGTATTTTCTGTCATGTGGGGGCGTGCGCGTGTTCCTACTGGGAATGCATGCTTACCCTCATCACTGGTGGACTGGGGACATGACACTGCAGCAGCCTTACCTCTATCAGATCAGCAGATGTTGTGGCAACTCCTAACATTTGTTATAAACAAATGAGATGCAAGAAAGCCTGCATGCAATCATGCACTGAGCTTGTTCAGTTTGAATAGATGGGATACCACAACAAACCACATATTATTACTACTGCTACTTTGGTCCACTGATTAGGACCAAAACAAGTAACTCCCCCTTCACCCTTACTCCTCCAAAAACCAAAATACCCTCTCCCCAAAATCAAAACCCCACAATCAGGCTAATTCATCTACAGCAGCTTAACTTTCAGGACCTTTATTATGTGAAACCTAGTATTTAGCACACATTATTGTATGAATTTTCAGGGTGAACTTCAGTAAGCACTAAAGGCTTACCAGAGCCAGATGGTGAGAGGAAAAAATGAGCTAGTGAGGCAAAGGAGCCAAGGAGCACCACACAGGTAGAGCCAGTCATTAGAGAAGTCAGACAGCCCTTAAAATGAGCAGGATGGAGTCTTGATTACTTGAAGTTCTGTTTGCAATTTACTTGCAGAAATGACATGGAAGGAAACACTAATTACTTCATAATCAATCTACTTGAATGCCAAAATGAAATCATCTGAATCTACAAAATTTGACATTTTTATACAGCATTTCTTGGGCTTAAAAAGCTATGGCAAAAATCATAAAGTCCATAGCAGTAGGCTGGGTTTACAATTCCTACCTCGCACACCATGTAAAGAAACTCCTTTGCAAGGAGTATCATATCACAGGAAATAATCTTTTCCAGAGACAGCAAAGTGGTATCATTGAACAACTCCCATTTCATATGTGCTGTCAGACACTGTATGGAGTGAAAAACACTCCATTTGTTCACATTTTCAGAATTTAAAAAAATAAGACTGTACATATGCAAGTGGAGAGACCAAGCTACTATCATTCATATAAATTATGAGATGAGAAAAAAAAATATATGTTTACAACTTCCAGGATTTCCAGAAAGCCTTGTATTCCAGCTGAGCCGGAGCTGACAGCCTGCTTAGGAAAGGGAGTGGAGGCAGTGCAGGAGTGGGGGTAGAATCAGGGGAACAAGTAAACTGGAAACAGAAGAAGTTCAGTGATGAAATGGGTCAGTAATCAGACACAGGTGGGAAAGACAGGAAAGGGAAAAAAAACCAGGACAGCATATTCATAACAATCAGAAGAAGAAATAAAGAATAGGAGAACAGCTGAGGCAGATCAGATCAAAAGTCTGTTTATCCCAAGAGCATATGGCTCAGGCAAGCACGTTCCCCAGAATATTCCTCCACTCACTGAGAGTATCTTTGCATTCAGCAACCTTTGATGAATTTGCCTTCAGTGAAATTGGTTCAAGGAGTAATCAAGTGGTGTAAACGTCTGATACCAACAGCATGCTTTGGTCAAGTTTAAAGAAGTATTGTTTTTTGTTATTTCAATCTGTCACTGCTAATTTCAGTTACTGCCATTTAGTTCTTGTACTGGAAGGGGAAAGGAACAGCTGTTTTCTATTCACCATGTTGCTCATGATTTTATAGAACACTACCCTATTACCACCATTTTTCTCTCCAGTTTGAAGAATCCTGCTCTATCTAGTTGTTCTTTGTACAGAAAGCTTTCTCTACCTTTGATGATCTCTGTCGTTCTTCTCAGAAAAGATGTATCAGAACTGGAAAGGGCAGAGTACCAGACGGGGGGTACTAGAGCAGCACTTACTCAAGGCATAAAGACACCATGGATTTATACAGTGCCTTTACCTCTCCACTTTGTTCTTCACATCCTTACCCTCTGTAACATTTCTTATGTTTTTTAGGCATTACTACACAGAGTATCAACATCTTCGTAGAAGTATAGCTCCAAGATCTCTCCTCTGAGCAACAACCTTCTTAGCTCACCTTTCTGTGCATCACATTAGGATTACACTTCACTCCTCCAGCATGCAGCACTTCACATATATTCACACTGAATTTCACCTAACATTTTATTTCACAGTTACTCAGTGTTGTCAGATGATGCTACAACTCTTCAGTCTATTTTAGCTTTTACTACACTGATCTACTTTGTATCAAATTGTCCCCTTTCACTGTATTTTCCAACATCATTTATGACCGTGTTTAAAACAGTTTAGGTCCAGCACTATCCACCAATCTCAATACACAAAAAGGATCTTTATTGCTTCTTTTTGGTTCCTTTTAGACAGTCTTCTACCTGCGCAAAGACCCCACCTTTCATCCCTTTCATCAAACTTTTAAATCTCTTTAAGCATTTGATAAAAGACCTTCCTGAATGCCTTTCAGAAATCCAAGAAGTCTGTAGCAGAAACAGAACTCCTTTGTCCATCTTTCTCTTTTTTTTTTTTTTTGTCTCCTTTAATGAACTCCTGTGGTTTTATAAGGCATCCCTTCACAAAAGCCATTTCCCTCAACAATAAAACCTCATTTATCCATGTGGCAACTAACTTCACCTTTTATTACTAACAGCTTGCCCAGAACATGTATCAGGTATACAGGCTTGCACGTCCCCAAATCCTTCCTCCCAAACTTCACATGACATTTTCTTCTTCCCATTCCCTAGCCCCTTAGAAAGTTTTCAGAAAGACAGGTAACCAACAGTTAATAGTTCAGCTATTTTATTACTTTTCTTGAGTTCTGGTGATAGTCAGAAACTGATTCCACTAACAATACGACACACTTGCTCTCTTCTCCTCTGCCCCCAGAAGGTTTATAAGATCCTAGTATCCTGAATCTCAGATTTTCTCCCACATTCCACAGAATGCTGAAAAGTCAACAGCCTAATTCTATCCTGGTTCAGAGAAAGCTTTTCCCTCCTGCACAGATTTCCTATACTCCTAAAATCTCAATTCCAAATTAGCCAAAAGCCCCTTTTCCTGGACAATCCTGTGCTGAGACTCTGCCTCCATGTCTAACCTTGCATGTGGCACTGTGAGCATTTTATAGAATAATAGTAAGGTGGTTCCAGTCTTTCTCTCCAACTAAGCAGAGACAACAATGAGCACGAGGGGACAGAGGAGTATCCAGAAGTGACAGAGGAGTGTCCACAGGAGACGGTGCACGTGAAGAAAGTGCCATGACCATACAAAGCAGTGGCAAATCAGCATTACCGTTATAGCTATGGATAAAGAAATTTTTCTTTGTCAGTTGACTCGTAAGATATTGTACCTGACAGAACAACGAAAAAACCCTCACCAAAACCAGGTTTTAAATAGGTGTGGTCAACAGTTAGTGCTCTGTCATAAGAACTAGCCCAGAAACATCAAATGGTGGGAAGTCAGTGTGACATAGTGAAAAGGCAAGGAGAGGAACTGAGTTTTAACACTGAATTAAAAAAAAAAAAAAAAAAGACAGAAGTGTTACTGTCCAAAACATGTCAAATTCAAAGTCACATGCTCTTTGAAAATAATGCTCCATATCCAAAGAGAAGTGCACCAAGAAAAAAGGGACAGCAGATACTGAAGGAAAGATCCCAGAAGTACAATGCAATCTAAAGGTCAGCTGATAAGATAACAAGAAAGAATAAGCAAAAGGCATGACAACCAGAATATAACAAAGCTATAATAAGCAGCACTATTCAGTGAAAGTAGTTAAAAGCCTTTCCTTCAATGTATATGAATGTCAGTTAAGAATTTTAATAAAGAAGAAAGTTACAGTGGCAAAGGAAACAGAAGCCAACAGAATAAGAAAAAAGGAGGCTTCAAATGCTATGAAGAAAAGCAGACATTATGAAAAGACAGAGAGAGAAAAGTACATTAAATGCACAAACTTTAAGTTTTAAGACTAGACACACCTGTTAAATAGGACTACTAAATAAGATGTCCTTAAGGTGAAAGATCTTAACTAGCCACCTTTTGAATCAATAACTTGAGGCTTAATATAGCTTCCAGAACGATATCTAGGTCTTTGTCTGAAAAGATCAAAAGTTTACTGATTCCTGTAACATTTAATTCCAGTGGTTAATTGCCTTTTCCACTAAAAAGGTCACATTGCCATTTTCTTGATGTGTTCCAGTACTGTCTTGCTAATTCTAGAAATAATGCTCTTTTTCTGTCCCAGGCCTGTACTGAACTGCTCATATACCGTAACCTCCTCAAATCTTACCTTAATTGAATCCAAAATGTAATCTTTTACTGAGGAGATACAGTCTCTGTTTTTCCCCCCAGTATTTGATCTTGCACGTTTTATAGAGGTAATTCATTGGTTAAAAATGCTTAAGAAGTCTTAAATATTCTCTGTCATATATGCCTGTCCCCTTTACTTAACACTAATTTTTAGTCACCTGCAGCTTTGTTTTTAATCAGAGAGTTTTATAGTTACTACCAGATTAAAAAAACCCTACATTTCCTGGTACTGAAACATGTGCAGCCTTAATATTAATATGTGCATGCAATTATCTCTCACTATTTTTCAGACCTTGTCATATAGTTTAATTCAGCACACTAGTATTTCACATTGCTAGTTTTAAAGCAAATATAATAAAGAAGCTTAACGATGTAGAAAACTCTAAAGAATTATTTACAGTGAATGACAACCATGGAGATTAGGAGGAATTAATTATTACCAGATAACTTTCACAAAGGGAATTTAGGGTGAAGTGAAAAAGACAAGACCTGAACAGTAAAAATCTGGCACTGACAGTAAGATTAACTTCCCAACTTTTCAGGGTGGAAATGAAATGAAGGAACACCCATAATAACAGCACACCTTGGCACTAAGAAAGATAGAAGAACAAGAATTACTACTAAAGGACAAAACCAGTATTTATGGATATCACTGATTCTCTACTGCTATAACAGAAGACTCATGGAAACAAGAAAAAAGGAAGTAAGATTAAGAGAGAATAAAAGAGTTAAAAAATAAGAACTGAGAAGCTGGAATTACAGAATGAGAAGACGCAGAGAGCACCTCAGATGAAGGAGAAGATATACAGAAGCCCCCCCAACTCAAAATAGGGAAAACGGCAAGAAATTTGACATTACTATCAGAAAAATCAGACCTGAAGTTTTACATTTAAAGAAGTGCCCAAGCATTTAAAAATAAACAAATGTACTTGTAAAGCCTACTCAATAACAAACCCAGTATGTTTTATGGCCAGCAGATGGCATATGTAACAACAACATTAATATAGCAAGCTTCAATTCAGTATAAAGATCGCTGAATAGGCAAAGAAGTTAGCTTTCAGAACTTAATACAATAAAACATATGTGGCCAGTAATGGAAAGAAAAATATTTCATAAAATGGTTTGATTTTCTTGAAAATACTTACATCTTAGTTTGTCCAGTATTTTACCGCCACACATTGTTGCTAACATAGCTTTCACTGAAAATACCGTCAACTTCCCATGGCCCTCACTGTGAAAAAAAATTACACGGTAAGTAATCACTACATAGAATGATAAGCAACAAAAGTACTTGAGGCTTAGGAAGGAAATGCATAAATGCCCTCCATTAACTACTAAGATGTGCCAAAACTATTTAATATAACATTAAAACAGTGATAACACTAGTATTTTTAATATATTGGAAGAGTTAACAAGTGTCTAATCGCAAATCAAATTTTCTTGCACAATTATGAAAAATACACAGATAAAGAGACTACCATTTGTCTTGTTCCTCCCACAACTGTCCTATAAAAAAGTAATGTGTTAATTTTTTCTATTAAAATACATCTGCTCACTGTAATACATCTCATTTTTTCCTCTGCTACCCTTTGTTAGTTGTTTCAAATTTTTACTCCTTGATTTAAACTCTGATGTTGAAATACACATTTCATTCTAAAAATAGTACAGTAATTCATAGCTAATGGAGAAGTTGTACAATATCCTGAACATACCACATAGAACAGGAATAATGTGAACAATGTTTTATTCTAATTTAAGTTAATAAAGCTGCTGTACTATCAGAAAAGATGGCACATTTGGGGAATAATTTTCTAGTATCAGCAAGAGAAAATGAATTTGTCTCTATGGAAAGTATGAAAAGCCCATTCAGCACTGTATGACATGTAGAAACAGCTACGTGTATTATTCCTGTTACCAGAAAGAAAGATAAGGATGAAATTATGAAGGAATCAAGTCACCAGGAACACAGAAGGCGGCCTGCTGGGTTAAAGCACAGCGCAGTTGACATCAGTAACAGTTTCTCCCAGCTTAGCGCTGGCCCAGAAGGCATGCATCCCGCCTCCCTGTCTCCTGATTTTCTCTGTCTTTCATAGTAATAAAGACAGGAGTCAGAGAACCTCCAATACATGGTGTTAAGACAGCCACAGTGTGGCGATCTCAGTGTAAAGCCACCGTTACTGTGAACTTGGTTGAATGTTGGTTTAGGGGTGCGTAACGCAAAAGAAATGTGTGTGAACGTGGGTAAAAGCTGTTGGAATTCTGAGCAACTTATTGCCAAACAGAAACATACTGAGTCATTATCCTTAACTATAAACAGCAACAGTGGTACAGACTGATAAAGCACCAAGAAAATTAAAGTCACATATAAGGGAGAAAAAGAACTAAAATAAGTTCAAGTAACTGTAATTAGATGTATTGGACAGATAATTTGTACTATCATGGAAAATACAATGATGGGGAAAATACATGATGAGTGTTGGAAGAGATCTAGAAAAACTCTAGAGTACTTCTCAGTGGAAACGAGATGCATAATTAACATTCGCACTTGGATGACTAGCACTTGGAAAATGTTAAGAGTAGAATTATTCAAAGTAAATATTGGCTTATGGTACTGAAGTAGTGACAAGGTCTAATGTCAGTGACAAACGAGCAACCAGATGGAGACATCAGGAAGTAACTAAATAACTCCCCCCCCCCGCCCCCTTTCTCATGCAGAGTTAATATGCATATATTATCTTCTGGTAACATTTCACACTCCATGGTGAGGTAAAGACTGTCCACCTTTCTCAGGCTGAGAAGTACCTGAAATAGAATACGCTATTTCTCTACTACAGACTCAGAGTATTTTTCAAATATTCCCTCTAGAGAAGAGGCAATCTCCCCTACAGCTACAACTGCAGGAAGAGCTGTGAAGAGGAATGGTGATTGAAAGGCCATTACTTTGTTGATATCCAGTACCCTTTTAACTGCTGTTTGAAGAAACTAAGCAAAGGGAGAAAACTAAACACATTAGATATTTATCTCAAGCTATATAAAGGCTATAAGGTTAACAACAAGGTAAAGATCTCAGCCATCCTCTTTTATTTCTGTCTTTTCTCTTAAATACCTTTCTCAAAAGAATAAGTTGGCACTCCATCTCTGTGTAAAAAAAAAAAAAAGACTTGACTGTATCTGAAATTGATTGTCTGAAAAGTTCATCCTCTTCAAGCCTTGACCTCCACTTTTATCTGAGCAAATCTTACTAGCTAATTCAAATTTCCTTAAGTTATAGTCTCAGCCCCCCTCTCCCTTCCTTTTTAATAGACATTCATTTTCTCTAAAAAGAGAGTTCAGCTTTGCATTAATTTCCAGAAAAAACAAGTGACTAAAGCCATCAATATCTCCTCACAGGACAAAAATTATCCTTGCAGAGGTATCTTATGGTGCCTTCAGACATTAGGCCTGCTTCTGCTGACATTCTGTTTATTAATCACAAAAAAACCCCAAACTCCTCCCCCTGCAATCTCGTAGAGTTGTAATTATTAAGCAACTTGCCAAAATCAAATTTTGTACCAATGCTATTCAATCTGCTGAATTCCCTATCGAAAGGAAAAAGGGCAGAACTTTCAATTTGAGTTTGAAACTCCTGTAACAATCAGGAGTTCTCAGGATTGGAAATAGAACCAAGGGACTTGTTTGAAAACTGGACCTGCATACATAAGGCATCTTCCAGTTCCAAAGCCTCATCCTCTACATCCTCCTAACTCGTCGGCCTGTAGCAGACGCCCATAGCAATGATGTCCATGTCAGTCTGCCCACTAATCCTGACTCAAACTCCCAGCTGGCTCATCATCCATCCCCAGGCAGAGCTCCATGCACTCCAGCTGCTCTCTCACATAAAGGGCAACTCCCCCTCCTCGTCTGTCCATCCTAAAGAACCCATTGCAGCACTCCAGTTGTGTCAGCTCTCCCACCGCGTCCTCTCTAGAGGAATCAGACCTCTAATTCCTCCTCTTTGTTCCCCAAGCTGCATGCAATAGTGTACAGCCACTTCAGAGAGGCACCTGGTCATGCTCAGTTCCCAGAAAAGACACAAGAGCTTTCTGCACAATGCTGATCTGTCGGCATTTCCTTATGTATATGCATATGCTTGAAGTAAGCCCCTTCCAGCTCTGCTGATTACAAGGTTCCTCCTAATCGCATCACTCCACACTTTGCTCGCCAACTCACTGCCTCACTTGTTTGTTGGTCATCCTCTTCCTCCCCCTTATTGCACACTGCTTTATTACCAACATACAGTGTGGTTTGATACCTACAATTTAAAAAGAAAAAAGAAGCTGGAGCAACTAAACCCACTGTCACATTAAATGCGATTTCTAGAAATGATGAAATAAAAACCTGACTGCTCTGAATGGGGTCAGGGAATGAGCCTTTACTCTGAGGTGCCAGGGACTTTGGAAAGCCATGAGAGGCTATTGGGAAAAACAGACCAGGAATAAATTGTCATACACCCATGCAAAGCTCTGTGGGAGAAAGCAGCAAGGAACGTCATACCGCAGCCGTTCCTCCTCACAACGCACCACTGACGCAGTACGAGCCATCGTTCCTGCACCATGATCAGTGTTGTATGGGTTCCAGTGAGGCGTTCATTGTGAGCACTTTTCATACTTACCTAAGTTCTAACTTAAATATTTCCATGGGGAAGACGCTAGTCAAATCTTTGATTCTTGTACCTGTTTGGTGGAATGCTAATGACTTTGTGACATCACCACAAGCACCACGTTGTAAGAAGCTACTGCACTATGTGCATTCAAGTAACCACACTGCTACCCCAATGATGCAATTCCAGCACAGATGCGTACTTTTGCAAAAAAGAAATGTCTGCCATGTTGATGAGCTCCTGCAGAGGGAGCCTCAGCCCTGCATCTCCTCTTGTTCTTGGTTCTCCCACTGCACAACACAGCACAGCATCCCAGCTTCTCTCTCAATCCCATGTGCCAGAGAGGAATCTAAAGGGAAGCTGTGATACCGTGCTGGGATCAAGCGTGCTGCTTGGGTTCCAGAAAAGGCAGAACTTGCAGGGTTGGGGGCAGTGGGGGAGAAAAACGTACCTCTAAAGCCTCAATCTTTTGAGCCAAAATATGACCATTTCTATTTTTAAATGCTGTATTTTCTAGTGTGAACTGACTCAGAAGAACTAAAACCATCAGCTAACCCTTACAACTTGTGTCACAACTAATACCAAATCAGAACTAAACAGAAAAATACACATTTGATTCTGTTGTCATAGCAGTCTTCCTGCTCTAAGCTTTGTGTTGTTTTTATCTGTCCTTAGCAAGACAGGGATTGTTCTGAAGTCTTGGTACTTTTTTGGGTGGGGGAAACCTAGCTTCTGTTTGGTGACAATACGTAGTAGTCACATTAGGGAAGGATCAAAGTCTGGACATTACAAACACAACAACTATTTGGCATATTCAGTGCTCCAGATTGTCTTGGGTAAAACTCCTCAGTCTCTGTGACAGCATCCTGCCCACAAGCAGTTCTCTACTGCTAGGAGAGAGGGCAAAAGCAGAAGAAAGATAAGACTGAAGTAATAGCTGACTGTGAGAAAGATAAGACAAAAAGTAGGAAGTGCTAAACAACAGTGAAAGATTTGCAGTTGCTACTTGGAGAACCCACAGAGACACATCTACTCAAGAAGATTAGCAGACCAAACTGTGAAGAAAGAGGCTGTGAAAGAAACTCATAAACCTGAACACAAGGAAATGCCTAGACAGTACCCTGAACAAGAAATCAAGCTTCTTCCAGCCAAGAAATGAGAATTAGCCTTTACGGGGCCACAGCATGTTAGAATGGGATGCAGGCTGACTATCAAAACAAGGCAGCGTTATAAAATGGTCTTGTTGATTAAGATTCAATAAAACACTTTCACTTTTTAAAACAGTGCTATATCACCATGAGGTTAACATGTTCTATCACAGTCTGCAGAACACAGTTTCACTTCATCCTCAATTCAGATACATGGCTTACAGCAGTCTGCAAGTTCCAGAAGGCACTAACTTATTTTTCGTAAGATAGCAATTTTTAAGACAAAGCATTGCTTCTGTGGCAATGTAAATCTCTGCAGGCACTACTATGATATTAAATATATGTGTGTGTCTGAGCAACACACAATTTCATGAACTTGAGAAATAGCATGCAGACAGTTTGCCAGAGACTCATGCAGTTGTTGGCTGCATTCATCTAACTAAAAGAAAAAATTAGTTTAAGAATACAACTAGAGGAGTTACTAGCCTGTCATATGCTGCTATCATGAAGTTGAGGAGGAGGCTGATGGATTGCTCTACACCGATTTGGTGAGTAGAAGGAAGGCGTTTGTTTAGCTGGTAGTAGATGGATGAAATGATTGTTTCTAGTCGAGACACGTTGATCTCTGTGTTATGATCCAAAGTGTTAAGGCCATTATCTCGGAAGGCTTCAATCATATTCCAGATATCAACAAGATGAACTAAAAATAAAGGAAAAAAAATTAACTTCTATTCTGTAATGCATGCAAGCTTACTTTTATGGTACTGTTTCCGAATACTATGTTAGCTTTTATTTTGGAATGAACAGTTACTTATCTATATTCAAAGTGAGAGACAGACTCTTGATATTCATACTCATAGTTTGTGTCAGCTAGTTTAAAATAACAGAGCAGTGCCCAGACATCTTGCATGCCTTTCATTCCACCCTTCAACATCTGGGTGCTCTGGCAGAAAAAGTTGATAAAGGGGAAAAGCGATCTTCCATCATCATGCAGTGCATTTTAGCAGTTAGATATTTTCATTTGAGAAAGACATCAACCATATTCTAAATCCACTACAAATTGGTTACAATAATTTTGAACATCTTCATGCTGACTAGTAGTTGAGTATTGAAGGAGGAACTTGATGTTCCAGTTAAACCATGACTGTTTCCAGTTGATCCAGTTGCCAAGTCCAGAGCATAATTTGTAAACATAGGTCTAGTACTCCAAAGTGTTTCCCTAAATTACCCTGCCATATCTTAGTGCATATCTAAGAAGTGTTAACAATGTGGAGAAAAAGTTTTCCAAAAACCACAGTAAGTGATCTGCAGAACGACATTAAATAATATTTTAAAATGTTCCAAAGGTTGAAAGGTATGCATGATAGTGGGAGAAGACATCTAGGGATCAACAGTAATCCATCAGTCCAAACTGAACATGATCCAAGTTATAAAGGACGGACTTATTTGCTAACTTCACAACTTTTGTCATCTTCCTTAACTTATAAAAAAGGGTCTGAAGGAAGAGTGTGATCTTTAACATTTCTTACCCAAAACTTGTCTTTATATTTCTCACATAAAAACAATACAACAATAAAAGCCAAGCTACCTAGTCACACCAAGCATATGCCCCTGGATCACCCTGTGGTCCAGACAAAGATCATAAATGCACAGCCTCATCTATACATACACAGGTATAAAGGTTACCCAAGGCATATGCATGGCATCAGTGAATTGGGCCCAAAGTGTGCAATGTACTATAATTAGCATTTCTTAATACCTCTCTACTGATTAAGAGAGATTTTTAGTTCAAAAGCATGAATTACAGACAAGAACTAACACTTCTGCACAGGAATGAAAAGTTGTAAGCCATCCATCAAACTAATGGCACTGCAGGTACTGCCACAACAGCCCTAAGATACTCACACATCCCAGGGTCAGCTGTGCTACAGAGGAGCTACGATTTGCAGCATGCAGTTGCACATGTTCTCTACAGGACACCTTAGCTATTCTCCTGTCCTCTTCCACACAAGACACACACCAACTCCACTTCACTGGGAGGAGGGACCTATCCTTGCGTACATTAGTCTGTTCTGCTTTTTGCTTTGTCCAATTCAACACTGGTAGCAGAACGCAAAGTAGTATCACCTATTCACCCTTGGATTAATCTTTGCTTTGGTGAGCTATCCAAGGTCAAAGGATCATGGAAGAGAATAAGAAAACTTACGCTGACTAGTATGGTATGAACTTAAAGAATTCTTTATGGTTGCTACAGTTCATATATGCCACCACGATCAGATTCAGACTTTCATGCTAGTGACTCTATAATGCATCACCAAACTCATACCTGTGCCTGTCAGTTGGTTTGCAGTACACCATGATGGAACAGGAGCTCAAATAGCTTAAGACTGCCTGCATCCAACACTTAGGGCAACTGAAACACATCAGGCTGGCCCGTATATTTTTAATGTTTCAAAAATTTAAGAATAAACCTGAAGATATTATAGAGTATTGGAAAAACATTGCTGCCTCTTTTTAATTATATATTTAATCTCTGTTGAGTTTAAGTAACAACTACCATTGTCTGACAAAATGTTTTCTTACTCTTGCTATACTTAATATTCACATGGGTAGGCTATTTTAAACAATCATGCATGAGAAATTTTTGAAGATAAAGAGTAATTACAACTTACGATTACATCTTTTTTGTACAAACCGCAGTTTACAGGCTGTTCGATACGTTGAAAGTCTGATGACATCAAAATTCTGTGCTCCTATGAATAAAAAAAAGTTTGTGTTTTTCTTTCCTCTATAACATTCAGCTTATCTGAGAGAATTACTTCAAAAATGGTATGAGTGTTTCTTCACATACATCATCTTTGTCCTATGAACATGACAAAGATTTTCATTAGGTATCTCATGGTAAAGTGATTTTCAGCAGTATATTATAAACTGACCTAAGTTTGAGACTGATACAAGTACCTTATAAGAGAGCAAGACTTAAGTGGTAAGGATGAGGATCACACTGATGTTGGAAGACATGTACACGAAAGATAAGAGACAAAGAAAAGGGGCGGTTGGTACTCCTACCACCATCTGCATTGCAGCCCCATCAGGAGCATGCTTTTGGTCTCCCAAATAGGTCTAGATAGGCAAGAAGAAGAAGAAAAAGCATAGAAGAAAAAAAAAAATCTTATCTTCACCAACAACCTCCCACTTCAAGATGTGTAAGTGTTACACCTTCAAACAATACCACATCATGAAAGATTTGAATGCTATTATCTATCACTAGTCTGTACCACATCTACCAGTTCCAGCAATTACTCTGAACATTACAAACTTGAGCAATTTCAGAAAGTTGTGTTAACTCTCTGCCAAACAGACCTGTGTACCCCCTACACTGATCAAATTAGATGATAAATGATACTGGTTTAAAGTCCAGTATTGATCATTTTAATTTGGAAGCAGCCAACAAGTCAAGTCTTGAAAATCCCATTAATCATAAACCAAAATGCCTTTTAAATGGCTCACATTTCAACAGCATTAGCAGCTATGTCCTATAATCAATATAGTTCTAAGGTGTAGTCTGAAACAATCCAGTTGCACATGGGCAATGGCATGGATGCACATGGCTTCTGCGTCTCTTGTATTCTCACGGGAGTGCATAAAAGCAGAATCTGCTGCAGTCTTTCATATTTCTCTCAAAAGCCAGAGCGCAGATGAATAGAGAACTGAGAAACGGGGATAACTGTGACTTATAGAAACTAAACTTCTAAAAGGTACTTAAAAACAAAAATCCAAACCCACATCCTCCCGAGAAGGTATCCAATTGCTGTATCAGGGAGTCTTGCTCAAAGGTGGTAACTTATTCCCTCCTACATTCTGAATTCAGAAACCAACTTGCAAATACCTCATTTGAATTACCTTTGTGTATGCACCCACTGACTCAGAGTTGCATATTTAAGAAAGTATTCCTGTCTTTTAGAGATTTCATTACAATTTCACAAACACAATGCCAAAGCATCTGCACACATGCCAAAGCATCTGCTTGTTCTTAAAGACCTATGCACTGTGTCTTGAAAGTGACATAAAAGACTTACTTCTCTTCATCACTGATGTAGAACGTGAGGTGAAAAGCCTCTCACAAGATCAGTGACAAGGCTGACCTCCAAGGCTCCCCATGACAGCTTATCTAAGAGTGGCACTAGACTAGCCAACATCTGAAGAGCGTTCTGCTTGATAGTATGGTGCAACAAACTTAAGTGGATTATTTCACAGTATCATCTTTAGAAAACGAGTCTCTGATATATTTCAGGAAAGTACTTGGCCAGGTAATGTAAGCTGGAGTATTCAGATCCAAGGCTACAACAAAATAGCTCATTTTGTATTTTCTATGCAATATTCTTTCAAAACTCTCAGTTAGGGTGTATACTTCTATCTTTCAAACCACAGAAAACATTTCTACAGACTGTGAGTCTTCACAAAGCTTTTTGCCTATATAAAATATATGTATATAAATCTATATAAAATATAGATGTATGTATATTTTTATATATAAAAAAGATCATTTAACAGCTACATGCAAAAACTACAACAAAAAGTCATCCATTTTCTGTTCTTGTCTTCCTGTGTCACATTACCAAAAAAGCTTCAACAAGGTCATTCTTCTAAACTATCTGAAGATAAAATGGGATGTGTTTTCAAGACAGGCTATACAGCTCAGAATCACAGAATAGCTGAGGCTGGAAGGGACTGCTGGAGATCACCTAGTCCAACCTCCCCGCTCTAGCAGGGTCAGCTACAACAATTTGCCCAACACTGCATTCAGTCGAGTTTTGAATATCTGCAAGGATGGAGACTCCACAACTTCACTCGGCAACCTCTCCCAGCGCTCAACCACCCTGACAGTAAAAATGTTGGGGTGTTTTTTTTTTTTTTTTTTCTCCTCACATTCAGACAGAATTTGCTGTGTTTCAGCTTGTGCCCATTGTCTTGTATCCTGCCACTGGGCTGAGAAAAATCTGGCTCCATCTTCTTTATATCCTTCCATAAGATAAGCTCCATATGTATTCTGTGGTTCAGAGAAATTAGAATAGCTTGCACAGAATTCTTGCCTGTCAGACAGCTCCATAAGTACTACAAAATCAACAAACACATCCTGAGGTAGCATGCCCAGAATGGGTGAATGCCCAGGTCTACTCTTGTCTCACACAAGCAATTATCTAAACACTTCAGCAAATTTGTATGTTGACCAACAATAAATGGTCACCAAAAGCATCAATTTTACACATCACACATCTACTCTGTGTATGAAGCTCACCTAGAAAGGAAAACATTTATGTGTTCACTTTATAGTGAAATATTCCACCACAGGACAGGTGAAGCTTGAAAACCTTAGATTTCTCATACTGATATGCTAAAAAGCCTTACAGAGAAAGGCAATTTGGAATGCCTATACACCAGCACTTTCACTGATAATGAACAGCAAGAACCACAGCTGCAAAAACAGACACCTTGTATAAAGGTAATTGGAAGACTTCTGAATATTTTTAACCATTTAGCCGAAGCTAAAAACCTAGCAAGTCAATTTCTGTACTAAACAATCACAGGATGACTACACCACTTCAGTGATGAGACAAATATAATACTCTGATGCACCAGTCAAAGTATCTCTAGTGGAGAAATCCTATTGTCATTTTAAAAGGTTCTAATGAGATTTCATCCAGGATATCAGGCACAGTTCAGTCACCTTTGCCCAAGTAAAACAGAATAGAGGCAGAGAAGAACAGAAGATGAGGTGTACAGCAGGGAGACTACAGGAGTTAGCTTGTGCCATATGCTGAACAAGCCAAAAAGGGACACGACTATAAACTCAAACACAAAGCAAGCTGGGAAGATAGGGAGAAAAGCTATCCAAGACCAGTCTCACATGAGAGGAAGCAGATATAAATTAGCCAGGAATGAAACTGTTCCTGACATTAAGACATTTACAATCACAAAAAGAATGTTACTTTGGAATTCCTTCAACAAAACAGCATGATTATACTATTGTTTTAAGGCAGACCTTCATCAGCCTATAATTGGAATTATAGGACATGCTTGCCTAACCTAGGAATTTCATTCAGTCTTGTGTTCCTGTAGAAAAGTAAAATAACATGATGTCATGCAGACATAGAGTCTTTTACTTCTAACTGCACATATCTTTTTAAAAGGCTATGTCTCATTCCTTTAAATTATATTATCTCTGGACAGACATTTGATTTCTAGTAACAATTACAGCCTCTCTTTGAGAGAATGGTCCCGTACAAAAAACAACCCCTCAAAGCCCTCAAATGGTTTCTCTTCTGAGTCACACTAGCACTGTGATGCAACTTTTGTTTTGGGTTTTTGGTTTTGTTTGGGGTTTTTTTGTTTGTGTGTTTTTTTTGGTAGGGTAAAAGGTGATCGGTCTGTTGTCATTATTTAATAGTTGTCCACAAACTTTAGCTATTGCCATATATGAGAAACGTGAATGTTCCTTAAAAAAGGAGCTTCACAAAACCTAGAAATGAATGAGCTTTTAGGCAGTTGTGACCCACCTCTTGTATTCTTCTCCTGACCAGCACCCAGGAGCACCCAGGATACTTTTCAGTAGATGAGGTAATGGTCTCGTGGAAACAAGATGTAAATGATCTGGTAAAACTATCAAAGCAAAGCTCTCAGTAAAGAATAAGTGACATTATGTCTTCGAGTTTCTTACTTACTCATTTCCATGAACAGCTGTCTCTTCTCTGCCATTGTCCTCCTCCTCTTCCCACTCTCCTCAATCATTCTGAAGACAAAAATGGCAAACACTGTTTGTGCTAGAATTTCTGTTACAAGAGCAACTTACTGTGAACAACATTATGTTATACCTCAATTGAAACAGTTTGATTATATCTGGTAAATGAAAAGACCAGTAGAAGGACAAACATCTCTTCATAAGGATCGTATTCCATAACGGAAAGATACACTTTAGACTTGTTAATGCCTTTTAAAGTGGTGCACAGCACAGGAAACATTAATTCTAAACCTTTTAGTTGCTAATCTTAAGTTTGCAGAACTCAGAGCTGCTGCATACATATACACAGCAATATCATGTAAAGAATTGCTTTCTGTTCAAAGAGATTTTGTTTGCAAAATACAAAGCAAGCAAGACCACTCCGTGAGCAGCTGAGCCAATGAAGTGCAGAGCCCTATGGATTTGCATGTTAGAGACTTCGGTGTTCAAAAAGAGAAAGCTTATAACATTCCTTTCCCTGGCTGACAGAGATTAATAATACTCCTCTTCCCTGCTTAGGGTTTTTGTGAGGATGTTGGGTTTGGGGGTGAAACTTTGAAACCTGATGCCCGGGGTCAAATCATATTTGTCAGGGAAGTAAAGACCTTAAATGTAATTAATTAAGATGGAAAGAAAAACAACCCATGCAGTTTGGACACACAGGCCTCCCTTTCTTAGGAAAACAGATTAAAGAAGTGACAGCAACATAGTGGAAGTTATACCCAAGGTAAGGGAGCATAGGGACAATTTAGTACTTCTTATGGATTACTTTATTATGTAGTCCTAAAAGACAGATGCTAAATTTCAGTCAACTCCAGCAGAAAAAAAAAAAGGCAACTTAATTCAGTATCAGTGTAAAATTTCACTTAAAATTACTACATTACATTGTTCTTTTGTTACCAGGTTCACAACTCATTAAATATGTTTTTAAAATGTCTAAAAAAAAAAAAAAAAAAAGCAGCAAAAATACCAAACAACTATTCTACAATTACACCAGGATCTAACTCTAAGGGAGTTAGTCAGCTCACCCTCACGCAACATGGCAGGACAGATTTCATTAGGCTTAAATGTCAACCAAGGAAAAGAAAGTCATGTCTTGGCACTTAATATACACTCTCTGATTAACAGTTTCCCTCAGCAGTTGTCCATTGCCTGTTAATTATTCTCTAGTGAAGATCTCACAACATATTCATCTTGAAAGCCACCAAAACCTTTTTTCTTCACTGTTCATAAAAGGAAAATAAGCGTATGGTGGTATTAAGGAATCTGCAGATATACTTTATTTGCTTATTTTTTCCTACTTCAGAAAACCATAGACTCGGAACCAACATGCTTCTGTATTTTATTTTTTTTTAAAGGAAAAACCTCAATGGCATTTTTTGCAGATATGTAAAAGTTTTTTTTTTTTCAGCTTCCTAAAATAAGTTAATTTATTAATTTAAATAATATATGCAAATGGAGTGACTTATCTTCTCAGCCAAGGTTCTTCACAATGCATTATCTCAAGCTGTACTTCAGAGTAGACTGAAGCAGGCGTTCAGAGAGCTGGGCACTGGGAAAATTTGCCTGTGCGATTCATTCACCCACAAGTTCCAGCTATCCTCATACGCTGCCCCAAGGTTAGTAGTTTTTGGAACTAACTACTATTCTCTTTATTTCCTCATCACATAAAACATGTACGTCATCTCGAAGAATGCCAGTTACTGTACCAGTAATTAGCTTTATTTCAAGTGCTAGCGCCTCTTTAAATTCCACAACAGATGGACTCCAAGGGGTAGATTACTTATTTGATCTTTTAAATTGTTTTTAGTAGAGACTATTTTATCAAGACATAAGGGGCAATATGACTTGAATCTTCTGTAACATCAAAAAAATATTCATGATAATATTAGATCTTCTTGTCCTTGGGCTTTGGGTGCATGTGTCCCTCATTCCACCTTCTTAAGCCCCTGCTTCCAAGCCAATCTCATTTTTCTGCAAAGCTGGAACCAGTCCCTGGGAAACTTGCCTCGCATCAGAGCCACAAGATAAAGTGATACTAGAGATACCATAACTGTCATTTCTCCTAGCGATTACCTACCAGAGCCCATGGATTTCAGCTAAACCCACGAGAGAGGCCTCCTACCGTGCTTTCACAGAAGGCAGAGACATGCTACCAGCCAGCAAGAAAAAGCATACTGCAACGCCAGACAGTCCCATTCACCACCACTACTGGAGAGGCTGTGCAAGTAGCACAGCCGGGGCTGAGGAAAGGACTAAAGGCAGAGACGAAGCAGGGTATGAGACAAATACTGTATATTAAAGGCTGCAATTAATTTTGCTGCTCTGTAGTAACATGTACGTTTAAAGTCATGATATTACCATGACATCAATCTCTTTCTCTACAGACACTTTACTGCCTTGCAAGTGTCAGGATTTGAGTCTTTTAAGAGGTCATTCAAGTTGCATGGACCATGATCATAGAACACTACCATACATAATTCATAGCTAAATAGGTTAGATTGACCGAGATATACACTTTTAAAATTTTAAAGGAGCTAGCATTACCCTTCATGTTCCCTGCAAAGCAAATGAGTGAATTATCTGTTCAGCAATGTCCTTGAAATGAGATCTGCGTAAGTAAACTGGTCTCTCCATGATTATGAGGTGCTGCAGGGACACATCAACAAAGCCTGATCAACCCATAGCTCAGGAATTATCTTCTACAGATTTTTCAGGTATGGTCTCAGGAAAATCATGTCCTAAGGAATGCTACCTCAGGCCCTCCTCCAAGTCTCTTGCCTTTCTTGAAGGGAGAAAAAGATTTGAAATTTTCATTAGATGAACAGCTCAACAAACCTGTACCTGTTGCCCCCCCCCCCCCCCAAAAAAATAAAATCAAATGTTACTATTTAGATTCAGAGGCTCTCCTTGCTGATTCTTTCCTGCTATTATCTGTGAGGGGGCAAACATCTAGGAAATGATCTTTCTGGGCCAGAGAGTTATACATTATAAAATCAAATAGAGTGGAGAAAGAAGAGACAAACTGGCAAGTATATGGAAAAGTTGTGGAAATTACATTAGTCATATAAGAACTATTAGAATAACTGACAAACCTGTTTTTAGAGCCTAAATAATCAGATACAGAAGGATCCCTTACTGACAAAGCTGGGAAGGAGAAAGATGGAAAGTCTATATTCACCTTTGCACTTCAAACCTATCTCAAGGTCAAAACAGGAATGAACTAAAACCAGAATAACTGCAATTATGCCAAGGATGCAAATGAGAGTGCTCAACATCAGAAAACAAGAAAGGTAAACTACAGTTTGTTCTGCATTTTTTGGTCTGGTTGGTTTTGTTTGTTTGAAGGGGCGGAGGTGTTTGGTTTGTTTTTTTGGTGGTTTTATTTTCGTTTGGCTGGTTGTGCATTGTGGTGGGTTTTTTTGTTTGGTGAGGGTTTTTTTGTTTGTTTGTTTTTTTAACATTTGTGGCACAATGCATGAGAAAAGTGCCAAGAAACATGCATGGATTGAAATCACAAGGCAGAAAAAAATTCTCAAGATAGATGCTCACCTTACAATGGACATATGTGGAAAAATAACACTCAAATATATTTATGTACCAACAGAGGACAATGTGAATGCATTGGGGATTCTCCAGTATCACACTACATGTTTAAACAGGTACTTATGAGGGGTTTTTTCATCCAGTTTCGTCCTTCACATTTTGTGATGAGCTGCTTGTAAACACTTGGTATCTATTTCATCATTCTTCAAATCCCCGAAAGATCAGCAATGCTTGGGATAAGCGGTATACATAGACCAACACCTGTCTTAGAGATCAGTACTGTATTTTTGTGCTCTTTAGCATATGCTACCATTTTAGAATGTGCTAACTATACAGCATACACTATATGATCACTCTATGCTGAAGAAGTCCCAGGTCCATGCCTGCAGTAACCAGGCACTATATTGCTACAAAAAGGACAGCAGCAACATGCATCTAAAACTGTCAATACTTTACACCGTCAACAGACAAAAGTTCTTCTACATTCACAAAACGTCAGCTTTGGACCTGAATATTTCTGTAACAGTGACCCAGACCTAGTTTGTTGCACTTGAGTCATAAAAAGAACTCAGATGAAATGCTAAAGAGGGATTTAGAAGAAGAAACATGCTTGGTCATGCTTAAAAGCCTGAATTATTTTATAGCAGAGTTCTACTAAAAGAATAACAGCATGCTACTGGGCCAAATCCAGCTTGCCAGCGCAGCACCATGTCTCCAAAAGGAACCCAAAGCAGATGCGCAAGGAAGAATACAAGAATGGGGCAAGCATACAGAAAAACTTCCCAAGAACTTCGTTTCACGTTCCCAAAGTTTGCAGTGCCAAGACTTCCCGAGCCAAAGTGATTCTCTGTCTTTAGTAACCATCAACAGCCCTTTCTGCCACAAGCCTGTGTGTTTGTCCCTTTACTGCCCATAATCTCCACAACATTCATGATTTTATAGCTCTCCAACACATCTCTTCCCCAGCTGCCTCTCTTCCACATTGAGGGATCTCAACTTATTTTGTCATTCCTTGTACCAAATACACTTTGTGCTCCTATGAGTCCAAATCAGCACACGCATATGAAGAAAGCTGGGCAGCCAAGGAAAGGTCAAAGAGGGGTGACTAAAGCAATTAATGCGCATGTTACTAGGAAAAGCCTAGGATGGAAAACCACAACAGGCTGAACAAGGAGGTGAGAAGTAAAGATGAACAGGGGATCATGGCTTTGCACAGGAATGACTGGAATGGCCATGAGCAGCAACACAGAACACACAGAATGTTATTTGACTTGGACAAACTGAAAGATGAGAGGTAAGGATCAAAATTGCTATAGACAGCAGAAAAAAACCCCAGCTTTTCCAAAATAAAGTAACTGTGAATTTAAGTTTTCCTCTGTCCATGAAATAGAGAATAAAATGCATTTCATTTTCCTGTAGCTTTCGGTACAGGTAGCTATATGCTACCTGAAGGTGCAAATGCCTACAAACATTAGAACTTGCAGATGAAGAATGCATGCAGGAGTTATTATGTATTCAGAAGATGAAATTAGGAGGGAGTTTTAACATAAAACTACCCTAAGTATTAATCAGACTTTTATAAAAACAACAGTAAACACTGTACATGTGTTTGAAGGGAAACGGCCAAGACTGAAAGGGAAATGTTAAATCCTAACTTCAGTGTTTCTTTAAGCATGGTCTTAAACTGCATACACAAATACCAAAAATGCCAGACAGCTTTCTGTGGTTTTGGCCATAGTACAAAATGCCCGACCTCCATCCAGTCAGACTTTCTAATGCTAGACAGTACAATTGTTTTCTGTGGACTAGGCCTAATGACTTCTTACTTCTTCCCTTACGCTTCCTGCCATATACCCTTTGAGCACCTCAAAGGTAAAGTTCACTGAAAGAGCCTATGCATTAAGATACCAGGACTTGGGATTAGTAGTGTTTAATTAAAGAATCCACTTTCTTCCTTCCCCCACTCTAAATCACCACTGAACCTCAGAATAATTACACAGAAAAGCAAGGTTCCCTAAAAGGTCCTTGCAGCAAAAAAAAGCCTCACTTGTCAGCAGAGATACTTCAACTTCTTGGAAGCCAAGCACTTTGAGATCCAGACAATACTTCTTGCTATTTGTATAAAGCTAGAAATCAAAAACCTCTGAATTTCACAGAAAACTCTATATTTCTAATTAGGTTCAGAGATGTTATGCTTTAATTATTCCAAAAAGGCTGGATTGTGCTTTAAAGGCCAGGGTTAAAATTGTAGTACCGAGTTCTGTCTTCTCCATGGTTCTTCTGTATGACAAGAAACCTGTAAAATTCCATTCTGCACCCTTGGAAATTTGCAGGGGTGTGGTTTCTGTTTGTTTATTTTAAATAGAAACATAAGAATGAGCACACTGTGTCAAACCAAAAGTATGGATCCTCATCATCTTTCTGCTTCTTTTAGACTCATGACTGGTTAGTTCCATTTTATGCTTCCTCCTGCCTCCACCCATTTCTGTATCGGACAAGACACAAACAATCCTTAGACATCATCTCTTTTCTAGGCAGAAGAATCTGGAGACTAGCTGTTTCTCGCATAGAAATCACTCAGACTTATGATTGATCTTTATCATCTTCTACCATCCCTTTTCTTATTCCATCATCTGCTTTCAGAGATGAAGGAGAAACAGAACAGAGTATTCAATAGGTAGGCACACCACTGCTTTATACAGCAGGAATAACATTGTCTTCTTTTTTAAAAGGCTCTTAATATTCTTAATAGGACATTAAGAATATTTTTAAGAACATTTATTAAGCTTTTTTTTTTTTGGACCATGACTGAGCATTGGTCTGAAGCTTTCACAGAACTATACTAAAGCATCGGGATAATAATCCTGAGGGACAGTTCAGAGCCTAGGAGCGGACACATAAACCTAGGACTGCCTGTTTATCCTCTCCCCTCTTTCACCCCTTTATTTGCATAACTTCATATGCCTCTGCAGTGGACAATAAAAGAGTAGATGAAAGTCAATTGCTAACAGAGTCCTTCTAAACATTTTAATAATTGGCTTGCATTTTTAATGTGATTTCCTTCAGCAGAGACCTCACTGTTCACCCTCTGGTCAGTTATCATTTGTGACTGTCACTATCATAAACAACAGTGTACAACAGTGTAACCTGGGGATGGTGCCTACAAGGAATTATTCTCTGACTCTTTAGATATATTTGCCTTCTACCCCAAAACATAACCTTGCTCTTAGAGTAGAAAGGTATGTTTTTCTTACCTTTACCCTATACTGAGGCATTCTTAGCAGTAAGATGAGTTCATCTGTTTTTGTTTTGCTTCCCATTTCCCCACTCCAGTGTTTTTCAAATTAGAAATCGATATTGTGTGATATAAAACAAACCTGTTTTCTCTCTTGCTGCTAAAAAGACATAGAAGTCATTGTCAAAGTAAATACTGTACTCACAACTGAATTGAAAGAAAAATCAGAGGTCTAGACATTGCTTCAAGTGCTAAGACTAGCAGATTTTCAAAAAGTATAGAACTGGTGTACATATAAATAACTGAAGAATGACACTGGAATTTAATTTCTTCAGCTTTAATAACACACAATTCAACCAAAGGCTGATACCTCCAGTGCTTAAAGAAATATGCCTGGACACAAACCATCTGTATTGCCACCAGTCTTTTTAGAGAGGAAAACCTAAAATCTGATAAAGATGTGAATTTCACGTACACAAGTGTTTCTTGATGAACACCCTGTTTTGCTATTCTAGCAAAAGCAGTATCATCAAGTAACTTACTCGGCTTCCAGTCATGGTGATGTGCCAGTGAGCCTACATGGTCTGCCCTGGATGATTTCCATTGGTATTTCTTCCTCAGAAAGCTTTCTGTAACCTTTGGCAATCCAGAAAGGACACTTGCATTACGACAGCTCTTGGTTCACTTAAGGATAGGACCAAGAGTAGGTTCAACCTACTGCATTTTTTCCTTCAAGGATTCTGATAAGCATGGAGAACTGGAAGTAAAAGTTAGTTCCACAGGTTTTGGTGGTCTTATCAGTTCTTGCTCTGACAGCACAGGCTAAATTTACAGTCACCACTTAAGGTGAAAGTACAGAAAACTTGCAAGAGAGTGCACAAGTGCTCTGCACAAGTCTGACTCAGTGAAACACAGAGTTTCCTCCCCAAAGTGATAGAACAGTGCTTGAATTTAAAGTCAGAATGGTGCTTGTTCCACAGAATATGGTTCTGCTTTATGTCAAGAGGCAGCAACTTTGTTTAAGAAAGAAAATCTGAAATCAGTAAGATGAACCCAGTATTGGCAAAGAGTTTATCTTTTATGTGCCAGAGAAGTCAGGATAGGTACCAATACTGACTGCAGTCTAGAAGTCTTAACAGTCAAGTATGCTCAAGCTGAAATCAGAAATGAAAGTTTAAGAGTTGAAGTTACTGCTGCAGCCAGCACCTGACACCATGCTGATCGTGTTTGCCGATTTCACTGCAGAGATACCGAAAGTAAGCCACAACCTGCTCCAATTTCAACTACTTCAGTCATAATGCATGTGCTCAACTTGCTTTTCTAAGTATTCAGATTAGAGGCTGAGGTGGTTGAAAATTACCGAGACACTCTAATATTATAATGATAATTTATTTTTACTTACACATAAGTGTGTGTATATATCTGTATGTCTATATACATATATAAAAAAGGATTTATTTTTTTTTTACTGTGATGGGAAGACTAATCTCAAGTTCCAGATGCCTATTATTTAAATTTGCAATGTTGAGAATCAGCAGAGAATTATTTACTGCAGTAAAATATTCACTAAAGAAACACAGTTTAATTATTATTAAATAATATTAGAAAAAATCATTAAATGCTATCAGTTATTTGCATATACTTGTTGCAAAGTAATGTTCACCTTAAAGCACAAAAATTGTGTAAGATAATAGTACCTCACGAAACTACAGTTGAGTATGTTTGATGCAAACCTTCAAAAAGTTTACCATTTCCCTTTTTCCATTCACCTTCTCCCTCTCTCAGTAGCTACAATAACACTGATTGCTTCATGAATAACCTCTATGACAGAAGAAAAAAGCTGATTTACAAATTCCATACCAATAAGCGTGGAAAATTCTACAGTCAGTCATCATCTAAAATATCTTCAATAGCACCATAAACTCAAACATTTTTCTTATTTATCTTGTGGGTTTTTTTTTTCCTTTTCCTGTTTATATTCCATTCTTCTGTTTCATAGTTCCCCCTTTTCCTTACCTTTAAAAGCTCTCTCCCACACCCACAACACATGCATGCATTATATATGTACACCTGGCTGGATAAAAGCCAACAATATAAATAAAAAGTAAAACCTAATGACTGTTTTCCCCTTGACTTGCTGTAACAGGTTCAGCCACTAATGACTCTAGACCACGCATTTCTGTGGTTCTTGATCACACTTGTAGCTTAAGCACAAACATGAACGCAAGCAAGCCACTCTGAAGATTGTTAGGCCAATACTACAGGACCTATCTTAAAAGGTTTCGCTCTTCTTGGAGCTCATCAGCTGTAGGTAACGGCCTAAATGAGCAGCTTTTCCTTTTCAAATCAAAGGGAGGGAGACAGACCATGTAATTAATCTCAGCTAATACAGCAGCCTTTATATTCTAGCACTAACTATAGCCACCACCTAAGAAGTCACACTTGTATTCTTCCCTAACTGCTATTATATTGACTTCCTACTACCTTAGGGACTATAAACTTAAACTTTGTTATTTGGGTTCCACATCTGCAATTTCAGATGCTTCCTCACTGCTTTTTGATTATTCTAATTTAGACACTAAATCAGTTAATTAGCTAGACAGATTTTTGGGGTTTTTTTTGCTTTAAAGTCAATTTTATTTTGTATTTCCACCTTTAAGAGAGACTCCAAAGGAAATTCTGATCTTTATGATGTGATAACCATTTCCAGGCATTGGTTTGCATTGAAATGCAGCCTCATCAGCCAAACAGAAGAACACAGAAATACAAGTTAATTTATGAATTATTAAATTTGAGTTTGCTCAGATTCTTGATGTTGCATTTTACTAGCAGAAATAATAGTTGATATCACTGATAAGAAGATTGCCGTTGCTGTGTGAGGGTAAAATTGCGCTTACACCTATTTATGTTCAGAAATAACCTGTGATTAAAAAAAAATTCAGAATACCAGTTTGGGACATATGTTGATCTTAAAGGTACTCGATACACAGTGAAGGAAGTTTAGTAACTTTCTGCTAATTTTCTGATTAGAAAGAACACATCTTCACAGGTGGTTTAAAGAAAAGCTTTCCTGCCATGTCAGTCCATTCACTTTTAAAATCTGAATGAACCTGTCATTGAGATGAAGATATTGAATAAAAATTCAGGGCATACCTGCACTTGCAAAACAAGTTATTGCTGTTGCATCTGGTTTAGCACTTCAGTCACTTGTTTTGGGCTTCTAAACTTGTATGGCTTCAACTGTCATTTGATTTGACTAATTTTAAATAATTTCTAAATGTTCATAAATGCTTTGTTAAAGTTTAAAAATAAATTTATTTAAGATAAAAGTGCTTACATTTATTCATCTTAGACAGATTTCAGTAAAAAGATGCTGAAGTATTTTTACTTTTTCTTTACTAAGAACTTGAGCAAAAACCCCACAAAGACTGATTTCATTCCCTCATCTCCCCCTCTGTCCAAAATACTTGATGCTGTCTTACTCATTTCTTTGTTCTTCATCCTCTCTTGGTTCATATTCCGATCTCCTTTTTATCAACAGTCAAATATTAATATATGCAATTGATTAAAAGTATTCCTTCATTCCCCTGTGTCTCTTACTAAGAAAAAGAAATCAATCTAGATTTATTTCAGGGGGACACATCTAACACACTTAGACCAAAACACAGAAAGACAAAAGATAAACCTTTTATACTTATGGAATTAGACCGGCAAGATCTTCTTTTAATGTCTATTTTAACCATTTCTGATAATTCTCCTAGTTCAACTTAAAATTTCAAACTCTGGTCCCATCACTGTATGGGATAAGTAATTGAAGCATAAGCAATTGTGCACAAAAGTATTAAAAATACTTTAAAATGTTACTTCTGCATCTAAAGCAACAGGAGTAACAGAGCATCTTTGAGAAATAATATGTATCTTCGTTGCATAGTTTCCTAAAAAGTTAAAGGTCTGGATCACTCACAGATTTTTAAGATAAAGCTTGCTTACAACTATTGGACTCAAATGCTTGCATAAGATCTTTACAAATCAAAACTGACTTCAGTCTAGAAGAAGGGAGTAAGTGGAAAAAAACACTAGACTAAGACCAAGAGAATGGATTATAACTTTGCTGTGAAATCCTATACAAGTCGTGGTTCCCTTTTTTTTTTTAATAAATACAGTGGATCAAAAGCTACTCTTAAAAAACATGCACATATTGTACAGTAAACTTTCTTGAAAATGAATGGGCAATCAAGTAGTTTAGGAAATAAAATTTAGTACTATGAACTAAACATTTCCCTACTCCATGCCTTGCCACTTCTGTTTAAACTGTAAGATTTTTTTCAAGGCATAAAATGCCATCTGCTTTGTTCGTACAGGACATTGCATGCAGCAACACAACCTCAGCCAGTCCTTATTGCTTTAATTTTCTGTTACAGAAAACAACCACAGCATTGGTCTAAGCCCCAGTATGAGACCAGCAATCTTATCTTCCCACCTAGTAAGAAATTGATGAAGATTTTACTAGAAACAAAGATGAACAAGTAACAATATTTAATCATGGGTTTCTTTCAAAACCTTCAAAAGCTTTTAACACTATTTTAAAAAGAAGCTCCAGATTACCTCAAGACAAAACAGAAAAAAAATCAAATCCAGGTAGAGTTCCAAACCATCTGAATTACTGTAACACAACAGGATTTAAGTTCACATATATAACTGTTCAATGCCTAGAACAGAAGAAAATCCCTGCCCTAAAGAATTTACAGGTCAGGTGCAAGACTATAGACAGGTTGGTGAGACTGATGGTGGGCACTGTACGTTAGTAGCCTACTTCTTGTGAAGTTTGTCACAAAAACAAAGAAAGCGTTAAATGAATGCTACAGGGTATTACTTTAGGTACATAGCAATATATATTCATTTTTAGTAAACAGGAAATTGTCAAGCATGGAGAACAGGAAAACTGCAAGCTATTAAGGACAACACTGTGTGTTTAAACACGTATTGCACAGTCAGATTTGTCTTCCAGCAAACTAAAGAGAGGATGCATACAAGTCAGGACACAAAGTACTTAGAATACAAAAATGCTTTTCTTGAATAACTGCAGAGCCATCACAAACTCTTATTTTTCTTCATTGCCCAAAAGCCTGAGGAACAGAAGTGGGTTTTTACAACTTGCCCTGTTGATTTTAAGGCTGAAGTTAAAAGTAATGTCTATACATAAGATTTACCACAAGCCTGCAAACAAAAGCAAATTTAGCACTTAAAATTGTTTCCTTAAAATAAAGCAGTGTTAATGTTAGATAAATGAAACATTACACCGTGATTTTCAAGGAGTAAGAAGTTGGAAATATCCTAATTAATAGCTTACCTCTTCCTCTGAGGAAGGGAAGACTCGTCTTCTTTATAACACTGGAGGGGATTTCTGTGCAATCTGTGCTTCCCAGATTTTCCAGTGTGAATCTTACAAAACCCTTTCTAGCCATTTTATTCTGCAGGTTCTCAGAACTGCTTACTAGACCACAAGAGAGAATTCTAAAATTGCCTCTTCACCAAAATGGAACATTTATTAGGAAATGTTTTGAGTTACATTTTTGCCCCGTTCTCTATTAACCTAGATTAACAGATTGAGCATCAACAGAGTAAGGAATGCACCACCAGCAGGATAACATACGTAAGTGAAGACTGACAGAATGCAGACAAACCCTGATCTCGGGCTGGCAGATGACAGTATGAAGCATAAACACTACTCTCCTCCCAATCCATCCACATCAGTAGAAGATAATACCATTTTCAGTATGTGTCATCACCTCTAGTTCTCTATCACCTGCTACCATCTTCACCAACCAATAGTAATCCAAGCAAGACCTTCCCTTCCCACCTCACTTCAGATGTAATCACCTTAGATTAAAAGTTTCAGCACATCAGAAAAAGTTCACAGAAACTGCTCCTTTGGCACACCTGTAGAAATGGTAAATTCCAGTCAAAGGGGTAGTGACAAACACATGGAAACATGAACTACTATCACAACTGAATTAGGAAAGAAAGCTTACCCAAGCTTAATTATTCACACAATGATAATTTTATCTCCTACATTAATTTAAAATGTAAAATCATCCTCACTGACTTCACAAGTCTACAAAGGTATTTTTTTTTGAGAAGTGCCAGACGTTCTTAAAAAGGTATAAGAGTATAGAATAAGGAATTTACATTAAATTTAAAAAGTATATCTGCCATTTGGCACAGTCAATGGAAAAGTGAACACATATAGAGTCCCAGGTAACCTTAATTTTGTCTGAGCTGCCAGAAATGTACAATACCTTCATCAAAAATCTGGCTGCGCCCAAACTAGTTGTCAAAACCACCATTGCCTCCCTACTGCCTTAGTATTTACTTTGATGTGACCGGTCTATTAAAAAAGAGTAACTCAAAAAAATTAAAAGATAAGATTCCATAAGCACTGCAAAAGAAATTTAATATACATAAACAAACACAAAGAATACTGTTGTGCTTTTTATGTGGCATTCTGCCTGTCCCCAAAGCACCTCTCTCCCTAGGTGTAACTCTGCCATGCCCACACAGCTAGGTTGCTCCACTGTGCAATCCTAGTTAAGCCTCTCAAGACTTGCAGGCTTGCCCATATTGCTAGGTATTAAAAAAAAAAAAACACCAAAAAAACCACCAAAAAAACAACCAAAAAACCAAACCATATTTTGGTTGCATCCACTAGGAAACCAGGGCAAGAAACACTTTAATGTACATACTTCATAGCACACCTACTTCCAAATAATTTGCTGTCTGCTCTGCTATACAACCTGCAGGATCACAATCATATAGCAAGTTAACTGATACTAATACCCAGTCAAATTTTCTTTATGTTTATTGTTGCCATAAGTTTCTTCTCAAAGTCTATTCTGCTGTTATAAAAAACTGACCTACAAGCAGTAACACAGAATACATTATAGTAGAGCTGGAAACTTCCTCCCTTCCCTGCCTCCTATCTAACTTCTCTTTGCAGACTATATTCAAAAAAATGCCTTTTAGAATATTCAGTCCTTAACATTCAGCTCTGCATGGTCTTCTATTGCTGTTCCCACACACACAGCTGTAACACATGCAGAACTCTGTCAGCTTCTTTTCTAATCATCTGTGATCCAACAACAATCCAAATATCTCACCAACTATGGACACAAATGAAGTTTTTTCTTTAAGAAAGGAAAAACAAAATAAGCCAAATGTAAAACTAGTTGATCACGGTTGCCATTGTCTTCTGTAAAACTAAGAGCTTTTATCCCTCATCTTTGTCACTTTTCCTGTTTTTAAAAAAATTTAAGTTAGGGACTAGGCTCCCTCACTGTTTGCTTTACAGCAAAATACCCTCTTCACTCCTCCACCACTTAAATGAAGTAAAAAGCTGCACATGAAAGCAGCAAGACTGATAAAGACTAAAAAATACCTCACACTTGCAGTCAGTCAGTAACTGCTTACAGTAGAGTTATTACAATTTTAAGTGTTTTGTAGCTATAATACACACATAATACAACCAATCTTTTAAAAAGATTGCTGTCATAATTGCATTCCTTTCCAAAGAGATACAACTGGCCAAATAAAATTCCACAATAGATATCACATTATAAGGTCTCCTACCATTTCTTCCAGATTTAGGTTGCCTAAAAGTCTTCAGTGGTATAAGTATTTTTATAAATCTGTATTACTTAAGCACAGCTGAAAGGTTAAAATACTTTCATTCCTTCTAATAGCCCTTGAAAGGCCACAGGGCTGGAAAAGACCCATGAAACTATTTAAGTTCAGCCACAGTTTACCAGTGGAAACCTGTTTAAACACTAAACCAAACATACACAATACAATCATGATTTCTTCTCCCTGGTACTCAAGAGGGGGGAAGAAATATTAACTCAATACAAATATTATGAATTCAAATCTTTATCACCAGATAACATAACCCTGAAACCACAAAGTAAAAAAAAAAAGTAGCAGTGATAGATAATGGTGAGAGAATCAGGCTGTGCTGTGAGTGGAATGCTGAAAGCCAATCCTTCACACCTGCTGGGAAATTGACTTCATTTCTATCAGGTGATGTATTCTTTAACTACAACGGTAGCGTCAATACTACAGACTACCATGTCTGAACTACAAGAATTATTTACCTTACCTTTTAAAAGAAGATCTAGGAAATTATTTGCAAGAAGTGCCTCATCTGAATACATCATTTAGGTTCTATAAAAGCTTGTGATGGGCCAGCCACATGAAGCCAGACTCTCTGAAGTATGCAGAGAGAGTATGTGCTGTGCACTCTGGTTAATGTGCCAACTAATCCCCAAGACATTGGTTTAAACTTCAAGACTTGATTTTTCTCCCTCTTCAAAAACTGTTAGCTTGCAGAGCATACCATAGATAACGTACGACTACGGCTACAAAGAATTGTAAGTTGTCACTCCTAATGCCACCCTGTGGTACTGAGTAGGTAATATAATTAAACTGACGGAAAAATTATGTCTTTTTATCAACACTTTATGATATTGCAAAAGCCCTTGTTCTTGCATTACAGTTTCTTCCCAAGTTTTCCATAGCATCCATCACTTAACTTTTTAGAATTTATATTATTGAAACCTCTAGGTTCTGTGATAAACCAGAAGCCTGAACATATTAGCTGCAACACAGACAATATATAAAGGAATTCACCATTCTAAGTAACATACAGCCTAAGACAAGAAGCTCTCTGCTGCAAACAAACAAGGAGTTTGAGACAACACTGATCAGCCTGCCAGCAGTCTAAATGCTGTCATGGCTCTTCTGTATTCATCACAACAAAAACTTTAATGAACAAGGTGGGGGGGGGAGGTGGGGTATCACAAGGCACTTACACAGAGGTCTACTGGATGTGAGATCATGTAACATGTAGGCAACAAACTCTGGCATCCCAAACACCAGAGTGGGGAGTTCCCTTCTTGTTACTGAAGGCAACCTCCAACCTCAGCAGCAGATTGGGGATAAATCATCAAATAGCTACAAAATAAAGACAAGAATCCTATGTGTGATAATGATAAGAAGCAGAAACCCAAAGAGGATATAAACAGGACAGTACAGTCAAGGCAACGACCTAAGCAAGCTACCTCTGGAGTAGCATCCTGGACAGATGAAAGCATAGCAAGAATTTAAGGGTCAGAGGAATGATGTTGCTGGAAACTTGATGTGAACTGACTAGTCTCCTAGGTCTCCATAAGGAAATCCATCAGCTTCACCTTCCCCAGCTAAGGGAACTGTTGCACAAGTAATGTAACTGTGTGGGATTTTTTAACTACAGGATTGCATCTCACTTATGAATACTTTTTACATGTCCAATACCTCACATGAAATGCAGAGCTCACTACTTCATACCAGAAGTTTGCCATAAATGAAAAATTTCTATGCAAGTTACTTGAGTGTGAACAAACAGGTAACTGCAATCGGTTACATAACACAAGTTTTTAAGTTCCATACCACAGGTAGTCACAACAGATCACATTACCTGAATTACACTGAGAAGTCTCTCAGGGCAACTTCTACTTTCCTGGGCTCAGTTCCTTCTTCAAACGTTTAAAGATAATCTAAAAAGATAGGGGGAAAAAACCCAAGGTTTTGGTTTTTTTTTTTCCCCAAGAAAGACGTGGTTTTCCACAGAAAAATAACACCACCCCCCCCCCCCCCATTTTGCAGTTACAACTATGATTATGCTACTTTTGCCCTGATTGTGTCTCCTGCTAATTACAAGGAAGCAAAGCCTGCAGATTCTGCGTCTATGGGAGCATCTGTCTGCTACAAGATGAAACAAGAAGACACAGCCAAAAACACTTGGGTGCCAGGACTGTTCCCGCTGCCAGCCAACAGCCTCCACAAAGAGAGCAGCGGCGACGGAGCGCGGGGCAGGTAAACCTGCCAGGCTCTCTCCAAGGTATCCGGGGCCCGTTTAGGAGCACCCGACGCGGCAGCGCACCCTCTCCTCCCTCCCAAGGCTTCCCGCAGGGCGCTCCGCTCGGCATTTCCTCCGCGCCAGGCCCGGAGCCCGGCAAACCCCACCACCGCACCCGCAGCTCCCGGGGCTGAGGCGAGGGGCTCCGGCTCGGCGCTACCGCCGAGACCTCGCGGGCAGGAGGGGCGCGTCCCGGGCCGGCCTGCCCGCCGGCCGGTCGGCCGGCCCCTGCACCCTGCCCGGGCAGCGGCGGAGACAGGGGCACCCTCCTCCCCACAAGGCCCCGCACCCTCCCACCCCGCGGGCGGCAGCGGAGCTCGCAGCGGGCCCGCCTACGGCCCCGCCAGCGCCTGCCTCCGTCCCGCCCGAGCACGCACCTCTCCCGGGGACGGCGGTCGGGGGGGGGGGTGGGTTCCGGGGCTGCCCGGGCGCGGGACGCACCGTCCGGGCGTCGGGGGCTCCGGGCTCCGGCGGCTCCGCGGGCACGGGCGGCCAAACGCCTCAGCCTCCCCGCTCCAACGGTCCCCGGCCGCCTCGCGGCGCCCAGCCAATCCGAGCACGCCTCCGCAGGGGCGCGCGCACTCCCGCCAATCTGAGCCCGCCCTCGCCTCACCCACCCCCCCCCCCCCGTCCTTCGCCGCCGTCAGCCAATCAGCAACCGCAGCCGCCCCTCCCGCTCCGCGCGACGCCGCCTGGCCGCCAATCACGAAGCAGACGCGGCTCCGCCGGCGGACGTGCGTGCGCTCCCCCCACCCCCGCCGCCAGCCTCGCCCCGCCCCGCGCGCTCCCCCGTTCCCTCAGCCAATCGGCGGCCGAGCCCGTGCGCCGCCCGCGCGCTCTCTCCTTGCGCCAGCCCCCGCCTACCGGAGCGCTCGTGCTCCCCGGCCAATCAGCGGGCCAGCTCCGCCTCGCCGCGCGCTCCCGTCGCCGCCGCGGCGCGCGCCGCCGGCTTCTCGGAGCGTCCCCTATCCGGGCGCGGCGGCAGCGCGCAGGCGCAGTGCGCGCCGCTGAGGAGACGGCCGCGGCCCCGGGCTGCCCTGACGGGACCTGTGGAGCGGTGCGGAGCGGAGAGGCGGTTTCTTATAAACCGTTGAGGCGCCCGGAGGTAACTGTGGAAACCCGGGTCTGAGCCCGAGGGCGACCTGTCAGTGGGACAGGGGGAGGCCCGGCACGGGTGGGCTCTGGTAGAGCGCTCTGTGGTGTTGCCGTGGCTCCAGAAAGCAAAGTGCGGTGTTCGTGCGTATATATAGATATCTGTGTATCAGAGCCCCACAGAGCCAGTCGGCCCGCTGCCGCTCAGCATGTGCTCCTCCTGTGTGCTGAGCTGTGGCCTGCTTTCGTCCACAGGAGCGTTGGTGAGTTTCAGGATTGGGCTGGGGCCCTGCGTCAGAAAAGGGCCAGGGAAGGAGGTAAGGGTGAGGGATGGAACCTGCACCGGTCAGCCCACAGCCAGCCCCTCAGGAGGCATCGCCAAAGCAGTCTGCAGGATCCTCCGCTGAAGGTCAGACGCTGGTGTAGTGCCTTAGCTCTGTCAGTATATCTTGCTGTGACTATACCTTCAACACCCTTCATGGGCTGGGAGGGCAGCTTTGGCCTGTGAGGAACTGTGCGCTTCAAGGATGTGTCGCTTGTACACCAAGGGAGTCTTCTAAAAGCACCCTGCTGTGTCTTACAGCTTCCCCCACCAGAGGAATGGCAAGTTTTTCAAATGACAGTCTCCCCTGCTCCATTCTTTGACCATCTGTGTCTGGCTGGATAACGCTATTGCATAGCAATCAGCTATGTTACAGCTTGGCTTGCTGGCAACCAATCGTAGTACAAACAGTCACAGCAATGACTAGTACGTGAGTGTTTTCTGAGGAAGATGGGACAGGACAGGCATCTGTTTCAGGCTGTGCGTGCAGTCTCCCTCTCATCAGTCTCCCTGTGTGGAAATGCCATGGTTCCTTCTGCAAAATGTTTTCTGTGCCTGTGGGAAAGGAACAGGATTCCTACACTGTGTGTGGAGAGGAGGGACTACTAACATTTTGCCTGTGTGGGAGGGAGATACTTTGTTATGAGAGAGTAGGAAAATGAGAGGAAAAAAGTGCTGCTTAGGTATTCTAGCTAGTGTTGCGTTAATGTTCATTCCAAGCTATATATGTGCAAATAATAGTATATGGCTTTTTTTCCCAAATTCTGGAGTCAGGCCCGCTAGCAGCAGTGGAACCAGATTCGGCAGAGGTGGTGTGGAGCGTTGTTTTTGCTGACTGCATCTATACTAGTAAATTAAGTAGCAGCAGGATGTAGGCATTGGCACTGGAATTTGATGGTACTGTTTAACTGTTGAAACAGTTAAGCAACCAATGTATTTTAGTGTGTATATATAAGCTTCAGCCCAGTTACTATTCTTCCAAACATCCTCCAGGCAATTCTGGGCATCTTGCATGGGATAGGGGCCATTCCTGGTAGCCAGTTTGCATAAAATCACCATTTTGTGCAGTCTGACAGGTTTTAGTAGTCTGGCTGCAGTCCATTCTGTGCCATACGGTCTCATGCCTCTGAATAACCCTCAGGCAGGTTTCACTCGCTAGTCCAAATGCAGCTGCTGAATTCAGTCGATGCAGAGTGGCTTACTGGAGGCTTTTTGCAGGGTGTCCAGCACAGCGATTGTAACCTCTCATTCTATGACAATGCCTTAATTATCTTGCGGCTTTTCACTGGACTGACACTAGTAAGTCCAGGTCTTTCCTGTACTGGGGAGCCCAGAGCTGAACACATTGCACCAGCTGTGACCTCACCAGTGCTGAGAGAGGGGAAGGATCACCTCTCTCAATCTGCTGGTGACACTCTGCTTAATGCAGCCCGGGATGCTGTTGACCTCCTTTGTCCCAAGGGCATGCTGCTGGCCACCAGGACCCCAGGTCCTTTTCTTTCAATTTGTCTTCCAGCCAGTTGTCCACCAGCCCATAGTGGTACGTGGGGTTGTCCCTCCTGAGTGCAGGACTTGGCATTTACCTTTGAACCTGACGAGGTTCCTTTATGCCCATTTTTCCAGCCTGTTGAGGCCCCTGTAAATGGCGGCACAATCATCTGGAGGATCAACCACTCCTCCCAGTTTTGTATCCTCTGCAGACTTGCTGAGGTTGTACATTGTCCCATCATTTAGGTCATTAATGAAGATGTTAAATGCCTGAACCCCGTACCAAGACCCAGGGAACACCACTAGTGACTGGCCTCCAACTGGACTTTGTGCCACTGATCATAACCCGCTGAGCCTGGCAGTTCAGCCAGTGTTCAGTCCACCTCATTGTCCCCTTATCTAGTTTGTACTTCACCAGTTTCTCTATGAGTATGTTATAGGAGAGAGTTTGAAAAGCTGTGCTAAAGCCCAGGTAAACATCCACTGTTCTTCCCTCATCATAGATGGCTAGCAGGTTGGTCATTTCACTGCAGAAGGCTAAAATGTTGGTCAGGCATGATTTTGTCTTCACTGACTACTCCTAATCACCTTCTTGCCCTTCATATGTTTCAAAATGGTTTCCAGACTAACTTGCTACATCACTTCCCCAGGGACTGAGGTGAGGCTGGATCTGCCTTGCCCTTCCTGATGACAGAAGTGACATTTGCTTTTGCCCAGTCCTCAGGAACATCCCCCGATCACCATGACCTTTCAGACATGGCCTCGCACTGACATCAGCTGGCTCCCTCAGTCCTCCTGAATGGGCACCAGCTCTTGGCAGAGGCAGAACAGATTGGTCTCTTCCCTTCTGAAGTGCTGTGGGTTGCTCAGCGTAAATAGGACAATATAGTCACGCTAGTGTGTAGTTAGTCCCTTGGCTTAAAACCTTTCCTTGACAAAGGGGAAACCAAGCCTGGGCTGTGACCCAAACCAAAGTCACTGCCTGGGAAGGGAGATTAATGGACATGGTTTGCACAAAACTCTTTCCATTCCCTCGTGGTTTTGCAGTACAGTTGCCTCCAAGATGCCAACATCCATCTGCCCAGTACTGCTCCATTCTAGGTCACAGCCTCTCCAAGCTATTCTAGAGGAAAAAAAAAAAGGAGGATCTGCAGCAATAGCACACAGGATATTTATGCAGCTAAAGAAAAACAGCAGCGGAAAGTGTGCAGAGAGGGTACTGCCTTATGTAGAGTATACTAATGTAGTCTCAAGAAAATGAGCTGAGGGTATTAATAGTGATGCAAGAGAGGCTTGTGTTATGGAGGTACAAGGGCTAAAGCAACAGCTACTGTGCTCCAGAGCACCCCAGCTGATTTGCTCTGTCGGATCTTAGACTTAGGCCACTATGGACACAAAGCATTTTCTTCTGCTTTGTCTGGGGACCAGGAGCCACTTTTTAACATGGATTAGAAAGAAATTATTCCATCATATATGGTAAAAATTTAAGCACCTGCAGGGCTAGATGGGGGTTTTCTGAGTGTTAACAGTGTCCTCTTGATGGTCTTTGGTGATTAAAGAGACATTTAGATGCCTGTATCTTTTTTTGTGAATCTAGCTCCCTGAGTGGGATTTGTATCATCTAACTTGAGAAATCTAAAATGAGATAAATAAGTCTGATCCCAACACTCTGGAAAGCCTTCGGACAGCAGTTTATATGACCTGCCTTAAGCACCTGTCTTATGGTGACATGACTTGCCCTCTGAATTCTGTCTGTCTGCCTGCATTGACTATAAGGGAAATCATAACTTGTTCAGATTTAGACATCTAAATTAAAGATGCCAAAGTTAAGGCCAATGAAACCCATCTCATGTTGCTGTCATGGTATCAGCAGCTAGTGCACTCCACAGCCTCACCCTTACAGGTAACAATTTCTAAAGGAGTGCAGCAGGTACAGTCATGGCTCCTGGATTGTGATAACCCAAATCAATAGATCTATTCTTTTTTTTCCTTGCTGTGTTGAATGTCAACATCAACTACCTGCAATTAATTGCAGTGCTCTGTAAAACATTGCATTGTGCAGTGCTACATTCAGTCCCAGGAAGTGATGGCATTTGAAAAGAAATACTGTTGCATTTAAAGTGGATTGAGACAGTGAAGCCCAAGAATTGTACCACCTGAGCTTGAAGAAAGTCATCACTTTGTATTCAGACCCGGTGGGCAGGGACAGCAGTGCCCAGCTGCTCGACAAGGGGAGACAAGCTAGAAGCTGAGGATGACGACAGTGCAGGCAGTACCCTTACTGACCAAGGCCTCTAATACAAGGAGGACATAAAAACCGGGAGCAAGCTCAGCTGAGGGCCACCAAGCTGCTCAGGGGACTGCAGCGCTTGCCCTGGGAGGAGAGGCTGAGGGACCCGGAGCTTGTTCAGGCTGGAGAAGAAAAGGCTGAAGGGGACCTGATAGCCACCACCCTGCTCCTACAGGGAGGCTGTCAGGAAGATGTAGCCAGGTGTGTCACAGTGGTGCATCACACAAGGATGAGAGAAAATGAGTCTCAGTCAGAGGGGACATAAGGAAAAACATTATTCATATGAGGACAGGCCAGGAGTGGAGCAGGGGCCCAGAGAGGTTGTGTCATCTCCATCCAACCTGGGCTGGCCAGAGCCCTGGGCAACCTGGTGGAGGCCAAGCTGCCCCTCTTCTGAGCAGGAGGTTGGACCGGAGACCTGCCAAGGTCCCTTTCAGCCTGAATTATCCTGTGAACCTCTGACTGCATTCGGACACAGGTGTGCTGCTCTACAGTCTTTACATTCAACAAGCCATAGCGTAATTTAGGTGAGAAGGGACCACTGGAGGTCATGCTGCTCCAAGGCGTTACTCAGTTGAGGACCAGATCCATAGAGACAGCTTTAAAGTTAGATCAGACTGTTTCAGTTTGTTTTTAAAATAGTTTTCTCTCTTCAGAGATTCTGGTTTATTTAAATTACATATTTAAATTTAAAACTTGAATAAAACTAATAGAGAAGGGGAGCAGCTGTTAATGGCATTTGTAACTCTTTAGCATTTGGTTAGAAAATGATTATGTCTCTTTTGGCTGATGGATTTTTCTTAAAAAAACCTCTGTCTTCTTTCAATAATAAAGCAGTTTGGTCATCTCTCATTCATAATTGAAGGAGATATTGTTTCCCGGTTGACATATCTTTCTGTTTCATGTTCTTATAATGAAATCTCATTTCCTGCTCCCTTAGGAAAAAATAGGAACAAGAACATATTCCCATTTTTAAGTGTAGTGCCAGAAAATTAGATTAAATTGTCAGTTCTGAGTAGTGACATAATATATAGTGTTACAGTGTCTTTTGCCATGTCTAGGGAAATCAGACACTTGGTAGCCTCAGCATGTGCAGAATCTGTCCCGGGCATACATGTAGTAGTTAACTACAAATGTATTTCCTTGTTTTCCTCTGTGAAAGGTGCTGGCAACCTGGAGTAAATGGAATCTGGCATTATCATTTACACTTAGTGAAATGCATTTAAAAATATCCTATATGACTGAGAATTGAATCTGTCATCACCAATGTAAAATTTAAATTTTTTCAGTAAATTGCTTTTTCCTGACGCTGCTACTTTGTTTTCTGGACCAGCGATAACAAGTATTTGGAGAACCTGTTTACCTCACATATATGTACTAGCTTACTGGTTCAAATCTGAGAGAGAGAGAAAATGCCACTCAAGAAATAAATACGAAGAAAGTACCAATGCTTAGAAATGCCCCACTGCCATTTTCAACTGCTTCGCATTGTTACAGCTTAAAAATACCCGCATATAGAAGCTAAGATAGTAAAAAGATGGATTTTCCCTTCAGTTTGTATAGATAAAAATTCTCTTTGTATTTGTGGGCAATGGATGCGTGCATCAAGAGGAGAGTAAAACCCTACAGATACTTCTTAATTCAAAATGTCATTTTCTTTAAATGTTGAATAAGTAGATTGGAGCTGGCAATAGCAAACAGCTCTTGCAAGCCCACAGTGTTCCTCTTTGGGATGCAGAAGCAGCTACATAAAAAAGCCGAAGAGGCTGAAGACATTCTTCTGTAGGAGTATGCTTTGATGATACAATTCTGACAGAAGTTTTTGTCAGAATAATGTACTTAGCATTCCAGAGTAGTGGTACTAGTTTAAAAATAACATGAAATCTGGCATAGGAAATATTTGTCTTCTTGTTGAGATTTTCAGCTTCAGTGTCATCATACGTCATTTCATCCAATTGTGAACAAAACACAAAAATGAAAGGAAACCTCAGGTGATGTCACCTCAGATCTGAGCACAAGATTGAATTTGCATTTTGTGGCTGTTGCAAAGACATTAAGAGGAACAAAAGCAAACCCAAAAGTAGATGATTGTAGGTGTAGAAGGTTTATAATATTCTTTATTTTTGTGTCCTAGTAGAAGAGCATCCTACTTGCTTGGAATATAGTGTTCTTGGTGCACAGAAAGTAAGTCTTGAATGGACCTCTTTCTGTCCTGTGGAAAGACAAACATGCCCATCACGTTTGTCTCGTAACATGGAACATGTGCCCACAACACATGCTTGTCAAGCCTGACTTAAAACACTTCTGGCAATGGAAAATTCATAATCTCCCTAGGTGATCTATTGCAGTGTGAAATTAGCCTTACCATTAGAGAGTTATTTCTGCGCTACTATCTGTCCTTCCTCCATTGGATATTGAGCAATTTGACTCCCTTCCTCTTTACAGTTATTTCTAGATTGATTGCTGTGATGTTCCTTAAGCTTTCTCTTCTCACATTTAAACAGCAGCCCTCCTCGTAGGGCATGTTTTCTATGCAGAAGTATTCAGTTGCTCTTCTCTGGACTCTTGTCCAGTCGGCCCACTCATCCTTGAACTTTGGTTCCCAAACCAAGATGCAGTACTCGGGGTCAGTGCCATCCTGATGCAGTGCTCAGGAAAGAACCACTTCACCAGACTCACAAATAATACTTCTCTTTATGCAGCCCAGTATTACGATTTCCCTTTTCTCAAGTATGATATTTGTCTGAAACAAATCCTACATCTTCTTATACACCACTGCCACGTGCCCTGTCTTGCAGCCGTGTGTGTGCTGTTGATTGTACATACATGCATTTGTGTATGCTGACTGCTGCTACTACGCTTTTCCTGCTTTTGCTTTAAAAATGGCTCAGCATAGATCTGAAGGGGAATCAGAATATAAAATACATCGGTACCTCTTTGCTCGAATTCAGTGTCCCAGCACGTTTTGGAACATTACTATAACTTCAATTTACAAGTCTCTCTATTTAGAGAGCTCCAGCAGAGAATCGGCTGTTCATTTTATTTTCCATTACTAAATATTCAGCACTAAATGGAATTTTAAAAACAAAATACCTATTAGGACTATTCAATTTCCTTACACTTATAATTTAAGCAGCTGTGTTTTGGACCAGCTTCAGGCAAGAAAGGAAAACGTTTTCAGTAGGTGTGACGGGAGAGGGCTAAACCAAATTTAGTAGAGGTGAAGAAGAAATGAAAATGGAAGAAAGCATTGAAGTTGGTTAAGCTTTGTATGGAGAAAGGGTGAAGGATTTGCAATGTCAGTAATAATAGAAGTTGCATAGCAATGTAAATAGCTTACTTTTTCCATTATTCTGAAGTAAAAAGAAGTATTTTCCACAGGCTATATTTGTCTTCTGTGTGGTTTTTCTCAGCAGTACAAGAGTAATAAGGCTTCTGTCTAAAAGAACCACAGAGAAACAAGACAAGGGGGGCAGTCGGAGCTGCCCACTACAACACTGTGAGTAATCAGCAGTGAAATCTCAACTAATGCTGAGGCAGCAAACTCAAACCAGAGCCATTTCAAGGGCAAATGTTTTCTCAAAGATATATTGTGCAAAATATGGAAAAAAACTGGGGGGGGGGAGGTTGGCATGGAAGAGACAGTGGCACAATCTTTTACGTCCTTCCCCTTTTACAACTGTTGCTTTCTTAGCAAAGTGGCAAAGTGTGGCAAAATTTCATTTGCAGCTTCTCATGTCTTGAAACAGAGATAAGATGTTTCAGAAGATAAGCTGTGAATTTAAGATCTTCAGCAGATACTTGGTTTTGGTTCAGTCATTGACTGAAAATTGCCTTTCTGTTAAACTTGCGGTGAAATCAATGGTGAAGAAAGATGTTGCTAAGTGGTGACTCAAAAGCAGCACATTCCACCACTGGGTGAGTTGGACCCTTTTATTTATATGACATCTCCAAATGTGACATAGTGCACGAAATGTATTTAATGATTGGAAACGTAGAACTGGAAAGAATCTATTGGATCAAGAACAGCTCCTTTATGTCACTAACAACATGTCTATAATTCACTTCATAAATTTATAGGGTTTAAAACCTGTTAGATTTTCCACCTGCCTATCTATTGGAAGATGTTCCAAAATGCTAATTCTGTGCAGATGGAAGCCATTTTCTAACTTTCATTCAGATTTATTCACTGTTCAGAGCACTGCAGTCCTATGCCAGTGTTTCTTTAGTTCCAGTAGTTATTTGTCTCTTTGTTGTTGTTTTTGTTTATGAAAAGCAATAAGATCTACCCTCATTTTGTTTAGTTTCTGTCAATGGCAGATTCTCTGTTCCCCTGGTTAGACTGAAAAGCTTTCATGGACCCTGTTGCACTATGAATTCACTGTTCTTGGTTGTGGCTAATCAGAGTCATGCACTGCACTCTGCACAGGTATGCTTAAATGTACTAGTACTAGTTACATTTACTTATTTATAGTTATTTATGTCAAAAATTCTAAAAATTAATCTTACTGATGGCTAATTTCAAGGTAATTCTGTAGGTTTTTATAGCCTCTGCAGGTAAGGAGCTCTAAATCATTTTTCTGTCATCCACAGATTTGACAGTGCAGAGTATAATTCTTCTTCCAGATGGCTTAAACCAACCTTTTCTCAGGTTTTGTTTTTTCTTTATTCTCTATTTTAAAATAGATATACCACCCAGCACCCTATAAACATGTATAACATCCTGGCTTGCCAGTTTGCTGGTATGTGCCAAATTGGTGGCTTTGTTTGAACATGGTGATTACTGTGTAATTAGGAGTTCTTAAGCATCAGCAAGGGGTTCAGTGTACCTACAAGACAGAAGACACAGACCTCATCCCCTAGGACTGTATGAGCACAGCCGCTGCCAAGTCCAGCTGAGTATTTGTATGCTTGACTGACCATGGCCTATTAAAATGCCCAGTGATTATATGGTATTATAGGCTACTCAGCTTACTTGGGTCCTCATTTCTTACATACTTCTGAGGTGGTAACTGCCTACCAACTGATTATGCCTCCTTCCATTAACTTTTCTTGTCATTAAGCATCCATACTTTGAAATGTTTTCCTTAGCCTGGACTCATCTATTTGACATTCTTTCATGGTGTTGGTCTCAAATAGTTTAAACTTTCTGAACTCCTTTCATAACTTTTATTTAATTTCTCCAGATGAAAGCTGAATTTCCTCTTTGAACACTGGCTCACTTTTCATTTTATGCTGTGTCCCATTTTTGTTAGAAATTATAGCTGATTACTAGGTCTAAGGAAAGAAAAAAGCACTCAGTATTTTTTTTTTTTTTTAATTTTAAAAAGAAACTTCTCGACACTGTTTGTGTGGGTCCCAGTCTACATTGTGGTCTGTATTCCTTTGTTGGATTCCTGAATAATATGAAAGGCAAAGACAAGACTGTTTGGTCTGATGCTCCTAGTAAATGTTTTATGAAGCACAGAGCAGAACTTGTCTGTTCTGTCAATTCCCCATTCTCTCTAGTTCTCCATTTCTTTGTTCTTCCATTTTTCTCTTCTTACCTCTTCATTCATGTAGGAGTTAGGTGTTAATTCTTTGTTAAATCTTAAACATGCGTCTTGACTGTTGATGGCTTCCAGTGTTTTATATTTTAGCAATACCTTGATTTTAATTAATTTCTACTTGTATAGCATGGTTTTGCTCCGTATCTTTCGCCATTACAGTATGCACATTTACACATTTATGAATTCTTTTGACCCCCATGCCCTCAGCCTCAGTGTCATATTTGTCTTTTCACTGATCCTGTATTTTATCTGCAAACTGGTGGTAACTCTTGTTACTTCTTCTACATGGTTTGTAACACATCATATAAGACTGATCTACACTTTGTAACACTATAATCTTCACTTTTCTTTTTTTTTCTGCTCATTTCTTGTATCATTGTTAATTTTGAGCTATTAGCTGATTATCTTCCACAGCCAGGCTGCTACATTTGCCCTTCCTTATTTTTCCTTTTTTTCTTAAGTAGCAACAAAAGTCCATTGTGAACCTCCCACACAAATCAAGTGCCTGTGCTGTTGTTTGTACATGATCTCTTGGCACACAGCACCATCTAAAGAAGTGTTCAGAAGTCAGAAGGCTCTAAGATTAAATTCTTAGGCCAACTTTCCTCAACTTTTACATGAAGTTATGCTGTACATGGCTGTAAAGAGAACATAGCTCAGTCCCAAACAAGTATAACTAAAAAGGAGAGGTTGAAAATGTTCTGATTGAGAAACTGGAATAATGTTTTTACTATCCTTCTATTTTTATTTACATAAACATTTCAGAATTTTAAATTAATGTAAAATTTTGCACTTTAGCAGCTATCTGAAGTACCAAAGAAGGTCGTTATAGCCCCTGTATATATGTCTCTCCAGCTGTTGGCTTAGCAGCCAGTATTTGTTGTTAAGCAGTTAACTGCATGTCACAAGCTGCTCTTACATCTCACAGGTATTCCCAGTTAGCAGCCAACATGGTAACTGAGATAAAGCAGAAGCTGAGCTCAGGAGACAGAAACAATCTCCTTTTTTGTTCCTCTTCAGCATGACAAGATAATTACCTTGCTTGAGCCATAAGCATGCTCTTTATCTATATTTAGAAACAGATTCTGCAGCTTTTCTTTCACTTACAAGTTTTTTTATTGCAATTTGGCAGAGAACAAAACAAGCCAGGTGATGATTGTAAAATTGAAGCAGATTCTGTTTAAAATACAGGTGAAACAATTAAGTTTAATAGGACATCCTTTGTATAGCTCCCTCCCCGGGCACAGAACTTACCACAGCTGACTCATTACTGAGGAGGTGTTTTGAGAGCTGGAAGAAAACAGGCATGGGAAGGTACGGAGCTCTTAGGAAGTAAGTACTCATCGGATATAACCAGCTAGAGGCAATGGTAGGGAGGTTTTTGGTGCAACAGGGCATTCCACTGCATGATAACAGAAGTCTGCCTTTCTAAGTACTTGTTCTGCATTATAGAGAGAATAATGGCAGAGCCTTGCAGCACTGTTAGATGGACCTTTGAAAACTGCCCCTTCCCATAAGATGGAGAAACTGAGACAGCATTGTAAAGTAAGGAATGTTTACTTCCATGTCTTTCCATAGTGGGAAGAACTAAACTTTCCACTTTGTATCTTTGCATTTCTTGTACCTTATTCTTTGGTCTTTTTTTTGTCATAAAATATTTCTTATTTCCAGTGATAACTTTTTTTTTTCCTGGCCCATAAGAGATCTCAGAAACACTGCATTTCAGCATCCTAGAACATTAAGTCCAACATTTTAATAGAGACATACTATCCCTGTAACTCCATGTATTCTCTTGTGGTTTACATTTTGCCAAGTAGCAATTTTCTTCTGATTTCTAAACAAAATTTATCTACAGCTAATGCATACCCATTTATTCTTGTACCAGTGTTGAATAGCTGTTTTTCCCCTTTAATGTTTATCCTGCTGACAGATAGCCTTTTACCTTTTGTTTTTTAACTTAAACTTTTGGGCTTCTTACCATGTCAGAGCGTCTCCCTTCCTGATTATTTAGAAGTCTTTCAACGCACTTGTTCCATTTTGAATTAGTTTTCTTGCCTGCAGGTGAGTGGAACCACACATAGTGTCTGACTACTTTGTGTGATTCACACCGATTTCATCACTATTGGCAGTACGTGGACTGGACTTTCAGAATTGCTTTTCCTTCCTGTGGGTAAATCAGACTGACAGCTTATAATCACAGGGTATAATTAATTAATATATCCAGGACCTTCTCATCCTCTTTCCAGTTACTCCTAGACCGGAACCTTGTGTTATTTGTCCCTATAAATACCTTGTGACACCAGTGCGTACAGCTGAATTTCACTTAACAGCTCTTTCTTGAGTTACGGTTTTCTAGTTTTGTCTATATGCACATATAACCCAAGTTCGTGTCACCAGTTAATTTTGCTGGGATACTCTCAACTTTTGGTGCTAATATCACTGATGAAAAATCTTAAAAAGATGTATGTCCAGAGTGACTCTTGAGGAATTTTCAGTAGATGTCTCCATCCAAGCCAATTTCTCCCTTTGAGGACTACCTGTGAAGCCCCTTTGAACCAGTTCCTTTATATTTACTTCATTTATCTTCATCTTCTCAAGTTTTATTACTGATTTCCCACATAACAGTTTCTTGTATCATTTTTATTACTGAAGATACACCTTATTTTTATCTGATGAGAAACTATTTATCACCACAATACAGTCTGCACATACCTTTGGCAGGATTGTGTTGCTTTCTATCCCATTTATAAGCATGTGTTCAGTTAGTCTTTACATCAAAACCTCCAGAGCCTTGCATATGAATGAAGCCATCTTCTCCTATTCTTAAATACAGATAGAATTATGCTGCGCAGGTTACCACAGTTCTCTTGATAAACAAAAATATGCATTACCTGAACTACAGCTCTTTCAAAAAAACTGTAATCTGGTTGCAGTGGTATGTATAACAACATCCTCAGTGAGCACAGAGGAAGAGTTATTACTTTTGGTTTGGGCAGGTTTTGGGCCATGCCTGAAGACTATCTTTAATCACTATCTTTTCTTCTTTTTCTCTTTTTGTGGTCTTTTGCTATATGAGGTGGTAGAAGTGGGGGGCTTTTTTTGCTAACAGTTGCAAACTCAAACTCAGCTGGACTTCTTGTATTCGCTCTTTGCTCTGCAGGCCACAGATTTTACAGATCTTTCCTTCTCCATTTTTATGCTCACTCTTTACACTCTTGATTATTCACACCAGTAGGTTCACAGCCCCTTCACAGTACCTTTCCATAAGAGATTGTTGAGACTTTTAATAGATTCAGTGAAAAGAAATCCCAGGCTTCTTACACATTTCCAGGCACCTCAGTCTTGCTGATTTTACTTAAGTTGTTCAGTGCATTCAAAATTTACCTGACAGGGATCAAGAGAGTTGGTTACAGGTCTATTTCTCTGAATCTCTCCATTTAAGGAAAATCAAGTTGCAATTGCTTGATAAAGGTTTCTTCCTGTTTTTCCCAAATGTACAGTTCAATGCCCCTGAAGTATTTTGGGACCCCAGGAAGTGAGGCTTGAGGAAACAGCAGAGTATTTATTAAGGCTTAGTATTAGACCAAAGTTTTCCCTTTCAAATGTGTCGAAAAAATTTTACAGATGTCCACAGCTTGTAAAGCCAGAAAAATGTAGTTCACTATCATTTTTCAGGGTCTCTTGAAAGACAAAAGGTAATCATTAACAAATCAACATTAGCAGTACTAACAACCATAAAATCATATGCTTTTTATTTAACATAAAATGAAACATTAAGATAAAATACACATTTGTCCATGTGCTGAAGAACTACTGTATTTTACATTCATTTATAAAGCAGGTAGTTTTACATGACAAAAATAAGTGAGAGGAAGAGGAACAGAATCCGCAATAAGACATAAGCCACAGGGCAGGCTTTTCCTTGTCAAAGTGCTATCTCCTAAGGGCACACAGATCTTCAAGTGACAGGTTAGAAATAGGCTGTTTTTAGCACTTCTCACATCCCTCTTAATGCTGGTGAGAAGCTAAGGTGGAATCTTATACAGCAAAATGAGTGGAAAAACTTGTTGACAAAACAACCTTTGCCAAAATGCATAGCTGCAGCACGATGGACCGCATTTGTCCCTGATGTATTGCTCCTTTGCTGGAACTGGCCCGTGCTGTTTTTAAATGCCTAGAAGTTACCTTAGTGAACTACAATTTGTTTTTTTTCTATACAAACCTCGCCACATTTCTTACTTAAATTTGACTTTGCAGACGGACTGCGATAGGGTATGTATGGGCTTACAATCGCACAGATTTACGGCAATGGAGGGTGCTGTAAATCCAGTGAAGTCGGCTGTTTGTGGGTGTATCCTTGGTACACCTCTAGACACCGGATCAAAAAACTGTTACTGAAACCTCGGTTCCTGAGGTTCAAGGTAATGCCTCTCCCATCTCAGCTACAGGTGGGCTAAGAGCATCCGCACAGGCAGTACAGTTAAAACCGTGTCAACTGGGAAACAGCCCTGTAGTAAGCTGCAGTAGCTGCATCATACTCATTTCCACGCCTGCATTGCCTCTTGGTTCATGTTCCTGCTGTTGGCCCTGGAATTGGGCCATGAGGACCCTGGAGGCCTGGCCTCTGAAAGTTAAACTCCTGGCCCAGCTTTTCCAATATAAAATCTATAATGCAGCATCTGAGAAGTCTTAACTGAAAGGTACAACCAATTGGTTTTATGCTTTAAATTGGGAGAGGAAGGAATGGGAGATGCAGCAGTACCAGGGGAATAAGGAATGTTTTGTTTTTTTTTTTTTAAAAAGTGCAGCAGATCAAAACACATTGCTATTACATATTTTGTCTAATCCATGTATCTTAAATACGAAAACAAATATAAAAGCTGTAATTCCATCTCAGGTATGTGGTAACTTTGCAAGGTGTAATGTCACCAGAAGACTGAGACAAAGCTGGTCTTACTATGTACACTTAGCTAAAATATAGCTGTGTGTACATATGTATACACGCATGCACACCTGCATGGCCCCCCCCCCCACTATAGACTCTATGTATATACACACACCCAAACAGTGGGACTTTCTTACAGTGCAACTGTTTATAGAGTGAAAGCCCCCCTCAATGTGTCAACAGCAAGTTTTGACAAAGTATTGGGTGCCATGTTTTGTTTTTTCAAGAGATTCTGATAATAATTGAAGCAGTATGAAAATAATCAGTTGCATGCCTTTTCAGGGCTTAGATTTGTACTTTTAAAACTTGACTTGTTAATGCTTCTTCTTTTCCCACATTTGGTTTCCTTCCCTATAAGTCCCAGCAACAGAGAAGTGCTGTAAACATGTCCAGTTTATAGACAGGATTCCTGTAATTGCTTGCTGGAGTAAGTGGAATAGTGTAAATGTCATTTGAGATTCATCTAGGCCAAAATGGGCATCATACAAAAGGGGATGAGGCAAGTGCACTGTGCCTCCTGTGCTGTGGGGCCATTTCCACCTTTCTCTAAGTAGATTAGTATTCTCTCTCTATATGCAGAACTGGGGCCAGCAATTACAGGGGCTGCAGATCTCCTAGTCCTTCAGAAACAAGTATACACAGAACAAGCAGTATTTGCTGTTTAATAAATAGTTCCATGAAGCAGTACCAGCATGCAGGGGAAACTGATACACAGCACTGCATATCTCAGCTTAATCCTGACAGTGCCGTGACCTCCTCGTTTGCACACCTTTCCTGTCTGACCTGCTCTGTGGCTGCTCTTTGCAGTGTGTGTGTCAGCTAATTGCTGCTCAAAATGAGCATCTCTAGGATCCCATTCCTGATGAGAATTCACTCCATTTCTAATAGCTGCAAAGATGTATCATCCTCTACAGTATGATTTTCACCAAAATTCCTACAGAGTAAAAAAAAAAATATCTGCTTTGATAGTGTTTCCTTGAAATCACTGAACTTTTGGTATATCATTTGAATTCCTCAAAAAGTGCCATAAGATGCTCACACAAGAAATCAAGCTGTTTATTAAAATTTCAGTGGCACAGCAAAACTGACTAGCTTCCGATTTTGTTTTGGTTGAATAGCTTCTGTACCAGTATGTCTCTTTGGCTATAAAGGTAGCATTGCTTGTATAAAAGATCCACCTCAATTTCTTGTCTTCTCACCATAGATTATTCTGGGTGGTTATCAAGCAAAATGAACGAATATGAACAGAAACACAAACAGGACACAGGACTGAAAAATGCTCTGTATGCTCTATCCATCTAAAACTGCTAAACTCTTCAAAAATTTATTTGTTCCTCAACTTCTGGTTCCTCTGCTACCCTGTAGTTGCTAACAGCAGCTCCTGCAGTGGTACAGTACTTGCATCCTTCTCCCTCTTTTCTTCTTTTCCTTTTTTTTTTTTTAAACATTATTACATGCTCAAATCCAACCAGCTCAAATACTTTTTAATACATTGAAAATGTAAAATAAAGAATATATGAAGTACATACAGTATATATATACATATTTCAAATACTTAAAATTCTTATGTAAAATATGATTTTTCTATATTATTTGTGTAAAAATACATTTTTAAATGGTGTCAATTTGATTTTTCTGTACATACCCTCTATTCCAATTTAAGTCCCTTTTAAAAAGGCAAAAGACAGACAAAGGTTTAGTATCTTCTAAACTGTGTTTACAGGCCTGTTGTCAAAACAAGAAAAAAAGCATGTGGTAAACAGTATTGGATTTCTTCTTTTTAAGAATTCCCATTTTTATTGCATTAATGGAAAAAACTGAATCTTCTCAGTTCTCTTGCCAGTAAAACTATTCTTGGCCTTGCTGAGAAACTGCATACTCCCAATACCCTGTTTATCTAGTTCATAAATCATCCTTTGTCAATTTTTTTTTTTACAGATACTAAAATATATATTACTTAAAATATATTACTGTAAGCTCTTAAAATTGATCTTCAGTTATATCAAATGTATAGCATTAAAAAAAACAACCTAGGTAACAAAGAAAATTCTGGATATCATCATCCTAACAAACACTCGAGTTGTTCTCCCTGTGAGACGCGGGTGGCAAACAGACCCGCTGTCCGCAGGGACCTCCTCGCCCACCAGGTTAACTCTGCACACGGCAGGTTAGCTGAGGGTGCTCCTCAACACCGCAGGGTGCCAGAAGCAACAACGTCCCGGGAATGGTCTTCTCCCCACCACAGCAATTAATCCACGCTAATCGCCAGAGGTAATTCAGTGTGCACATGCCATCTTTACCCTCCTACCGCCACTGCAGCCACCCACGTTTCCAGATGTGGGATTTTGGAAGTTCAAACCAGTCAGTCCTGGCTGGGGAGAGCTGAGCACCCTCCTCCGCTGACCCCTGAAACCAGCAGAGCCGCTGAGGGTAAGCCCAGCGCTGACGTCCACTGGTGGCTTTCAAACAGCTCAGCCTGAGCAGAACTCCCAAGCGAAACGAAAGTTTCCCCAGGGCTTCAAGCACCCTGGGTGAGACACTTCTAATGAAGAATGCCACTGGCCTTTCTGTGGAAAATAAAGCCAGCCCATTTCTTTTTTCCCAAGCCGCAGCGCTTTCAGATGATGCAAAGGCAGTCTGCCACCAGAGCAGCGGTGGGTTCTGCCTCCAGCCCTACCACGGGCCACACGCTTCTACCGCTTCTCATGCCGCTGCCACGGTTGTGTGGCTGCGCAGTGCTGAAGACTGACCACCTCCAGTGAAGGCGGGAGGACGCCCGGGCAGGGCTGGTGCTTCTCGCCCTTCTGGTGGTCCCCCTGCTTTCGAGGGGTTCAAACGCACTGTCAGACTGAGCCTCCCTGGAGGGGAGAAGCCCAAGTCCTGCTCCAATCTACCATTGCATGCAGGCCAGGTAGGAACCAGCTCCAGGATGGTCTTTGCTGCCTCTGTAGCAGCATGAACGACACCCATCAGAAGTAACGACCTGAGGATACCTCCTGGCTGTTAATGACATGACCAGGAACTTGCTGCCCCACCAGCTAGATACTACTGCCATAAAAAAGATACAACTCCGCGGACCAGTGTAACTGTTAAGCATCTTGGTCTTTCCTTTTGATTTAAGAAGGGACATTAAAATTTCACACAACATTCCTTCCCTGTGCTACCCATCTATCTCAAAACCCAAACTCATTTATAGCGCTGCATTTGCTCCTCCATTGCAACAACTTGTACCTGGGGTTTTTTTGCACTGGAAAGTTAAATTCCATTGATCAGTCTGTATTTCTAGTTCTCATGCTGCAGGACCTGGATGTGGCCTGAAAGGGAAAATTTAAATCTGAATATCTTTTCTTACTCAAGTTGCTTTTACTACCACAAATATAGTTTGACATTAGGCTTTGAAAACATTTTATCTCAGATTTTTTTTTTATGACAGCATTTACTATAGTTCTATTAATTTAATACCTGGGGAACCAAAGTCTAATGCTTTAAACTATGTCACAACACACCTTATATTTGTAATCCAGTGTGAAGGCAGGTTTATTATCTTGCTGGAAGGAAGAGCGGGAAGGTCAGATGATGGGAAGAATGGAGTCTGCCGGGAAGAGCCTCAGCAGTAAGGCAGCAGCAGCAGGCTGATCCCACGTAGGGAACACTCCTATACAGGCTGCAGGATTTCCCCCTTCTAAAATACTTTATTCAATAACCAGCACTGTAAAACATGCAAAACTTTCAAGGTTTTATGTCAACCTGTACTTATAGTGATTATTACACCGAGTCCCATTATTTCTAATGATTTCCTAACTACTTAATGCCCTCTTGCAAACCTGTGGAGATTCTTCCATCAAGTTGCACCTAGTAGCTCATAGCATATGTTAAAATCAAAGACATGCAGTTAAAAGAATTTATTTTCTTAAATAGAATAAAAGTAGCCCAAGAAAAGTGCTGATCCGTTAAAATATAACTAAGGCACTAAACAGAGTTGTAAACTTCCAAGTCATCACGCTAGATGCCTACGCTGCCCAATACATGCCCGGAGCCACGGAGATCTTCGTGGTCACCGTACATCCCAACCCGGGACAGCAACGGCCAGGCCAGCGCTTTTCCTGCAGGACTATGCATGAAACGGCAGCTTCTTGCACTTCCAGAGTAGACTCACAAGAGGTGTCTGTGGCACAGAAAACCGAACCCACACACTACAGAGAATGCTTGTACTATTCAAAGGGAGGAACAAGCTGGAACCACAGCCAGGGTCAGTGACTGGTTTGGAAAATGCTCAGAGGAGCAATGGAACAGCCTTTCCAAGCGGCAGCTGCAGCAGGTTGAAAAGCCCATGAGGGCTAAGAGCAAGCTGACAGATCACAGCCTGCTGCTCCCTCATCATCTTCTCCTTCCCCCTCTTAAGCAGCCTTGTCAGCCTAGAACAATTACACTGATAAAAGTCAAGGTGTGAACAGAATTGATCCAATTATGCCAGCAAAACCTCTTTACTCTTAGTTGAGACAAGAATGACTTTTTCCAGTTTAGTTTGTAACTAGCCACAATCTTTAAATTGGATTATACTGGGGAATCTGTCTTAGACAGGAATGAATGTGTCGCTCTGAGGATTACACTGCTGTAACTTCTTTCATGTCTAGACAAGGCTTGAGTTAATAAGGAACAGACAGACCCTGCTCTCAGTACTCGACTCCCCAGGGCACCCAGCCTGAAACCATTCTACACTGCACCCCAAGATTTTTAAAACTGGCAGAAATTCCTCTTACAGCACAAGAGATGGAAGCAGGCAGTGATGGGCTGCTGTCCGAATCAGTGCTGATGTACAAGTCACCCCAGGGAACAAGATTATCCCCGTTACAGCATCTGGGGCTGGAACGGGAGAAGCCAACCCATGTTTGCTGGTCTGCATGTGCATGCATGCAGGTGGCGGTGGGGAACACGTACAGTCCAGGGGCTATTCCTTGGGCTACGACCACCACCACCGTGTGTGCAGCGTGACAAAAAAACCTGGGAGTAATTTTTGTGTAGGGTTTTGGGGTTTTTTGAGGTTTTAGATTAAGAAAATGGCAACTTTATTTCTAATACTTAAATCCTCTTTGCCACTGGATGTCTAAGCAGAGATGCGTAGAAATCGGGGGTCACTGCTCCCCAGTAAATTTGAGTAAAACAGACCAAGATACGCTGCAGCTCTTGCTAACTCACACCCATTAATCCTGCTCCGGAGGACACCATGCTCTGCTGGACAGGGAAGGAAACGTTTCTGTTACGACATGATTAAGTCTGCAACTCTCTTTTCTTTAACATTACCAAATAAATCACCACCCACTCCTTGGAAAAACACACTGCTTCACAGGCAATTATTTCTGATCTTTACCAACAGCATGCCAGGTTCCCAGGTGAGGGAGAAGGGAAAGGGGAAAGCAGTAGTATAGTCAAATGGAAAGAAAAAAGGCTGAGGACCCCAGCTCACAAAACAGCTGTCCCACCTATTTTGTTAATATTGCTTCATCTTAAAAAGGCCTTTGGATTAAAAGTGAATTCAGTGCTTTTCCATCAAAAAGATACATAGATCTGTTACCTGACCAAGATGCAGTATGGCCCCCCACCCGCCCCGAACAGCAACAACATGGGACTGGATATAATTAGTGAACCTGATGTTCTTTGTTTTGGAAGAGAAACAACATACAGACCCTGGATGTCATGCAGACATGTTGCGATACATCAAAACACAGATTGGCATGTGCTTCATTAGCCAGCCTGTCGTCAATTCCTCTTGTTGAGAACAGAGTACCATTTTATAACTGCTTTAATTTAGATTAATCAGAGGGAGTGAATTTGTGAACACTGAAAGTGAGGATGAGCATCACTAGCTGTGTCCCACCATCAGGTATGAGGGGTGCGGCGCAGCCCCCTTCCCTCCGCACCCCCGCCCGTCTTTCCCAGCCCCAACGCAACCCCGGACCTCAACTGAGCAAAATCCAAGCTAAGTCAAGCCTGATTTGGTATTTTAAAACACAAAGAGACACCCACAGCAGGCTAACGGTGAGGCCCAACAAGACACTTGTTTTTCTTTCCCTACACTTAGCTAAATATAAAATCTTCTATAGAAATTAGAGACGTCTGACTATTGTGGAGGTTTGAATGAGCACAGTAAGCTTCCTAGAAAACAGCAGGACCGAGGGTGACACTTAGCGCACTTCACTTGCATCATGGTTCATGACTGTGGGATGGCACTTTCCAGCTCACTCGAAATGCCTAAGAAAGCAGATTTCTGCTGAGTCCTGACAGTCCAGAAATGAAATGCAGTTCAGCACATATTTGTGATCTCTGCTTTAAATGGTTCTTGGGATTACTGATAATCATGGTTACTGAGTTGTTTTAGTGATTTAAATTCTTGAATCCTATGGTTAGTACAGTTGCCCTTTTCAGTATTTACCAGTAGCAAATCAAGACACTACCTTCCTTAAAACAAGGTTACTGCAACTGACTCCTTGAAGGGGAGAGGATATGCAAATCAAAACCACCAGCCAATATTGCACAACCCAGTATGCCTTCTGGAAACAGCCTGGTCACAAGTGAAAGGCAATTACTTGAAAGGCTGGTACAATGGTAATGCCTTCCAATTCCGAAAAATTTGAACTAAAATTCAGAGCAACAAAGTGAGCCCACTCAGGGGTTCCTACTTCAGTGCTCTGTGATCAGTCAGTACAAACATTTTGTTTCTTGATTATCCAGTTCTTCTCTTTGCCAAGAGAAGACCAACAACAGGCTAAGGTTTTGCCAGGGGTTTGTTCCCCCATCTAGAGCAGAGCTCAGCAAACATGCTGGATAGCAGGCTGGGGTTAATGAAACTGCAGTACAAGTCAAACACTATCTCCTAAAAGATTGAAAAAATACTTTTAAACAAAATAATGTGACATATTTACATAATTCCTTAAGTGCAAACTCTTGTCACAATTCACGTAGTTGAGCTCAATTTAGACTCACTGTACAAGAAGGTGCTCTTTCTTTAATGAAAGAAGAACTCTACTCTGTATTCCTGATTCAGTAACGCGTCTCTTGTGCAAGGCAGTAAGTTTCCTGTTTCTTCCCAATGTACTTCCGAAAGCAAAACCAACAACAAGCCATCCTCTTCCCCACTTCCCATCCCGGTTACCGCACAACGAGGCAGGAGACACAGAGCTTAGAGGGGCCAATGCAATCATCATGGCAGAAGGCACCGCAGCCCTTGCACATGATCATGGCTTTCAACCTGCAGTAACATTTGGAAGGGGAATCCTCCATGCTGTTGTCTTCAGCGAAGGCTTGAACGGGGATGGTCTGAGTGTGGTTGCCAGAGTTCATAGCTTGGCTGGTGGGAATGGTGGTTACAGTCACAGAAAAGGACATGACGTTCCCCATGCTACTGGACAACTGATTGCATTCAGACAGCCCAGTCATAAGAGACCCTTGGTTCACGTCTGGGGAGGTGGAGACGTTTATTGTGCCACTGTAACTGGGCCCAATGAGCTGTGCTGCAGCATTTCCAGATAGCTTTGCAGGGTGTGAAGGAGAAAGCAGTGGAGGCTGCTGCTGCGCAGAGTCCGAGGACGGTACAGAAGTACTGAAAAGCTCCGGATTGCTGTGCATTTTCCCCCTCATTGCATGTGCCATTTGCTCTTGAGCAGCTTGAATAAAATCTCGTGCTAGCGTAGTTCCATCAAATGCCTGAACGTTCTCCTTGTTGACTGCTGCTTGCTGAGACGTGGCTGCTTCTGTCTTTATACCCTTTTTAGGAAGGGTGCTGTAATCCGAAGAATTTATGCTATGTGATACCTGCTCTTTTTCACACTGACCAGAAGCCTGGGCAGCCTGGGGCTCCTCTTTTACACTGATATGCTCATGTTCATCACCAGTACTCTCATCATCTGCATCTCCTTCATCGCTGCTGCTGCCATGGCCACCTATCTCCTCACATTCCCCAACTTCTGTTTTTGGAGCATCAGCAGGACTGTTCAGACACAAGCGGTTTTCAGGGTTCAAGGAGAAGCCTCTCCTCAAACTCTCTGAACCACGACCATAGGTGGAAATGTTGAGCAGATAATGACCAGACATAGCAGGCTTGGATGTCCTTCTGCCCATGAAACCCAGCATAAATCTCTGGCTGGTGGAGCTGTTTTCTAACTGGAAACCTGAGTGAGCGAGGTTCAGTTGTGAAGGCTGAAGGACTGGTAACAAATTCTGCCTCTGGACCCTCTTGATAAGAGTCTGAAGGATCTGCTCTTGGGTTGTTTTGCTGAGTGCCTCGTGGCACTGGTGCTGGTCACGACTGGAGTCCTTTCCCAAGGGGAGTGGAAAGGTCCTTGGAATGTGAGGCAGAGGCCTGTTCTGGCAAAAGAGCTTCCCAAGCTGTTGTGTGGGTAAACTTGACTGTCTTTCACCGCCCTCAGCTCTAGCACCGTTCCCTGCTACACTTGTAGCACTGGATGCTGCTGCTGCCCCTTTTTCTTCATGAGAAGCTACTGGGACAGTTTTCATCTCTGCTTTGGTGAGAGGCTTCGGCAGGATTTGCTCCAGAGGGACGTTCTTGCCTTGAAGAAGTTGGGTGACCAAAGGGTTGTTAGCAGGAATACTGGAGCTTGGTTTTGGGAGGGCCCCACTTGAGCCTGAACTTGCATGATTTTTAAGGCTAGGCGCTGCTGACGAAGTGCTAGAGGGTGGGACAGATGTAGCAGATGTGACCACACCTCCAGCCTGGGCTTCTGAGCTCACGGATGTTAGTGAAGATGTCAGAGGGGAAGGAGATTTGCTTGTAGAAACATCTAAGCTGGTCCCTCCTAAGGCTGTAGGTGCTACCTTAGTTACATTTGTGCTGGGATCTGCTGTGGACACCATGACGCAGACTGCTCCATCCCTGACAGCTGGTGCCCCACAGGCCTGGCTTGGACCTGCTGGAGCCGAAGGTGCTTTCTCTTGTTTGTCACTGCTACCAGCATATGGGGAGCCTGAAACCTGATTTACAGTCATACTGGGGGGGCTCTGCTTTATTCTGTTGGTTTTCTCTAATGCCGATACCGCTGATGAGGAGGAGCTGGTGCCTGTATTGCTGGCTGGAGTTCTGGACTGCAGTGTGGAAGTTTGCTGTAGTTGTGCTCTAGAAGGATTGTGAGGTGGTGCCTGGTCCGTGGCCTGGGTCTCCATTTGGGTATGGGTCCCTGGACAATGGGGAAGAAACCCTCTCGAACTTCCCCCGCTTCCAGTTCCTGCCAGTTCCAGTGCACTTCCTCTAATTCCAGTTTTGTTGGTTCCGCTCGTTGCTGCGTTACTCTTCTCTCCTCCACCGCCCGGTGGGCCCCCACCACCGCCCGGTCCAGGCCCTGGGACAGCCCCCCCCGTCGAGGCAGCGGCAGCAGCGGCGGCAGCGGCGGCGGCAGCGGCTGCTGCCCTCTGAGCCTTGGCTTGCTGGGCTTTTGCCTTGATGTCTGCCAGAGTTCTGGCCCCTGTTCTTCCCGGACTGGTGAGTGAGATTGGGAAACGTGCCCTGGGAGAGACCTGGCCCGCAGGAAATGGCATTGGGGAGATTCTGGAAACAGGAATCTGAAACAGAGGAGGAGAAAAGCGCAACTGAGATACGGGGAACATTTAACCCACATGTTTAAGAACTTAAGTGTTTACAGTTTAGAGAACTAGTTGTACTTTTGGAGAAATCCCTTACCTCCCTCACTTGAGATAAAAGACATGTATGATCTTTTGATGTCTGGCACACTTATTTTAAGTCTATTACAATCTTAGCGGCTCAGACTAGAAGTTCATCCCTTGCAGTCACATTGTACACCACTATGCAAAAGTTGATCAAGCTCCCTCAGCAAAAACTGTAAGATTGTTCCAGAACTCAACACCTATCGTCCCTTATTCCAAGTTTCATACTTTATTCAGATGTAGTTTATATCCTTTTAAAGGTTTGCGTCAACGTTCTGCTTGATTTTGTATTGCTGTTCTACTCCTGCGTATTTACACGTGTCTCCTCCGTGTCTTTATAACAAAGCAATAATAATCTCTCTACTGTGTATCTGTCGATAAAATGCCAGTATTTTAGTCCTTTCTTCTAAAATAGGTTCTCCACTCCCCTCATCATTCCAGTTTACTTTCTGTAAGTTTGTTCTTTCTAGAACATAAGTGATGAGAACAGTGCACTAATGTTAGTTCTCTTCTGTCTCACAAAGATTTAAGCGAGTATATTTTAAGGTTACATTTGTTTTCATGTATCTGCAATACCTCGCTGACTCCCACTCATCTTCTGATTAACCAGTTCACCACTTCTTTCTTTTTTGACAAATGACATGTCTTCTACCTTACAGGGGAAAATATTTGCAATCACCCTTCAATTCACTCTATTATTAAATTAAATCCCATGTTTATTACACTGGAAGGTCAACCATTCTTCCTGTATGATATTTCAAATCTGTTCTATTGACAGGCTTCCCCCAATTTTGTGCCACTAACAAATTTTATTAATGCTTTCCTACCTTTGTGCTATGCTTATTAACACAGTGAGAAGAATGAACCGTTTTTAAAATTTTGTGTTTGCATACTTCCTAGTATAAAAATCTTAATAGGAGAGTAGAGTTCTTAGGACATACAGAAATACACCAGTTAAGCAGTTTTCCATTGACAACTTCTGCCTAAGGCTCCAAATCAGGGAGCTGAACTCTAACCAGAGCACATTCTGGTAGAAAAAGCACAGGCCCTATTCTGCAGAAACCAAACTTTTCTATTCATACAGTCACACAAGACTGTAAAAACTTTTTCTGTGCTGGCTCATCCATTTATTATCTACCATTGAGCATAACATCACTGAAGAAGGAATTAGTGTTATCTGTACACATGCAATCTTGTAATCGTTTTCTGAAAAGAGTATCAATTGTCCAAATCGAGTGTTTATTACTTACCAACGTGGTATTTCCTGGCAGTTTAGGAGTAGGTGTGTGGTCCTATGACCTGGATCTCAAGTGTAAGAGAACGGCATTGCCCAGGCCAAAGTCTGGAACATTTCTTTCATGCTTCCTTTCCACCTGCCCTATCCTAGTCATGATGGATTGCCTGTTTCCTTTCCTATGTAGGTTCTCGCTAAGACTCAGCAGCTAAAGGGCTTTTGGACTCGAGATGTTCCCTAAAATAGTCTTTCCCTGCTACCTGGTCTGGCACTATACTGCATTCAGCTGGTATAAATGATAACTAGAAATGATAATTGCTAGATGGTCTTTTTTTTTTAAACACAGGTAAATAATTTAGTTTCTGGACTTGATATAATAAGAGGAAGCTGCTGATAGCATTCTCTCTGGACCCGTTACTGTACTGCTGGGGATACTCACACATCTGCAAAGTTCTCTGCACTCCTGGGCTACAACTTGCTTTGTTATTACAGCCTCGCAGTTCTGCCGCAGCTCTCCCCCATTTTCACCGTGAACTACAGTACTCCCTGTTATACTCAGTCTTGGGCTTTTGCACAATAGTTTGAGCTTCTGCCCAAGAGATCTTTTAACAGATGCACGTGTACGAGAGATACTTAACTGAAGTTATGTTGATTAGCCAGCCAGCAGATTCCCTTTAGCAAACAGCTCAGCTTTTACATTTTTGGATCAAATATCTCCATTGCTATAATAAGCAGGTAACATAATTTACATAACTAGAACTGACAAAGCATTTCTGTGAGAGCCACCAGCTGAACTGACCCATGTAAAGCCACTCTGTGGATCTGTCTTCATTTCTCTTTACCTTGAGTGGGGGTACCCGTGGCACCGGGGTCCCCGCTGCAGGAAAGGACTGTGGCTGAGTCCGAAATGCCTGGTGGTGCTGACAGTTCTCCATGACGCGTGGCTTTTTTTCAGGAGTGGTTACAGCTTCTTCACAACTCTCTGACTTCCTCTTATGGGCTTCCATAACACTGACTTCCATCTCTTCATTTACAGGGGACTTCTTTTCTGGTGTTTCTGGAGTCATCACTGGACTTTTCACGTTTGCTACTACTTCACCTGCTTCAGGGCTCTTTGGTTTACTCGGGGCCAACACTGAGGTACTGACAGTCTCTTTCACTAGCACTTCCTTTGATGCAGCATGCTTTCTCTCTTCTTGGGGCTTTTGACTAGCGGCAGTTTGTGGTTTCTCTTGAATGGATTCTCCTTGGACTCCCTCTTTTATAGGGAGAGAATGGTCGCTAGGTTTCACTGCACACCCATCCGGGGAAACCAAGGCCTCTGCAGGTTTGGCTGGTTTTGGCTGCATGTCCTCTCTTCTTTCCTCTCCTTTTTTCATCGCCAGTGCTTCCTGGACTACTTGTGCTTTAGACTCTAACGGAGAAGTAATCTCCTCTTTGCGTGGTGCCAGAGAGGCTGGCATGCATTTTGGCTGTTCAGCTGTTGGATTTTCAGTCTCTGTCTCAGCAGAGCTGGTATTTGCTGTCAGTCTCTTGGACTCTTCAGGACTTAACCCAGAACTATCAATAAAAACAGAATTTTTATTTTGTAAAACATTCTTGCGAAAAGCATACTCTCCCTTAGGAAAACTGAGAGGGGATTCTCTACATACCACACCCTAAATAAGTAAGTGTCACAGACCTCATTCTATGCCATGATCTTTGAAAACCTGCAGTACTGTTAGTACTTCCACATGAAACAGAACATAATAGCAAAGTTTAAAAACAGCTAAATTAAATACATGGAACACAGGTTAGATCTAATCTTCTAACCAGATACAAATTTTCCAGGCTGTGAACCAAAAGAATTTGGCAAACAGTAAACATTCCCTTTATTAACTACCACAGACCTATCTCTGCAGCATGCAAACAACCCCACACAGCTTGCACTTGACTGAAACTCAATGGTGATTATTTGCAGAAAGGGACACTAAACTCCTGAAAAGTGTCCCACCATTTTTTCCAGAGGAACACAGCTAGTGTCAGAACCACTGACATATCCTTAGCTTAGAACCGACGTTGCTGCCTTTCTCCATCATCAAAAACATTTCTCTGTATTATTCATCCGTCTTTATTTGTGAAAGAAATGAACAAGCTGGGAATCAGAGAGATGTCTGATTTAGGATCAACTTCATCCATCCCTCTTAATGAAATATCAAATTTGGGTTTTTTGCCAAAACATGAATCCATAAAGTCTGATGAAGCCAGTCTGATGAATCTATGGTATTGATTTATACCAGGCAAGTTCTTAGGAGCTAGAGAGAACTGAAGTCCTGCTCTTGTGCACGTCACCTCCACGCTGTCCTGCTGTCCCCGGTCCCTCTAAAGCTTCAAAAATATGGCTGTCACCTTTTATCTTCCAGCACAGACCTCCATGGGTGATTACATCCTGGTTCTCAATGCTGGGAGAACTGGGTAAGTTAGCTGAGTAAAGCTCTTTGCTAATGCCACTAGATCACTTGCATTCTCAACCTGGTGTATTCCTTTACTCAGTACTGCAGCCTGCCATATGTACATGCACACACACATCAGCCTCCTGCTCACCCATGAAACCCCAAACTATCAGACCATGGAATGACAGAAATAGGGCTTGCAATAATCCAAATACTCTAGAGGGTTAACACATCATAGATGAATGGGAGGAAACTGGCTGACAGTCCAAGGACAAGCATCAAAGCTAACTGTCAAGATGCAGGATAAGAAATTCCTTATTAGTTATTTATATGCGTCTGTTGTTTTTCAAGTTTCTTAGTATAGTTACTCACATAGAAACCTGTAATCCTCTCTATAGCCCAAAAGGATGGGAAAGTCTTAAAGCAAAACAAAATGCAGAATAAAAGACTTGCAGACTTGGGAGTTTAACCAAATATGTGTCTGATTGAAGATGTGGGGAAATACACAAGATTTTACGTAGCAGGTGACTTACTGCAAAGGTTGAGTATGCTCAACCACCACATACCCGTGGATCTCCAGAATCCTGACACTAGAAGAACCCTAAGAGGGGTATGCCTCAAAGTATCATAGTAAGGAGCCGGAAAAGTTAAGATGAAAAATCTAAAGGACATCCTCACCTCAGGAAAACAGTACTATGCTGGTTAAAGCATTAGAAATCATGACAGCAAACACATCACTTCTGACCTAGATCACTCAGGCATTTTCTCAGTTCTGTGGCAGCTAGATGAAGCTAGAGACCCTTTTCAGGTTTCAGGACTAATGAGAAATAATGTGTATCGATAGACAGCACGCTACAAACGCAGCAACAGGTACACCTGGACAGGCAATGCAGGATTAAAAAACACAGTTGAATGTCTTACCTCTGACCATAGTAGCTCTCAAAAAAGTGTTCCTTCCACAGCTCGACTTTCTTTTCCTTTTCTATTTCTTGCCTTATTCTTAGCTGCATTTCTGGTGTAAACTCACCTGCAAAACACAGCAAAAGATACCTTAAAAAAGCTATGGGTAAAATGAATCACGATAACCAGAGGAGCCTTCACACTTGCAGGTGAGAGCGCCATCTCAGAAGTCCCCTTCGGAGCTTATGACACTGTAGCCCAGCCTGTGGTACTTCAGCATTTCTCCTGAGCTGTGAGGTGTTTCTCTGCTGCTTACTCCTTGCTGTGGATGGGCAACAGCTTTACACCTCACAGTCACAACTCCTTTCCCTGTCAGTGTCTGCTCTGGCTGCCAATACATGCTTTATGTGAACTAGCGCTTATTAAATGAATACAAATCTATACACAAATATATGTTGTGTGTATGCATGCACTACGTAACTGCCATTTTCTGAAGGATATGAAGATATTGCCTACGCAGATGGCAAAGCAATATGGCACCTTAAAATGACAGTCATGGATGGCTGCAGTGAAATACACATGCAAGAACATCAAAGACTTCTTGCCCAGCATGACAGAAAGTATTTCTGGCAACGGATGCTATTCTGTCACAGGCAGGTGGGAAACAAAAAAAAAAAACCAAAACCCAAAAACCCCTCACACATCTGAAGCACACATTTCACACATAACGTATTGTGGTTTGTAAGAAATGTTTCCTAATGTCATGTCTGAACCCTCCCCGACACAGCTTTGAGCCATTAAGGTTTGTAAGACCTTATGTTAATACTTTAGAGTTCATTAGGCAACAAGAAAGCTTGTTTTTCTGACACAACTGCAGTGCTTTGATGATAGACATGTGACCCTGAGCCTCAAGACTTCACTCCTTCTCAAGGTTTATCTAGTTCACACGCCATTTTTTATGTGCTTTTTAGCACTGGAGGAAACAGTTACTAGAATCAGATCTTTTCCAACATTGCAGTTAGCAAAGAGAGGGGAATCTTTAAAGAGATTAACAGAAATTGGATACTTTCATCACTGCACAGTTTCTCAACAATTTTTTTCCCATTAAATAAGGGGATCATAAGAAATTCTTGCCGAGTTTGTTCTCCATGCAGTTCTCAAAATATGTCCAAAGGAAACTAAGAGTGTGTCCCTTTCTAGTACACTCCTATTTGTCAGTATGAAATCAGGACAGTCATCTTTCCATTGCAGCAAGTACAGAGGACCCAAAACAGAAATTCTGGTACATTGACCTTCTTTTCTATTTTTGTATAAACTTGGTCAGGTAAATAATATAGAAAATCTGTTGCATTGAAAACAGTGGAACACCTGCCTTCACTTAGAGTAATTTAGCAACAGGGTACAACATTCATTCATTTGAAACACTCTCTGTTGTAGCAGTGAATTCTTGGATTTTCATTGCTGTGGTTATGCCACCTTTGTCTCCCAGCTGGGAGATTGCAACTAAAAGCATACGTCTGCATGAGCCTAGGCGTGCACTGAGTGCAAAGCACAGTGAAAAACTTTGTGGCAGCTTGCAGTCAAGTGGAAGTAACTTTACTCGTGTCTACCTGAAGGTTGATAGGGACCTCGGGAGGTCTCTTAAGTCCAACCTCCTGCTCAGAGCAGGGGCAGCTTGGCCTCCACCAGGTTGCTCAGGCCTCTGGTCAGTTGGGTCTTGAAAACCTCCAAAGTTGGAGATGACACAACCCCTCTGGGCCCCTGCTCCACTGCTGGACTGTCCTCACAGGGAAAAAGCTTCTCCTTATGTCCCATCTGACTCATGCCTGTTTTCTCTCATTCCCCTGCCACGCACCACTGCGACAAGCCTGGCTCCATCTTCCTGATGGCCTTCTTGTAGGTAACAGGGGGCTGCTACCAGGTCACCCCTCCCCAGCCTGTATCGCTGCCAGGGGCTCTTCCTTCCCAGGGGCAGGATCCTGCCCATCTCCAGCCTCTCAGTCCCACTTGATGGCAGCCCTGCCCTCGAGCTCATTGACTGGTTCCCCCCATTTTGGTGTCCGCTGCAAACTCCCCCAGGGTCGTTGATAAAGATGGCAAATAGGACCAGTGCCCGGACAGACCCCTGCGGCCTCCACTTGTCACCAGCCTCCAGGTGTGAACTGTGACTCCAAGCTTGACCGTCTAAACAGCTACTCACCCATCTGGTTGTCCACCCATCTAGACCCTAGTGTCCCAGCGTGGATACAAAAGTACTGTGGGAGACACTTATCAAAAGCTTTGCTTAAGTTGAAGTAAATGATGCCCACTGCTCTCCCTTTGTTCACAAATTCAGTCATTTTTAATGCAGTGAAGCTATTCAGGCATGCTTTACCCTTGGTAAACCATGCTGACTCTTTCCAATCACCTTCTGCACATTCCCAGACATGTGCTCCAAGAGGGCTCGCTCCATGACTTTCCCAATGATAACACTGAGGCTGACCAAGCCTGCCTATGTTAAATAATACTGTGGGTGACCCCAAACAGCATTGTTATGACTCATTGGTACCTTGAAGAGTAGCTGAAGAAAGCCTACAGGACTGCTCTTGCCCACAGTGGCATCACGCTTTGATACCTGAGCAGAGATACAGTGCTCAGCAAGAATGGCAGTGGAGATCTCCAGACTTCACCCTCATAGTTGCAAGCTTTACCACTGTAGCAGTTCTACAACAGTTTTACTCTGGTGAGAAAATCTTTACATAAACATAGCTGCACCCTCTAGACATGTAGACATGAATGGACAAAAGGTCTTCTAAGAAGCATTAAAGGGAAAACACTAAATGATAACAGCTAAAACTAGGGGTGGTTTTAACAAACAGATTAGACAGCTGAGTTCTATGCCTTCCTGTTTACTGGCATAGATACACCTGGAATCTACAAAATGTGAAGGATTAATTCATACAGAATCGGATACATTTTCTATGGAAAAGCCTCTTTAGAGTCAATCATCTGGGCATGAGTAAATCATATTCCCTTGTTCTTAAAGTGATTCATGATTGGTGCTGTAGTCTTTATAAAAACTCTGGTGACAGGCTGCGTGGTTCAGTTCTGTAGAGGAAATGGTCCCTGCCCACAATGAGTGAGCACACTTCTGGTGATGTGATTTGATCAAATCACGGAATTAAGCACCCCTAAGTTCAAGTTGCAAATGACTGTTGAAGGTGCAGGAGTCCTATAGATTAGTAAACGGCTGACTTTGTTATATAAAAAATCATGGCTCAAAGGACTGACCATACCAGCTGTGGCTAGATGACTTCACTGACGACAAAGTGCATTAATCTGGGAATATAATTCACCTTCTCTACTGAGCTTCACAGTGGGCTGTATGTAGCTACTACAACTTGAGAATAACACAGGCCTACTGTCATTTCAACAAGATTTTAAACACATTTTTCCTTCTTTTCTCATCTCTTCCAGACACTTGCTCAGTTTGCCACATGTTAAGTTCAAAAGAGAACTCCTTACTGCAGCCCTCTCTATGACCTTGAGATTACATAGTTCTAGGCTTGCATTTGCTCTCATGGGCTGCATTGACTACAGCTGTCTTTACCTACTAAATCATTCCAGTGCTTCAACTTCTCCGTAAAGTATCTTTTACACATTCCCCAAAACATTCACTAGTGGAAAGTCTTCTAGCATTTTGCTTCATTGTTTGGGGAAGTTTTACCTTCTGACAACCTCTCCTTCCAGCCTTGGGCAGCTGAAGTGAAGAACTCGTTGTTGAGCGCAGAGCCACTCAGCTTCATCAAACCATCCGCCCCAACCTGGAATACATGACAAAGCAAATAGTATTAACTAGCTGGAAAGACAAATGTCACATGTTGTCACAGGGGATCTGAAAACAGAGCAAGAGTCCCAACATAGCCACAAATCTCACTGGAGTCTGCCTTTACCTCACTCAGAAGAAAATAAACAGCCTTCTTAAGGCTGTGCTTAGCCAAGTCTGAGATCTAGGAGGCTGTGGTAAGTTTTCCTCATCCTTGCTTCAGCCCAATCCTCTATAGTCCTGCTGCTGCACAAACATACGTGAGCAGCAGATGGTACAGGTGGCAAGGAGAAGCACACAGAAACAGAACAGCACAGCCTCTGAGAAGCTTCTTCAGATGCCCTTTCCTCTGCAAAACGAATGCATGGCATCGCCTGAAGTACCATCCAAAGCAATAGCTCTGCTGTCATCTGGTGAATGTAAAGTGCATAAAGGAAAAGCAAGGACATAAAAGGTATCACATAAAAGTAACTTTGAAATTTATATAATCATAACCATGGATGCTTCAGGAAAAACAGGGACAAATGAAACTTAAAACCCATTCTGTCTTTGAAATACAGGGAACCAAATAGGGCAGTCATACGATAGAGTAGGACATAAATGAGAAAGCATGAGGCTAAGACTGGAACATAGCATGGTGGGAAATTATAACCAGGGTAAAACAACATATATGAGGTTTGCTTTTGCTCTTTACCCCACAGAAGTAAATGTGGAATTTCTCTACCAGAAACACAAAAATACACATATCATTCAGGAAGTAGGCAAAACTGATGTACTTCCATTTCTTGCATAAATAATAAATCAGAACAAATAAGCAAAATCCAACTGTCCAAATGTAGGTTATGTCTGATTACACTGGGAGATCTGTGCAGCAAATGTTCAATGGTGCAGGATTTGATAAAGAGAAACACTGCTCTTCCTGAGGCAACATTTGTGATGCAGGTAATTAAAATGATGGCAGTGACCTAATAGAAGGTTTTGTAGATAAGATTTCGTTAGAGATTTTTAAGTTAGGAGCAGCCATTATAGGGATTTGCAAAAGCAGAGATTTATTTTCTAGTCCAAATCTCTGTTGATTGACTACAGGGAGCAGAATTCACAAGACTATCCCCTACTGCACATATGGTGTTGCCTGTTCCTTGTATTGGAGGACAGACAACTAGCGCAGGGCTGGCTGGGTTGTGCCTCAAAGTGCCCGCTCTCTCTTCTACAGAAGCACCAGCTGTAATAGCTCAGACTGAGTCACTGCCAAGCAAAACAAAACAGATATGTGACCTTTCACAACTGGCATGTCCAACACCTTCACCTCTTCTCCTTTTTACTACAGGAAAGTCTGACATTTTATAAAGCACACATCACCACTTTGACATGGTGGGCTGCTCTAGGAGATCTACTACAGTGAAATGTAGAATTTGTCCTCTCAGGAGCCAAGCAATATTATTTAGTCAGTCAAAATTTGTTCTCAGTCAAATTCTAATTCAATTTAAGGACAATTAAACTTAAAAGTCAGGACAGAAATGTCTTACCATCTGCTGTGAGGTTCTTGCCAGAAAACTCCAGCTGCAAACTCCATCACATCATATTTTGACACATACCTAATTATTACAAAGGCCACAGGACTTATAAAACAATTCCTTCAAATATTTATTGGATCAACCTTGGACTAACAAGTCCCCGATGAATGCTGATTGAAGATTAGAATTCATGAGACAACATTAAGTGTTAGAACTCCTCCTAACTCCAAATTAACACTATCTGTTCAGCAACGCACCCTCCGTGAAGCAGACCATAGTGCAGCTGCCAGACCCGTACGCATTATTAACATTCTGTGAGAACTGAAAGAGCAGCACAGCTGTGAAGATGGATATAACTTCACTAACCACGGATGTCTGTGCTGTCAGTGTCTAAGCTGGTGTCCCTTCACAGTTTATAGTGATCAAGTCAACTGAGTGTATGGAGGTGGGGACTCAGTTCATCTCATCCTGAAGCAGACACCTGTATTTGGTCACAGGCTCTTGATTGTACCAACCAGATTTCCACATTCTATAAAAGGAGCCCTGAGTAACTAGCTGAGACATAGGCTCCTGGGAGGTGACTGAGGTATGTAAACACAAGCATCTAGTACTAATCTGAACACCACACAGAAAAGTATCTTCAAGGCACCTGCAGATCTGAGACAGGACATACAGAAGATTTTCATCTGGAGTGGCATCTTGAAGCCAGCTTTGCTATCTAAAGAACATTTCAAATGGCTCTAGGCACATATGTTACAGCATCTGAATTAACACCCCTACAACTGAAGTGGAAGCATAGTGCAGAATCCCACTCTGCTCTGAAGCTCCCAGCCAGTTGGGGTAGGAATGCTGAAGACAAACATAACACATGAACAGGGTAAAAGGAAGGAAGCATCCTTGTTCTATCTACTACTTTTCTGGTAGTGAGCATAAACAGATTGAACTTCACTTCCTCAACTCATTGGTTTTTCCTCCTTTTACATGTAAGCGCCACATCAGTTCTTTTCTCGTCTCTTAGTATAATCCCTGCCTTCCACAAGCTGCTGAAGAAAGCTGCTATCATGTTGATATTGCTTCAGGAAGTTTTTTTATGTACCCCTTCAGATGAAATTTATCAGATCCAGCTGAGTTGAAATAACTGTCTTATCAAAAGATTCTCTTAGCTGTTCTTTCAATACTGAAGGCTGAGTTCTTGTCCCCTTGTCCCTCATGTTAATTGCTCCAGCTATCACCAACTCTTAAGTGAAGAGCTCAGTGAAAACCTTCACCATTTCTTCTGTGCCACTCCCAGAGCAAATGAACCCATTCCTCCCCACTGAGTACTTTTCTGCTTTTCCAAATTCCTCTCTTCACACACAAAGAGGTCTTAGACAGACAATCCACAAAAATAAACTGCCTTCAAGGCTGACCTGCACCACATGCTTGGTACCTTTAATCTAGTGTGTGTTTCAGGTCAGGACACAAGCTCTCTGGAGCAGGTCAGGTCCACTCTGCAAACTGGACAGCGTAAGTATGCAATAGAAAACTCATTCAGTTTTCACTTTACCAAATTCAGAATTTGACAGCAGTGACACGAGGTCATGAGAAATGAGAATGGTGGAACTGAATAGCTGCATCTGTTTAACTCCTGGCCCTCTTCAAGTCCAATGTAACAGAAAAATTGCTCTCGCTGTAGCTGGGAACAAACATGGAGTTGATTAACGAGAATTAAGCCACTGGTTTATCAAACCGGAACTCCTTTTTCTTTCTGGTAGCAACAAATACCCAAGCAAATCACTGAAGAATTTTCCAGGTTTTTTTATGTTGTGCACAGAAGAAAAAGTCTACCCCATTGGACATAAACACCATATTTGGATGTCTAGTCTGCGCTACTTCTGGAGCTGCTCCCTACTGACGCCTAAGAGCCTTGCTTCTCTCCACAACAGAACCCACGACATACCTGCCTGTCCACCTCCGGCAGCAGCAGCAGCAGGCGCTGCTGGCATTCTGTAGGCAGAACGGAGAACGTATGCTTGTTGATCAGTGCCCGCAGGTTTGTGTTCACAAGGATGGAGTCGGGAGTTTCCACATCAATTTCAGCACACTTTGTTCTCTTCAGCTGCCCTGCAGTGAACCACAAAGATGTAAGTAACTTCTTACCTAAGAGAGGATTAAAGCCTCCTTTGGAGTTCACTGTACCTGAGATTTTCAAAATGCCACCTTAGTAATCCATTTCAAACCTTGACTTGAAGTATACATTTTACCTTTGCACATACAGTTAAAAACAAAATGTAGGAGGTCCTTTCCAGCACAGAAAAATTTCCATACCTACCATATTGTAGCCTGTGTCAGGTCACCTATCTTTTGTAGGAATCCTGGCTATCTGGGGACTGGTAAGGAGTCTTTTTTGGGGGCGCTTCTAGAACTGCTTTTAGCCCCATCAATTTTCTATTTTAAGCCTCTAGTTAAGGTCAGTTTGTTCCTCGGCATTTCTTCTTGGACTTTCCTACTTTGTTCTCAGCAAAAGCATTTCAGAAAGATTCATCAGCTCATTGTGCTTGTGTAGAAACCACAACACTAGACAAAGCCATAAAAATGAGTAACTATTTTCTTTCCTTGTCTGTGTTTCAAAGCCAGCAAGTCCAGCATTAACCCTTATGCTACAGCCAGCTTCATGGATGTGCTGCAAATTCAGAGAAGAATAATGAACAAAGTATTTGTACTGCATACTCTTATTTTCTTCGGATGCATCCACTGTCCATTACTGGCAAAATACCGTGTGTTTTGAAGCTTAAATTAAAAGTGCATTATTAGCAAAATGGGTAATATTAAGACAGAACCTGCTCCCCCTGACTTCAGGGATGACAACAATTATTTTTAAGGTAACAGTACCTAACAAAATAAATGCCATGGAGGCTCGTTTCATTAGGGGAAGTTTGCTCTATTAGAAGTCATTCAGAAAATGGCTCTGCAGTTTTATAATCTACTTAAGCTGCAGAATTTCCTAATTACAGCGGACAAATGAAACACGCCCTGTAAACTGCCTATTTTCACCACTGATAAAGGAAATCTAGGATGATTAGCATCAATAGAGACCTCAGCATATCCTTAAGTTCACTGAGGTCAATTCCATCATTGGTATATGTAAAATAAACCACAAAAGGTCAGGAGGGCTGAGAAAGACCTAACTTCAATGAATGGGAAGGAAGCCAAATAACAGTGCGGTCTGAAGTATAAAGGTCTGGGAAGGAATTTCTTTTTTCTTTTTAATGTTATCAAAGTGTCTTAAGTACATTAAAAAGGCTGCTAAATAATGCAACTCCTTTTTTGCTTGTCAAACAGCAAGCTGCAAATCCACAGGTAGAAACCCCTGATGATAAGAAATGAGAAAAGGCTTATTTGCATATGTAAGGTTTGAATTATTTATCCTAATTCACACAGCATACTAGCAGTACCTTCCAGAGTTGTCCAGAAGTCACTTTAGCAATGGAATTAATTACACATATTTATTCAATTTTGCTATTTAGGCTTTTGTTCTGTCATCAGAGCAACCAAATCTCTGTAAGCAGAAAAATAAATATCTTACTTGCATGGAGCCTGTCAGATCTCTGGAATGGTTTCTTCCCCAGCCCTGGCAAGGAGTTATCAAGCTTAACAGAGGGAGAGGAACTGGAGGTGGAGTTCTGAGGGCTGCTTGACTGTCCATCTGACTGCTTTCCTTCCCAAGCTGCACAGGAAATGGAAACATTTAAACACAGGGATGTACAAAGAAATATTACAGGAGACATCTGTTTGGATTGAAATAAAGGTTCTTTAACATGCATACCCTAATCCCAGCAGCTCTGGGACAAGCACTTCTAGGATACTTATATTCCTTTGTTCTTGTAGCACACAAAATCCCTTTGTAGCTACCAGACTACCACAAAATAAAGGGATGGACAGCCATTTCATTTATGGTTGGAATCTATTTCCCGGTTAGTCCCATCTTATTTTGCATCTATATCCAATCCAGTAATGATCTTGTTAAAACTTCATTTCAGAGGCAGCTTTAGTTTCTGTTAGAGTTCACTGTCAGGAAAAATCTCTTCATACTTTATGTGTACTTTCTAAATTTTAACCTACTATTGTAGCTTTTGTTCTTTTAGACCACACTCAGTAATCCCTTCTCCTCTTTCAAATACTCAAGAGATATTTTCATGTCCTCCTCCAAAGTCACCACTTAGCCAAACTGGACAGATTTCACCACGATTATTTCTCCTTACAAATCAGTCCCACCCACATTCTCTTTTGTATAGCAGTATTTTTTCTGCCAGTGGGAAGAGCTTCTTCCCTATTCTCCCTGCCTTCCTTTCCCTCCTCTTCCTAAGTGAGATGAATTAAGAACATGAGCTGGTCCTCCCTCTGCTCTCTTTAGGTTTATGTGTAATAGCAGGTACTTACTCAAGTACGGAAAGGTGCTGAAGCCCCATACCTTGAAAGAGAAACGCCACAATACACGTCATGAAGTCACAAACTAAAGAATGCTGGCTCTGATTAAGGACTTCTAATAATCAATTCCTTCACCCCGTCTGTGTCAGCTTTGTTCCCCATCTGCCTCTCTTACTCTCCTCTCTGCCTGGTTCCTTTCCTCTTCCTTCTCTTCCTTACACTAGCTGTTCTAGTTCTGACTAAAGGCATCCCTGAAATTGTGGGATCAGTGTGTTGCTTTCTACCAGAATATTGTTCACTCTCCACTTGTATGTTTAATTTGCTTCTCCATCTCATTCTATCCCACTGTCCTGGCTGTGAACTATTTCTATATACTATCACGTGGATAGGAGGGGAAAAAACGACTCCATGGATGCTGATGAAAAACATACAAATGCTACTCATGTTGCAGCAACACTCAAAGGCTTTTACAGTAATCAACGTTCAGTCTAACTGGGGGCTGCGTAAACACACACTGTTCCTACCCTGAATCAGTCGATTAAGGTGATGGCAAAAGCTGAGGAATATGGCTTTCCTGAGACCACATGTGAAATGAGTTTGATCCTTAACTTCTTTCTGTCCCTCAAAATCTTTAAGGTAGGAAAACTCACATGGCTGGATGCTGGCATGGATAGGTACCAACTCTTCAGGAAAGGCAGGCAAGGAAGATCAGTCAAGGTTGTCCTGACTATGTATACAAGCCCGTAGGACAACAAGAGTTGAATCCAAGGGTCCTGGGGGAGCCCACCAGTGTCCCTGCAAGGCCTCTCTCTACCATCTTTGAAAAGAAATTAGGATGGTGGGAGATTCCCCACAACTAAGACAGGCAAATGTTGCACCCACCTTCATAAAGGGCCAAACAGACAACCTGAGAACAGACTGGTTAGCCTCACTTTTCTCCCCGAGTAAATCATGAAGTGACCCCTCCTGGAGCCCACTTCTGGGCACACAAAGGAGATAATGATGACTGGAAGCAGTCAGCATGGACTTACCATGGATAAATCATGCTAAATCACCAGCCTGATGGCCTTCTGTGATCAAACTACTGTTTGTGGACGAGGGAAGAGAGGTGGATGCCATTTACCTTGACTTTAGCAAGGCATTTGACATTGTGTCCCACAATACTGTATGTGAGCTGGGACATTAGGGTGTAGATGGGTGGACAACCAGATGGGTAAGCAGCGGGTGAAGTGGCCAGGCTTGGAGGATCATGCTCCATACTCTGCCTGGAGGCTGGCAACAAGTGAGTGCCTCAGGGCACCGGTCCTGGTTTACATTTTTATTTGGGGGAGGCAATGGAGCACTTGCTCAAGTTTGCAGGTAATGAAAAATCTGCGGGGACCAGTCAATATGCTCGAGGGCAGAGCTGCCACCAGCAGGACCGAGCCAGGCTGGAGGAAGGGGCCAGCGGGGACCCTACACAAAGGCAAATTCCTGCCCCTGGGAAGGAAGAGCCCCCGGCAGCGATACAGGCTGGGGGCAGCTCTGCTGGAGGGGACACGAGGCTCCAGGCAGACACAAGCTGAACGTGTGCCCCGGCACCACAGGCCAACAGCATCCTGAGCTGTAGGACCACAGGACCACAGACAGCAGATCAAGGGAAGTGATCATCCCTCTCTACTCAGCGCTCGTTAGAGCACTCCATGATTCTGTGTCCTGTCCCAGGGCCTCTAATACAAGGATGACATCAAAAACCAGGAGCGAGCTCAGCTGAGGAACACCAAGCTGCTCAGAGGACTGCAGTGCTTGTCCTGTGAGGAGAGGCTGAGGGACCCTGGGCTTGTTCGGGCTGCAGAAGAAAAAAGGTTGAGGGACACCCAGTAGTCACCACCCTGTTCCTACCAGGAGGCCTTCAGGAAGATGGAGCCAGGCTTGTCACAGTGGTGCATGGCAGGGGGACAAGAAAAAACACGCAAGTCAGCCAGGATATAAGGAAAAAAATTTATCCCTGTGAGGACAGTCTGCAATGGAGCAGGGACCCGGAGGGGTTGTGCCTCCTCCACCCTTGGAGGTTTTCAAGACCCGACTGACCAGAGACCTCCCGAGGTCCCTGCCAACATGAATGGTCCTGTGATTCTAACGTATTTTCAGAGTAGTACTAGAAAAGTTGGATAAGTTGACACACAGAACGTACGATAGCTTGCAACCATAATGTAGCAGCAAAACATGGGAAAGTCAAGAGAGGAAAAAAAAACAGTAACAAAAATTAGATAGAGATGCTGGAAGAAAATAGTTCACCCATGATTAAAGTGGATGTGGTAATAGTTTGGGAAATGTGAAACCAAAATAAGGAGAGAAACTTAATATGCCGTGACCTCCTGCTCCAGAGGCCTGACATGCAGTGCCTGGGAAGGGCCAGACGGCAGACCTCCAGCAGCTGGATCCTGGCCGTACTCAGGAAAGGCAAAAGCCTCATTAGAATCACAAAAAATAAAGACACCAAACAATACTTTAAGTACTCTAAGAAACATGAGTTTGGATTACGTACTCCATTAGTCTGTTTTAATAATTACCCTACGGTAGCTAAGAATCTTACAAAATAGCCAACCTGTTTCAGTCCCTCTTAGGTCTCCCCTGTTCCTACTTCCCTAAGTGAAGGTGCAATTCCTCCTGGGGCAGGGAACTCAGGAGATGGGGTCCTCCAGGAATGATATCTGCCTATTGTGCTAATGAACCATTCAGGTTTAATCCTAGGTAGCAGAGAAATTCCAAAAGGCTTTTAAACTATCATTTTATGCTAAAGATTTCATACACCTGGGACTGCATTTTCTTAATACCGTTATGGGAAATGTGTAATTTTCTACTGGATTAATTTTGGCTTCCTTCTCAGACTACACTCGCCTAGGTGTAAAGGGCACAAGCACAGCTTAGAACTGAATTTCAAACAAGCAAAATATTAACCTTTTTCCCCTTAACCTTTTTGAAAGGGTCTGAACCACAAAGCTGCCTGGGAACAACAGGCAAACTCATCAACTGTTAAATACTTACTCTGCTATTAAATGATGCATGCAGTACAGCTGATAAATATGCCTCTTCCTTTCAATTGGATATATGGCGCATAGCCGCAACCTTGCATATGCCTGAACAGATGTTACAAGAAACATTCCAGCAGTATATAACCAGCAAGCGAGGACAGATTGGTCTAGTTTTGGTTTGGATTTGTTTAGAGCTATTTGGAAAGGAAAAATAAACAAACACACTAAAACATAAAAAGACTTTTATACTAAAGAAAACCAGCATGAGATGAGGAAACATCTCCAATTATGTAAAAGGCGGTAGGGAGAAGAAATCAGATAACCTGCACTCTGCGACCATGGTGGACAGGACAGGAAATCTTGGGTTTAAACCCAAGGAAGCAAGAAAAGATTCTGATTAGAGGTTAAGAAAAACTTTTTAAGGCTAAAGTTAACAAAGCAGGAAGGACAAGACTTGCTGGGAGTTTTTGGTCTTTGCATCGATGGCATCTCAGAACAGACTGAAGAAAACATCCATCAGGAATGCGTCATAGATCCTGCCCTGAGGAAAGGATGTGGACTAGATGCGGTCTCAAGGATACTCCTAGGCCTAGTTTCTGATGGCTCTATGAAATTTCTTAACCTGACCAGTCAATTTCAGCTAAACATTCAAGTAATTACACCAAAAACTTGCAAGGGCAAACTGTTTTTCATGCTAATATTGTCCTACTGCTGTTGTATAATCCTCTCCAGCTACTTCTACACCAGTAAACAGAACTGTGACATTGGCCATTCCCCTGGCCCCAAGAACAACTGGCACAAACCGGCCACGTTCACATCCTTACACTTTGTCTCCTCCAGGCGGGGCTGGCCACGTTCAGAGTGCCTGCAGGGAATAATATTTGGCCTGTGCTGAACACCAAGCCATGCCAAGGACTGCCTAGGAGACTGCTAGCTTGTCCTGAGCCAAGCTACGTCAGGGAATTTAGCAGAATGGATTGACTGAGTTCCAGTTCTTGTGCCCAGTACTTTGGCAACGATTAACTCGGCAGCTGAGATGCAGCTTCTCTCCCTCCACATGCAGTTGTTTCTTGTTCTAAGCACAGATTTGTTGGCTAAAGGACTGACTGGAAGGGGAAGGACTTTGGGGACTGGAATCAGGTTAACAGATGCTGTAAGGATAATGAAGGTAATGGTTCTGTAAGGTAACGGTTTGGTATTACCCATGTTATCGGGCTTTACCAAGAAGTCATTTTTAAGATGACTGAAAATAGCTTAGGATTAGAGTTGTAATTTTGTTGTGATCCAACTGCTTTCTCTCTCTTTTTTTGGGCAAGCTTCATGACTGTCAGTCTCAGCCACTCCATCTGTGAGAGAACACCTGAATAAAGTCTTTCAGAGTGAGCGTTCTTGCTGTGTCGTCCTCAACAGTTACGTTTTCATGATCATCATCCTTCTGAGATGTCAAGAACTCCCCTAACTTTACATGCATACTGTTGGACCCTAAAATAGAAAATGACAACTCAGGAGTCTCAGAATCTCAACAGTTCTAGGAAAATGCCTGCTTTTGGCGGGGTCAAAAAAAGCAAATTGAATGCTAGGACTTGTTAAGAAAAGATGAACAAAACGTAGAATACCAAAATGATGCTATACAAATTCAGAATGCATCTTGCACCCTGAACTGTGTACAGTTTTCATTCTCTCTTGCAAAAAGCATATAGCTTTCCATATGAGGAATGAGAAAATATGGTAGGACTCTTCAGGTCAAAAAAGAGATGTCTACAGAAGTCACGAGTGGCAAAATTGTTGAATAAACAATAGTTATTCATTGCCTGCTTGATAATTAGAAGAAATCAAATGAAGGTATAAGCAGCCTGGCTCAAACCAAACAAAAATGAGTAGTTTTTACAGTGTGGTGCTTGCCACAAGGCATTTACAAAGTCAACTTTCCCACCCCCCAGGTTCGGCAAATCCACTGAAGAAAATCCCACCCAGCCCAAGAAATACAAAGACATCTCCTCTTTCTTTGAAGGTCCCCAAGCACTGCTACATGCCTACCCTGCTTTTACACACTTCTCAATGCATGTGCCATCAGCAGTGTTGGACACAGGTCACCAGGCCAAATGTCTTTGCTTTGCTAGGCCTGCTGTTCTGATTTCTGCCGTAAGTATGAACAAAAGCAGACTGGTCTTCAGTGACCGGGGAGCTGGTACCGAGCCACTACCAGTAATGTTTACAGATGACTTGACAAATTGTGGATTGATAAAATAAATCTGCAAAGTCATTTACTTGTACAACATTAAAATCAGTCTATACAAACATTTCTTGCATCTAAAAGAAAACAACTTGAGTCATGCACACAGAACCAGGAGATTATAATGGAAATCAGTTACACCAAAAAGAATTTAGAGAAAACTAGCTAGAAGTAACTACCAAGAATTTATGGTAACTTGTGAAATGCTGCTGATGGTAAGGGAGCTAATGAACTGTTGAATGAACAAGAGAAGAGCAGTGATCTCATTAATTTCTAATGCAGCATAAATGCTGGAAACCACTTGGGGATCTTTCAGATCAGAACATACATCTTTGGAACAAGACACGAAAGCCACACAGAATGAGAAGGCACTTTGGAAAAAAATAAATACTAAGAGAAACACCACCCAGTTTGCTTAGCCATGAGAAGTACCTGACCACAGCATATAGGCAACTATATGGGAAGACATTTCTCACAGAAAGAAGCTTTTTAACCAGACAATGGCACAATAAGATCTATCCAAGATCTATTCTTAACTGAATGCATTCCTAATAAAATCAAAGCCAGGAAAATAGAAGCTACACTATTTCGGAAACAAAAAGAATGCCATATGAAAAGAGCACTTTCTTCTGTCATCCCCTAAGAAGAAAAGGCAAGTTAGAGAGACACAACAGTAAAAAACCACATAGGAGTGTCCCTGCCACGTACCAGATTTCGCAGGTGTGGAGTCACTGGCTGCCTTGACAGCCTTCAAAAGGACATGCTGATTAGCTGACACAGGCATGCCTGCTCTGCATTGCTGCTGTTGTTGCTTTTGCTGCTGCTGTTTCAAGGCCTGGGGAAGAGGACAGAAGAATATGAGCAAAGAGAAATTCAAAATATTTGTAGAAATTATCAGCACACAGTACAAACTGCTTGTTTCACAGCAACCTATAGTTGTGTTCTAACTATGTCAAAAGTACAAAATGACTTCTGAAAGACATTCAGTTCGCATGAGACACTGTCTATTTAAATATACTACTGCAAGTAGACAGATTTCCTACCTTGCATCTAAAGCAAAAAGTTAATGGTTGCAGAACATCTTAAGTTGTGTTGTTTCATGAGAAATGATCTCTAGAGAATGCAAAGAGAAAGGATTCCAAATCTGGAGTTGGTTCAAGAAGTAATTCTACAAATAACTTCAAAGTAAAAGTACCATCATGTAATTCATTTCCATCTCCTGGAGAGGCAAGCAGCAACTTACTAAAAACCTTCAAGAGAGACGCTACCCATCAGGAAAGACTTTTTTAATTAGGCAAGTAACAAAGATTAAAACACTAAAGGGAAGAAAATAAAATCCTTTGTTTCAGAAAAGGCTGTTAAGGCAACCATAATACAGCCTAAAAGGCACAAATGACTAAGACAAGGAAGTAGGAAGACATTTGGTTAAACTGCAGCATTTACCCAAACCACAGTAGCTGTTTTCAGAAAATGAAATCCAAACCCAAATAAACTTAACTGCAGAATAAATTACAACAGATCAAGTACACCACAGAATTTCAAAATAGGAAGGAACGGGAAATGTTGTGTTGCACATATACAAATGAGTGGGACTGTTAACTAGAGATAATCACCATCTTGAATAACAACAACAACAATAATCATAATAATACAGTTAGAACTAGGACAGAGAATAAAACTATGCAGGAACCTGCAGAATCTGCCACATGAGGAAAACAGAAGACAGACTGACTTTCAGTTTGTAAAGACACAAATGAGGGAGACTGACAGCAAAAGTATACAGATAATGAATGGACACCTTAGATTCCTATTTTCCAATTTATTATATAGTTCCTATTTGGCCACTTCTACCACGGGTTAAAAAACCATTCAGCCAAACTGAAACACAGCAAAATTAAAAATCAGGAGGAGGAAGTATCCTCTGCAATGCACAATTAAGCTCCTGTTATTGAGGTCAAAAGCTTTTTTAAAAGAGAGAGATAAAAAGAGAGACCTGGCATTCATACGAGTAACAAAAATCCATAAACAAGTTCAAGAAAGCTTTTACAAATTCTTCTTTGGTTTGAAGATGAACCACAGGCAACAGTGAATGTCAAGAAAGTACTAAAGTACAAAGACTGCTAGTGTGTTCAGGGAGTTGTTTGAATACCGTACTTCCATTATGCAAATCACTTCAAATATTTCAGGTTTAGTGTATTTGGTTCACCTATTCTGTATGCCATTTAATTGCTGCTTTTTTCTCGGCTCAGGTAAAACAATTCTGCTTTTGCTCATCGTGTCACCTCAGTTCTCAGTCATGCAGCGCCTGAGGTGCCCACGCCAATGGTGGCTGAGGCATGTGTGGGAAGAGGAGAAAACAATCATTCACTAGACACCTCTTTAAATTCTGTGTCCGCTTTGCACTTTACGTTATAACTTTTAGGGGTTTACTTTAATAAATCTAAATTTATATTGAGTCCTGCCATAATCATAGAATAATTCTGGTGGGAAAGCACCTTGGGAGGTCTCTTAAGTCCAACCTCCTGCTCAGAGCAGGGGCAGCTTGGCCTCCACCAGGTTGCTCAGGGCTCTGGTCAGCCAGGTCTTGAAAACCTCCAAGGGTGGAGGAGACACAACGCCTCCAGGTCCCCGCTCCAATGCTGGACTCTCCTCACGGGGAAAAAGCTTCTCCTTATGTCCTGTTTTTCCTTATTACCATTCAACTTATGCCCGTTGTCCCTCACCGCCCCACTTCCTTCACTGTACTGCGACGAGCCGAGCTCTGTCTTCTTGATAACCTCCTTGTACGTACGGTACAGGGGGGGAGCCAAGAGGGGAGGAAAGGGAAATGCCCGGCTCCCCCATAACACCCTATACCGGGCCTGGCTCCCCCATAACACCCCACACAGTCCCAGCTCCCCTCAGCTCCAGCCATGCAAGGTCCCACTCTGCCAGCCCGCCTGTCAGGAACCAGCCAATCAGGAAAACACTAACTACCCCACACCCACCAATCAGGCGGCAGCTTGCAGGCGCCACGGCTGCAGAAGCCTCTGGAAGCGTCTCTCTCTCAGAGGGTCTCTCCAGGGACACCGGAGCACGGCGAACCCCTCCGCCAGCACCAGCCCGCCAAATCTCCTCTAACCCTGACCCGCGTGGATACTCCCTCCCCTGTGCCCATGCCCATGCGCTGGGCTCATTATTTTCGTTTTGTTTGCCTTTCATTTGTCCTTTGTTCTCCCTCAACGAAGGGCAGATGTTCCTCAGCACACCTGCGCTTGCACAAAGGGCAGCTCTGAGGTAAACCCCCGCTGTCAAGGGCGGAAACCACCGCTTTAGAGAGTTGAGAAAGAGCGTAGTTCAAAATGGCGCCATTCAGCGTCATCAGCACCTCCTTTTATTGTAATTCAAAGACCTTATGTCAGCAGCACGCTCCTCCCTGTCAGCTCCACGGTGGATGACAACGGTGATGGTGACGGCAGCAGGACCAGGAGCTGCTCCTAAGCACCCACCTCTTGCTCTGCACCTGCCTACAGTCTCTGATAACGATGTTAAAAACCCACAGGGATGCACCTAACAGGGAAAAATCTGTACTGTACAGCTCCCTTCGTCACACAAAAGGTGACAAAATGACTATTCACCATCCGGAGAGCTTTTGTAGGGTGTAGCCCAACCCAGTCCCCAGCCCTACTCATTCCATGTATGTCGCAAGAACAGATAAAAGTGTAATGGATAAAAATGAAAGCCAACGGTATAAACCTTATCTGAGAAGAGGGTCTGAGTTCTAATCTTAAAACACCATGACGAGATCTGGATCAAGGGAGGGGATCCTCGCCCTCTGTTCAGTGCTGGCGAGGCCACAATGGGAGTGCTTGGTCCAGTTCTCCCAGTACAAGAGGGACATGGACAGACTGGAGTGGGTCCAGCAAGGGGCCACGACAACACTGAAGGACTGGAGCAACTCTGCTATGAGGAAAGGCTGAGGGGGCTGGGACTGCTCAGCCTGGAGCAGAGCAGGCTCAGGGGGAACGAATCCATGTCTATAAATGCCTGCAAGGAGGGAATGAAGAAGAGGGAGGCAGGCTCTTCCCAGTGGTGCCCAGTGCCAGGACCAGAGGCAACGGAAACAAAATCAGAAATTCCATCTGAACACAAAATACACTTTTTTACTATGAGGGTGATGGAGTGCTGGCACAGGTTTCTCAGAGAAGTTGTGGAGTCTCCCCCCTTGGAGATATTCAGAAGCTGTCTGGACGTGGCTCTGGGCGACCCTGCTTGAGCAGGGGGGTTGGAGCAGTGGGACCCCAGAGGTTCCTTCCAACCCCAACCAGTCTGAGTTTCTGTGAATTCTGATGGCACTGGGATGGCCGCTCAGGCTAGGAAAGGATGAGATGAGGTCAGTGGATTGGAAAGGATTAGAGGAAAGAATTAGAGTAGTACCTGCATTTTCCAGTGACGGGTGAGAAACCTCCCATCTTTCTGGATCTGGATTATAAATTCCAGAGTCTCAGTGTGGTGGGTTTTTTGTATCAGCACACACTCACTGTAACTAAGGGGGTTTTCTCCCCGTGATTGTTCCATCTTTCCAGTAGGATGAGCACTGACATGTCTCTGCCAATTTAGATTCAGATATTGCAAACCTCTAACTCGGGATTTTTCCAAACAGTTGTAAAGAATGCAGCCATCTGCTTACTTACTATACTTCATGGTGATGGCACACCAGTGTATACCATATTATTCACCTGTATTTTACAGTTTTAACTCTGATGTGTTTATGAACTAAATCCTGATCTTTATTTCTTGAAGGACCTGATACTTACAGTCAGTATAGTGGCAGCGTGGTGTTCCAGTGTTAAAAGTTCTCACTTAGAAATCTGCTCTCTCTTCCCTCCAGTAATATTATAACTACTTAGCACTTAAGATAGGAGGGCTGAATCCAGCCAGCTGTCTTCTGCAGTGCACGCTAGCAAATAATCTGGGTTGCAGACATAATTAAAAATATGAAAGCTTTCTTTAATTCTCGTTTCACTCAATATCTTATGTTTTTCCTACTCCTCTACTCATAACACTGCTGTCTCCTTTCTGCTATCTATATTTGCTCATTTTATCTATGCTTTATAACTTTTTCTGACCACAATGGCAACCATGTTTAGGAAGAGGTGGAAGATGTGATATTTGGTCAAAATGACAGAATTCCACTGGAACTAAAATTAAGCAAGGGATTAGGCATGCAATGTTCTTAATTTAATCCAAAGCTAGAGCAAACCTCAGGCAGGTAAGTTAGAACAATTGAATGGTGATAGTGTTCTTTGGCAACACCTGTTTTTCCTGCATGCCTGGAAGGCAAGTTATTCACTATGCTACAATGTGATGCTCTACTGTGGGCCACAAGAGTTGAGTTCAGGGAGGAGAGCTGTTGTGATGGAAGATGATGACCACGAGAAACAGCTTTTTGCCCTGCAGACAGCCGCAGAAATGTTAAGTACAAGCAGGTATGGTATGCTGACATCAAGGCCTCCATGTAGTTCTCCATTTCTCTTTCAGGGTTTCTGACTTTTTTCCCCAAACCAATGAGATTAACAGTGAAACTGAGAACACTGTCTAAATTTTTGAATTCACTGGCTCTGACATATTTCATTACCTTCAGCGACAGCGCTGGAACAAGGATGCTTGGGAAGTAGACATCTCAAAATAAGAAAGCTGGGGGGTAGAGGAGGGAGAGAAAAGAGACAGAGAGGAATGAATATAAAGGTGGGGGAAGGCTGGTGGGAACAAGAGCATGGGGAATTCAGAGATGAAGAGTAGAAGACTATTAGGCATGTAAGGACAGAGGCTGGGAAGAGAGGAGAAAAGTAGATGGAGTGTAGGATTGAAAATAGTCTAAGTTTGGAAATGGAATGTAGGTTTGCCCAGAGGTCCCTTCCAACCTGTGATTCTGTGAAATGGGGACCTGCAGACCAGAGAAAAAGAAGAGGAACTGCTGAGCACGGGAGGGGAAAGAGGACTGTTTACAACAAACCCTGAGTCTGTTTGATCACTGTCTTAAAAGAGAAAAGCCTTTGCGGATGTTGGAGGGAAATGATTGCCAGCTAGGCTTAAAGAGGGATGAGGAGGAGAAAGCAAAGAGTATAATTAATATCTTGTTGAATTAGTGAGAAGCAATTTTCTGAGGATTCAAATGAAAGTGGAAGCTTGACTCTGAACTTCAGAAGAAAATCTGCCTAAAGTGACAACACAATCTCGCTTTTTTAGTGCGGCTATCAGCAGCAAGCAACATCACAGTAACACTGATGCTTCTGTCGAGAAACAGCCAAGTGGGAAAATAAAGAAGCAAGAAGATTCTCTAAAGCTGGCATCTCATTTTGACATCAACTCAACTCTCTCTTGCTGGAAACAAAGCTCCAGTTAATCCAATTGCCTTCACCTGTAATATTCTCCTCAACGATATGCCCTAATTAGATCCTTCCCTCTCACTGCAGATCCTTTTCCCAGGGCCACAGGCATCTCTCTTAGCTGAATGCCATCCCGAGTGTCACTTCTCAGCTGGAAAAAGTCAGGAAAACAGGCTGGGATAGAAAAGGTAAATCTATCTGGAACACATCATGATTTCATCTGTGACAAGCTTCCGTAATGCCTGGACTAGCACCTCCTCTGCAACTTGATTCATAACTCCTTACAGATTTTTACTTCACTAAGGAGTAAATCTAACCCTGATAAAGCATTTCCTTTCTAAGGACCATGGAAAACTAAACAATGCAGTTGGGGAAACACCTGCAAATAAGACACACAGGGGAATAATTCATCTTGCATTCTTCGTTAGCAGAAACAAATCATTTGAAGTACAAACACTTACCCACTCCATCCTATGTGTGCACAATTAACACTATCTACACAACAGTCATTCCTCAACAATGGAAAATAATCAGTCCTGCTCTTTCTCTCATAACACCCAGTAGAGGTGCAACGCAAAGTCAGTGTGCTCTCCTTCCCCTTCTTCCCTCCATATATACATACACACTGCAACAACAGAATTCCTTGGAAGGGAAAGTATGCCGCTAACTAGGGGAAGAAGACAGTGAATTTAGTTCTTTTCCCAAAGAGACCTTTCATTTACCGAAACAGACTATAGAAAGCTAAGCACACTCATCAATAGGTTGGGCGAAAAGAAATAACATCTTATATCCATTCACTAAAATAATAATTTTAAAAAGTCCAGATGCTTATTTAGGGAAAAAGCAAAGAACTAAATAGCACAATATTTTGCATCACCTTTAACAGACAGAGGTGTTTTAGCAAAACCCTGTTTACTATGAGACAGCCAGGAAGTCCTGAATTACTTCCCTGCAGAGAGCAGTTTCATCGAGAAAGATGATTTACCAGAGAAATAAAATTACTGCAACGATCCCTAAACCAGGCTGCAGACTAGGCTGCTTACCTGTTTGAGTGCCTTCTTGCTGTGCTTCTGCGATGAGGAGATGACTTTGCCTGTCTGGATGGAAGGTGACGGGCAGCCTGACTGAGGGGAGGATGTCTGTGACAGTCTAGATGACACTACAAGAAAAAAAACCAAACAACATAATCCGACCTTTATACATTTGCCTGCAGCATGTTAGCCAGTCCTCACCATTGCAGATCATCTCATGAGGCTCATGAAAACTGCACCTCTAGTGAATGTTACTTTTTGCTTGAAGAATCATTTCTATTTCCTCCCCACCACCAAGGCAGTTGTTTTTGTCTGAAAGCCAACAGCAATTCCTGTGACCAACTTCAGATTTTTCATCTCTTGTCCATGTCTTTTTTTATTAATCTTGTAAATAGCTGCTATCAAACAACACTACAGCTTGAGAAAAAGCTTCGGATTCATGCAGGTTTAGCTAATTCAAATCTAACTGGAAATACAGACACAGGCAATGGTTGTCTTCATCTGGAATGTCCTGTGGTCAGACACTTAATTGATAGCAGTCTCTGGTCAGATTAAATCTGAATCCCCCACAAGAGCAGGAAGACAAATGACATGCAAAGGAAGTGGAACATCACTTGCTCCTTTCTAAAAAGAAATATGGGAATATACAGGATATCCCAGTAAATGAACGCATATTCTCAGTGGATGAGCCTAGATGCTTAAAGAAATCTAGTCCTAGCCACACGGAGTCCTAAAGGCTTCTAGTTTCAGGTGGTTTAGACTTTTAAATGGTCATGTTACAACCAACAAACAAGGGATGGGAATTAAATAACAGCTGGTCATGTAGCTTGAATATACCTGTTTGCCATAGGATACTCAAAATACTCTGCTCTGGCAGCAGTGGGGTGATGGACATGTGGCCAGCCAGGGAAACCACTCAGTCTCTCATAATCACGGTTTTGCCTCTCTTTTCTTGGCAAATATATACCGAACTGGCCAGCAGCCAAGGTTAACCCATCACATGTACCTATGTAAAAAGCCAGGTAATCAGCACACTAGAGCTAGTCAAAGCTGTTTAGCTGCTGAGGCTGAAACAGTACAGCAAAAAAAGACAAAAGTAAAATGATGTTAATTGGAATGCCTTACATCGCACAATAACCGTAACAAAACAAACACTATGTACGCATAGCCAAGAACATCAATGAGATATGGCTGCACCTGCAATGAACTCTAAAGGTAGATCTGTGAGACTGGGTATGGAGGCAGACAGTTAAAAAGAAAACAACAGAAGTTAGCAAATTCATGATCTGTATATATATATCTGCATGTGAATTTGTATAGATAATAATGCCCACTGTAAGATCAAGGAAACAAAATGAAGAGCAAAAGAATGTTTGATTGCAGGGGCGGGTGGAGGGTGACCCCTACCATAAGGGATAATAAACAGATTCACATGTAAACTATTTAAATTATTGCTTCCTGAAGCAATTAGTTCTACAATACACAAGGCTAAGCTAAACTCCTTTCTGTTGCAGAAGGACGCGAGAGATAATGGCACCAGCTCTTCATTAACGATAGCCACAGTGTGATCCTGCTCCGTATCCACAGAGAAGGGAAGCTCCCCAAAATAATGCAGTGACAGTAAGCATCAGAAAGAAACATTTCGATAAAGTGCATAGAATTAGTAACAACAAATTATAAAAAGTAAAATTCTCACATGTGGCATGGACATTAAATGAAATGAGCAACTTTTTTAGAAGGCATACACAACAGAGATGAGGTAATATCAGACTCTGAAATGTCATTAAAACCAATAACAATAAAACGGTATGGTAAGAAACTGGTCATTTAAAAGTCACTGACAAGATTACCATATCCAGATGATACATGCACACGATAAAAGATGACACAGTTGCACAGCAAGCAGAATTACCACTTAAAAGGCAAAAGAAACCCCTGATGTTACACCAAGACCTGGAAAGCAAAGGTTATATCTGTAGTTTGAAATAGCAGTAAGAATGTTTTTAAACTTGCATTTGTCTCAGTTTAGTTGAAATTGGAGTTCAAGAAGAATAAGATGATGCTGGAAAAGATCAGAGTCTGCTCAGCACCTGGAGAGGAAAAGAAGATCTCAAACTCATTGGCATTCTCTGAGTGCCTTGATAAAGAGAACTGAAGAAAAGAAAGTCTGTTGCTAAGAGTTTACTCACACTTCCAGAGATTTTCAACAAAAGGCTTCTAAAAATTATTTGGCTATTGTTTAAAAAACAAAGAATTGGCATAACTCTGTGGCTGGATGGGACAGAAGGCAAAGAACAGAATCAAATGGTAATCAAGCAAGAAATCGGCAAAAATTCTGCAAGGTCACGTACTAAGCAGGGAGCAGTTTAGAGCTTAGTGATAGACCAGAAGGCAGGAAACAGTAAAATATTAAATACTTAGTTTAGTTAAGGTCAGAGAGAATTGTGTGGAAACACAGAGAAATATAACCCAGAGAACAAAAGACCAAAAATACAGAGTAAAACATAAAAAAAGTAGTAAGTAAATTTTTGGAGGAAAGAACCCAAGATACTCATAGAACCTGTGGTAAACTAAATGAACTGTGTCATCTCAGGACAGAGATCCATGACGGCTGGCAGGTGAATGAAAATGGCCAGCAAGATGATGCTATGTGCAAGGATGGAAAGATGGCAATATATAAAATTCTTATGGCATATTCACATCCACTGTCTTGCATACTGCAGTGCCGATCACACAACATCAATAGAATTTGATGGGATTCAGGAAAGTAAAGAAAACGGTGAAGGACATGGAAAAAAAAAAACCAGGGATAGTGAGCTATTTTGTATTATCCTCAAAGGAAGGACTATGAGTGAAGCATACAAAATTAAATGATGTAGCTTCATGTCTGAGCATCCCGTTTCTGCTGAAAAAGCACCATGCTTGCAGCTGCTGGGCCACTGTCATCACCCAGAGAGCAGCAGAGCCATCGGCCTCACTCTTACACCAGCCAGGTAAGTTCCCAGTCCACCACTGCTGCAAACACAACCTTCGGCTGGGCAAACACTGTGCCCCCATCCTTCTAAAACTAATCCTTGCTCGTAGCTATTAAACACAAAGAAAACACAAGTTTGGTTTAACATTTCAAACCCAGGCACAGAAGCAGATTGACTGTTACTGGGTTTGAGACATTTGAATAGCAGGAACATAAACCACATCCTCTTTGAAGCCTATCACTGCTGAAACTACTAGTTCTGTGTGAAATAGAAACATTAAGCCAAATACAGGCTACTCTTCTCCAGCCTCATATTCTCGTCACATTTTCATTTTTATGCTGTCTTTGAATAAAGAAAACTAATATTTTAAAACCAGGAATGGCAGCACAGGCTCAGCCCCACACCTGGGAAGACAACTCATCCCTGGAGCTGATACAATAAAGCCGCATTATATTTTGCGCATTCTCTGACTGCGTAAAAGCCCTCAGTGCCACAACGGCTGCTGTGTTGGACTGACAGCTGTAACCACAACAGATTCACAAGAACAAACAGGAGAACTTGAGAAAGCCAACCAAGTCACAGCAGCTTGAGCTTAGCTGTGGGCCCCCAAACCGAAGGGGGGGGTGGATGGGAGCATAAACCTGTGAGAAGACACCCCTGGGTCTTTGGACCCAAAAGCTCTCGAAAGGTTACATCCTTTTAAGAACTTTGCACGCAGCCAAGCGGAGGTGTAACACAAAGACATGCACATGTAGAAAAATATTCAGACTCCCATAAGGATGTGGCTTGACAAGCTGAGTTTGTTTCCTTTACATTTAAACAGAATTTCAGTAAAGTTAGTTCTGTCTTCACTTCAGGCTTTCTTGTAATTTGAAAAATATGTGGAGCTGAGATTATACCTCTTCATGCCCTTAAATCTTAAGAGCACTTTTGGAGAGAAGCTGCAGCAGTAGGTACAGAAAGCAGTGCATCCAGTAAGACACTCCAATTTTAAAATACTTGATGAGTTGCTTTGCGCTGTTTTTATGTAAATAAGGATATCCTTGAGCAGCTAAAGATTAGGCAAGACTGTGGGCCAGTATCTGACAGAAACGAATTTCAGTAGATTTTCTGAATTAGAAACAGTAAACAGAATCCTCTCATCCCAAAGAGGCATACGAGAGATGGGATGGAGACGTCACCTTGATAATAAGCAGTAAGGACAGAAACATGACTAATGGGCATTGAGAAAAAAACTCAGGTATTTGAGAGTGCTGGCTTGGAGAAGCAATTAAACATATGTATCCATAGCCAGGATAGCTAACAAAACCCCATAACTCTGCACACTTGGCCTGAAGTCACTGCGCTGGATGGTTCATTCACAAGGTTTCATTGCTTCCTGCTGGTGGTTTGGCTGGGAGAAGAGTTTGCCAGGTGAAATTTTAACAGTTCTCTAAGATTAAAGTAGATGAGATAAAGCAGAACATGTGTCAGCCAAACCTCACAAACCCCGATTTGTTAGATAAACTAAGAGTGGATCCAGTAGAGCCCCATGTCCCAGCTGCAAGAAGAAATACTGGAGGAAGACCCGTCTGCAGTCAATTACAGCTGTAATTTATGGGACAGAGACTCCTTTACACTTTAGACTTCTTACTTGAAATGTCACTGACACAAGAGCATTTCTTCTAAGAAATGAAATTATAATAGAACTTTAATTACGTTAAAGGACAGTTAAATTAGAAATTTCAGTCTGGCAAGATCTGATGACATTTTACAAGGTATTGGGTTCCCTTAAGATTTGCAAACTCTAAACCATTGGTCAATCAATTATCTTCTATACATTTATAAAGAAACTGTGCTAACAGCAGCAAAGAGAAGTAGTAAGATTTATTTAACAATCATTTATTGAAGAAGATGAGTGGTTAATTCTTTTAGAAAAACTGCAGTAAATTGCTGCAAATATTAAACGCAGGATGTAGTCTAGGGATCCCTTCTAACAGAAATAGTTAGGCTGTACAGTTTCATCAAGACGCTGCCCCGTGCCTTTCCTTCGAGGAGCCCCAATTCAGTTAATGCTAAGGACTTTCTGCTTGACCCTCTTGGGTAAAGCAATGCATTAATTAACCACAGCCTCAAACGAGGCAACTGAAGTACGATCTGATGACACGTCCATTTCAACAGTGTGCCACATCGTGCGTTTTCCCGGTGTTTTCAAAGGCAATAGTGGAAGGAACGCCCCATGTCTCCTGACACCCTGGTACTTAGATCCCACCATGCACTCTCTGCTGTCACCACCCAGTGCAAGACTGGCCTGCTGAAACTGGCTAAAGTCCATCCTACCACCAAAGGAGCACTAAGACTCATAATTCTCACCGGGTGTTAGGTACCAGCACAGTTCTGCACACTGCACAAGACAAAGTAACAGAAAGATGAAGATGCCCAAAATATTTTTACTTTTTTTTTTCTTCAATGTCTCATCTTGCAAAGGTTATTTACCTTTTAAGGTGTCAAAGTAGCAGGATATTTGTTTGAAATCCCACTGGCTTCCAGTATACATCTGTTCACTTGTATAAGATGATATTTAATAATAATAATATTCTGGCTAATGTCTTTCACAAACAGTGTCAGATAAACCACAATGATAAAATACATGGACACAGCTGATCCTGCTTTGGGGCGGCAAGATTGACTGTATGACTGTAATGTCCCTCTAAGCTCAACATTTAGACAGAAGTGTAGAGATCTTTGCTTGCTCAGCCAATAATTTACTTTTTGATGCATTGCCTTATCCTCCCTTGTCACTGCATGGAGCATAGCTGGCTGCAGGACTGGGCAGGAAAACACCTGGAGCAGCACTGAGCCAGAGAGGAGGGAACAGAAAAGCCGAGGGAGATCTTGCAGCCAAACAATGGGGATGATGACAGAACTCATACTTTTTTGGCAGGCACTCAGGCAATTACTAAATCAAGATTAAGATTTTCTTAAGCTGATGTAGTAGAAATGACTGCTGGCTTTCTCAGGCTTGTTTCAGAAGAGATGCAGTGGACACTGCTGAAGAAAGCAAGCATAAAGTATGACCTTGCATTTATACAACAGTTTTATTTCAGTGGCTCCAAAAGAGGGTCACACAGCTTAAGGTCCACCTTTACAGTTCACTCTACCAAATACTGGCATATAGATATTTTGACTACCATGCTAACTGTTTAACAGCATGTGCTAACTGTTTAACAGCATGAAACAAGACTATTAAAAATGTGCTAGAAGTAAAGGAAAAATATATCTGCAATTGTTGAGAGAATTTTGGAGTCAAAATACTTTCAAATCAGACAAAGAAAGATGTAACAGTTTGCGAAACTAAAATTCATCTGACAAGAAGAGTCTTTTGCATGACCTATGGCTGAAGACAACCGAAACCAACCTACCCAAATATTACTAGCGTAAAAACACCGCACAGACCCTGTACTTTGACACTGCAGCAGGCTCAGTGATGTAAGCAAAGGGCACAGCCTTCTGAACTGCTCGCACAACGGTTCCTGGAACTGTGGGGTTTTACTGGATCTCTTATCCTTTATCTTTTAAAGATCAGAGCTAATTATAGTTTCAAATACACTATGCAATAAAAGAAACTCTCATCTTCGGGTAAGTGGAATCAAACTATTTTGGAACAATGAAATTGTTCTGCTAAATTTATACTCAGAGCATTAGATTAAAAAATCTACCAGGGATAAAAAGCCTTTTGCTAGATAACTGCTTCATGAGCATCACGTAACAAATTGCTGTGGCTGCATGTGCTGCAGAAATCAATGCCATCTTATGAATGGGTAATGCATCCTGATAATTCATTCCACCCATCAGGAGTCTGAAATCTGTAATCCCGCTGCCAGCGTAAATTTGATTTATTATTTGGCACAGAAGCAGCGCTCTTCTGTAGAGTCTTCAGGCATGAGATATTTACTCTTTGCCTTTAAAAGGACCAAAATGCAGCATGATCTAGACACAAGACGCATCCCATCGGCAGGCACTGCTGCCAGCCCTGTACCTGCTCTCGTCACTCTTGCAGCAGAGCTTGGTGCAAAGCCACGTGGGCACAGGGACTAGGTACTCACCTCTGCGTCCCGGCTGGAGCTCAGAAGTAGGAGCTCTACTGGGGTTTTGTCTCTGATTTTGTTTGGGCTTGGGAGAGTATAATATGAAAAGAAATTAAAATAGTAGGTCCAGAGTTCCTGCTCAAGGGGTTGCATGCATTTCCATGGGGTTTTCTGCCTCAAAATCTACACATTCAGAAAGAAAAGGCTGCACTTTACTCATCTGGAAAGAAAGTACAGTCAAGCTGAACTAAAAATACAATAACCCCCCCTTTCAACTATGTGCAGTCATAAGCTTAAAATAACCCAATTTTAAACAGCTAATGGGATCCAGATGTATTACATGAAAAAAATTCTAGTGAAAGCAATTAAAACATGTTTTGAGAGGCACAGAAATGTCTCCAGTTAATCCAATGCCCTTCTTTTCTACAGGTATGCAGTTTACCAGAATGGGAATGCAACCTTGAATTCATATCAAAACAGTATCATACTTACAAGTGAGACAACCATTTTAAGAGTTCTCCTCCACATGACTGTTCCTTGCTAAAATGAAGGAAGAAATAATGCCCAAAAATACTGTCCAATTGCAACTTCCTAGAACTCCCCCTCTGCACTTACCCTGGGTAAAGTTGAAATTTATACTGCTCTGATGAGGATTATGCATTCCTGTTATCAGATTACATTTTTATAAACATAACAAAGATCAACTCTTTGCTTCATATGGAGAGACTGGAGTGTATCTTGCACTGGTAGCTCTGACAAAACAAGCTGATGTACCCAACAAGTCTGTGTCTGATCGCTCATACGTCTCCATGCTCGGTGATCTCACCTAAGCTCTCTACCCTCTTTCTCTCCCAATCTAAGGCCTTCTTAGAGTAAATTTATTCATACCTGCTTCCTTGGTTACACTGGGGAATTCCTCCACTCTAGGAAAGAACATCAGCTAAATATGGACAAACGCCTTACGAAAGAGGGGTAAAAAGGAAAGATACAGCTCTACAGCTCTGCTCTAGTGAAGAATTAAAGTTGGCACCAAGCAGCTCTCACTAAGTAGCTTAACACCATGTATAGTATTGGATCACTTAGAGAAAGGTCTGACGACCTGAGATGCCAACAGCAGCCAAAGACTCTACATCATATACTTGAGACACTGCCACCAAAACCTACTCTGTGTGTCCATGAATGATGGCTCTTCATCAGAGGGACAGGTCAATGCGGAGCTCTTTGGAATGCAGGACCAAGCACATTGCCCTTCAGACTGGCTGCGGTACTCTCCAGCCCAGGCACAGAACATCCATCAGCATTATAAACATTTCAGACAACAACTCTGTCACACAGCTTTATCAGCTATGGAGATCTCCCAGTTAACAAACCCCAGGCTTACCTAAATGACACAAAAGTAGTTCTGGTTTCAGCCCAACCATGGGGAGGGCACATGACTGCATTTATTATTCGCAGCATGGAGCACATCTAGAACAGCAGCCACAAACTGGAAGACCCTGCTACAGACAGTATGTGTACAAAAGGAATGAGTAGTCCCCAACACAGCAGGCTCAGAATCTATGTATAAAACAAATGAAACTAAAAGAAATAGTAAAAAGAAATGCTCGGTGATTTGTACCCCTGTCAATTCCTAAGCTTAAGCATTTTCACATTTTCTGGAGGACATATGGCGATGACAAAGGCACAGCACCCTGGGTGTTCAAGAAGTCAAATCATGATCATCAAAATGTTCTGAATTTAGAGATATTTTACTGATACAAACAACATTTTTTCAGCTGTTGTACTGGAAGGAAGAAGAGAAAGAAAGTATTTTACATAAACACAGCTATAAGTGCTAATTACTTTAGCTGACATCAAATTAGCCAACATCGATGAGTTGTTCTGTTTGTTTTTTTGGGTTTTTTTGTTAAAAAAACAGATAGCAGATGTGTGCCTTTAGGAAAAAGTCAAGACTGTAAGGGCGAGTGATAAATCTGGGTTATTCGCAATACACACTATGGTAGCCCAGGTCGCTGACAGAAGCAATCATTCATTTCCCCTGTTGATAAACACCCAATGCTCACTGAAAGTCATTTGACAACCAACCTTGACAGCTGCCCCCATTTGGTCTCAGTACATTACTGCAAAGATTTCAGTGTTTGTTACTTTACCCAAAATACAAGTTTCCATGTTGAGAACACTTCCCTCTTCCCTAAAAAAAATACCTTTAGAGCTCAAAGAACTTAGTAGTTCACCTAAACTTCTCTCCTCTTGGACACTGAGAAGCAGAAGCGAAATTATTCAGGTCAAGGCCAGTTGGCTAAAACCATGAACTGAATCTTGCAGTCCATCCTGTCAACACTTACTGCCACAGAAAATTCAGGTGCTCATGTTTCTGGTGACAGCACACATGTACTTCAGGCCTGTCCCTGCAGGTCCCCACAAAGGCAGTGGAGAAAACCCGTCCCAAATTCATAAATAATACCTGTACCACTTCATGATAAGACAGAAAGATACAAACACAGGCTGTGCATAACAGCACTGATGAAGAAAAGAGTTACCCTGGCATGGTGGAAGAGCTGTTTTCTTCACAGCCACTTATCTGATGATCAAAGGCAGCCAAGTGACTCCTGCCGTGAGATTGGTACAAAGAGGGATCACAGAGAGACATCTGCACTCCATGAGTGCACTTGACACTGATGGCCAATGATGGCCTTGAAATGGAGAGTGAGGAGGATGTGTCGACCCACAAGGAAAAGACCTTGTTATGTGGATGGTTTTCTATGATGATATAAAAGTGGGGAGAACATCTCCATTAAAGCGAGGGAAGACAAGAAAATCTTTCTCTGAGCATACCAGTGTAAGAATTATTTTGAAAAGGGCCAACATTTTATGCTTTCTTGGAAGAAAAGCTTCTAGCACTAACGTTCATCTACTAAAGCAGCCAGTTTTGACGTGACCAATACCCAAATGACAGTGTTCACTTTCCTGGTATCCTTTCGTTGCTCAGTTTGAACATGGCAACTGCTGCGAGGAGCCTCTAAAATGACCCTTATCAGTCCTTGCAGGTATTCTCTTTCTCTGGATCTCAGCTGATGTGCAATAGCCAGCAAATACCTGCCATTTCAATAGGTCATTCCTTGACTTCTGAGTCCTTTAGGAGGAAAATTTACAGCCTACAGAACAGACATTGAGTTGAGTAACTGCAGGTCAGGCAGGACATGGACTTTGCTGTGCCAGCACCTCCTGCTGTCACGTAGGAACACATATAAAGGCAGAAGCAGCAGCGCACCTCTTCTCCCTCACTTTTCAGGCATTTAGTTAAAAAAGGAGCATGAAAGGTATTTCTGCATTCACATGTGTGAAGAAGGAGAGAGATTAATTGTGCAACAGTACGCCCACTCGGTGAGTTTGCTCTGGCTGTCACGGCCTGCGAAAGGAAATGCAGGCAGGTCATGGCCACCTCCGGCACACGAAGCATTTGGCAGCTCTACAGACACGGTCACTCAAAACCCGGCATCCTGTGCACACGAGATACAGGCTTCAGTAAGATTTCTTCCAATATGCACTCAAGAGCAAGGATGTGAATTTAAGCACAGCATCAATAAGGCACCGTGGAAGCAGAAACAGAGGCAGCTCTACTGAGAAGCAAGAAGCAGCACAAATGCAGCGCTTTCTTTCAAAAATGTTCACCTTGCAACACAGTTCAACGGTTCAGCTCAGCAACGCCAAATTAACACCAAGAGAAACCAGAGAAACCCACTTGCTCATATGAAATTGTACCAGTGCATTTGCCTGTGTTAGTCACTGCATTCCTAGGAATGCATGGTTTTAAAAAAATATATAACAGAAATTGCAGCGCACACATACAGAAGGCACCAATGGCACTTGCTGTTGAGTACGTTTTCAAGCAGTGCTACCTCCCTGAAGAGCCTGTCAGAACCCAAAGCTTTACCTCACGGTGTCAAGTGTGAGATGCCCACAAAGCTCAAAGGAACATCTGTTGACTGTTGTGACTGGCATCATTGTATTTTTAGTAATTTATTTTTAAGAGAACCCAATCACTATATAACTCATTCTGTAAGGGAGCATTTGCTCTGAAGAAGTAACACACCTGCAACTGAAATACACCCCATACAACTTTGTTCCTTGCAAAGCAACCCCCTTCGGGCAGCATATGGTTGTGAAAAAAAAAAACCCTAAGTTACAGCAAAGATTCTTCTTATGCCTCTTTACAGAATCCTTCAGTAAAATACCTTCTTTTTTGAGTATTACTTGTGACTGCTTACTAATACCACAGCATGCTGAAGACGTGTGTTCCTGAGCCAGAACAATGTATCTGGAGCTCAGCAAGTTTGTTAAGGTACATGAGCAAATGAACTCATCTAATGGTTTGTGGTGATCAAAAGGAGGTCTTACACCTCCCACCCCAGATGAGCAGCCCCATCCCTTCCCTCAGACTGTCCCGGCATGCATTAAGTTCCTCCATGAGCTGATTCAAATTGCTCATCAGGCACAAGGCTGCCAGTCTTTTTATCGCTAGGTTTGCTTTCGTAGGGCTACCGAGGCATGCTGGCTCGCAGCAGGGTCACCACGGCTGCCCAAGTCTACCCAGGGTGAGTAAAGAGAGGGCACGGACCAGAGTCCTGGGCAGAGAGAGTCCTCTGAGCAGCTCAGCTGACCCTCAGCATCTCTTTACAGCAGATACTTAGAGGCCAATGTAAGGGGGACCGTATGCTTTGGATGCTTTCTTTTGGGGTAACAGAACATGTTTCTAGGTTGCTGACTCAATCACAGAGCAGATCAGAGGTGGCCAAACATGAATTGTGTAGGAAGCTAATGTAGGCATTCAAAGAGGGGAAGATGTGGTCACATTTCTTTGAATTCCCTGCTAGGCTCCTGCATCACGTATCACCTTGGAGTGACTGCATCTAGGGCAGCACAGCTGCTCTTCTCCTTGAGTCTGAAGAGCTACCTACAACTCACTCATTGGCTCTCAGGTCTCTTTGATCATTGTTATTGCACCTTGTCTCTGCTCATATACATTTTAATAAAAGAAAATAAGCCATTTAAAAATCTCGTATCCAGATTACAGAGGATCTCCAACCCAGCTACGCAGCAGCACAACCTGGAACCTGCAAAGGTTTGCACATCACTCTCCCAGCTATCACCTCACCTGTGCCTGCGAGGTGTCTCACCAACTAATCCACTTAACGAGGGTTTGTTGCCAAGACACACATGCCTGAAAACAAGCCTCCAAGGACAGCACAAGTGCCTACAAGAGGATTATTTGATTACTGTGTGTGTCATGAGCACATGAGAGTGATAAGCAGTTATGCCTGGACTTTAGCAGCAATGATGCCAATGCATTTATTGCTGAGACAGCACTAGCACAAGTGTTTAATTTTTTGGAGAAGAACCATGAATTACCCACTACACTGAAGCTTCCTGATTTTTACCCCACGAAGTAGCATTTTTCTTCATTGGTAAAACCACACAGTTAACCTGGAAACAGTTGATTTAGACAATTTAGGAATTCTCCAAATAACACTTAAGCAGAGAAACTGATGAAGATAATACGATGGCAATGATCACATTTAACACCAGCTCTGGGGTACCTAGCTGAAAAAAAGGCCTCTCGTTTAGAGTCCTAAAGTAGGGGTCAAAGCATAGCCAGTATAGATGAACTTAAACAGTTTCCCTGTATTCCCTTCTCTGCTTTTACCTACTATCACTTAAGTGATGTGACTGCAAACTCCCTGGGGCAGGAATCCTGTGTACAGCACCCAGCACAACGGCCTCTGATCCAGGAGCCATGCTAAAACACGGTTGTAACATGTCCAGCTAAGGGTCTGCTAACTTAGCTAAGATTAAATTCAGTTTTTTCTCTGCTGTTGAGAGACCAGTTTCTAGAGACCACTGTCAAAAAATATAAAAATGAAGGTATTACAGCTCTTCCTCACACAGTTGTTTGTGATTAACTCTTCCTGATTCACTCCATCTGGGAACGATCACTCAGGAACAGCAAGGTCCACATGTGGAATTAACTGTCAACAGCACTTCCAACTCACACCCCAAACTAATTTTCATTAATTTGCAAATGTACATTAAAAATAGCCGAAAAACATTAAATCTTGTCAGCTACAACCCAAGTGCGCATGGGGCCTATCTGCAGCTGGGGCAGAGGCTGCAGCACAGCCTCCGCAGCCACCCAAGGGCTGCTGCAGCGGGGCCAGCCAAAAAAGCAACTCCCGCATTTTGACAATGGATTCCACAACTCCGAACTGAAAACAAAGAAAGAGCCAAGCTGAGATACTTACAGTTCTGGTGAAAAACGAACAGCGCTTAAAAACTTGCCTCTCTGCCGACCCCAAGACTGCGCTCCCTGTTCTTGTTGTTCTGACCTGTGCCCTCACCCATGGCTGCAAACCAGCTAACCCGAGAGTCTCAGACACTCAGAAATGCAGGCACAATGTCGTAGAAACAAAAAATTGTTGGGGTTGGGTTTTTTCAGCAAGAAACTACGCAGTCAAATTCAAAGTCCTGGGCTGAGGCACTGCCATCGCAGTGGATTACGCTGGTAAAATAAGACTTTTAAGTGGACAAAAAAACCTCAATTTCCCTACACTTTATTCTCAGCAGCAGTTGAAGAGATCCTGCTGATGTTAAAAGACACTCCCCCTTCCCCAGACAGACAGACAACCAAGCCCCAACATTAAAGTTTGGCAAGTGAAAAAGGTCTTTAAAAGAAGACTGCTGGGCAGCCTTAGCTACAGGCACTCCCCACTTCCATTGCCTCCCAACGGCACCGAGGAGAACACGCTGCTTGCGGAAGGAACGGGAAAGCCTCCCTGCGCCCCTCTGACTGCCACCAGCACTGCTAGGACAAGCACGAGGAGGACAGAATGGACAGGCAGGGAAAGCATCCTCAACACACATAGCTGTCTGCTTCAAACTTACTGAGATCTTTTTATTTTGAGTTATCAGCTGCTTCTGAATCAATGTGGTAACCAGCAAGGTAAATCTCATGCTTTGTCTATAATATATGGAAAGAAACTGTAAGTCTTAAAGACATCAGCTCATGTGCAGCCTTATGTGACAATGAGCAAAAGCTTTAATGCTTCTAAAAGTCAGGAAATTACTGTGGGTCATGTTTTGAGGGGAAAGAATTAACTACTGCACTAGAAGACGGCAAACTGCTGAGGGCACGGGGAATGTGGCTGTATTGTTGTCAGTAAGGACAGAGACAGTCCAACACACTAATGCAGGCACGTCATTTCAAAAGATCTCATTTCCCCCAAGTGATGAAAACACGAGGGAATCTGACTGGTAAGAAAAACGTTGCCAAGAAAGCGCAATTGAAAACTCCAGATAGTTACAGAGACATTCATTAGACCATCAGTAAATCAGGGGTAATCACATTACCCATTGGAAATACAGAATAGGAATTCTTCTCCTAGAGCAGAAGCGAAGGAAGCAACTAAAATAAAAAATGTATCAGATATTGCTATGAGTCCTTCACAGTTGAAGATGACTACCAAGCTGGTAGTAATCACTGCACATTAGAACTTTGCTACTATTGATGCTAAAAATACAAAGAGGCAGTTATGTGGCCAATACTTGAAAAGAAATTTTTTAAAAGAAATACCAGTTCCTCTGCAGTAAGCACAGGGCAGTGCTACCTAGCCAGGACTTTTAGAACGTATGTTATCCAGTTGTAAAAAACTAAAGCTCAATAAGGCTAAGAACATTTTAATCGTCTGTTGGTAAAACAAGATGTTTTCAGTCACTCTGGGCAAATACTATGCAATACCCATCAACAGTTACGAAGACTCCTCACATCCCTACTATTTCAATAGTGTGCGTGTATATATATATATAGTTTATATGTAGTGCTCCTACTTTAAATAATGGTTGCACAGGAAATTCAACCAAATTCAGTGTGCTTATGACAAACACCATAACATGGTCAAGTCCCATCAGAGACACGTAATTTGCATGGAGCTGGCACTGCTACCAAAGCTTGACATGCTAGTGGGCAGCACACTTCCCAGCTGTAAAGCCTACCTGAAATACAAACACACTCAGCTGCCTAAAATACACCTCGGTTTATGTAAATAAACAGAGCTCTCAAAGGGTGGCAGGATCTGCCCCAAACACAAGACAGCACAATTGCTCTGACAACATGGTTTTCAAAGGCACAAGCAATTTTATTGTGTGAGACGGTTCATCTCCTTGAAAGACTGACCTGAGAAAAATAACGCTATACTTGGTCTTCTGATCACTAACATATAGCTTAACCTGGTCTCCCTCCTGCATTCCTGAGTTACATAGTGACACAGCTCCTTAGCACACCTCTCTGGAAACTTTTTTTTTTTAATGGTTTCTGCAATAGTGAAAGAAAGAAGCAGAGTCTGAAGATGTCACGGTCAGCCTGCCTGGCTGAATGCCACCAGACCCAACTGCTGCCTACTGCATGTCCTGGATGCTCCTCATAGGACCTGTTCAGCAGCCAGGTATTACGCATGTAGAGGAAAAACGTATCTGACAGCAAAGAACATCAGGAGGTTGTCAGGATATCCAAGTATCATATTTATAAATTGTGTGGAAAAATGAGCTCGTAGTGAAGTGGTGAAGTTTGCTGATGATACCAAGTTATTCAGGGAAAAACACATGGGCTGATGGACAACTTGTAGGAGAGGGGACAATGACCACAGAGGAATGTTATCTTAGTATTATAATAAACACTTGTACAAAAGCCTCAGGTCAGCAGTGGTCAAAGCAAGCAGAATGACAGGAATTACCAGGAAAGAAATACAGAAGAGAAACAAAACATACATGCACCTACTTCTTCAAGACTGTGTGCCATTTTCATACTGGCTCTAAATACATCTACATGAGCTAGAAAAGCCCAATAAGGATGGAATGGCCGTTAAATGAGGAACGAGAAGGGTCATTCAGCCTGGAAGAGAGAACTGACAACTGATATGATCAGAGTCTGTAAAATCCTAAATGGTACGGTAAAGCAAACAGAGCAACAGTTTGGACTCAAACACAAGAGCTGGGGAGCATGAAATTAATTTAGATGATGCTAGGTTTTAAAAAACGGACCAAGCAAAAGGAGATACTTCTTTGCACAACACATCAAACAGAGGAAATCCTTACTACAGAGCAGTGCAAATGCTAAAACTGTACAGCAGTTCTCAGTGGGATTGGACAAACCCATGGACAGGCATCAAGTGAAAGACAGCCTCTTTGTGCTCTAAGTCCCTGAGCCACAGACCGATGGATGACGTGAAACCACACTTATCATGTTCTTGTGCTCTTCTTGCACCTTCTCTCTGGGTTACTGCTGTTGATCAACACTGGAGCAGACTACCAGGCTACGCAGGCCTGTGATCAGGCTCGCTATTGCTGTTCTTGAGCACACCTGAGACTAAGCTGGAATCTTCATTCTTAAGACCTTGAGCTGTCAGACTGCCAGTGCTGAGGACCATGATTTTTGCCTTCAAAAAAACCCAACCCATCCTAGCAAGGTCTCCACTGCATGCAGGCATGGAAGACACACAACCACAGTATCACTGTACACATAGTTCAAAAAACCCCAGTACTGATTTGATACAGAACAAGTTTAAGATTAAAGGGAATAAGGAAAAAATTAGATGTAGAAAGGTTAAAGGAGGATCACGTCATGTTGGTGAAACAAGAAATTCAGACTTTACTCAGAAATTGTTCCACATGCAGGGAGATCAAACATCTCCTGAACGTGCACTTTGCTTTGAAGAACGAAGCAGGTCCTTGGCTGGCAGGACCGGCACCAAGGTGCCAACCACACAAGTGCTGTGGGCTGGGAAGCCAGGAGCCCTTCAGCCCATCACTCTCAAAGCAGGAGTTCCTGCTACGTTTTCCCAGCAAGTGGTTCCTGACCCTCTCCGATGACCTGGCAGCGAAGGGTGCATCTGCTGTACACAGATGCCTAGCTCCTGACCGCCTTCCAGAGATCCACAGAAACACCCAGGTTGGCAGGGACCTCAAAAGATCATCCGGTCCAACCTTTCGTGGGAAAGGCAGCCCAGATGAGATTATCTAGCACTTTGCCCAATTGCAGCTTGAAAACCTCCAACAATGGGGACTCCACCACATCCCTGGGGATGTTGTTCCAGTCAATGATTGCTTTTACTGTAAAAAATTTCTTATGTCAAGAAACCTCTCCTGGTGCAACTTGTACCCATTGTCCCTTGTCTTCTCCATGTGGCTCCTTGAGAAGAAAAGTTTGTTTTTTCAAGTTTGTATTCCCTTTCTCCTACAATACAGAACTTAGAGGAGCAGCAGGTCACAGGTGACCTTTCTCCCAGAGAGGAAAGGCACCTGGCATATGTTTTTGTGGGTAAAAATTGACCATGACACAGCACATAAGGCTGAAAGGCAAAGCCACTGAGATTTTGTTTGACATGGAATGACAGAATGAACTGCAAAAATCTCAAAGGCAAGCCAGAGAAGCTGAAGCGGTGAAGGAAAAAAAAACCCAGATGAGAAAGCTCTTTCACAAAGCAGCCCCTGCCTTCAAACAGGGCTGCACATGCTTTGCTCTGTGTACCCACATACCACTGGTGACAGAAGCTGGGACGTGAACCTGTCTTCTGCAGGTACTGCATGGCAAAACCTCCCCCACTCCACATGAAAGCTTGTACAACCAACTCCTGTACGTCCTCGCAGACTGCCACCGAGAGGAGACTTTATCGCTTTGAACGAGAGCATTTCCATTGCTTTGGGGATCCAGGAGAGGTCAGAGCAGGCTGCCCCTCAAAGCCTGTCAGTGTTCATCTCCTATCAGCTTGGACACGCTCCCGCCCCATCCCTCACTACAAAGCCTGCTGTCGGGCTTGGCAGCAAAAATATTTCTAATTGTAATGCAATACAGTTGGAAAGTCAGAATTAAATAGGACAATATATTGATACGTGGTGACTCCTACCAAACATGCATGCACTAGATTTCCTTAAGCCTCTAGCTCAGAGAAGCACTTGGAAAACCTCCTGAATGCAATCAGAAAGCTTTAGGACAGCAAAGCTCCGGACCAAGACAGAAGTGGTTTTATTGCTCCTCTGCTCGCCCTGCACAGCTGCAGCCACATGCAACAGCTTTCAATTCCTCTTTGCTCTCAAGTTCCAGCTCTTTAGCTGAATCCTTCCAGTTCATCATGCCTCCAGTGCGAGTGGACATCCCTGAGGGTGTGGGGATGGCGCTGAGTGCAGGGGACCACCGCTCAGAGGGTCACACACCCTCCCCAGCTACCGCACACAAGCAGCTGAGCTCCCGCAGGGCCCGACGGAGCCACAGGACTGGTGCTGCCCTCCCAAATGGGCACCTTTAGGGGCCAAACAGCACCTGCCTGGGGGGATGAGTCCCTGAGAAAACTGGCTTTTTGGAAAAATGTTTGCCATATTAAATGGCTGCCCACTCTTCAGTTTTCTGCAAAACAAATTAAGGACTTAATCACATTTCCCTACATTTCAGTGGAAATACTTTGGGGCCTTAGAGCACATTAGAAATACTGTGCTTATGGGAATAACGACCCCAAAATGTCTGTCCTGCCCACATCGGTCAGGGACACAAGGCAGGAGTGATGTCCAAGGCTTCTCCAGTTCATGCACCAAACAGCAGTGCAATGCCACCAACTCCAAACAAGACAACAGTAACTACAGCTCCTGCCTGGCTCTTCTCCTTACAGAAGACAACCGGGACCTGGGATGAGCTCTGCAGCGGGGGAGCACGAGCGGTGAGCAGGAGGCTGGTGTGTAAAACAGGCTCTGAGCGCAGCTTTGTCAGGCCAAGACCATAAGCTGAGAGTTTGCTAAAGTGCTGGGAAAGGATCGCAAAAGTTCGCTTGGTAAAAGCACAGATCAAAGGTGTCCTACAGAAAACTGATCTGTCATTTCTTCGGTAAGCCTTAAGATTTTTAGTTGCTGAGGAAAATTCATGCAAAAAAATCTTCTACTGTAGATTTTAAGTTTATAACCCATTCTTCTACATGTCTAAAATGCTTACCAAACACAGAGCCACATGTAAGTGCCTGTGACCACAGCCTAATGACTGCTGCTCACACAAGTTAAAAAATATGGTTCTTGCTGTGAAGTCTAATGGAAATACAACTTCTTGACTGCTAGAGTAAGCCCTCAGAGGCTGTATAGCCCATGAAAAACTACAGCTCACTCAAAATCTGGATACTACAATATACTAGCCTAAACAGAAGATACACTAAAATAAAGGAAAAAGTAACGTTTTTTGGCTTTGTGGCTGCAGATTCCTTGATAAATTGCATAATGTGATACGCGGGAAACAGCTTCCTCATGAGTCACGAGCACAAGCAGGAATTGGCTGTATTTAGAAAAGCTGATATTTCTACCAAAACTTTAGCAGGAAGAAACAAAATGACACAACCCAAACAGAATTCTTTAAAATTTTTTTGGGCATGCAGCAGCAAAGCACTTTCTGAAGGCAGTGCCACGATCAGGCCACGGGTGTTAATTAGGGAAGCTGAGAGACACTGTCACAGCAAAGCTCTTATAGTAAAAGCAGGTCACACCCTCTAACTGGGAACCAGTATTTCTGTGTGTCTAGACTCCCAAGTTTTCCTCTATACAAAAAAATAATGCACAAAATTTCAGGTATAGAACAGTGCTTTATTTCTTATTCCTATTTTCCTAAGTATGGGCCATTGGCAGTGAACATAGTGTAGAAGTTTAATTATTACAGATATTTTCCTTCACTGTCCTAGGTAAGAAGAGTTTATGGTGATATCCTATTTTAACCTGACGAAAAATCTTCTAATCTATTTTCAGTAAATGACATTTTACCAAATATAGTTACTTTTCACTTTGAACACTAATCTGGTCAAACAAAATTCTGCCTGCCTAGGGACCATGAGGGACCCACTGGTACGTGTTTGGTGTACAAAAATGCAAGACAAGCTGGTTGTTTGCTAATGGGAAAGGATTATTGATAATCTTGTCCAGTTTGTTTCCCCCTTTTCCCTTAAAGTTCACTTGGCCATCTAATATTTTTTCCCTTTTTCTTTCCTTTTTAATACAGCAAACTTAGGTTGGGTTTTGCTAGAGAAGACACCTGTTACTGCAACGGCTCTCATAGAAGCTGTCAGTTATAGAAACTCAACAAGATCCTTCTCTTTCAGGATGACTGATTAGAAAGGGTACACCAGGGACACGCAACATGGCAGAAACTGTAGGAGAATCCAGTTTTGACAGCCATTTTCCTTGCTAGAAGCCATGAAAGTCTGGGCAACTCTATACTGGAACCAAATGCCTTTTATTTATTTGTACAGGCTTGCAAAGCCAGGCGTAGGCACTGACTGTGGTTCCACTCCAGTCAACTGAAGCTTTGTAGCTGATCACAGAAACATGACTACATGTTTTATTTCCAGACACCATAAGGACAGACTATATTAGTAACCTTGAGCTCACAAACAACCCCAGGTGTACAAATGAGGTGCACACACAGACAATGACATTGAGCAGCTGTATTTCACATTCATGTAGCTCATTACAACAAACCACTTGCAAGCTGTCCTACAAAACACATAGCAAAACAGTGATAAAAGCATCCGGAATTGAGGCATTTAGACTTCAAGTTTCAGGGTGATTTAAAACAATAGAACCCAAGAAGTCTTGGCAGTATCCGTTCACAAGTCCAAAAAAAGCTTTGTTTTTATCATCAAACTCCAAAGATGAGAGCCGAGTAGCTGCCTCAAAGCCAAGGAAAAGGGATCTGTCTCACTTCTGATCGGCACAGAGGGACCCCAGCCAGAAAAGCACCCGCTTCATTCCCAAAAGCAAAAATCTGCCGCAGCTGCCTGCTGAAACAACCCCATCTTACCTTCAAGGGGAATTGCATAAAGCTGCTCCATGAACATTGCTGCTTCTGCTTCTTAAGCTCCGCAATCAGTGCTGCTCCTGGCTTCCTCCCGCCTTCTGCTCACGCACAGATGTGCAGGCAATAATGCATGGGGCTTGTTTTTAAACTTTTCCCCCTGTGCTCCTGATTGGTCCCATGTAATGCCCATGTGGGTCTACAAATGCACAAAGGTTTCTATCCTTTCTAAAATCAAAGTGTCAGTTTTGCTGCTGTCAGACCACTATTTTTGTACATATAAGGAAGTGGCTGTTGATGTTATCTGAATGCGCTTCCTGTTTTATATGTATATGAGCAAAAATAATGTCACATTAAGCTAAACTGCAGTCTCAAAAAGCTCAAGTCAAAGCCGCTAAGCAAAATAATATAAGCACAGCTCATCTGTTCACTGTCTACCCCAGTTTGCGTTCACTTAATTGATTTTTATTAAAATTCCATATTCTCACAATAAAAACTATCCTCCCCAATCCTCGGGGGAAAAAAAAAAAGCTGTACCCCATACTAGCGCTGCTTCCTACCGAGACTCTCGGGACCAGTCGAATTACAAAGGGCTCGGTGGATGCTGACAACCCTATCTCAAACATCACACAGGTGAAAACGCAGCCAGCAGCCAAGCGAGGCCACAAGACAATTCTGGCTGAAATTTGGGTTATTCTTGAATGTGAGTAGATACTTTTTTCTTAATGAAGAAGGAGGCTTTTTTGTGTTTCATGTACACACAGACAGTCCAGGAAGCGGCCGTGTAGGAGTGCTGCATTCCAGAGCTGATGCTACACAGCTCAAAGCTGAAGGAATCTTTCTAATTGGAATTTAGTGCTTTTCTGGTTACTTTAAAGCAGAGCAAACAAACGTACCGACTAAAAATAAAACCTGTTTTGCTGTAGAAGTTCTTCTCCTCTCGCAGAAGAAAACAGCAGTAAAACATGGAGGCACCAAGGAGGAGAGCTGCCAGCATCAATGCTACAACTTCTTATCCCCCAAAGTCAGAACTGTCATTGCCAGGAGGTCCTGCAAGGTGCCGATTCATTCACTTCCACTTTCAAACATTACTGACTGCAGAACTCAGAGATGAACCATGGCTGGGAGTGAGGTGAAGCCATTTGCACTTTCTAGTTTCATTATACTTTTCACGGCAACTCCTTGGATATTAAATGCAAGTTATTTTTTATATATAGCAAGATTATGAAACTTCAGGTTTTGCTAGAGGAAACCAGAAGAATCTTTTCAGATGCATAAAGTAAATGAAATACTAAAAATGAAAGAAAATTTTCTTCCCTGTGGACTTCATGGCACAACTCTGATATATGTCTCTGAGACTGTCAGCAATCTGAGTACAGCTGGTCTGCACTTTGAGAAACGTTTAAGTACTGTCTCTAAAATATCAATGAGTTATAGTGTGTGATGTAAGAAAGATGCCTTACAAACATTAGAATTTAAAAATGTTTAATGCAAAGATTTTTTTGAACCATTTAACATCATAGTACCTTACTTTACCTCATTAAACAGTTTTGGATCATTTAATTTTCATGCAAAAGTTATGTTACAGCCAAGAAACGGAGCTGGGAATATAAACCAGGTGTCTTATTTCGTGATGGAAGACCGAGAGCTATCACAGCAAAATTAAGTAGTGAGACCTAGAACTAGCAAAGTCCAATTTGCTGCATATTTATGTCCTGGCGTTGATTGATTTGAAAGTCTGTAAACAGGCAAGCTTCAGAAGAAGTTTTTCCTGCAGCTGGGGCAGCTGCATCACCCTTGTGTGTATTCTCACATGCCTACTAAAGCACAAGTTCATGCTACAGCCTTTTGCACTGTTGGAGCAGCTACAGCACCTCTTCTCCCTTCCCAGCCACTGTTGTGAAAAGCAGGGATGTAATGATCTTTGTAACCCCTCCCGCTATTCCTTTAAGCTTGGATGAAATCAACTTTAAATGCTACAGTTTAAGAACAGACTGACATCGAGAGTACAAGCCTTGTTTCCAAACCCAAAAACCCCAATAAATATCATAGGTGCACCCACCGCTGGACATGCTATTTGACCAGCTCAGTGGAAGTATGCGGGTTTCTGTAGCTAGTGACAGAAGATGATAGGATCAGCCTCACGTTCAGCCAAATTTCATTTCCCAGAACAAACAAGCAGGTTCCCATTTGCTGCCTGATCAGGGATGCCTTTTACTGAGAATCCCTATCAAGGCTCTCTCCCACACTTCAGGTGTCTTCATAGCTCCTTCACTGCATGCCACACCTGCACCAAATATCAAACAAGCTTCCTGAGAAAGGAGGAATCAATCCAGATATTAATTTAAATCTGTTGCCATTAAGCATCCTTCAGGAACTGACTATTTCCCTACAGCAGCCTCCCAGCGCCAAGCTCTGCTACGGAAGCCTCCAACTCTGCCATTAACACAGGAGCCTTGACTCTGCCTGTACCTCCCCTTCTGTAGTCACACCCTGGAAGGCAAAACAGCACCATGAATTTGGAGGTTTTTTGGAAGGCTAGTGTATCTTTTTTTTTAAAGACATTTTTGGCAAAGAAGTATTTTTTATGTCCTTCCTTACATATTTCTAAAATCCCTCATGAAACACATGGACTGACAAAGACCTATAACATCCAACAAGCGTCTCACAAAAAGTGGCCAGGATACCATTCATTCAAAATGAACATCAGACATCTGATGGCATTTATTCGTTCAAGTGCACCAAACACACCTAATTCTTTCAGCTTTTATGCTTTCATTTTAAATCTCTGAAGAAAACCTGTGTTGGGGGGGGGGGGGGGGGGATAGAGATTCAGAAGACATTCCAACAGCTGTCTGAATACGAGCCAGCAGTGTGCCCAGGTGGCCAAGAAGGCCAAGGGCATCCTGGCCTGTACCAGAAATAGTGTGGCCAGCAGGAGCAGGGCAGTGATCATCCATCCCCCTGTACTGGGCACTGGTGAGGCCGCACCTCGAGTCCTGTGTTCAGTTTTGGGCCCCTCACTACAGGAAAGACCTTGAGGGGCTGGAGCGTGTCCAGAGAGCAGCAACGAAGCTGGTGAGGGGCCTGGAGCACAAGTCTTATGAGGAGCAGCTGAGGGATCTGGGGTTGTTTAGCCTGGAGAAAAGGAGGCTCATCAGCAAGAAGCACTGCAAGAATCCCCAAGGGTCTCTAAAGAGCCTGGGAGCCTCCCAGTGAGCGGGGTGGCAGAGGTGGCACCTGGGTACAGTCCAAGGAGCACAGCACCGCCGCTCTGCAGCCTCACTGCCACAGCAAGACGAGAAAGAGGAAAGGGAGAATAACAGAGAAAGGAAATATGAGCTGCAAAACAAAAACTCAAGAAATGGCTAGCACAGCAAAAAGCCCTTGGGGAAAGCCCCCGGTGCGGTCGCTCCCTTCCTACAGCAAATCACTGACACAGCAGCATCAACAGGCCAACGGACAGGGCAAATGTGCCGGTGTGGGTGAATCGGCACCCGTGCAGAGGGATAACGCGTGGCCACGCTGCACAAGTCCCTTTTCTTATCTTGCTGTAAGAGGAATCTTATCATGAAAGAAAGTACCAACAGCACACATTTCTCGAATCAAGCTAACCTCTGTGGCTTTGGCAGGTACTGCCAGCCATGCTGGATGTACAAGGCGCTCCTGCCTGCACCTCTGCTCTCCCCCCCCACAGACCCTCCTGCCCACTGGAGCAGGCTCACCCCAGTCCAGCTGGGCTCTGACCCACAACAGGAGGAGGGATGCCCAGAACTGGCAGGATTGGATCTTTTAGTGAAATTCAGCTAATATCCCAAGCCAAAATCCAAGCTCTGTGTGTGTGTAGTGCAAAAACAGCCATCCACAAGTTAAGAGAAATATGAGATTGTATTTTAGATGAAAGCAGCTCATTTTGCTAAGCTCTACGCAAAGAAATATATGTACCTATTTCTATCCTCCCTGCCACAAAGCAAAATCTCAATATTCACACTTATCTGAAGGCCACATCAGAATCCACAAGCACAGATTTCAGTAGGACAGCGTATCATCATTGTTCTACAACAACCCATAAAATCCAAAGGTTGCTCACTTCCTCTCCTAATATAATAGTACAATGTACTTACAACTTCAGTGTTACTCAAATCACGCAAAAAAACCCCACCCCCCCATATCAAAACCTTTTAAAGAGCAAAGAACTAGACAACTTATTTATGCCTTTGAATATTCACTTGTTGAATACATGCCAGAAAATTTTATTCTCACATGAAGCTTCTGATTTCTAGCTGAACTAAGTAGTTTTGGTTTTGGGGTTTTGTTTTCTCATTTGGTGTTGTGTTGTTTTTTGGGTTGTTTTGTTTGGGGTTTTTTTTTGTGGTTTGTGTGTTGGTTTTTTTTTAAATAAAGAAAACATTTATATCTACAAAGAAATTTCTCAAAAATGGCATATGTGGTGTCACAGCAAGACTCAACTTCATAAAAAGGAGAACCACATTGAAACACAGAAACAAGTTAAAAAGAAATTAAGAGGAACATCTAAAAGGGTAAAACACATGCCAGTGGCAAAGACATCATTTAAATAAACCATGACAGATTCCTAGAGAAAGTGGTTATCATGTATCAAATATGACTAAAGATTTAGAAATAAACTCATCTGGTTTAGGAACAGAGTAAAGGACTCAAAGTCTTGCAGATTTTTAAATCCTGCAGATTGATAACTGATGAAATGTAACAGGAGGTAGAACCAGCTAGGTTTCCCCATGGCCGGGGGTATTGGTGGGGTATCCAAGGAAGCGTGCTACCACCCACACCACCCAACCTACATGATCCGTGGCGAGACGCAGCTTGCAGGCGTAAGAAGTTATTCTGCATAACAAAAGATTAAACCTGATTGCAAAGAACTGCAAAAGGACCTCACGATACCACGCGATGGGGTGCTAGAACAGCAGATATGACTCAGTGAAGATAAAAGGCAATATAATGACCAAAGGGAAGAACAACTCTGAAACAGCTATTGCTGCTCAGGGAAAGGATCCCAGAGTTAACAGAGATGAAAACACAACTCAGTGCTCATCAACAGTCAAAAAGGCAAAGCTTTACAAAATATTATAGAAAAGAATAAGCAAAAAAATTGTTAAGAGCTGTTAAAAGATAAAATAAGAGGGAAAAGACATCATTACATCAGTGTGTGTATTCACAGAACATGTGCGTTTTGAAGCATACGGGCATTTCCACCCACTGATCTCAAAAAATACACAGTGTAACTGAAAAAGATTCAGAAAATGAAATAAGGATAACCAAGACCGTCTGAGAGTCCTGGCTCTGTCATCCCAAAGCCTTGCATTAATTCTCCTGCCGGTCTCCTCACAGGTCCTGCTACATCACCTTGTTTCCCAGTGCTGTGGGAGCTGCTGCACCCAAGTGTTGAGCACTGCTGGCAGGTGCACAAAGGCTGTATTGCTCTGGAACAAGTCTTCATAAATTGTATCCTTTAGAAAAGCATCCCTATTTTCAACACAGTCACGACTGCAGCTTTTAAAAGCCGTTTACACAGCTTGAATAAGAGAAGTGTCATGGCTGGTAATGAAGTCAGATTTGCTCTAAGATGTGAGGCACATCCTGCTCTACTACCTACCAACCAGAGTATTTATTTTGTCATCTTCTAGATAGCCTCAGTAGCCCCCAAGAAAATAAGAGAAAAATCAACGTAATGCTGAAAAGAAAAACAACATGGTATAAGGCACTATACAAACATGTCTTACTGTCCATAATATTTTTCTTGTTCAGGATGGCCTCTACCACTTAGTATTTAAAAGAATGCACTTTCTTTTAATATGGCAAAGCAAGGAAAGTTGACTGCAAAGAAAAGAGGTTTCATCTCAGCTCTAATAACATCAGGATTCAAATAAATCCTGTGTTCTTTCCCTCTCAGTTGACTTAGCTCGTTTCTCACAAGAGTAGTAGCAGAAATGCTCAGTGCACCACTCAAGCTATGCTGAGGAGGAATAAGTCATTACATACCCCTCATCCCGCACCTTCCAAAGGGAGCGAACACAGCATCTTGTCTGGAGAAGGAAGCATGGAGCAGAACAACACACAGTTACAGCGGCACCGATCAAAGCAGACAGCTATCCCCCCAGCCCCCCAGAATTTCAGCCTGGTGTTTGAGAGGAGTGTGCTACATCCATAAGTTAAAGAGAAGTTTTAATTTTACTAGGGAATTTCATCGGTGCAAAGGAGCTCATGGTTGATTTATGTTCTGAAGCCCAAAACTCATGCTGTCATCTTTGACAACTGGCTTCTGAGACCTAAATATATGCAGGAACATTGCTTTACCTTCCCAGTGTGACACGGAGAAGTGTATTTTAACCACCCATTTCTTAATCCTATTGTGAACCAAGACAGACGAAGGTGGAGGCCGAGCTGTACTGCAGCAGACGACCTCAGACAAAGTGAGGGTAATGTCCTCCTGCCCGTGGGTAACAACTCTGCCACAGCACTCAGCACAACTGCTTGGTTTATTTGTTGAAGACACATTCTGATTTTCACCATACACGAACCACCTGACAATGTGCTTTGACATACTGCGTACCCCTGCTTTTGACCCGTTCCCCAATATAAAGGTACATTTTGCTTTGTAAGAACTCCCTCCCGCCTATCCATGACACGTCAGTATTTCAGACTGAACACAGCCTATGGCTCTCTGTGTCCCAAAGGTGATTTATTTTTCTTTATGCCTTACCCTGACAGCTGAAACATGGCACTCTGGCAGGTAGTGAGATGAGCAGTCCTAGTCTCACCTTGCATACAACCAGGCTGCTAAAAACCTGTCTCATAACTCACTACCAGCTCTTCTCTTCCAGGAGCAGCAAAGGTGAAAACTATAGGGGACAGGAGAGTTGAGTGCCTGAGAGGGTAAAACAAGAAGGTACTGTATGTACTCTGGCATCTGGCTGCCTCATGAAGATCCACCACAGCCACTCGCTCTGGTGTAACTGTAAGAAATTAAGTACAGAGGCAATAAAATTGCCCAGTGAGGAGGAGCAGCTCTGCTTGCGTTCACTACAGACCCCGCAGCAGCTGACGTACGGGACGTACTTCCCAGGCAGCAGTTGGTGGCACGCACAGACTGGGAGAGATTTACCTACAGATGCGGTATACGGCCAGCCAGCTTGCAGGATTTAAGCCGAGATGTAAATAGAGAAAGGACGGGATTTGATTGTCACTCCCATCACACCTTGCCAGTGCAGGTGAAACCCAGGCAGCTGAAGGCTCCACTGAACCCCTCTTAGTCCAGAAGCAGCTCCATACATCTGCAGCTCCACAGATTCATTTGCCCAGAAATGCCATCTGCTTTAGCAAACAAGCACATTGTTTTTCCAAGGGAAGCTTAAGGAGAAAACCATTTCCCCGCATAACCTGGTAATAATGCCTTGGTGTGACACTAAGTGGTAGGTTCATTAATAATTAAGAGTTTCTCACAGAAAGGAACACAACCCTTGAGGGCAGGTGTTCTCAAACAGAAGGAACACACTTGATAACACTACTGACCAAAACGACTTTTCTAATTTACTGATAATTTTTTATTTACTAATCACTAAAAGTTCATGACTTTCAGTGCATTAAAACCTATGAAAATGGCCTTTACGCTAAAGGTCAAAATGCCACTCCTAAGAAAAATCATCAGTACCAGGCAACAAAAGGGATTGTTGCCTTAAAGGGTAATGAAGTTTGGCAAAAAATACCCCCCCCCGCATTCCAGCTTGTCCTCAGATATAAAAGGGCTGGGGGCAGCTAGGCTTAGATTCCAAGTGATGTCCAATTCAACACTACAATTCCGGTCACATTCAATATACATTGAAATATCACGATTTTGGATGCACAAATAGCGTAATGTACTTTCAATCTAGTTGTGTTCAACAAACTATCACGGCTAGATTTTAATGAACAGTACAGTTTATTAAAACAACAGAAGCGCAGGTTCTTTTGGATTGCCAGCGATAAATACACTGTCTGCAAAGCATGTGCAAGTAACAAGAATATGAATAACACAGTTGACTACAAATGCATTAAATTATGGAAAAACTCTAGAGATTTCTAATTTTCCTGGAGAAGCACTCGGTATAACCGAGGGTTCGAATCTTACCCAATAGGCACCCCTATGGAGGGGAAGAGAGGTTCAGACCGTCGACCGATCCCAGAAGTCAGCGATGTCCTCCCGACTTGTCTACAATGGTGTCTTCCCTAGCATTCCTCCTCTTAAGCCCTTTTATACTATTTTCTTATTTTTAGGTGGAACTTGAATGACTCTAGTCATACATACCTTTATTATGATTGGTATAAAATCTCCTCGCTTACTTTTAAAGGTATACACTAGAAAAAATTCAGAGTGGATGCTTAGTGAGGGGTGGTCACACCTTGAAGGCGGGTAGCCACCAAGCTCCCCTGGTGTTGGTAACACCTAAGGTTGCAGTTATGTTGCTTAGGGAATGGAACAGATTTCATGTATATCTACCACATTCCACCCTGGAAGTTTACCTTCCCTTAAGAGGGGGACATATCAATAAGTCACCTCCAGCAATCATTCCACAGAGAAGCAAAATTCCTTTTTTTGTATTTATACTGAAACCACTATCTTCACATTGTCTGTTTTTGAGTTTTGGGTACCTTTTTCCAGCTGTTTCAGGGTAAGATTTCCTTTCCTTCTTGCTTGGGTTCCTAAACCATGGCCCCTCCTGCCTTTTCAGACATTCAGTAAGGTAGTATATAAACTTTTATATAAAATGTATACATGTATTTCTACATAAAGATCTCTCTAAAAGATACATAAAATCCCTTGAAGGTTTTGACATAGTATCATAACATTGGAGGTGTAGGCAAAGTAGCCAAAAAAAACCCTTACTGACCAAATATTTTGAGAGGATTTGTTAGAAATGAAAATATTTTAGCCAGACTATCTATAGCTTTCCTTTCAAAGGATGAATTTGGAGTCACCTTAATTCTAAGGTTTTTTTAACATTTTCTACTTTCATGGTGCTTTAAATGCTTAAAATTCTACTTAATACTTCTACTTTTGTTATTTGCATTGTGACTCCAGGGAAAGCTCCAAGCAGAGTCTGGTCCACACGAGCCTCATGCACCCATACAGTAAGAGCATGTTCTCATTCAATGACTCCCCACCGCAAACCTTCCCACCGATGGAAGGGTTTCGGCAGACCCCACCAGTTATTGCAAGTCTTTAAGCGCTTCAGAAAACCTCTCACGTGCTTCTACTTCATATCCTATGGCATTGGAAATAAGTTTTAAGTAATGTTTCATTTCAGCCAGGAAATTCTGTGCATGACTGAGGAGAATAGGAAAAAGGAAGAGATCGGATTGAAGGGTAAATTTACAGCATCAGCAGCTGCACCAACAGCTCTCCAAGAATATCCAGAGCTGCAGCCTGCTACCTCTGCCTAAAGGGAGGACTTCATGCTTCTTCACAAAGCTGTGAGTTACAAAACATACTTATTTTTAACAGAGAGAATACAATGCTATAGTGAATAGACTCTCCCCAACTCAAGGAACAATGTATGTCGCATCCTCACATACTGTTACGGCTTTTTAAAATTAATTCAGCTCGTAGCATCTAAGCAGACAAGCAGATATCTGAGCAGAATTTTGAAGGAGGAAAGAATTCAGACAACATTGGTCAAATGAATGGGTGCCAAAACTAGAGGCAGGTAAGACAGGAACTTCAGTTTATTACCAACACAGGATGTAAATATTATAATGCATTGGCTAAGAGGTGCTGATTTCCACTGTTCCTGAAACAGTAAGACACCATGACAGCAGTATCTGACAAGATACATTGCTGCCTCGGAGTGGCAAAGACATCAGGATTCAAAACAGAGACAAATCCGCTATTTCCTCTGCTTGGTACTCTTGCACTACCAAAACCACTCTTCTGTAGAAAATCCAGAATCTGGATATTCTCGAAACATCACTGAACCATCCATCTTCAGCAACCACCCAGATACAGCAGTGGAGCAAAAAACAGCACTTCACTGTATTAGCCAAGGTTGCAGATAATTTAATATTCAACAGTGTGGAATACTTAAATATTGCCTGGTTTATGAGGGAAAGAGTCCAAAACAGGACAAAAGAAAAAAGCACAGTGGCTCAAGCCCAAACCCTACGGGACCCATCAGTTCACATAACAGGCTTTAACCTCAGAGATTCTGTGCTCATTCCTAGTCAGTGTTGCATCAAAAGCATCAGAAGAGGCCAAAAGTAAAAGTTGCAATCCTCTTGGGAAAGCAGGCAGATGGCAGAGAAAACCTGGAAGAATCAAATTCACTTTCCTGGCTGGGAAGCTCAGTGTGCTGGTCTGTGACTTGTGTCAAGGCCTTAAATACACTTAATTACAGGTACCTTCTCCCCTTTGGTGCCCACAACAGTAAATCAGCACTTGTGTCAATCCATGAGCACCAATGGTAATGGCAGATTTTAAACTGTTATTGTAACAGCCTGTATTTACAAGGCAACAGATGTGATGGATAAAAACCTCCAAATCCTACAGAGATCATGTTAAAATCATAGTTCCTAAAACCAAAAATTACCTTTCCTTTTCCATCTGCTTTTCTTCCCATCTTTGTTACTGCATCCATCGCTGCTGCTGCTGCTGCTGCTGTTCTCAGAGCTCTGAGAGTCGGACTGGGCATCGCTGCTCTCCTCTGAGCCATCAGAGAGCTCCTTCAACCCGTCTGGAACGTCCTTCTGCAAATGGAAAAAACAGATATAGTTACCCACTCCACAGTAAATTCTCCCAATTAACAAAATACTTAAAAGTAGCAGTTTTCTTTATTTACCAAGCACCGACTGTGGATTTTTTTTATGCTGCAATGTCAGAACTCCTTAGCCACTGGCCTCAAACACTCATGCAGCCTTCTGTGAGCCCATATGAAATATTTAACACAATCCCAGCTGTCACATCTTTTACACTGCCCTTGCCATTACTTCAAAGGTATGCTCTTCCTTAACTTCCCCATCCCTAATCACTAACTCCAATACACTCCCCCTTTACGAGCAATCCAGTCCCTTTTTTAACTTCATGATAAAAGAAAAACAGCTCAGTGCCCCACAATCCCACATAACATTATTTTTCCAACCAGGTGCTCAGCAGCTCCCTGCCTGCCAACACAGGTCCTTGCAAAAACGGAGCTGGGAGGTGTTTCTGCGTGGGGAAACGGCAGTGGGTTCCCTGCGTTCACCTGCGTGGTTTTAGGCAGATAACAGCCAGCAGAGAAAACCGGCTGCAGTTTTCACCCTGTCCACACCTAAACCCAGACTGCCCTCTAGTGATTATCCTGCCGGATTCAGATTGTAACCTACATTGGAAATTAGCAATAACAGACTGTTTGCTGCTGCTGCTGAGGTCGTTAACGTCACCACCGCCCAAGCACCCAAAACAGCTCCGGACACCTCGCAGAGGTGCTGAGCCGAGAAGGGCAGGACGGCAGCTGGAGGCACCAGCTCATCCCTACCTGACACCGGCCACCCTCGTACCTGCACCTCCGCTTCTGTTCCATCACTATGGCCGAGACATACAGCATACCTGAAACTATGTTATCATCCTGAATTCCTCATTTGTACGGTAACTGAAACTTTAAATGTTTACTGTACAAGGCAAACAGGACAGTGGTCATAACAGCTGGACAAATGAATAGGTCTGTGTGCATCAGACGGGGAAAAATCCTTCTGTTAATAGCCACTGGAAAAAGTAAATCAAAACACCTCTCCCTTCAACAGGAGACAACTGATTTATTGTCCTTTCTCTGAAATAGAGCTATGAGTAATTTCCACATGTAAGGCCAAAAAGTACTTAAGACAACACAAGTGTTATCAATGTAATTAATTCCAGATTTCTTCCATCAGCAAGGTGAACTAATAGGTTCAGATATTCAATTGTATTTTCATCCTGCACTTCAGAAATAAAGTTCTTTTAACTGCACATTAGAAGTTACTTGTAAACCACAGTGGAAGAGAAGGTATCACCAAAAGCAAAAAAAAAAAAAAAAATCTTTATATCAAAAATCACCAAAGCTGACAAAGCTTAAGCTTGCATATTCCAATGCTGACACTCCTTTCATTAAACCTCCTTTATAGCTTAACCTTTGGAAAGACAATTTAGTCACCTGAGATGCAGTAACTGCACATTTATTTATTTCAGTTTTTTCAAGATATCTCTTTCAAAGTCTTCTGCTGAGAGGAGATGAAGCCTCAACATGGGTTGCCTTCACCTCCTGCCAGGTTTGGGGAACACACGAGGAGCTGGAAAACCTGGACTTCTTGGCTTTTCCGGTGGGTAAAGAAGACAGAGCCAGACTCTTCTCAGTGGTGCCCAGAGAAAGGGCGAGAGGCAACAGGCACAAACTGAAACACAGAAATTCCACTTCCACATAAGGAAAAACTTCTTTACTGAAAGAATGATGAAACACTGGAACAGGTTCCCAGAGAGGCGGAAAGTCTTCATCCTTGTAGGAATTCAAAACCTGACTGGACAAGGTCCTGAGCTACCTGCTATAGTTGACCCTGCATTAAACAGTGGGTTGGACCGGATGATCTCCAGAGGTCCCTTCCCACCACCACCACCATCCTGTGATTCCAACATCCCCTTGCTTCCACAGACAACAGCCCCATTAGCTCACAAAGCCCGTACAACGTCAGCGACTCCCCTTCCAGCTGAGCCTCTTCTGACCAGTGAAAGGTTTTCACCAGCATCTTCTGATGTGGTGTCCAGTCCACACTGTGGATCCTGCATTCTCTTGAATTTTCCATGCAAGACATCAGTACAAGATCTTCATTAACACCAACTCCTCCATGCAGCTGCAGCTCACTGTATTGCAAGTTCTAATTTCAAAGAAAACGAAGAACCCGAATTGCACCCTCAACTGCAGAACTGTCTTCTCTACATTAAAATTGTTCTTCTTTCAATAAGTAAACTTACTCCTTTTAGTGAACCATACTCAATAATAAAATCTGGTCTCTTAGCTATCAGTCCCATAAATGCATCCAGTAAGATGGCGTGCACTGTGGTAAAAGTTTCACTAGTCAGACGTCTCCAAATACCAGGTCAAAAAATCTTCCTCCAGACTGGAATCTTCCAGGCTGCTGGTGAACAGCAAATTCACTACATAGCATGGAAAAATTCAAAGGTAAATGCACAAGGGCAGAACTACAACATGATCATCCAAATAGGGACAGATGCTATTTTGTGTTGAACATTAGCAATGAATTTGGGACCAAGAAATCTGAAGCTGGCAGGCAGAAACACACTTGGAAATCATCAAGCATAAAAACACAGTTGGGATGGGAGGTCTATGTGAAGGTCAATGAACCAGCATACTGGACTTCCAAATAATGCACCCTGCAGCAACTCAGCATGGCTGGTGGTCACTGGGATAACGGCAAACCTCAGCGCAAGCAGGGGCCGCATGGTTACTGCTGTGCCATGCGACGGGGAGCTCATGGGCTGCGCCAAGAGCAAGTGTGGCTGAAGGAGGGGGACAGGAAGCATCTGCAGCTGCCCCACATCCTTCCTCAGGCAAAAACATCCCCAATGTTCCCACCTTGATGGCAGTGATGCAGAGGAATCCAAAAGAGAAACAAAATCATTTGGAAGAGAAAAAAGTCTAAGACAAATATATACAATGTATGTGCACCTCACATAATGGTTTTGTTTAGATTTTTCTACTTTTTACTTCTTTGATCTTTTCTTTCTCAGCCTCCTGCCAAAATGACTCCAGTTTCTCAGCGTTAGCGCATCAACTTTCAGTCTAAATCCTACAAGTGTACATGGAAGGTGAGAGCGTTGACCTCACTAATATTTGCCAGTCATCATTTTTTTCAAACCAAAGTATGGAGGAAGCAATAAATAAAAACACATAGAGACACAAACCAGATAAGCAGGGGGTACCAGCAACAACGCCGAAGACCAAGAGGCTCCAGTCACTAACTGATGGGCCACCAGGACCCTCCACCAGCATAGCTCCGGAGAAGGCCAACATGAACTTTATCAGTAATACAATGGGGGAAACAGGAAAATGAGGATTTGGGATATTGGCGAGGGGGAGATGTGGGATAATGCAAAATTTATACAGGAAAGTTGGGAAGGGGATGGAGGAGGATCCAAGTTGGGGAATAGACAGAAAGGGGTATGGAAAGGGGCCAGTGGCATGTAGCCAGCAGCAGGTCAGGACATGTGTCCGACCGAGCCCTGCCCTGGTCACCACTGTCTGCCCTGTCCTGTCCCACTCATACCCCACTTCTTCTCCTGCCTGCTCCGCTCATTTGCCCTGATCTGGATTTGCCAGGAATGACAAGTTTTGCCCAACTGCCAATTTTCCTCCCTCTCCGGGAGTATTTCACTGTCCATTACACACTAAATGCCTCTAATCTTTTCCTTAAGATCATCTTTGCCATGCACTCTACTAGAAATCCCTGCCTTAGGCATACTTTGCCTTCTATTTAAGAAAATGACATTCATTTTCTCTATTTATCTGTTGAACCTCAATATGTCAAGTGTTCTCTTAAAATGTGAATCCTTCCAGGCACAGCTGAGCCTTGGCATGTACCTGTACAGCCTGAAGCAAAATCAGACCCTCAAAGCTCACCCCACACACACAGCCTTTGCAAACCATGAAAAATACCAATTACAAGAAACTCAAATACCAGAAGTTACCAAAAATTCAGCACTTTTGCTACAAGTATTTAAAAGTCATGGTAATTTGTTTTATTCTGTAGTATTTAGGACTACTTGGAGTTAATTTTCCCCAGGGGTCCAAGCAGACTGTTCAGGCTGTATGAGAAGCAACCAACATATCCTCGCTCGGGCAAACGCAACTTGCTGCAAGATTTAGAGTTGCTGCAGCAGAGCATAGCTGACTGATTTGGGGTATTATACATCCCTTCAGCACCAGAGCAAGTCTGGAGGATCTAATCATTTTTAGAGATTAAATGTTATTCTTTGCTTCCCCCTCCCCATGCAAAGCTTGGCTATCGTCTCTAAAACACTGAAACAGTCATTTTGGGATTCAGTTTGCTCTTTGTATCATTACTGTCAAGCCTGAGTGTGTCCGAAGTTGTACACCTCCCATAACCACCCTGCTTGCTGCTGTCAAAAATACACAGCACCTAGCAAAAGGGAAGCCTGTCCATCAGCTCGGGACCCGACCTCCCAAGTCCTTACACAAACCTTTGCAGCTTAGTTAAGAAAGCAGTCATGTTTCTTGAGAGCCATAAACCATGTCTTGTATGCTCTGCTTTGGGAGAGCACCTGTTCACCACCACGAACAGACTCATCACTGGGGCATGGAGTGCTCGATGCACTGCAGATCACTTCTGACTACTATAATTAGACAAGGCTTGGGAAAAGGAGACAACTAGGTACTTGATAACAAAGCTGGAAACAAAGGGACAAAAAAAGAGCAACAGTAAAATCACGTTAACAAAAACTAACGTGAAATGTAGTTCAATTGCTAGCTGCAATTAAGAATTCACCTCTGGAGTGTCTCCTGGCCACCAGCACTAAGCAAGCACCTTCAGAAACACCTAATCCTTTGAACGTTATTTCACAGAACTGACATAATTCTTAGTTATAATTCTCTAATCTGTTTTACATATCTTTATCATCAAGTCTAAGAAAAATAATAATTTCAGTAAGATCCCAGCAGCCTACCAGTCTCCTTACTACTCAGTAAGGGTGTGATACCATAATCCAGTTCAGTGAGCCAGCAAAAATGCAAGTGCAACTTTGCTTCACTCACCATAAGCTTCTTCTTTTATGAAGCGTGATTTACTGAGCACCTGGCTCTCCTTCACTCCACTGTGGTGTAACAACACATCACATGGGGAATGGTCAGCCCCATTCTTCAAAGCTTTCTATTTCTAACTGCTACCTAAACCATCATGTTTTGTTAATCCTGGATTCTCCAAAGGATTTCTCATTCAGTGCACCATCACAGTTTCCAGGCTCCTCTTGGCAACTGTGCTGGGACTACACATGGCAAAGGGGACCTAGGCTGGTGCAGCAGGGCTGAACCTCTCCCTTTCCTGCAATACTGGGTTTCTCGATGCTCCATGGAAGTTACCACCTCCAGACTACACAACTCTAAGGAAGGAAAGATGACAACAAAACCGCAGTGTCTTCAGATACACAGGACACAATGTGCCTTTGGAATAACTCAGCAGCTAGTATGGCCTCCTAATTAATACAAATTGTTACACTTCACCAACTTACTCCTACATTGAGTTAAATAATATTGGAGTTTTGCTAAAGCTTAATATTAAGAAAGATAATCAGTTTTAACTTGCAGATCTCATGAGGAAAACAAAGTAACTCTGACAGTCTGTTTTGCTGCTCAAATGCATAGTTAGGCTTGACTTTGCTTACATGACTTACTCCACTTACAATGTGCTCGCAATCTTTCAAAAGTGACTTTTTATTTTTACATCTTAAATTATTTTGTTCTTCTCTGAAACTTTTCAGCATAGCTTTGCCACACCATGACAAATTTGCCACCAGAATTCATGGACAACTACTCAATTACTTGTCTACTACCAGATCTAAATCTTTTCCCAAGTCATAATGTTTTGATAAAACACTGTTTTCCCAATCTGTATGATTTATTCCTAAAACATAAAACTTCACACTTTTCTGTAGTGAAACAAATTGTGCAAGACTCATTCCAGTTTATCAGCAAACAGATAACTACCTTCCCTTCATTGTTGCTTGTATCTCTGATAGCCCTTACCTTAAACTTATGTGTTATCAAAATAGTGGTTTATGTACTTTTACTTAGATGCAGCGAAATCAGGTCAACCTCTGCTTGGCACAACAATGCTTAAAGTAAGAAGTTTGTCAGATGTCTTGCAATGGCATTTTTGGAAGCTCTAAAGATGTTTTACTCTGACAGCACATCAGCGCCAATGCATGGGTCCCAAAAGAACATCCTCTGTTGTCACATTATACACAAGTACTCAAGGAATAATGTGCTTTTCCAGTTTACAGGGCAGAGAGAGGAGATGGTGAGAATGGAATTCAACCTAGCTAAATTTTTGGCGATGACGATGAGGACATCCTTTTCAGGGCAATTCTTAGTTGATTCCATTGGTAATCTAACAGGCACTTGTAAAGCACAGACTCTCATACGTGTTGAATATTTTAGGATGAGATGAATCTCATCTTAGAAGTTATTATTTCTCTCTATTGAGCATGGAGTGAGACAAGGAAAGTGGTTCTAGCAGAGACACCTATGCTAGACAGGTCTACGTGCAGGGAGAAGAATCCTATCTTATGGCACAGTTTTCAGAGTCCAATTTACAAAAGATAAAGAGCGGGCTTCCTTCTAGTAGTTTAATTGGGGTAAAAGGTTTCAAAGAAAGATTAAAGATGCCAATCAGACAAATCAAGGAATCCACACTTTTTCCCTACAAATACTCTCTGCCTACTAGTCACAGACTGAGGATAAAGTAATTTTTGATTTCTAGATACAAGTTGAGATCAGTGAAGATGAAGTTACCCTTTTGGGGCTAAAATTTCACTGAAGTTTTAATTACTCTTTCATTTCTGGGATAGTAATTAATATCAGCAAACTCCACCACTGTGAATAAAAAGTAGCACTTTCAGTTGTACTTGCAACACCCAGGTGCTCGCTAGCAAGCATGAAGACTTAGTGTGTGCATTTGAAGGGAAAGCTTACACTACAATTCATGCCAATGAGGAATAGTCCCCTCTTCAGGATTATCCTAATCCAAGATATTTGTAAATGGATAAAAGTCACCTGAGCATTCAAACAAGATTCCCCAGCTGAGCCACTTACCTTCAGAGTGTATACTCCCATGCGCCCCGGGACCTTATAGAAAATGCCCTCTTCCCCTCGGGAGTTTGTATGTAACATAGCATTCAGGCATGCAAGAGGAGAAGTCCCACTGAAAACAAAAACACAAGGTTAATGTTTGAATGTATTTGGTCAGTGTTAATCTTCTGCTGGGAGACAATCATGGCCCCTCACCTCACCATCACCCATGCAGAGGCAGAAAGATTCCAGATTCAACTTCTATTCCCAAGGAGAATATAAGTTGAAGCTGCTGTAATAAGCAACAGTGAAACCAGTCCATGTACCCACGCTCCAGTCCCAGGGGAAAAAAAGCAAACAAAGCAGCCCCCAAGTTCAGGCTCTCCAATACTTCTCTGCCAAACATCAAAACAATCACACATTTTTAAAGCTCTAGATACTCAGCATTGCCCATCTGAAACTCAGAGCAGGTTTGTTGTGAGCTAATGACTGACTGCAGAGATATTTAAAGTTGTGCTGTGGGGTTTTTTTCCAAAAAACCTCCCCACACCATACTGAAATGAGGGTTGTGGGATAAAGAATGGAAACTGATTATGCAATTTCCCTTGAAAAGTGTGGAGATCTTCAATCCCAGTCAGGAGAATGGAGGCAGAAGATCCATTTTTTCACCAGTGCTGGTGGGGGTTTCTTTGTTTGTTTTTTTTAAGCCCATCCTGCTGTAGCCAGAAGCAAAATCAGGTGGACACAGCAAGGCAGGTGACTTTTGTTCCCACTAGAGGGTCCGGCTGATCACATCCTCTACTAAATACGTGTCCTTGCTTGTAATGCTTATTGACATCAAGCACAACCCCTGCGCAGAAATTAAGCGAGAAGTTTTCACCTCCCAACACCTTGTCACAAAGGCTGGAACAGGCACCATCAAATTGACTAAAAACCTAGATTTGTGACTGATTGACTGAAATCCCTGAGCAGCTGTTTGTCTGTAGTAAATTATGCTATGAACATTCAAACTGCAAACAAAATTTATACAAAAAGAGGTAAAATAATCCCTGGGAGAAAAGGGAAATAGAGGCAAGGATGAGCACAGCCCTCTGACGATTTGGGCAGGGCACTAGGCTCAGCTGAATTACTGATGACTAGTACAAGCAGAAGCCAATATCCTCAAATAGGTCTGGTCTCCTCTGCCCCAGCACATACCAGCTAACAAGTAGGAGACCCCAGAAGGAACACTGGCCAGACACGGTGGCTCACAAACCACAGGAGAAATACCATTACGAGAGGAGGGCTAGTATTTATGTTGCTAGACCTGATCCCATCTGTGCTGACTGCTATGCAAACGTACAGCAAGAGACCAGTCGCTGTCGGAGGGACTGGTGGGGAGCCAGCAGGGCACTGTCCTGGTCCCTCCTGCCTGCAGCACCACAAACCGAGCATCCTGCAGGCTGCTCGCTCCTCCAGTTGAGAAACAGGCTTAGAGAAGTACTGGAGCTCCTGTGGGAGCTGTGTGGTTGTGCTGAGACGCCCCAGGGCTCTGGCACGAGCCTGAGCAGGGGCGCACAGTCGTCCCCCACCAGCAGAGATCTCTGTGGGGTTGCAGCCTGCAGTGAGACCAGATGACTTCCTTCAAACCTATATGCAAAAGGTCAGAAAACAGCCTCTACGGTGTTAATGAATACGATGGTGCAGGGGTGCTGCTGCCCTGTGGTTTTCAGTCTCCCAATCAGTGCCTCGGCGCACACTTTGCATCAACAGATGCTGCCCATTGCAGTTCTCTCCAGTGAGTGTCAAAATGGATGCGACACAGCTGAGAGGATGCCTGTCCAAACCACATGTTCACCAAACTGCGCTTACTCATCTCTGCTCTGCAGGATCTTGCGCTTTCTGAGGTTTTGTGAGCATCATTTGTTAATATATACCAGCGAAAACAGTGATGAGGAGGGAATTTTCTAAACCCCAGCCCAAAGCTCATCTGACTGCGTTAGCAGACGGCTCAGCCTGATGCTCAAGCAAAAAACACCAGTGCTAGAGAAAGCAACTGAGCCTCAGGCACACCAGGGACCACCCACTCATCATGTTTTGGTTCTTACATGGCAAAACTCGGTTCCATTTGGGTACTCTTACACTGACCCAGTGACTTCTCTGGCTAACAAATGTCTTTTGGAGAGACAGCCAACTGCGATACAACAGAGAAATCAGTAATGTGAGCACCTCACTTTGATCCCTGCCAAGAATTCATGCTTGTCTTCAGACACAGCAGATCTAGGTTGATGTTCCAGCCAGAATCCCTATTGCTGAATATAAGCTTCTCCTAAATATATTTGCACGCCATAGAAAACCTCTTCCTTGACTAACCCCACCAAAACCAGCTCCTGGCTCATCACTCCCTGCCACTGCCATGGCTTTTCTGTGCACCTTCCCCAATGGTGAAGCAACTGCTGCAAACAGGAGCACCACAACTGGAAACAACTCTTCTCACACCAGCTTCACCAAGGGTATGTGCCAACTTCACAGGGCTAATCCTCTTCTTCAAAAAGCCACAGGGTCTCCCTGGAAGCTACAATTCAGTGTGATTTCCTACAGCAACCCCAAATTCTTTTCAAAGGCACTGCTCTCCAGGGTACATGCTTCCCCTCTTCTCATCTTTGCTCCTGGATGCGATTTCTACATGCAAGTACTATGCAAGAACTGCATGCAAATATATTTTATACGGGCCCAGCTGTATCTGGCAGTATAAACAATATACCTGCCCTTCTCCCATCACTGTTGATCATCACCCCTCCTATCACTGCATCTAGGAAATTATCAGAAGTAATTTTATACTTTTTTCCAGATCACTAATAGCATGTTGAATAGCAGTGAATGCACCGAAGCATTCCCATGTTCAGGAAGCTCTGGGGCAGCGAGGAGAGCTCTGCCACATACCTGACCTTTAGCTCATGAAGTACATTCTTTTTAAAAACAGTATCAGAGCAGAATATCAATGTTAAGCCAAGCATTTTACAAAAGTCTAGGCAGAGCTACACTTTGGAAGGTCACCAAGGAATGAAGCCTTGGCAGAACCTATCTTTACAAGAGCTATACTGATCTGGCATCTACACTGCTCCTACTGAATTGATTCCATTGTTTAATAGCTTATCCACTATTTTTGCCTTTTTTTTTCCCCTTTCATATTTACCCATCTCTAGTTACATGCCTTCTTCTACAGGCTGTTCTAGAAAGCTGGTGCAAATCTAACAGTATTCTAGCCTTTCATAAAGCTTATTGTGGAAAATTTTAGAAGTTAAAAATCAATTGACAAATCCCACCCAACTTTCAAAAAAAAAGGGGGGGGGGGCATTCAATTTGGGTATAAGATGCATGGTCTTCATGTCATATTACATCCTTTCTGCCTCAATGAGCAAGTACTCATGAGCCCTTCCTTATTAACCGTCTTATTTTCATGACTATCAGTCAATTTAAGCCCCCACTCTGGGTGCAGGGTGGCCGTTCACACTTCTGAACAGAGCTCCCCAATGCAGCTGCAGAAGAACAGGACAGCAGCTGCTCCTGCAGGGTTACATGAGCAGCCTAACCAGCAGCTTCCAACTTCATTGATCTGATCTTGATTTGACATACAAACCTCCAAATTGAAAAAGAAAAAACATACCCCCAAAATATCTGAAAACAAGCCGAGATGCTCATCCCAGAATTCAGATGAAGCCCTAACCAGCAGGGCTGTACTACACCTACCTGCATCCCATGGGAAACCACTTCAGGCATTTTTTCTTATATAAAAGGTTGTGTTACCCACAGCTCTGACAGTTTGCTAACATCAGAGCAATGTGCAGTGAGACTGTGGTTACGTTTATTCTTGGCAATGAAACCTGTTCTCCTCCAAATGGAAAGATTTCACCCCTTGCTTGTTCTTTACTGCCCCTTTGCTCAGAATCCCCTAACATTCACTTATTACTTTTTCCAGACCTGTGTTTTGCACTCAGCCTACCTTTTGACACTTTAAAGGCAATAGCTGCCTAAAAACAGCCTTAGGAACCAAATGTTATTATGCCATTTATTTTATTGCCTCTTTTTTTTTTTAAAGTAACAACGGCCATCTCCTCCATTTGCCAGGAACACACACCGGATCATCAGCCATGTCTGGCAGTTTCCCATCATTCCACCTCAAACCCAGTACTTTGCAAAGCAGATGAAGTAAAAGACAAGTTCCTGCCTGCTCCAGATTCATCATTACCCATTATTTCACTTCATTCCCTTCCATCCCACCCAAATCTGCACTGCTCCACCTGCAGAGCCACAGTCAGTCTGACCATCAGCTTCTATTAAGGTGACTGCTAATATACCAGTCCTTTTGGAGGTTTCAAAACAGGATTCATCCATCAGAAAAGATTATGTGGAGCTCAGCAAGACTATGACATGACTAGCTCCTAACTGCTATGCTCCTTCACAGCCCCTTAGGGGAAGCTGTATCAGATCTGTTAGAGCTCAAGCCCCTAACTTGATTCCTAAAGCTTCTGAACTGAAATGTTCCCCAGCTTGGTGATCACGGTCATCAGTCACCCTGGGCTCTAAATAAGCTCAAACTGTGGCTCTTGGGTTGAAGGTGAGGAGTTTGAGATGTGGATGCTCAAGACTTCTCCATTTAGAGAGGCAGGAATTACATTACTGCTTTTGAGGACGGTCTCATTGCAGGCTCATGTTCTACTACTTATCTACAGCAAACTGGCTCAACAGCTTATTGCAGCACGGACAGACAGCATGCTCACAGTCATGATGGGAGGAGAAAGAAAAAAAGGTATATCCACAGTCATTAACATCAAATTCTCCCAGAGAAACCTGAATGAACGTTATCCATTCCACCAGTTCCCCTCCCACAGCTAATGCTCACAGTCTAGGGGCTGCTTTGCCCCTCCTGCCCTTCTCCATGCAGGGCTGTTCTCATTTATTATTTACTCTCCACTCAAAGAATCTTCCAAAATGAGCTAAGATCAATTTTCACTTTTCCCATTGCATTAAATTTCCACATTCCCCTGTTCTCACAGACTACCCTGTTATATATTAATATATAAAATTAGTATTAACAACAGCAGTGCCCCAGGACTGCTACAGAGAGGTGGTGGGTAGCTAAGCTGTGCCAGCAGCAAAGGGATCTCACTCTCCTAGTTAAATGCAAGGTCAAAATATTTGTCCAGATGCTGGCAATTAGGTGCAAGTTACTGTACTAAAAGCACACAGCCACTCTCAAATCGGGTATTTCGTACCCTAGCAGTTTAGGAACAGAGGCTGAATTTGAACGCAAGCAGTACAGCACCCCGTAACCCCTCTAGGGCTTCCTTCAATACTACATGTAGGGTGCAGGTTTTGGAGGTTTTGTCAGGTTTTAGAAACAAGGGAAGGCTTATGAATCAAAATGATGTTTTCTTTCACTATTTCAGTTTGTGATGTTCTCAGCTGGGATGCAACGCACACTGTTTACTGTTTAACAAAGCAGCGGGTACAACTCCAGACTCAGGTTTATGGCACCCAGCTATAAGTTTTTTATATAAACCAGTGCACTTGAATTAAGATGCTTAATCTAGACAGGGCACACTTCTGATTTTACTGAACTTCCAGGGTTTCCTCCCAAGAACTAGCTACTGTAGGAAAGAGTTAGACATTGGCTCATGCCAACGCTAGAGTGGCTCATCCCCACGGCCCTGAGATCTACGTGGACTGTTTTTATCCCCAGTCTCATTTATGCACTGAAAAATAGATTACATGCACAATCAAGATATTGTAACTTTATCCAGCTGTCAAGTAATGCAAGCCTTTTTCAAATACATTCAGATATTTCAGTAGTTTATGTCAGTAATGTACTTGTGTTTCATCAGGCCACTTTCCTGACAACAAAAGCATTTTCCTGATGAAAACAGGATAAATTCCTGATACAGAAAATAATTGACTCGGACATCCTCCACCTCCAGAAAGTTACTGGTGTCTTGTCTAATGCTTCTAACAGTAATTTCTGACGAAAACTTCAGCAGCAGCATTCCTATTGCAGTTCATCACAAATGGCAAGAACACCGCTCCAAATACAACTGGGGGGAACAATCTGGGGCTAAGGTATTCAGCCTCTAATAGTAGCAGCACCCTGCTGCTTTTTCTGTGCAAATATTTTTCAGAATTTTACATCTTAGGTACATGCATACACGAGCTGTGTTTGTGCTTCTGTGAGTGGAAAGAGTTTTTAGTTGCATTTTCATTTATGCACTCACAGCAATGTATCATCTAACCTTTTTATTCAACTAGAGAATAGTATGTTAGCTGACAGCTACAGCAAAAAAAGCAAACCTGTTTTAACTATTATGATAATAAATGGGATGCTCACCTTTATCAATTATCCAGTGCTTAGTGCCAGCCCACTGACAAATAAACAGCACCCTTAAGAAAACCAAGATAAACATGCCTTTGTTTATACTGGTTCACATCTCTGCTGAGCAACACTTCTTGGGATAGTTCAGATCAGAACAGGTGCTTAGGCTGATAAATTCAGCTGATGCTAACAGTCAACTATAGGCTTTGTTCATTAAAATGAGCTTGCATTAAAAGTAAAAAAAAATATATTTGCAACAGTTTAGAAGATGCAAAGGTAGCTATAACAGCATTTACATGATTAATTTGGCTTCCATGGCTTTACAAGTACATACTGAAACTTCCCAGTTTTTACTTCTCAAAAAGCTGAAAGTAGCACAGCCTTTCAGTAAATCTGCCAAAATACAGGCAGCAAACTCAGCATAAATAGGACTCATGGTGCCACTGCAAGGGTCATAATCCAAGCTCTCATGCCTAGACCTAGGATCTTCATCATGAAAACTGGGAAACATCGATTTGTTCACTGTTTGAAGTTTTAAGCCATTTTATTTTCCCATACCTTACGCATTACCCTCACTTACAATATATTTCAGCTTGAGAAAAACATATCTACCCATTCAAAGCTACCTTTATCAAAAGCAAAAATGGTTTAAGTGCTGACATAGGCTTTAAACCACAGCATCGAGAAAATTTTCATTTACAGATGCTGTTTTACAGAGAGGTCCAATACAATCAAGTACCCATCAATACTTACCAGGTGACCACCCAGTGAACAGACTGAACAAATACCTGTTCTTAAACTCATATTATCAGAGCTGGCACCGATCTTTTAGCTATACAGCACCTTCGACAGCAGGGTCTTAACAATACTTATTTTGCTGCGTTGGGGCAAATATGAAGTGCTTGTCAAGCAGCTATTTCAGTTAAAAATTCAGTTCCCAATCGTTTTGCTACTATTGCTGTGCTCAGCAGTGCTGCCTGCCACTGCAAATGGTGTTTTAGTAATTATTCCCTTCTAATACCAGCTTGCCAGCTAAAAATAACCAATTTAACAGATTTACTGGAATTTATAAACCTGTTTATACTTATAAACCTGTGACTGCTACACAAACTATACATTTTTTACATTGTTGACTGAACAAGGGTTTCTGGTAACTTCTAAATATTTATTCTATTCTGAAAATTAACATTTTCCATACCCACACTTTCATTTCATTAATGAGTTAGAAAACCGATCTCATAGCAATCTCCAACAAGTGACAGTCCCTCTGCCTGCAGAACAGGCACATTCTTTACTTATTTTATTGGACTGCTGAAAGGGTAACAGTGTAATAATAATTTTTGTAGTTAAGAGATAGTTGTAAGACCAGTCAATGGCATAAGAAGAAATACATATTCTGAGCTCTCTCACCCCTCCGAGTATTTCTCTAAGCTACTCGACATTTCAGACAGACACATACATACCACATTTTCCTTCTGAGAACTGCCAAATTTAAGCCATCATTAAACCATGGCATTTTAAACTCCACATTAAACTCAAAGCTTCTTCAGACTGAGCAGGAAAAAGGGGTTTTGAGAGTGGTAAATGTACACAAGGTTAAGGGCAGGACTCTCTACTTCGAGCAGCTGCCTGTTGAAGGGGAGGAAGAGGTGGAGTGTTTCTTCCCACACTTTCAATCCCACTGCAGCATCCCTTCCCATCAGCCTGGCTCCCGAAACCTCAGGGACCGAGCTGACTTGTTCTGCTTTGAAAACAAAGTGTGACCAAATCATTTTTGTTCGGTCACATGTGGGTAGGACACCAGATTGAAATTTTTCAGTCGTGATGTATTTGAACTTAAAACCCTTGCCCTCAGAACATCATGTAATGTGTATTTATCTACCAAAAGGTTACTTTATCTTAAAGCTCCATTTTTAATTTGGTTTGCAGAGTTTACAGTATTTCTCCAGGTGTGCACAACAGCACGGTCTTCAGCATGGTGCACCCAGCAGATCCCCTGCAGCCTCCTACCGCAGGACCCCCACCTTCGGGCTCCAGGGGATCCTGCAGACAGAGGGGCATCTGCTGATGCTGCTGGGCACAGAAACACCACTCAGAATTCACTGGTTTCACAGCAGGTAGGTGCCATAGCACCCAGCAGCCTCAACATCAGGGAAGAGTTAATTATTGCCTTCTGCTCTAAATGGAAGCTTTATATAAAGTGCACACAGCAGCAAGCGTCTTCATTTCACATCATCACTGCATGTTGATGTAACTGGATAAAAACGCCCAAATGGACTGGACTGTGTTTAAGGGTGAGGGTTTTTCTCATTTTGTTCTTTTGAGCATCCTCTTCTTCCCCACTTTCCATTTGAATCAGACATTCACACAAATAGCTTTTTGTTTATTAGTATATTAAAATATGATGTTTTAAAAAAACAATAGTTTCAGATCTATGGAAGTGTCAGAGCAGAGAGATATTGTAAGCAGACATCACTGTACCAACTTCAAGCTTGTTAAACACATTCATGATTTAGAAAAGCAGCTTATTCTACATGTTAAATTTTGCTTCACCCAATATGCAGTGCCAAATGTCCCCGAGACAAAAGATGCACAAAAATACGTCATGCAAATCAAGCATCCCCCTCCCCCCAAATTCAGGTTTGCAGACAGCAAGGTTAATTTGTAAGACACTAAGCATTCACATGCTATTAGCCTGACATTTTCCACAGACTTTACAAACAGATTAAGATTTCAAGTTTGCATCGCACTGAAGCGCTAATGCAAACAGCATGCAGGAAAGGTAGATTAAGGTAACAGAAGCATTAACACCAAATATACTACCATTACTTGGTTTCTAAGTCTGTGTGAAACAAGCAGTTGCTCATTTAATTAAGGCTTTTGCAGCTTGCGTTAATAGAGAAGAGTAGCTTTAGAACAAATCAGCAGTGGTTCTTACCTTCTGGAGTTGGAGTGCAACCCAAAAAAAGGAGAGAAACACCCCTTTAAAAATTTGAGCAAAACAATTGTCTAATCATTAATATGAACCCTCCCCCCCATCCACCAAAACCAAATTTTAAAAGTTTCAGGCAGATCTGCAGTAATACTAAGGCCAGGTTATATCAAACAGATATGGGGGAGGAAGATGTAGACCTGTCAGATTTTTTCAGACTGTTTTCAAAGAAGCTGGCATACAGCTACCCACCCCAGGCAACTCCCAGATGCATTGTTTTCAATCTTCACCAGTTAATAAGCTTTTTATAGGGTGGACCCTTTGGAAATATCACATGCAGACAGACAGCGGTATAGGAACTTACTTATTGTTTCACACACCCTCAGCACAACTCAGAGCTCCCGACTCCAAGTAAAATAGCAGCCCTGTAACTCAGAGGAGCGAGACAGACTGCTAGCAGTTTAATGAAGCCAATAGTTATGGTGCAGGAATGAGCATGTACTGCTTCATCACCTCCATGGGTAATCCATGGTCTCGCTAAGTCACTAATAAGGCAAACTAATACACCACTGGCCTCATTTAAATATTTCCGCAGTAGCTGGGCTTGGGGCAGGTAAAATGTTTCCTGCTCTAAAGCCAATTCAAGGCTTCACACAGCACTCAGAGTTCATGGGAATTTGTGCAAGATCAAAACAACACGAGTGCAGCCGGCGATCACAGCGAGTTCAGATGGAGCCGCACATAGACCATAGGGTAATAGAGGGCCCAGGAGACACTCATGGATGAGGATCACCCTGGGGGACACAATAAAGCTCTTGGGCACACATTGAAGTTGGACTTTATTTATAGCTTTAATTAATGGTCTATCATGACAACTGAATCTGACCTGCGGGAACATCAGTAGACCCTGATATCATATGCAGAGTCCTGGATAAGATTAAAAACCCTAGTAGAAGTCAGCTGACTTTCTTAGACATGGTTTACAGGTGTAAGCAATACGTTCAGGTTTACAGCACTTAATTAGCTCCACCTTAACAGTGTCCACAGGTAAGATACTTGTTCACGTGCTGTTCACATCCTTGAGGGACTATGCAGAAACTAGCATTTTCTGATTTTAAAAGAGGAAACCAGATAGAAGTATCGTCCTCTAAGGCTTTTGGGGCACAGAGTTAAAATTTCTAAGTTTTGGGGTTCCCCCGCTTTGTATTTCTACTACAGAACCACGCGCCAGTTCATACTGAAGATAAATCCTAAATCTAGATATTTTTTGAGACCTTGACTCTAACGTTTTCTAGAAGAAACAGTCAACCTTTTAGACTCCTGCAGCGTTCATCAGTAGTGTATTACACCCCACAGTTCTCATTGCAACAAGCTAACATACTCTTTCACATGATGAAAAGCCATGTGCAATTTTATTTTGAGGAGACAGCAAAAACCGCTACTACCCCAGTCTCAGTTAGGATTAGAGAAGTGGAATATTTTGTTAGTTATGGATTTGATACCTTTATATAAGGGATATGGAAAGAGTCACCTAGTCAGAGCTTCTCCTACATATAATGAATGTATTTAACACTCCCTGCTAATGGTAACAGTATGATTTTTCTCTGTAACCATTCATTCCCTTTGAACTATTATTTTTCATACCAACGTTTTTCCCTACATGTATCATTTATGGCATCCACTAACTCATCTCCATGCTTCTGCACAAACACGGAGTGGTACAGAAACCTGGGGCTGCTTCAACTTTTAGAAGAATTAATGCTAATGAAGCAAAAAAGAAACAAGGCCTGTGAGGGTCTGCCCAACCCAGGGTGTCCATCAAGAAGATCAGCTTTTCATTCTGTGGTCTACAGGGGAACAAACCAGGCTCCCCATGAAGCATGGGCATGATCTGCAGTCAAAGGTTCGTGATTCAGAACCAAAAGACAAGGTGGCCTGGAGCTGGTAGCGCCAGGAGAAAGAAAGTGTTCAAGGGACAGAAGTTGCATCTCTAGCTTTTCCTCACTTCAGGAAAAGTCCTGGTAGGAACCATCTGCCTGGTTCACAGGATAGTTATGAGTGTCCAGAAGAGACAATCACTGAACATACCGCTAACCTTGTTAAATATTAATCTGTAACTGTCACTATGACTAATACTTGACAGCTGTTTGACCAAAAATAGCTTTAACCTGTACTTCACACCACAGACTTTACACACCAATTCCACCTAGATATAAAGACATCATGAAGGTCTCAGAATACCATGTTCTGGTGGTCTTCAGTTAAAAATTTAAGTTAATAGCTGTTTATTTTCTCCAGAAAAAGTCAAATCCAACTTTCAGATGATTATAGGGAAAAAACTGCAAGAACTTACTACACCACCACTTATTGGCCCTTGCTGCTGCCAGGCCCTTCTCCTGACAGCTTACAGTAATTAATAGAGCAAAGCTGAAAAGAGTCTTGCAATTAAAATGTGCGTGCCTGTAAGGCTGGCCCTAAGGCATCTGCTTTCCAACAAATGCCCCTTTCCCATCAGCAAAACATCAGGAAAGAGCCCCAGAATCCCAGCTGTGAGTAAGGAGTCCTGCACATGACAACCCCAAGAGATTAGTAATACTTTTACGGACATTTTATAATACCCATCCTCCAGCATAATGGAAAAAAGCTAGAGAGATTTGAGGTAAGCCAACTCTGGTAGTTCTTAAATAAGAAGCACAGATGCCCCTATCCTATATACCCCCATATACACTTAACATTATCAATATCAAATCTATGAGACATGAATTCAAGGTGTTCCAGATCATTTGAAGATTACCGTTAAAGAACATGTGGATTAAAGCATGTGTAAAGTTATTTAAAGGTTTGTCAGCTGATGGCTTCAGTGCCTTCCAAGCCAGCTCATAATTTGCAACTTCACACGCTGAAAGGGGGGAAAACCAAAGCTGTTTTGTTCTAACAGAGTATGACCTGTTTGACATACTGTACCCCAGCTGCACACACTAGAAGCAGCCCTTTTAACTGTACTCTCTTGTCCACAAATAAGCCTATTAAGGCTTTGAGGTATTGCAGTGACTCACAATCTTACAGGAGGCACTGAAGCCAAAAGGCCACTTTGCTAAGGAACGAGGCTGGGAACTGTGACTTAGAGTCATTTAGATGGGGAGGAACGTCTGGAGGTCACCAGTACAACCTCCAGCTCAAAGCAGAGGCAACCAGTCCAACCCTAAATATCTCCAGCAGTGGAGGTCACACAACCCTCCCTGGTCCTGGTCTAGTGTTTTATCACCCTTATGGTGAAAAAAATTTTCCCCCTCATTCTAATCAGAATTTCCCATCTTGCAATTTGTGTTCATCGCCTCTCAGTCTAGCACTGCGTACCCCCTTGAAGAGTCTGGCTCCGTTTTATAGAAGCTATTGGTAGAAGTGAATGCTCACCAGAAATGCCAGCCACCAGATTACAAAAAGCAGGTTTGGATATAGCAGCTTCTAAATGTACTGCTGTATAAAGAGCCCAAGCAGGAGAAGGTTCCTGGTGTGGTTACCTATGGACTGCCAAAGCAATGAGTAGTTTCAAATACTCTAGACCAGACTACACAGAAAGGTGGTTTTTTTCAAACATTGTGTCACCCAACCTCCTCACTGTGGGATGCCACAGTTATCACCAGGCAAATTTGATCACAAATATTATTTTAAGAAATTGTGAAAAGCTTTATTTGAATAAATTAACACTGTAAACAAACCAAGTGTGCCAAATCTGCTGCCTGACAAACGCTCGATGGCCAGTAAGGACAACTCCTTCCAGCACCCTCTCCTAATGGGGTCCTGCAGCACAGGGGATATGCCTAGGCATCGGCTGCTGTCACCAAAATAATTCATCCCATCCTCGGATGCAGACAGCAGCCCTTTAGGGAAGACTATGTGGGCACAGATAGTATAAACCGAAAAGCCTGCTCACACAACAGGAGGATGCTACCTATTACAGTCTCTGCCACTCAAAAAAAATGTATTGGTATGCTTAACTAGTATTCAAGAAGCTGCGTGGTTAGCCAAGGTCAGAGAGCACTATAGGAACCCCAGTGTCCTCTCGAGGATGCTTTGCTGTAGGGCCATCCTGAAGCACTTCTGGCAGGTCCTCCCAGCTGTTCCTACCTCTTCTACCCTACTCCCGCCAGGCTCCCTATACAGCAGTGGCAGAAAAATGAGCTTCAAATTGGCTTTCTCGCTTTGGCACATTACTTTCCAGTTTCCCAGCTTCCTGCTGTCACAAGGAATCAGGAGGCAGCACAAGCAAGCTGAAAACACAAGCCTGCAGCAGGTCCCATCACTACCTCAAGACCCTTCCCCTCTTCCGTCCCGCCTGACTAGGTATTTTTCAGCCAACGGGTCAGATGATCAGAGGGGAAACACTAAAGATGAGCTCATCAGCATGTCAAGTGGCCTGAAGCCATTTTAAGAGCAATACCATGAAGGTTGCTCTGACCCATGCAGATTCCCTTCATCAAAATTTGAGCTCTGTGTAACAGTTAGCTCTTCAGTAAAAATATGAGATTGACTGTATGAGATTCAATGTAGAGACAATTTCAAGTTGCCAATGTGCAGATATTAATTAAAAGGAGACAGCAAGCAGACTGCATAGCAAGAAGTTGTTTCTTTAGCATTTTGACTATAGACATCAAGGATGAGGGCAAAATTCTGGACATACTTATTCCACAAGAAGTTATCAAATGGACTATCAAATATTCTACCAAGATAATTCTGTATATTAGTCAAATGTGTCTAAAAGAAGGACAGTGGCCTATATATGTTCCTCAGCTATAAGGTCATGACCAGAATCAGACTGAGCTGATGAAAATTCTTCATTTCTTGAAAGCAAGTGAAGATGTCCAGAGCCGTTAAGGAATTTGCTGAAGGATTCAGTCTACACTTACTATCCTCTGGACTTGTGAAAACACTTAACTGGAGAATCTACAGAGGACGTGAGTTATCAGAAGATCTGCTTTTCGGGAGGTAAAGCTATATAAGTGGACTCAAATCCAAGATTTGCAGTCTCACAGTAGACTCAGAGCAGCAAATCTTCATGGGTTTTGTACAGCTGCCCTGCCAGGCAGGGGGAAGAACATGGCTCAGACTCCACATGCAACACAGCTAGCCAGCAGCAAGAATAAGAGGCTTGCCTGCTCTGTCAGACACAGGATGCATGTCTCTTCCATTGTTGGGCAGTTTCAGTTTTCACATTTTCCTAATATTTTTTAAGATAGAGAAATGAGAAATATATTTTTCACTGGTTATCAATTTAATTTCTTCACCTAGATGAGGTTTTTTTGCCTGGGAGAGCCTTTTATTGTAGGCTCATCATGGCTTTAAAGAGCAGCTTTTACAAAGAGGAAAGTCTAACAGTTTTGATAGGGGCAGCTTTTAATAGGGAGAGGAAACTCTTTGTAAGAGATAATCTATCTTCACACCCAGTGTCAGTGGGATCCAATACCAACTTCATCCTTTTCAAAATAATTTAAGAACGCTACTTCCTTTTAAAAGGCCCCCTTCCACCCTTACCCTGTGGGGGGTGTTGGGTTAGTTAATTTTTTGGAGGGAAATTATGCTGGAGGGAGAATTTCCTAGCATCAAGCTGTTGAAGGAACAACCGCCCTGAGAATCAAGGCATGGAGGAGCATGCAACTGCATCTTATTTCCTAGCTCTACAGCAGAAGATGAGGAAATCAAAGTACTGAAGAACGACTAGGAAATACCTTAGTGGCAAAGCCTTCTGCCAAGAAAAAGGAGAAATCACTTTGTTGGTCCTTAACTCGATCTGAGATGCAAGAATATCCTCTAGCAGTAAACAGCTTCCCTCTTCCTACATTTATCACCTAAGTCCAGACTCCAGCCTGACCTTTGCTCATATTTCTGAGAAGTCAATGAGGGAGCTGGTGGTCTTTTAAGTTCATCCTCGCTCCTCTTGCAAGAGAGTGACCAAGTATAGAGTTTTTTTTCCCACTCAGGCAAGATCCTTATTTCATAGCACTAGAGCAGTAATACAAAGGAGTAATACAAACATGACACTGCTCTGAACTACACAGAAGCTAAAAGCCCCATGTTTTCTTTCCAGGCAAGGGCAGTCACTATCACTGTAGTTTTCCTCATCACTCAGGAAGACAGACTGTTCACATTATCAGGCTCACAGAGGACAAGCTAACCACAGAAATACAGCAGGCTTCTGATTTTCAGCTAGCAAGAGAGAAGAAATAACAGGAAACCAGTTAAGAAACCTTACGGAAGCCTCAGGTTACAGTGCTGGCACATCATTTATACAAGCATCAGACTGCGCAGCTCCAGCCCTCTTCACATAACTATCCCCCCTGGAACCAAGTCCCCTCCTCAAGGATGCTCTGACTTGGATGCTCAGAGCATCTTGCAAGGAATTTGGAAGGACCAACTTGCCAATGAGAAGCATAAATTAGCCACTGCCTGGAGGGCAGCTAAAACTTGAAACCAAACTCTTCATGACACACTTATCTCTAGTCCAAATATGACTAGTGAAAAGGGGACTTTGGCTTCTACACTTTTTTTTTTTCCTCCTAAAGTGGTTTAAGAGTTTGTTTTGGTTTATGTTAGAAATTCCATGAATACTTGAAATAAAAGTAGCCAGAATACCATGTCTGTTTTCATTTTTACCAAGATTGAGCTAGTGTTTAGATGTATTTCCTTGCTTAATTAGTACTTGGGCAAAAAAGACAGTGTGTTTGGACAGAGGTCCACAAGCTACTATTTTATACAGTGTCCCCTATAAAATCCAAGAAAAACAACACATTCATGGCTATTATGAGAAAAGGCCACCAAAGATATCTTTCAAAGATGTTAACTCTTCAGATACTCTTACACTGGTTTTAACATACCCAAGGAGATTAATGGAAATCCAATGACAAGTTAACAATTTTGATTTAAAAAGCTACTTATCATCAAACAAATGTGATTCTCTGTTGCTAACCCTCAGTGCCCATCTATCCCATGCATTCAAGTTTAGGGAACTTTCACAGCTGGTGTTGCTTGGCTTAACACCATTATCCCATGCAACTTCAAAGCCTCATTTGAAAGTATAAGTGTTACAACATGCTCAGGCTTCCCCAAGCTACATTGCCAACAGAGATAAGACAATATAAGACGCTGGACAAATCTTAGAGCCAGATATGGTTATGCTGCCAATGCATCGAGTGTTTATCCCCGTGTATTTTATTTTCACAGTTTGCAAGCAGTGACCTGTAGGTAGGAAAGGATCTCATAGGATTAGCACAGCCTGTCAAAACAGGCAAATCAAGAAAATTAGGATGACAGATCACATGAAAAGTGTAGTTCTAGCTTCAGGATGCTGTAGGTCTCCAAAACTGACACCTCAGAGTCAGAGAGATCCTGGGTTGACCTTTAAGAATCTCACGATTAAAATTACTTGAGTACTAGGATAAAATTATAAATACAGGTAAGATGATCAGCCAGTATCACCACAGGTTTCTGTATTGCTACAAAACCCCCTCCATCTTATGAAAGACCTAGCCTTGTCCAAAAAATAGTCAAATTGTCCTGCACATAGCAGAAGTCTCTGCTCCTGTTTTTTCCACACTCAACTGTCACCCTTCTTCCCTGCAATTCCAAATCCTCTGCAACAGTACCAGCACTTTTGAGTCCTCTAAACTCTTCCAATATGCCCTCAAGCTTCCTCCCAAGCAGCCAGCCAAGGGGCAGCACATGCCAGGAATCATTAGCACAAAAGGGAGATGGACTGGCTGCGTGGCCAAACAGAAAAATGATGCTGGACACTAGCTGGGCTCCCTGTTCTCTCTGTCTCCTTTCAGGTCATTTGTCACTTCTAAAACTATATTCTTTCTGGAACTCAGTGATTTTAAAAAGTGAGATATATCAAGGATTTGAAGCAATAGATGCTGAATTAAAAAAAAAAACCAACCAACACACACTGCAGTCAAAACTGACAGAGTTTAAAGATTATGTGGTTTGTGGAAATAATTTACTACCAAAGAAATTTGCAATTCTGTTTATTAAGAGCAAATTGCATTGAGAAAGAATTCAAAAAACTCAAATGCGTTGACACATGTGCTAACAGGAGAGCCCATGTCCTGCCTGCAAACTTATACACCATTTTGCCAGACTCTTGCAGCTGCCTATCTCAAGGCAACCAAGCACAGGCAAATTACTATAACCTGCTGTCAAAGGCTTTGCCATGGTTTCCTACTGGAACCTCCACATGAGAGTACTCAAAATCTGGTTGAGCTCAACATGCTCATCTTACAGCTTTTATACCTTCTCTAACATGATTTTTCCTCTAATAAATGCTGATTTGTGTTAAGCCCATCTTGTCACAGGCTATGACTTATCAGAAGCCCAATCCAGCCACAAACACATTACTGGCACTAACTGGAACTGAATTGCTTAAGAACTGACAGCCTTTTAGATCTTAACCTAAATAAAGCTTTATTACATCAATCTAACATGTAAGGGGAAAAACATACATAGCATCCAAGCATGGCTAAGTCAGTAAGGTGGATAGTTGAACAAGAGAAATTCAGTTTCACATCTCACTGCTCCCACAAACATCTTTCAGAATTTAAGATACTCAAGAGTTTGCACTGTCCTGATGCTCAGCAACAGCTCTTTTAGAGAGGAAAACAACTTACTAGCAGCTCAGGCTAAATCCCCAAATCGACTAAAAGGAGGACTTGAGGTTGAGAAGGATTATATGGCACCATGGCATTTCTGTTCTGCTTTTTTTTGCTGTTCTGTCCAAAATCTGGCCTGGCCATCCAGAGACTGGATCTTTCACACCACATCTGAGCTCCTGCCTAAGGCTCTGACCCAAAAAGAGCACTCTGGAATTGCTAAAAACATTCACCACACCTAACTGCCTGGATATTTGCTGGACTGTGCTTTGCCATCAGCAAGACCACCAGTACAGATAACTGCATTTCTATCCTTGGGTGGGCACAAGGGGCTGACAAGTGCCATTACTGTTCGTGAATACGCCTTTGATGGATTAACAGTATTTAACACAATACTGAAGCTGCCCTCAAGCTGATAAACCTTTGATCTGACTGAATGTAGTACTGCCCCAAAGCAAAGTGCATAGTCAGGGCAGGAAATAAACCGCACTTTTGTTACCTCTTTAAGAGCTAAATGAGTATATCTGGTTCCCTCATTTTTAGATAAGCTCACATTTCCAAAAAGCAAACCACCTTTGTGTTGTCCACAACTTGAGTGGAAGATGTTATCGATAGCAGAATTTCTACACTTGGCCCCTTGATTATTTCCTGCAAAGCAGATGGATTGCTGTATTAAACTGGCAAAGTGGAGTGGAAAACTTAAGTCAAATTCAGGATGGCTATTTAATTCCAAAATAGATGAACTGGCACATCTAATCCCCTTTTTCCCCTCCCTTTTTCTTTGCTCTTAGAGAACAGAAGTATGAACACTGTACTTCATATGGACAATTGTTCCCTATCTCAGCAAATACACCTGCCCATCTCTGGGAAATATATATGAGCAAGGACTCAAGAATTAAGCTATGGTAACAGCAGTTCAAGAGTTGTCATCTGAGTTGCTCTGTTTCTAAAGCATATCAGTGTCACCTGGGTTGGCACCCTCCTTTCCCCAGCACACCAAAACCTCAGTCTGCTCCTTATGGGGAACAGGAAGATCTCTAAAGCAGAACCACACACTACTCCAGATAGTACTAAAGAAAACAGCATGAGGAATAAAGTTTTCTAAATAAGGATTTGTAAGTGAGGCTGCTTTTTTACTTCCTGGATACCTTTAAGTTCTAAGTAATTTCAATTAAACTGACTTTTTTTTTTTTTTTTTTTAAGATGAAATAAATAGTTAAGTTTACTTCAGTATCTGGAGTCTGAACTACCTGATCAGGTCTAGTTTATCTTATATGAGCTGCAGACCAGAATCATGCATACCTGGCATGCTGGTTTGGGCTGGAATAGAATTAATTTTCTTCATAGTAGCTAGTATGGGGCTATGTTTGTGCTGAAAACAGTGTTGATAATTCAGGTATGTTTTTGTTACTGCTGAGCAGTGCTTACACAGAATCAAGGTCTTTTCTGCTTCTCACCCCACCTCACCAGTGAGCAGGCTGGGGGGGCACAAGAAGTTGGGAGGGGACACAGCCAGGACAGCTGACCCCAGCTGACCCAAGGGATATTCCAGACCATAGGATGTCATGCTCAGCATATAAAGCTGGGGAAAAAAAAAGGAAGGGGGGGACATTTGGAGTGATGGAGTTTGTCTTCCCAAGTCACCATTACACGTGATGGAATCCTGCTTTCCTGGAGATGGCTGAACACCTGCCTGATGATAAGAAGTGGTGAATGAACTCCTTGTTTTGCTTTGCTTGTGCATGTGGCTTTTGCTTTACCTATTAAACTGTCTTTATCTCAGCCAATGAGTTTTCTCACTTTTACCCTTCTGATTCTCTCCCCCATCCCACTGTGAGGGAGGTGAGCAAGCGGCTGTGTGGCACTTGTTGCCAGCTGGGGTTAAACCACAACACCTGGAAATTTAAGTATGACCCTTATCTAGCTTTCTAGGTGAAAAGTGCCAGTGACTTGAAAGCCTATTTGCAAATGGGACCTAGACTCCAATTCTGCAGGTATTTAACATTTCAGTCCCCAAAATACTTATGAGATAGAAGTTAACAGTAAAATAAACTAAGTTGGAACTGAAGTATGAATGTATTTTAACAGTATGGGTACTTAACTCACCTGATTTCTTTAAGTCCTTCTTTCTGGATAACTTGAAGGATCTCTTTATGGCTCATAGGTGTATTTGGATATTTCTCCAGGACCTGGCAAGCAAAAGCAGATTGAGAGAAGTTACTCATTTGCATTTTCACTTTAATGTTTGACTGCACAGAAAACTACATATAACAGTTTGGACTTCTCCAAGGATATGACCAAGGAAGAACTATCAGCCTCCCCATATCTCATTACCACCCCTTCCATCTGAAGGATATAAGGAGCAAAGAGACTCCAGAAGACTGGCTAAAGGACTTGTTTTAGTGCAATTCCCAAATTTTATTTCAAATGCGCTGCCCCTAGATAACACTTCTTGGAGAATTAAATGCTCCACAGTAACAGGGTGGCTTCACAACCATCAGCTTCACTTGGGAATGCTTCAGGAACTGTCATGGTACCTCAGATACACAACTTCCAAAAACCAAATCCTTAAGCTTTGCAAAGTTGAAAAAAACCTACTGATCGGTTTGGTCATAAGTATAAAAAAAGTTTAAGGAAATTTTGGATTTAACACTCTTAGGGTTCTTTGAAAATCTGCGCACAGTTCAGGCTTAAAGGTCATAAATATGGTCTACAAAAATGCTTCCTACATTAAATTGTCCAATATACATCCGCCCCTTCCCCAGCCCGCATGAAGCACACACCAGTGCCTAAGCATCACTCACCTCCCTTTCAAGAGGTCTAAAATGCAGAAGTATAATTCACAACAGCAGACAGAGGGATGCTTAAGACTTCTGAAGGAAAACGCCAGTTACTGCACGTCATTTGGATATTTTAAGCAATATTTGTGCTGGGGGGATGGGCAGGAAATGCCTTGTTTCCTTCTTAATCATCTGCTTTTGACCCATGCCCAGCACATCAGCCCTTGCTTTCTGACTTATGTCTTTAACCAGAAAACAAACCATCAGTATGTTAAGTATTAAAACCTACAAGTGACTTCGCAGAAAGAAATTACCAGTTTTAATTTCCTCCATTCAACAGCTGTGCAGAATACAAGGCTTCTAAACCCTTGCACCTTATTCCCTCCAGAACATTTTAAGTTATCCTTACAGCTGCAGATTTAGCTCTCTTTGGTGAGAACTCTGAAAAGACCTTGCTGAACTGCAGCACCTGTCTGCTTAGAGAAACAAAAGACCTACGTTTAGCACCATCTTTAGCTTTGGAAACCCTAGCTGATGTTCTCATCATGTTAAATCTCTTGTTAGGTTATGTTAAAGCCTGACTTTCACGGTAACTTAGCTATTTCCAAACCTGGTATGTGTCTTTTGCCAAGGCTGGCTGGCTGCAATGAAGCATACTCTGAAGCATAGCACTGAACAGCAGCACAGCATTTCAGCTTTAGTGACTTCTTGAACAGCAGAGTAGCACATGTAGAAAAAAGTGAGTTTAAAACAGATTTAAGTGGGATTTGCTTACACTCACTCTAGTATCAGCCTCAGTGACTCATTCCACTTCATTGCTGGCTGTATTGTAACCAAGAATGCCCATAGCAAAAGGGTAGAAAATTAAGGTGGTTGAAGAGTGATTTAAGTCAGACCACTGCAGTTTTCAGATTTATATCAGCTCCTAATTCATGTCCACTCAGCACTGCCAAAGAGTCAGTATACTTTTATACCATTAACTTGGAACAAAACCTGAAAGCTTGTTCTGCACAGTGTGCTGAAAGCCCACAGAGAGCAAGAAGAGTTAAGGTTATCTCGATTTCCATCTGTGGTGTCAACTTTTTCATTGCGGCTAGCAAAACAAATTTGAAGAAAAATAAAATAGTGCTATGATTCCTTAAGGAAGGAACTTTAGGGCATTTGCCATTTCTCACACAAAAAAATACAAGTGTGCATTTTTCTCCTTGGGCACTGTGTTTTTTCTCTTCACTTTCACTACATAGACAGGCTCTTGACAAGTCCCATCTCGCTCATACCGAGAGCGGCAACAGCACATTTCATTAATTTTTCACTAGGCACAACCACAATGCAAGCTAATACCGTGTTTGACCAGAGAATATCATTAAGAGCAGAAAGAAATAAAAGCTTTTCTAATTACATCCTTGCATGCCCACAGGATGCTTCTACGTATTTCTCCCAGGTAACCTGTCCCCACATCTTCCTTACACAGGACTTTTTCCTGTAGTTGAGCTCAGCAAGACAATCAGTCTGGCCTCCTGCCACACCTGCTTGGCTTCCTTCAAATCGCAATGGAACCACTCCAGTGCTCTGAGGAGGTTGCTTTGAAGATCAACCAGCTCTCCTGGGTTTCTCTGCTCTACAGGAGAGATTCCTCTAGGATCCCATGAATCAGTTCTCTGAACAAGCCAAAGCCAGGCATTTTTACGCTTCTACTCGCTTTCTTCATTTCCCAGAGGATCTTAAACTCTCATTTCACGGTCATGGAAACCAAAGGTGCCACTGTGCACCACTGTTCATACTGCCAGTCAGCTCTCTTCACCCTGCTAGATCTCCTCTAGCCACTTTGTCCAGCACCTGGCTCAAAAAGTTGTCCTCAAGCAATTCCACAAATCTCCTAGATTGGTTGTGCCCTATATCACCTTGTGCTTCCAGCAGATGCCAGGGCAGAGTCAGAACCAACTTCCCATTCATAAGGCTTTTTCCAGTTGTCTGAAGAGGGTTAATCCACTTGCTCTTCTTGATCAGCTGGTCTGCAGCAAACACCCACCATGATGTTCCCTTTGTCACCCTCCCCTCTGAACTCAACTGGTAATCTCCCAGTTGAGTCATCAGCAGTTATACAGCACAGCTCTGCACATTCCTAAAGCTGTTCTTTAGCACAGAAGGCAAACCTTTCTTCATCTTCCATGTCTTTCCTTCCACCTAAAGCACTCCAATCATCCATCCCTCCGTGAGTTTAATCTCACCAACATTGAGGGCTCTGCACATAACAAGAGCTGATCAAGAGGGAACTAAGCTATTAGTATCAAAACTGCACACAGACCTCCAACTCCTGATGTCCCACGCGGAACACATTTACATACAAGTATTTCAGGCTATCCCACAGGTGTGCTGGGGAGGTACAAGAGTTTCTCTGGAGAAGTGGAAGAGGTTCCCTTGTCACAGAAACCCAAGTGCCTCTCTTCACCCTATACTTCTCTGCTGGTTTTCAGTCTCCATCCCACAACAAACCTAGTTTAAAGCCCTCCACACTGTTAGCAACCATTAGCAACCATGCTCCCAAAGATGCTTTTGCCCATCTTTATCAGATGGATCCCATATTTTGCCATCAGTCCTCATTCCTTAGAGTCCCATGGTCATAAAAAACCCACCATGTCTATAAATGCTAACTGTGCAGGCAGAAGCTCATGCTCAGACAACATCTGCCTCCTGCCTAAGCCTTTCCCATTCACCAGCAGGATCTAGGAGACCACCTGAACTCCCAAAGCCTCTAAAACTTGCTTCCAAGGCCTGGCATTAACTTTTTATCTGCTCGAGGTCTCCTTTGGGAGATCTTATTCCACTTCCAATATAGGGACGATGCTGATGAATCGGAGGGTGGGGAGGATATTAGCAGTGGGCCCCCAAGATGCTCAGGGGACTAGACTACCTCCCCTGGAAGACAAAGTTATGAGATAGAGGACTTCTTCAGCCTAGAGATTGAAGAAAGCTGAAAGAAAAAAAGGCTGAGGATAAGACACCATAACAGACTTCCAGTACCTATGAGAAGGTTAAAAAAATGGAGCCAGACTCTTCACCCTGGCATCTAATGAAAGGATGACACTAGGCAAAAACTGAAACAAGAGGTGCCAAGTGAGTATAATGAATAACATCTTCATGATGAGGACAGTTGAGAAATAGAACAGGCTGTGCTATTTCCACCCTTGGAGGTTTTCATCAAGACCTGACTGGATTGAGCACCAAGCAATGTGGTCTAACCTCAAGCTGAGCCTGCTTTGAGGGGAAAGTTGGACTAGAGAGCTCCTGAGGTCTCTTCCAACCAGATTATCCTATGATCCTACAGGTGCCCACATGCATGAGTGGCAATAGGTACTAGTCCACAGACCAGAAGAACTCTACCGACTTCTCCATAACATCCTGGATCCAGTCTCCCCACAAGCAACAAGCTTCCCAGGACAGCAAGTCTGCTCAGTGGATAGGTACCTCAATCCTTCATTGAAGGAAGTCTCCAGCCATTACCACCAGCTGCTTCCTCTTGGTGGCACTGGGTCATACCCATAGACCAGGCACAACCAGTCCAACACTTGCCAGTCTGTCAGAACTGACTGCTCCTCTTGTGTTGCCAGAGCCCTGTACTTGTTCTCCACCCAAATGTCTGCATGCAGAGGGAGGCTTTTTGCTGCTGAAAGTAAGAAAAAACTTCCATCTTCAACACTGCCCCTGGCAAGGGAATTTAACTTTATCATCTTGGATAGTGTGGGGCTTGGGCTGTTGCACTACAGCATCTCAGCAAATAACCAGTTAATCTCCCATTTGTCCTCCCTGGTGCTGCACAGTCTGCTCACCTCCTCCCACAGGTGGTTCACCCAGAAACTCCAGCAGAGCCCATGCTCCACTGGTCAATCATAGACTATCTCAACTTGGAAGGGACCACCCACGAGGACCATTGAGTCCAACTCCCTGCTCCACACAGGACTACCTAAAACTAAACCATATGACTGAGAGCATCATCGAGACGCTCCTTGAACTCTGGCAGGCTTGGTGCCATAACCACTTCCCTGGGGAGCCTGTTCCCACGACCAACCACCCTCTCAGTGAAGAGCCTTTTCCTAATGTCCAATCTGAACCTCCCCTGATGCAGCTTCATTCCATGACCTCATCCTATCCCTGGTCACCAGAGAGAGGAGATCAGCACCTTCCCCTCCACAGCCCCCCTTGAGGAAGGTGTAGACTGCGATGAGGTCACCCCTCAGCCTTCTCTTGTCCCAGCTGAACAAGCCAAGTGACCTCAGCCACTCCTCATAAATCTAGCCCTCAAGGCATTTCACTATCTTGGTCACCCCTCCTCTGGACACACTACAGTAGTTTGATGTCCTTCTTATATCGAGGCGCCCAAAACAGCACACAGTACTCAAGGTGGCACCACACCAGTGCGGCATGGAGTGGGACAATCACCTCCCTCGGTCAGCTAGTGATGCTGTGCTTGATGCACCCCAAGACATGGCTGGCCTTTTTGGCTGCCAGGGCACACTATTGACTCATGTTCAACTTGCCATCAACCCAAACCCCCAGATCTCTTTCCACAGGGCTTCTCATCCCCCAAGTTTGTACATTGTCCTGGTTTCAGCTGGGATAGAGTTAATTTTCTTTCTAGTAGTTGGTATGGTGTTATGTCTTGGATTCAGTATGAAAGTAATGTTGATAGCAACAACTGAAAACTTCAGTGTGTTAAGTAGTGTTTAGACTAAGTCAAGGATTTTTCAGCTTCTCATGCCCAGCCAGCAAGGCGGCTGGAGGGGCACAAGAAGTTGAGAGGGGACACAGCCATGACAGCTGACCCAAACTGGCCAAAGGGGTATTCCATACCATGTGATATCATGCCCAGTATATAAACTGGGGGGGGGTTTGGCCTGGCAGCGGGATCGCTGCTCAGGAACTAACTGGGCATTGGTCAGCGAGCGGTGAGCAACTGCGTTGTGCATCACTTGGTTTGTATATTCCAATCCTTTTATTATTATTGTCCTTTTATTATTGTTGTTATCATCATTATTAGTTTCTTCCTTTCTGTTCTATTACACTGTTCTTATTTCAACCCATGAGTTTTACCTTTTTTTTTTTCTTTTTTTTTTTTTCCCCCTGATTCTTTCCCCCTCCCACTGGTCAGGATTATCCCATCCCAGGTGGAAAATCTTGAAGCTACCATCATCTTCAATCCTGGCGTCCAGGAGGAACACCAGGCACTCCCTGCAGTCTTGTCTGGGACAAGGCCTCTCACAAACTCATGGTGGGGTGTTCAGCCACTGCAGGGACTGACATCCTATCATGGTGTCACCACCATTGACGTACCAACTGAAAGAGTCTGCTATGTGAGTAGACAATTTTCCTAGCTCAGTTTGACGGTGTTAAAGGTCCTGGTGTCAAGGTGAACTTTCTCTTGTAAGATTACACCAAAGAACACAAGACATATCAGGAAGATGACAAATCAGAAATAAAACTTTGATTAGAGGAGCCTGAGTAGTAAGGAGACCCACTTTTTTTTTCTTCTTGCTTACAGTAACCCATCTTCAATAATACGCATGGCTAACACTAGGTTATAACAAATACAGCATTGAAGAAAAGAAGACTGATTCAATGGGTGACACAACTGTGAGCACCCTTGAAGCAAGCTAACAATGGGATTTGAGCTGCTTTTTTTCCCTCCCCAGCATGAACATGCTGTTTCTGAACAGAAAGCCTAGAAGAGCAAAGAACATATCAACAGAATTGCCAAAAGGTAACTGAGGATCACATGTTGTTGATCTTGCAAATGAAGTTTATAGCTCTGCATGGTTAACTACAGAACAGCATCATGCATCAAACGTAGATTTTATTGACTTAATTCACCTGACATTCTGCTCAGAGATGCCTTATAAATTCTTATCTATCAGTATCCTTGAAAGATAATTTTGCCTGCCAGATCACAGTGCAAACTCCAATTTATTTTCCATTGGGCTGGATGTACAAGAATATTCAGATGAGGACATGACTCTCAGGTGGCTTCTAAGTATAGAACTGCAGCATTTTGCTAGAGCCACTAATGTAGTGCCACAAGTCTGAGTACTGCAAAAACAGATCAATACAAAATGGTCTATTCTCGAATGCACAAGAAAAGTGGTTGTAATTCCAGGTTAATCATTAGAGTTGACTTCAAAATAATGCAAATCTGTATCTCAAGACACTCAGGAAGACAAAAGTAGCCAAAAAGGCCGCCGGTCTGCTAGGAGTGAAGACTGAGCTCCCAACATCTAGACCTTTCCTTGACTCTTGACCCCAGATGGTCGACAGACACATGAGAAACTTTACTTTGACCCTCTCCCCACCCCACAATACACCAATGAAGACAAACTGCATGAAATTAATGCTGCTAACAATATAGCTTGAGACTTAAGGTGTTACTTTGCTTACCAAAACCAACCAACCAAAACTCTGGCCACCTCTGCTGAGGAAAGACTTTTAAATAGTCTTCATAAACACAATTATCTGCTGTCAGATTATCTGCTACTTGGCAATAAGTAGTAAAAAAAATCCCAAACTTCAAAACATTGGGGTTGGTACTGGGTCCAAGACTGTTTTCCATTAATGACCAGGTAACAGCACAGAGTGCAGCCTCAAGTTCACAAACAGTACAAAACCAGGAGGAATGGCTGATGCACAAGATAGTTGTGCAGCCATTCAGAGGGACCTTGACAGGCTGGAGAAACAGGCAGACAGAACCCCATCTCAAGCCCACAGGGAAATGCCAAGTCCTGCACCTGGGGAGGAACAACCGCTTGTTGACCATGAGCCAGCAGTGTACCCCTGAGGCAAAAAAGGCCACCGGCACCCTGGGCTGCATAAGGCAGAACTGATGGATGCAATCCTTCCCCTCTGCTCTGGTGAGACAGTACCTGAAGTGCTGTGTCCAGTCCTGGGCTCCCCAGTTCAAGACAGACACAGAGAGACTGGAAGAAGTCCAGCAAATGGCAATGAAGATCATTTGAAAGGACTGGAGCATCTTTTCTATGAGGGTGGCTGAGAGATCTGGGATTGTTTAGCCTGAAGACAAGGCCCAGGGGGATCTTATCAATGTGTACAAGCACCTGACAGCAGGTTGTAAAGAAAACCAAGCCAGGCTCTTCAGTGGTATCCACTGAGAGGGCATGAGGTAATGGGCACAAGTTGAGTGTGGTGGTGGTTGGGGTTTTTTCCATTGGGTTTTTTTAATTATTATTCTGACAGTGGTCAAACACTGGAAAAGGTTGCCTAGGGCAGTGGTGGAGTCTCCAACCTTGGACTGGACAATGTTCTAGGAACCTCACTTTCAGCAGAGTGGTTAGACTAGACAATCTCCAGAGGTCCCTTTCAACCTCAGTTGTTGTGTGATTCTATGATATAGACCTTCCTCAAGTGATCAAAAGAAGCTGATTTAGTCACTAAAGGTCTGAGGTTAAATATCACCATGTAATTTTATGTTCCCTGTACTTTCTAGCTGACCAGGTTAAATACAAGGAACCACTTTCCACAGGCTATTGCAAGTGCTAAACAATGCATGGCAAGGAATGGGAAACTCCCATACAAAGTTAACACCTTCGGTTTAGGAACTTCACTGAAAGACAGCTGGGAGAGTATTTTGAGGGGAAAAAAAAAAAACACCAAGAATCACTCTACACTTGCCTTCTTTTTTAATTGAAGATTTTTCCTTAGCCATCTGTTATTATCTATTGTCAAGACACTATTGTGATAGATTAATTTGATTAGACAATACAGACATTCTTAAAATGACAGAAACAGCCTTCAGAAAGTATCTATGGAAGTAGCGATCCATGTAATCTAACCAGCACACAGCAAGAAGGGATCTTAGTCTTTCACTTAGGATAACTGGGAACATGGGAAGGAGGGAGAGAAGGATGCAGAAGCATGCAGAAGGGGAAAAACATTCAAACAGCTTCACATTCTCATTCTTCATCTCAAAATACTGGAAAAACAGGCACACAAAGTTGCAAGTCTAACAAAATCAAGCAAGTTATGGTCAGAGAGAGAAGTACAGATTCAAAGTTTTATGGATTTTAGTCTGAATGACTACCGATAACTTTGACATGTAAGGCATAACTGTAGAAAAGGGTCCTCAGATTCACTACTCCTATTCCATAAAATAGGCATTGAAAACCCTTTCATCATCCGCGAGTCCAAGACAACATCTAAGGAGGAAAAATAAAACACCGCTATTATTGCAAAAGCATGAACAGGAACAGGCCATTGTCTAAAGGCTTCTAGATCACTGAAAACATTTTATCCAGTGAATACTAAGCAATTAGGTATGGTTTAAATAGAACAAAATCATGAGAAGGGTCCAAGATTTGGGAAGTGCACCGGATACTTAAACTCGGTCTAGACCAGCTTATCTGGAAAAACAAACTTTTCTGGCTGAGCAGCCATGGCTTCATCTAACAGCTAAAAGTTTGCACAGGAATTTAGAAGCTTGTTTACAGTGGTCGGATCCTTCCCAGAAACCTCAAAACACACACATCTCCTGTGCAACCTGATCTCCAACCAGATCTAAGGACAAATCAGAAATGAAGAGGTTGGACAACCCACCCCTGAGAGTGGTCAGGGGACTCTGAGTCACCAGTCCCGTATTTTCCAAAGGCATGCAGCCCCCCCATCAACTAACCTTAAGCAGAACGCCAAGCTCTGCAAATACCCCAAACGGGGGTAATGAACATTTAAATCTGCACGAGCCACACCACCGCAGGACTGCTTCACATATCTCAAAACAGAACTGGCACACTTTTATCCGTAACTGCCTTTAACAAAGAGGCACAGAGGCCAACAACAGCCCAGTGACATTAACCCAGGCATTGCTCCATGGCCATTTTGGCTCACCATGCTTTCGTTAACTTTAGCTAATCCTGCACTGTAGGATCAAAGTTTCTTGTGTTGGGCAACCGCCACCACCGGTGAAACTGATTAAACAACTAGCTTTGGCTACACAGGACCAAGATTAATTTGCACTATCCTGATAACAGTCATCATCTCATGCTCTTTAAGAAACTTGTTTAATACTAACTCTGAGCCCACTTAGATAAGCAAAGCAGTTCACATCTTCAGATGCAGTAATAACTGTGCCGCTTTACAAGCTGATCCAGAAGAACCAGGAACAAGGATTAAAGAGATTCTTTATAAACCCGATACACCTTAAGGACCTTCTCCTCTCTCTTCTCCCCTTGTAATCCCATATCAGATCTTTCACTTGAGTCCTTTTTCATTTACTGTGTAAATAAACTACTACTACCTGCCACAGAACTGAATGAGAGGCATTTTAAAATTAAGAGTCAGGATTTATAAACTACCTTTGTACTACCCTCAGCATTAGTCGAGATTAATACAAAGAACAAACTAGCAAGTGCCATCACTGGGTACTGAAAAAGCCTCACTACTTGAGCCTAGCTATTAATACTGAAAAGTGTCAGTGTTCAACAAAGGTGAAGCCATATACTTGAGATGGTCTCCCTGATGCTGAAATTCTGCCGCCTTAGGTGTTGAAATATTCTAGTAGGGTCATTGTTAACAAAAACCATTAATAGAGTTATCTATGTTATAGTACACGTTGTTTTCCACCCTGAAGCTGTCCCAGTTTCTGCAAAGGTTTCCAAGAAAGCAGGATCATCAGAAGAAAAGGTATATCCTAATTTTACATCTTGGAAGAAAGGCAGCTTTCTTACTCTTACAGTATTTACAGTGTGAAGAATTTGAAGAATTTATTCACACCACCTGCAATTAAATTTAAAGCATTACATTTCAGAAGCAAGGTAGGCAGCTATATCAAGTGGACCCAGAAAAGTGAGAGACTCCCCTACGAGCACCCGCCTGACACACCGGAACAAAGTCTGCAACAAAACACATGAAGAAACCTCTGCTCTTCCAAGCACCTCAGTTTTGCCACGTTTCCCCAGGTATCACAGATTTACAAGCATTGGCAAGAGCGGAAGATTGTGTCACACCTCAAATCTATAGTAGAATAAGCAAAACTGCATTTTACCCAGGCTGTTTACAGAACAAAAAGTAAGCTTGCAATTGCATCCAAACTGTTGGAGCAGATATCTGATATGTTTCTTGGAGAACTGAGGGGTGGTTTAGATGTACCAGAGACTGAACACAAACAATAGAATAGTAAGAGTCGGGGCTCTTGCTGCATGAAATCCTTGTCATTACAGTATTCCTAAAACAGAAGGGCGATTCTGGAATGTGTGATAAAAACAGGGGAACACCCAAGTGGAAGATGTTTCAATGCAAGAGATACTATAAAGGGAAAGCAAATGCAACAACAGGAATTACTTCAGGGTTCATGTCTCTTGTTATGGTTTTACTGAACTCAAGCTCAAAGTCCATATTCAGCTTCCAGGTTCCATGTTGACCTATTGCAACATGATCCAGAGGAATCCTTCTGCTTTGGCTGTGCTGCCTACCAGCATTCCTGACTTTGAGGACGAAATGCAAAGACTCTGGGATTGCCAGCACAGAAAGTTGCATTTCCAGCATCTCCCTATACAACAAGGACTTGCCCATAAGCAAGCGTCCTCTTAACCTTACAGGAAAATATTTCTCCTACGAGTCTGAACTTGCTGCTCAAGTCAGCAATGAGGACAACCAGGTCCCAGCCAGCAGGATGGAGGAGGAAGAAAGACGGGGACGAGGAGGAGGATGGGGTTGGAAGTGCAGGCAAAGTGGGGGGCATGCCAGCACACATCATCTCGCAGGTGGCCCAGCCCACAGTTGGGAGCAGCCTCCACCTCAGTTGCTGGACCTCAGAGAGGACCTGCGGCGAGCAGCAGAGATGCCTTCGGTAAACCTGGCAACCCCAGCACGACGGCATGGAGCTACAGGACAGAAGCCATCAAAATCGAAGAGCTCACATAATAAAAGTTTACAACAATCAGTGTGCCGATGCATTAGCATTAAGTGCATATAGGAGGGTTTAAAAGTTAAAAACAAGCCAACCAACCTCTGAACATGATTATCCAGGGTTGGCTGCTTTGGGAGTAGTTTGGCATGCATTTTCCAGCATTGTTAATCCCAAACCAAAACAATCTCATCTCTACATCAAAGCTTTCACCTCATTTTTAGAAATCTTTTAAAATGAAATCAACAACCCTTCTCCCTCTAAGCCTCACGTAACAGCAGTCTGTTCTCAAAGGGAACTCCCCAAAGCTACAGCAATTCCCATGCGCTGCACTGGTCGAGCTGCAAGATAACACACACTTCTAAATGAGAGACACACAGACTGAACAAGAGGGATTACTGCCCACACAATTAAATTTTTGGTACCGGACACTGGTAAAGCCCAGGTTTCACTCTGAAAATCTACCAAACACTGACCCACACATCACAGACGCAAATTGCCCAGTGTTACCAGTGCTGTTTAAATGAATGCAGTAAAGAAACGTAAGTGTCTTGGGCCACTATATCTGCAAAAAGTGGGACGTGTATGTCCTCTGAACTGCATCCCAAGTCTCTCTAGTGAGTAGAAATCTTTGGTTACAGAGTTACATCTTCGGTTTAACAGAATTAAAACTGTTAGGATACCTTCTTACACAGTACTAGGCACACCAGATAACCTCCCCATTTTGGATTTTATGCCTTTCTTCAGTCCTTTGACAGGAGGAGGGAAACCACAGGAAGATAATCTTCAAGCACAAGAGCAAGACAAAGGGCTAGGTTTATATTGATCAACTGATGATTAACTGAAAACAGCTTAGGAAGAAAGCAATGAGAACCTCCGTTCTTACACCTTTGTGTTTAGTCCACAGTTGTCAAAACCAGCAAGAGCAAGGGTGTTGACTTGGACATGTAGTTAGAAGCTGAAGATCCAGACTTAGCTTAGGAGGGATTTCCACATATACTATTTCATCTAGGTTCTTTCTAAAAAGATACAGACTAGATTTACAGTTCCTTACATTTGTCATTCTCCTAGCTTCTTACTAGGAAAAATAAACTTACTCTTCCTTTAGAGCTTATGAAGACAATGTAGTGAACTCCCTTGTGCTAACAAAAGATGGGAATTAACTAAGCCCACCACTGCTCTTCCCCTTCCCAGTTCCACCCACTCTCAGCTCTAACTGCTCATCATGAACAAAGCTCTGGTTAGTGGGGATTTCCATCCAGAAAGCTGGAGCATCACGCAGCTACTAACACTCCGCTCTCCTGACATTTTCATACACCACATAACAATCCAAATAGGACCAAGTTGTTGGGAATCAGACACTTCTTTCCAGTGAAATACTGGAATACATCACTTGACTGTATATCTCTGAGCATTACTGCTAATAGACGCTTCTCAAACATTTATCCCCAGTATGACTATCAAAAGAAAGCCCACCACCAAACACATACCTGCTTCCAAGACTAAGTGCAAGCAAGCCTGAGTGACTCAAAGCAAATCCATACAGTACAGCCTTCCTTTTCCTGAAGCAGGACTAGTGGGGAAGGAAGGACAGAAATAGTAATTTAACTTTTAAGAACTGAGATAAATTGTTCTAACTCAATTTAAAAAACAACTCAGCTGTGATAAAGTTATCAGCTTATTACAACTCACACTGTTCAACAAAATATATTATCCTGAGCATCTTCCGTAGTTATATTTCTAGGGAGAACAAGTTACTGTATGATAGCTTTGTAACAAATTGATTATTCAGAGTCAGGAAGACTTTCAGATGGTAAAAGTTGCAAAAGTAATTGAAATGAATGTGTGTGAAAGAACACAGGCAACCAAGTCTACTGGGAACAGGAGGTAAGACAGGATCTCCAGCTCCTAAGTAGCTCTGGAACAAACAGGTTTTCCTTTAGCTGAAAAGATTTCGGAGTCTTGGCACCAGCAGTGGTCCCTATGCTGGATCACAAATACAAAGAGGAAGAGCTGCATCTTCCTCCCTTCCCCACTCTGTGGCTATCACCTTGGGAACTCCTAAAGCTCTTCTACTCGTTTTGGACCCAACACTTGTTTTCATAGCCAAAGTGCAGGTCTTAAGTTTCCTGCATGCAGTCAGGAGCTGATCAGAGAGATGGTGTTACTGCTGCATCAAGCCTGTGTTTGACAAGCTTGCCAAACGCCCAAGTGAAGATTATAGTGCCTTCATAACACAAGGAGCTTCTACTGTTCCTTTCCCTGGCACACACAACATTTTGTGGCTTATGTCATACCACAAATGCAGATGCAGACAATGCAATACTATTTGTTTTTCATCCTACCAGTGTGCCTGATGGGAATCAAAGGGCAGAAAATACAGTTTCTAGGTACACCCCACCTATATTCACGTCACCTCTTATCTGCATAAGGGAAAGCTCAACAAAATCTGAGAGTACCTTAGCGATGTCCATGTGGAAGGTCTTTCATCTTATGATGCATTAGCCAATGTTTAGGCCTAGATGGTACATCATCTGCAGAAAGTTCTGTCAAGTAGCCCTACTCCTGCCACATCAATACTCTTTCATTATTGGCACTTCCAACAGTTAAGTGAAACTTTCTTAAAAAAAAAAAAAGGTATCTGTATCACTCAACTCCACCTAAACTGTCAGTGCTCCAGCAAAGTGCCATGCCACCACTGCTTCACCGTCAAAGCAGAGGGAACTTGCCAGGGGTCAAGCTTTCCCCGATGCCAACTGCCCATTCACTCATCCCTAAAGCCACCAGATTGTAATTAGGCTAAACCTGATGCAGAAGCAATCTGTGATACCTAATTACCTGTTACTTGTTTCACATTTCAAGCCCCTAAACTTTACAGGGAATAAAACTGCAGCATCTGGGAATCTGACCATCTACTAGCAGCAGCAGCAGAGCAAAAAAAGCAATTCTGGCAAAGCCATTTCAATCTCATCTGTCAGCCAGTCTTCCCCCTTGCCTTGCTATTTGTGGCTCTTGAAAGTTGGAAGAATAGGATTTTCTCAATTCAGCTCAGCTTTCAACACTCTTCTGCATGAAGAATTTCTACAGTTCTTGTTATAGTCTGGTATTTTACTGACAAAACAGAAATATTAAGTTTCAGAAGTACTAACAGCAACCATATTTAGTTTTCCTGAAGCAGCACATGACCATTTCCCCCACCCCAAAAAGTGCTACACCACCAAGTTATCCATATCTCCATTACATTGCTATCTTTCCATCTTTAAATACCAAAATGAAAAAAGCTAATAGAAAATTAAAATATACTGTTAGAAACTACAAGCTGGAAACAAGGCTTTGAACACTTCCACTGCTGTGTCTTTTCCAGCAGATGACATCAGGAACACGCTCCTTCCAGTTTCAACGCCAGATCTTCAGGAAATTTAGCAACTGCTAAACAAAACCAAACATTTAGTACTGATTACTAGCAAAGAAGGATGAACATTATGACAGGGAACACACTCCATTTATCATATGAAATTAATCAACACCTTCATTCACATATACCAAGGTTCAAGGCTAGTTAATAGCTTCAGAGCATTCTCAGGGCACCAAATTAGCATGCACCTCACTAAAATGCAGTTACACCACAGGCAAGCAGCTCCTTAGAAGGCTGCAATGAATCATTCATGAATACAGGAGCTGAAATCCTTGTTAAGGGAATTAAAAAAGACATCCCCTCCCCCAGACCTGTCCCGCACAAAACAACTCTTACTGGGTGATACTGTTCGATTTTCTTTTATAGCTCATCCTTTGCCAGAAGCAAGAGTTGGCCTTACTTTTCAGTTTAAGAAAGCTCTAAGCAATCAGAGTAAGTTCTGCCCATGTAACTATGACAGTGTATCATGCCACTATTCAAAATTACATAGGATAAAAGCCTCATGGAAACTTCTGTTTGAAGTGGTTGGGGGGTTTTGTTTGTTTTTGTTCGGGGGGGGGGAGGGGGTTCCGGTGTTTTTTTTTGTTTGGTTGTTTTTAACAACAATCTGTCCATCAAGGCTTAAATAAGAGATTCTCCAAGACTGGATATGAAAGAACACCTTAGTCCATTACTGTTTCCAGCAAGCTTTGGTAAAAATGCACTTTGGAATTCTTGCTATTGATTATTCCCTTATACAAAGGAGGAATTACAGTTGGGCAACCTAATGCTGTAAACTTAATCATCACTTACACTTGGGCTTTCTCCTGGAAATAGAATTTAAACTTCATAAAAGCCATGAATCCACAGCAACTTGAAGAGTTATTAGCTCAAACTCCTGCATGCTCTGGAGGGACAGGCAGCAATACCTGCTCATTAGGTTCATCTCAACCTCATACCTAACACAGCCCTCCTACCTCCTGGCCAGTCCTTTCTAGGAGGAGAATTCCAGCTGCAGCTACAGAAGCCAGCAATAGCTGCAAATTTCCTTATACACTCCTTCAGCAAGGAATAAGATTTATGCAATGCAAACCTTTTACAGAGAAGTGGGTCAGCTATAAAAAAAACAAAGTGTATGTGAAATTCCTTTTCAGTCAGTCACTACAGAACAGTGTGCGGGGCAGAGGCAGCATGCAAAATACCGTTTCACTCTGGCAGCAATGAGAGGAGTGAAGAGGGGGACTGAAGGACTTGACCTAGATTGCAGTATCTTTTCTACTCATCCAATTAACCAAATGCTATTCAAGGTTTTAACCAGAAATGAGGTCAAGACGGAATGGACAATTCCATGTTATTAGAAACAAGTGCCATTAAATGCCAGTGCATGTTATCACTTTATGCAGCATTTAAGACTGTAGCATGTCGCACCATTTTTAAATGTGTTGGAACAGTAGCGTGAAGAGGCGAGATCCAAGAGTCACACTTCGCCTCGAGGACCTGGTTAGGCAACTGCACAACTCAGAGCGCAATAGGAACCTGGAGGAGGACACAGGAGGACACCAGGCTACGCTGCTGCAGCAGCTCCACAGATGTTCATTGCTTGTTTCTGCTAAGATACGCCACTGGAGAGACAAGGCAGAACAGGGACATGGGTTTAAAGTTGTACACTGCTACACAGCAGAGACAGGAACCAAAATTGCCTGTATTTAATGACCATTTCATTTCAAGGATATGGCCAAGAGGAAACTGAAATGCTGCTTCTAATAAACCATTTCTGGATTTGTGAAAAACTTGTCCCACTGAAAGACAACATGACCATTCTGCAGACTACCCTGTGCTCCCACCAACTTCCAAAACACCCACCCAGATGCTTGATAAGCTCAGCTTTAAGTAGAGAACAAACAGTTTGAAAGAAACTCAACAGGATTATATCAACCTCAAAAGACTGGGAGAAGTCTGAGGTCTAGGACATATTTTTGTGGGGAAACCCTAGAAGTGACCATCCCTACAAAACAACTCAAAGGTTCTGGACTTGGAGCTTACATCCCTGAATTTAGAGAACAGAAACCAAAGTGGAATAGCACTTCTGAGGCGAGGGCTTGTGTGCAACATGCCTTCAGGAATAACATGTGTATGAGATGGGAGAGGGGCAGAAGTCTATCAGTAGAAACTAACAGAGTAGCCTTTTCAAAAAAAACACCTCTGCATTATTTCCCAAGGTTTCAGAAGGCTGAGGAGTTATACAGTAGTGATCTAAAAGGGACATGAGAAGGTCACAATATTAGCAAGAGACAATTATTAAGCAAGACCTGCTGAACTGCTCCTGGCTGTACATTTTGGCTCCCACGCACAGAGCAAGAGTTTGGGATTCAGATGCAAAATACTACCAAAGTTGTCACCTTTGCACATATATACTTCTTTCAAGTATAAATGGTCTTAAGCTCCCAACAAACATGTGTAGAAACAAAATTTATATTTGAGTTTAAGCCCTGCAGTAGTGCCTATGTTTAGTTAGTGAAAGGAGAGCACTGGACAGACAGCAAGGTGGTGCAGGTCACCAGTTCCCAACAAGAAAATAAATGGCAACGCAATTGGAGAGCAAACACCAAAGAGGTCAGAGTCCCAGAATCTGTGCATAGCAGCCCAACAAGGAAGTCTCAAAAATAAACAGTCCTCAGACAGCCATCCTGCACGGGGCAAAGAGCTAAACTGAAGCCAGCTCTTGCTTGAATCAGGTAGCACACCAGACCTACTCCTAGGAGGAGTTTTTGATATTTGTATATGAAAGCATGGGCATGTTAAAACCAACACAACCAGCTACTAAACTTAAACAATTTATTTTACTTAACTTACTGGCAAGAAACTGCATTTGTCTCAAATGCCTGAATTTCCTATTAAAACACCAAACTTCTGCAAGCTGAAGTGTCCACGCTGATGTTGAAAGATGGTCCTGCACCTTTGGCACATCTCCCTTCCTCCAGGCTGCGTTACCACGTGTGCTGGCAAAGTGGTAAACAAGATCAGGGATCTAATCCAAGCTAAAAATAATTTCACCTTTTTTTTTTTTATTTAAAAAAAAAAAAACAGAACAGCTTTACAAATGGAGTTTGCCAAGTAGCTTCACACACTCCTATGGCAAAAGAGGCCAGAGCAAGGGCAGCGCTGATACACACCTCCCCATCTGGCAGCAGCAGCAGCTTGAACAGTTCGTAAACCAGCCTTTGACTTGCAAATATCACACAGGAGCCTGTAGGAAGCAGGTAATTGCATCTCCTGTGGATGCCAGCCTTGGATCCTGTACAGGTTCATCCTTCTACCAAGGTAAGGAGAGTCCCAAAAGGAAAGTAAGAAACAAGCATTCATGACATCATGTGGTACAGACAAAATTATCAAGTTTCATGGTGTAGTTTCATGGATTTGTTAGCCTTTACTTAGAATACCATACTTGTCTTTAGGTTTTACCATTTGATACAACAAGGTTTGAATGCAAGATCACTATTCAATATCATACACACACATTTGCAGGCTGTTTGTCAAACGCAAGGAGCACACTATGAGCCAAAGCCACTGCAGCTATTTTTACCCTGCGCATGAGACCTTGGGTGCCTGTGCTATGATGCGTGGAGTCAACAAGTTCATGTTAAGGATGATTGGCAAAGATCAACTTGACTTGCACTCTTGGTTTCCAGAGGTGAGATAGCAAGCCTTTTAGCAACAACACTGACAAAAAAACATCACAGATTGTCCCTGCTGGACAGGTATTTACAAAATCTCCAACTGAAAGGTGTCTTTAGCCATGAACATCATTACACTAACAATACTTAAGGTTGTTTAAATGCACCAGCTTAACTGAAGCCACCAGAACATGCACCAATTGAGTAATATTTATACTGCCCATGAGAAGAACCCTATTTAAAACTCCACCTTGTTCTAATAACTATCTAATAATTAAGAGTGTTTTAAAAAAATAAATCAGATTACCAGAAGAATATCAATGCTACTTCAACTTCTAAAATTTGTCCTCCAATAATTAGAGCCTTTTTTCCTGTAGTAAAACAGTTGCCACCTTTTATGTTCTTTTACCCTTGCTGGAAAAAAGGGTTCTCTCTCCTACTTCAGCTTTCACATTAGTCAGAAACAGGAAGCACAGACACCATAGGGAATTCATTGCCTACTGACCTGAAGTGGGAACTAACACTACAAACCTTCACTTGAATTTGAAGTTGACGATGAAGTTATTCATCTAGCTAATTTTCTCTTCTGAAGAGAAATCTCTCAGAATAGAAGCTCCTGCAGCTCCTCACAATCTCATATAGACCTTGAAACTACCTGGACACATGCAAAGCATCTGACACTGTCCTGCATGACAACCTTGGAGACAAAATTAGAGAGACATGGATTTGATGGATGGACCACTCGGTGAATGAGGAATTGGCTGGATGGTAGCACTCAGAGTTGTGGTCAACAGCTCGATGTCCAAGTGGAGAGCAGTGACAAGTGGCATTCCTCAGGGGTCGTTGGTAATGAGACCTGCCAGCACTGTTTAACATCTTTGTCAGCAACACAGACAGTGGGATTGAGTGCACTCTCAGGAATTTTGCCGACAACACCAAGCTGGGCGGTGCAGTCGACACGCCGGAGGAAAGAGATGCCATCCAGAGCAACCTTGACACGCTTGAGAGGTGGGCCCGTGCAAACCTCATGAGGTTCAACAATGCCAAGTGCAAGGTCCTGCACATGGGTCGGGGCTATCCCAAGCACAAATACAGGGTGGGCAATGAGTGGATTGAGAGCAGCCCTGAGAAGAAGGATTTGGGGGTACTGACAAAAAACTGGACATGAGCCAGCAACGTGCGCTCGCAGCCCAGGAAGCCAACCGTGTCCTGGGCTGCATCCCAAGCAGCGTGGCCAGCAGGTCGAGGGAGGGGATTCTGCCCCTCTGCTCCGATCGGGTGAGACCCCACCTGGAGTCCTGCGTCCAGCTCTGGGGTCCTCAGCACAGGACAGATATGGACCTGTTGGAGCAGGTCCAGAGGAGGTCAGAGGGCTGGAACACCTCTGCTATGAGGACAGGCTGAAAAAGTTGGGGTTGTTCAGCCTGGAGAAGAGAAGGCTCCAGGAAGACCTTATTGCGGCCTTCCAGGGGGCCAACAAGAAAGCTGGAGAGGCACTTTTTACAAGGGCATTCAGTGGTAGGACAACGGGTAATGGCTTTAAACTGAAAGAGGGTAGATTTAGATTAGATATAAGGAGGTTCTTCACTGTGAGGGTGGTGAGGCACTGGAACAGGTTGCCCAGAGAGCTGTGGATGCCCCATCCCTGGCAGCGTTCAAGGCCAGGTTGGATGGGGCTTGGAGCAACCTGGTCTAGTGGAAGGTGTCCCTGCCCACGGCAGGGGGGCTGGAACTAGATGACATCTAAAGGTGCCTTCCAACCCAAACAAGTCTATGATTCTGTGATCTTATGAAATGCAAAAGTCTCTCATTACTGTAAGAGAGAGTTGCTGAGTGTTGGCAAGATACTCACACTGCCTGGCAGAAAGCCTCAGTGGCTTCTCTGAAGTCAGTGCTCAGGCATGTCTATATGACCCTAAAACCGCTACTGTGTACCTTCCCACCTGGCTGGGAGAGCCAGCAATGAGAGGTAAGGTTGCTGAACCACACTTGGGTTTTTTTGTTTTGTTTTAAACACTGCAACCAAGGCTTTGCATTTTATTTCATCCATTTTGCCACTGGTAAAGGCAAGCAGCAGAAATGCTTGTCACCAAATCCTACCTGTCAGCACTGGTGAGCACTCTTTGAAACAGATTAGAGGTTTAAACACAATTTAAAAAAAAAAGCCGGTGTACAGCAGCAAACATCTGAATCTGTCAGTACAGGAGGTGGCTTCTTCCCCATTCAACAACTCCCAGTTCCGATAAGCCATGAACATAGTGTTTTTGTAAGTCACTAGCCAAAGCTTCAAAATGAAGTGGTGCGTTTTATATCAACAAATTGCATCTCTCCAACCTTTCCATTCTTCTATATTCTGGTATGAGTAGCATATAAACACTGATGGTCTCCACGTGTGCTGGCACAAGACAAATCTTTCACAGTCTTAACTCACCACCAGCACTCGATGCAGAATCAGCAGACCACCCAGGACCCTACGTTTCCTTTTCAGATCTACTTGTGTTTTAGGGCAGCATCACCACAAAACCAGAACCTACAAGGCATTATTTGGACTGTAAGGCTCCATGATATTCCTCCAGTTACACAGGCAAAAAAAAAAAAAGAAAAAACAACAGAAATGCAGAGAAGACTCAAGACAGCATATACAAGAAGTTTCTTGGTGAAAGGAACAGAGGAATAAGCAGATTTCATGGAAGACACCAATATCTCACAAGACTTCACTGTGAAGGCCAAGGGGTGGGGAGTCCGCAGGGACAGCAAGCACGAGGAGGAGCAGAAGACAAGGGGCCATCTCTCACTGCCATGCAGATGTAGCAAAAGACAGTAAGGTCACTGCAGCTCCAGCTTTTGAAACACCCACAAAATGAGAAGATAAAGAGATGACCCTGAAAGTCAGGGCTAACTGGAGCCATCGGATTTCCACATTCAAGTAACTATGGAAGATACAGGTAGATAACTTGAACCAGGGCAGCAATTTTGGAGGATATTGTTTTTCCACATTCCTTCCCCTAGAGCAGAAAGGAAACCTTAACACTCATTCTTTCCTTTTAAGACTGGAAAACATTTAGCTGTATGCAGCTCTAGAGGCAACATTAGGTCAAAGATAGACAGGAAGCCTCAGCAGCCTGAAACATCAAAATAAAAGGCATTTGAAGTACATTAGCTGCTTGGTTAAGGAAAGTATACTCTTTGCAGAGAACCATGTAAATAAGTTTGTTACTGGAAGTAAGTGCTCTCCTACAACTCAAAAGCTTTGTCAGAAAAAAATAACATTTTTTTTTTCAGAATTTATAATTGCACAGCAAAGAACTAAAAGCCTCCAACAGAACGTAAGGTAATCCCCTGCAAACACTTTCAACATAAGGAAAGTAAGGAAAAACAACATTTTAAGCATGTTTCAAGTGGCACTCCAAGATTTAAGACAGCCAGGGCTTTACGTGTGCCTTGCCACCTGGTTCTCAGGTTGTTAATTCACTCTATGTCCCAAAGCAAGAAGGTCAAACACAAAGATGCAGGTGCTTTTTACTTCGGCTGTCCTTCCAAAACAGATGATTATTTAGTGGAAGAAAAATCCATCAAAGTTCAGGCATGAATGAAAAATCTTCCTGAGTAAGGATAAACCCATTACTGCAATGACACTGCTGATATGAGACAATTTTCTTTGCCATTGTCTCAACAACTCTGGTGTTCAACCTTCCAACAAGGACCGAGATCTGCAAGTTCAGATGGAAACACCTGCAAGGAGGTGAGCAAAGAGACCCTGAGGACCCATAGCTGCCTTTTAAAGATTTTTAAAAGAGAAGCAGACTTTTCAAGTGATGGTATGTGCTAATACTTTAGGACAGAAGTTACCTAGCTCAGCCAGACTTCAGTCTGGGTTGAAACCTTTAAACCTTACTACTCTAACGGCAGATAGTCATTCATACAACCTGAACCAGAAGTGTTTCATGTTTTCCTGCCCACTAGCTGCTGAAAGATAATCTAAGTGATGTTATGACCGTACCATGAAACAAACACTAACTTCTTCATGGCAGTAAGGATGGGGTCTAACCTTCAATAGGGGTTAAGGAGTGCTGAATTACTTCTGGCTGATATACCAACAAACAGGCACACTCAGGAGGGGGCAAAGATTGTGCCATTTAATTTCCATGACAAAGTGCATAAAGAGTTATTTGCTGACCCTCTGCCACCAGGAGACCTATGTTCTCATTACATAAAGACAAAGCAAACTTTGAATTCAGTATTTCCAGAAGTACACTGATATTTAATAAGACTGTATAGGAGAAAGCAGAATTACATTTATACTGCACATACTTTTAAAAGAAGGACTGCCACAGCAGCCCCTCTCAACACTCCCTCAGTCCCACGGTGGGTTGGTAAGAAGGAAGAAATGCTGAAGACAGATGCAAGTTAACACTGGCAACTAAAGCAGACATAATACAAATTGCAGTGCCTTTCAAAGTATTTGCACCATGCAGTAAGTATTTGGCTAGAGCCGACTCTGGAGGAATCCTGCTTAAAGCCTGTGGGCTCTCAAGACGACAGTGATAAGCCATCTTCAAACCTTCACCTTGCTCCATGAATTATTTCTGCAGAAGTTAATGGAAGGAGCTGTAACACAGAGTTGTGGCAATGCCCACATCCAAGTGGGCTTGTTCCAAGTCCAGCTCAAGAATCACAGGCTCAAGAGCTGACATCCCAGGTGACAGTGGAGCAAAGCCCTCAGAGGTATATAAGGACACTGTATTCCACTGGACAGACAGTGCATGAACCCAGTTCATGCTCCCAGCTACAGCACACAGACTCCATCCATCTGAAGCATCATCTGCCAGGCTTGTTAAAAGCTTCACATTTAAAATGCTCTTTAATGAAGAAGTGACTGTGATATTCCAATATGATTCTGCTGAAGCATACACTGCCTGCCGCAGGGAAACAGGATCAGTGCAGTCAGTGCTGTGTGAGTATTACTGACCACTTACTTGCTAAAGTCTTTTTAAATTGCACAAGCCACTGCTGCCAGGAACACCAGCCTACTGCAGCTTTTCAGCAGCCACAAATCCCCCAAGATGCTCCACTTGTGCATCACATGCCAGAAAACACAGGGGAAAAGAGGAGTAAATGGGTTTTGTTGATCTTGGGGGGATGCTGTATTGGGACAGAGTGTAGACTGAGCTCAGAAAAAGCTTCTGAATAGCAAAAATGCAAGCCATTACAGATAATGTTTATTGCTGTGTCTTGTAAGAGGTTTAAGAGCAAATTCAAATTTCCCCACATGGAAAGTAGGGAAGAAAGAATTCTTCCCAGCAGAACACAAATTGCATGACTTGCCAGAAAAAGAATACGGATATTTTTACGAAGTGATCTTATCAAATCAGTTTTGAATTCAGAATCCAGTAAAACACAAGTAAGTGCACTCAGACTCCAGCAGAGCCAGTGCAGTTATTAGAAGGAAAGACAGTGTCTAATATCTATAAAGCCACTGAAAACAGTTTTAGGAGAACATACAGTTACCAGCAATGGCATTGCAGTATTTTGTGTTCTTGAAAATAAAGTTTTAATCTGCCCCAAAGAGAGAAGTTCAGAAGTTCAGTTCCTGCCCCAAAGTTGCATCATTGCAATGACATCAGCAGGGCTTCCTGGTTGGAAGTAACCAGTGATCACATAAGTTTGGCCTACAGTGAACCAAAATGCATTTAAGCAAGGATTCCTTTGGGTGTTCTTCCATGGAACTACTGCAGAACCACAAGCAATCAAAATATTGTCCACATGTGAGGCAAAATTTATGCTCACATCAAAGCATTACAAACAGGTACAGCTGTTGCCCTTAGTTTGACCAAGCTCTCTTACCCTCTCAGGTTCCTTCAGTTAAATTTACCTGAAGACGAAAGCATATTGAACCTACCGGAGAGTTGGCAAACAGAGCCTAATCCTGTTGCTACTCAATTTTTTTTATATACTCCAGTGAAAAAAAGGCAAATTCTTTTATTTTAAACAAAACTCATGGAAGTACATAACCCATCTGGCTGAATAATTTTGTGCACCCTTCCTGAAGCTGCAGAGTCTAAAGGTATATACTTGGTTTTAACCAGGCAAATAAAGTCACGCTAATTTGAGAAGAATCAGAAAGTTTATTATGAACATTTATAATCACACCACACACTTTAGAAGAGTCAACACTTAGTTATTACAAAATTATTACAGTTCAGTATCTAGAAGATATCCAGCTCCAAAACAATTGTCTTCCCAGGGCTGTCATTTTCCCTGTAAAGGAATATGATAGTCACAGCCACTTTATAAGCATTGAAACACTACAGCTGCAACAGACAACACAGAAATACTTCTGGAGGAGAACAGCAATCCAAACCACACTTCACAACGTAGGACATAATACTTTCTGGGTTTGTTCTAAAAGCAGAGGAAGGGCAATAAACTTGACCACCCACAGACAGTTATCCAAGTCGCCAAGCCCTGATGATTGACATATTGGGGTTCTAGCCATTACAACAGGAACCTCTGGTACACATCCAAACACCAACACAAAGCACCAGCTCAGTATCAGCCTCAGTACCAAAACCCAAGGACCACCACCGACACGCAGTAGCCAGTGCATGGCTGTTCAGACCGTGGTACCTGGCTGTCCAGCCAGTTTAGCATCAACCTTGTCACCTGCTTATCCAGCCTGTGTCTCACCAGCTTGGTCATAAGGATACTATGGGAAAAAAACATACCAAAAGCCATGTTAAAGGCAAGGTAAATACCATCCACTGCTCTGTCCTCCTCCACAGAGCCAGCCATCTCATCACCTTCTTCAGCAACAGCTTACCTTTGGTAAATCCACACTGTCTGTCCCCCAAAAAACATTCTTCTCCTACATGCACAAGAAAGCAGTTTCCAGGAGTATTTGTTCCATACCTTCCCAAGGACTCAACTAAGGATGACCAGGCCTATTTCCCCACATCCTTCTTCTCACCCTTTTGAAAAGGGGTGTGACATTTTCCCTCTTCCTCTCACAAGGAGCATTCCCAAGTCACCACAGCCCTCTAAGGACAATAAAGAATCAACTTGCAATCATGTTGGCGAGTTCCTTCAGCACACCAGGAAAATCTTTTGTTTACACAGAAAAGCAGGAAACCATTCTAGTGGCCTGAGGTTGAACTAAAACACCAATCTGTATGGGGCCACAGCAGATCTTGATAGACCTTCTCTGCAATTATCTAACATCCCAACATCCCAGGAGTCTGCTCTCCCATCCTCCATGCCGCTTGGGACTTCCAAAATGAGAGGGGTTTCCAGCTATTTAGTAACCTGCAACAGATTTCCACAAGCCCTTGCAAGCCTTTAGCATCCACAACACCCTGCAAAAGCAAGTTCCACAGCTTACATCTCCTCTTCTGTTCTCCGAACATGAGGCTGGCAGACAGCAGTTGCCACCCCTTGGCTTCTGCACTGAAACAGAGTAAACTCTGCATCATTGGAGGATTTTTCTTTAAAAAACAACAAAGTATAGTCTTCCTGCCACAGCTATCAAGTGATAAATTCACACGCTTAGTCCTCCAAATTTTCATCTCTACTTAACTCCACAAGAGTAATACTGCTCTACTCTGTAAAGCAGAGTTTCTCAGCATTTGCAGAACATAAGCGATAGGCATGATTATACAATTTCTCACATTTTATTTGACAGGCTATTCAGTAACAGTGAAAGTATTTTCAATATGTCCTACTGAAGCTGCCTCATTCAGGACACGAATTCAGATCAGACTTCTGATCAGATTCCACAGCTGGTTACAGTAGAGATGTTTCAGAGACACAGGAAGAATTTGACTGTCTTGGCCATTCTTGGCCCTCCATTTTTACTCCTCCAAACAGTTTAAGCTAACAACATAAGCAGAAAACCTGACAATCCTAGAAAAAAAACTCCCAGATATATCAAGCAACTGCTTCTGGTGTGTTCTAACACACACTGTAGGCAACAGATGCACATGCTGAATTGAACCAGGAAGCCACAGGATGATCTTCATTCAGCATTGGCATATTTGGGCAATAACACCCACCTGTCACGTCTACATTATTATAGTTTTCACTGCAATCAGGAGAGCACTCAGGGTGCTGGCTCTCAATTGTCTCCACTTACTGTGCTTCAGCTCACTTTCCAGAGCAGCTAGTGGAGGAGACAATGGATTCTCTTTGGATTAAGCCAGAGGAGCACCCACCTTTCAGTTCAGAGCGCATCCAGTATGCGACAGGCAATAGCAAAAGTTCAGCCCTCTGGGTCAAACCAGAGCTACCCCAATGCAAAACCCTGCAGCAGACATAGCACTGGTATCGACTCCTCCTTGCCACCAATTTCTCTCCGCAGGGTGATTTTATCACTCCACGTTACTCACTAATGCAAACAGCACTTGGTGCATGAAAACGCAGACTGCAAAGCATGAGTTTTAAGCACAAAGCATTTGAATTTCCCTCTTTTTATACGAAAAGCTTGCACGATACCCAGAATCCAACTACATTTTAGTAAAAGATGATTATTCCATTTCTTTAGGACACTAGACAATGTGCTGGTTACTACACAATGGTTAGGTTCATTTAAACCATCTTCTGCAGATGCTGCAAAGACCATATCCGGGAAACAAAACTGTCTTTTGTTCTCAAACATTCTCACTTGGAAAAGCCTTGCACAAAAAAATGCTCAAGACATGCTTGCACATCTACATTTCTCAGCTGATTTGAAAGGAGACCACAACTTTTGCAGAAAAGCCATTTCATTGCTCTTGCAGCCTTAGAGACAAGCTCACTCAAGGAAGTCTGCATGATACCTTTAAATCCTTCTGCGCTACAATAAAGTTAATGAGAGAGACCAGGCAAAAGTTTATCTAAGCCCTGTATTAAAATTAATACCTAAACTGCATTTATTGTTTTAAATAAGAATAGAAATAAAGAAAACATGTTTAAGATTCCTCAGCAGCACTGAATTTTTCCACTGGAACGCAGAACAAGGTGAACAGTTGCCCAAACCTCCAACTCTGAGCTTGCTGTGAGAGTCACTCGCAGGCAGGGCTGCAATGCTCTGCAGCTGGGGGGGATTCCCCACCTGGCACCACTGCTCTCCATTTCCTCTTCCGTGCTGTGCTGCTGAGCTGGGTGGTTGCACATCTGCCTCCACCCTGCTTTGCAGGGGGAAAATAACACTCCAAGATTTTACCAAGTGCATTGACGCTTTGGGTCAGATGGACTCCACTACCCTCAAGCCAAAAGCCAGCCCCCTCAGGTATCTTTTAAAACAAGTTGTACTACAACTAATAAAATTAACCACACCTTAGCACAGCATTGCGTTGTCAACCCCACAGATCAGATAGAAAGCTGGCAAACAAGCTTACTCAACTCCAGCCAGAGCATGCACAACTACAGATCCAAAGCAGCAGGTAGGTATATGTGTAATAAGTCACAGGGATTTTGACAGCTTTTAGAGGTTACAGCTCCTAGCAGGAACACAGGCTATGACTTGGAAAATAGTTTTTACAATGGCAGGCAAATAATTGGATTATTGTGATTGGAAGAAGGACAGATTCTGTAGTCTGCCAGTTTGCTACAGCAATTAAACTGGATTACTCTTCCTCCTCATCCTTTCCAAATTCTATTTCCATATCAGAATCAATTTAAGCCTTCGTTTGTCTCTTACAGATTCCCAAGAGGAGTTTAAAGTAAACTTTCAGTTCAGTAGAAGTTCTAGCATCCAGAAGAGCAGATATCAAAGGATACAACACACATTGGACCAAAACAGAGTTCACATTTGCAGTGCAATTGCTGACTTTACAGTAAAGTCCTTAAAATAAAAAAAACTGGAAAAAATGCAGGAAAAAATACATCTGAGTGCTGCGGTCAATAGAAGATACATGCAAGTAGCGAAGAAAACTGCAGTTCTCTATTAACATGTGACAAAGTTTGTGCCAACTTTTGTGCAGTCTTGTGCAGCCACAAGTCTACTTCTCTAGAAACACTGCCAAGGTATTTTCCTGGCTAGCAGACACATAGATACGTCACACGGCAGAAGGACAGCGTACAATGGCTCGGTCACCAGAGCCACGGCTACCAACAGCACTACGCCTGTCCTACAGAAGTCTCTGCAAAAGCATTTAACAGACCAACCTTAGCCACCGCTTCTTGTCCTCAGTGGAAACAGGTCTTGTGCCTGGACACATACTGAGAACAGGGAAGGAAGCTGTGATAATACTTAACGGATTAAAAAAAACAAAAACAAAAAAAACCCACACCACCACCAAAAAAACCTAGCACACAGCAACAAACAACCCCCTCAAAAAAAACCCAAACAAAACCCCAAGCTTTACCAGTTTCAACTATCAGCTCATTTCACAAGCTTTGATTAATCATTTAACCTTCTACAGTGCTACCTGATTCAATGCCTTGCTGAAAAGTGAAAAGTCAGTTCTCAGATTCACCAGGAAAGGCCTGCTGTGCTCCAAATCATCCTCCAGATTTTTTCCGATTGAGCGATCAGAACTCTGAAGGACTGGTGAAATGCAGAAATCTGTCTCAGACATCACATGCATTTTATACCCAGTTAAACCAACTACCACTCTTGTCTCAAAAAAACAATCTGCAAGCACACACAATTCAGCTCTGCCAATCTATACATTGAAAAGCTGTAGCTGGGCACTTGAAATACATAGTAGTAAAAAATAACAGCATCATCTACTAGGCTGATCAGTCCCTCAAACTGATGTTTTACAGAATCCTCTGAATTTCTGCATATTTTTGCAGCAGTCTTGGAACCTTTGCAGATTTTTCAAGTTTGTGTATACAGGTGAGTAAATGGACTCGGGTACTTGTAGACAAGTGGGAAACTTCTACAATTTAGATCCTTCCACCCTCTCTTCTGCATACGTCTTTAACAGAAAGCAAGGAAAAATGGCATCCCTCAGATTCCTTGCTTCATCGCCCCCCAGAAAATTGCACCTTATTAAAAAGGACAGTCTTAATAAAGTCAACTTGCAAAAGCATGCTATGTTTCCCTAACAAATAAGGCTTCTACTTGACTTCGCCTTTTGACCTTACTACATTATCTTCTGTTTGACATAGCAGATGGGCCTGCAAACCCCAGATCAGATTTTATGTTCTGCACTATCAGTTTCAGAGATGGCACGTCTTTTCATTTTAATTCTTCAGTTGACACAAGTGATGCAAACAAACCCCTACAGCAAGAGAGAAGCTGAGTTCACATCACAAGAGCTGCACAGTAACTGCCAGCATCATGACAGGACTCATACTTGGTCATCTATGCCTTAAGAGGTGCCCACCACAACACGTTTAAGCTCCGTCTGCTTTCCCAAGGGCATTCTCACACTGCATTGCCACCCTCCAAAGCCAACAAAGTCGGTTTGACCCAACAGGAAATCAGCACACAGGAAAAAACACGGCTGCAGCAGCTCCCTCTCACAAACAGGTAGCATAAAAGACTGCATTTTGTGTTCCTAGATGACCCAGCCAAGGGGCATTTAGAGAAACCATCTCCAGCCCACATTTGCATGGCCCCTATGCCTTGGTACTCTGAGGCCATACAGCAGAAAACTGTTCTGTCGGGTCACACGCAGGGACTTCCCATGAAAAACAAACACCAAATTTCTTCAAACTTGGCACATGACAGCATACACTTTCCTCCATACAAACAAAGCACAAAGACAGCCTAGCCTGTTTGTGGCTTCCGTCCAGCAACAGGACTTCTTGTCTGGATCTAAACAGGCCACTAACACACCACAACAGCCCGTTCGCTGCCATACTCCATCACACAGCAGAGCAGAGGATGGCAGCAGGGAGATGCACAGAGCATTCAGCTGTGGTCTCGTCCCTCCCTGTTTCGGAAAGCTGCATCCCAAAGACTGTGTTAAACATAAGCAAGAGGAACAGCAACAACTCTGAGACCCAAGCAGTCAAAACAAAGCGCAGAACTTCTCTGCTGCACAACCAAAGTCCCATTGCCACAAGCAACGTGGCTCCTGCCCCCTTCAACCACAGCCACCATGACTATCAATTCAATACTACAATGATAATGCTTACCCAAGTCAGACTAAGGCAAGTACCACTGAATATTTGTTCTCATCTGCCTGCACCAGCTTAACAGGCATCAGTTCCAGTTCTCTGATATCCACTGGACCGCCACAGCCATACGTTTAAGCTCAGCCACAGCAGGGCACTGCACAGCCACCAGCCCGGCTGCCCGCACCATTACGTTAGTACAAGGTCCCTGGCACAGATCTGTATGTAAGATTACAAATTGAGCCCGGACACCAGTTTATGGTGCAGTTCAAGAATTGGCACGAAGAATTAGCCAAAGGCAGCCAGAATGTGGTCATCCAGTTTGACAATAGAGGTTCAGCAGTATGGATACACACAGACCCTGTGACGTAGCCTTGGTGCCAGAAAACAAGGCCTAAAACTCAAGTTTACCAGTACAGATGTAATCTGCCTGTTCTAGTCTTCAGCAGAATAGATAAATCAGCTCTTTTCTTTAGACACACTGTCCCATTGGTGTGTGTCTGCAGTTTGGTTGCTCCACCACTGTATCTGAAGAGGATACTCCAGGCTAGAGACATATACAGTGTATTTATCTTAAACCCCTGTATCCTAAACTTGTGTACTATATAGTATCAGCTTCTTACCTTAATGAAGCTTTTTACTTTAACTGCAGGGACACCCAGCCATTGTCCCAAGAAGTCACAAGTTAACAGTCATCTGCAGCTGCAAATTTACTGAATGAGCCAGGAAATAAGAAAAAGGTTGTTTATCAACAGTAACTTCCTCCCTGAAAGCGCTGCCCACATGGGGCACCCTTTCCTTACTTCACACTGCAATTCTGCTCCAATTGATAGCCGAATACACCCAAGAAGCAAGCATAGCTTGAGTCCCACTGAATCCACCTTATCCACATACCTAACCTGAGGTCCTTCTACCAAACAGAAAGGCCACACTTCTGCTGCTTACCACCTTGTTCCAGCTAACGCTGAACCGCTACAACAGATTAAGCTAATTCAAGTAAATATTACCTTGGTGGGGAGGGGAGAGCACATTCCCATCAACTCCCTTGCACTGGAGGACACCTAATTCCAACTATCTGGTTAGGAAGACTAAACTGGCATGAAGCCAGATCAGCACCATAACAACAATGATGGTTTTTTGCTGGTTTAGCTCCCTGAACTACCTACGAGCACCAGTGGTGAGGTGACAGAGAGAGTGAGGAGGCAGAGAGGGGACAGAATTGACACAAAAACATCAGCTGTGATGGCCTTACACTGCTATTCAGCCACTGCAGGGCAGTTTGCCAGGGCAAGCAGGTCTATAGCCAGCTGCCATCAAAACTTGCAACCCCAAGCCCCCTCCCCTGCAGCTCTGTGCTGACCCGTGACTGTCAGGGCTCACTCCACCCCACAGCAAGCCAGCTTATGAGAGCTCAGCGAGTGAACTAACTCCACAAAAGAGTGCAGAAATGCAACACTATGCTGAAGAGAAAATGGAAGGTTTCTCAAGCTTGAAGAAAGTTTTATGTTACCTTTGAGGAGCAGAAGAATAGGGTACCCGAGAGCTGCCACATTTCTTAATGCGGTTTTATAATATACCCTACAAACTTCAATCACCGGCAGCTGAGAAGCCAATACAAGCACACAAGCTAGGACAAGAATCAAAAGACATTATTTCAAACCAAAAAAGCAGGGAAACTTTTTGAAGATTGGAGTTGGAGTTCGACCAGAATATTTTAACATTCCCGCTGAATACACAAATAGAAATATTTGCCAAAACTGAGGTTTTGGCAAGCATTTACTCATCTTTTCCTAGTTTTGGCTGCTTCTGCTATGAATCTAGGTATGCAACCCAGGATAACATGTAACCTTCAGTTTTGATAAGTTTTCAGTGCAGCTTTTCTAAATACATGTTTTAGCCTTTAAGTGGATTTTGGAAGAGATCAGTGGATGAACAGCAGTGCACATAGGCTGAAAAAGATTTGGTCCCACTTATACCCTACACTGGCGATTCTTCCACTCTTTTTTCAAAGCAAATTATTAAAAAAAAGATACACAAAAACATACAGAGAGGTACCAAAGTGTTCACCTGTGGGACAGTATCTTATATTCTTAAAATAGTTAACTGCATCATATCTCCTGAAAGAGCAGCTATTTTGCTGCCTTTCAAACTGTAAATACAAGGCCCAAATAAATTACTATTTATTAAAATAGTGCTTGCAAGTCTCAGCCACAGATGCCTATTTACATTTGCTTTCTAGCCAGACTTTTCAAGTCTTGTTTTAACAGATACCTCTTTCAGAATGGTTATGATAGAACCCAAACTCCTCCCCCTCTCCATTAGACAGATTCGAGTCCGCACTGCAAATTCAGATATCTCAGAAGCTTGTGTTGTACTTCCACAATTCAACACTTCTGTCCAGCTCCTCCAGGTTGCACTTGTTTCCTCTCTCTCACGCTTGTCCCACTACTCAACATCCTTTTTCTTTTATCCACCCTCTAGCGTGCCTGCCCCACAGAGAAACTACAGTAAGTCCATACTGAAAACAGTACAGTAGCAACGACTGTCAGACTGGGAAATTAGAAGATAAAAATTCTCCTTTTAGGTTTTGCAACTTGCTATCTGACGTGAGGCAATTCAGTAGCTCCTACTGCAACAAGTTCTGCTGCATGAAAGACACGGATGCACTGAGAATACTGAAAAAAACCACTGTGCATGTCACTTGTTTGCTAATATTATTTACATCCGCAGCAATCGCAGCATTTTGCAAATATGAAAAGGTAATCCCTCCCCCACAAAGCTTCCCATATAAATTTGCGCTTAGAAACATTCAGCAACTGGAGAACAGATCAGAATTAAAAAAAAAAACAAAAAACAAACAAACAAAAAACAAAACAAAACAAAAAAACAAAACAAAAAAAACCAAAACCAAAAACCTGCCTATGCAAGCGCGCAGCCAAGGAACAAAGTTGCAGGCAGGGACAGGCCGGCAGCTCGCACAGACCGCGCAGCCCCTCACCCCTTCGCACCTCACCGGGCTGCCCCTGCAGCCCCGCAGGCAGCCGGAGGCCGAGGCTGCACCGACCCCGACCCCCCCCACCGCCGCCGCCATCGAGGCTGCCCGCCGCGCACGGGCTCTGAGCGGGGCCAGGCGCGAGGGGAACGGCCGTTCCCCGCAGGAGGGAGCCCGCATGACCCGGAGGCCTCTGACCGGCCCCAGCGGCCTACCGCCCGCCCGCCCGCCCGCGGCCCGCAGGCCCCGCGTACCGTCCGGGCGGCCTCTGCCCAGGTCCTGCCCTTCTTCCTGCGGCCCTTCTCCCTCATGTCGGACGCGACCGGGCGCAGCTGACTCCGAAGTACCCTTGGGAGGGGAAGAGGGTCCGTCCGCCCGGGAGGGGAGGCGGAAGGAACGGGGGAGAGCCGGAGCGGGCGGCGGCGGCGGCCCTAGGTGCGGACAGCCCCGACCGCGGCGGGCCCTGCGCCCGCCGCCGCTGCTGCTGCCATATTGGGATCCTACTGTAAAGGGCCCCGGTCATGTGACCCTGCCCCGCGTGACTCCACCTACTGTACGGGCGGCGTAAGGGGAGGGCGGAGCTCTGCGCCCAGCGGCTCCGCCTTCCCGGTGCCTGCGCATGCGCGCTCCCCGCCTCCGCGCCGGCTGCCAAAGGGCGCGGCCGCCCCCCCCCCCCCCCCCGTCCCTGAGGCGGAGGGAAAATGGCGGCGGCGGCGGCGGGGTCTCCTCGGGGCCGCCCGCCCCGCTTCTACCCCGGGCGGCACGGCGACCCACCGCCACCAGCTCCTTTCTCCCTCGCTGCTACCGCCGGCCGCCGGCTCTCCTCCCCGCCCCGCTCCTTCAGCCCCAGTCGCCCACCCCATGGCGGTCCGTTGCCCTCACGGTCACCAGCTGCCCCCCTCCGCTGCCTGCGCCCGGGGTGCAGTCACCATGGGGTGGCCACCAGCCACCCCCCTTCCCTGTCCTGACAGACAGCAGAAGCCACCGAACCGCCCCCCCCTCCTCACGCCAACTCCTGGCCCACCTTCCCCCCTCAAGACCACGGAGCTGGGCCCGTTGCTGACCATTGCTTCACAGCTCCACTCGTGTTCCCTTCTCCCTCGCCGCTGACCGCCAGCCAGCCACGCACCCCCTTTCCTCTGGTAACCCCAACTAACCTCGCAGCCGGACGCCTAATTGCCATCCGCGTTCTTCTCCTGGATCCAGAACCTGCAGTCAGTCCCCATCCTCTGGCGTCAAGCCCCCAGGCGCCCCGTGGCGGTTAACCAGCATCCCAGGTGCCATCTTCCTCCGTCGGCACCTCCACCCTGCGCGCAGCCGCTGCCCTGAGCTGCCAGCTGCCTTTGCTCCCTCCCGCGGCCTCCTCCATCGCGCAGCCTGCTGCCCACCAACTAACCGCCTTTTCCCTCGCCAACACCATTACCTGCTCCCATCCACATGCTGCCACAACGGACTGTCCCGGCTGTTGGCTGTTCTCCTGCAACGCTGCTCAGCATGCTCCCAGTCCCCTTGTTCAGCACAGCTGTCCCCCCATCCCACCTCGACCTCTGGAGTTGCAATCCACTCCCATCTTCCCTCAACCAAAAGCCCCTTCTGCCCTTGGAAGCCCCAGGAGCTCCCAGGTGACACTCCCATCCCACCCAGACTTGTGATTTTATTTCCATCTTCTCTCCTGTTAAAGGAGGGATATCACTGACTGGATAGAAAAACTAATCATCATGCTATTTGAAAGCCAGCCCTTGTTACCCACCTGCAAAGGACATACATCTATGCAGCATCTCAAATGGTTGCTCTTTCCATATCGTGGTCTCGTAGAAAAATGAGCAGCTTCTCACAGTGTGCAGCATCATATGTTCCTGTTTCTATGGGAAGAGAATGTGGAAAATCATGGTATATGCCAGTGTGGGAAAGCCACCATCAGTGAATATACTGTGTCAGGGACAAAAGAAAGTTACGGCCGGTGTCCTTACAGGTGTTTGTACACTTTAGTCCTACAGTGGGTTGCAAGCTTGTGTACAACAGTTGGACAATGAAGCCAAAACAGAGTAATGGGCATAAATGTACAGCATAAATGGTTGTACAAGACAATGTTGAACTGAGCATCAAGAGAAAGGAGCAAGTTCTCGTTATGAACTAGTCTTTGAAGAAAAATCACTTACCAAGGCTGTGAAAGAGGTAAGCTGATCCAGGATCTAAGATTAAAGACCACTTCTCTACCTCCTAAGTGAATCTCAAGCCGACTCCCAGAATTATAGCTTGCTTCTTTTACTAAGATGTAATATGGTACCTGCTCCAACCCATGATGTTAGAGTGGCCCTCAGAATTTATGTTGTGAGTCATAAATTTGTAGAGGCATTGGCTGGAAGAAACATCAGGAGGTCTCTAGTTCAACCTCACCTAAAGCGGCACTGTCAGCAGCATTAGGTTGGGTTAACTGTGGCTTTGTCTGGCCGTGTCCTGAAATCATCCGAGCCTGGAGATTCCCCCACCTGCCTCGATAACCTGTGCTCACCTACATCTTCTGGAGGAATTTTTCCTGCTGTCCAACCTGAACCTCCAAACTGCGGTTTGAGCCACTGCCCCTCGTTACACCCCAGTACCGAGAGCAGTTTGGCTCTGCCCTCTTCACAGCCGTCCTTTACATAGTAGTGGGCTGCTCCTAGGTACCCCCTTTTCACCCGGCCAAACAAGCCCTGCTGCCCCAGGACCTCGAGCATCTCAGTAGCCCTGTGTTGGCTCTTTCCAGTTTCTCCCCATCCCTCTTGAACTGGAGGGAGCCCACATTAAAACTTTATTCAACATGAGGCCCCAACAGTGCCAAATACATGGGGAATAGTAATTTTTCTTCATAGTCAGCATGCCACTTGTCCAATTTGTGGTGACGTCACACCACCAGCTCATACTCAACCATCTGACCTTTTTCTCTGGGCTCCTCCTGTCCCCATGTACCTGGTGAGATGCCTTCATCATCTCTTGTGGCTTAGCATTGTTAACCATAACTGCAAACTTGCCAGGGAGATGAGTTAGAAAGGGGACTGTGCTAATGTGCATTCTGCTGTCTATCCATACTTCTCTCTAGCTTATTTAATAGTAGCTTCCAGGGTTTTAAAAAAGAAGAAGTGCGCATTTTGGGTAAAGTAAAAACAGATCCAGTGAGCTAAGGAAATATTTGTGGTGTAAGATAATCACATATTAATTGATTCATCTTAAGGATGTGAGCCATCATATTATTCCACTCGGGATTTACATTAAGCCTGGAGTTCTGAATCTTAAGTTACCATCTGAAGGTCATTTAATTTCCAAATTGGAAGTCAGATAAGCTGGAAGATATTAATCACTGGCTTTTTGATTGACAGATGACATGGCCACAGCAGCAAGCAACCCTATCTGATAGCAGCTGACTGCAGGAAAGGACAGAGCAGGAATATAAACACTTCCTGCAAAATTTTACATGAGATATGAAGTTTTTAAGAGGATAGGTGAGGGGGGCACTTAGCCCACATATGTAATAAGAATTTAAGAATCTTTATCTAAGAGATTTTATGTCATGACCATTATACTCTTTCCACAAATCAGCAGCTGGGAACCATCGGCAAGAATCAGAGCTTATCTTTGTCAGTTTTAGATGTTCTGCCTTCTTTTGCTGTGGATTAATGACAAAAAAATTCTTGCAGATTCTTAAATTCTGTAGCAAACCACCTGGCAATTAGAGCATAGGAGTGAGGTTCAGGTACCAAAATGCCTTTCAAAACCTGAGAACCAAATCACAGGCCCATTTAAGGCTTCCTCTGCTCTGACGAAGAGACCAGATTCAATTAACAGATGTAAATGAACTCCAGTCTCATCTCCACATTGCCTTGACTTAGACAACATCTTTAAGTATAGGGCTTTCTGGTCCAAGTCAGCCTCTCATCATCCTATCCTGTCCTCCTATCTCCTGAAAGTAGACCAAAGATACAAAATGAGATATGTGGTCAGTGCATAGAAACAAATACTAAGATCATATTTTCATAAATATTTACTCTTTACAAACAAATCAGACCAATGGTAATCCATTTACTTAGGTATAGTTGGCATATGTCATTGGTTTTATGAATTATTGAACTTAAACAACCAGTTAATTAAATTTAGAAAAAACAACACAGCATGTTCATGCTTCAAAAGCTCAACACACCATTAATTTAACCCTGTCTTTTGAAAGTACCCCTAATGTTTCCAATCCATACTGAGGTTTGTGCTAGATTCTGTTCAACTGCAGCCATTCCGAACACTATTCAACAGTCTTGGGCAAGAATCCTGCACCTGACTAAAAATGCTGGAGACATTAGGTCTAGTGACAAAGTGTCCTTTGCAACTTACTTTGGCATTGAATTCAGTATTTCTGGGGAACTGATCCCCCTACACTATCAAGTTCTTCAAGTAAAGTACATCAGCCAGTACAGCCATCCTCTGAACAGGTTGAATCTATGCCTCATACTGGAACACGTGGCCTGAATTCTCCCCTCCTCATTTGAACCCTGCTCACGGTGGCCATTTAGAAGTTCAAAAATGGCTTCTGAGCAGAGCACAGTTTAATTTGCACCTTTGATGTAAGAACCCACTGATGCAGAGACCTTATATCAGCAGATTCTAGGCATGGCAGAATTATACCATGGAATATACACCTTCATCAGGGAGGATGGTAGTGGATGGGTAAAATATCTAATATAGCAGCTTTCCTCTCGATCAAATAGAAATCTCATCCAGGCTGTCACATACTGTACCTCAGTTACTACAAAATCCTTCTCCAATGCAGTCATGCCCTGATTATATCCATCCATTTTCGTTTCATCATTTTCTAATCCAGAATCACTCTTTCCCATGTAGCTCTTCACTGGCTCTTATCATGTTAAAAATGAGATCCCTCTCTTCATTTTCAAAAGCTTTCACATCCTACCCTACTTATCATCTAACATTCAAATATATTCCCAAATCCACTCAACTTGTAATGCCAGCCTCCACTGTCCACTTGATTGATTTTCAAACCAACACATTTCTATGCCTTAAAATATTAACTTTGTCTCCTATAGCTGTCCATTGTCTCTTCTTTTACGCTTAGGTCGTTGCCCCCTGCATGCGTGCTGTATTTCCAAGGTCACAGGGCAATTCTGCTCTATGACTAAGAGGTCTGAATTCTACAATGTGAGCAGCAAATACTTATCATTTGAGATGGAGCATTAGAAAGCCAGCTCTTAGTTCATGTTTCTTACAGCACTGAGTTGCCATATCCAGCATATTCATCTCCCGATTCTCAATCAGCTGAAAGCTGGACACTGCTGAGCCAAGACTTCAGCAATTTTCTCCTGCACTTGTAGTTCCAAATCAGGTCCATAAAGTTCACATGATCTTCCTTTTGTCCTAATCCGTTCCTGTGATGGAACAAATCTACATTTTCCAAACACTAGGACAGACATGATTAGGCATCAAAATTCCTTTCAGAAGACGCTCTTTCTGCTCATAAGTCACAAAAGCACAATTCCCACAGCTATTGTCTACCATATTCCCCACACTATTCGTTTTAAAGTATAAAATCAAGAGTAAGTTTGTACACTGCCTTGTTTACATCCCCCCACATTGGCACCTAGTGATACATGCAATACAAAGCAAAGCTAAGATTTAACATGCTCCTTCAGCCCTGTATCTGAGTTGGGAATGTATCTCCAGGAAGAGATGCCACTGTAAAAGTCAAGTAGCCATGGTCTGTGTTGTGTTCTGGAGCCTGAAAGCTCATCTGTCTTTCAGAGTAAAAATAAACATAAACAGGTATGACTCACCAAGGCATATATATTTTTTTTTATTATTATTATTACTACTACACCTACTGTACCACAGTTTCCTTGTTCAGAGGAGCATATAAAGCACATAAAGCCAAGGCACATAAAGCTGGTTTTAGAAGTAAAGCCAGTAGCTGTTATGAGGAGGTAAAGTAAAAAAAAAAAAAAACCCAGAACAAAACAAAAAAAACCAAAGAAACCTCCTGGTCAGCAAGTGAAGAGGGAACTTGCTGCCCAGAAAGTCTCGGTGCATCATGAGGGCAGAAGAGCTCTCTGCACTCCCCAGGGAGCATGTACAGCTGCACAGAGCACCTCGTGCTCCGCTGCCTGCGCAGAAGTGTCAGTTCACAGCTGATACCAAGTGCTGTCAGTAGCAAAATGGGTCTGCTTTTCAAATGCTTCCGATGAGGCTTGAATAAAACTACCCGAGCCTTTCCTGGGAAACCTGGGGAAAATAATTTGCTCCACAGGCTTTCTTAGCAGTGAAGACTTCCCTCTCATTCTTCCCACTCAGATCAACTCAAGGATTTATAGGGAAAAAAAAATCCCAAACAAAATAACAAGAGGGCTAGAAGAAACAGTGCATTGATTCAACTTGGAGCCTGTTAGATAAAATTCTGTCCCCCAACGTATCTTAGGGAGGGACATGATATTTACCATCTGCTTATGGCTTCAGCCAACAGGACAACACATTCTAGCATTCACCATTCCTCTTCTCTTTTGTACCCTGTTAACAATTTGCTGTAAGGGTGTGGTGAAATCCACCATTTTTATCCCTTGCAAGAAAATCTGCTTAGGGCATGAGCTTATCCAAATGGGTAAAAGATTGACAGGAGTCGAGCACTGGGAGCCACAGCTGCAGTCAGAAGGAGATCATCATTTCCAGCCAGCTGAAAACTGCCTTTGCTTTAGTCTAATGCTCAAAACATGCTCAGAAACCCCAAATCTGCCAGTCTGACAAATTCTATTCCAAATAATTTTGTTTCTCTTTGCTCCTACCCAAAGATAAGTATCACATTTCCCTGATAGTTTATTATAGCATTAGGCAATGCATATAGGCTGACAGGAAGCCTGATTTGATCCTGCATTTCAGAGAACTGATACAAGTTATTTTGGCTTCTTCTAGCTAGAATGCCTGCACTCTGCAGGTTCGCTAGTGTGCCCTGTGTGGTATAGCTGTACCCACAGACTCTTCCAGGAACAGCCACACTATTCACCCAGCTTCCTTCTCTTCCAATGTTATTTGACCTTCACCTGCTTTTAATGACACACGTGGGTGGCTTTAGTTCTACCTGTTACCAAAGCCCACTCCGATGGCAGTTGTTAATAACTTTGCATACAATGCTCTCATCTGAAAGTTTGACTTGGATTTGCACCTGTGCCAAGCTGAGTGTAAAACACTACCAAATCAAGATTCTGCCTTTTTAGAGATAGATGTTACGCCAGCAGGGTTATATGCATAAAACTAACAACAAACAGATAAAAAAAAAGTGGCCTGCTAAAAATGAAACAAGGTTAAAATTTATTGTTTGCGAAGTTTTAAGATGTGCTTTGGGCATTTTTCAACTTTGGTTCTATTATTTCAAGGGCTAGAAAACTATTTTCATATAAGAAATTAAAATATTAGAGTTCAAATTATTATCCAGTCTTATTCTTTATGATCGTGGGTTTTAAGAGTGTATCTAAATGCTCTAAGACTTAGAATCAGTTTGTGATTAGCAAATTAAAATTAATTTTTAGAAGTCACTTTTTCACAGGTATTATACAAAAGGCAGTAAATATCATGAATCTTTTTTGCTCCTTATCCATTTTTCCTTGCTTCTGCTTATTTATTGGAGAGCCTACAGAGAGACTGATTTGCTAGCATGCTGCCCGTACTTCCCTACCATGTGATAATGCCCACAGAAGCAATAGTAAGGTGGTGGTGGTGGTGGTTCAAAGTTCAGAAGACGTTGAGTATGTTCTTGAAGATACTTGCTTCTTTCCCCCATAGGGACAAAATGAGTTTGACAACAAAGCTATCCTGCAAAGGACAACCCTGTTCTGCATCTTGCCAAAGGGGCTGCGCGGTTAGCAGAAGTTAGACCCGCACACAAAATCGCTGCATCGGCAGTGCTGGTAGCTCAGGTGCAGTGCTGTGCTGACAAGGCTACCCAGTTCCAAACCCAACACTGTAGTTGTGAGCTCAGGGAGTGCTGCATCACGTCTCTTTGTGCACTATAGACATATCTGAAAGCCTCTTGGAGACCTGAGGAGGTCCTTAGCAGTCAAAAACAGGTTTCTTTGTGCTGTTTCTGATATTACTGCCCAGTATTCTTCTTCCTGCACCTGGGCAGCCCTACACAGAGAATTCCCTACATGGCAGATAGTGCTGAATGCCCAGCCAGGACATTTGTCTGTCTAGTGCAAGGGCTGTTCTCTAGTCCTGGCATGTCAGGAAATGGAACAAAGCCCTAGAAGTCAGGCAGGAACTAAACTCAACTGGATGCTTCTGGAGAGGACATGCTACCCTGCATGCCAACACCTCCAAGGACCCATACTCTGGACAGGTCTGTCTCTCAAAAGAAGCTGTGCAAGCCACAGAATTGAACTGTTGGTGCAAAGTCCTGCACGTGGGTCGGGGCAGCCCCCTTATCAACACAGTCTGGGGGCTGAAGGGATCGAGAGCAGCCCTGCAGAGAAGGACTTGGGGGGACTGGTGGGTGAAAAGCTGGACGTGACCCAGCAATGTGCGCTCGCAGCCCAGAAAGCCAACCATGTCCTGGGCTGCATCCCAAGCAGCGTGGCCAGCAGGTCGAGGGAGGGGATTCTGCCCCTCTGCTCCGCTCTGGCGAGACCCCCCTGGAGCACTGTGTCCACCTCTGGGATCCTCAGCACAGGAAAGACATGGATCTGTTGGAGCGGATCCAGAGGAGGGCCACGAAAATGATTAGAGGGCTGGAATGCCCTCTCCTATGAGGAAAGGCTGAGAGAGTTGGGGTTGTTCAGCCTGGAGAAGAGAAGGCTCTGGGGACACCTTATTGCGGCCTTCCAGTACTTAAAGGGGGCTTATAAGAAAGATGGGGACAGACTTTTTAGTAGGTCCTGTAGCGACAGGACAAGGGGTGATGGTTTTAAACTAAAAGAAGGGAAATTCAGGCTAGATATGAGGAAGAGATTCTGTACTGTGAGGGTAGTGAGACACTGGCCCAGGTTGCCCAGAGAGGTGGTGGATCCCCCATCCCTGGAACCATTCAAGCTCAAGTTGGACAGGGCTCTGAGCAACCTGATCTGGTTGAAGATGTCCCTGCTTATTGCAGGGGGGTTGGACTAGATGACCTTGAAAGGTCCCTTCCAACCCAAATTATTCTATGATTTAAAAAAAATATCCCTCAATCCTCTTTCAATTAATCATTCATCTAGCTCTCAGTGTGGCAAAAAGTATAATGGCTGAAGTATAAATTATGGCTTATTAGAGATGTTTCGCAGCAAGTGGCTCGGTCAGCCAGCTGCTCTCAGGGGTCATTCTCCTCAGATCTAATTTTATCTCTTGAAGCTGCATAGGAGGAAGTGAAGCATAGTTCATTGTAAGGGGATCAGTTCATTCTTGATGGTAAAAGGAAGGACTGTCCTTATATATGAACACAGCACTATCCCTCTTTGCAAAAACCAGGAGCAAGGTTATTACAATCATTTTGCTTTAAGCTTAAATAATTCATACTTATTAAACAGGAATTAATGCTAAAGCAGAATTGGTAAGTCTGTTTAAATCCTCTTTCTAAACTCAGATTCAAAGCGGCAGTGAGCTGGTTGCAGGTTGATACTTCCAGCCAGGAAAAAGAACATGCAAATGTCAGATTGCTGAGCTAAAACAATGAGCAGATGGCCTTTCTAGTGGGGGAGGGTTATGGGGCTACAGCTTTACAATAATTATTTTAAGTTCTGAAAGTGATACAAAAACCAGGAACCCAAATCTTTGTGCAAATCAGTGAATGCAACCTTGAATGAAAACAAAAAATGTAACATGGACACTTCACAATAGAGTGGTGTATTGTCTTCTTGACTTTTGTTACCCATTGGCAGGATGTCTGGGTTGCTGGGAATGCAGATCCCTGACCTGGGGTTATGCAGAGCCAGCTCAGGTCCAGCAGGACTTCTTTGGTCAGGCAAAGCATTATCCCCATGAAATCCAAGCAGACCTGTTGCAGAATGAGCTCAGAAATCTCTGCACACTCCTCAACAGTTGTGTTATTAAATCTGATACAAGTGTGATTGGATGAACCACATTGCTTCAATCCATATACTGCTTCTGGACTTGAGCCAACACTTTATATTTTCTGGAAATAGTAGGGAATATGGTGCAGTGGCAATCAAGCTAAATATTTAGGAGCCAGTTTTGCTGCAGAAGTAATAGCTGTATTACGTACGTAGATGTGGTGTTTAGGGACACCATTTAGTGACAGGCTTGGCAGTGTCAGGTTAATGGTTGGACTCGATGATCTTAAAGGTGTTTTCCAACCTGAATGATTCTATGATTCTACTTTGAATTTTTCACTACTCATACCCTTACCTTCTATTACTTCTGCTGGTGAAGAACTTGTTCTTCCTAGGCTGGCTCAATGAAAGTTTTCTGGCAGCATTTGTCTGTTGGTCAGTGACGAGAGCGAGGATGACTTCTTACTGGCATGAGGTATTTCTGCAGAACTCCCATCACTGACACAACTGTATCAGCAAAACCGTACTTCTTGCTTGAGAAAGCTAATGTTCCTGTATCAGGAACTGCAGTCTGTGGGTGGTAGGGAGATGAAGTCCTTAGTCTTTGCAGTGGCCCTAGCCACAGGCATGGCCATAAGCCACTTTGAGAAGCTCATCAGAGCTCCGAAATACTGCTATGGGCACAACCCATATGCCATCTGTACCAGGGCAGGGCAAAAGACAAGCTCCTGAAGCCTGGACCTTCCTCACCACAACTGGTTTGCTCAGCAAATCCCAGACTGTTGTGCTGGTGTATATGACCAGCTCTGGTGCTGCACTCAGAGCATCCCGCTCTCGCGCCCACACTCAGCCCAGTGAGACTTTCGTAGGTGACAGTCACCTGGCAGTATCCCTTCTGGCTCCTTTGCCACTTTTTTCCAATAGATTCCCCTCCTTTGCTGTGAGGTTTGATGCTGGGGAAGCTGAAGCTCTGGAGTCCTCAGTGCATCATCACTCCTGAAACCTGCACTATGGGCAGAGTCATCAGGAAAAAGAAACATAAAGCCAGGAACAGAGGCCTTTCATTTTCCATCAGTTCTTCTACCTTAGAAGACATGCAGGGAGGCACTTTCCGTCTCCCCCATGAGTGCCTGCGGAGGGTATCTTCACACTATGTGCAGCCTTGTAAGGCAGTTAGAGGCTTTTCTTGGCTTCAGTCCTCATGCTTTCCTGGAGATTCATACAAAGAAAAGGACAGCGTTCCCTTTGAAGGAAAGACTTTGTTTAATGCTGATAAGGGAGAGTTTGTTAACTAAGCTTTGAACTTGCAAGCTATCTTATGATCTTCTGGGCTCCTCCCTTTACCTTGCAGACATCTTAGTGTATCATCTCCATTGTTCACAAAACTCCCTATACCTTTCCCTGCCCCTCAGCATGCACCAGGAGCTCCTCAAGACAAATGGGCCCATTCCTTTGGTACCTCACTCCTCTGAAGCAACAATGTGAAGTTACACCAAGAGTGTGATTGAGGATCAAGCCCTCCTACCCACCATCACCTATGCCCAGCTATTCAGAAAAAAAAGTTTCAGATGATGAACTGTCCTGGCAATCTGCTGCTTTGAACAGTTGGGTACCAGCTGGACTCCCCAGCCTGAGGGTACATCACCAAATCCTACAAGTCCTCCCATTCCAAACCCCTCTTTGACCTCTTCCAGGGACTCTTCCTGCAATGCCTATTTCAGGTGAAAGTCATTTTATCCCAAGTTACAGAATTATTATCTCTTTATTTCAGGAGAAAAGAGTCTTACTACAGGCTGTTTCCTGATATAGCAGTGAATAGCAGTTGGAGATTGATTCTGGCCTTAGGGAGGCTGAGCTTCTTCGTTTAGAAATTCAAGGGCAGAGTGGTGACACAACCTGGGGCACAGGAGGAAACCTATGAGAAGAAATGCGAAAGGAAGAAGCAAAGAAAACACATGGAAGGCAACATTCCTGGGGACGCACTCTTGGAAGGTGGCACTTTGTGCCAAAGGAGGTACCTCTGACAGGTCTGTGGTGTGTGGATATGCCACACTGGAGCAGGGACACCCCCAAAGGGACTGCAGCTCCCACACCAGAGCAGGGGAGGTGCAAGAAGCAGCAGAAGAGAAGAGTAAGAAGCAAGGAGTGGTAGACAGAAACCATTAAGCACCGACCCCAACCTCCTGCATTGCCCATTGCCTCACCAAAGAGAGTGAGTGCAGTGTGTGGTGAAAAGATGGGGACCTGAGATTAGCAGGGAGAAAAGCTGTTGGACTGAAGTTCAGCCTGCAGCAGGAGGAGAAAAAGAATGTCCCTAAGTGTTTGTTGAATTGCTTGTCTTCTAGTTTTTCTAAATACCTAAACCAGTAATGAAAAGTTTATATTAGTTGCAAATAAATTAAACAAAGTGAAATTCCCTGAGTTGAGACTGTTTTGCCCATGACAACCTATTGACCTGCAAGATGTTTGCTCCCTCTGTAGGGATTTATCTTCCCTTCGGTGTGTGTCTGACACAACATCCTGCGATTTTGTCTATTTGCGGTGTCAAAGATTTTCACAAAAGTTATGGAATTGACTGTGACCTAACTAAAAAAGGGAGATTGATGATTCCCATTGGGCAAGACAACAGATTAACAAAACACCCTCCCTAGACTGACTGCCAGATGCTTTGGGACTCACCCTGGATCTTCTCAATGTGGTGGTGTTTTGGGTGAATATGCAGAAAATCCAATTTCTTCCCTCAAATAAGTCTTTCTAGCCGCTATCCTGGATCCATCCTTGGACAGGATTTTGCTACTGCAGAAGTTGTTCCATGTTTGCTTTAAATCATGACTCAGTCAGACCTGCACCTAGAGATGGGACCGACCAACAAACCCCTACAATGGAAGAAGGCTCAGGGGAGGAGGGCAAGGGCTCCTGAAGCCCAGGGAAGGAGGGAGTGACTGACCATAGCGGTTGCAAATAAACCTGAACTGATCTCAACACAAAGGGAACTGGAGGGTAGCTTTGTTTTAGATCAACTGGCTATATCAGCTGAGTGGATCAAGTGGCTGTGTAAATGTTTGTCCCTGAGTTAATCAAAGGGGTTTGAACACCTTCCTGAGTTAGCCAGACCAGCAACGGGGGACTGTATCCATGGCTCAGCCCCACAGAGAGTATAAAATCTGGATGACAAGCAACAAGAGCTCTGAGGAGAGCAACGCGGGCCTGAGCTGGTCTCAACCTATGTATTCCTTTGCAGGGATTAGGGACACTCAGGGTTACAGTGGTGAGCGTATTATGGCGATTGGTAATGAGAATCCCGTTTGTCTTGTGATTCAATGGTATACTGCAATTGCTGTTTTCTGCTAACTGTTGTTTGTACATGCATTGTGATTTCAATTCACCGCTGTACCACTCTGCTTAATCAAAATCACATGTAATGTCAAATAGCTTCAAATAAGTAAATGTGATATTAAACATTAAACCCTTCATGTGTGGAATATCTATAAGATCCTGTTCAGAGAGTACTGGGCTCTGACAGGCTATAGGTGAAAAAGTTGGCTTGGGTGTCCGGAGTCATTGAACAGCCTGTAACCATATGTTTCCTCATGAGAGCCTTTACCTGATCTCCACAAGTTTCACTCCATTTAGTATAATTGTCTGAATATCATTTAGTAACTGCTTGTTCCTTCAGACAATCACAACTGTCTTTGCTGAGCGCAAGTCTAGAATAAGATATGCAACAGAATGACTTTCAGTGTGCTTCCACGATCTGAAATGACAGTGAAATGTGCCTTAACAGTTGGGTCTGAGTTCATTTCCAACAGTATAAAAGCTCAGAGTTGGTGATCTCACCTGTCATACAAGATTCATCAGCATCCTCGAAATCAGGGAGCGATGAGAGCAGGTCTGGTGTTTCACTCATGCACACAAGATTGTCATACACAATAACAAACAATAAGATCACTTTGTTCTATTTCCACAAAAAGGATGCAAACTTCATTTCCCTTTCCTTGGGAAGTGATGCACTAAGCCCCAGGTGCAACTTTCTGCAGCCTGGAGTCTGGAACATGTTAGCGGATGGGTTGTTTCGTGCAGCTGGATTACGGGACCTGTCTTCTCGAGCTGAGTTTTCCTGTCTGCCTTCGCTGTGCACAGAAAGAGGAAGGGCAGCCTCCAGAGCCAGGCTCCATGGCCCTCCCAGGGGTATTGTTTCTCCCTTTATAGGGGAAGTTGATGAACTGCTTTTCTCTTCTGTTCCAAACTTAGCTGAAGGATAAGGCAGGGAGCAATGTGACTAATCATTTTGGTCTCTGATGGTCTGAAATCATCGCTGTACCAGGAACTCTGCTGCCTGGCTGCTCTGCTCATCATCTCATCTCATCTCATCTCATCTCATCTCATCTCATCTCATCTCATCTCATCTCATCTCATCTCTCCTGGTTCCACTACATCTTCCGACAGCTCACAGCAGGATGCCCCATGCTTTTTTGAGCAGAAAACATTCCAGTGGACATCTAACCGAAGGGGTTGTAATTATTTCCTGATGAACATCCACCCCAGTGGCTTCCATTCAATTTATTCCACTTAACGGTTTAAATTACTGCTGGGGCTGAAGTACTCCAAGATCTTCACTAGCCTCTTGTAATACATTTGGTGGCTGTATCTGCCCCCACCCCCAGGAGGAACACTTCTCTCCTTTTTCCATGCTTTCAAGTTTGATGCTCCTTCAAAGGTTTCCCCTCATTACACACCAAATTCCTTGGCGGTTTTTGAGCCTAGTCTCATTTCCTCAGCAGAGCTGTCATGCAAGCCTTTGGCTATCCACTGTCTTCATCTTTCAATAAAGACAGCCTTTTTGGTGGCTATCACCACTGGCAAGCTGAAGGGGATGATTAAAATCTGTAAGATTGACTCCTCTTCTGTTGCTATAATTGGGACAATATTACTGATAAAATTCAACCTAAGTTTTCATTCAAGGTTTAGTCTGAATCTCACCTTGTCAGTACATTGACTATTCTTTTCCCCTAAAGTGCGTACACCTAGGTCTGATGTTTTCCCCATATGTTATGCAGGTGTCTCTATTCCATAGCATGGCCACCTCAAACTCTGTCCACATGTTAACTGCACCTAATACCATTGATGAGGTCTCCAGGTATGTTGCTGCTGTTGGAAGGATGTCCTCTGAAAACTCTGATATTCTCATCTTAATATTTTGCCACTGAAAACTCTGATGCTCTCTTCCAGCTGTTTGGTGGGGTTTAGGTGGTTCTGCTTGCATTCATAGTGTGAATTCAAAGGGAGATGAGCACTCATAGGAGAAAGAAACTTTAATTCCTACTTCTTCCCTTCCCTTAATATTTCTTCTGAGACTGAGGGAAACTAAGAAGGAAAGTACTTCCTGAGTACTGACAAGTGTGGAATGGTGTGGGAAGCCAGTGGCTGCTGTGTGCTTCCACCAGCATTGCTCTTCAAGGATCAGCGCCTGATTGTGAGTATACCCACAATGTGAATAAGCATACAGGCAACACATTTTAAGGCAGAACAACTACAAATAATTAATATATCCTTCTGCTGGCACAGAAGTTGGGACTGAGGGGACGAAGGACAAGTATAGTCTTCCAAACAGAGTCTCAACCTGGGGAAATTCATTGTGAAGGAGGTCTCAAATCACCACAGTCCCAGTGGACAGATCACTTGGAACATCTGAAACCTGCTGCTGCATCGCAAGTTGTGCCATGGAGCATGCTTGGGCACGGAGAGGTCAGGGTCACCCCACCATCTACTTGCAAAACAACAAATGTTAACAAGACAGCAATGCACAGGAACAGTGTATAACAAATAATATTTGTGACATGGCTCCCTTGCTAAAAGCCATTAAAGACTGAGTTGAGAGCCTGATGAAAAAAAGTCACTAGAGAAAAATGTAGGGCAACGGAGTAGAAGAGCCATTGGGGAGAAAAAGAATGAAATTCTTGGGTCTTTGCACACCTACAGTAGTACAGGGAAAAGTCCACAGGGTGTCATCAGAGCATCAAGGAACAGCAAAAAAACCCCCAACCCCCAAAAAACCTTTCTCAAATAAAGGCATCCTGTACAGCTTTTGTCTTGGGAAGTCCATGCAACATATTTATAGTGGCTGTAGTCACCTTTGTGCTGAAATACTTTAGAATCTACTCAGCAGTAAAAATATTTAGCTCCTTTGCAACTTTTTATAGCAAGTAAATCTCAAAGTACTTTACAAAGATGATAATAAGCTTTAGTACTGCTTTAGCAATAGGAAAATTGGGATTCAGAGCAGCTTGCTCATCATGACTCAGGAACAGGGTCAGGAGGAGAGACGAGCTCTCCTGATAGCCAGGAGTCCTGATGGTCTTTGCGTTCCCTCTGTACGTGCTCCTGGGGCAGGCAGGAGAGCAGCAGCCTCTACCACCACCATCAAGAGTGGCGGGGTAGGGCTGAAAGAGAAGCAGGGCTCAGTGACAGCAAATGTTACCGGTTTTCTTGAATGAGACTGAGATATGAAACATTTGGTAAACCTTGCTTTGAGCTACCCTTGCCTATCTTAACCACACCTCCAAATGTTTTGGAGGTTTCAGAAACAAATCACTATCTGGGTGGCTCATTCTTCACACACAAGAGGAGAGCAAGAAGAGGAACCAGAAGCTGTATAAATTTCCCCGAACACATCCTTCTGTCCTTGGCACGGGAGACTGAGGGGTGGCCACGTCACTTCCCCTGTCCTTCCCAGCACAGATGTTGTTTTGGTGACCCTGGCTCTAGCACCCAGTTCCACTTCAGACACAGAGTCCTAAATTCACATCACTTAACACATGAATGTCGTTGCCCTAAGAGTGAACGTGGTCTGGCGACCAGCACTACTAGAACCAGCTCTGCAGCTGTCCCATCACAGCAGTCACTGGCTGTGGAGTAACCCAACACGTGTCTTGCAAAGTGCCCCCTCCAAACCTCTCACCTGTGTCTTACACCGCAGGGAACTGCGATGGTTCTGCAATCAATTACCGCTGCCCAGCAGGTCTGGGCCCACTAAAACCATCTTCTAACAGTTTGAAAGCAGAGCTGGATGCTCTTCAGGGAGTAATTATCTGTAGTGGTTGCAGGCTGTGGACCTTGCCTTGGTAGCCATCTGCCTTCATCCCATCACACTCACCCTCTGTTAGAGTCACACAAGCTTCTTGCTGGTTCTTCTGCAGCTCTTTCAATCCATGTCTTCGAAGGGATTTCTATCTCCAAAAGAATCTGGACACTGTGGGTTACGTCAGTATTTATTTAATTTGTAAGTAGCTATCCTACTTCTGTGGGTCCCTGGTCTTCACCACCACAAACTGGCCACCCAAGTGTATATGGCGTATGTTGTGTCTTTGCTAGTTCAGGTTCTACTTCTCTTGATCCTTCAGTTTGTACCATGCTTGTGGGTCTTGGGCACCTCACACTTGTACTTTTCTACATTGTACCTGGACATGGCAGTCACGGAGGGTCACCGAGCCTCCATGGGCATTTTTCTTCAAAGGTGGGATGTAGAAGTTTGGCCCCTTTAAGATATTGAAAATGTAAATATTGGCATATAGAACCATACAAATCTTAGGAATAAATTTTAGATTTGTGACAGAAAAAGTCCTATGACTTACTCCTATGTAGTAAGAAAGAAACCAAAATTGTTCTAGTGAATTTACCCTAAATTTTATAGATTTCAGTTAAAAATAATAACCTGTTTTGAACTGTCGGTAGATGGGACATAGCTCTTTAAAATCATGTTTCTATAACCTCATTCAATATTCTCATAAAAACTGCAGGGTTCTGTGTAATGCTGTAGAACTACAAGGGATGGCTGTTCCAGGGAAGCAGAGAGATCTTCAACCTGAGAAAAGATTCTGCTCACTGCTAAAGCCACTGAATGTCATTATCAAAGAAATTGCAGCAGACATTTGTAAAAAGACAAACCAACCCCAAAGAACAAGGAGACAAATCACAAAACAAAATCAAGCTAAGGTGGAAAACATAGACACTCCTGGGTATTTTCTGCATTGCAAATGTTGCGAAGTTGGATCATCAATATTCATGAAATGCAGTAGCTGAGGGCATCTGGGCACTGCACAAACCTTGTACACACTCTCCAGGCGATCGTGTCCTCTCGCCATTGCCTGGGGGGGTGTGGGGGGGGACATGACAGGAGAGAGAAACAAAGACGGAGGAAATGTTCATGTTCTTTAAGCCAAACCAGCAGCTCTCTCTGGGCTGATGGTCTGCCACTGGTGTGAGGAAAAGAAAACGGCCCCAAGTCTGTAACATCATTAACCAGACACTGCAGGATTTGCAAGGAAAGAGTATTGTTGGTGACTGGAGCGTTTTTACCTGCCTGAAGTCACCTTCTTGTCCCCTGGGACATAGCATGTGCATTGCCAAAGCTGACATTTCAGAATGTTTTTGGCAGTTATACTTGGTGTGGAAAAATCCTTTGCCCTTCTCTGCACCCTTCATGCATGATTTCTGAACTCCTTTGGAATAAATAGAGCTCCTGACTGCGTGGCGATGCTTATAATTTGTCATTTTTGCCCTTTTATTCTCTCTGTGTTACCTGGGGACCTTGCTCTCTGATCTGCTCACAGGCTGCCTTGGATGGCAGCGGAGAGGTAAATTGAACATGGCAAACCCTGACTTTCTTCCTTCCTTATCTCGTCCCTCTCCATTTCTTCCAGCTCTGCCCTGGGTTCGGCTGTCCTCCCAGGCGCCCAGGCTGTACCTTGCAGTAATGTCAAATCACAGAATCACATAAAATAGGATTGGAAGAGATGGTCAGGGGTTACCCCATCATCCTTTGCCCTCCAGCATGATTAACTGCCTCCTAAACGGTTCTTGACAGCTGTCAGTCTAATCCGCTCTTAAAAGTCTCCAGTGGAAGCAGTTCTGTATCATACATGTGTGAACTATCCTAGTGCTGTGTTATCCTTGGGGGCTTACAACAGTTTTCCAGAACGCTAATCTAAATCTTTCTTGCTGTGTTTTAAGACCAGAAATTCTTGTCCTGTCTCCTTTCGGTAGCTGAAACAGGAGCATCTCTTTGCAGGAGTCTTTTTCAGTATTTGAAGATCATGATTACCTCTCTCCACAGTCTTCTAGCCCTAGGTGGAAACCACCCTGCTTCTTTCAATCTTTCATGTTTTCACATCATTCCCATTGATTTCTTGCAAAATCTTTCCAAATGGTCCCATTCTTGGTTGAAAAGTGGAACCTGGCATGGCTCATCCGTGGAAGTGCCAGGCTGAAGGAGAACAAATCACATTTCTGTCTCTGCCTCCCTACAGCCTGTTTCTTTTGGAAGAATCTGCCATCGTTAACTCCACTTCAGCCTCACATCCGTGAGCATGTCAGAGTTTCACCAAAATCTCTCAATATATCATAGTTTGTGCTTCCTCTATATCTGCAAGGTCTCTTAGCAGAAAATTACGTTGGTTTGATGTGATTTGCTTTGGACCAAACCATGCTGGCTGTTACTTTTCACCTTGTTCTCCTGTGGATACTTACAGATTCTGCTGACCCATTCAATGTCTTTTCAGGAGTCGAATTTGGTTGAGTATGTAATTCCCTGCATCCTCCTTTCCCCCATTTTAAAGCTATTCTTTACATTTGTCCTGTTCCTGTTTGGACACTTTGCCTGGTCTTTATGAGTTCCCAAAGCCCCTCGCTTGCAGCTCCAAGATTTCTTTACCAACCTCCCTACGTACATTGCTGTGAATTAAATCAGACCAGGCTGATTTGGAAACATCCAGCATGTATGAGAAATCCTTAACCTACCGTTTTCTTATTTTAGCCTGAGTCCTCAGCCCTTTTTCGCTGACATTTATTGTAAGCCATCTGATCGCAGCTGACCTTTTAAATGAAGACTGAAGCAAAAAAATGATTGCATGCTTCGTTTTTTCCTCTGATATTATCATTCATTCCCTGGTGCATAGTGAAGACTCCTTTGATTTTTCTCTTACTACTAATGCACCTATGGATTGCCTTCTTGTTCCCTTTCATTTTCCTTCTTACCATGGGTCTTGTCCCTAACTTTGTCCACATCCTTGCCCCTGTGCCCATGGGCACCCAGGCTGCCCATGGGACGAGCGTACGGAGGCAGCTCACAAGGAAAGGCCGGTGTTAAACCACGCTGGGGAGCAGAGGGAGCCGGGACAGCGGCCGGGAGCGATACCCAGCATCAGCTGCCCGCGCTTCTGGAGTGCCATGGGGGTTGCCAGGACAGGTCAGACTGCCAAGGACAATCTCGAAGCATGGGAATTCAGTGCCTTTGCAGTGTTTTCCGAGTAAGAGCTTTGTTAATGTGTAAGATGTAAGAATTTCCCCATTTTCCAATGGCATGGGGGAAAACGCAGCGGCACTTGGGAGATGCCCAGTCTCTTCCCTACTCAGTATTGCTGCTCCTGAAACGGTGAGGCTACCCAAACTCCTGTTTCGCCAGCTTTGATTCACCTGAATGTCCATGGGTCCTTCCTTGCTCTCCCCGTGGGCTGTAACTCCCCATTTAATCTCACTTCTTGCTTTTACCCCCAGGCTCTTCCCTCCCTCCTCTGCAAGAACCAACCTCCCCACACGTGTGATGTGCGAGTGCTCCTGGCTCCAGTGTCCTCTTTTACCCACTTCCCGTGCTGCGCCTAATGTGGCTGCAGACCTTGCTGAATCGATGACGATAAACCAGACTGTGCCGGGGCCCATTCCTGGCATCGGCGTCACTAAGCTGGAAGGAACTAGGTGAGCAAGTAAAATGAAATCCCGCCGCCCCAAATCAACTTACCGATTTTCAATAGGCCTCTCCACACTCTTGGAGCCCATACAACGACTTTGAGAGAGAGCTCCTACCTAGCAAAACCAGCTTTTGCTGCTTAGACCCTCTCCTAGTGAAGCTTCCTGCAAATTACAGGTGTTATAGTACAAATGCTCCATCTTATACAAAACAGGAGAAATACATGGAGAAATCCAGGCATCCGTGCACCCCTGTTTGTGCAGCAGCAGGAGCCCAAATCCCAAATCCTCGTCTCTAAACACACACAGCCCAGGAGGTCCCCCCAAGCACGGCGCGCGATGCGGACCTGTGCTGAGATTAATGCATCGGCTGCAGCACTGCGGTGCTGGCGGGTTCCAGCTGGCCAGAGCTGCAGATGAACAAGGCTGCGGACGCCCTTTGCAATGATGCTCATTCCTTTATTGGTGTCATTGCCAGGTTTTGAAGGGTGCTGGCGCTTTCTGGTTGTTCCCAGCACTGGGTCAAAGCTACATTACAGCATATTGAAGAGGTGTCCATCCAAAGCCAGAGGGAGTGTGAGATTAATGACCTCTCTCCATACAGTATGTATAATATATATATATTTATAATATGTCCTGTATATTCATATGTATAGAGTGACAAGGATGGGCCACCATACAGTAAACTTTTGATTTCTAAATAAATCACCAGAGCAACAGGCACAAAAATTTGGTCCTAATCAAGGCCCTCACCTTGTCAATCCGAAACAGACCCAAACCCACCCCCTTGGAAAAAAACCAAAATGTCCAAACCTGAAATCCAAAATAACTAAACAAACAATTAAACAACAACAAAAAAAGCCCCAGCCCAGCCCTGTCCCCCCCCTCTGGGATTTGCCCCCTGTACACTCACATTGACGGTAAATAGATCCCTTGGCTACACGCGCGCGCGCACCCACACACACCTACACACACTCATATGTAAATACACACGCACCAACATACAAAGACCAAAGAACATTACAAATATACATCTGGGGTTGCTGCAGCGATGCAGAGAGGCTGCGGAGCCACCCGAGGCAGAGGGAAAACACCACCGCGAGCGAGCTCGGCCTCAGCTTAAATCACCAGCATCTGCTTACAACCTTCCTCAGGGTTTGTGCTAAGGAGGCTGGGAGGTTGTCGGCAGCGGTGGAGTGAGACAGAGTGATCGCCGGGACATCGCTGGACCCACGCGCACGATAGATGCATTACAAGCGGCACTTGGACGTTGAAAGCAGCTCAGCCCGTCCCCTGCACCAGGTACAGAGATGCCGGTCCTGTGCTCCGCTGGAAGAGCTTCCAGTGGATCCCACCATGCCCAAAATCCTGCTAGACCTGGACCCGTCTTTTGCCATGACACAGATGAGGACCAACGCGTGCCACGGGAGATGGGTGTGGAGAACATCCACCCTTCAACATGATGCTCCATGGCCTGGGGCAAGCTGGGGGGGAACGAGAGGACACCATCGGCTCTTGAGCTTTGTTTCCCATGCCCTGGGTAGAGAACGGAGGTAAAGGAGACTGTCGCTGGTTCATCAGCTTCGGGCTCCATGAGCTGCTGATCTGGCTGAAGGTGAACTTGGGGCAATTAGAAAACATGGAAGGGAGGAAAATATATTCCTGCAGGTCACCCTGCAGACAGCTTCTCCCCTTCCTGAGGTCTGTGCTTCATGACGCTGACTCCCAGACCCTATCCTGAAAACTAAATAAAGAACTGGGTCTCTCATCCACCGTGTTTCACGGGGCCAGAGCTAGCCTGCTCCGGGGGATGCACACGGACAACCCCCCAGCTGCTGGCGGTACCTGTGGACAGAAGGACCTCATCCCAAGCCACAGAAGGGACCGATCTCTCACTCCTAAAATGCCTTTCATCCCGCACCCTCCTCCCCAGGCTGAGCACTGACCAGACCTGGCTGCTGCTTGAAGGGAGTGAGCTCAGTCCTGGGAGCAATGTCAGCTTCCAAAATCGCCTACAAGCCAGCTGCTGGAGTGGGGGAGAAGGGGACAAAGATTTCAAAGAGGCGGAAGGTGTTACGGGACACAGGCAGGGAAGATGGTGGCAGAGGGCAACTATCAAGAAGACACCAGAAGACAGTCCCTACCTGCACATCTTCTCAGATGTGCCTTCCCAGGGACCGGCCTCAGCGTACGTCCCTCTGAAGACCTGTATCCTCCCATGTCAGCCAGGGGCTTGCTCCCTCATTCATTAGGATCTCGTCAAACAAACGGATCTCCCCCACCTCTGCACATCCAGAAGCCATCCCAGGGAAACCACAGCTGCTGGCCTGGCACTGCCAGGAATGGTCTTCAACAAGGACCCACCTTCCCTCAGTCGAATTGCTGAAAGCTGAATCACTCAGGAACACCGAGCGATGTCCTGGCACCTACGCACGCTGCTGCCTGGGATGGGTTTCAGGTCACCGAAGTGGCCTTATGGCTTGCCCCCTCCTATCCATTACCCATTTCACATCCATCCCTCCATGACCCACGCAATAACCAGGAAATTTCTCCCAACTACAAGGTGATCTCCACATGGTATTACCCAGCCTGGAGGACAGCAATGTTGAAATCACCCCTCCGGGCATCACCATCATGTCCTGCATTTCTTCGTTGCCTTTAGTTGCCAGGATGGTGGACACGCTCACCTCTGGTTTCACTTAGGTAGCATTGCTCCCCAGACTATGTGTGTCTTTGGCAGGGGTGGGTGGAAGGGGACGGAGATTTCCATCTCCTGTTCTTGCTGTAAGGAGTTAAACACCCACTCAGTCAGGGATGGGAGCAAGCTGAGTGTCAGGCAACCGAAGAGGACAGGGCCAGCCATCTCCCGAGCATGGCACAGGTGAACAAAGTCCCGGCGTCACTGGGACTGACTTGGTTTGGTTCATCTGCAAGCCCCCTCTGTGAATGGAGCTGGCATTCCTGGAGCGACAGCCATGGCAAGAAGTCAATGAGATGTCATTGCTGCCACCAGTGTTGATGCAGGCTGGAGAGTCCCTCTGGGCCTCTGACAAGCCCAGCGCAAGGTGCTGCCACCATGACGTCTCCAAATCCTTGTAGAAATCGCCAAATTCCCTGGGATCCAGCAAAGCAAACACGGCACCAGTGTCTGGGGCTGCCTCACCTTCTGCCAAAGCCACCAGAGAGGGGCACGTGCTCTCTCCTGCCTGCTCTGTGGAGCATGATGGTGAGCAGTACGCCGGGGGTGCCCACCCCGGCGGTGTCCCTGTGCCCCAGCCCTGCGCGGGGGCTGCGGCGGCGGTGTGGGGAGGGCTGGGAGCCAAGCGTACCCAAGGAGGGGTCGGCGTGGTGCCCACTGCCAGCCTTGGATGTCCTCCAGTCCGAACGCACCTCCTGACTCTGCGCATCAACCACTCCATAAATAAATACGTTAAATAAATAAAGTGACAGATCCAGATCGGGGAAGGGGGGGGCAGAAGGAAGGAGGGGGCAGCTCCCCTTGCCCCGGGGGCTGTTCGTGAGCGTCTCACACAAACACACGCGCACACAAAGTAGCTGAAGACAAAGACGAACTGGGACCGGTGGAGATGCTGCCGGCTGAGGCCCCTTCCTCAGCCGTCGGCGGGGCACAGGCCTCGCTGCGAGGCGGTGTGGGGGGCAAGGGGGTCCAGGACGTCACTCCTGAGCTGGCATCGTGGCGGCGCACGGGGAGCTGGAGGTGAGGGAGACATGCGTGGTTGAGGATGGCAGTGACCGCGGCGTCTGGCACCTGGATGGGGAGATGAACAGAAAAAACTTGGTTTCCTTCTCCTTTCCCTTCCCTTGCCTCCTGCTATCCCCGAAATCCAGCCATTTTCTCAGTCATTTGCTACGCAGGCAGCACCAAAGGACACCCAGTGTCGGGCAGGACAATACCTTGTGTCTTACCATCTGGGAGATATGTGTATCATCGAATCATAGAATGGTCTGGGTGGAAAGGGACCTTTCAAGGTCATCTAGTCCAACCCCCCTGCCATGAGCAGGGACATCTTCAACCAGATCAGGTTGCTCAGAGCCCCGTCCAACCTGACTTTGAATGGTTCCAGGGATGGGGGATCGACCGCCTCTCTGGGCAACCTGGGCCAGCGTCTCACCACTCTCAGCATAAACAATTTCTTCCTTGCATCTAGCCTGAATTTCCCTTCTTTTAGTTTAAAACCATTACCCCTTGTCCTGTCGCTACAGGCCCTGCTAAAAAGTCTGTCCCCATCTTTTCTAGAAGCCCCCTTTAAGTACTGGAAGGCTGCTATAATGTCTCCCCGGAGCCTTCTCTTCTCCAGGCTGCATAACCCCAACTCTCTCAGCCTTTCCTCATAGCAGAGGTGTTCCAGCCCTCGGATCATCTTTGTGGCCCTCCTCTGGACCCGCTCCAACAGGTCCATGTCTTTCCTGTGCTGAGATGCGTCTGATGATATATGACATCATCACCCTGTTTTTAATACACATCCAACAACCGTTCCCAAAGCAATGTTAGCTGTATTTTAAAATCTGACCACACCCCAACAACTCATGGCCAGTTTCCACCCCAAAAGGAACGGGGGGCTTGCGGCTCCGCCGCGACTCCTCTGCCTGCCCCAAGCCCACGCACTGCCCCACGTGGAGCATCCCGGCTGCGCCGCATCCCACACGCCATCCCCTCCACCTGCTGGCACTCACCAGGAGCGGGACTTCCTCACCCGGGAGGCCGCCGGCCGCTCCAGGAGGCTGTCCAGGTGCATCAGCCTCTCCAGGTGGAGAGCCCGGGGGTCCTGCTCTGCTGGGTCCCTGCTCCGCTCAAACTCAAAGATGGCCGGAGGGGAGAGGTCCAGCTCCAAGAACATGATGTTCTCAGCCTGCAGCAGGACAGGGCAACGGGAAAACCAACACGAAGAGTCACCACGTGGCAAAACACAGCACCAGCTCTAGCAAGTCCACGCTGCCGAGAGAAGCTGACCAGCATGCCGTGGAGTGGGACCCTCCTCTGGCTGCCACAGCCACAGGACAAGCTCCAAACTGGGGTGCAGGCTGACAGCTCTGCTCAGGCTCTTCTGGTCTTTCCTGGGGCTGAGTCCAGCAGGCAAGACTGAATGGCCCCATCCGTTCAAACAGCAGGAGCTGCCACAGCCAGTGAGCTAGCAGCTCAAGGACCGGCTGAGAGCATGGCCACCGATCCTGCCAAGTAGGAGGATAAAGCTGGGAGCTTGAACTGACGTATCCCAAATCATCATGAGCTTGTTTACTCTGTGTCCTCTCTCACTGTTCATCCATCCATCCCTCCATCTGTCCACCCACCCATCCATCCACCTACTCATCCATCCATTCAACCATCCACCCATCCTTCCTTCCTTCCTTCCATCCAACCATCCATCCCATTTATCAAACAACCTCTTGTCCCCCTGGCACGCACCAGTTCCCTCTCACGTACCCGGTACCGAGGATGAGATCCCATGGCCATGGCCACGCGGGCGTATTGGCTGATGGGTCTCTTGTACCCCACTGCAGAGGTAGGCCGCTTCTTCATTTGGTTGCTGTTTCTAAAAAATTAATTAAGAGAGGAACATATGTTAGAGAACATAAATACCTACTAAAACCATGTCCAAACAGTGACGAACGGAGCTCGTCTACAGTGAGTGAAGGGTGGCCCTTCCTGGTGGGGCTTGGCTTGGAGAGGATTTCCACCCGGAGGCACCTACAAGCATCCCGGGGTCCCTGCCGTCCCCCCATCCCCGGGGACATCCCTGCCCTGCAGGCAGAGGCTTCGTGCCCGTGGGTCAGCAGCGCCGAGGCAGAGCGTGGGTCGGGGTCGGGGCCGGGGACGTACCCTCCGGTGGGCACCAGCGGCTGGAACTTCCACTGGTCCTCCTCACCGTCGAAGTACAGGCGGTTCATGATCTTGTTCTTCTCTTCTGGTGGGATGAAGTTCTCGATGATCAAGTACCTGAGCGAGTGACCGGCCAAGAGAGAGACGGAGCAGGAGCAAGGGGGTGGGAAGGAGCAGGAGAGGAAGGAGTTAATGTGACAAGTGACAGAAAACAGGTCAGAAAGGGAGAGAAAAGGGATGTCAGGAAGAGAGGGAGACAGCACGAGGAAATGGGAAAACAGCCAGAAGATGGAAACATGATGGAAATGGAGCGGTTGAAGCAGTAGATCCAGCCGACAGAGAGGCGAGAGAGGCAGGAGAGGGAGAGCAGAGGAAGATGGTCATCAGAGAGGAGCGAAGACACTCGGGCAGCTCTGCAAGCCTTCCTCCAGGCAGAAACACCCGGACCCGTCTGCTCCCCCAGCTGCCCGACCAGAAACTAAAGGAAAGCTCAATGATGCAAAATGGAACCCAAAAGGAACCTTTTTTTCCACGTTTTTTGGGGCAAATTGAGCAGCTGCAGAAAATTGTTTCGAGCCGATGAGTTGCTTTCATTGAGCTGCTGGCTTTTAAAAAGTTTGAATCATGTTCGAAGGTAGCAAAATTTGAGATGAAATTTAGTTTCTAGTAAAAGTACAAATATTTCACCTTGAAGCTAAAATATATTTATATGTCTGGGTGGGATTTTCTTAAGACATTGAATAAAATAATTGCTTGAAGTGAAAACAAACCCACTAAAGATGGTGGACTAGAAGCTGCATCTCCTGCTGGGAGGTTCCTGGAGGGAAAGCACTGCCCGGCTTTGCCGGGTGCCCCCACGGGGCTGGGGCTCACACCGAGTCCCCCCAAAGCTGCCCTCCCTCCACTGCCCATGCTGGGGCTGCAGCAGGTCTGCAGGTGCCCTCGGGGGACGCTTACCTCCAGCTACCACGGCCACGTCCCGTAACCGAGCCATAGCGCGCACTGCTGCCGTGCTGTCGCTTCTGCTTGTGTATTTTCTGGTTTTTCACGTTTCTCAGAAACTTTTTAATGCTCTTGCGTGCAACCCACCCAGCTCAACAGGTTTAAACATTTTACACCTTCTCCCACCGCTGACGGGGTAGGAAGCACTCAGTTGGGCCCATCACCCGGTGTATTGCTCCCTCCAGCTGCGCACCCCAGCTCCGCTCCAAGCACCCCAGCTCCGCTCTGTGCACCCCAATTCTGCCCTGCACACCCCGCATGGCTGCGCCCCAGCCCCGGGGCCGCACGACCACCTACTTGAGCTTCAGCTCCCGCGTCTGCTCGTTCTGCGCCTCCTCCAGGTCCTGGCGCACACGGATGTACTCGTCGTGCTGGTCCTGGATCTCCGCCTTCACAGCCTGCAGCTTGGCGTACAGCTGGGGGAGAGGAGCAGACCCTCAGCCCCGTGGCTCGGGGGCTGGGGGGACGGTCGTCCCCGCCTGCCACGCTCTTACCTTCTTCAGCTTCTTGGTTTTGATCTCCACCTCCTGCTGCAGGGAGGTGTAAGTCTCCCGCAGCTCCATGGTCTCCTCGTCCCGCAGCAACATCTCCTGCTGCATCTCCCGCTCCCGGCGTTTCTGCAGCGCAGGGGGAAACGCTCAGAGCCAGGAGGGGGAACCGGACCCCCGGCACCCGCCTAAGCCGGCTCAGGCCCCCACGCCGTTACCTGCTCGGCTATCTCCTGACGCTTCAGCTCCAGCATCTTCTGCTGCTCGTTGGTGTGGTCCACGATGGTCCTGCCGCCGATGAGCAGCTTGCTCTCCATCGCCTGGGGGGGGACAGAGCGGGGTGGGGGGGGTCAGAGTGTGGCTCTCCCAACCACCCCCCCCCGCCCCGGGGTTTGCCCCAAGCCGTCCTCGCCGGGTGGTCACCCCCGTCCCTAGTCCCTGTCCTGGGCACCCTGTCCTCAACCCCGCTTTCGGGGAGGTGGGAGCTTTTGGTGCAGCACATGCTTTGGTCCCCGGCTGATGGGGAGGGGGCTGCACACGGACACCGACGAGCTTGGGGCCGGTTCGGCACCGCCGGCCACGGTGGCGGGGGCTGCGGCGGGGGGTGCGAGTGACGTGGCCCCTCCATGGGGACCTGACGTGGGGCCACTGGCGCTGAGCCCGGGCTGTTTCGGGTCTCGCTTCCTTCCGCACAGCCGTGAGCCAGCGGGACGCCCCAGATGTGCAGCAGCTGCCGGCAGCGGGGACCCGGCCCCAGCCGAGCCGTGGCGAGCTGGGGCGGGGCGGGGGGCTCTGCCCTGAGCCCCCCGGGACCTGCTGGGGGGAGATGCTGCAGGGAAACCACCCACAGCAGCACTTCCCCACCCCAGCATCCCACCCCATCCCGACTCCCTCATCCCACCCTGTCCCATCCCACCCGTGTTTCCCTTTGTCTCCCTCGGGGAACGGGGCTCCCCTCTCCCATGGCAGTGCTCACACACACACCTGCCGGTGCGCAGTCACCCCCCCTGCACACACACCACTACACAGACGCCCAAGCATGCAGACGGTTGTGCTCGCACACAAGCACACTCTCTTTTACCCATGCACTCACGTGTTAACGTACAGACCCCCCATGCACGCACACACTAGTACACTCATGCACGCACACCCGTGCATGCTCGTGCACGCACACTCATTTGCGCACACACACGCAGCCTTCCCTCCAGCCCCAGCGCAGCGCTCTCAGCCCAGCCTTCCCTGGCTCACACCACGTGTGGGACATGCGTGTGTCCTCCTGCGGTGTGCGTGCAGATGTGTGTGCGATGGGTGTGCACCGACATGCAGCCTGTGCACACACACGCGCGCAGGACACGTGTGCACAGGCACAGGGGTGCGTGCATGATGCGCCAGGTGTGTGCACATATTGAATACGTGTGCACACATGTGCCGGTGCGTGTACAAGCGCCGGGTGTGCGCGCACCCGTGCCGGAGGTGAGCATGCCATGCACCGTGTGTGCGCACACCCGTGCAAGACACGTGTCCACCCACGTGCAGGGTGTGTGCATGCCTGTAGCCGTGTCACTGTGTCCGGGTGTCAGTGGGACAGCGTGGCCATCGCTTGTCATTCATCGGTGCTGCCGGCACATGCCCCTGGGCAGGGGTCTCCCCAGGGGGGGCCGTGTGCCCCCCCCCCCCCCCCCCCCCCCCCCCGCCATAGCCTATCACAGCCCCGGGCACCCCAGCTGGAGGCAGGGGCTTGGGCAAACCGGCAACCGCCGTTCACACCGACAGCTATCTGGGGCAATACTCTATTTCTCCTATTTTCCCCCGATTTTTTCCCCTTCCCAGCCCCACGCAGGATGGCTGTGGGGGTGCACAGCATGGGGTTTTAGAGGCGTGCAAGCAGCCCCCCCAGCACCCGTGGGACAACCCCTGCGTCCGTACCACCAGCTCCCACCTTCCGGCACCCCCGCAAGACCCTCGCAGCCGTTCAGTGCTAAGGGGCACATCCCCTCCCGGGTGCCCCATCCAGCCCCCCCCAACCCTGCTGCACCGCCCCAGGCTGCGACACCGAGGATTCCTCCTTCCTCCCAGCCCCACTGCCTTCGGTTAGGTGCTGCTGGCCGGGCATTTTGCCGGGAAGCCACCGGGTTGCCGCAGTGGGGGGGCTGAGACCCCTGAGGGCAGCCCCCCCACCCGGCCCCATGCCATGCCCTGCTAGGGCTCCCCAGAGCAGCCGGGCTGGGGGGGCTGGGGCTCCATGGACCCCTCACACCTCCTCCTCCAAACGCAGTTCTTGGCTGGTCCCAGTTGCACCCTGTGCTGGCTAGTGTCCCCTGTGCCCTGCCTGGGTGCGTCCTGCCCCAGCAGTTCTGGGGGGCACCAGGAGGGCACAAGGGAGGGGACCAGGGTGACCAGGCGGGTGCTGGGGCGATGCTTGGTCAGGGCACGGTGCTGCCATCCTTCCTCGCGGGGTTCACCGCCAGCTACTGCCTTCGCCGAGGGATTAAGGGGTTTCTTAGCGCGGCTGTTTTCCCCCTGACAAAGCATTTATTCCCTCTAAGGAAGACGACTCCCAATCTTCTTTAGCGCGTGGGACAGATTGTATGCTAAGCCTCTCATTTCCGGCACCCAAATAACTTCCCCGGCACTTTCCCGCCTGCCGACCCCGGCTTCGGCACCCAGCAGAGCCGTCGGGCGAGGGGCCGGGAACGGCTGCACCCAGCAGCCTGGCCAAGCCGAGGCAGAGGCTCCACCGCAGCCTGCCGCCGCGGCACAGGCCGGGCACATCTGGGTGCTGAGGTGCACATCTGGGTGCTGAGGTGCACATCTGCCAGGGCAGGCTGGCCCCCGCCTCTCTGAGCCTCATGCTGCCCACGCGTCCCAGCCGGATGGTGGGGCACGGCAAAGGCTGAGCCCATGTCCACAAGCGCGACGGCAAGACGGGGGGTCCAGTGTGGGTCGCCCACGCGCGTGTGGGGCACCCCGTGTCCCCCCAGTTACTATGGCTGCCTTTGCCGCGGTCGCTGCCGAGCCGTTCGACACACGAGCGGGACACAGGGCTCCTTGCCTGGCCCCGCTGCGTGGCAGAGCTGCCCGTGGGCACCGGGAAGCCACCCAGCGTCCCCCGCAATGTCCCCCCAGGCAGGTCCCTGGCAGTGCCCAGCGGGGTGGGTGGGTGTCGCGGCAGGCTCTGCCCCTCCATCGCTGGCACGGGAGGGATTTTTGCCCCCCAAGGCGATCCCTCACTGCTGCGGCTGTACCGTACCCCCGTGCCCGGAGGGTCACGGCACGGAAAGCGGCTCCAAAGGCCACCAAAGGGGATGCGGCGTCATCTCGCCTCCGGCCCTGCCTCGTTACTCAGCAGTTACAGGACACGCTGTGGCCCCAAGCCAGTCCTGCTGCGCCGTGCCGGACGAGGAGACTGTGCGGGACAGCTGCCAGCGACAACCTGCCCTCCGCCGCAGCGGCGGTGGGGGGAACCGGCTGTGGGGAGCCCACCCCTGTGCCAAGCATCCTGCTCTGCCAGGACACCCGTCATGGGACACCAGTCGTGCCAGCCGGCGACTGGTGCGTGCGTCCCACGGCGGCACATCCCAGCACGAGCCCACGGGTCTCTGCGTTGGCAACCAGGCATTGCCACGCATCCCCGGGCATGGCCACGCATCCCCGGGGCTGCAACAAACACGGCTCTGGCCACGGAGGAGGGTACAAGAGCATTCCCCTGTTCAGCCCCCGAAATCCCAGGCAGGGACCGACACCCCAGGCATGTCCCCGCCTGGGGGGGTCCGTGCTAGGTCTCCAGCCTGGCCACCGCATCCGGGCCACCGCGGTGACGGAGGGGCCGTGCCGGAGCGTGACGCGGTGGGTCAGGGTGCCGGAGCTCCTTCCCCACCGCCCCGACAGCCATCCCAGCCCCACGCTCACGCTGGCCCCGCAGCAGGGGGTCAGGACCCCCCAGCCCCACCAGGGACGGGAGCAGGGCTGGGGCGGGGGCGGGGGGCCAGTGGTGCAGCCCCAGACCCCCGGCACGGCCGCCCGGGGCTGGGCTGGGGCTACCATGGCCCCTCTCGCACTCGGCCCCGCATCCCTGAGCTGGTGGCTTGGAGGGTGCCGGTAACATGCCCTCCCCCGCCCCCAGCTCTGGCTCAGGGGTGCCAGGAAGGATTTGAGGTGGGGAGGGGGACGGGGGTCCCCGCAGAGCTGCCAGACCCTGCCTGTGGGCTCGCAGTCCTGCCCGTCCCCGGCAGAGCCTGGCGGGCAGGGCAGGAGCCGTGGGGCTGGCCGGGAGCGGGGGGCAGGCGGGGGGGAGGCGGGGGGGCAGGCGGTGCCGCGTCCCCAGCCCCAGCCCCGGGCGCGTTCCCGGGGCCACCGGGGACGAATCCGCAGCATCGCTCCCCCGCCCTGCTGCAAGCTGCTTTGTTGTGCTGAGGGGAACGAGAGCTGAGCACAGCAAACTCGTGCCACCGGTGATCCGCTCCCCCGTGGCCCTTCCCAGCCCGCACCCCCAGGAGCTTCCACACCGGGTCGCCACGCAGGTCCACGCCTGAGGGCAACCCCAGCCCGCCACTACACTGGAGGCACGGGGCTGCCCTTGGGCACCCTGCTCAGGAGCCCACCTCGCTCGGGAGCCCACCTTGGGAGCCATTCCAGCCCCCCAGGAGGGGCCGGAGGCGAAGCAGGTCTTCCCCCAGCGTCGCTCACGACGGCGGGTGGCGAGACGTACCTTGTACTTGGTGGCCAGCAGCTCCGTGGCCTCCTGCTCCTTCCGCAGATCCTCGATCATCTTCTCCTTCTCCTGCAGCAGCTTCTGCTTCTCCTCGCTCACCAGGCTGTGGTCGTCCTGGATAGCGGCCTTCTCCTCCTCCAGCCTCTCCTTCTGCTCCTTCAAGTAATTCTCCATGTTCTTCTCCAGGCCGTCCTCGTTGTCGTCCTCCCCTTCGTTCTCCGTGGCGCTCTCTCCGTCCACCGCCTTCTTCCTCCGGCTGCTCCTTCTCCTCTTCTTCCCCAGCATGCCGCGCTTCTCCAGCTGGGCTTTCAGCCGGACGATCTCCTCCTGAAACTCCCGCAGCAAGGTGTCCTTGGGGTCCTCGTTGACCCGGGGCTTGTTCTTGATGTTCTTGGCCCTGTTGGCGAACCTGAGGGTGGAGAGGCTCTCATCGTAGCTGTGGGAGGCCGGGCCCAAGGTGGCCACCATGATTGTCTTGGCGTTGCCCCCGAGGGAGTCCTGCAGCAGGCGGGTCAGCTTGGAGTCCCGGTAGGGGATGTGGGTGCTCTTGCCGTCCACGAGGGCGGAGATGACGTTGCCCAGGGCGGAGAGGGAGAGGTTGATCTTGGAGGCTTCCTTGGGGCGCTCTCCGTGGGCCCCCATTTTGCTCTGGCGCTCGCTGCCGGCCAGGTCCACCAGGTTGAGCTTGCCCACGCGGATGTGCTCCTCGCCGTCCGGCCCCGTCTCGCTGCACTCGATGGTGATGAGGAAGATGGCGTGGGAGCGGGAGCTGTGCTCGTTCATGTTGGTGCTGCCCACGGAGCGCGTCTGGCTCCCCAGGTTCATGACGTGCTCGATCTCCTTGACGTTCTTGGTCACGAAGGAGGAGAGGTCCTTGATGTACACCCCCGTCTCGGGGTTCTCCTTCAGCTCCAGCTTCTTGCTCTGGTCCTTGGCGAGGAGGTCTCTGATCTCCTCCTGGTAGATCTCCAGGTACGAGGCCCTCACCAGGTACTGCTGGTTCTGCGAGCGGGAGATGTGGGTGAAGATGTGCTCGAAGGAGATGGGGATGATGCCCCGCTTCTCCGGCTCCGCCCAGGCCCCCTGCATGGTGTAGGTCTTGCCGGTGCCGGTCTGGCCGTAGGCGAAGATGGTGCCGTTGAAGCCCCGCAGCACGGAGTCGATCAGCGGCCGAACCGTCTCGTCGTAGAGGTCCGCCTGCTTGGAGCTGGCGTCGTAGACGGCGTCGAAGGTGAAGGTCTTGGGCAGCTCCCCGGGGGCGGCGCGGGGGTTTCGGATGCTCACCTGCCCCAGCTTCACGTCCAGCTCCAGGACGCGCTCGTAGCCCGCCGCCTCCTCCTTCCTGCTCATCGGGCGGCACCGGGCCACCACCTTCAGCGCCTCGCAGCCGCTGCGGGACTTACCGGCCATGGCGGCGGCGGCGGCGGCGGCGGGCGGGGCCGGGCGGCGGCGGCGGAGAGCGGCAGCGGCGGCGGCGGCGGCGGCGGCGGCGGGGGGGGGGGGCAGCCGGGGCTGGCGGGAGCTGGGGCCGGGGGGGCGGGGGGGATGTCGCTCAGCCGCGCCGCCCCCGCAGCATCCCCCGGGCCGCCGGGAGCGGGGCCGGGCGGGGGCCGCGGTCGGAAGCGGACCGGAGGGTGCGGGGGGCCGGGGGGCGGCGGGGGGGCGGCCCCGCCGGGCGCTCGCTCATGGCAGCCGCGGCCGCTGCGCCCCGCCCGTGTGCGGGGACGGGCGGGGCGGGGCGGGGCGGGGCGGTGGCGGCGCGGCTGATTGGCTGCCGGCCCCGCACACACGCACACGCGCGCACACGCACACGCGCAGGCAGAGGCGGCGGCGCGGGCGGCGGGTGCGCTGCCGGCCCCGGCCCCCCCTCCACGCCCCGCGTCCCCCCGTCGTCGTCGTCGTCGTCGTCGTCGTCCGTCCGCCCCCCCCCCCCCCCGGCCGGGCACGCCGGGAGCTGTAGTCCTGCCTTTGTGCGGCGCCGGAGGGGCGGGGGGAGCGGGATGCGGGGTGCGGGATGAAGGGCGCGGGGGGTGGGAGGCAGGGCTGGGATGCGGGACGCAGGGTGCAGGACGGGGAGGCAGGGCTGGGATGCAGGGTGCAGGGCTGGGAAGCAGGATGCAGGATTGGGACGCAGGGCTGGGATGTGGGATGAAGGATGCAGGGTGTGGGATGCAGGGCTGGGATGCAGGATGCAGGGTGAAGGACTGGGATACAGGGCTGGGGTGTGGGATGCAGGATGCAGGATTGGGATGCAGGGTGCAGGGCTGGGATGCAGGATGCAGAAGGCAGAATTGGGATGCAGGTGTGGGATGCAGGATGCAGGATTGGGATGCAGGATTGGAATACAGAATGCAGGGTGCAGGATGCGAGATACAAACAGGATGCCTGACGGAGGGTACAGGAAGTGGGATATGGGTTCAGGATTGGGATGTGGGTTGTAGGATGCAGGATGCAGGATTTGTCAGTGGGATGCAGAGCAATTGTTTGGGGTGCGGGATGCAGGGCACATGATGTTGGATGCAGGATGCAGGACTGGGATGTGCAATGGAGGGTACAGGATGTGGGATATGGGTTCAGGATTGGGATGCGGGATGCAGGGTGCATGAGGTAGGATGAAGGATGCAGGGTTGGGATGCAGGATGCAGGGCGCAGGGTACATGATGTGGGATAAGGGATGCAGGATTGGGACACAGGGTGCAGGATGGATGATAGGAGAGGCATGAGAGGGCACGGGGAGGTGCCCAGCCCCAGCAGTCCGGCAGGGACGAAGCTCTTTCCTCATGCCTGGCAGCCGGAACAGGGATATCTCGCCCGCACACCCCATCTCCTGTGGGGCCAGGGCAGTGTCACCCTCATCACCCTCGCCAGCTGCCCCTGCGGTGTTTCGGGGTCACTGGGCTGCCCCAGGTTGTGCATACCCTCAACTCCGGCCTCCCGGTGCCGGTGCCCAGTCCCATCCCGCTGCCAGCCCCGGCACGGCTGGCGCGTCCCTGCATGGGCTCGCTTGTGGCCCAGAGGGAATAATCCCTGGCACCTTACGGGAGAGGCAGCCCGGGGCTTCGGTGGGAGATTAAACATTCTTGTGGTTAATCGAGTCTCAGCAGCCGCCTGTTCCCCGGAACCAGAGATTATCCCATAATTAATTAATTAGGGTATTTGCTGCCATACGCAGGACTGCCTGGTGCAATCCAAGTCCTCTGTCTCCAGAAGCTTTCGCGGGGGGGGGACGGTGCCCTTGCCAAAGGCACAGCCCCAGTGATGGAGGGGGATGGAGGCTACAATGGAGGGCATGATGGAGGGGGGGGTGGAAGGGGGATGCAGCAGGGTCTGAGGGGAGATGGAAGCGGGATGGGGGGACAATGGAGGAGGGATGTGGGGGGGGTGAAGCTGATGGGGAGGGTGGAATGGGATGGAGGAGGGATGGAGAGGGGATGGAGGGGGATGGAAGCTTCAGTGGAGGGTATGATGGAGGAGGGGGTGGAAGGGGGGATGCAGCAGCGATGGAGGGAGGGATGGAGGGAGGGATGGAGCGGGGGCGGAAGGGGGATGGGAGGGACAATGCAGGGGGGGATGGAGGCCGTGGTGGAGGCGGGATGGAGATGATGGGGAGGGTGGAGAGGAATGGAGGGAGCAATAGAGGGGGATGGAGGGGGCGATGGGGGGATGGAGGGGGGTGGAGGGCTGGAGGGGCAATGGAGGGGATGGGGGGACTATGGAGAGGGGATAGAGGAGGCGATGGGGAGATGGAGGGGGTAGAGAAAGGAAGGAGGGGATGATGGGGGGGTGGGGGCTACGGAGGGCGTCACTGCTGGAGCCTGGGCTGCCCCAATCCCAGTGCTGGAGGACGAGGACAGGTCACCACAGGACTGGGGTTTACCCCACACCAGGCTGCAGAGTGGTGCCGGGCAGCACCGTACCCCACGTGTGTGTCCAGGGGGGTCCCAGCAGGCAGTGATGCCACTTCTCCCCACGGGCACTCGGGGCAGCGGTGCCCCTGGCTCCCACGGAGCCGGCACAGGCCCGATCGTTCCGTCCCTGCTGCAGCCCCCATGTCCCAGGTCCCTCCCAAATCCCCGTGCCACCGGGCAGGGACACTGGTGCTGCCCAGCTCTGCCTGTGGCACTGGCCCGGCGTTCCCAGGGCGGATGGGTTCAAGGGCGCTGTAGCCCTGCTCCCCCCGGCAGCCCCCAGCCCCAGTGCCCCTGCCCCAAATTGCCCACAGGACCAGGCTGCGGTGACGGGTAGGGGTGACACGTGTGGGGGGCGGTATTTAGGCAGGGCATGAGATAAGGGCAAAGTGACAGAGGGACAGGGTGACACGTCAGAAGGGGTGACCTGTAGGGACACAGTGACACAGGGATGTGGTGACGTGCAGGGGCAGGATGACACGGAGGGACACAGTGCCACGCAGGGCAGGGTGCCATGCAGGGACAGTCCCTTGCCCGCAGGTGTCAGCACTGGACCCCAGCATGCTGCTGGTGGCCGGTGGCCTCTGGCCTCTGGCCACAGGGCTGACCTTTAGGGCTGTCCAGGGCTGTCCGTGGGGCTTGGGGGGCGGACAGCGGACCCTCATTGTGCCCCTCCTGGGCCAGCCTCGGGGTGCGCAGGCAGGGGCACTATGGGGCACAGGGCCACCCACCCCACAGCAGCCCCCAAAGCAGCTGGGGCAGAGCTATGACTCCCCCGCTGCCCCCCACCCTTTGCTCCACGGGGGGATATAGTGCCATACCGTGGGCCCCAGGGGACCCCCATCACCGCCTTTATCCCATCCATGTGTGAGGAGGGGGTAGGGGTTGGGGTATCCTCAGGCAGCCCTGGCTGGGTGGGGGTCCCAGTGGCGTGGCCGGTGGCATCCCAGTGTGGCTGGCAGCGCAGGACAGTGTGCGTGGGTGGCCGAGCGCCCATGGGGGTGGATTGCCGGTCCCTGAGTCACAGGGTGGGATGCAGGGTGACTCACGGCACTGCTGGCCCCCTCGGCGGGTCCCTGTGCGGGGTGAGGGGGGCACTGCCCTGCTCCCACCCAGACCCCAGGGTTTGAGGGTCTTTGTGGCCCCCCAGGGATGCTGCCCCCTCCCTCATTTGCCATGGGTACCGCACCGGCATCAGTGCCAAAGCTGAGGTGGGGCCGAGCATCCCAGGGGTGACACTGGGCTGGCCAGGACAGGGGACACGGTGGGGTTGGATGCCATTCGAGGCCTGGCTGTGAGCCTACGTCAGCCCCAAAATGCTGCCGCCACTGCAGCAGGGCTGGGGGGGACGGGGATGGTCCTGGTTCCCGCAGTGTCAGGTTTCCCGTTCCTCTTCCTGTCCCTTGTCTCCATGTCCCACGGCCACCCTGGGACATCACAGCCATCCCTCGGGCATTGTGGCTGCTGTCAGGACAATGTGGACACCCCTGAGAGGCCGTATCCAGCCCTTGGAGATCTAGCTGGCTTTGGGTACCACGGCCACCCCTGGGACACCACTGCCATTCCTGGGACACCACAGTCACTCCCAGGACACTGCAGCCATCCCTGGGATATCATGGCCATCCCTGGACACCATGCCGCCCCTGGCTATCCCTTACTCTGCCCCGTCCTGGCCGCCACTGGTCCCCAGCCGTCAGGGTACTGAGCAGGGGGGCCCTGGGGGCAGTTTTCCCTTGGGTTTCTTTCCACCTCGCTGCTTCCCAGGTTCCCCCCAGCTCTGCCCATGCCAGGTCCCCGGTGCCGCCGTGGGGCAAGGCAGGGGCTGCCCATGTGGCCGGGAGCGGGGACCCTGGCACGGGTGGCTGTTGCCCTCACTCTGGCCGTGCCAAGGGGCTGTGCCAGTAGTTGGCATGGGATGGGATGAAGTGGGATGGGAAGGGGCTACGGCTTCCCTGAGCCCCGCACGCTCCCATGGAAACACAGCCAAGCTCCGCTCCGGGGAGACACTCCACACTGGAAAAAATGCTGGAAAACATCAAACAAGCCAATTCCCAGCTCTCGTGGGTGGCCAGGGGGAGCCGGGGGGGCTGTGGCCCCGTATCCCCTGCAGCTGTTGGGACACCCAGCACCCTCTGTCCTCAGGCAGCCCCCCGGGGTGAGGCGTCCCCAGGGGCTGGGTGGGTCTGGGGCTGCCCAGACTTGGCAAAGCCACGGGTCGGAGTCATTAAGGAATTAATGAGGAGTGGGAGGGATGCCCTGCCAAGCCGGGCAGGTTTCCGGCAGCAGCCCAGACCAAATCATGCCAGTGTCGCTCGTAGTGAGGCCGGAGCTGTGCCGATGAGGGTGGCAGTGATGGAGAGCTCTCAAGCTCGACATCCATGGCACAATGACAGCGGGGCAGCAAGGATGGACGGGCAGCAGGGTCCTGTCTGAGCTGGGTGCTGGCAGCAGGGTGGCAGGACACCTCGCAATGCCCTTCCCATGATCCGCCCCAGCCTCTCGGGTTTCCCTGGCTGCCTGGCCCGGGCAGCAGCATCAGCTGGAGCCGGGCAGATGCGGGAGGGAAAGGATGCCCGGTGCACCGGCACTGGCGGTGATGCGCTCCCACCCGTGGGACCCTGCGGTCCCTGTCCCATCTCCTTCAGCACCGCAGTCCCTGGGGTGGTTGGGCCATCCCGGGCTCTCTGCTGGGGCTGTGCACAAGGGGAAAGGGTGCCAGGGACATGGGCTGGGAGCAGGGATATGGCGTCTGGGCTGGCAGCAGTGGGTTGACATTACTTAAGCTTTTCTTTGAGGTTTGACTAACTGGTATTGGTGTTGGCTGGACAAGCCCCGGAGAACAGCCTGTCCTCCCTGATGGGGAAAGGATACGTCCCTGTGTGGTGCTGTCCCCAGCTCAGGCAGCAGCTGAGAGACTGGACCCTCTTGCTTGCTCCTCACCAATCACCCTTCTTGCTTTCAGCTTTATTTTGGCTTCTACAGGGGGAAAGGGACCCTGGGGGTCCGGCAGGCATTTGGCTGCTTTCCCCCATAACCAGCTCACCAGCATTCCCAGAGACCCACTGGATTTATTTCCCCATTTCCCTCCTCCACAGCAGTTTTGCGGTTCGGTTCGGCTGTATCCCCATCTACCTGTGGCACTCCTCATCAGCCACATGCTCCCGGCTTCCCTCGTGCTGTCCCTGTTTCGATGTGCTGGCTCACTGGCAGGGGACCCTGTGAAGCAGCAGGGTGTTTCTGGCTGCTTCTCTCTTCCCGGTGCTGCCGGGGAGCGTGGAGGGTACCCAATGAGCCACCCGCCCCAAATCCCAGGGCGAGCTGGCTCCCAGCATCCCCAGCTGAGACCTATCCCATAGCCAAGCAGCCAGAGCTGGGGGGAGTTCAGCCGTTTGCCCAAGAGCTGCCCGTTGCTTGAACCAGCTGATGTTTGCCCGGTGTCTTCTCCTCAGGACCTGGAGCTGCTCTGGCTGCCCATCGTAGCCTCTCCGAGAGCAAAGGCCACCCCATGCAGGTGGCTGCCATGAGCATCTGTGGTGCTGACTGGCCTTGGGCTCCAGCCACCCCTTGGGCTGAAATCGGGAGGTTTTTTCTGGCTTTTTCAGACCGCAGCTTGAGCATCTGTAGAGCAGCAGAGACTGCCCGTGTATGGCATGGGAGAGCAGGGAAAGGGGAGCTCCCACAGCCACCCAGGAAGGCAGCAAGGGAATCGCTCCAGTGCAAGATTTATCCCATATCAAAAAGGTGGGGGGGAGTTGGAGGGGCAAGGGCAGCTCATACTAAGCCTGGATTTAGGATGGATCAGTTTGCCGGCAGCTGACTCCTCTATAATTAGATGGCAACAGTGGTACGGGAGCCAGCTCAGGGCGCAGAGCTCCAACATCTTCCCATCCACAGGCATGTCATTAAAGGAAACTGCCCATTTTCCAAATCACCCCCAGACACTTAAAACAGCCAGGTGAGTGCTGAGCTGCATCTCCTGATGAACGGGAGACGAGCAATAAAAGCTACTGCAAAGTACTGCCTCTCCTGCAGGCCCTTGGGGCTGCTGCCCTCGAGGAGAAGACCCTCTGACCCGGACCCAGAGGATGAATCCCGTTGGGATGTGGGGCTGGATGGCTTAGTGGTATCTTGTGGCACTTTGCCGATCACTGGCCACGCTAACGGGGGGCTGGAAGGAGCTGCAGCCCTGCCCGGCTTCGGGGGCTGCAGGCTGGGAGCCTACATGTGTCCTATGCCCCTTGTCTGCGGCCCCTCAGCCACGTCCCGGCTCTGCCTCGACCCCTGCATCACCTGGGGGAACTCCGTGGCTGTTTGCCGAGGTCCCGCAGCCCCGGGTTGTGCCCCACCGTCCCTCTTCCCATCTCTGCCATCATCCCATGGGAGCTGAGAGAGGGGGGAAAAGGGATGGCTGGCAACCACGTGGGAAGATGCAGGCTTTTATCTTGGATCTGGGTTTTCAACAGATGTGGTGTGAGCAATGTCTGTAAGGCAACTAGATCAGCATCATTGCTCAGAGATTAAAGGATTTAATAATCTGCTGGCAAGATGTAATTGAAAGAGGCAGAGCCCTGGTTGTACAGCACTCAACAAATGCACTGGGGCGTGCCCACGCTCCCCCCGAGATCCCTCCAAATCCTCCCATAAGCAGAATAAATCCCCACTGCATGTGGGGCAGGCCCTTTTCTACACAGATCCAGGGACTAACGCTTCATCTTCCTTCGTAGGTAACTACCTATTTATCATTCACGTGCTTTTAGGGAGCCCTTCATTCGGTGACCTCAAGCTGCTCCACAAAGAATAAGGAATTGGAGGCGGCGCTGCCTCTGCGCCAGGTACACGGTGAGTCCCCCGGCACCGGGGGGGAAGCGGTGCTGCCGCTTGCCAGAGGTCAAAGCATCATTCAGCGGTGGCGGCGAGCCGGCAATAGCCGCTTCTCAGTCCCTTGTTCTAATTGCTGCTCTGCTCCCTGGTGAAAAACCTTAGAAAACAAGGCAGTGACTGGCTCTGCAAAGCACTGACGACAACAATGCGGAGCTTCTTCCCCCGCTCGCCGGCAGCGTGGGATCATGACCCAGCGTAAGCAAGCGATGCTACGATCGGAGGGCAGAAACTTTTGGCAGCAGACAGAAGGGCTGAACCTCTTGGAGGGGGGCGGCTGTCCTGGGGGTGGGGGGCAGAGGCATGGGAAGACTGAGGTCCTTAAGCATTAAAGCTGGGGAAGGAGCAGCGGTCTGCCCCGTTGCATTGCGCAGAGCCGGACCGGGCAGCGGTGAGGGCAGAAAGCTCCTCGGACACGTCCAAGCGTGCTGCCCGCCGCTGGGCAGAGCCCCGCTGAGCCGCCCGTGCTGGCAATGCTTTGCCAGAAGCTGAGCTGAGGTGACTGTGCAGAAATAAGAGACGTGCCCGGCACAGCGAGCCCTCTGCCAAAGGCGCTGGGCTCTGTGTGACCTTTGCATCTTCCCTGCTGCCTGGAAGTGCTGACCAAGTCCTTCTGCTCTCAACGGGGTGGTGCCAGCTGGAACAGAAAATGGTGGAGAGGGTCCCCGTTTCAGGGATGTGGAGCGGCCTTTCTTGTTCCTCTTATTCTCTGGCTGCCCGCTACAGCCCTGCCTGGGAGACAGGCAGGGTAAGAGGCAGGGATGTATGATCCAAGCTGGTGGAAGTCCAACCCTGCCGGCAGCAGTGGTAGGAGCTGCTCCAAACACCGGCTTGTGGCCTTTTCAGAAACTGCTCTGTCCGGCTGCGTGGATCAGCTGGAGGCACGAGGGTGGCTGGGAAGCCTGGTGAGACCCAACACCACACACGCAAGTATCTGCAAATGAGAAAAGCAGTGCGGGGGACCCTCCTTGCATCGCTTTTACTTCCCCCCGCCCCCGCAAGGAATTAATCTTTCTGACGAAGCTTATTTCTTACAGTGGGTTCTCCAGGGGTGTCTCAAAAAATTCACCCAGCTCCCGGGTGTAGTTTGGTATTTATTTATTTTGAGTTCCCCTGCCTCAACAACAACAGCAGTGAAATCAAAAAGGCAGCTGGGCGCCACATGTGCCTACAGCCAGAGGGGTCCTGGAGTTCAGAGCTCCTGGTCTGGCCCAGGGTCCTCGCAGCACAGACCACACACACACTGTGGTCACCGCTGCTAAGAGGACAGTGTCGTATGGCAGCAGGGGAAGCAACTTTAACCCCTTTTCTGTTCCTTCCTCAGATAATGTCTGGAGCACCCGGGGCTGCTACTGCCAGCTCCGCCGGGGCTCTCGTCCGTACACAAGTTTTGGGTTCCAGCTCTTCCTGAAGCGGTGGGAGCTGGAGGTGACCGAGGGCTGGGAGGGTCTGTGCTGGAAGGCTCCACGGGAGCTCATCCCTCAAGGTGAGGACCCAAAAATGGTGGGACCAGAACCTCCTCAGCTGGCCCGACCCGTGCTTGTGGCCAAGCAGCGGAGCCCCCGTCCCTGCCTTGGCTGGGGGAGGAGTTGGAGAAAACAAAGCTGCTTGTTCCCTGCGGCCGTAGGGCTGCTGGTGCCTCCTGGATGACAAAGATCTCTTCCATCCCTGCGCACACCAAGGGCTGGGCCCTGCTTTGTGAGAGGATCTGAGTAACCGGCAAGCCTAGCTTGTCACCGCTCTCCCTGAGCAAACCTCCCCAAACTTAAATACTGTTGCACAACTCACTCGTGATTCACTGTTCCCCTCCCCATGGTGAGATCTGGAGGGCACGCATCTGCGGCGGTGTTGCAACCCCCGCTGCTCAGCTGTTCCTGGCAAACAGGCTCTGACAGCCGGGAAGAGGCTGCCGGGTCCTGCTGGCTCTCCTCTTCCACCCCACTCCTCCTAATTTGGTAATTACCCCTCCTCACATCAGATCAGTGCCCTCTTGATGTCACGAAAGGCGATCCTTGGGAGGATGTGGCGGGGAAGAGCTGTGAGAACCCTTCCACCTCTCACTGGACAGCCCCAAATCTACCGGCCCTGCAGTGATGGTCTCCTGACCGGGACTCAGCGTGCAACCAAGAGCAAGGGTGTCCTTGTCCTGGGTGTCCTTGTCCCGGGTGGGGTGTCTCCTGCGGGATCGGTTCCCTCAGGGGGTAACATTTAACATCAGGGTCAGTCTTAGATGCCAGACAGAAAATGCTTTGTGTTGTTTGCAGTGGGATATGCGAGGCTTCATATTGCTTCCTCTGCAGGATCCTGAAAGATAAACTCCTTTGAAGTCCATTAGCAAACTCTCTAGGACAAAAGGTTATTGTAAACATTGGTGCAAACATCTAGCGATGCGCTTGTGCTGATAAACCTTTGGGGAGTGACTGGAAGCCGCCTGCCCGAGGGTCCCTAGTCAGTATCTGTGGCAGTGCCTTTGCCGTGGAGCTCTCCATGAATTCTGGCATTTTTCTCCCTATCTGCTCAGTCGTCGACAGGAAGCATTTCGTACAGTGCCCTTAAACTGATCTAGCGAAGTGCTAAAAATAAAACCTCTTTGTGAAGCCGCAAACTCCTGCCCTATCTGCTGCGTCAGCTCCTGGAGAGAACCTGCTGCGAGAGTTCAAGGTTTCTTGAGACAGAGGCTTGTACCCCACTCGCTGCGGGGGAAGCATGCCTGCAAGCGGGAGTGAAGGCTGAGAAATCAAATTACAAAGGAAAAGAAACCCGAGTGTGTGTCTTCAGAGGGGTGCTAAGCCGTATCTTGGGAGGGGCCGGGTGGGAGGGATGCGACTCCTATTAAGCCCTTTGAGGTAACTCCTTCTGCAAACAGTGGGAAATTACTGATGGCAGGATACTTAATTACGTAAGTGAATTGCAGTTGGCGGTGTGCTGGATGGCACCGTGGGACAGCTTGGGTTCGAACGCTTGTTTGGAAAGGGCTGCTCCTCACCACGTTGAAGCGACAGGGTCTCTAGCAGCCCCCCATGATGGGGCATTTCAAATGGATTCAGCGGCGGCTCTGCAGCTTGGCTCTTACGGGAAGGTTCGCTCTCCCGTCCCCTAAGAGCGGGAGCTGTGACCGAACCCCCCGAGTGCCCATGTAGTCACCAGGAATGATCTTTACTTTTGCCCGCCGCGCAGCCGCCGGGCTCCACGCAAACACCACAGCCCGCGCAGGAGGTCGCCGGGCTCCCCGCCTTGGCCGAGCCCCCCACCCCAGTCCCCCCCTTCCAGCCCCTCGGTTTGTCCGTCCGGTTTTTGCTCCCCGTTTCTGGCCTGTCCGCCCAAGGGCCCGGCTCCGGCAGCTGCCGGGCCGTTGTGCTCAAGACCCCGGTACGCCCCCGGTCCCCGGGCAGGGCTCGGACCGGCTCTGGGCAGGCGGACAGCCGCTGTGGGGCTGTCCTCACCGACCCCCCCGCCCGCCTTCCCCGGGGAACGGGGGGGGGTGTCCAGGGCCTAGGCCCTGTGTCCCACCGCCTACAGCCGCAGCAGCAGGCCCGGGGAGGCTCGGCCGGGGCTGGCGGGTCCCGGCTGCAGTGGAGGGTCCCTGAGGGGGCCGGGGTCCCCGTGAGGAACCGCGGTCCCCGTGAGGAACCGGCGCCCCCTCGCCCCGCCCAGCCGCCAGGGGGCGGCCTCCGCCCCGCCGCCGAGGGTGGTGCTGGCGCCTTGCCTCCCCACCCCGCGACACCACCCGCGAGGGGCGGGGGAAGGCGAGACGGGCAGGCGGGCGTACCCAGTAGGAGGCCGGCGAGCGAGGCGGGGAGGCGGGATTTGCGCCGGCGGGCGCAAGCAAAGGGTGGGAAGGCGGAGCCTCCGCCGCCACCGCCCCCCCTCAGGCCCCGCCCCGCCCCGGCGCGCGGCCGCGAGGGCGGGTGGCGTCACCACGCCGGGGTTCTGCGGCGGGCCGCGGGCGCGCGCGCGCCCCGCTCCCCTCCCCTCCCCTCCCCTCCCCTCCTCCCTGCCCCGCCCCTCGCATCCCCGTTGCCGCCAGGGGGGGCGCTGCGTGCTGACGTCAGGGCGTGCGCGCCCCCGCCCGGAGGCCTGCGCGGTTACCGAGCGGCGCGCGCAGCCTCGGCAGCGCCTGTGAGGAAGCAGCCGCCGCCGCCGCCGCCGCCGTCCGGGGGGAGCCGGGCCGAGCTGAACCGAGCCGAACCGAGGGGTTATGAGGCCGGGCGCCGCCGCCTCGCCGTGAGGAGCAGCGGGCCCGTGGCGGCGCGGGGAGGAGCGCGCTGAGGCGCCGGGGCCGCCCCGCGGCAGGAAGCCATTTTGTGGGCCCCCTCCTCCTCCTCCTCCGTTCTCCTCCTCCTCCTCCTCCTCCTCCTTCGCCGCCGCCCTCGCGAGCGGCGCGGCCGGTGCTGCCGGCCGGGGTGGGCGGGCGGACCCGAGGCGGGGGCGCCCGGTGAAGGGGGGCGAGCAGGGGGCCGGAGCGGGCGGCGGCGGCGGTGGTGGCGGTGGTGGTGGCGGTGGCGGCCGCCGCGCCTCCCCATGGCGAAGAAAACCTACGACCTGCTCTTCAAGCTGCTCCTCATCGGGGACTCGGGGGTCGGCAAGACCTGCGTGCTCTTCCGCTTCTCCGACGATGCCTTCAACACCACCTTCATCTCCACCATCGGTCAGTGCCTCCCCCGGGTCCGTCCGTCCGTCCGTCCCGGGGGGTCCCTGCCCCCGGGCTCACCCTCGGCCGGGTCCCCTCCAGCACCTCCCCCCTCCCCCCCCATCCTTTTCCCGCTCTGGTGGGGTCCTGCAGCCTTCCCCTTCCCCCCCCCGGGGGGCTGCACCCCCGCTCTCCGCTTTGCCTCGCAGCTTTTGGTCATGTTTTCCTCTCTTGCGTCAGCTCCCCGCGTCCGAGTGTCCCCGAGGGTCCCCAGGGACCCCCTGTCCACACCCTTTCGCCTCCTTGCTCTCGCTGTCGACACGAAATCCTCGGAGAGCCGGCCGCCCTGGTCACACCCGACACCGGCTTCGCCTCTGCTGCAGGGAGGAATGGTTTGGTTTCTGTCCGCAGTTGAGCGCAGCAGTTTTCTCCGCCGTTGGTGACCCTGAGCGACCCTCTCCTTCCCTTCCTTGGGGGTTGCGTTGGCAGCTTGTCCCCCGCATCCTCGGCCAGCTAACAGCGAGAGCCCACCTGGCTCCTTCCGTCAGCGGTTAATCTCTAGCCCCCTGCACACAGGAGGGCGATGGGATTGCCATCCCTGCACTGTATCTTCACCGCTATTGATGTGGCTTAGCAGAAATGATTACACTTGTGGGTGGGGTCTGTTTTCTCACCCAACAAAGCTGTCCTTCCCTCCTCCGGGAGTGAGCCGCCGGGCTTCTGGCAAAGCTGACTTTAGCCCTTCATTGGTGTGCAGCTCCTGACTAAGGTAGTTTCTTTGACATCGCGAAGGAGACCTGTTTGTTTTCCTTAGGCTTTTCCTCTCTCTGTGCTGTAAGGCAAGCCTTGTACCTAACAACCTTTCTCCCTAGGTTTATCAGAGAGTTTTGCTTTTCTTCTCCTGAATGCTGTCTCGTTTTGCAGATGAAGAGTTCAGGTTAGCAGCTTCTAATCTTCCTGGTGACTGACTCTGGCAATTTAAGAGAATTCATGCTTCTACTCTTTCTTGCAGTACCCAGTGGTGTAACGTGTGCAGATACCTACCGTGCATCTGGAAAAAAGAAAATCTTTTTGGGGGGTGGCTTTTTGTGCTTGATATAAATCCCTTAAATGATTGGCCGTACAGCTGTTCGCCAAGGGTGGGAGAACATACAGTATCAGTGTAAACTGTAGTGCTGGGTGTAAGTACATGCCCATATACTTCCTCATCGGTGTTGAAACGTCACCCCCAAAATTGCAGCTACGACTACAAGGCATACAAAGATGCTCTTAAGCAAGCCTCAGGTACTTGGAAGTGAAAGAAAGTATATTTGGGGGACAACTAAGTGTCAAGACACAGTTGTTGCCTAAAAGCTCTTTGGGCCTGAGCTCAGGGTTTTGCTTAATTGTTTTGAGGGGGCTGTGTGTCTGACAGTCACTTTATCTTGTCTCTTAACATCACATACCTTGACTACTGAAGGCTGTATTTATTTTGCTGCTGTGGCCATAGTGCAATTCTGTGCTGCTTGGCTAATTCTTGCCTGTATTACATGGCGTTTGTTGCTTTCTGAGTTTGCTGGGAAGGTTTATTTCAATTCTCAAAGTTAAAAGTAGTCAGTGTCTTAGTTAAGAAGTCAGCGGATATATGGTGGCTCTTGCTCCAGAGAACCTGTGCTTTTAGTGATCAGTGATGTTTAGTAATTAGTATTAGTTCTTAGTCTAACGGCAGTTTTTGAGCATTCAAGCAGAGTATCATCAGGTTTAGTAGCAAGTGTGCACGTGCAGAGCTTGGAAGCATTTCTGAACACTCAAACCAATTTAGACCAGTAGGTATTTGTTTCTGGAGAAGTTGTTTGTAGTGCATCTATACCGGAAGACAAACAAGTTTTATTTCCTAGGTTCTGAACTAAATGCCTAGGTACGGTGGCTGTGAACACCGCTTGATTACTGGTTGGTGTGTCAGGCTTGCGTCTTCACGGTGGGATTTAGCAGATTTTGGGGGTATGAAGGGGTTTCCTGTGTGGTGCTGAATTCCAGGTGCTTACGTGCACAAAGATGGCTTAAATGTATTGATTCCTTAGTTCTTCTGTAAGTGTTTAATGAGGAAACCTGCTGGGAAGGTGTCCTGTGCAAGCAGTGTCAGTGGAAAGGGAAACTGTACATTAGCGCCTTTAAAAAGCAGCCCATCTGTGAAGGAAGAATCTTGAACTGGGTTAAAACACCTGTCCGCTTAGTTGTTCTCTGCATTATTACAAAGCGACTGAGTTATCTCAACTTACCACTAGTAACTATGGTTTTTAGACTTTCTCAGGTTTTCCTCTGCTGCAGCAGTGATGGCAGCAATGGCAATCCAGGAATGTAACACGGAGCCTGGAAAGGTGCTTTGCCTGGTGGTACCTGCTGGTGATAAATTCCCCTGCAGCAGCTGCACAACTTGGGCTGGTTTTGTAGCCGGAAGAGGAGAGTTTCAGGAAAAACCTCAGATGGAGTCTTTGACCTGTAGCAACAAGGAAATACTATTTCCAAAGCACTTGTGTACACAGTTGATGACATTGAAGGTGACTTGCTTATTGGCCAAATCTCTCCTTATATTTAAAAAAATAATACTTGGTAACTTGTTAACTCTGATTCATGCTTTTGTGTTTACACTGAGCTCCACCAAGAACCTGAGATAGTCAAGCACATAAAATGTGCGGTAGTACTGTTGGCTGTAAGCAGGGACTGGTTCAGTCTTTCTAGTCTTTATAGGAAAAGATGGGTCTCAAAGAATATTGAAACTAGCCTGTGTATATAAAAGACAAACAGGGGGAAGTGTTTTAAAACCAAAGGTTTGTCTGCATATGTAAGTGCAGCTACAATAATAATGCATTTCTACTTAACGTTAGTAACTTATATTCACTTACTTTCATCCTTACACATTTTAAGGACTGATGAAGCATGATCTGTGATGGCAGTTTGGATATAATTTGCTATACGTGTAATTTGGTATACTCTCTTTAACATTTGACTTGGAAGCGCTTTGATCTAATATTTCCTGCTAAAACAGCAGTTAAGCTTTTGGATGTGATGAGGTGCATGTGTGAATGATTTCATTACCCTGTCTAGAGGTACTATAAATAATCCAGATGGCTCTTCTGCAAGAATCCCTAAGTCATCGTAACCTCCCTACAGAGAGCAGGGGCCTTGTCCTCAAATGCTATGTTGCTGTTTTCAGGCAGAAAGGGAATAAATTTTAGAAGACTTGGTCTATCACAAATCATTTTTAATTTTAATAACTCTTCAGTAATTCTCTGGTGCAAAAATCATGTTTATGGTATCTCTTTTTTGGAGAAATTGTGGTGACTTTTCAGTTGTGCTCTACAGATACTCTACAGTTGGGTCAGGCCTGTCAGTGGTAGCTGTTCCTCTGGGCAGTGGTGTTGCTCCCTGGTGCTCCTAAGCACTGAGTACTGGAGGCTTCTCTTAAATGGACTGCTGCCTCGTCTGCCCTCTCTCCAAACACTGCTAATTTTAGTACTTTCTCTTCTGCCATTCATGCTACCAGCAGCTTTTCTTTATTTTTAACATTAAAAGTGTTAGTGTAAGTAGCTTCCAGTCAGTGTATAATTGAGATCTTAATTTTCTTTAGTAATTTTTTTATTGGTATTCAATGTGTCAAGTTAATGACAGCTTGAAGTGAACCATTGAAAAATGATCTGTCAGAGCTCTGGGGGCATGCTTTGTGAAGGTGTTCGGGGTCAGCAGGTGAAGCGCTGGCCTTTGGTGCCTGGGCATAAGCAGGTAGGGAGGGCTGTTCTTGCAGGGATGTCCGTCTAAAAATTTGAATGTCAAACCTGAACTCAAGCATGTAATTGCTATTGTTTGACTAAGTAAAATGCAAATTAAGATGAGTCACAAAAAATGTTTTCCCATGAAGTCTGACTACCTCTAGTAATGTGCTCAAGAGAACAAAGTGTATGTAATTATTGTGAGATTCCCTCTAAATGCTACTGATGTAGGTAAAGCTTTCATGGATCTTAACCCACACTGAAGATACATTTGTGTTCTGTATTTCTGGTCTTTGCTCACGCTGTCTGCAACTCTACAAATACAAAGAGAAGGAGAGAAAGCAGTATGAGTGTGCAAAACTGTATTGTTTTAAATGCAAAGGTATATGAAAACTACTCTCTGAGGAAATCCTTTTTTTTCTCAGGTTTTTTATTTCTTTGGCCTTTATTAGAAGTGACTTTGAGTTGCTAAGCTCTTGCTTTGGAATCATTGCATATTGATACATTTAAGCAGTGAAATTTTTAAAAAATAAGTCCTCAGATATCAAAAATAGTAAATATAACAAGTTTCTTCATACATCTTATGAGAATTTGTTTGCCCATGATTGTGATGTATTAATATTGGAAAGGAAGGAGTCCTAGACAGAGAATGGGGAAAAACTTGATCGACTGTGGGAAAACAAACTAGGCAGAAATTATGTTTTGAACTGTGAAAATTCTTTTGGCTGTATGGTAGTTGCAGTGAAGTTTGAAAAACAAGTAGTTTCTGGGGTTCAAAAAAAGAGTGTTACTACAGCAGTTGAAAGTACTGGATTGCTTTTTCCTTAATATTCCTTTTTTGTCTCATACCTATAGCTTGTCGGCTTGTTGGAGCAGCAGACAACTTTGAGTTTTGTTTGTATTGTGCCCAGGCTGTGGGTTGAGTCTGTATCTGACTCCTGGCATGGAGCAGGTGAATTAGAAAAAAAACCAAAACAAACCTAAACCAACAAACCACCCCTCTAACAAAAATCCCACCCCAACTCCTATTCAGTCATTTCCATGAAATCATCAGGCAGCAAGAGATGCAAAAATCATTTCTACATATAGGTAATTGAGCTGTAGAACTTTCTGTCATGGGAAGTTTTGGAGGGCAAAATATAAATCAGTTCAGAATGAAAGTAGAAAATTGAAGTGGATCCATTGGTGGCTGTTGGACATGATGCTCTGGATGCCATCTCGAGCTTGTGAATCCCCTCAGCTCTTGGTTGCTGGAGGTTGAACAAGTATTTTTTGGCCTGGAGAGAGTAGTTCTCCTCACCTCTGTCTGCTTGGGACACCCAGTGGAGGGGTTACAGAGTTAATTGGACTTATGGTGTGATTCGGTATGATTGAGGGTGTTTTGGTTTTTGTTAATCTAGGGCCGTGGACAATGAGCAGCAGTTTTGCTTGTGCATGCCTCGCAGCAGTGATGAGAAGCGTGTGGTTGGCTGTATGGTGAAGAGCTGAGGAGCTGAGCTGGCTGGAAACTTTTTAACATAGCAATTTTTTCAGCTGAGCTGGATCAGTTTCCTGATCTGGCTTCTTATGTTACCACATAAATCTGTACTGGCAGAGTGCATAGGGCATCTGGGGACATGGAAGCACTGGAATAGGTGACACTTGTACTGAAAATTCACTTTTAGGGTTGCAGTGCCACGATACAAAGGGCTTGGCAGCAGCGCCAGTGCCTAGTGTTCCCTTCTCCCTGCGCCTAGTATGAAGCAAACCCTAAACTGGGCTTGCTCCTCTCCCTGTGCTGCTGCTGTCACTGCCTCAGGGCAAAAACAGTTGGTGAAGGGTGAGAACGCTGCTGAACTCCTTACTCAGACACATACCTGTGTGGTGGCAGCACAGGACACGTAACCCTGCTGCTCCTTTTTCTGTTTGTTCTTGCACTGACATGCTATTTATGTTCAATTGAAACTAATAGGCAGCTGTTACCTAAATGTGCTAAGTACGATCAGAAGATGTGGAGACGAATGGGAAGGAGTGTGCGGAGGAGGTTGGCTGCTCCAATTAAGCCAGCGCTGTGTCCAGGAGGAAACGGAACTGTCACTTCAACAATAAGTGGCGAAGATAAAGAGTGGATGAAGTCGCTAACATTTTCTAGGGTAAAGTGTGTTTCGGATTCAGAGCGCAGGCCTGTAGCTTCTTGTGACAGGCTGTCCGTATAATCCGTGGTCTGCTCTTGAATTTTACAAGACCAAATGAAATGCCTGTTGATGTTGGCAGAAAACTTGCCCAGGAACTGCTAAGCAGGGATACAGCCTTCATTTTAAGAAACCGAGAGCTATTTTTTAGTGCCTTGAGTGATAAGCACAACTGGGGGTGCAGAGAAGTGATATCCTCTTGACTTCTTGATTTACCCCTTTCGAAAAAAAATCTGTTACTCCCCTCTCTTTATCCTGAGAAAATGCGTAATCTGATCTACCCTGAAAGTTAATATTGATATTTAATTAGAGAATCGGTTGAGAGTATCCTAATTTGAAGGGTTTTTTTTTAGGTTGTGCTAAGCAGATGTTGCTGCCTTTAGTCCAGTGGTGCTGGGGGGGGGGTTTGTCTTGGCAGGCCGTGCTCGCTGTACCTGCTCTTGGCAGCCCTCGTGAGCAGGGTGTGGGCTGCTTCCACTGTTCAGGTGGCAACAGCTTGTTCTTGTGCTTCTCCTTTCTGGAGCTGTGGAAAGGCAGCATGTTCTTGCTTGTTAGTGGAGGAAGAGCTGGAGAATCTCGGGAAGGATGGTGTCTGGGAATGGGCTGCTCCTGACAGGAAACTTCATCCCACCTGGGGTTGAGAAATGCCCAGGAAAGACATTGGATGAGAGCAGGTTGCATGGATTCCCCTGGCAGTGGCAGCCAGTGCCTGTTTTGCTATGTGACCTTCTGATGACATGTGGAGAAGGGTTTCAGCTGGTGCTGGTTTTGTGTAACCCTTGTGAGGGGGTAAGGTACTTCAGAAATGCTTTGTGAAAAATGAGCTTGTCAAATTCCCGGTGCTGTGGGAATTCCCTGTCTGGTCCTGAGGAGACAGGAAAGAGACCAGAGCTGCTGCTGCAAGTTGTCTTGAATGTTTAGTGTTTCAGTACAACTTAACTGTGTGGGTTTTTCTTTTCTGTGTGGGTTTAACTAGAAGTCTTGTGTGGGTTTAACTAGAAGTCTTGTGTGGGTTTAACTAGAAGTCTCTGCATGTTTTTGTTCTTTTCTGTAGCTAAAACATCTCAAGGCTCATCTTTCCCACTGGGATTGTCACTGTTTTATACTGCTAACCTAGAGAAATATCTATTTGTGTCTCACATTTCCAAAATCTGACTTAATGCTCCTTGAGAGAGGCCTGCTTGCTTGATTCCATTAAGTATGGAATACCTACACTGACATCCATACCTGTACAGCTTTTTCCTCAAGGATGCTTTTCAAACTGATGTTCTTTCATATTTGGACTAATGATTAGCTCTACAGGTACCAGATACGCTGAAGCAGTTGTTGGACTGGGAGGAGTGCTGGAAACAGTCTCTTCCCGATAACGTGGGTCTGGTGTGTTGTGCTGCTTCATGTACTGGGAGTTCCTTTAGTGCTGCAGTCCAACAGGGCTGTGATCAATGTCATCCTCGGTGGGAGGCTGTCTTGGCCCAAGATCTGAGCTTCAGAACTCTTAAAAGACATGGTTACAAAGGTGGGTAGTACTGTCATAACTTCAGGTGTTTACCCGTTTTAGGTCAGGGTATGGTACCGCTTACTTGCCTGTTCTTTGATTTATGAGACAATCAGAAGGTTCATTAAAGCTGGTCTTGTCAAGTTGTCTCATCTGTGGCTTATGAGATCAAACTTTTGTGTCTGTTTCATGGCAACATTCACTGAACAGTATGTGCCTGGTCCCGAGTAAAAAGTTATTCTGCCCTCTGAGATGGTTATGTCTTAACTTGGTCTCACCAGCATTTTAGTCTCTTAAAGGTGATTTTACATTTTACTTCAGATGTTCAGTTATTAACTTCAGGCGTCTGGACATATGAATTAACCTATTGATGTCTGATGTATTCATGTGCTAAGTGTCATCTCTCCTGCCCTTCTAACCATAGGCATGTTACCTGTTCTTCCTCACCACCAAATCTCACTGGCAGCTGACTTCCCTGTAGGTAACTAACTTAATTGCACTTCTCAAACTATTTTACTATTGTGGGTCTATAGTAAATGTCTGAATTTTGAAAATTAAAAGAAGTTGAAAATGTTGGAAGCAGCATCTAGATGTTTCCAGTTCCTTAGGTAGCAATCTTAATTTCACACCTTCCAAGGCTTGCTGCAGTCTGCATCTTATCCTCTTTCCGTCCTTTTCTGAAATGGGATTCCTCTAGCATAACTAGCTGGTTAAAAGCTGAACTGTCAGCATGGGCTAGCTGTTGAGGCTCCTTCTGTAATTGGGGCGAAGGAAAGTAAGAAACTCATCCATCTGAACATGGCAGTATGTACGCATGCCTCTCTGTCACTGTAGAGGAAGCTTAGATGTGTAGCTTAAATAAAGCTGTCTAATTGTTGGTTAAATGAATCCCGCCAACACTTCTGTTTTATTAAGCATACTGTGAGATGCTTTCATCTCAACATAACTTTTTGATCTTGCCAGTAAACAACAAATTTTTTTTTTTAGCTACTCAAGTTTCTGGCAAAAAACAAAGATAACTACTGGCTAGTTCTTTGGGTTTTGTACTTAATGTTGGTATGTCTAGGATGGTGTGGACCAGAAATGTGAGTTCTCTGGAAAAATCTGGTGCTTTTCATTCCTACTTCAGTGAGCGGGACTGGTGAACAGAAGTGCTGGTGGTTTGCATGGAAGAGGGGCTCAGAAACTCCACCTACAACAGTGTTAGATTGCTAGTGTCTGCTTGGTCATGGTGGCTGTGTGCCACAGTTCATGCGTCCCAGCGTGCTTGAGGCCTTGAACCATCCAGAGAACCAGGAGGACGCAGCTGCCCAGGTTCGGGTCCTGGGCATTTGCTGCGGTGCTGCCTGAGGCTGCTGCTGAGGGCAAGAAGCAGTGGACACAAGTCACAACAGGGCAAACTTGACCTGGGTATTAGGAAAAAATTGATGAAGGTGGTACGTGACTGGAATGGAAATGCAGAGAAATGATGGGATTGCTGTCCTTGGGGGATGTTAAAGTATTTCTACAAGAGACCCCAGGCAACCTGAGTTAATGTGGCTCTGCTGTGGGGTGTTAGAAGCACAAGCTCCATGCTCCACAGCCTACCTTAGTCTTGCTATTGGTCCTGGCTGCCAGGACAGGACCTGGTTTGGGGATCCAAATTCCCAGTGTGTGACAGAGCTGCTGCTGGATCTGATCAAAAGCACTACAGTTTGGAGAGACTCCTGCTGGAAGTCTCCTTTTGATCCTTCAGAGCATTAGATAATGGCCACCAGCTTTGTAAAGGGCTTCTAACAAAGTAGTTTCTTAAGAGGTAGAAGAAACAACTGATAAAGAAGGCATGTGATGTCTTGCTCAGAGCAAGTTCAGGTGTTCCTCATCTAGCTTTTGCAGGAGCTTCAGCACTGCTGCTGAGCTCAGAGCAGGTGCCTCTTTAGTCAGAGTTGCTGTCAGCATTGTGGTTTCTCACCCTGTAACTTACAGTGCTGCTGGCCCCGCTATTGGTGAAACTTTTCTTTAACCTCAGTTCTTTCTGTGTAAATCCTGATGTCATTTTCTAACATAGTCCCTTTCAATGTTGTAGTTGAGTGCTTTGTTGCAGAATATATGTGGGATACAGAGAGCTAGGGCAGGTCCTTTGCTGAGGCAGGATGGCTGACTGTGTGACCACTCCTGGCTCCCTTCAGTGCAAAGGGAAATGGGTTTATTCCATGAGAATTGAAACTGGGAGTCTCTGTGGTTGCCTTGTGAGTGAGCATCTATTCTGATCTTGAGGCGCAACGCCTTTTCACTGGAGTTGAGACTTGGCAAGGTGCTAGCTTGAGGCTTTTTTCTTCTTGCAGATGAGGTGTAGCTAACCTTGTTGCAGCATACAGCAAACTAAAGAATCCAAACAAGTCTTACAGCCTCCAATGCTGCTTTGGGAGAGGCCAACATTTTGGGGTAGCAATGACTTCTGATTCTAGGTGTGTTGTGTGACATTCTTCCAGTTTTTTCCACCCTTTCAAAGGTACATAATTCCTGTTTCTCAGGCTCTTTCTATGAGTTCAATTTGAGTGTCACAGTATCAGTAATAGCTAAAAAAGGTGATGAAACTTAGCGATAAATGTGATGCTTCTGAGCAATGTTGTAGCAATAGGCTTTTTTTTTACTTCAAGCTTTTTTTCCTGCTAATTAGCTTGACAACACCGCCATTCATCTTCTCACTTGCAGGAGAACGTAGAGGTTGGGTAGAAGCATCTGGTGTTAATAATACTTGATCTCCTCCAAGAGTAGGGAGTTGGAGGAACTTTCATGGTCACGCTGTGCCATATAGCTCGGGGTGTGGAAATTGTCCTACAAATTCCTAGAAGTAGGAGTAAACCAAAGATAAGTGCCTGCTGCCGTGCTGTGCTTTGACTCTGTGAACTCTCTGTGTTTCTTGATGCTGAAGGGTTAATAAATTAAAGCTTTTTGTGAAACTTAGGTATTGTATAAGCTGATATTCAGTAAATGAAAACTTAAATATGTATTGAATTGTACTGATGCAAGCAATGGAGCTTCAAAGTTGAACGTACTATATCTAGCACTAGAAACAATGCCATTCTCTGGAGTCTCTGTACGAAATATAGGTGTGTCCTTAACCACCAATTCTGTATTGAAAATTTTACACAGAAGGGGCTGGGTCACAGCTTATCTCCAACCCTCTTGTAAGCGCAAACAATGCTTAGATAGCATCTTAGACTGCAGTGCTTCGTGCTGGAGTAATGTCAGTGCATATCTAATGCCAGCAATGACAAAACTTGCTCCTGTGGTGTAGTCTAGTCACTAGCTTGACTTCGGATACTTTCATAAATAATGGTAATATTTTCTGTTTGTAATGAAAGAAACCTAGTTTTCCAGCAATAAGTAGTCAATTACAACCACATGCATTCTTTTCAGTAAGTTGGAAAAGGCAGCTTGCAGACTGTTTCACCAGAGAAGACACGTAAAAGTCCAAGTGCAGTAACTACCTGTCCTCATAAAGCTGCATTGACTTTGAAATACTTCAGACATACTGTAAAGTGTGTAAAGCATGACAAGCTTTCATTTCTCAAATATTGATAGGGACTGCATCATGCAAACAAATGTCAAAATCTGTTTGGAAACAATTGGAGAATCTCTGACTCCTCAGTTTTGCTGTTAGAAGTTTGAAATCCTTGTACCTGTGAGGGTGTTTCAGTGTATTTCTTGTCTTTCATCTGCTGGTGTGGCTGAAACTAATCAAATGTAGGTCAGTGGGTTCAGCTGAGAGTGTAAGTTCCAGCAAGTTGTCTGGTCTGAAAACGTTAAGTGATGGTCTCTCCTTCCTTTCTTCGGTAGTTCTAGCAGTAAGGAGTTTTAATTATTGAAACAAGAAGTAACTGATCTAAGTTTCTGCACTGCAGTAAGTCATTGTTACAGAAGCTGGGAAGGCAGAGAGCTTCTGGGCTCCTCTTGAGCTTCCAACTAACTATAACAGGTTGACTGGCTGAATCTTTTTAATGACCTCTAAGACACAGTACTTGCCTCTTTGGTAAAGCTAGTGCTGTTCCTGAATGAGTCTCCTTCCCTTCATTTATGTATTACCTGTCTTGTCAAGCTGCTGAGTATAAATCAACCAGGGTAAGTGTTAACTTGAATTTTATTTTTATGTAATTTGAGGACAAAATTACTGTTACAGCAAGTAGTGACAAATTTCCTGTTTCATAAATAGAAGCAGTTTATGTGAAACCAGATTCACGTAGCATATTTTCTAGCTAACAAATATAGCATAAGTAGGCTAAGACATACATGAAATCGGATTTAATCGGCTGTAATTGAACCTGAACATACTTAGCGTACATCCCTCGTGGTTTAGAGTAGAATTCCAATTAGTCGTGAATTTGTGTGTGGACTGCCGGCTTTCTGGAGTCCAGACCTTTCCCTGCCATGATTTTAGGTATGGGACCTAATGGACTTTGTTGACGAAGGGATTCATAAGGAAATACGGCTGCTTCATGTGACATGCTCTCTAAAAATATGTGCTGTTAAAGGTGGCTGGCTGAACTCTGCCTGGACCAGAAGTTAATTTTAAGTAGATTGGAAAATGAAAGATGTAATGGCAGAGAATTAAATCAGCCCTCGAATGTGGAATTAACTGACACTAAGCAGAGATTACTGCTGCATGGGAACAACTCTGAAGTAAGTACTGTTTCTTGCTAGAGCTTCATTTCCTCCCCCCCCCCCCCTTACTACCTTATGAATAAAAACCTTACTGTCTCTTTTGTCTCTTGGTATGCATAAAACATCACTAAAATAGTTCCTTTGTTCATTTTCTTTTGTTTTGTTTGTGGGAGCCTTGTGTAAGGTTTAGCTGCTGGAATAACAAAATGATAAAGTTTCTTTTTTCTGGAAGAAGTAACTGCTTGTGTTGAAACTATGCGTGGTCTCATAGACCTAAGTGGCAGTGTAGGTGGTATCAACAGGAAGCTTTAGTTTTCTTTCTGAGCAGAATTTTTTTAGATGTAAACTTGGAATTGTGCTTTCACATGACTTTTGAAACTCCTTCCCTGAAGGAGTATGGTTAAGAGGGATCCTGAGGGACCCTCATTGGTTGATCTGCTTGCTTTCTGTGGCCACCTCAGATCTTTCTGTGCAGCATGCTTTGAGGACTGTCTAACACATATACGTAGACTTCACTAGACAAAAGTTGCATTAATGCTTATTTATAAGTTCAAGGCAGCTGGGGAGGAGAGGATGAGAAAGCTTCATAACAGGTTCTGGCCTGAGAGATGGCTTCTGTCCCTGTTGTATGTGACAGATTACTTGCACCAAAGTGAGACTCTCTGAATCTTCGTCATTGTCTGGGATCTCAGTTTTAGTCTACCTGGTGTGAATGTTGGGTAGACTCACTGCACCCAAAATTCATGGCAGCTGTGCTTTGAACATGTCTACTGAATTGATGCTCAAGTTAAATGTGCCAGATTCTTAACTGTGGGAAACAGCTGTCACTTGATGTCCAGAACCTAGTGCCTGCATCCATTTTACTGGGGAATGGTCCTTGCCCTCGTTATTTCCTGAACTTTGCCCAGGCCCTAGTATGGAGAGTGCTAGCTCTCAAATCAAAACCATGAGATCAGAACCATGCCACAAACACTTAACCCATTGGCTGAAGTTCTGGTCCTGGGAATTTCCCTTGCCATCAGCTAGCTCACTGCTGCTTGTGTCCGTAGCATGCTGTTCAGTGCTTCATACCCTGGAGGGTTCACGGGCATAGCTGTGGCAGTTAGAGCTTACCCAAAGTCCCCTACCTTCTTGCTTTGCCAGAGGTAGAAAACCATGTTGTTCTTTTGTACTGCCTCAGCTGTCTCTGTCAGTTTAAATCACCAGTGGCCCATCTGTTAATCACCCAAAATTGTGGCTTGAACTGCCGAGGCAGGAACATGTGTGCTGTAGTCACTCCCTTTGAACATGGAGGAGGACATGATGCCTCTCAAGGAAAAGTTACTAGAAGCTGGGTTGTTTTGAGTTCTTGTGGATTTACCTTTAGTTCATTACGACACCTTTTCCTATGGACCACCAGTCAGGTACCTCTATGTTTTTAAGCTCATATATCTCAGTTCCTCCCTTGGAGGAGTCATTACCTTCACTTTACAGGAAAGTTGTATTTTGTATTAATCTTTGCAAATAAACTTCATTACTAGCTTTTTGTTTACAGGTCAGTATTTAAATGTATGCAGTAGATAGAGTAAGGGAGCTAGAACTTGAGATATAAGCAGAACTCTTGTAAGTCACTGCCATGTCATTGTTGAATGAGGCAGTGCTGTTTTAAAATAACTTCCAAGCAGGTACATGTGATGGGACCTCAACTCTGACTGCATGCTGAATGGTACTGGTGCCTTTCTTACCTTCTGATTATTTGGATTTGCTGTTTTAATTCCAGGTATGGGGATGAACAGCACTTCATGTTGTAATCAATCTATTAAACATCTGAACAATGCCACTTGAGAAGTGGCTTTGTGGAATTCTTGGTGTAGTGATACTCTATGCTTCCTTACAGCCTTGTGGCTTCTGACACCTAAATGTGTGGACGTAATCTGTATTTAAAAAAAAAAAAAGAAAAAAGTCTTACTGCTTGTGTTCCAGCTAATATAAAGATTTACATCTGCAAGTATCCAGTGCATAATAGCAAGGTAATGGACTTCTCTCTATTGGAGGGGAGTAAAGTGGAACAAGAGAGATCTCAAGGTTTGTTTCTGAAGACGATTAATTTTTTAAATATAGGTGACAAGAATAGTGGAGGTGTGGAAGGTCACAGTTGCTATGTAGGTGCAGCAACCTGGTGTGTGGAAAACAGACAATTCACAATACCTCTGTCTCCTTGATTATTTGGTTTGGTTTTTTTTTTTAATACTGCCCCCAAGTGCTCTTAAAGAATTTCTGGTAGCAATATTGACTTTTCTAATGATTTACTCCAGAATTAACATGTAGGTGTTAACTTGTGATTTTAATATAAATCTGAAGAATGATCGTTGAGGATGTTTCAATTGAGGCTAGTAGCGAGAGAAAATTTTGGTGCTCTAGAAGGCTGTAGTCTTGACCTAGATTTAAAATGCATCCTTGAAATGAGTTGATGCACAAAGGAAGCTTGCATGCTCACAACTTGTCTGCTGCTTTGAAGGGAAAGAGGAACACTTCAAAAAGAATTTCAAGTTAGGAAAGTGTCCTTCACTCTGGTAGGTCTGAGTCTTGTAATTCTGAACATTGTTGTTCATCTCTGAACTGGCTGGTGGCTGTGGGTGGAATATGAGGCAGGCTGCTTGGAAAGCTCCGGCGAGGCAGCCGTGGGTGGGTAGGCAGCAGTGCGTCGTGAGGATCCTCCGTTTCTGCAAACGGTGAAGATGTGAATGAATTTACAATATGTGGCCTTTCCCAGATAAGAGGTCAGGCTGGATAACAATGGCATTCTGTTGTTTTCGGGAGATTAAGCCAGAGTATTGGATTTGTCACTGAAATGAATATTCAGCTGAGTCCCCCATATCAGTTAGTGTTGATCTGCATAAATAAAATATCCCTGCAACACTGAGTCTTTCTTGTTCATGACGTGTGACAGCATTTGAAATCACAACAAATGCTGGCACCTAGAATAGAAGAATGTAGGTCACACTAAGAAGCTGCCGTCTTGCAGGATTGTCATCTGCTTCGTTAAGAATAGATTAATTGGTAGGAGGCGATCTGGCAACAGTGCTACTGCTGATGTCCTGTGTTCTCCCTTACATTACCAACTCTGGAATTTATCTGTATTGATATGGTATTAGTGAAACTTAGCCTGTAAAGGCAGTTATAAAGATACTATAAAATCATACCAAAAACCTGAAGATTCAGGAAAGAGCCGTGGGGGTCACTAGGAGGGGTTGATAGGACTTGATCAGCCTATTGAAAAGGAAATGCACTTTTTTTAAAAGAATCTCTAGTTTAGCAAATTTTATGTTAAAAGCTAAAGGTAAGTGGATTGTTTGGATTTTGAGAATCTACTGCATTCCTAAAAATAGATGCTCGAATTAAATGAGTGGTTTAAGATAGACACCAACACAGTAGCAAATATCGCTGGTTAAGAATCTTTAACTTATCTTTATGGAGAGAGAGGTCTGGTCATAATTACTTTTCTTGATACCTGCTCTACGAAAATACCAATTTTCAGCATACTGCAGGTACGGTGGATCACTAGCAGTTGAAGATACAGCTATTCCCCTGGTAGTTTCTCTGCTTGTTACTATATGAATGTGACTAAGAAAAACGGTTCTGTGTAGCTGTTGCTGTGGAGGTGATGTGGATTGAGGCTGGTGACCTGGAGATGAAGGAGTGAATGTTTACCCAGGTGATAGTTCATGAGGATACTAAAACAAAATATGCAATGGGTTACGTAAATGGCACGTTGTTTAGTGAATGGGTGACTGGTAGAGTGCTTGGGGAAGGTCCTTTGGGAAGGGAGAGGCCTCTAGGAGATAGACTCAATCTGAACATGGGAGGACTGACACCACTGACTGGAAAGAAGGGGAAGGGGGAAAGTAGCACTAATAACATCATTTGTTGGTGGTGGAATTAAAGTAATTAAATCACGTGGTTCTGTTACCATTGTCCTCCCAGGCCTAGCTCCATCAAAACTGGGCTCACAAACAGGACACTTACCTTCTTGGATGTTTTCCCTTACCCAGTTGTTGTGGAACTTTCTTAGACTACTAGAATTAACTAAATGTACGTTTCCTAAGGTTTCATGTAAGGTATGTGTTACTTTATTTAGATGTAACTTCTGGTGCTCTGTAAATGCTGAATTGTCATGACTTGAAACCTTGCAGAGCAGGAAGAGTGAGTTCTTGTTGCTGCTCTAGTTTGCACACTCTGCACTAGGAAAATCTTAGTGCAGAGAAGATGAAACAGTGAAACGTGAATTCATTGCATTTCTGTTTTACTACTGCATAAATCCATAGTCTGCTCATATCTCTAGTACTTCATTATGCTCCTGGTCATAGAATGTCAAAAATGATGGAATTAAAGGTTTAGAAGAGGACAGCGAAGACAGCCAAGAGGCCATTTCAATGTCACTGGCTCTGTGATTCCGGATACCTTCCATGTTGGTCTTGGGGGGCTGCTGCTGGTTCTCCCAGTAGCCTTCTCCAAGTGGTGGCTCTGGGAGTCCTGCATTGCCTCAGTGCGTTTTCTGGGGCCCCTTTGCTGTGACTGCTGAGGCTCTGCTCACCAGTCCTGGCACTGGGCTGCTGTGCCTGAACAAGTTACATAGGTGCTTCCTAGCCTGCACTTGAATAGGAGTCCTGAGTCATTGTAACTTTGGAGACTGTAAGGAAACTCTCTCATGAAGTTTTGTATCATGAACAATTGTAGGTTTTTTTTTTGTTTGGTTGGGTTTTTTTCTTTTTTTTTTTTTGTAAGCATTTATTTTAAATCTGACCAGTGTGCTAATAGCCTTTAGGTAAAATAAATGGAAATCTACAACATGGTCTAATATAACTACTAAGTGTTGTCTGTCATCTGTGTGCAGTGGGTACCCTGCATTATTTGTAACTTATTTTGTTTTGCAGCAGTTTGTATGGAGTTATCTTAGGCTAATAGCAGCAATCGAATTGCCTGGATCCATGTATTCATCTGGTGAGACATACCTGTTTGCCTCCTCTGTTTGCCATCTGCATCTGGCTGTGTTCTTCTGATGAGCGCTGCTGAACTTAAATTTTTGGAAAGCAGCTTACAAGCTTATTGCTGTGTTAGGATATATAGTTTTGTTTTTGCAGAGAAACGAAAATTACCTTGAGAGCAGAACAATAACTCAGTCACTGACTGATGGTTGCTACCTGGTACAGTTTTCCTTTTGTTTTCCCCCTCCCATCTGTTCCACTAACCAGAACAGGCAACTTCAGAAACATCTTGTTAGCTTTTGAAAAAACTTCTATTAATTATTAAATTTATTATTAATTTTCTTTCATATGGGTGCCTCATTTTTTCTTTGTCTTACAACAGTGTTTGCTTGTAGTGGTTAATGTCCCTTCAGCTTTTGGAGTCACCTGCAGTAGTTGGTGCACTTCCAGGTTTTAGTGTGAAGTCAAGAAAAATGAGACAAAAGGAAGAGTCGTGCTGGAAAGCATAGCTTGCTCCATGTGTCAGCTCAGACAACAGCTTGACACTCATTTTATTGAAATGAAGGTGATAAAATTGACTTGAGAGACATAAGTAACTTGCCCTGGCTTTTGTAAGGGGAGGAACTGCTGCTGAGATTGCAGTTGTAACTACTAACCAGAATTTGTGTAGAGCTTTGTTTCCGGCCACTCAACTCCTTCCTTTCACCCTGTTCTTCCCCAGCTCCCCACCTGCAGGTGGAGAACACAGCATGGGCAAGCACTGGGTAAAGCATGAGGTACTTGGCTCTGAAATGAGCTGCCTGAAGATAGCCTGGTCCTGAGACACCTGTATCCCACATGGGGTGTCTGACCTGATTTGCATCCTGCGGTAGGTTAGCGTTGCGGTGGGTGATTCATGACCGACTACAGGTCTCCAGGAGAGCCATGAAAGATGTTGGTGAGGCTGGGACACTAAGGGGACCCTGAGGACTTGAGTGATTTTGGCTGAACTTGCATTCAGTCATCTTGGTTTTCACCTTTCCAAAGCAAGAGGGGAGCTGTTTGTTTTACGTGGAAGTTTGTGTTCAGCAATACTATTTTTTTCTATTTCTTCAAAGAATTCATTGCCACACAGAAGTGTAGAAGAGATGCATACAAGTACTGATAATACATACAAGTATGTATATATGGGAGGCTGGAGATACGTTTGCATTGTATGTATGTGTGTGTACACACATGCAAAAGAAAATTGGCAGATAAGCATGCATGTGAAGTGAGCTCTCTCCTGAAAGAGGAAGACTAGCTATCTTATTTACTTAGTTACTATCTTGTTTACTCATGAGATTAAATGTATTTGAAAGCTGGAGAGGAGGGTAGATTGAGTACTGTAAAACCAAGAGGTATGGAGCTACCATGATAACTGCTTGTACATCCTCCTACAAAGGCATGAGCAAAATCAGTATTGCCTGCTAGGTTTAAACTAAGGGCACTGTGTGTTTGCATCTTGTCAGACTCGAGCATCATAGGCTTCTCCTTGTTTTCATTTGATCGCTCCTTTTTTATTGCTGGTCACGCTGTCTTTCTTCCCAAGTAGCTGACCATGCTACACGTGATCAGGGCTAAAGACAAGAGTTCAAATGCAATGTAATCCCTCGCTCCTGATGAATAAGTGTCTTGTTAGAGAAAGTAGTTATGACCTAAAGTATCAGTTCCTTACCTGGATCTACAATTTCTCACTACTGCTTAAAAGAAGCCAAGTAGTCCAGGTTTTCAGGTTTCCTTGTTGTCTCAGTCTCTGATAATCTCGTTTGGACTTGCTTCAGTGAGCAAGAGTTTTGAGACTTTGTCTAGTGACTCCTTTTATTGTTTTATTGCAGTTTTCTCCTGAGAAAGAACACTTAACAAAGAATTAATAGGCACAGGGATCCACCTGTTAGAGAAGTTCATGTGAGATGTAAGCCACAAGCAATAGGGGAGGATAATGTGGGTTCCAGCTCATTTTAGAGACCTGTTACTGGTGTTTTCTCTCATCTGCAGCTGAATGCCATGCTTTTTGCCAAAGGTAGCAAATCTGTATTTCAGAAAGAATTGCCATGACTGCAGAGGCTTGTCCCAGCTAGCCTAAAGGTTCCTCCTGTTCTTTACTGCGTCAGCTGAATTTTGCTCTCTGATAAAACTTACACTTTCACTCAAGCTTTTGCCAAAGGATGAGTCTGTGAATAGCTTGAGTTTCTCTTCCAGAACAGTCTGAATGGTGATTAGTTTGCAGATGTGCAAAGTATTCCTGAATACTCTTATCAAAAAGTTGTGAGTCTTACAAGTGGCACTTTGTGATGGATGCCTATTCCTTTCTTACCTGTTGTGGATAAGAGAAAGGAGACATCCCAGGGAGCTGTAGAGAGGCTGCTCCTGTGGGCCCTGCAGCTGCCTCCCTGGCAGCCCTTGCTAAGAGTAAGAACTGAAGTCTGTCTAGCACACGGAGAAGCCCTGCTGCAGGTGAGGTGAGAGGCCATCTGGGAAAAAGCAGTCCTTGGATTTCATAGAATCATCAAATCGCAGAATGGTTTGGGTGGGAAGGGACCTTTAAAAGTCATCTAGTCCAACCCCCTGCCATGAGCAGGGACATCTTCAACCAGATCAGGTTGCTCAGAGTCCCGTCCAACCTGACCTTGGATGGTTCCAGGGATGGGGCAGCTACCACCTCTCTGGGCAACCCGGGCCAGTGTCTCACCACACTCAGCATAAACAATTTCTTCCTTATATCTAGCCTGAATTTCCCTTCTTTTAGTTTAAAACCATTATCCCTTGTTCTACTGCTACAGGCCCCGCTAAAAAGTTTGACCCTGTCTTCCTTATAGGCCCCCTTTAGGTACTGAAAGTCCACAATAAAGTATTTCCTTCTGAGGAATGAGAATTGAGATTATTACTGGATAATCTAACTTCTCTAAGTTTGTCAGCTATAAATGAACTGCTTTTAAGAAGTCACTGCAGTATCAAAACAGAGTTCAATCGAAGTTTTGCTAAGAAGCAAGTTTGGTTTTTTTTGGTTTTGTTCCTTTTTTTTTTTTTTTAAATAAGATGAGGAGTTAAGGTTCTTTAAAACAGGTTTGTATATGTTTGTGTAATCTGTGTGTACTTGCACAGGTATCTGTAGAGCTGGAATCAAGTGGTGCCGGCGTGCCTAGATGCTAAATGCTCACCTGGCCTGGGGTTTGCTATTGCTCCTCCAAAATAAACTCCTCTGTCTGAATCTTGTGCTTCAGCCACCTTTCACACCAAGTGCAAAGCATTGTCTCGGCAAAGTCCCAAGTCCCAGTATTGGGTGCGACACCTGGAAAACCCAGGGTTGAAACTTTATTCTGTGCTGAAGGTGTGAAGAAGGCAGAGAAACTTTAGAAATCTAATTTGTATAAAGCCTCTGAAAAGTAATGTTGGTACTTAAAATGTTGAGTGTGGTTGAGAATGTTGTATACTCATACTGTGCAGGTATGAATACCTTGTAGAATAAATATTTTGAAAGACCGAAGTAGTAACTGAGATCACTAAGAGCTTAATTAAAACCAGAACTCTCATCTCTTGCCTGATATGCTTGTGTTGGGCTTTCTTTGGAAAGAGAAAGTATATTTACATCTGAAGGTTTCTTACAAAATATTTGATCTTAACTACTTCCTTGATAACAAATGTTAATGTCTGCTTATTCTTAGTAAAATAACATTCTGATCTATTAAAGCTTGTTTGCAAGACTTAGGTTGCCTTCGGAGAGTTTATAATTCTGGACTTGATGTACTTGGAAAGCTTGTTACTGGGAGGGCTTGGAGGAATCAACTTTTTATTAGTGTTGTGCTCTAGACATAAATAAACTTTCTAAAGCAGTCTCTGGCTCAGGAGTTTTAGAAGTCATCTTCTGCATTAAGGTGTTAGGCTTAAGGAAGACTTACAGAATAATAAATCTGGCTCGAGAATCATGGGATCTCATGATCAAATAGTTCTGTGTAAAAAGACTAGACAAAGCTTTACAAAGGTCTCTGCCCCAAAGTGAATTTTGTGATTTTAAAAGCTTCCAGGCTTAGTTATTGCTGTATTTTCCTGCTGTTTGGTAAGTTTTCTTCTATTGCATTTTTGCTTTTTAAATAAAAACATTTTAGGACTGTTTATTGGGCCCTACAGTAAGCTGTAAACATACCTGAAGGATACAGATTTTCTCTGTGCTTCTGTGGTGGTCGTGATGTGCTAACTATGGGTATGTTACCATTTGTGCTCTTTGTATTAATGTGCCATAAGTCATGAGGCTGTGTTCCTTCTGACTTTGTGAAAGTTGTTAATTCAAAGAAAGATAGCAGATAGATTTCTTTCTGCCTGGTCAGTCACTTTCTTTATTTAACGCTGTAATTTCTCGGAAGTTAGGCAGTAAAGATAAGGTTTATATCCTTTTGTGGCTATTAAAGCACTTGAAAGAGCTCCACCTTGCTTTCGTTGTTTGAAGTGGATTAGTGTGGGGGATGTTCAGGTGCACCTTCAAACCCTTGGAGAAAGTGCTGTAGCTCAGGCTGAGATCCTTACCTTCTCCAGGATCGCTGAGCACTGGGATGGGTGCAGGTGAAAGGGGCTGTCCAGATGGCTCCCAGTCCTCATCAGAAAATTTGAACATGGCCTGAGTTCTGCTGTGTTAATTCAAGTGTTGATGGCTGCAGTTTAGGTACACTGTTAAGAAAAATACTTGCTGTTGTCAGAGGCTGTAACACAAAGGTGGGTAGCTCGAAGGCACAAGACTTGAGTATGAATTTGTGCACGTTTGCTTTTCTTTCCTGACTTGTACTTTAATAGCACTATGTATTTTCATTTGCAAAGCAGTTACTAACAAATGAAATACAAAATGCACCTATTTATATGCTGCTTATGGTCTGCAGTTGATGGTGATTTGTCGTGCAGGTTGACTGTCAGGCTCCTAGCACTGCAGCATTGCCCCTCTCTTGCCCTACATTCCGCTTCCTACCGCCCAGCATCCTCACTCAGCTGAATGGTGTCTTTGTTTGGAAAGAATGCAAACAAAATTCGTGCTGTCTGAAAAGGGCTAGCTCATCATTTGTAGCTCTGAAATGGACTGGAAAATAACTTTTTCTCCCTCCCTCTTGTGTTGATGGCATTCTGTCTTTCACTTTTCAAGAATAGTTGGTTTGTGATTTAGGAACAGAAAAGTGATCTTTATGAAACCTTGGCAGGGGCTTGAGAAGGTGTAAAGTGATATAGAACTGTTTGGATGCAGTGATTATGGATTTAAAACACACTGTTCTGCTGACGCAAGTCCTGGGTCTTCATTAATGTCTTTTGCCTGAGAGCAATGGAAACTCAAAACCATTGAGCAAATAGTTCTGTATTGACCAAGACATTCAGATATTTACACTTACATGAATAAAGCTAGAATGTTTTGTCAGGTGTCGTTGACAATAACCTCTGCTGATGTAGGGAGGGAAGAGTTTGACTTCGGTGCCTGATGCACAAGTCTGACCTTCCAGCTTCTGAAACTCCTCTTGGTCTGCGTGTTTACAGTGACTAGGTAGAAGTGACTTTCAGTATTTGTGTGAGGGCAGACCTTGTTTGCACATACCATGAGATCAGCTAATGGTGGTACTTAAGCCTTGATACTTGAAGACCAGTAACCTAAAGAATCCATAAACAGCTTCTGTCTTTTTTTAAAGCTGTGAGTTCAGTTTTTGGTCAGACCTGGGCCCATATGTTGCTATAAGCAACTGGTACAAGACTTGAAATTGGAAGGAAACCCAGAAGTGAGCCAGAAGCCTGGGATGATCTGCCTGTAAGGAAACTTCATTGTTAAACTGTGTGAGCTATACTGAAGCGTAACAAACATTTCCAAATTTTTATTTGGAAGTATGGAGTTAAATTAAGTGTTTAATAGGCTGGCAGTATACTTCCAGGTTTTTCTGTGAATTCCAGTTTGCCTTGTTGAAGTTGATGAATATCTTATCAACACTCAATGAGGGAGTAATTTCATGCTCCTCTTTAATTCAGTAGTTCTGTCATTATCCTCCTGTGATAGTAGTATGTCCATTCTGCACGCCATTCAATTTTTCTGCCCGTTACCCTCTTAAACTCTTTCCTGAACTTAATGTTACTAGAAACTCCTCATACCTGTAATCTCTTCTCTCTGAAGCCTTTGTGTTTCTGTCAGCACAATGTTGCTGGTGACTTCTTTGGAAAGACCTAGGACTGAATGGACATTATAGCAATGCAGAAGTCTAGTTTTTCCAGTCTGTCAAAACTACTTTCAAAGTATTTAGAGGCAAATAGTTATTGCTATTTATAACAATCTTTCTGTTACGAAGGCTGAACTAGTATTATATTGTAATTGGAATGGAAGCTGAGTATAACATGAGATTAGAAGATTTATTTTATCCCCAGATACTAGAGTTAGTTAAATCCCTCACAGTGCAGAGAAGAGTTAATTTCCTTGGCTGGGTTAATAGCTTACTTTATCTTAACGCATAAAAGTAGCTGTCAAACATCCTGCTTTATCTGGGCAGAACGTAAAAGTAAGTGTTGTTGTATAGTATACTTTTATTTATGATCTTTTGGCAAATGCTGTTTTCATTTGTTCAATAGCATTGCTGTGGAGCGCTACATCATAGCAAACAACTTGGTTAAATGCTGCAAAACATGGGGATAGTTAAGTATATTTGGGGCAATTTTGTATGTTGGCTATTAATCATTCAGGGGGTTTATTTTTCAAACCACATACATACGATACTAGCTATGTTGATTAATAAATTTAACTTAACATGAATGATGTTGTAGTGCTTTGGCTAATTGGAAAAGAATGGAGCACTGACCTGAAACGGAGGTCTGAAGCTGACATCCTAGAATTAGTGGACAACCTCAGCCTTTAGTCCCTGTACTGCTTTAAATCCTTAGAAATGGGGAATTTTGCCCCTTTACACTCTAGTTCATGTTTATGAAATACTTGGTAACCATAAGAGGCTCCACGAGGAGCTGCATTTGGTATTAATTTAAGGGTTATTCTCCATTTTCCTTTTTGACGGCATACGCGGTAGGTGTCCATCTAGCAAGTGCCATCCCCGTTCCTGCCCTGTGCTACACAGGCCTGTGGGGAGGGGGGTTCTTCCCCCCCCCCCCATCTAAAATTGTGTAGCCTTTCTAGAGAGGCTCTGGTATCCTGATTTTTATGTGAAAAGATTTTACTAATTTAATATTTCAATGTTAAAATGAAGTAGTGTGTGCAGTATATAGAGCTAAAAGGAGTTGGACTTGGTGGAGTTCAAAGCAGACTTTCCATGCAGACTTCTTACATAATAGTGTGTTTCATAAATTCTATTTAATCTTACTTGGTATGAAATGACCTTGTAGATTTAGGAGGGAAGTTTGTGATTGCAGCTGCTGCCTTTTAAAAAGTCTAAATATAAACAGATTTTTGGAAAGCATGAAAAACTATCAGCGGTGTTTCTCTGATTTGAATTGAAAGTCAGAACTCTGGCATCTCATTACTGTCAGAGCATTTTGAGAAGATGGCCTGTAATGTTCCTGCTCCTCTGATGTAGTCTGTGCTACTAATTGTTGTAGGCAGGTTTGGGAAGAGAAGGTTGGAACAAGACATGGTCCTCAAGCCTCTTCTGCTATGGAGGAGCTGGTGGGGGAGGTCCTCATCCTGGCTTGTCTTGTGTGGCATCTGCCTCTGAGCCCATCTCTTCTGGGGGAAGAGCAGTTAGTTTGCACACATTGCACAAATGAGGTTTCACTAAGGTCTTACACAATGGTATTCATGTTTCCCTGCCTGGGATGGAAATTTCTCACCAGGTGCCTGCAAGGTTGTATTTGCTTATTCTAGGGTTGCCTCTCCATCAGATCATCGTTACTCTGTGAAAGTAAAATGGTAATCTCTCAGCCTTCAGTCTTTCTTTGTTGTCATCTGAAAACAGCTGCTGGTTCACAGAAGAAATTCTTAGTTAACAGCCATGTAATGTTACATTTTGCACTGCTGACACCTGTCCCTTGTTTTTATTCTGTCTTCAAGATTATCAGTTTCTTATTTTAATTGTCCTTTGTACTGCGCCTTTCACTTTTGTAAGTAGTAGACTTCAAACAGGACAATTTATTATACCAGAATTAATAATGAAAATATTAAATACTGGTTGCAGTATTGATCTTGGCTAATGATCAGTCTTTGGTTTGATAGTTTCTTCTTTCCTAAGACTTCACAGGACAGCTCTCCTTCATCTCCTCAGTCCTTGCAAATCCTGTAGTTAACTAACTTCCTTCCGATACCATTTCAGCTTTGCCAGAAATTAATGTGAATTATTTTGTATTAGTTGGTATTAAAAATAAAAACCTTACTCATGCTCTGTCAAAATGGTCTCTGCTTACTCTTGAGTTTTGAGAGTCCTGGTTGCACACTGCTGTCAAGTCCTGACTTTGCTTGTACCATGTCAGAGGCTAGAGCAGGGCTGGAACCAGACAAAGAGACATGGCAGTTGGGTGCCAGCTTATGCTGATAACTTGCTTTTTATTGCTGGTTGAAAGCTTCATGTTGCTTAAACCCTTCTGCTTACATTATTGAAGCTTGAGGTTGACTGTCTATAAACCATGCATGTGTGTGTTTAGCTCAAGAGACAATTTAGGGTTTCTGCTGCTTGCTTCCACAGTGTAAAAAGCAAGATGACTATTTTTAATAAGCTGGAGTCTTGTCACATGCTCATGTGTAGGCTCTTGCCCTGACTGCTTTGAGTTATGTTAAACAGGTAACAAGCATTAGGATTTCTGTAGTTAAGGTTATTCTTACAGGTAGATTACTTGAACAAGATTAATGGAAAGGAGAATCTTGGGGAAAAGTGGCTTTTTTTTTTTGAGAGGTTTCTGAAATGGTGGTATCGCAAGGATTAGGTCTTAAGAGTAAAAAAAAAATAATAAAAATTCACCACAATATTTCACATAATTTTTCAGCATATGCAAAATATGTGGTTTAATCATTTTGGGGGAAAGAATGTTTTTAGAAAACAGGAAAGCTTGGTGTTTATTTAGGGTGTTTAAATTTATACCCAAACTCCCAAATTTCTTGGTTTTGGAAGTTCTCCAGAAAAATTGCAAAAACCTGATGTTTTTATTTCTTAAAAATAAGCAAGAAACTTAAAAGCTTTTATAAGTCAGATCATCTTAACAGTGTTAGCTGAAGGTGTCCATTGACGGATTGTAGACCCTTCGAGGCCCTGTTTGCACTGGTCGGCACGCTCCTCTTGCGTTCCAGCTTACTTGGACATCCTTGGTTTACCTGACATTACAGTAAAAGAAGAAAAAAGCTGCTCTTCTGTCTGGAGCAGTTATGAATTTATGTGGAATTGCTTTTTTGTAAATAAATACTAATTACTTATTTATGTGTTTGTTTATTTTAGGGATAGACTTCAAGATTAAAACTGTTGAATTACAAGGAAAGAAGATCAAGCTACAGATATGGTAAGTAATATACCCAAGAAGCTATGGGGTGGCATCCTTCTGGATGGCTTCTTTCAGAGGCAGGTTTTTGTGAGAAGAGTTTACTCTTTCTGGAATTACATTCAGGTATCTAATTTTGTAACTGTGTTTTGCATTTTCAGTAGTGGTAAAGCTCCATGTGTATTCCCCTGAACATTTTTTAAGAAATGGGGAAGAGATCTCTGTGTTGCGTTTGTAACCACTGTTACTGACTGCTCCTTTGGACAGGCTGTTGGCAAATCTCCCATTTGGGAGGACAGGATCCTCGCAGTCTGTGATTTAGTGGGAAGTGTTTTAAAACTGGAATTTTTAAATTAGGAGTTGCCTCGAATCTATGGCTATAAATTGACTAGTAGTCTTGCTTTGTGTCAGCAAGAAAGTGTAATCCACGTCTGCGCTTATTTTATGTTTCTCAGTGGTAAACAGTGGAGAGTTTCTCAGCTGGCTGAAAACATGGCTGCATTTCTGTAGGAAAGTCTAACATGAGGCAAAACTTAAACTCTTCGCTTTTAGCTTGCTGTGCATGTCTAACTAGAGATTTTTTTTCTAATAGCCCTGTAACAAGTCAGGTGAGGAAAGCTAATGGCTTTTCCTAGCCTGCATGTTTGTTTAGACTCCCTCCTCAACCATGTACACATATTGCTGGTGCATTCTTCAGCTTTACTGAGAGTTCAGAATTTGAATTTGTTTAGAACTTGAATTTGCCCATTTTTTCCCCCACTAATAAAAATCTTTTATGGCTTGATGATGTTTGTAGATGCAGATGAATGGGTTCCAGTTAGAAGGAAGCACTGGTCTTCCTCTGTGTGAGGAAAACTGGCTGAATTATTATCCTTTCTAATGAATGTATTCTGGATCCTTCTCGTTACCATCACTCTGAGTGTCCACTTTGTGTCTCAGTTGTTTCTTGTATCCCAGTCCTGCAAGCAGAAGTTGGCCAACTTAGTTATTTTGCTTTGTGCCCTGCAAGGGAAAGACTTGATGAAGTTGATTTAATTGTATGAACTGCGTAGCCTGTTGATAAGGAAGCACTTAGGTGATGAAGTAACTCGGTGTGCTGGAATGCTTCAGCAGGGATCCACAAAGAGTAACCGTGTTCATAAGGGCAATGTTTTAGATGGAAGGAGGAAGGATGGGTATAGATCAGCTGGGAACTGAGAGCATTAGCTGAAGAGGCATTCAGGTGTAATGCAGCTTCACTGATTGACTTGCTGGGCAGCTCTTGCTGTATGTGTTCACCAGACTGTTAACATTCAGATTTTCAACCCAGGTCAAACCATAACTTCTAACAATTATTTTGTGTTGTATTTTTTTACCCCAACAGAGTAGGTGCTGTGAACTACTGTGGGATAGAAAGGTAGAAACATTTGAATGACTTAAAGGAAGTGTTAGATTAAACTTAGGAAAAAATTATCATGAAATGTAAAAACTGAAAATATGGAATACTGAGGATGCTTAATGTGTATATAGATGAAGAAGCAAGCCATAATGAAGCTGTATGCATTGTGGGTTTTAGTGGCTTATGGAAGAGGGGTTTGGGTGAGCTGAGTTTTATGAAATTACAACTTTTAAACATTGCAAAGTTGGGAGGTTGTTGTCTGAATCTGCTTCTTGTTCCTGCCAGTTTAAAATTCTGCATTTGAAATGGAACTTGGAAAGCAGAAAACGAAGCTTCTATGGCGTGTGTCTTTGATGGAAAAATAAAAATAATAATAAAAAAAAAGGTAGGCTTTGTTGTTTCCAATCCTGTACAAGGAGTTTTGCCTAGCAGTGGTTTGGTGGCTAGAACAGTAGTGTCTTTTGGTGAAGATACTTTGTGCAATGCATCTATATTTAACCACCACCTCCTGTATTTAAACTCTCCCTGTACTTCTAGGAGTTGTGTAACATATTTCCAGAATTACACTTCACTCCCGCTGCAGTTTAGTAAGCAAGGGATGCATTTAGTGGAACATTTCCCTTGTAAACCCGAGGCTGTTCTTGTAGCTTTTCTTGGGTCCAGAGTATGGGTCATGCTTTTACAACTGGAGTAAATGCACAGGAAGCAGCTAATGTAGCTGAATCAACAGAACATGTCTTCTGAGTCGTAGGTAGCACTTCCATGGGGACACAGCTCCATACTTGATTAACCTGATCAGAAGATAACAAAAGACGAGTGGTGAAGAGAAAACAGACTTTCAGTTAAAGACAAGAGATGAGACCTGTGGCGCTTGTGTGCTTTCAGTTAGTATTGCATTGTAGGTGTGCTTGTGTTTATGGAGCATATCCATGCTCAGAATTTAGAGGAGGAATGACAGCTATTTCATTTGTGGGTTTTCCCCCTTATCTGAAAACTATCGTCCCGTTTGTGAGATTGCCTGTCAGTCTGCCCTGTTTCTTGTATGCACATCTTGAGCTGCTTCTGGTCGTTTACAGAGACAGGATGCAGGGTGCAATGACATTGGCTCATTCCACAAGTGTAAGTGCAGCCACAGCTCTCCGAAGTGCCACCATATCTCTGTCCAGCCTTTTGTAATGCTGTTTTCTTGCTTTCTGACAGTCCCTTTCATTGTTAGAAGCAAAGACAGTTTTGTCTTGTCATTGTTGCTGTTATTATTATCATCATCATTATTGTTCTTGGTGCTTATCCAGATTGAAACCTTTTTTTTTCCAGAATAGTGACATGCAGCTGTGTTTGAAATGACAGGTGGTGACAGAATTTTGTACCTTAAAGAACTTAGTATGTGTTAGCCATTTCCCAAATATGACAGAGTTTCTTTGCATAGAGTTGCTCAACGTTTATGAAGGAGCTGTGTTCAGTGAGCCATCACGGGCAAAAGTGATGGCTGAACAAACCTGTCACTTACAGAATAAGGTTTCTACATCAGTGGGAGTGATTAAGTATTTGATTATGTAGCATTTGTTATTTACATGGAGAAAAGTGTATTTCTCTTCACATACAGAAAGCAATAGAAATAAACCATTCCTCAGTTTAAAATTACTACTCTCACCAATTTGTATAATCCTCCATCACTTGCATATTAAATCTTTCTCATGCTGTTGTCCTGGTGTAGGAATTGGTCTCTGGCTGCCTGCAAAGCAGTGCCACTGTGTTTTACTGTGGCTGGTACTGCCTTTTTACGCCTTGGGGTGGGGATGTGGTCTCAACGGGCAATTAGTTTGACAGAAAACAGATAAAACCAGCACTTCCTAATATAGCTCTGCTCCTTTCATGCACAGTGGGACAGCTACCTATCTCTCTCCCCAGGTTTGGAAAATGAGCAGATGTGGCAGTATCTCAGTCATGCCTTGACCTCTGAAATATATATAGAGGAGTAAAGCAAGAATACAAAGGTCAAGCTGAGTTAAACCTTGCCAGAGGTGATAAGCAACTTGATACTTCATAGCTATTAAAAAGTGGGGTTGCTATTCACTAAGGATCAAGCTAGGATTAAAGCGTTTTCATATTGCTCCAAATGTGAATGTGTCTGTTGCAAAACGATGTTGAAATGGGGAGAGGGGAGGTTGGGACAAGAGGAAGTGGAGAATGGTGGGACTGGGTAGCAAGTGGGACTATGTCTGTGTGCAGGGAGCTTCTGGAGGAGCCTCAGCTAGGCTGAGCAAGCCCGGTGTGGTGCATGGGCTGCAAGCAAGGAGGAGGATGGGACGCAGCTCTCAGGACTGGCCTTCTGAAGGAATGAGCTTGTTCAGGGCAGATCCATCAAGAGGACTACTGGTATGTCAAATTCTGGGTGGAAACACATAGAAGAATCAAGCGTCATCTTGGTTTGTCTCTTTAGAAAAATTGCTGATGTGACAGTATATGATACGGTGCAATATGGAAAGTCACCAGTGGTGGGCTTAGTACAGGATTTGGGAGAAAGGAATTAGAGTAAAGATTTGGGAGTAGAAATAGTTATGAAGGGTGGGGCCCGGGAGGGTTGACACTGATGAATGTCTTGAAAAATATTAATACAGTAATGCTCATAGTACGGAGAGGGGAGGGAGAATAAAAGAACCAAAATGAGAGATTACTGCTCCAGGAAAAGATGGAGTTATTGCGGAAGTGATGAAATGCTTTAGAGGAATAGAATAGTAGAGCTAAAAATTCAGCTATGAAGAGTGTAATATCATACACTCCAGGAACCTGGATAGAAGTGCTTTGAAATGGAAACCGAAAGGCTTAGGCATCCTGTAATTCACTAAACTTATTAGCATAATGTAGCAATTCAGAAATTAAATGTGATTTTTCTGATACCGTGGGTGCAGTCATTTCCAGTGGGCAGGGAAGTGTCACAGTCTAACATAATATACAATTTTGATTAGCATGGCCTAGAAAGAAAGGGGTAAGTAGGATGATCAGAAGGATGTAATAGCTATTTTAGGAAGAACAACTAGAAAGATTAAGATTCTTCAGGATGTCAGACAAGCAACCAGAGCACATTTTTGAAATCATGAGTATACTTGAAAAGGTAGGTAGAGATTGATATAACTCTTTGCCTTTTCTAATACCAGAACATTAGTTCTAGTGTAAGACTAGAAGGTGGCATGTGCAAAACACAAGGAAATTAAGTTAAGCTCTGAAACTCCTCATCACAAGTTATTGTGTTAGCTGCAGAAGTACGTGGGTTTGCAAGGTATTTCATGAAGGAACAGTCTGGTTTGGACTGTTAAATAGATGGATGTGATCTTTGGCTCCAGAAGCCCTTGAACTACACAGAAGTGGAAGCTGGAAAACCTCTGGCCTGACCAGGTATGGCTCTTATGTGCTTCTGAGAATGCACAGAAGTCAGATCTGGGGTTTTCATCCTGGTGAAGCGGAAGCTGAAAGGAAATATTACTGTAATGTAAAAAATACATAGTGGTAGTAGACACAGAAGAGAAGGAAGGACTTTAAGCTCAAGGACAGTGGAAATCAAAGTTGCTGGAAATCCATCAGCAGGAGTGGGAGACTCTGGGAGAAGCTCTAGTTCAGTGTAATGGAAATGAAATAGAGAAAGGGGAACCCCAAATACCCTCATGCTGACTGTGGAATGCTGAAGGGATGGGGTAGAGCAGAAAGCTGTTCAAGAAATAACTGCAGTATTTAGGAATAGGTTTTTAGGGATTATAAACAGGTAGGGGTTATGTGAGAAGTGATGAGTGATAAGCCTTTTCAAGAGGTCCGTATTAGCATTTCCAAGTCAGAGTAGTAAGTAATCCCAAGTTTCTTTAAGCAGCCACATGGTGTATAAAGTTCTAGTCTTAAACAGGCTTAAACTGGGCTTAAACTGATGTTAAGGAGTAACTAAAATATATGGGTAGAGCTGTATGAAGAGTTAGTTTTGCAGGGGTTTGTGGGGACTAACAGTTGTTGATTCCTCACTTGTGAATTTTCCATTTATCAGTTTTCACACAGATTGCTTTCCTGTCAGCCTGTCAGTGGGCAGTGTGTCTTGTCAAGCCAGAACAAGGAACTCTGATAGATGGAGGTGAAAGACAGTAGGTACAAGTTAGCAAAGTGCTGGATTCTTGTGCTCCTGGAACAGGCTTGTTTGCAGAACTGCTGCCCCAGGAGTCTCTGTGCAGGCTTGTTGCAAGATGGTGACTTGCATCATTAAACCAGAAAGTTGAGATCTAAAAGGCTAGATCCTGAAGAGCTTCCAGAGCTGGGTAAGACAACTGATCTGTTTCTGTTCAGTGGCGTGTGAAACTATCACATTTGATAGTGTTGTGTTAGTATGGAAGCAGTATGATGATAAAATTGCTTCTGCAGTAAACTGAAAAACAGTTAACTGTTTGCAGTTACCCTAGGAACATCTAAAAGTTAACCCTTGCTGCTGAGAGCTTTTGAGACTATTCACCATGTGCGTAGCTCAAGGTGGAAGAGACTGTTTTGGCATGTCAGTCTGACTTCCTATAAAACAATCAGATACTTCACTTACAGACTTTTTTTTTCCCTGGCTGAATATTTTTCAGAAAAGCTGAAATTTCCCAGTCACAAAGTATCTTACAGATGTTCTTTTATGAAGGAAAGTGTTCGACCCAATCACTAAAGCTTCCAGAGTGTGCCTGATGTCAGCAGTACAGTTTCTTCAATTCAGTATTCTGCTGCGTAGTTTTAAAACTATTATAAGAAGAAACAGGAGGACAGTAATAAAATTCTTAGGATTATTTTGCTAGGAATTATTTGGTTTAAAATGTTGAAGACTTTTATTTTGAGCTATGGTGACTGGAAGGATCTTCACATATCATCAGATATAATCCCTTGTTGCAGCTGTGTAAATCTTTCATAAACAAATCATAGTACATTTTAAGGTTTCTTTAGTCTCTGCTAGGTCAACCGGAAAGCTGTCCCAGAAATTCCTTTCTCTGTTGGTTAAACCTCTAATATGATATAGCTTATGCATACTTTAATGTTGGCATGAGAATAACTTAAATAGATTCTTCACTTTCCTTGTGCTTCTCCTTTCCCTAGTCCCACAGGACAACCTTCTTTGTCTTCATTTTGCAGCTAAACAAACCAAGTTCTCTCAGTTTCCTCCTGTGCAGTAGGGCTGCATTTTCCTTGGCTATCTTAATAGTCCTTGTCTACATGTATTTTAGCTTGGAGAGCTAGCTAGCTTCCACAAATGTTTTTGCCTACATGAAGGATTTATTGCACACCCATAGCTTTGAAGCATATTCTTACATACTAGAGGTTTGAACAAAAGAATGGAAAGCCGGGGCAGTAAACAAGACATGCGGTCTCCGACTGTCTTGTGCCATTTGCTCAGGGTGGATTCATCAGTCGTAGGCAGTTTGAAAACCATAACTCATTTCCTCTGTTTGCTTCAGTCAGTTCTCTAATCTCATGTCCATTAAGAGTTATCTCTGAATAATGAATGGAGAATCCATTAAGAAGGGGAAAGGGCAAATATAGTACTTATTAAAAAAAAAAAAAAAGGCAGGGGGGGAACACTCCAGGTTCTTTGCTTTTTCCCTCTCCAGCTTTCTTTTCATCCATTAGTTTAGCTTCAGTTGCCAGAAAAAACACTGGAGGAGTTAACTAAGCAAGTTAGTTGTAGGCGCATAGGACGTGACAAGCAATGAGTAACAACTAAGTGCTGCCAATGCCAAGTTTTGTAAAATCAGTCTGAATTCTTACTGTGATGGCTACTGGCATTGTCAAGAGGGGAAGAACAGCAGATGCTGTATGTCTTGATGTTTTTGGTAAGGCTTTTCTGACACTGTCCTGCGTGATATGAGCAAGTTAGGGGGAAGTGACTTAGGTGAAGATGCTATCAAGTAGATACAAAACTCATGGTGAGGGAAAATAAACTATGTGTGAGTTAAGAGTTCTGTTGAGATATTTTGCAGGAGTCTGTCTTGAGTTTCATGATAGGCAATGTTTTCTTTAACAGTTGGGATAAGGGAATAGAGAGTATGATTATTGTATTTAAGCTAAGCAGGAAAAGATGAAGTTGCAAAGTATAAATTGTGTAGAGGGCTGGATTATAATTCAGATTGCTTTTGACCGATTGGAGAAATGTCATTGAAAACAGTCTTGTGAAATTCAGTAGAGGCAAATGCAAAGTTAGCAAGTTCAGTATGTATAATCAATTACTCAAATGTCAGAAAAATCTGCTTAATAATGAGGAAAGGGAGCGGGATGCATAAACAGGCATGCCCAAGTCTTCTAGCAAATATTCCTGTATGAGGCTGGTAAGTTGGAGTATTGTCCTGGTTTTTGCTTAGACATGGGTGAATTGGAGGGAGTCCAGAGAGAGCAACAGGTGAGGCTGTGTATCTTAGACGTTTGGCCAGTGAGTAAGGTCTAAAGAACTTGAGGTGGCTTGAGAAAATTCAGAGAAGGTGCAAGAGCTGTGTTTGAGTATACAAAATTAGTTGTAGAAAGAAGGGAAATTAACTCCTCTAGTTACCTATGAAAGGTAAAACAAGGCTTGACGGCCTTAATTTGCACTAAGGAAGACCCAAGTGTGCCATCAGGAGACACTTCCAAATGGGACAGAAAGGAGATGAGAGAGGGGGATTCAAGCCAGCAATCGTCAGAAGTCTCCAGCAGAAGATCAGGCATCTTTCAGGAATAATGTGGGTATCCCTCAACATTTTGTAGAGCCAGGGAATGGACTAGATGGCCTCTCGGGGCTACTGCCAGTGAGCCAGACCTCTGTGCAGCATGGCCTGTCAGAACATCTCTGAACAAAGTGGTGCTCGGATTTAGGACCTGCCCCTGTTCCTCCTCCCCTGCTCTTTGCCCTCTTCTTGGTGTTTGTCATCTCCTAGGAGAAGATAAAATCTCAGGAGCAATCAGCCTCGAAACTGTGATCCTGGGGTCTGAGCCAAACAGAGCTGATAAGACTCTGAGAAGAAACTTTGTAGAGCATTTCCCCTGCATCTCAGAAGCTTTTCCTCCATGCCATTTTCAGATTTCAAGGCTTTTCATTTACTTCCCATTGGCCAACTGATACTTGGCCAGAAATCTGACGTGTGCTTAAACAAATTGATCTGGCAATTACAGTCAGCGTTTGTTGGTTCAACTGTAGGTGGTGGGGCGGTGGGGAGAGGTGAGTTTTCACAGGACTCTGTGCCTGGCGGTGTCCATGTTCTGCCAAGGCATTTACTGTGACCTCAGGAACAGTTGAGAGGGAAATGAGTTGAACTAGTTCAACTGCAGTCCATCATCTTTTCTGAGGTTACTCATTTATGAGCAAGGAAATGTGGATCTGTGGGTTGGGGGGGAACACTGTATCTTTCTGAAGGCGGTTAGGGAATGTGTAATCTCAATTTAGACCGGTTTAAATTTGGAGACACCTTTGATTCTACCTTGTCATAGAATCATCAAATCATAGAATGGTTTGGGTTGAAAGGGACCATTAAAGGTCCAACTAGTCCAACTCCCCTGCCATAAGCAGGGACATCTTCAACCAGATCAGGTTGCTCAGCGCCCCGTCCAACCTGACCTTGAATGGTTCCAGGGATGGAGCATCGACCACCTCTCTGGGCAACCTGGGCCAGTGCCTCACCACCCTCACAGTACAGAATCTCTTCCTTATATCTAGCCTGAATCTACTCTCTTTTAGTTTAAAACCATCACCCCTTGTCCTGTCACTACAGGACCTACTAAAAAGTCTGTCCCCATCTTATAAGCCCCCTTAAAGGCCGCAATAAGGTCTCCCTGGAGCTTTCTCTTCTCCAGGCTGCACAACCCCAACTCTCTCAGCCTGTCCTCATAGCAGAGGTGTTCCAGCCCTCGGATCATTTTTGTGACCTCCTCTGGACCCGCTCCAACAGGTCCATGTCTTTCTTGTGTGAATAGTGTTACTGAAAACTGTCTGTAAACACGTAATCTGTTAGGTTTATGTCCTCCAAAAGACACTGTAGAATATGTGATTAACTACGAATTCTCAATGTAGTGGCAAGCAGGTTTGCTTAACCAAATCTCATGCATTCCATCAAAGATCTCAGAATGAGATGGGAATATAAATAGTCATTAATCTTGCATGATCAATTTTCAGCATATTGCTTATAGAAATCAACAATTTAATGTTACAGTACATGTCCTAGGTTTTTTTTATACACTTTGATCTAAAATTTCAGGAATATACATTTGTAAGACCAACTTAGAGGTTTATAAAACTGATCTGAAAACAAAATTCCTCTCAGTGTTAAGTCTGAGTTCCAGAAAATGTTGTGTGATTGTCTTCGTGGCTGCTCAGCAGCTGCTGAAATGAAAAGGGATCTTCTCAGGCATCGTGGTGGTGTTGACTGGATAATTGGGTCAGGTCATAGTTGGTTGCAGTTCCAGACTCTCCTGTCTTTGACAGTGGCACTGCTAAACAACCTACAACATTTTGGGAACTTCCTACAGAAACTTGAGTACTGAGTCAGCTGGGTTTGTGCCATGTCTAATCAGGCTGGTCAGTGGTTATGGTATGTAACTTAAAAATTGTAGATAGAGTTTTTTATGTTCATTTGGGAAAAACTGGTCAGTAACAGGAGAGGGTGTCTGGGACAGTGACATTTCTGGGGTTATTCAGATGCTCCCACTGCTGGAGCTCACAGTCCTGTCAAAGTGTTGGTAGAAGATTTCTTGCTCCTGTTTTCATGCTGTCTGCTACTGGCTTCCACAGAGGCTCAGAAGTCTTTGAGATGCTTCCTGAGATATGAGACTTGGCAATAACAGTTTCTCCTTTTGGGTGCAAGTTTCAAGTTGTCAATAAAAATACAAAGTCTAAAATTAACGAATTTCTACAATGACTTGATACTGGGTTTACTTATTGTGGTAGTATACCAGAAGAGCTACTGCAACGTACCACTTTGCTGTTCAACAGATCGCTTCATCTTCTTGACGCCTTAGTCCTGTAAGCCCAGTTAAGCAGACCAGTGTCTTTTGTCTCTGTCATAGTTGACTCTGAAGTGTGGTTTTAAAAAAAACAATCGCCTGTAAAATAAAATCCAAAAGAGAAGCTTCAAACCCTATGTTTCTGTACCCTCATGAGCCTGGCTTGCTGAGGCTTGCCCTTTTTGTTCTCTGAGTGTTCAGCTACACCTGGGAGGGAGTGGGGCTTCCTTGAAGCTGCTGCTGATGCACATTGGAGTGTGTCCTACCGCTCTTCAAAAACATTGCACATCCCTTGGTAGTAGTGCAATACAGCATGTGCTGGGCCATGCACACTTGTCTGGTAGATATACCATGCTGGTTTCTTTAGAGTATGCCTCTGATATGTACTCTTGTCTGTTTTCCGCAGGGATACAGCCGGGCAGGAACGATTTCACACCATCACCACCTCCTATTACAGAGGTGCCATGGGGATCATGCTAGTATATGACATCACCAATGCCAAGAGCTTTGAAAACATCAGCAAGTGGCTCAGAAACATAGATGAGGTGAGTAATGTTTCTAAGATTCTGGAATTGAGCTGTTTGTTGTGACCCATAGAGCATGTGATGAGTCCCACAGAACTCAGCTTCTGGATTGCAGCTTCTGCTTCTACCCTGGCAGAAGGTGTAAATTAACGCAGGGGTTTGGGTTCTGGTTTTTGGCCATCCTATGTTCTATGTTCCCTGCCTCAAGCCTCCCTTCAGCAATGGCGTGAAGGATCACAGCACTACGCAGGGGCTACTGGTGTCCTAAAACGTCAAACTTGTACATGAGCAAACTTTGTGCTGGAGAATACTTAGAGGTAAGGAATACATCTTCTGGGCACTGCAGTTTTCAGGAGGAGCTGCCACCACAAGGTGGTGTGCAGAGGAGCAACACTAAGCCATAAGCTGTAGAGTAGCTGTAGAATATGTCACTTCTAGTACTAACCTATTTTATAAGGATGACTGTGTAAATCCTCAAAGATAATTAAATATGATCACCTTTGCTCCCTCAAAATTGATGAAATATTTGCAAGCTTATCATGGCTGTTGCAGGTAGTATGGCAAACTGCTGTTGTTGAATGTTGGCAAACTACTCAAAACCTGCATAGCTGATTTGTATCCTTGTTAGAGTACCAAACAAGGAGGCTAGGAGGATTTCAAGCAAGGACAAGTGAAGCAGAATAAACTGATGTGGAAACCTTTAGTGCCTGGATCCCCAAGAGTTCATTCTCCTGGAGTTCTGAGATGTTAGAGTGGCACAACTGTTGGTTGTTGCTTTTGTTATGCTATTCCCAAATGGAATAAATGTTTGGATTTTCCAGCTTCATTATTTTCCTAGAAAGCATGAAGACAGCCCTGTAGAACTGACCGTCAGCAGATGGGTGCTGTCAGGCATTGCTAATTGAAGCTGGTGAAAGGTTGTTAAAGAGCAAACATGTGATATTGGGACTTTAATTTCCTAGTGTGAGAAATGGGAAACTATATTGCTTATGGAAAGGTACGTGTTTTGGTGGGTACAGAAGGGAGGTTGGGGGGAGTTAAGGCAGCACAGGAAGAGACTCAGCAATGAGTTGAATGTAAACTTGAAACCAAGGCCTTTAGATTCTGCAGTTGCTTTATTTAAAAAATTCAGTAGTATCCAGGAAGTTGGGTAATGGATCTCATTCATACCATTGTGTCTGAGTAGCAAGTGGTTTTGCTGACCTCATGTTTTTAAATCTGTGTCACACAGACCTCTGCATCTGATTTCAGGTGCATTGTGAAGGCTGCATGGTTACTGCAGTTTTATAAGGGACGTTTGACACCTTAGGAAGCTTTTTTTATCATGGAAGAAGTTCGCTAACGGAGTGCATTTGCAGAAATGATGGGTGAAGTCATCCTCTGGGGTTCTAGATGCAGTGTTGAGGCTTCTCGCTGTGGCAGGTTTTACCCACTCGCATACAGGATTATTGCAAATGATAGTTGTGAAGGGAATAACTAAGTGTTTTGGTTGTACAAGGAGTTAATATTGCCAAGGATATTCTCTCAAGGAGGAGGATTTTTAATAAGCAAGCTGCTGTTCTGAATTGCTGTTCTGTGCAAGGAGGCTCTTCTACAACATACTTAAGGCTTGATTTAGAAATAACTAGGAAACCTAGAGATGTTACACCTTCATTCTTGCTAAATACTTCATTATTTAAAGTTCGCACATTCTGCAGAGGTGTACTATGCCATGCACTTTTGCTTTGGGCTAGTAGGAATTAGTTGAGTTGCGCAAGTGCACAGTTTTCCATGTTGGGGCTGGCTGTGTTTGAAAGAAGTCTGTTGCTGTGTAAGCAGTTTTGTGTGTGTGTATGAAAAGTTAAGATTTTTGGAGTCTTATTCTACATGGTATCTTAATCTTTGCTGTCTGGTTGCTCTTCCTCCTTGTGACCTGAAGGAAAAAAAACTGTGGGTGATTTTCCTCGGGTTATTACTGTAAGCAGGAGTACTGGGTACGTGGATCTCTTGCCTCTCCAGTTCTATTAATAACGCTACAGTAAAGTAGTATTAAGGCTGTTGGAGTGAAAGTAAATTCAGATTAGACTTTCCAAGCAGCTTCTCATGGCAGGTTTCAAAGTACTTCCGTTATCCACTTAAGTGATGCTTTGTGCTGTGGCTGCTGGAACATTTCTGCTAGTCTGGTGGTTGTCTTTGGCATGTTCTTTCCTTACTATGATGGATATTGGCAGTACTTCAATAACTGAACAGCCAAGGTATTTTTGCTCATTCAACATTCCTTGAGAAAGCATTGGCACTCGCTTTTGCCTTACAAAGGGGATTCCCTGTGTATGCGGTCCTCCTTTTCTTTGGATCCTGAGCATTGGTGTGGTGCTTGCTTCCATTTTCCCTTTGCAGTGTCCTGGTTTATGGGTGCTTGGTATACAGTCTGCATTCTGTTTCACTGCATGAGTTTGTCAACTTCTGTGTGAAGTACTTCACAGATAGAGCTAAGGCACAAAGCTGACATGCAGTCTTGTTCTGATGATTGCGACATCAGAGGAACAGCATGATGCTGGAGAGCTGTAATTTCCTTTTGTTAGTTAACTTGTAATTTTTTTTTTTAGAGGAGTTACCAAGCAAAAGCGTTTTTTACTAACTTGGTTATTTGGCTTTGTGGTTGTTGAAAGCATAGTTGCAATTGTTAAGGAGACTTACCTGTCTACAATAAAACTATGCGAAGAACCCTTTAAACACCAAAAAAGTAGTAGTGTCAGCTGGAGCCGCTCCAGTGCATGAAGCTTGATTGTTGGCACCTGTAGACATGGGTGCTTCTTGTCCTGTGATGTTCTGTAGGATCACTTCTGTAATGTGCTTGTCTAGTACACATAAAACCTGACACCTCTAAGTGCCAGGCAGGAAGCTGATTCTTTTCCCACGTCACTGAATGCAAACTAACAAAGATTTGGTAGGCAAGCATCATTAACTAGAAGGATCTGGGTGGCAGAACAGCACTTAGTCCTTTTCAGAAAGGAAGACTTCACACTTAAAACTTCAGAAATAAAAAGGAAGGGGGAAAATAACAGGCATTGGGATGGTGATAGAGCTGTTAAACCTGTAGCTGTTGTCTCATTCCACTTCCATGTTATATAAACAACTTAATCTAAAGGCACTGTCTGAAGAATGATTTCTAGCAGTCTTTGTTACAACTTGGGAAAGTGCAGGACACCAAGACCTGTAGATGTTTGCCTGGACTTCAAACAGCCTGGAAGTACAAAAGTGAAGTAGATGTTTACTGCTTGTTGGGGAGACGTGTAAACCTGTCTCTTGTCTCATTTTAGCATGCCAATGAAGATGTGGAGAGGATGCTGTTAGGAAACAAGTGTGACATGGAAGATAAAAGAGTTGTCCCTAAAGCAAAAGGTGAACAGGTAAGTGTCAGACAAAAACTTGCTTATCAAAGTAATCAAATCAGTGCGAAGACTTCCCTCCATCTCCAGGTGGTTGAGATGCCACAACAGGATGTGCCAGGGAACGAACAAGGTAGCTGGATTTGCTAATGGTTTGTAAGTCTAGGGAATGTTTTCTCAGAAGCCACACTGCAAACAACTGCCATGAATGGAATGAGTTCAGCTGCACTTTCTGCTTTCTTTGATAACAAAGGATGCCTGAAAATTTTTAGTTAAGTTACTTACCATGTGACAGGCTTGTATGGTATCTGTTGTCTTATGTTCAGACATGGACTTGTGATTTAATACACTTTAATTGCTGTTTCTGAACCATTAAGTTCCGAATCTTCTTTTGTGACACTTTGCCTAGCTAGTACTTCTGATGCCTGCTACAGCTGAAAATATATTCAATGCTTATAAATGCTGCTAGTCCTGAAGTTAGAGCAGCACCAATTGAATAACTCCGCAGTAATGCTAATCATCTTCTTTCTTTTTTGGTTTAGATTGCTAGGGAGCATGGTATTAGGTTTTTCGAAACTAGTGCAAAAGCAAATATAAACATTGAGAAGGCATTCCTCACATTAGCAGAAGACATTCTTCGAAAGGTAGGTAATTCCAAGATTAGTTGGAAAAAAAGCCCCTAAAATTTCAGCTCCTATTGCTTTTGATGTTTACCTGAATTGTTGCAGCTTTTGACTTTGGCATGCTAAGACAAACCAGTCCCTGAAGGAGGAGTATTGTACATCTAAAGCTTCTAAAGTTTGTTTGATGTTTCATTATTGTAGAGGTACCATGTGGAGTGAGTAGTATACATCAGAGAGTGAAGGAACGTAAGCTTGTAGTTGTTTGGCCTGTAAACTCATGGTTATGTTGTATGTGTGCTTGGAATTAAAACACTTTGGTTGGTGTAGAAGAGAATTGTCCTCTCCCTGCCACCATCTCCATCAATATGCAACACTGTCTAAAAACTCTTGAGTGCCTGTTGGGAAGAGTTTAGATGTGGTTGATAGACCAGATGAACGAGCTCTGTCACTTCCTACCTTGTTTCCAATGATTAGCCCTCTTGGCCTCTGCATTTCATTGGAGGCTTTATTGGACGGTTGTATTGCAACCGAGAGAAGAATGTGGATCACCAGTTCATCCTGGTGGTTGGTTCCCCTTCCTGAAATGTACAGTGTACCATAAAGGTGGTTGTCTTGTCTGTGGCCTGTACCCAGATCTTTGTACGCCCAGAGCTACAGGGTACTGCTGTCCTTGTATCCCCGATATCTTTTATGAGTAGAAAATGCATCGGCTTCCAAGAGCTGCCACTGTTGTGTTGCAGGATTGAGCTGGGCTGGATACATGGGTGGCTCCAGGGCTGGTTCCAGTTAGATGATGTACTCCCATAGCCAAGGGCTTGATTTACACAGTAAAACCCCTGTGCTACCACGTTCCTGCTTACGATCAGGTCGTGCCTCTCCAGTGCTGAAGCTCTGTGGAGCTCAAGAGATGTGGGTCAGCCAACTCTAGCATATGTGCTTTTGCCCCTAAACGAATGACCCTGTGTGTTTTTTCTGTGCTCCAGCTTAGTGGTAGGGGCTGCCCTGTATTGAGACTGCCTTCATCAATGTCTTCCACCGCTCTCCTGCATGCATGCTATTGATAATGTCATCTGAGTTAATTGGTTAGAAATTGAGTGCAATGTCAATGTTGAATCTTTTCACAACCCTTTTAAATACACATCTGCTCAACAATGTCTGGTTTGCTGTTGTAGTTCTGAGTTGTTTCTTAATCAGTTTTTGACAAGCTTTATGTGAGAAACGGGATGAAAATCCCTGGCCTTTTGTAAACAGGAGGTCAGGCTAGCAAGTCTTACTGACCCTTTTGACCTTTAAATTTTTATTTTGGGCCTCAGTGTATTTATCCAAAGAACAGGGGGGTTTGCTTTTGCAAGGCTGTGACAAAAAGAAAAGGAATATAGAGACTAAACTGCAGTATTTTCATGAATGCTTAGGTTAGTTTCTAAACAGCTGAAAGTAGATGTTAGCATCTGATCAAAACCACTTGACTTTGATTTTTTGCTTTGGTCTAACCAAGTTTACATCCCGTGACGCAGACGAGCCTGTTTTGTCCGCTGCCTCGGAAACTGGTGTCCTGGTTGACTGGAAGGCAGATGCTTTTGAACAACCCCTCTTTATCCATAAAATACTGTGTGGTTTTTTAAGGTCATTAGTTCACATAATTTAACTTCAGCTTGTGTTAGTTACACACTGTGATTTACTTACTCCACCAAAGTCTAAGTGTCAGTTCTAAGAGCGGGATCTAGAAATAGGTTTAGTTTACTTTGGGATGGTCCATGTTCAAAAGTTGTTTGTTTGTTTGTTCCCCCCTTCTTGCCCCCAGCTTTCCAGTTGTTGTTTATTTAAAACAAAACAAACAAAACCAATCCCCTTAAATTGGTTTTGCATACTTTTGCTGGAGGGGGGAGGAGGATTCATTATGTTTCTGTGGAGCTCTTTGTCCATAGTTTATTGATAATATTATTTGGTGATGTAAGTCTCTTTGTAAGCAGCTATCTCTTCAGCTCTGAATACTTTATTTCAGAATATCTCAAGAGTCATCTAACTCTTTTTACTTGTCTCATTGCAGACCCCTGTAAAAGAGCCCAACAGTGAAAATGTAGATATCAGCAGTGGAGGTGGGGTGACAGGCTGGAAGAGCAAGTGTTGCTGAACATTCTCCTATATCACCAATCGCCATCCACCGCCCCTTTTTTCTCGCTGCAAAACAAACCACTCTGCCCGTTTTTAACCTTAAACCAATTTTGTTCCTCATCTTAACAAGCTCCTGTCTCCCTTTGTTTTTCTGTTTAGGACAGCTTGCATACTATAATTTTCTCAACAACATGTATAGGAAAATCATTTCCGTGACTTCATTTTTTAATGTACCTGCTCAACTTACCACTACGTTTTGGTTGTATTATAGTCCCGTTCCTCCTGACATTAAAACATATAGCAATCATATTCAACTCTATTCTGCAAATTGTATAAGAATAAAAGTTAGAATTAACAATTTATTTTGTACAACAGTGGAATTTTCTGTCATGGATAATGTGCTTGAGTCACCATATTCTCTAGATGCATCAGCAAAAGAGCCAGGAAAACACTCATTTTCGCCTTGAGTCTGTGAATGGGGTTTATTTTGTCCTGTGCCTTATGTGGAAAGGAACTTTTGTTTTCTTTTTCTTTTCTTTTCTTCTGGTGGAAGCATGTGCAGGAGATGTACCATCCATACTTGACCATTTTAAAATACTGAACTCTTTTGTGATTGCTTTCTGTAACTGTTGGTGTAATGCATCGAGGACAAAGGGTGGTGCAAAAAAAAATAACTACATTTAATCTGCTGTGTCTCCTTTTTGGTGATCTAGCCATTCAGAACTGTTCCTGCTGCCATTTTTTTTTTCCTCACTTGCGGCTCTTTCCTTTTGCCTGCATGCTGCTTTTATTTGCATTTCTTCATGGTGTGATGTGTTAATTAAAAGGATGGCAACGTGGTATGTTTGCCAAAAATTTAATACAAAGCACTGATTTAGCTTTCAAGGTAAAAATGTTGAAGATACCTACTAATTTCCCTCTAGCCAATGTCAGTTCACTAGTATATCTTCTCTCTCCTCCTGCATAGCCGTTGGGTTTTATGATATGGAAGAGTTATTTGCATGCACTAGTTTTTCTATGGAGGGTGATGTGGTTGTCTACTTTATGTGTATGAATATAACATGCAATTCCCAAACTGACAGCAGTTAACATTAACTTTTAAGTTCTCTCTTACTGTTAGCCGCTCCAACAAGTTGTTCAGTAGCCTAGCAAAAGGCTGAGTGAAACTAGATAAAAAAAAAAAAAAAAAAGAAAGGAGAAAAAAAAAAGTTGGCAGTTTAATTTATTACCTCCCTGAAAACTTTCCATTTTCCAGTGTTAAAAGCTGAGTCATTGGTACTTGGGTCAGTCTTGCTCCCAGTCCTGCGCTGTGGGAACGTGGTGGGTGATCCCAGCAGGGCTGCTCAGCTCCCCCTGGGATTAACTTGCTTTTCCAGCTCGCCTTCTGCGTTGCCTCGGCCAGGCTCCGGTGTCACCGATGGCATGGCTTAGTCATTTCTGAAAGGAAGGGGGTTAAGGACTGCCAGTCTGACGCTGTCGACTGCTCCTGCCGAACTGGGCGTTCAGTCTGCAGGAGTGTTTGTACGTTCACTTGCCTTGCATTTAAAATAACCACGTAGGGGAGCTGCTCCAGCCAAGGACAAAAAGATATTTTAAATAGATGCTTCTCCCCCCCGCCCCCAAGCCTCACGTTCTCCTTTAAAGTTGGACAAGCTTGTGCCTTGCTCTTGTCCGCTTGAGTTTTGGACTGCCTTTGGTAAATAATGAAAGTAGTAAATAATGCTGATTTAATTTTAATGAAGTGATGGTGTTTTAACATTGAACTTCTAGTTTCGAACGGCTTCCCGTGTAGTAACTTGACCAAGGTGTCTCCCTTTTCCACTGTATTTTGGCATTTTGTCTCCGTGTGTGTTAACCCTTCCCAGTCGAGTGGCTGTTGGGGTCGGGCAGGACCCTGGGACTGGCGGATAAATCGGCACCGCTGTGTTTCTCACATCCCGCGCCTGCCGGTCAGCGTTGTAAATAGAGTACGGCTACCTTTTGGTTAAATCTGCACTTTCTAACATTATCAAAAAGGGAAAAATGGAGAAATATACATCAAGGGTTTTTGGTTTTTTTTGTATAATCCTTGTTTTAAACGTGAGCTTTTTATTTGCTTCCAGGGGCTTGGCTCCCTCTGTGTAAATCCCTCGGGATCCTTTGTAGACGCTGTGTTTGTTGCAAGCCAACAGGTAGAGAACAGGCCACTCGCTGGTACTACTAGCTACCACCTCCGTTTCCTATTCTCCTTACCGAGCTAATAAACTGAAATATTTCTAGACGGTCTACTTCTGTTTATATAAAAAACATTAATTTTAACTGCGTGGCTTGGCTTTGTTTTGTGTTGTGGAGTGCAAGGCCCAGCCCAGGAGGAGTGAGCAACAAGAGTCGATGCAGATGCTTTAAAAAAAGAAAAAAAAAAAAGTAATAATAATCATGTTGGAGGAATTTGCAGTAACTTTATTTCTGCCGGTATCTAAACTTCCTGCTAGCTAGCAAACTAACTGCTTGTGAAACCTCTACTTGGAAGACACCCCCCTCCCCAGCCCTGTGTGTGGAATAAAGCCTAAGGCCAGCCTAGAAAAGGATGCAAAAGCAGCTTTTCCCGCGCCAGCTGCCCCAGTGCCGGCGGTGCCACCGCAGAAGGGGGGGCTTTAGCTGACCCGGCCAGCGGAGGAAGACTCGGCGCTACCTTTTTGTCACGGCAAAAAATGTAACTTGATTAAATTGGTCGTGCTAAACTAAAACCCGAGGTTGAATCTATCCTACAACTGGGTTAACTGCTTTCTGTTAAGTGCTTCGGCGCTGCCCGGGGGAGCTGCCGGTGCCGCGGCGGTGCGGGGCAGGGGTAAACGCGGCGCTTTGTGCTCTCGGACTCGGATGGTGAAAAAACAGCATCAACTTAAGGTCTAGGATTAATTCCCATGCCTACGATTTTTTACTTAATCTTTTAATATTTTTGCTACTCCACTCTGGCTTTTTATTTAAAACACATTCTTTTGTACCACTTACTGTATCAAATTGTATAAAAGATCACTGTCCCATTCTTGGTCATACCAAGAGCAAATAAAAGCTTTTATAAACTTGCATTGGTTACTTCCTCGGCCCCATTAAATTCCCTTTCGCCAAGCCTCGGCTGGGGCCCTGCGTGCCGGCAGGGAGCAGGCTGAGCACCGGCCCCCCTTGTGGCTGCCCCTCGGAGAAGGTGGGTGCCGGGGCTGGGACAAGCCCCCCCCAAGCCTTTGGGCCAAAGAAAAGCTTTGCACCCAGGCTATAGTTGCTCTTAGGGCAGCTGTGACGGCTTGGACACAAGGATAAAGCCTGGAAAGCGCAAACTGGTCTCTTATTTGGAAGAAGTTGTTTGGCTGGGGCTAGAGCTGCTCTTTTCTGTCTTTTTTTTTTACAGAAAAGCTTTAGGCTGTTGTTTTTTGAGGGCATTGCTAAGTGCGATGGCGTGTCTGAGGCTGCTGGCATCTGCCCGCTCCTCCCGTGGATCCTCCGTGGGTGGGGGTACACCTGGCTCTTGGGCTGGTGACTGCAGCACCCCGGGGACCCCCGGCTCCTTGGGGAGGACCTTTGCAAACCCGTGGAAGGAAAGCGGCTGTTTCGGCCCTTCCCTCTGCAGCTGTGGGTTGTGTGGCTGCGAACTATGGGCGGCTTTTCCAGCTCTCCAAGAGCCCCCGCTGCTGGCTGGTGTTTATGGCTGAGCCGATGTCCTTCTCCACCGAGCAGGATCCGATCGCCCTTGCCAGTTCCCTCTCCACAAGATCTCCTGCCCGGGGGGAGCGGGTGCCCCCTGGGGTCTCCCACAGCCTTCAGGTGCTCCTGGGTTGGGGGTGTCACCCCCCTGCAAAGGCTGGGCGAGGGGCTTGTCCCCATCCCGCCATGGCATGGGATGGCAGAGCAGGGACGTGCTTCTCCCTCTTCCGTCCCGCTGCCATGGTGTCGGTAGCCGGGAGAGGGTGTTTTTGTGCCGCTGTGGGTAATAAAGCTGACGCTGAGGCTGCAAGAGCAGCCCCCGGGTCCCCCTCGGAGGGGGGACAAGGCCATGAGGAGCAGCTCAATGATCCCGAATCCTTCCCATCCCTGGAGACTCATCAGCTTTCTGTGGTGGGGAGGGAAGAATTCGTCCCAGGCCGAGCTGTCGCCGTTGCCAGGATCTGGGGCCTCAAGCTCTGTCCTCACCTCTGCTCCATACCTGTCTCTGCTCCTTCCCCATCCCATCCTTGCTCCCTTCCCACCCCTGCTCCTTCCCTGTCCCTGCTCCTTCTCATCCCCGCTTTCCCATCCCTGCTCCCTTCCCATCCCTGCTGATCCTGGCAAGTTTTTTTGTGTGTCCCAACACATTCGGGCTTTGTCCCGGAGGCCCCCGCTGCTGCTCCGACAGCAACCTTGGGTCCCCCCCCACGCTAACCCACACCAGGACCCCCACCCTGCGCCGAGTCAGGCCCTGGAGGAGGGGTCGGGGTCTCTGGCACCCATCGCCGGGGGCTCTGGCAGCAGCTCGGGGGGGACACGGACCCCGAACCGTAGCCGGTCCGCGATGCTGCTGAGCTCGGCCGGGGCTTTCCAGCCCCCCCGGCTGGCGGGGAGCGGGTCCCCAGCGCGAGGGGTGCGGGGACCCCCCCGGGCCTGGTGTCCCCAGCTCAGGGGGCCCGCGAGTCCCCAGCGCGAGGGGTGCGGGGACCCCCCCGGGCCTGGTGTCCCCAGCTCAGGGGGCCCGCGAGTCCCCAGGGTGCGGGGGTCCCCGCTGCGGGTGATGGCGATGTCCCTGCCGGGGGGGGGGGGTGGGGGGGGGGCTCCGTTTGCCGGTCCCACTCGTACCTCGGGTCCTGGGGGGGGTCGTTGGGACGGGGGGGTCGGGGTCCTCCGCCTGTCCCCCCCCCCCGGCCTCGGTCCTTCCATCCCCGGTGTCTCCTCGGGAAACCCCCCGCCAGGTCCCAGGGGCCGGATCCGGCGCGGGGCGGGGGGGTCCTCACCCCCTTCCCTCGGCGGTCCAAGGCAGCCGAGCCCCCCCCGGGCGGGCAGCGTCTCCTCCGGGGGGGCGCGGGCGGAGCCGCCCCCATCCCCGGGGGGTCCCTTCTGCATTCCGCCCCGGGAGCAGCCCCCCGCCTCGGGGGTGGTGTCCCCGCCGGGGGGGGGGGGGTGATGGTGAGGAGGGGGATGCCCCCCCGCCTCCTCCTCCTCCTCCCCCCGCCTCTGGGGGGGTCCCCGCCTGCCGGGGCGGGCGGGCAGGAGGGGCCGGGGGCGGGCGGGGGGCGGCTCCCGGCTGCCCCGCTCCCCGCCGCCGCCCCCCCATCCCATCCCTCCCTCCCGCCCTCCCTCCCCGCTCCCCGTCCGCCGCCCCCCGGCCCCGGCGCTGCCCCGGCCCGGCGGCGGCGGCGATGGAGCCCGGCGCGGCCGCCCCCCCCCGCGGCCCGGGGCCGGCCTGAGCCGCGATGCGATGGAGAAGCTGGCGGCGGGGCTGGCCCGGCTCCGCTGGAGCCCCGCGGCGCTGCCCCTCGATGCGATCGTCAGCCAGTGCCGGCTGCCCACCCTCGTCTGCCTGGGGCAGGGTGAGCTGGAGGGGCCGGGGGGGAAAGGCTGGGGGGGGAGGGAGGGAGGGTGAAGTAGCCAAGGGGAGATGAAGGCTGGAGGGGCGAGGAGGAGGAGGGAGGGAGGCTGGAGTGATGGGGAGGAGGAGGAGGAGGAGGGAGGAAGGCTGGAGGGAGGGAGGGAGGCTGGAGTGATGGGGGGAGAGGAGGAGGAGGGAGGAAGGCTGGAGGGAGGGAGGGAGGCTGGAGTGATGGGGGGGAGGAGGAGGAGGGAGGAAGGCTGGAGGGAGGGAGGGAGGCTGGAGTGATGGGGGGGAGGAGGAGGGAGGAAGGCTGGAGGGAGGGAGGGAGGCTGGAGTGATGGGGGGGAGGAGGAGGGAGGAAGGCTGGAGGGAGCGGGAGGAGGGAGGCTGGAGTGATGGAGAGGAGGAGGAGGAGGGAGGAAGGCTGGAGGGAGCGGGAGGAGGGAGGGAGGGAGGCTGGAGTGATGGGGAGGAGGAGGAGGAGGAGGGAGGAAGGCTGGAGGGAGGGAGGGAGGCTGGAGTGATGGGGAGGAGGGGGAGGGAGGGAGGAAGGCTGGAGGGAGCAGGAGGAGGGAGGGAGGGAGGCTGGAGTGATGGGGAGGAGGGAGGAAGGCTGGAGAGGTGAGGAGGGAGGAAGGTTGGAGGGAAGGAGGCTGGAGTGAGGAGGAAGAGGGAGGAAGCCTGGAGGGGTGAAGAGGAGGAAGGTTGGAGGGATGAAGAGGAGGGAGGGAGGCTGGAGTGAGGCGGGAATGAGGCTGGAGTGATGGGGAGGAGGGAGGAAGGCCAGAGAGGTGAGGAGGACGGAGGGAGGAAGGTTGGAGGGATGAAGAGGAGGGAGGGGGACTGGAGGGAAGGGTGGAGGGCGGAGGGGCAAGGAGGGAGATAGGAAGGCTGGAGAGGTGAGGAGGAATGAAGGCTGGAGAGAGGAGGAAGAGGAGTGAGGAAGGGTAGAGGGCTGGAGAGGAGAGAGGAAGGGTAGAGGGAGGAGGGAGAGAGGGAGGCTAGAGGGATGGGGAAGAGGAGGGAGGAAGGCTGGAGGGATGATGAGGAGGAAGACTAGAGCCACCAGGAGAAGGGAGGTTGGAGTGATGAGGAGGAGGAGGGAGGAAGGCTGGAGGGCCAGGTGAGATGTGACCGAGCTGCTGCCCCAGGTCTGGGGCTGTTGCTGTTCGGCCTCTCCTCTCCGTGGGGGCCGGGGCTGCCCCCACTGGGCGGGGGGCGGTGCTGGGGATACTGGGGGGGTCCGGGGATAGTCTGGGGATACTGGGGGGGGTGCAGGGGAGTGGGGTGCACAGGCATCAGCACAGGGTCACCCCGGTTTGGCGGTGTCCCCCCTCCAGAGCAGGATCCATCCCTCCGGAACAGGGTGCGGGTGCGCGGGGCCATGCCGGCGGTGGGTGCCGGGGTGCAGCGGCGGTGGGGGCCCCCGTGCCGGCCCGTCTCAATAAACTTGTTGTTTGTGGCGGCTGCAGCTTTTCAGGGGGGGACAAAGAAATTGTTTCCTGGGCAACTGGCGGCTCTTGGCAGCGGGCACCTGCTCATCCCTCCGGCTGGCCGTCCGTCCGTCCGGCCACCCCCGGGTGCCCCGGGGAGGGTGGTGGGGGGGTGTCCTGGGGATGGTGACAGTCCCGTCGTCGTCCCCCCCCGGCAGGCGAGCGTGTGGAGGGGGTGAGCACCCAGGACGTGCTGCTGGTCCACTCCTGCCGGCAGTGGACGACGGTGACGGCTCACAGCCTGGAGGAGGGACACTACGTCATCGGCCCCAAAATCGACATCCCGCTCCAGTACCCAGGTGGGGGCCGCTGGGGCGCGAGGACAAGGGTGTCGGTGTCCTCCGAGGCTTCAAGGCTGAGACCCCCCCCAAACCTCCGGTGGCTGAACTGGGGGTGCTCCAGTATGGTCCAGTCTGGGAGAGGAGATGCTCTGGTTTGGGGGCTGCTCTCCGCCCCTCTCGCCCTGCCAGCGCCCAGCCCAAAGGCGGGGGGCTGCGGGGGGGGGGGGGCTGGCAGGGATGGAGTGGGGATGGGGATAAGTACGGGATGGGGACAGGGAGACAGGTGGGGATGGGATGGGATGCAGACAGGGATGAGGATGGGACAGAGAGCCTAATGGGGATGGGGACAGGGACGGGGATGGGGTAGGATGAGGATGAGGATGGGGACAGGCTGGGGCTGGCAACGCAGACGAAGGTGCTGACACGCTGGCGGCCGCCGTAGCAAGAGCCTTAATGACCACTCTAAGTGCTCGCCATGTCGGTAATGAGTCCTGCTAATAAATAAATAATGGGAAATGGAGCGGGGGAGGGGTTAATCGCCCGTCCCAAGGGGGGGTCCGAGGAGGGGAGGGCCGGGCAGTGTGTTAACCAGCTTCAGGGGGCTCGGCTGTGCCCAAACCGGCCGTGCCAGCTTATGGGCTGCCCCTGGCTCAGGCACCGCGGTTCCAGCCTCAACCGATCCCGGTGTCCCCGGTGCTGTGGCCCTGACGGGGACCCTGCCCGGCGAGGGGCAGCTGTGGCCCCAGCACCGCTTGGCACGGGGCTGGCAGCGGCGGAGCCGGCTGGCGCGGGCACGTCGGGGGATTAATATTCCCCTCAGGTCCATCCCTGCCGAACTGATGCCAATGGAGGCAGTTTCGCTGCTGGCCGCAGCCCCCTCCAGTCCCTGCCATCGCCTCCATCGCCATCCCTGCTGCAAAGCCCCCCGCTTCCCTCCCGGGTGGCTCTCCCACCCGAGGTGTGGGGCAGAGGGGAGTCACGGGGCCCTGGTGGGGCTGGGGCCGGGTTTTGGGGGTCAATGGGGGCTGCCTGCAGTGTTGGCTGCTCCACTGGCCCTGCTCCAGGTGGGTTCCTCCATCCACAGGGCATTTCTGTGGCTGCTTTGGGGTGGTCCCTGTGGCTTTGGGGGGGGTGTGTGTGTGCTGGAGCAGCATTGCCGAGACACTCTGTGCGCCCAGGGCTTTGTGCTTTGTCCCACCCAAAATCCCCCCCCCGATGCTGTGTGTGTGTGAGGTACAGGTATGGGGGATGCTTTGGTGTCCCCTTGCAGTGCTTGGACATGTTGGGTGAAGCCCACAGAAATGCCCCCCCAAAATGTGATGGGGACCCCCCCCCCCCCAGGTCATCCTCGAGGGTGGCTGCCCCCCACAAAGGGCCGGGCTGTCCCCTAGGTGGGTCACAGCAGATCTCTGGGGCCGAGCACTGGAGGTGGGCTCCTCTCATCACCATGGCTTTGGTGGTCCCTTGCAGGGAAGTTCAAGCTGCTGGACCAGGACCGGGACATCCGTGAGCCCGTGCAGTACTTCAACAGCGTGGAGGAGGTGGCCAGCATCTTCCCAGACCGCGTCTTCGTCATGGAGGCCATCACCTTCAGTGTGAAGGTCCGTATGGGGACAACAGGGGACGGTGGTGGGACATCGGGGGTCAGTGGTGGGACATCAGGAGAGGACAGTGGAACATCAAGAGTTGGTGGTGGGACATCAGGGGACGGTGCCAGGGCAGCGGGTCCCATGGTGGGGCTGTCCCGGGGCAGGTGGTGTCGGGGGAATTCAGCGAGGACAGCGAGGTGTACAACTTCACGCTGCACGCGGGGGACGAGCTGACGCTGATGGGCCAAGCGGAGATCCTCTGTGCCAAGACGGTGAAGGAGAAGTCGCGCTTCAACACCATCCTGCGGAAGCTGGGCAAGGCGGCGCCGGCGGCTGGGGCCAGGCAGGTGAAGGGCAAGATGCCCTGCCTGATCTGCATGAACCACCGCACCAACGAGAGCCTCAGCCTGCCCTTCCAGTGCAAGGGCCGCTTCAGCACCCGCAGCCCCCTTGAGCTGCGGCTGCAGGAGGGCGAGCACACCATCCGCAGCATCATCGAGAAGGTGCGGCTGCCGGTCAACGTGGCCGTGCCCAGCCGACCGGCGCGCAACCCCTACGACCTGCACGCCATCCGCGAGGGCCACTGCTACAAGCTGGTCAGCATCATCTCCAAGACGGTGGTCTTGTGCTGCATCCTCCGCCGGGACGAGCTGGTCCCCTTCCACTTTCTCCTGCTGACCGACATGCCCCGCTTCCAGCTGCCCGAGGGGCTGCTCGCCGGGGACCCCCAGTTGGAGAAGCTGCTGCGGGACAGCGCCGCGTACTGCCACGACCGCTTCAACCCCGACGAGTACTCGCGGGCCGTGCGGGAGGCCAAACCTGACTTTTCGGAGGAGTGCGCCAGCCCCCGGCGCCTGCGGCTCTGCCTGCCTGCCTGCGCCCGCGAGGAGCTCAGCCAGCCCCTCCAGCGCCTTTCCCTCTGCGCCTGCGGCACGGGGGTCCCCCGGGACCCCGCCGCCTGCTGCCAGGGGCCGCGGGGCATCGCGGGGGGCGCGACGCGTCCGCCGCTGCCCGATTTCCCCGACCCCGACCGGGAATACATGACGCCCGACTGGGCCGAGCCCGAGTTCAGGACTCAGGAGCTGTTGGAGATCCCCTACGAGGAGCTCTGGAGCAACCCCAGCCCGGAGGGCTGCTGCGAGCCGGGCAGCGGCGCCGGCCGGCAGGACCTCGTCTCCTTTGGGGCCGTCACCCCGCTGGGCTCCCCGCATCGCCCCGGCGTACCCGGGGACGAGCCCCGCGGGGACACCCCACCTCCCGTGCCACCCAAGTCGGAGGCGGTAAGAGCCACAGTCCCGTCCCCAGGGATGGGGAATGACACCCCCTGGGGTCCCGCCTGCTGCCAGCCGCCCTGGCCAGGGGCGATGCACCAGGGTAGCTGGGCGGCGAGCCCTGGCATAGCCCCCGTTGGCAGTTCTGTGCCGTGGGCAAGGGGTGCACGGCCCCGGGCCGCGCTATCAGCCCCACGGCACAGCCTGCTTGACCCCCTCCCCAGGTGCTGTGGGGCTCTGGGGTCCCTCCCCAGCTCTGTTAAGTAAGTCAGTCACCCAAATCCTGTGGGCTCCCTGGCACCATGGGGTACCCAGTTCCCCAGGGCTCCCCATCACCCGGGGGCACCCAAATCCTCAGGACGCCCTTGTACCATGGGGTCCCCGGTTCCCCAGGGCTCTCTGCACCATGGGGGTACCTGAATCTCTTGGGCTTCCCAGCACCGTGGGGTACCCAAATCCTCTGGGCTCCCCTGCACCAAGGGGTACCCAAAATTTCAGGCTCACCTTTCCCATGGGGTACCTGCTATTTTTGGGATCCCTGCACCACGGGATACACGGTTCCCTGGGGCTCCCCACTGGTACCCAGAGCTTCGTGGCTCGACTGGGGCTGGCTGCCCCCAAGCCCCCACCATTGCCCCCTCCAACCGCAGGCTCCTGGGGGGCAGATTCCCCCAGCACCGGTGTGACCGGGGTCCTGACGGTGCTCATCCCCCCTTCTAGGTGAAGGAGGAGTGCCGGCTGCTGAACGCACCTCCCGTGCCACCCCGGGGCAGCCGCCCCCCCGTGTCCTGCAGCCCCCCAGCACCCCTGCGCTGCCCGAAGCTGGCACCCACTCCCTCGCCCAGCCCCAGCCTCTCCTACTACTCCTCGGGGCTCCACGATGGGTGAGTGGCTCCGGCGCGGACGTGGGGATGCCGCGACGGGGTGGCAGGTTGACACCCCGGGGTGAGATACCCCTGCAGCGTGGGGTCAGGGACGGAGTTGGGGGGGGGGGGAAATGCAGCCCCGGGGTGATGGTGATGCTCCCCTTCCTCCCACAGGTCGGTCCCACAGAGCGGCAGCGGCTCGCCCTCGCCCGACGCCTACTCCCTGTACTGCTATCCCTGCACCTGGGGTGACTGCAAAGCCGGGGAGGCCCCCGGGCGCCCGCTGCCCCCCGCCACGTTGCCCCCCGCCGCCCAGCCCACCCCAACCTCCTGGTCGGACCCCTGGGCGTACGCCGAGGCGGGCGCCGGGGCCGGCAGCGGCTGCTCGACCCCGCTGTCGGGGGCCGACCCATCTCTGAAGCCCTACCGTAGCTGCCCCCGCCTCAAGCCCCCGCACCCCCAAAAACGTTTCGCCCCTTTCGGGGCGCTCAACCCTTTCGCCGGCCCGACCGAATGGCCGGAGAGCCCGGAATGGCCCAAGCCGCCTTCGGCCCCGGCCGCCCCCTCCTCCTCCTCTTCGCCAGAGCCCTTCGCCCCCGTCGAGGAGCCGGCGCCCCCCCCTCGCCCACCCAAGGGGTTCGAGGGGGACAGCATCGTCATCCGTGGGGCAGCCCCGCTCTCGCCCGCCGTCCTGCGCGGGGCTGAGGGCGGCGTCACCCGCGTCTACCTGGCGCAGGGCGTCATCGAGGTGCCGCCGGCGGCGAGGGGCGACGGGGGGGCTCCACCGGCCGCCCCCCGTCCCAGTGGGGACGGCTCGCCCTGGCTGCCCCCCGCCGACCTCTCGGCCCTCTCGCTGGAGGAGGTCTCCAAGTGCCTGCGCTTCATCGGCCTCTCCGAGGACGTGGTCAGCTTCTTCGCCCGCGAGCGCATCGACGGCAGCATCTTCGTGCAGCTCAGTGAGGAGATCCTGGCCGACGACTTTCGCCTCACCAAGCTCCAGGTGAAGAAGATCATGCAGTTCATCAAGGGCTGGCGCCCCAAGATCTAGCCGCACGCTTGGGGACCCCCTGGACCCTTGGGGTCCCCCAAACACCTGGACCGTAGCTCTGGCTCTCCCCGCTCCTGTCCCCTGCCCCGCTCTGGGGGTGCCCTGATGTGGCGGTGCCCGCCAGCTGTGGGTCTTCCTCCTTCCCAGCAGCTCAGCCCTATTTCCTGGCCCTCCCCCCTTTCCTTTTTAACACTGGACGGTAATTTTGGCCCAAACGGGCTGGAAAACACTGGAGTTCGCATTGACTGGTTTAACTTAATCCTTGTGGATTAGCGTAATAAACGTATGGGAGAAAAACGAGCCACGAGAGAAGCCCCTTGCTTGGGGAGGAGGGGGAAAGGGGCTCTTAGCAGAGATGGAGGCTCTGGCAGTCACTCCCATCCTCTTTGGAAGGGATGTGTCCCCCCTGCAAGGGAAAGCATTGCTCCGGGAGCTGCTCCGGGCTGCCTGCACCACAGGGTGATTTCAGGGCCCTGGAAGGAAGCTCCCCTGCCTGATGGACATGGAAGAAAAGGAGGCAGAGACCTACGCTCAGGGCAGCAACCACCACCCAGCGCACCCGACTCTCCCATGGCCCACGGTGAGGTGCCCCAAGGACCCCCAAGCTCCCCAAACCCTGCTCTGCATGGAGCTCGATAGGGGCACAGCATCAGGAGGGTCGGGGACCAGACCTCCCCGGTCCCGACTCCAGCTCCTTGGCCGCGGAGGGGGAAGCAGGGCTCACCCCCCCGCAAGCACAGCTCCTGCACAGCCCTCCATGCAGGGGGCAGGGCTTGGGGGCTGCTGCATCCCCCCCAGGGAGGGCTGAAGGCTGGTTACCAGCTCCACAGACAGCCCAGTGCCTCCCCCAGCAGGCAGCAGAGGCAGGTTGAGATGATGTCTCAGCCCAGTTTCACCCCAGTAGTTTTGAGAAACAAGCACAGAAGTGACGTGAAAAGAGCAGCAGCACCCAGCTCCCGGTCCGAGCCCTGCCAGGGCACAGGGAAAAGGCTGGAGCCTGGGGAGGCACCACACGAAGCCAGGGAGGAGGAGGCCAGGCCAGCTCTGAAATCACTGACAGGTGCACAGAGATTTAAAGCCTTTTAGTTTAAACTGAGCTCTCCCCACGGGGGACCCTTCTGGCCTTTGGCTGCTTGATTTGCAATTACAGGCAGGTCCATCTGCCAGGATAACCCCGGCAGCAGCACTCGGGGCCAGACAAAAGAGCCAGAGGCTCCTCACAGACCCTGATTGATGGCAGAGGTGACAGAGCCGGTCTTTGTTCTGCACTGCCGCCATCCCCTGCCTTTCCCCACCCTCTGGCAACCGCCAGCAGCCCCTTTGTGGGGCTTTCAGCCGGCAAGCACGGAGAGGACCCCAGAGGATTGCCTGAATGCTTTATTTCCGACTCGAGCTGTTCCCTTCCTCGGCGCCGAGAGGCTGCTGCCCCAGAGAGACAGGAGAAGCAGGCATGGAGTCCAAACCTAGGAGACGGGGATTTATTTTGTTGGAGGTTTACGGAAAGGCAGGCCCTCAGGGCCAGCTGCGTGCTGGATGGTGCCTGCCAGACCTGGAGCTTTGGAGGTTGCGGCATGGAGGTGGACACAGAAGAAATTCTCTCTTCCAGCAAGGAGCCACCAGGCCCACGCTGGCAGGGGACGGATGTGCCCAGCACAGAGTAGCTGATAAGGCACTTGAAATGACTAGAAGCCACGAGGCAATCTGCCACCACCTTCCTTCCTTCCCTGCCTCCCCCGGGTGCTTTGCAGATTAACCTACAGAGAATGGGGTGTCGCTGGAGAGCCGGTGGCCCCAGCTCGAGCTGTCGGTGTGTCACAGTCAGGCAGTGTCAGGCCACGCTCACTGGTGGAATTTCTTGCTTGGGCTGTTGGCGTAGTCCAGCAGCAGCTGGCACGGCGTGAACTGGCTGCCATAGACGGCCTCGTACTTCCGCAGCTTGTCCACCAGCTGCTTGGCTCCGTATGAGTCCGTGTACCTGAAGGGACCTGCCGGGGACAGGGGGACACATCTGTGCCGAGGAAGCAAGAAGCACCAAGGTGCCTGGAAGGGCGAGAGCACTGGATTCGGCCAACCTATCCTTCTCCAAGAGACACCCAGTCTCTCGGAAGGGCACCAAAAGACCCTGCTCCCTGCCCACCCACCTGCGCTTAAGCAGAGGCAGATTGGATTGCTGGGCACAAGCTGGGGCACAGATAATTGGGACTGCTCCCTTAGTCTGAGCTTGCCTCAAGGAGGGAAAGTGCTGGGTACTCAGCAGAAGCACTATGTCATGCCCAAGAGCCCTTAGTATCCTTCAGCTGGGACCCAAACCTCAGCTCATGCTTCGTCCACTGCCCAGGCCATGACCACAGCCACCCAGGTTGCAGATGGGTCCGGGAAAACTTTGCTGGTGCTCTTGGCTAATACCTTGGCCTGAAAAGTGCTGTGCGCCATGGCTGAGGTTAATCAGCTCAGCTTCATCTGTGCCACATGCAGGCACAGGGGGGAACAGTGGGTCTTTGGGCACCATTTCTCAACTCTGTGTGCAGCATGAGACCAGGTTTCCAGAAGTGCTGCAAGATGCCTGCCTGGCCACCCAGACAAGTAGCAGTAGCAAGAGATGAGATACCAGAGCCTCATTCTTCACCAAGCACCATATGGCGGCACAAAAGCAAGCTAGGGATTTCTTAAAAATGTAGGACATTTGCAAGTCTCTCATCCCACCTACACCCCCATAACTATCAAGCACGGTAAGAGCTCTTTCTTTGAAGTTCTCATGGAAAGTGCTGATGCGGCTGGGGCCAGCATGGCTCTGCCTTCTTATTCAAACCCAAAGAGATGGCAAATGACTTGGTTAGAGTCCCTCAATCCTCACCAGCCCAGCTCTGTGAAACAGCTGTACCAGCAGAGAAACTCCACTGGGTCCTGGCAGAATCATCTCACAGCAGCTCTCAGGCTCACTGCCACCTCTCATGGGGTGGGAATGCTGGAGCAACCTCTGGTTCAGGCTTTATACGGGAGAAGGACACTCAGGCTTGTCAGACTGCAGCTCAAACCTGACCTTGACAGCTGACATACCTCTGGTGGCTAGAACCCAGTAGGCAAGCCCACTACAAAGCTTGCCAGCCAAGCCATGCAGCCTAGCCCAAACCCCAGCTGAGCCCACTTACCTCCCAGACATGGTGGGAAGCCCAAGCCGAACACAGCACCAATATCTCCCTCCACAGGGTTGCTGAGGATCCCTTCCTGCAGGCACATGGCTGCCTCGTTCACAAACCTCGTCACCAAGCGCATCTGGATGTCCTCATCAGTGCAGCTGCAAGGAAAGAGTCAGTAAGGGCTGTGCAGGTAACACAGCAGCTGGATGGAGGAGCACATGAAGCCAGCACAGACTGGGGACAGGGCCAGACCTGGGGTAAGGGAGAGAACGGTTTCTCACTGAGCCTGTCCCTATCTGCATGAGGATAAGGACTAAGTTCTGTGATGTGTCCTGAAGCAGGCACATAAGAATGGCAAAGGCTCCATCAGGCCAGATGGGAACTGCTCCAGGAGATGTTTCAGGGCCAGGCTGTACAACAGGTCCAGCGCCAGGAAGGTCACGGCACCAACCTGCCTGCCTTGGCAAGCCCCACCACAGGAAATCTCTCTGCAAAGGTGCCCAAGCAAATGCTGATAAATTCAAGGATTCCCCATTCCTGCTAGCACAGGCTCTCCACAGCCAACAGTCTGCCCCCCTACACACCATCTCAGAACAGCCAAATGCCATCTAGAGTGACTCCATGTTCAGCAACCTCTCCAGTGCTGCCTGGTGCAGCCCTTGTGCTGCTGCTCAGAGGCCGGAGAAGCAGCTGGGGTGAGAGCCAGCCCACACCACTGCTCGGGCATGCACAGCTACTTACACTTCAGGTTTGGCTGGCACTTTGAACCGTGCCAAGATCTCATCCATGCCAGAATTCAAGCTCCTGTTCTTCACCCCCTCCTGGTAAACATAAAAGCCTTTCCCTGCCTTGCGACCTGCCAGGGATAAAAAGAGACAGTCACATCCTGCCACGCATCCTGTTTGCTCGTGACACCTTCACCTCTGATGTTGTGACTCCTGCTTCTGTTAGCATGAGCAGATCCTCCTGGCACAGGCGGTGTCTCTGCACTTCAGAACGAGCCTGTTTGCTGCCTCACCAAGGACACAGGGAAGGGGGCCCACATCCAGCTGACTCCTTGGCAAGATGTTGCCACTGTGTCAGGCACTAATGCCTTCACTAGATCCAGAGCACAGTCAAATAATGCCACCATTTCCGTGGCTACAGCTGTAAAAAGACACGGTCCTTGTCCACTCCCACTTGGGAGCAAGGTACAGAGATGAAAAGATCTCCTGAGTAACCCTCGATGCCAGGGGTCTGGTCACAGCAAGGGTCACTGGAGGGTAAGAGCTGTCATGGCCCAAGTGCAGGTCCCACTGATGGATGCTGCTCTGTCCTGGTGTGCTCAGAGGCACAGCTGCCTCTGGTACCCAGTGCCACAGCTTCTACCATGTGGACAGAGATGTAATTTTTCCTTGCTCAGAGCTTCTAAAGCTCAGCTCAGGGCTTGTTTCACTTGAGCACATTTATTTCCAGCCACTTGCTCTCCATGTCCCAGAGCACTTGTGCAGGTTTCACAAAGGGCCACAAAGAGGTTCGTGAGATCTTGCCTGCTGCTTTTGCTGTGGGCAGCATCTGTGCCTGCTGCTGCCATTTCTGCAAAGGAAGGTCTGGCTACAGCCAAAGGTCTGCCCAGGGTACAGCTGGGAGGGATTCCCAACCCATTCCCAGGGCTGTTCTCTGACTGCCCTCACCTGAGGCACAAGAGGCTGATGGATGCTAGTACTCTTTCTTCAACAAAGGGGAAACTTGTTCAATTAAAACAACCTAGCGTCTCACCTAAAAAGCCTTTTTCCACCATTAGCTTGAACAACTCGATGCTGCCTCCTCCAAAGCGCTCGCCAAAGGCCTTGCCAAGGTCCTCAGCCACATGTGTGGCCACATCCACACCCACCTCGTCGATCAGCGTGGCAGCACCCACAGGAAAGCCGAAGGCTGTAGAGATGGCATCTATTTTCTTTGGGTCAATGCCCTCCTGCAGGAATGGAAGGGGAAGCAGTGATGTCTCTGGGTGAGGGTCCTGGAAACCCAGTGTGGGGGGCAGAAAGCCCTTACTCATATGGGGCCACAGGCTGTGACCAGCACCATTAGCTGTTTGATTACGGATAGGAGCAGTGTAATCGTGCTTGCAGCACTCCTGACTCTCCCCTGGTGCTGTGTGGGGAGGAAAGAGCCCCATCACTGCCTGCACCAGGTCTCATCAGCCCACAGCTGGCTGGGGACAACCACAGGCACTGGGGCCAGTTATCCACCTCCCTTCTTGGCCAGGGCTGGGGTCAACCCGACCAAGGGCAAGGAAGAAGCAGACTTTACATGACCTATTTGGTGGATGGGCGGCAGCCGACAGGATACACACCTGGAGAACTCGGACCACTTCTGCCAGCATTGGCCCTAGGCACCTGGTGGTGTAGAAGCCAGGCCCGTCCTAGGGAAGAGAAGCACAGCAGGAAGGTGGGTGAGTACAAACTGCAGGAACACGTCCTCTCTCAGCAGCACAAGAACTGCATTTCACAGCCTGGGCTGTAGTTCAAGCACTGACGTCCAGGGCACACACTGAACTCCATTTCTAGCAGTATGTTATTGACTGCTGCAGTAGTTTTTTCCTGTAGGGTTCAGCAGTGTTTGAAGACTTCCATGAACTTACTCCCTGGAAGCTCCCACCAGAGTGTTTTTACTTGAAACAGCACCTGGAGGTCCCAAGCAGGCTGCAGAAGTCCCCTTGCTTCACCAAGCCCAACAGCCTGACAGGGGAAAGGGTGCTCAGTGGAAGTGAAACCAGTTGTTTCACCTCTGATATTGCTCACAAGTCAGGAAACAACACATTAGCTGCAAACTGCCATTCAGGGAAGCATCTGATGTGGGGATGAGGGTTAGAGAAGCAGCACTGTATCTCCACTGGCCTCCAGAGTTGCCTAGAGAACTTTTAGACAAGCCAGTTTTCCCAGCACTACAGGACAGACCCGCTCAGCATTGCTGGCAACCTCACACATCAGTGAAGAGACCAATCCAAAAATACACTCAAACTGCCCTAAGCCTACCGGCTGAACCTCCCACACAGCTGAAACAGCATCACCGATGCTCTCTACCATGGAGCATGAGACCAGCTCCATTTGGAGGGCTGTGTGTTCAACAGCAGCTGTCAGCCTAACAAACCACTCAAAGCCCACCGCTTTTCTGAGGCTCTGCTGCCTCCTCCTAGAGACTACAGCAGTTTGTTCTCAACTGCTGCCTTGCTGTGCTTAGCCGTCTCCCTCTGCTTGGTATACCTCTTTCCCTACACTTGCACGTGCATTTCTGCCCCCTTTCACACAAGATTTAAATCCAGAAAGAGGAGGGTTACTGCTCATTGACCCTCTGTCCTTGCAGCTTGCCAGGGAGCAGAGCTGGTGAGAGTCCTGCCCAGACTCTGCTCCATCTCAGATGTCACTACAGGCTTCAGCCTCCTGGAAGCTATGTGGAGCAGGACTGCCAGCTCCTCGTGCTGGCCCGTCAGACTGTTTCTGTGCCTTCTGGCCCTCCATGGCTGCTCCAACAGACACTTGAGGGATCACCTGGGCATCTGCCCTCTTCTAACCTCCATTTTTACTTCTCAGCATGAGTAGCTAATGCCAGTGTATTCACAGCCATGTTTCAGCCTCCTCTCAGTGCACAAGCCTGCCCTTTTATTAACCCAGCTCATATTTGGGCAGTGTTTCCTCACCTTTACAACGATGACGACCTTGCCCTGTTTGAGGCCAACAGCAACTGCAGAAGCAGCAGTGTCCTGTGACGTTTTGTCTGTGGTGATGATTTCCAGCAGCTGCATTCTGTCAACAGGGGAGAAGTAGTGCATCCCGATCACCTAGGCAGAAGGAAGAGCTCAGGGTTAAGCAGGGTTAGACAGACTTTGGCTCCCAGAGTAACTTGCTGTGCAAGTCAAGTGCCCAACTGCAGAGGGAAACAGGCCAGCATGGGCTGCAGGACCCACCACCACAGTGCACTATGTGTTCAGCCACACTGTATCCCTCTCTGACGGGAATGCTCTCCAATTCCCTTTCTCTCCTTGGCTTTCCCAAGGACATAGCACATGCTGTACAGCTCTTGGCTCAGTGAGGATTTAGGTATAATGCTTACAGGACCAAGAGTGGTGCTCAGCTCTCTCTGTACTTGTTAATAGTCTGGCAGCTAAACCTGTCTGGGAATCTTAGCCGAGCTCACTCCGCAGGTGAATTACAGGCACTGCGTGACCTGCAGGTACTATCTGAGCTGGCAGGGCAGCCACATGCCTGGGTGGTGCTTCTTCTGGACTATGAGAGTGGAACAGCAGTTAGAGACACAGATGTAGAGCAGAGTCCGTGTTCTGCTTGTGAATGTTTTGGTTTGGTTTTTTTGGGGGTGGGTTTTTTTTTTTGGTGATAAAGTGACTCTAAGGACAAGAAGGCATGTTTCCAGAAACTAATTACAGAAGTAAGCACAGCCTTCCTCTGGAAACAGCATTTAAATGGAGATTATTAGGCTGTGTGCCTCACCTTCTTAACGCGACCATGTAATCAGCATGTCACCTTCATGTCTCCTGGAAGCTACACTTGGCACTAAGATCTAAGTCAGGGGCACCTTGCAGGAGAGTTGCAGACTGCAAAACTAATTAAATACACTAATTAGTTAACTGGTTTCCTATCAGTTTCCCCATAAAGAGCCATTACACAGGCAATTTATACAGCAAGACGATGTTACTTCCAAGTCTGAAAAAATAAGACTCAGTTTGCATTTCCGATGCAACCAAGGTCTGACAGGAAACGAGGAAGAGGCTCACGAAGGTCACGGGAACCTCCAACAGTTGTGACACACATTGTTACTCTGTGGACTTTAGAATAGAATATTTCAGTTGGAAGGGACCTACAACAATCATCTAGTCCAACTTTGCAGATGTCCACAGAACTTCTGCAGGGAAGACAAATAGCAGAGGCAATGCACTGCCCTGGGCAGGCTTGAGATCCTTGTAGGAGTTCAGGAAATCAGCCAAGGGTACCTTTGCTTTTGCATTTGTATAACACTTCCCAACTGAGCTCTAGAGCTTCCCCCTCCTTCTGCCCAAGTTGCTACTGCCTCCCCGTCCCACCCGTTTTAGAGAGGGAGATGGGTTTATCTCACAGGAGAACTGCTTGCCCCTTCCTTCATTTTGTGCAGCCCCAGGTAGGCAAAGCAGATTCCTCAAATGAGGGGAAAGCCTTTTCCCCTTTTTCTATCAAGGCTGCCCTAGACCAATGCTTAGCCCTCGGGAGGTGACTCCACCTGGTCACGCAGATCCCTCACACTACTTCAGATGCTGCGGTGTCATGTCTGGCCTCTTGCTGCTGCTCCCTGAAAAGTGCAGGTCTCCTGTAGGGCCTGTGTCACCTGCTAGCGTGAGGCTGGCAGATCTATCACAGGTACCCTTGGCAGTCATGGATGGCAATGAAAAACAGCACGCAGCTGCCTCCCTCCCAGTCCAGCGCATTCACACCCCTCAGAAGGTAACTCCACCAAGCACATCCCTCAGGGCAGGCTGCTCCACATGCAGCAATGTTCCTGCTCAGCTGTACTTGCCTGGGCTAAGGGATGAGGGACGCAGCTACCTCATATGCTGTTTAGACTTCAAGCAAAGGGATGAAGAATTCCTCTGCTCCAAACCTCTGCCACAAGCTGCTATATTGCTCTTGGTATCCTGTTCACGTGGATCATTTGGAGCCAGAGAGAAAATCTCACCACCCCTTCAGGAGCTGGTGCCGTGGCTAACCAAGGCTTCAGTTTCAGCACCTCTGAGTTCAGCTTTCAGCCACCAACTTTTCTTCCCTTATTGCTAGGTTAATGCCTTCTCCTTGAGAAGGCATTTTCCTGTCATGGCAAGTCACTCCTATGTCTAATCAGTTTATCAAAATGACTGAAGTCTTCCTGGCTGGAATTCTCTCAGGTCAAGCCCTTCCATAGCTTTTCTGTCCCTCTGCGTGCATTGACATTTCCTGAAGTGCTCTCATGTCCCTGCTGCACATTGCCTTGCCAACATCACACTGGAGGTGAGTCTACCCTCATCCCCCTCCTACCTGTCCAAAGACCACAAGCTCTTTGTTCAAAGCTTGCACTGGGGACAAAGGTTGAGCTGTTTCATGTTCTGAAGAAGAAGCAGAAGATGCCAGCGCTCACCTACAGCAAAGCCAGTTTGCCTCTAACAGACAGCTCAGCACAGACTCATAGCAGGCACATGGCACTGGGTACTCACCTTCTCTGGCCTCTTGCTAACAGCAGCAATTTGGCTGATCGGGAGGGCAGATGTGTTACTGGCGAAGATACAGTGAGCAGGGATCACCTGTGGCAGGGGGTGGAAAAGACAGTGTAAATGACAGGGTCCACAGCCAGATCCAAAGAGTAATGGGCAGAACCCTGAGAAAACAGCACCAGCACCTGGTAACCCTAATAAACAAGGCAAACCCAGTTTTCTGTCAGGGCAGATGGCATTAGAAACTAATTCTAAAGCAGCAGCCCAATTTATAGAATCACAGAATGGTTTGGGTTGGAAGGGACCTTAAAGATCATCTAGTTCTAACCCCCCTGCCACAGGCAGGGACACCTTCCACTAGACCAGGTTGCTCAAGGAGCCATCCAACCTGGCCTTGAATGCTTCCAGGGATGGGGCATCCACAGCTTCTCTGGGCAACCTGTGCCAGTGCCTCAGCACCCCCATAGTGAAGAACTTCTTCATTACATCTAATCTAAATCTCCCCTCCTTTAGTTTAAATTCATTACCCCTTGTCCTATCACTACAAGGCTTGCTAAAAAGTCTGTCCTCATCTTTCTTGTAGGCCCCCTTTAAGTATTGCAAGGCCGCAATAAGGTCAGAACTGATACTCACAGCCTCCACTTCCTTCAGCACTTTGTGCTTGATGTTAATATCCTCGAACACAGCCTCAATCACCATGTCTGCCTTCTCAAAGCCCTTGTAGTCCAGCTGGCCTGTCAGGTTGCTGAGAATGGAGTCCCGCTCAAACGATGTCAAACTCTTCTTCTTCACCTTGCTGTTCAGCCTAGGGAAGGACAGCTCTGTCACAGCTCCTGAGCAGGCCAGCCCAGACTGCTGGAGGTACACCACAACACCAAGGGCATCCCTCCCTCCTGCAGCTGGGACCCAAAACACTATCTCCAATCCAGCAGGCCTGTCACTCCTAGCCCCTCCTTCCATCTAGAAAAAGGAAAGCCATGCTTGGACAACTCAGCCGGTGCATTAGTCTGAAGGTCAACTGGTGACATTCCTGAGGATGCACAGCTGAGCACTATTACTGCTGAACCAGGAGAACAGGAGAAAGAAATCCAGCTTTTCAGAAGTCTGACCCAATGTATCCCCTGATATGGGCCTCTATGCAGCCAGGACTACTCCCTCCCTGCTTAACTCTATAAGCTACTGCTAAATCTAAAAGCTAAAGCAATCATCTGTTAAGTCATCTACCTACCTAAGGAACTAAGGCTGAATACCCTGGGGCTGTTTCATACCAATATCCCCGCACACTGCATTGGACAACCTTAAAAGAAAGCATTTCTGTGACATCTGATGGTAGAAGACTCCAAAGGAAGAGAGGTGTCAGGAGTTCCCGACTGCCTGAAAGCAGAGGAGTATTTTGACTAAAGGCAGCCCCATCCCATCCAGAGCAAATTCCTTTTAACTCACATACCCCTTGAAGACCTGCTGCTGTCCTCTGTCCAAGCCTTGCTGTGCTGTGTCCTTCAGAATGGTCTTCAGTCCCTTATCCACTGAAACCTGTGCGATCCCAGCTCCCATGAGCCCTGCTCCCAGCACTGCCAGAGTCCTGCACAGAAAAGGACCAGGGGACACATTCAAAGCTAGAAATGGCTGAATTTCCATTGCTGCTGTCAGACTTGCACAGATCCTGTCCACCCAGGCACTATTTTTAGTGAGGTCATGCAAGAAGATTTCACTGGTGGGCGAGACCTCCAAACTGCAGAGGATTAACCTCTGGAGGCTGGAAATCTCTGTGCTCTGCTACACTGCTTTTCAGGACTCTAGGCCACTCGGTCCCAAGAGCCTTCTAGCAGAGGTCCTCCAACTGCTCCTTCAGGCATCCTATGCTTGCACTTACTTGACCTCTCGCTGAGGTGTTCCGAACTTGTTCTTCTTGCAGAGCACCTGCCCGTGGTAAAGTCCAATCAGTGCCTTGGCTTCCTTAGTCACTGCAAGTTGACCAAAGCTCTGGAAGAAAGCGAAGAGGGAAGCAGAGAGTTTAGCATGTAACAGCTGTCTTGCTTCCAGCACACACACATCAAAAACATGGCAAGGGGGAGAGCACAGCCACCCATGTAACTGCACAGACTGGTAACCTGGTTAGAAAAGGAAGAACAGACAGGGCATACATATCCTCTGCCCAGAGGCACCTTCTGTGCTAAGCACAGCCCACTTTGCACCACTGCCTCCCATACAGGCTGCCAGAAAGCAGTAGGAAACTGCTTGTTCAATGTCCTTTCTCATAAACAATTAAAGCATCTGAAAGAGTGTGTACCTCTAACACTTGTGTCTGGAGGGACAGGGGTTCTGCCAGGGAACAAGAGCAGCCACAGTATTTCCACATCCATCTTCTTCCTATCCACTGAATCATTCACAGCTCATTTCCACCCATCCAGCACAGCTTTGGGAGGAGCATTCCCTGGCAGTTCACTGGCATGATGGCAAGCCAGAAGCCACCTGGCTGCTGCAGCCAGGCAGCAGCTACAGGGTCCTACGAGATCAATGCAGGAGCCACTTCTACTTCCCCAGTGGCAGGACTGTATTTCACTGACATGGGACTCTTTCTCCCCCATGTGCATCCTGCACTAGCTGGGGCCATTGCCCCAGTGGCTTTCAGGTGAAAGGGCCCTGCCCTCAGGCTTTGAGAAAAATCTTTAAACAGGCCAATTTTCACTGACAGCAGTCACCTGATACTATTTTCGGAGGATCATAGACAGGCAACAAAATCAAAGGCCTCTATAACCTCCCAGCACTCAGCATGAAACGGGAAAGTAGTCAGGAAGACAAAAGACAGCGTAAGGCAACAGAAAACTAATGTTGCCTGAGCCAAGTCAGCTAAGGAAAGCTGCCAACGCAATGTAGTTTAGAGCAGGCTGTATCTTCCTTCACCACTGTCCTGTGAGTTAAAGGCTTGTTAAAATATCACTAACACAAAGCCTGGAAGAGAATCTGCAAGTCTCCTTGGAAAGAGGAAGGCATTAAAAAAAAAGACACGACACTGACACTTATTCTTTAGAGGGTTCTGGGAAGAGCTCCATCCTGCTGCTATTCTCAGGAAAAACATTCATTCTTTTCTGTAAGGAACAGAGTATCCCAAGCCTTTTATTCAGCACCAGACCCAACGTGGGTGGAATGCATAACCAGAACAGATGGGGTATACCCAGGAGGTCACTGTTAAGGTAGGAGGCAGACAGCTACATCTCAGACCAGCACCTTGTCACCAGAAGACAACAAAAGGAGCTACTAAGCACAGCAGGAAAGAGACTGCAGGATGTGACAGATAGCAGCGTGAGAAGCTGGTAAAAGTTACAGATAGTACTGCGGGGGACAGATGGATTTCACCGGTGGGTAAGGGGCAGCAATGTGAGAGATGACCCAAATGCAGAGATAACCAGATGGGAGTGTGGTGGATCTTCTGGGGAGTTAGGTCTTGCAGAGCCAGCAGCGCCCAGATAAACACACCAGTGACACTGTGCACAGCCAGAATTACCTCTTCAGTACCAAAAATCACAAATTTGAGTACAGATGTAGCAAAACGGGGACCAGTGAGGAAAAACTAATTGGGGGCAGGTTGTTTATTAAGGCAGAGACAAGGGCAGAGAAAGGGAAGGATTGAGATGGCTGAGAATGGACAAGCATGGGAAACCAAAGACTCTGTGTGTATGGGGGGGGAATAAAAGGGTCATGCATAAGCAAGCTGCTGGTGAGTACGCTTGCCTGCTCAAGCCCTGGACCTGCCCACCACAGTCTGTCCTACCTCCATATTAAACTCTATTCCTATTTTCCTGAGCATGTCACTAGCAAACTTCAAGGAGGACTGGATGGCATTTAGGACATGAGGTCCATGTGCCAGCAGCTGGTCAGACTGGGCCCTGTGGCCCACTAATTGACCATTGAAACATCTAGAGTCAGGTATTAAAGGGGTGTGTGTGCACACGCACATGTGCACTTATTACCACGTATGAATTTGATTTCTGATCAGCCAACCAGGAGAAACAGCATCTATCTTTGACCATGCCTGCAAGTGGTTTGTGTTTATGTGGGTGTCACTGGTAAAGGCACTGCGCTGCCTGTGCAGCCAGCCATGCACGTACTCTGTGTTTGTGAACACACATGTGTGCATACCTACATCTCTGCAATATCTGCTCAGCCTCACCACTGGCTGGACCTACAAAGCGGAATAGCAGCAAGCAGAACAAGAGGTGAAGCCTTCTGGGCCTTAAAATGCAAAAGACTTGACTACCCTTAGCAGTCATTATTGGTGCTACACTCAACTGACGTGCCAGGCAACTAAAGAATTGAAGGGAAAGGAAAAAAGAAATAGAGGCTCATTTCACAGAATCACTGAATAGTTGAGGTTGGAAGTGACCTGTGGAGATTGACTTGCTGCACCCCATTGCTCAAAGCAGTATCAACCAGAGCAGGCTGCTTAGGACTTTGTCTGGTTGGGTTTTGAGTATTGCCACAGAGGGAGACTCCACAATCTCTTTGTGCAACCTGTTCCAGTGTTCAATCACCTTTACAGTAAAAAGGTTGGTTTGCATATTTAAGTGGAATGTCCCATTTCAGTTTGTGCCCATTACCTCTTATCTGCCACTGGATACCACTGGGAAGAGTGTAGCTATGCCTTCTTTACTGCCTCCTACCAGATATTTATACACATTAATAAGATCCCCCCAAGCCTTCTCTCTTCCAGTTCCAGGTCTCCCAGCCTCTCCTTGTGTGCCAAATGCTCCAGGCCTTTAATCATCCTTGTGGCCCTTCATTGGACTCTCTCCAGCCAGTTGGCCATCAGCCTGAACTAGTGCACAGGGTTATTCCTCCCCAGGGGCAGCACTTGGCATTTCCCTCTGCTGAACTTCATGAGGTTCCTGGCAGCCCAGTTCTCCGGTCTGTTGAGGTCCCCCTGAATGGCTAGTACTAGCCAGTATGCTGACTGGAGCGTCTACTAAATAAGTAAGTTTGACCAAGGGATAAGGAGAGAAAAGTCCTGTTCTGGGTGAGAAATCACTACTGAAAAGAACTACCTAATTTTCAGAAGTACCCAAAATCATCAATGGGTGAAAAGGGACCAGAACAAAGTACCTGGACTAGAAAACACCAAAACAAGAGTAATTGAGAATCAACACCCTGAACAAAGATGATGGTGAAAAAAGGTAACAGAGTAAACAGAACACTGGTAAAAATGAAAGTTAATTCTTGGAGGAAATGACTTGTTTGCACCAAATTGCCTGGAAACACTGATGAGACTGACAGCAGAATACCCACTCCTCTGGGTTATCTGTCTTGTGTGACAATCAGAAAAAACAAACAGCGCCCAGACACACAGAGAAATCAAAGTCCTGTTATGTGAAACCTAGATCAGTGAACTCCGTCTGGTTATTCCCCACTCAAAAAGATAACACAGACAGGAATGATAAAAGGCACATTTTCACAGATGAAGAACCCTGACAAACAGTTCAAGATAGACCTTTTTCATAGCCCCACTGCCAGAAGAAGGGGCAGGGAGCAAGACACCAGTTTGAGTGGCCTGTGACGAGTATTATCATTTTTGTGTGGTTAAATACAAATCCCCTCAGACTCCATAATTTACTGATTACTACCAGGGATCTGATCTCCTTACCTGGGATTCAATGAGGTATCCAGCGTCATGCCCCTGATCAAGACCAGTCTTTACAACCTAGTCAAAGAACAAGAAAGATATGCTACCGTTAAGTCATGTCTGCCAACAATTACTTGTTTAGCTGCACCTCCTGTTTTCACACATAACCCCTCCCCAATATTCAAGGCACACTTCAGACTCTCTGGGTCCTGTCCATGCTGTTCAAAGCAAAGCTATGAATCACCTTGTCCTTCTAGCACTGAATAGCTACAATGGCAAGGAGTTTCCATCAGGTTGATTTTTTTTTTTTTTTTTTTTTTTTTTTTTTTTTACACATACCTTGTGGTTTCAGTAACTGTTTTTATTAGGACTGTGCTCCTGTAATGTCACTGCTCTCAGAGGGGGGCATTCACAGGTTTTAGAGAGGTCTTGGCAACAACTTAAACAGTGAAAAGTAATTTTAAGCCATGGACAGTGTCTGTAAGTAATACAATACCTGTGTAACTCAGGGCACTAACTTTTAAAGTATTGTGTGGTTAGTGCTATGAAAACAGCAACTTATATTTTCCTAGCTTTGAACAGGTTCACCCAACTCTTTAGAAACTGTATAGGAAACCTGGAAAAAACAGCTGAAAGTTTCATGGACAAAGCATTCCAGCTAAGCCTTCCCTCAAATGGGATTCTTGATCTACCCCTTACTGGTACCAGTACCACATAAATTGGTGATCACATTCTGGGAAGCTATTCTGAATTTTACCGTGCTTGCTCAATACACCACACAGTTCGCACTCATCAAGACTGATCTTTTGTGAATATCAGGATGTATAGCTTGACTCAGGAAGGAACCACCGTCCCTCCGTCTGCTGCCATGTTATCCCACAGATCCACCTTCACTGTAGTTTCTTGGGCCTTGCAGGGGGGCTTACCTCAATGATCTTAAGTGGAGCAGGGTAGAGTCCTTTGGTTTGCTTCTGAACTTTGTTCTCCACTGTCTTGTAGACTTGCCGCCTCACAAATGGAAGAGCCATAGCATAGTCTGTTATCTCTGCAAGACGGGACAAAACATGTCTCAGCACAGCGCTATATGCACAATCAGTCTTTAAACAATTAACCTGAAAGTTAAAGAGTATAGATGTGAATGTTGCATATCTGCAACAGAAATATGCACCTGAAACTCAGCCACAGGTAGCATGGTCTGCTCAGAAGGGTTTCTATGGGTTGTTTCACAGACAAGTCTCATTTAGGGCTAATACAACTGGTGACAGACTGAGCTCTGTGGAGTAGAACTCATACAGAGATGTCATCATTTCTGGGCTCTCCTAACTGCATAAGGGTGCTGCTAAAGAGGATTAAGTACAGAGCAGACCCATGTGCCTCTTCCCACTTGATTACACAAGCTTGGTACAGAACTTGCTACTAAAGCTTTGAAGATGGATAGTCCTCTGGAGGCAGCTGCTGCTCTCTTCCTGAGGCCTGACTCCCTTCTAGTACACTTTAGGAGCTACCATGTACATCTCTGGCAACATCACTTGAAGATCAGATCTGCAGAGCAATGTTTTCTCTTCCAATCCACCTGGCTCAAGAGATAATTACAACATGAAATAACTTTGTTTTGAAAATGGAATTAAGTAGGAGCATGAACACATCCCTGAGAAGCAAAGCTGGATTATACTCCCTACAGTCCCTTGGGATTTGGCCATGATACCCACAGACTTACTCTGTATTAGCCCTTTCGATCTTTTGGCAGACACAGTCCTGTTGGCTAGTCCTCTGGCAAAGCCAATCGCTACCTCCTCCAAGTACTCAATTGTTCGTGCTTCCGGAGCCTTCATACCTGGCCCTGTGAATAAAAAAAGAAGTCTTGAGGAAACACAGCAGAAGTTATCACTGACGGATGATGACGCAGAAAAGCAAGGATGAGACAGCAGCATGATGTTCCTTTGAATTGCTACCACTCTATTCCCCCCAGCCTGTTTGGCTTTTCTTGATTACGAACAATGATGGAAAGGCTCAACAGGCAAACTACATGAAGGCCCCAAGGCATTTAATATCCATGGCATTATACAGACATGCCAAAATGCCAACTCCCAATGGGAGCAAAGAGCAGTATGCCACTTAAACATCAACATTACTTTCACAAAACCATGGAATAGCTTTGGTTGGAAGGGGACATGGAAGGCCATCCGGTCTGACCTGCTGCTCAAAGCAGGGCCAAGTTTAAAGTTAAATCCAACTCTGGAATTAGATCAGGTTGCTCAGGGACATGTTCTGCCAGTACAGGAGGATAGAATACGGGGGCTGAAAAGGCAGTTGTGTAAAGTTGCTAGAGGCAAACACAATGAGTCATTAATGAAAGAGCAATGCCCAGCAATTCTGCACAGGGACACCAGCTAAAGGTGCAGCCTTGGGCTGCCTCTGAACTAGCAGAACAAACCTGATGAGGTTACAACTCTGTATACTTGCAGCTGGGCAACCTCATTAACTTTCACTGTAAGCTGCTCCAACCACACCCAGATGCTGCAGAGAGTCCTCAGAGCTAAGAATACACCAGAGAAGACAAGTACCCCCTGACACAGGACACAGTTAAAGAACAAAACCAAAACCCCTCCCCACTTTCACCTCCCAGTCTTCCCTCCCTCCACCAACAGCTGAGGTCTTCAACTCTAAGGTTTCACCTGTCTGCACATAAAATCTTGAGAGCGTGTACTCAGCAGACCCCACATGCTGCTGTCTGCTGGCAGGTCTCTCAGCAAGCAGCAAATAAAGGAGCACATGCATTTTGACCAGATCATGAAAGCTGTTAGGAAGTCTCACTCATGCCCTGGCAGTATGTCAGAGCCAGTCTAGGGGAAAACAGTCCAAACAAAACAACATATTTCATTTTACAGGCAGCACAGAAAACTTAACCAGAGCTGCTGCATAATCTACATTTCACCAATGCCCAGTGATTTTTAGAGAATTTATTGGAAATTTGAGAGCATTTGGGATTTCTGAGCTCAAACCTTACCAGCTTCCAAATTCTCTTCCCAACACTTCAAGGAAACGTCTGAGACCTGCAACTTTAGTGGCCTGATGTGCTACAAGATGTGAATACCCGATTTCCCCTTTCCATTAGCTTGGGTGTTCAACACCAACAAGCGCTAGACTTTGATATTACAGCTGAAGAAAAGAGCTGTTTATTTAAGTCTGAGCTATAAGAACTATGCAGGCAAGGTGGTCAAACCGACATAGGTGGGTTTACTTGCAGTAACATCTCAACATTTTGTAGTGGCCTAACCCAGGAGCTACAGGCTGTTGACTTGCATCTGCTTTCTTGTATAAAAGGCACGTGCCAGAATTAGATCTGGGCACAGTAGTAAATAGATCAAGAGGATGCTGTAGAGCTCCCTACTGAAGGAGAACTGATTGCACCCCATGAAATTGCCTCCTGATTAATGCTGTCTCTCTCCTTCAAAGCCTTCTATAATCAGTTAAAGCATCGCCCCAGTTAAAGCTGCTTTCCCCCAGACATTGAGAATGAAAATGAGAATACTCAGCAGAAAGCCTTCTGGCACTGGCTGCTATTTGAATGAACAAGGAATGCCTCTAATGCTTGCATATAATTTGTTTTTTGTGTTCCTCCTATGTGCTTATCTGGCCTGAGCTAGGTCCAAACAGCTCTTCAGAAAGTTCAGGCTTCCTTTAAGCAAGCCAGTGTAATCATTGGTATAAAAAGCCACATTCGATGGCTCTTAAAAGCCAATTCACATTTAAGCAAGTATACAGTGGTAAAGTTTATTCAGGCAGTTTTAACTCAAGCCTGAGTACCAGCAATCATTGTAAAAGTGAGAATACAGCTAAGGATATCTCACCCGGCTGAGCACTAGCGTGTGAGACAGAACAGACACAGGGCCTTCCCTTGAGTTTCTCGGGGTAGGCACCAGCACCTTTTATTTTATTTTATTTTATTCAGATTCAGGAGCTAAGGGCCACCAGGGTATTCTGGCCATGCTCTGCCTGGGGAAACCACACTCAGCACAGTTCAACTGCGTGGCAGTACCAGCTGGCACAGTGGTTTCCATTCTAACTCCTGGCTGCAGCTGCTCAGAGCTTTCAGGAGGCTGTGGAGGGTTTGCTCCTCCATTTTGTCACCTTCCAAGAAAACCCCCCTAGGGAAGGAAGAGCAGAAGCAAATTCACTAGCCCACTCAGCACTTGGAAGTGCAATTTGGTCTGCAGTTTGCAAGGAATTTCTCCACCCAACTGAAAGTCAGTAGGCAATTCAGAGCACCTAAGCCATGGGGGTAGGCTTCTTCACAAGATCTTGTCACAGAGATTAACATCTGCAGGCTGCATAACTGTAGACATTGGTCATCCATTCTCCTTTCATTATGGGTTGTAATCTGTCCCTCTGACATGATAAATGAAGAATGCAGGTTCTTATCTGTATAATTAGCTTATGCAAGAGCGCCAACAGGCCTGCCCTCTATGCTAACCTTTCCCTATTCACTTAGCTTTAGCAAGAGCCTGATATTTCAAGGTCCCCGTGCGCATGCCTCTAAGGCGGGAATGGAGATTGCACTGCAGAGCCTAGTAAGGACCTTGCAGTCCATATGCTTTGCCCCCACTAGACTGCTGGCTGCATCAATGGCTTCTCCACCCATTTCAGTAAGGTGGAGAGGTTAACTGACAGGCAGAAGATCAAGAAATTGAGAGGCATCATGTCTGACCTAGAGGGTCCACCAGCTGGTCAACCAGACCCATCTTCTTTGCTCTGTCAGCACGGATGTTCCTTCCAGTCAGCATCATATCAAAGGCAGCAGGAAGTCCCACCTGCAAGGGCAGAAAGGGGATTTCAGAATGGGAGCACACCATGCAGCAGAAGAGGCTATTGAGCGAAGATCTTCCTCTTACTTACCATCTTTGGCAGCCTCTGAGTAGCCCCTGCCCCCGGCAGGAGACCCAGTAACACTTCAGGTGTTCCCAAGATTGTTTTCTTGTCCTTTGTTGCTATTCTGTAGTGACAGGCAATGGCAACCTTAAAAAGGAAGAGAAAACTAAAGCTTTCCCTGTGAAAGACCACAAAGGAACTGGGCATCCATCACAAAGGTCTCTTCTACAAACTGCCTCAGCTTTCCTCCCGACTCTACCCCAATTCCCTAATTCAACTGTCCAGATTCCCTCTGTGCTCACTGATGGCTTCTTCCAGCAAGAGAAGCGCACACGGGCAGATGACGGCAAGCAGCTATGACATGAACATGAAACTACCAAACAGAGCCAAGCTATTTTTAAGTCTCATCTAGACCATCAAGGGTTAAATTCATTCACTACACTGAGAGCATGGTCCCATTTACAGATCAGCCATAATACTTGGTTTATCACTGGATCACCAAGTTCAGATCTGTGTCACCACAGTGCTTGTAAAAAGCTGCGACTGCTTGAGAAATTGGTACACAACTGAAGAGACTCCATTCCCACAAGGTTATTCTGTTTTAGTAACAACTTTGCTCCAGGAATTACCCCAGAGACTTTTCAGTTCACAAAACCCTAGATGGAGATTACGAAGCAAGTACTGCACCCAGCCAAAGTGGCAAGTGACAGAGCACAGTACGCAGGCCAGGGTGGAGCCTGGCCAGGTTCCCCACACTCATCCCTCACAACAACCTTTTAAAGAAGAGAAGTTCCTGGGATATGAGACTCACTTCATCTGAAAAGCAGCAACTTCCAGCCTGGACTCTGCCAGCAACATTTATTCAGATCCAATGCCTGCTGGAAACAGCCGGTTTTCCCTGGGAGACTCCCATCTAAATATTAGCCCGGCCCACACAAATTCATATTTGATTAGCTCTCTTTCAACAGAAGCAGAAAAACTAGCATGGCAGAGCCCTGAAGCACAACCAAGCCATTAACTTGCCACAAACTCATTTGAATGGATGTAATGAACCCATGTCAGGTCTCAAATCCTTCTCACAGCAAGTAGTCCTGCAGGCATTGTTTGGATAGTTTAGAGAACCAGCGCTGTGAACTCCCACTCCTGCTTGTCAGACCCAGAATTGTTCAATACCTCCAGTCCTCCTCCCAGGCAGGAGCCACTGATGGCAGCAACTACGGGCTTTGGAGACTGCTCAATTTTTTCTAGCATCTTCTGTCCTTCCTGAGAGAGCTGAGTCACTTCCTGAGAAGTCTTGCAGGCTTCAATCATGCTGCAGTGAGGCAGAAAGGCTGATCAGAATTGGAAAAGCACTCAGAAAACAGCAGTAAAATGAGAGTGCTTCAATGAGTTTGTTCCTCTTTTTCCCACAAAGCTCCAGTGGCTGACAGACAGGCAAGACCTATTTAGTCCCCCAGTCTTAGATTAACAGACAACACAGGAAGACTACTAAATTCAGTGGGTTAAGTCACTGCATGCTGACACTGGGCTGTGCCTGCAGGCAGTGAATGAGTTTCCTTGTGTCAGAGCTTTGAAAGCCTTTGGGGGAGAGGAGGAAGGGTCATAGGAAGCCTCAAAGCACTTGCCAGGAAGGGTGGAGGGGAGAGCCCAGCATCACTTTTTAGAGGAGCAGATGGCCAGTGCCCTGATATTGCACTCCGCCAATTAAAGACTCCCTGTGCCAATTATTCTCATGGAGGCTAGCAGTGTTTGCCAGGCCGGCGCAATTCAGGAGGCTCGTAGTGTTGAGACCAGCAGACACCTCTTAAACACAGCCTGTCATTTTGCTCTGCTTATCAGCTCTAGCTACTGCCTCCTTCCCACCACAACATACATCAAGTCTCTGCCCCTGAATAAGGCCAGCCAAAAAGGTAATAAGGTTTTGAAGGGTCTGTTTGTAATTTACCTTCTTTCCTCAGAGCTTTCTGGCTTTTAATGTCCTTAAACAACTATTCTGTCCTGCCCAGTGTCAGGACTAGGAGCCAATGGCACCCTGGGTCCCAGTGAGAGCACCCACACGGGTTGTCCCACACCCTGCAAAAGTTAGCCACGCTGAATTGCCTGGGAGGCTGCTGAGATGCTCCACGCGGCAGAGTGCCAAATCCTGCCTAATCAAGGGGCCACATTGGCAGACCGCCAGGCACTCAAACCCAGCTTAAATGAAGTCCTGCATGTAAATTATCTGCTCTTGTTGTGTCCCAGACCAAAGGACAATGCTCACTTCGGAGCCAGGATGGGTTTCCTTGGCTGCACCCCAGTATGCAGGAAGGAGCAACCAAGTGTTACAGCCAAATGGGGTTTAGTGACTTGCCATGCTCCTCTTTATCAACGTCCTAACTTCATTTGAGCAAGTTAGGCATCCTGTGCACAGTATTTCATTCCTAGCCTCTGCCTCACCCCTGGGGAAATGTCAGTGACAAACTGCTCCGACTTCACAGTGCACCAGACCACTGGCCCTGGATGCTGGACTTCAGGGAAAGCTCCATCAGCATAACGACTAACGTCCCTGTACTTACTCAATATCTGCTCCAGCAATGAAAGAGCCCGGTTTTGAAGAGATGAGGACAGCACTTTTGACAGCTTCATTGGCCCAGATCTCATTCATTACATCAGTAAACTCTGAGCTCAATTGTCTGGATAGAGTGTTCACCTAAAGGCAGCAAATAAGCATTGTAAATAAGGAGCTCAAGAGACAGTGGAGTTTAACCTCTGATTAAATATGGGACTCAACCATCATATCATCAGAAAACTTGCACAGAAGAAAGACTGACAACAAAAAGCCAAAGCCAACAGTTGGTCTAAATAGATTTTCCAAGACAGTAGGAGCTGCAGCTCTACAGCCTTTCAAGATTTGCTTTCTGGAAAAAAAAAAGGACTAGACCATCCAGGAATTAGCCCAACAGCCAGACCATTGCTTGGCACAATTATAATGCTTCTGGGGCACTCAAACTGAGCTCAGATTTGCTATGAAAGTTAGTTCATCCTGTGTCATAATATAGTGAGGGGAAAAAACCTCGAAGATGAAACCCTGCAGCAGGTCATCAAGTAATCTATAACTAAGAAGTTCCTCCTTAACATCACCAACAGTGGGTCTGTGACCTCAAACACAGATTTTATGAGCTTCTAGGCTGTTTTTTTCCTATATAATGGACACTCTCGTTAAATGTCTTGAATCCAAGAACTTAGTAAGATTTAGCGATATCTTGTGCCAGTGAGAGAGACAAGTTAGCTTAGTACACACAAAATATTTCCATGAAGCATTTTCAGATGTCTCATTCAACACCCAAACACTCATTTTCCTATTTCTACTTTGCTTGTAACTTTGAAAAGCTGCAGGTTAGGAAAGTTCTTGGTCTTAAATTAGACGTTTCAATGCCTTCTCCGTATGACTGCTATTCCTATCATTTCCACTAATATGCCTATTAACCACAGCCAGCTAAACCAGCACCTTTGAATTTGGTGTGTTGAAGCGTACAACAGCAACATCTCCTTTGATATCACAGCTAACGTGGGTTCTAGCTGGAAACAAACAGAAACATGTTATCAGCTTATGCTCAGTGGATTTTAAGAAAGACAATGAACTCACATAGAAAAGCTTTACACTTACTCTGAAGAGCAGTGGACGTGGAGATATTACGGCAAGCATAACCTAAAGAAAAGATGTTGCAGATGTTAAAGGAATTCTCAGTAGTCTCAGCTTAACTCTCCTTTATTAATGCATCCTCCCATCTCCCCTCATCTGCTGAGTACAGCATTTCGAAAAATCCTGAGTATGAGCCCGTTCCTTCTCTTACAGCTTGACCTGTGCCACCACCAGAGTTCAGTAGATTCCACACTATTGAAGTGGAAGTGACTTTCACAGCACAGATTCCACACCGCAGCTTCCAACATCAGCAATGCCAAACTGAGACCAAAAAAAAAAACCAACCCAAACCCAAAGCCTTCTTCTCAAAGAGCTGACAAGAGATGAAGCAGGTGGCACACAGGGGTTCTTTGCTTGCCTTTAGTATGCACAGTTCAACACTTCTTCACGTGCTAAACCAGAGACCTTCCTGCACTTTGGAGAGTTTCAAGCCTGCAAGTTAACTTCTCTGCAAATCAAACAACTGCCCTAGAATACTTCTGCAAAAACACACTCTTGTGCCAGTGAATGGTGCCACCCCAAGTATACTCCACAGATCTCAGGGTATACATCTGGTGAGCCACAAAAAGAGCACACAAAATATTTATTCTCACCTCCATCTATCAACAAAATACTTGATCCATCTCTACTACACATGGAAGCACCCAGACAAACTTGTCTTGTTTCAAAGCACTCTGAAAGCTCAGACCACGGTATGATAAGTTCTGTCCACAAGCAAAATGCCACTTTTCTGACTCATAAATCCCAGATCTCCTTTTTCTGCTGAGAAATTGTATTTGGCCTGATGATCTCTCAGTACATGAATGAATCTCAGTTCCATTCAAGCGACCTTGACCTTGACCGAGAGGATCCTCTAACAGAGATCTAGGCTGAAGCCCTGCCAAAGCTGCTTTAAGTCTGAAATCTAGTAAAAGTGTTACTTCTTGAGCACCATATGCACATCTACCAACTGGAACACAGCCATTTAGCTAGGGAAGGTCTACTGCTCAACGCTGGTCATTCCCATTCCCAGCAGCAAAAAAGGCACAAAATCCAGTACAGGGAAAACAGACTTAAAACCTCAGCCTGCACCTCACACTGACAAGTGCTTCTCCCTCCCCACAGCCCCGTGACAGGGGCTCAGGGCTGGAGCTCCACTGCACTTTGGCCCTCTTTCCACCTTGTCTCCAGTGCTGGCAGTAGGGACTGACCTTTGTGCTCCATTCCCCGAGCCCAGGATACATGGTGCGACGCTGTGGGGATGGAAATTCAGCGTCAGTCTGTCCCGGCAAACAGGTTTGCGTGTGCATGCATGTCTCATGTGCCTGTAATACCATTTTATAAACAAAGAATGAACTGGTTTCCACTCCAAAGCTACTTTAAAGTATTTTTGGACCAGGACAATACCCAGATTGTGACTGCTGTAGCGAACATTAATTTCCCTAAACTTTTGCATGCAAAAGTCAGGTACTCCTGAAAATAAGCACCAACGTTCATTTCCCACAAAAACTGAGGGCGGTCTGACAACAATTTCTCTGCTGATAGGTGCTCCTGAGCAGAATATGATGCACTTTTAACAGCAGCATTTTAACCCAATAAAAGCCCCACAGCACCACTACTTTAAAAAGAAGGCAAGGACTGAACTATCTTACTGAATCCATTCACTTCAATCCTGTATTGCTGCACATAGCTAGGCACAGCAGGAAGGAGACTTAGACCAAACAAATCTCAGCTGCAAGGAAAGTGACAACGTTTTCCTTCCACTCTCTCAGCCAGGCATCTGCTAAAGCTGGGATGCAGGAAGGTGAGCAGCACATCACTCCCAATGCTTACCAAAAGCAAAGCACTATGTAGTAAAAACTACACTGCAGGCGAAACACGCAATCTCAATTAAAAATAAAAAGTGAATGGATTAATTAACTTTTTGCTCTTTCTATGGTCTAACACGCTTTTCTTTTTCATGTCAGTTTCCAAACAGACTGCTTCCATGTAAACCTCAAACCTTGAATTCCGAGTTGCCTTTCAGTTCTAGCAAAACAAAAGATATGAAGTAGGGGAAAAAAAAAAATCAAGGGCACAACCGAACAAATCTCACTACATTTTAACATAAACTCTTTTGGGAAAGATACTGTCATTAGAGTAACAGCTGCTTAATATTTGAGTGAGGTTTCTTTAGCCTGAGAGTATTTTATTTTAGAGCCCAGAATACTTGTGGAAAACATGTCTAAAACTAAAAGCACATTTACTTGGTCACAGTCACAGCACATCTGCTTTAGGCGTTGATTCATTCAGCACTACAACGGCAACTTGCCAAGATCGGAGCCAGAAAAATCCCCCTTCACAATGCTGCAGGAAGCAGCAGCAGCAGTAGGCCAGATGTACGCTTCTGCCATTCAAGAATTAAAAGCCTTGAATATCGATTCCTTTCTCACTATTTCACTCACTCCAATTAAAAGAGCATCTAGAGATAGGGATGCCAATGCTTCAGACAGTTACTCTCAGGACTTTGTTGAGAACTTGGATGCAGCAGAGAACGGGAAGTACCCCTTTCACACAGTCCAGCCGGGACCTGTTTCTTCCCAGGTTTCTCTTTTCTCTGTTACTTCCTTGGCTGCTTCCCTGTCCAGCACTTCCCCTTCCCGCCCCTCCACTCACCCGGCCGTGGCATGCCACTTGAAGTGGGAACAGCATCCATGGATGGTTCCAGAGAAAAGCCTTCTTGCAGTCCTGGACCAAGGCAAGCACCAGCAGAGTGAACCAGCTGAAGCTCAGGACAACTGCCCACACTTTCAGCCTGTACGTGTGAGCTGATAGCACAGAGCGCTGAACTGTGAGCCGTAAGACAGGAAGATTTTGACAAACTGAGCTTTCCTATCCCCTCTGGGAACCTGCTAGCACACGGTATGTGGCTCAGCAGGTATGGCCAGCTCTTGAGCTCACACTGTCTTCTGCCTGCTTGCTACCTTTTGCATGCTTTTTGACCTGCCCTGGCAAGGTTTGCATCCAATTTAACAAACACTTTGTTACGGCAGAACAACACTATTAATTACAGTGAGCGACAGTGTCCTCATAGCACCTCCAGGACTGTTTGTGATGAACAATTTTGCCAGTTATAAAAAGAAGTCCAACCAACAACAGCCGGAGCACTTGCTGGAGTTCTGCTCGTTATCCATTGCAGCACTCTGGTCCTGGAGTAACTGGCTCACGTACAAACTCACTCCAACACTGCACGTAAGACAGGTATTAGGTTTAAATGAAATGCTGCTAGATTTCAGGTCAACATTGATACCGGACCCTGAGGCCTTTCAAAGAGCAGAAATCAGAACCAATTTCCAATGCCTCTGAGCCTTGGCCTTCAGGCTTCCTGAGGGCACCTGGTGACTCCTTGCTTTGGTCGCTCTGAAAGGAAGCGCCACGATCCAGGACTGCAAACAGGGAGGAAAGTGCCAAGGCCCTACCCGGGTCAGCAGGTTGCAAGAGAGCATTAGTCAACAACTGAGATTCCTGTATACCAAAATAAGGAAAAATTGTGGGGCACCTGGAGACACTAACATGCCTGGAGGCATTCTCCCCACCCATGTGGGGACATGGGGATACCCCCTTCCCACAGATACATGTGTGTGCTTGGAGGACAGCCCAGGGATCCAGACATCCAAGGACATGGGGACATCCCCCCCGAGGCATGCACACAGGGGCATCGGGGACACACACACGTGTGGGACACAAAGACGCTCTCTCCCTATGGATCAGCTCAAGTGCAGAGGATGAGACTGCGTGGAGGGTCCATCATCCCCCCAGTGCGGAATCACAGGGACCCCCCCCCCGCCCCGAGCCATACCCGGATTCCCAAAACGGGCCCATGTGCAAGGACACAGGGAGCATACCAAGGCCAGCCTGCCTTGGGGACCAGCACGGGAGCACCTCCCCTGTGGGGGCACACACACACACACTCTCCATGGCCCCCCAGGACACAGAGAGACGTGGACCCCTGCCCTGGGGAAACCTGGGGGGGGGGGGGGAGGGTGGTTGTTAGGGACACCTCCGCGGCGGCAGGCCCCACCCCACAGGTACACAAGGAAAGCCCCCCCACCCCACGCAGGCACATCGGGAAAGCCCCCCCACCCCATTCTTCACAGACCGCGGGCTGACACCCGAGGCCACACCGCCCAGCGACCCCCTCCGAGACACCCAGCCCCACCACCCCCTCCAGCAACACCCTCACGCGTGGGCACACCGCCCTCTGCCCCTCACAGCCCCCCTCAGTGGCACCCTCCCCCTCCCGCCCCCAGAGAAAGGCCGCACCCACTCCCCCCCACCCCGGGGCAGGAGGCAGACAACCGCCGCCCCGGAGTCTCCGTCTCACCCGCGGGCGGTGGGCGGCGGGACGGGCTGTACTTGGCGGCGGCCGTGAAACGCCCCAGGCTGCCGATAGCGCGCACCGCGGCCGCCATCTTGCCTGCCTGCGCGCGAGGTCGAATGAGGGAGAGGCCGGCCGGGGGCTTGGCCCCGCCGTCCCCGCCCCACCCGAGGCTGCCCGCGGCTCTGCCTGTCTCCTCCTCCGCCGCCGCCGTTTTCCGCTCCCCTCCTTCTCCTCCCTCACCGCGACGTCTCGGACGTTTCTGATTCATACCGAGAGAGAAGAGCGGGCGGGGAAGCGTGAGAACGCGGGCAGGGGGCTGCGGAATGGGCTGAGTCCCTCAGGCGGGCGGTTGGGCGGCCCGGAGGGTGGGGCGGTAGCGGGGCCCTTCCTGAGTGGCGGCGCGGTGGCGGGGGGGTGCTGGGCGCTGGCGGAGGTGAGTGGGCGGTTTGGGGGGGGGCGGTGGGGGCTGCTGAGGTAGTGTGGGGTATGTGTCCGTGTCCTGGAGTCCCGGGTGGGGTGAGGGAGGCGTGAAGTGTGGTGGTGAGTTGTGGTGTGTGTGAGGGGAGGTGTACGGGGGGCGTGTTGCTTAATTTTGGGGGGGGGATGTCTGGTGGGGTGCGTGAGGCCCCGTGAGTCTGTACGGGGGGGGTGTGGGGGGTGTGGTTGTCCGTTCGTGGCGTGTGTGCGGCCGAGAAGTGTGTGCGCGCGGTGGCTGTGGACCGTGGGGGGGGTGAGGAGCGGGTATGGGGGGGGGGTGAGGAAGAGGAGGAGCGGGTGTGTAGTGTGTGTGTGGGGGTGTAGCTTGTTTGCGCTGTGAGTACAGGGTGTGGTTGTGTAGGGTGTGAGTGTGAGCGCCTGAAAGGTGTTGCGGTGTGTACAAGGGTCGGGGTGTTGCGTGCGTGGAGGGAGGAAGGGGGGCAGGGGCTGTTGTGCAAGTGGGGCCGATGCTGCAGGGTCTGGAAGGAGCTTTGGCCGGATCGATTTGTGTGTGTGTGTGTAGGGCTGTCTCGTTGGGGTGCCAGGGGAGCAGCTGGCTGTTGAAAACGGGGATAGCACGCGTTGTGGGGGGGCGAGGTCGGTGGGTGTGTTGTGAGGAAGAGCGGCTGTGCAGTCTGCAGGGTCTGGGTCTGGTTTGGGTACCTGGAGAGGAACAGTTTTTTCAGTTGGGCCAGGAAGATTTGGGGAAAAGCTTTGATCAGGTATGTGGAGGGAGCTCTGCACAGATGGAGGAGGAGCGCTCTTGCAGAGAGACGACACGGAGAAGCATACTATGGAGGAAAAGTAGAAGGAGGTCTGTTTTGAGGACCTTTACTGATGTGAGGAGCCTAGGTTTGGTTTGCGGGATACCAGTGTAGCCAGAGCGGGCTGGGGAATGAGGAATGCTGCATGGCATGCTGCAGGTGCAGAGCTGTAGGGTGTGAGATGTAAAAGTGGAAGGGGGTGGCTGGCAGCTTACACTGAGTTTTGCGAAGCTGTAGAGAGCTGCGATACCTGGGTGGGCTGGGCTTGGGGCTGCAGGTGTTTCCCTAACCCTCTAGGGAAAGCGTGTTTATTTGGGAGAGAGAGTGCTGTTAGCTTGAATGCTCAAAGCGTGACAGAGTGAGGTAAATGTTGCTGCCAAGTAGCCAAAGAACTGGAGCTGTGAGGACCATTTTTTGCCTTGGGCAATAAAAACTGCAGATGAGGATTTGTTTCTAGGGAAACCCTATTTTAGACTGAGCTTTAGGAAAGCTACAGAGGAAGTTTTGGGGGTAGCAGATACCAACTTGTTCTGCTTTCCATGGGGATACGCGACAGAAGTTACTGAGGTTAGTATCAACGGTTAAAACGAGGGGTAGTGGCATGAAATTGTGCCAAGGAGAGCACATCAGGAGAGTCACGCTGGCAGCAAGATTGGCTGGGCACTGGGACAATTTTCCAGTGGGGAAGTGGTGGAACAGTTATTGGGAAGGGAATTGAAAACTGCACTGGCTGTTGTTAGTACAGTGCTGGGTCACTGGGGAGTTGAGTATTTATTTACAGGAACATTTGCAGGCCACAGTTGTAAGCCAGACTCCTTGTGTGTTAGATGCTGTTCAAAAAGTGTAATAGGAAGTAATTCGCTGTGCTGCTGCCCTTGGAGTGTCTTCTCTTTCTTTGCTTTTTTGGCTCTGTGTGAAGCAGGCAGATCGCTTCCCCTGAAATTGTTCTGAGTAGAGCAGATTGGACTAATATCAGTCTTTCTCCAGCTCTCTAGATATCAAAATGAGTTCCATGCTGACCCATGCCATCAGAAACCTCCCTGCTTCCTCAGCATGGGCTGCCAGGGTCTGTAAGTATCCTTATATTTATTAAAAGCTTGAATTGGTAGGTATAAAGTTCTGGTTTAAGTTTTGGGTTTGGAATGGATGCTTGTATCTGAATATCTATTCTGTTGTCATCTTAAAAAAGATTACAATGTTTTTTTTTAAATAACTAATTCCATTGTTGCCATATTTGTCCCTTACCACATCAGGTGTGGGAGGAATCTCATGTTAACGGGTAATACGAACTGTGTTGTTTTTACAAACAGACTAAACTAAAAAATATCTCACAGATGTTCAGGTGCAGTTGTCTTACTACGACATTATCTTATTTTTTTTAACAGTTCTTACAGAAACTAGGAATGTTTTTAACATTGCAGGTTTGACATACCCTATTTTTTTGTTTATTTTTCAGTTGCTCGATCGCTCAGCTGCTCTTCGCAGTTACAAGCTGCAGGTAAAGCAAAAACACCAGGAATCTCAGTGGGTCTGTGCTAGAGAAGACTATTTTTGAAGCTGCCTCCCTTTTTCAGAGTCTCATTCTATATAAATCTCAGAAATACAGTGCAGACAGCCTTGGTTCAAGAAAGTTGCAAAAAATAAAACCACAGGCAAGCCACTGTTCGCAGCAGAGTCCTCTCAACCTCTGAATGCCCCTCGCTCCCAGCAGCTATGCCTAGTCCACAGCTTATGCCCCGTTGTCACCTGATTGCTATTTCTAGAATCTAGAGAGGCTAAGCTTGGGGTTTATAAGCTGTCCGGGCATAACCAGATTGCTTGCCCAGAGGGGAAGGGGTTGTCCCTGACAAGGAGAAGCTTGTGGAATTAGCTCTGAAGTCCAGTGAGACCAATAAGAGGCTCGGGTCTTGGCGGAGCTGCTGAGCACACACAATTATGTGGGTTTTTAGCTGTGGCCTTTAGTGAGCCGTGGGGGTGATCTGGCATTCTGGGCTTCATTGTCAGGGGGTTGCTTAGGTGACTAATGCTTTGAGCTGCCTGGATTTTGGAAACTGGCCTAGACAGCAGCTCCCCCTCATCTCCTTGGCTTTGAGCAGAGAGTCTTCTATAACCCAAGAACAGTACTGGAGTTTCATCCTGGTGCTCACGCTTGCTTGAGTATTTAGCTGGACTTAATCTGCTTTTACATGTCTTTGTCCTTTTCCTGCTTGTAAAGGAGCTGCCCCATGCTGCCGTATATGCTCATTAAGATTTGCAGGCCTGATTGGATTAGGAAATTCTTACTGAATTATTTGTTAATCATCGCTCCAGAAGAGCTCTGACAGTGGCTCGTTGAATGATATTTTATCATGGCATGCTTTATCTTGAACCTGAGATGCTCGGACACCTTATGGAGAAGTAGCAAGTTACCCACAGCAACTATGTGTGCTCTTCTTGCTACTACTTTCCTATGGAATTGAAAGTTAGTTGACTTCTTGAATTGTGTTTTGATTTACCTTGAATTATCTCACCTTTACTGTGCAGTAAAAGCACATACATAGGCAGTTACTGTGGAAGGTGGATTATTGTTTGCAGTCCTTGCTGCTCCCCAAGTGAGAGATCTTACTCAGGCTTTGAATTTGGTCTGCCTCATTCATGTTGTAAGCTGTATGGCATTTTGAGGTATGTCTTCCTGCAGTGTTCTTGTCAGTGGTAACAGAGCCTGGGAGTCGTGTGCCTGTGTTCTCAGCTGTACCATTGTCTCTGTAGCTATAGATGAATCTCTCTGCTGATGGGGGACGTACTGAGTTGTTAAATCATTTTTCACAGATCACATAATTAGCCAGACAGAGACAAGATTACAGCTCAGGTGTCCTATCTACTCTACTTTTGACTTAAGCACCAGAACAGAACCATTTCCCTAGTTTTCTAGTAGTTTTTATGGGGTCTTACTTTAAGCTTACTGGTATTCTTGTTAACATCCCTTCTCTCTTAGCAGTCCAGCCTAAGAGTAAGAAGACCTTAGCCAAAAGTGGTGTGAAGAATATTGTTGTGGTAGAGGGTGTCCGTATTCCATTTTTGCAGTCTGGCACCTCGTAAGTATAAAATAAGAAGAAAATGCATGTTGACTTCGTTAATAGTAGAATCTTGCTGTGAAAAAAGTTGGTTTACTTGTTCTTCTTGATGTAGTTATGCTTAAAAGTAGTGAAGTGGCAATGAGTTAGGCTGCTACAGTTGTTCCAGCTTACCTAATGAAAACACATGGTTTGAAGAAGATTGTCCATATATATGAATTCTAAGAAGAATCGAGGATTTATGTTGCATATCTAGAGGAAGCGGTTGGTGAATTTGTAGCCAATAAAGCAACAGGTGTCACAAAACTAGCAGGACAGGTGCAGAGAATCTGCTGTAGACTCTTCTTACTAGACTGTTATGCCACCAAATTCACAGCTGAATTAGGACCAGACCTAATTCTTAGTTAGGATGGGTAGAGGATTTCTTTATTCTGTTACTGCTGCTTTTCAGTGTTTTTATACAGCGATTGTGTGCTGACCTATACACAGATAGTCTTCTCAACCTGGGGTATGAAATGTTTGATTATAAATGCAGTGGAGCATTTCTGGTGTGTCACCAGTTCTTTGCTGCTGATGGGCGCTTACAGTGGTAAAGTAGACATTCTGTATCCATTTCTGACACTCCTAAGTTTCTGCCTCTCTTCTTTAACTTCCAGGTATGCAGATCTTATGCCACATGACTTAGCAAGAGCAGCACTGCAGTAAGTAAATTGAATACTAGAAGGGCCCAGAGAACTTGCTGAACTGCTGGGGTCCCAATGTTGGTACCGTGGCTTCAACAGATTTGAAAGCCAAGGCTCTAGCTTTGTTTCTGAATGATACGATCCTGGTGCTTCATTTTTCATGGTCTACCACCACCTTAGTAGGTGGCTTAAGCAGTAGGGTTTACAATAGGCTTGTGTTAAAGTATATTGTTACAAAAAGATGGCATTGCTGTCCTCCTGGACAAATTTTAGTTAATTTTAATTCTGACTGTAATTTTCTAAATACAGAGATCGTAGCTACTGTTGAGGTGTGCTTACAATTTGTGGGAAAAACAATCTGGGCAATGCAGAGGAAACTATGTGGCAAGAAGAATAACAAGCTAATTCTGTCATCTTGCCTGTCCCTCCCATTCTGCAGTGATTTGACAAAAGCTGTAGGTCATTAGCAGTGGGCTTGTTTTGTTGAGAGGCAGGGGAAAGTGCCGTTGAAAAGAGAGAAGGCTTTACCAGAGGGGGAAAAGAGATTTCAAGGCCTAAGGAAAGATCATGAGGTTGGGTGTGGTCACGCCAAATCTGAATGCTATGGTTAGCTAAGGCAGGCTAATTGGTTGACAGGCAGTGTGTTGGTCATGCGTGGGGGCTGTGTCCTGGACTTTGAGGAGGTTTTAGTGTGCTGCGGAAGAGAAGTTATTGATTGAGGTGCCTTTAGTTTAATTTTTATGTGGCACTTTGTAGTGCATGAAATTACATTTGAATCCCATTTGCCTTAAATGACTGCCTGCAATGGGATTTGCACAGCAAAGGTGTTTGTCAAGATGTTCTGGCAAGTTATGCATTATGTTTTCTAATGAACTGTGAAAACACACTGCTTATTTTCTGTATGTCTTTATTGAAGTTTTACATGTTCCTACACTGAAGATGATTGGCTTTGTTACCTCTTAAGGCTCTCTCCCTTTAATTTTGATGTCAGAATACTCCAAATTGGGCAAAATACTAACAACCACTTCGGGGCTGAGGCAGGGCTAGAGTAGTTGCTTTCATGAAATTATGTAATCATTTATTGTGATATTATCACCATGATTATTTGCAGTCCTTAGTCAATTACACTTTTCATTAAGTACATATGCACACAAGATTTCTTCTGAACTAGGGGCAGAAGATTTGGCTCCATTGTTGCCTTGTTCTCCAGCCAAGCTGGCGGAAAGAGGATGTTTGAGGACTGTGACAAGGTTATTGCTTACATGGTGCAAATTCTGTTTGTTTTCATCTTCTCTGTAGGGGGTTGCTGAACCGGACCAGTGTCCCAAGGGATGTTGTTGATTACATTGTTTATGGCACAGTTATCCAGGAGGTGAAAACAAGTAATGTTGCCAGAGAGGTGAGTTACATGCAGCATTTCCCCTGTGAGTCTGATTTCTGCAACTGGAACGAAGATGACAAACACTTGCAAAAAAAAAATAAAATTCCAGTGTTATGATTCATTTAAACATGATTTGAGAATATGAACTAGTTGTGCAGTATTGTCTGTCAAATAACTGTGTGGGGCTCTGCCTCCTGTTGAAATCTGCCATAGATCAAGTGCATTTTAGTGCTGTGAAGCCTCTGCTTGATTCTTCCCTGAAAGGGAAGCTTTTGTTAACGATTGCTGATCACTCAGCTCTTTACTAGTTGGACTCGCGTGCTGGCTTGTCCAAAGTACTTGAGAGGACCAGAGCAGCTGCGATATGATTGCTTTACTGTGGTATTTATTTATTTTAGTTGGCTGACCAGATGCAGCTTGTGAATGATTTGAAAAGGAGTAGCTTAGCTGCCCTCTTTTCTGGCAGTCAGAAAACACAATTTGTGTATTATACACAGAAAGAAGCTAGTCTACTGAAGGAATGTTACAGAGGCAGCATGTGATTTTCTATAACCCAGAGCCTCTGCTGTTGTTCTCTGCAACTGGGCAAAACCATGATGTAACCTGGGCTGGGAAGACTTAGGAGGTTATGAGGCTCTCCAGTTCCATCGGCAGCTTTAGCCTTGTCTATACAAATACTTGCTTTGATCACCTGCTGGTCAGATGAGGCTGCGGTGTAATTTTAACTTGGGAACAGCTGTTGAACTTTAAACTAGTTGGCCATGTCTCAACTAGGGAAGGTCTTGCTGTGAGCAGTTCTCCCGTGATGGGAGGCTGTGCTCTTAGCTGGGTCAAACAAGGTGCTGCATTCTGAACTGCAAGAAATGTTTTCTGTTCTGTGTAAAGCAAATCACAGTGCCTTGTACTGAGGGGTCTAAATAATTACTTTCACGTGCTACCTTTGCAAATAAGGTGAAGCAAAGATGATGTCAAGTAGTTGGAAGCTCTTTTGAAATTGTGAGGTGTGTGATTGGTTTTTCCCTTTAGTAATGGGTGGGGGACCAGTGACTGTCCACATAACACGATTGAGAGCCTGGGCAGCTGCCATCTCCTCCTGTTCCCAGAGTCTGGGGAGGGGATGAACTGCTGCAGTAATTGGCTGAATGAAAACTCGATGTACTTCTTTTCCCTTTAGTCTGGAAAGGTGTGTTTCTGGGCAGAAAGTAGCTCTGACCCTGTGGAGCAAAAGGCGTAGGTTTCAACAACCATTCTTTGTTGCTCATAGGCTGCCTTGGGAGCGGGTTTCTCTGACAAAACTCCAGCCCATACAGTCACCATGGCTTGCATTTCTTCAAACCAGGCTATGACCACAGGTATGTTGGCTGGAAGAACAAGCTGTGGGTTTGAGACTGAGCTTAGCAACTCCTCTACATCACTCATCTAACTTGCACTGCTTAGTGAATATAAGTAAGCATCTGAAGACATTCTGGAATGGAAGGGAAGTTTTTGAACCAACAAACTATAATACGAATCATGTGCCTACTGTAGACCTGCCGGCAGCTTGACACCCTTTCCATTCAGCAGTAGTCTGTGCTCAGTGTGCATGTTAGCTTGGGAGGTAGAGACTACATAGTGATAAGGAAGTTGCTGCCTTTCAGGCTACTTTCATCTTTGACTTAGGCTAAACAGAGAAAAAAATTTGAGAGCTGGTTACTGTCTCAAATTGCTGAGGATATTCTCCCAACTGCTGCGTGTGACAGAGAAGTGGAAGCAAAGTTACAAAACTTGTATGATTCAGAAAATATCTGTTCACCCTGCTCAGTCTATTGTAAGCATGTATTGTGTAACTTGGCCAAAGCCAGAGGCTGGAGAAGGAAATAAAATGTGGTAGTGTCCAAGGCACTGATGGGGTAAGTATCACTTCTCCCCGCAGGTCTCATGGGAAACTCTGTCTCATTCTGCAGGTGTGGGTATGATTGCAGCTGGACAGTGCGATGTCGTCGTAGCAGGGGGTGTGGAGTTAATGTCAGACGTTCCCATTCGTCACAGTAGGAAGATGAGGAAGACTATGCTGACTCTTAACCGAGCCAAGACCTTGGGCCAAAAGCTCTCCCTGATTTCCAAAATTCGCCCTGACTACTTTGCTCCTGAGGTAATTTTTTTTCCAGGCATTTAGATATTTAGCTAAACTGTTTTATAAGGAGGTGTAAGACAAGTTGGCTTAGGTAATTTTTTTAGCCTCAGTGGAGAGGATTTAAAAAGGGTAAGGTGGCTGCCTGTGGCTTGCTTTTACCGCATCTTTGTCCTGTGCTTTAGGTTAAAACTGCAGTTGATTAATGCATCTCATAGCATTCATGACTCTCTGCTTTGTCTTCTTACATGTTGGTCTTCAGTAAACCTAACTTATTTCAAAACCTCCCTCTCCTGCAACTCCAAGACAAACTGTGCTGGAGTCTACAAAAGTAGAAGCTTTTTCCCTCTAAATATAAAAATTCTGCAAGGGTCTTAAAGGGTCAAAAGGATTTTTGTTTCCTAGGTAATAGAAGTAACATGCTTAATATCAGAGAGGAATATCCTCAGTGTATTAATATAATTGTTGTTTGATTAATGCATCTTAAATATGCCTTATGATTACTGTTCCTGGCCAAATCCTGCCAGGTGCTGAATGTGTTCAGCTCCCATGTTTGGGCCCTGATGCAAATCTGCAGTCTGCTGGCTCATGTCAGGAGCCTGCTGTAGAGGGAGCCACTCTTCTCTGTCTTGGAGGTCATGAGAGAGGTGAATTACGACCTGGTGAAGGGAAGGGAAAGCACTTCCCTCCTCACCACCACTGAGCTCTTCATAACAAAGCTGTCTGCGTCTGTGCCACTGCTGGCTGCCTTTAGCATGAGTGCAGCGAAGCACAGTGTACGTACAGCAGAGATGAGATCCAAAGTCCAAATAAGATATGAAAATTGCGGACTGAAATGCATGCAAGGATTTCCTGCCTGCTGCTGGAAGAACAAAAGCTAAGCTGAAATCACCTGCTGTCTCTGGTTTTGCTCGTAGGGGTATTTGACAAGGAGTTTTAAGGTCCCAGATGTGTTGTTTCACCTTAGCCCAAAAAGTCCAGTCACCATCTGTAGGGCAGTCCTTATTAAATGCACAGGGCAGCTGCATGTGCAAATGCAATACAGTTCTTGAACCCCTGGAGTAAGCAGCAGTCTGGACCTCATTTTTATCCCAGTCTGGACCTCATTTTTATCCATTGTTTTCCTAAAATCTTTGAAAGCGATGCTTCCTCTAATACGTTGACCAAGTCACTTCTGGTATGGTTACCATGTGTTAATTGCATAGCTCTAATATTAACTGCTCTACTTAATAAACAGAAGGGCCACGCTGGCTGACTGTGCAGGGCTTAACCAACTTCTGAACTATCTAACTGCCCAGAGCTGGCAGTTACATGTGCTGACTTTATTTTTCTGTTCTTAGCTCCCAGCTGTGGCAGAGTTCTCAACCAGCGAGACTATGGGGCACTCTGCCGATCGTTTGGCTGCCGCCTTTGGCATTTCCCGTTTGGAGCAAGATGAGTATGCCCTCCGTTCACACACACTAGCCAAGAAAGCCCAGGATGGAGGCTTGCTACTTGATGTGGTACCCTTCAAAGTGCCAGGTAAAAGTGCATGTTTCATTGCTAGCATGCACTGGTTCAATAAAGAAATATTTTATTTAGAAAAGGAGGGGAAGTACTGGGGTCAGATTCATAATGTTCTGTGTATCTGATACAAATTTTAACTCTTTGAAATGGTGTCTGTTTCTCCCTGGAAAACTACTGACATAGGAGCATGTTTCTAAACATGCATGTCAAAATATATAAACATATCCATACATATCTAGATTTTGTTGTACCCACCTCCTACTTGTGCTGATGTGGTGATAGAGCAAGGAAAATGGGAATGGTTGGACCCAAAATCCCTCTGCTCTTTCAACCAGGCAAGCGAACCTGTCTTTATACCCCAAGCTAGTAACAACAAATAGAAAGCCTGATAGATCAGGTGCTGGATAGGAAGAGCTGAAATGTGTTCTGCTTGGTGGGCTCCACCAGGCCCCACAGTCAGTGCTTTGATATGAAACAACCTGGGGAGAAACTTGAAGCTGTCCTTTCTGTGGCCTGATTTCTACCCTCATCCCCCATCAGCGACTGGACACACTTTGGTGTAATACCTATTCATTTGGGGCACACTTACTCTATAGTTAGTTTCCTAGAGAGACCGTACTTTTGTAGATCCACGGTTACATATGGTCTTTATACTGAAATTGGTACTCTTTGTTAACCGGCTTATTTAAGCAGTTGGTATAGTTGAAGATGCGTATGTTTGGTTCTTCCCAGTGCTCTTGCTTCCTCAAAACTTGGCGCATTAATGTATATTGATTTAGGCCCAGTTCTCCAATTTAGGCTTTATACTCTGAATTTAAAGTCTTTTATCAACTGGGTTTTCCATGTGGTAATTTTTTTTTCTTACAGTAAATCAATTGCAGCGCTTCATTTTTGCAGTCTTCAGAGAGAAAGTAATATAGCTTAAATTTTTAAGCACTGCTTTTTTGCCATGTTAAGTATCCTGATACCATGAATGGATTTTCCCTTTTTTCCTCCTCCCACTTGTCATAAAAAGCACAGTTTTCTGATATTTTAATTTTTTTTTTCCCCCCTGGACTCCTGATGTGCAAATTCATGTATGTTGCTGACTTTCATAGTTTAAATATGCTTTTTTCATCAACAGGCAAAGATACAGTTACCAAAGATAATGGGATCCGTCCTTCCTCAATGGAGCAGATGGGCAAGCTGAAGCCAGCTTTTGTCAAGCCGTACGGAACTGTCACAGCTGCCAACTCCTCCTTCCTGGTAATGCGTGTTCCCATCACTGTGAGCCAGAGGGGAAAACTGTCTGGTTTACCCTCTGCCTCCCATAGCATGTAGGTCAAGCTGGTATAATCTGTGGGAATGAGTTGTCTCCTTTGTGACATCACCTGCTTTTGGATTTTTCAAGGGTAACTTTGAACTGTATTATAATCTGGTGAACTTGGGTACTGGATTGTTTCATTTTAAAATCAATAACTAAAGCCCTGAAGTTTTGGTCTGTCTTACGTGTTTGCTTTTCTGTAGCTGCCTTGTGAGGGTTGGTCATTCAAAGGCACATGTAGAAATTCTGTCCCAGGATGGGATTGATCACATTGTAAGTCTAGAAGTTAGTAGTTTTAGTCTAAACCTGTCACTTTAAGGCTCGCCCTGTAATCCACAGAGGGGAAGGAGAGATTTCTGTAGCACATCTACGATGAGCTCTCTTCTGCATATGCTTCTTTTTCTCTCTTTAGTGCTTTTAAAGGAAGCTTTTTTAGATATTGAAGTCTAAGGTAGTTGTGTAAATTAGGTGAGGTGTATCTGAGCCCCAGTAGAAGGTGACTGAGACTCAGTAGAAGGTGCTTGCCACTGCAAGTCTCCCGCAGAGGGTTCGAGGTGACTGTCTTGTTCCTGCATGCAGCCCTGACAGGTTCTTGTGTGTTTAAAAGGCTGTTTCACAGTTTGTGATGAGCACTTCAAAGGAAGCAAGTAACGACTGCTGGGGCTCTTTCAGCAGCAATGCTATTTACTCCTTAGTGTTCTTGGGAACTTAGAAAAGCCTGGTAATGCCACAGCCTTGGTGTTAGGAACAGCTGAAATGCTGTTGGTGTGCTCTATGCCACAGGTCTGTAGGCCAGCTTAGGCTATTACCCCAGAAATGAGTGGTCATGTGCCAAAGCCATGATGTTCATTTTTGCAATGTGGTGAGCCTGTGGCTTGTGTTACCCCAGAATTGTACTCTGGTTTTGGAATGGAGCTGAGCGGACAGGTGAGTGTTTGGGGTAACCAGCTTGTCCTCAGGACTGGCAGGGCTTTTAGGCCTCTCTGTCCTGTTTGAAAGCAGGGGGAATTGTGGGTCTGGATTGTAAGGAAGTGCTTCAGCGATACATGTGCTAACATCGTTCAGACACCATCCGTCCATCCATCCATTGGCTCAATCATGCAGGCATGTTCTTTGTCCCATCGCAGGGGGATGTCCTGGAAGCTCTGGTTATATATGGGTCCTCTCTTGCCAGCTGCTCTGCAGGAGGGCTGTCAGGCTCGTTTTGTGTGCAGGGTGTGCTTGTTCTTCAGGCAGTCACCTCACGGGGTTTGTCTGCCTGTTTCAGACAGATGGTGCTTCAGCAGTTCTGCTCATGTCTGAGGAGAAGGCTCTGGCAATGGGATACAAACCAAAGGCCTACCTAAGGTAAAAAAGGGACTGCTCTATGTGGTCTCTGAAGTCGACTCTTGCTTCCTTCTGCTCCTCTTTCTGTTACTAATGGCATTTCTCCTGTGCAGGGACTTTGTGTATGTGTCCCAGGATCCAAAGGACCAGCTGCTACTGGGGTAGGTGATGACGATCAAGAGCATCCGCTAACAGTCCATACTAGCACAACAGCCTTGACTTGCCATTACATGTTTGTTTTTTTGGGAAGTCTCTCACGAGATAGTACATCTCTTCAGGCCTTCTCGCAAAGGTGCGAGAGCCGGTGTGTGGGGTGTGACTCAGGAGGGGGGTGGTGGCTAACATGGGAGAGCAGCTGTGCCAGAAATACCCACCCCTCTTTGCTGGGAAGCACCTCAGCATGTTGGTACTAGCAGTAGTTACTTGGGGTAGTGTTTCAGTTGGAGTGGGACAGGCAGAGAGCTGTACCGCGAACCCTAGAGAGAAGGAATGTAATGTGGGTTGCTGTGGAAGAACAGGAGGATGATGTGTGAAAACATATTCATGCAAGACTTCTCTTTCTTAACTCTTCTTCAGTCCAACATACGCTACTCCCAAAGTGCTAGAGAAGGCTGGTCTAACCATGGCTGATATCGATGTGTTTGAATTCCACGAAGCTTTTGCTGTAAGTACTCTGAACGCGAAGGATGCCTCTAACTGTAAAATGCCATTCTGTAGACACCTGGTTTTGTGTTGGTGAAAGCTCTTAAGACCTTCGTTAAATGTAGATGGGTGCGATTCTACATTTATGTCTAAATATAAGTACTGTATATATTTTAGATATGTAACGTTTTTACATTGACACCATCCATGCTAAGAGTGGCTTATGTTGCTTGAAGTCACCAAAGGAATACAGATTCTTCTAAAATAATACGTAAAAAAACAAAAAAAGTAATCTTACTTTCCCAAGACTCCTGTATGAAAGGAACCGCTTCTTTACATCATGTACTAATTGAGTTGGGGAAAGGTGTTACTGTGGTGAGGTGGCTTGTTAATTGGACATTGTCTTTTTCTAGCTAAGGTTGAGCGAACATTGATTAACAGGGCTGATCCTGTAAAATGCTTTTTTCAGTTGGCTGTGTTAGTTTTGTGGCTGTAGCTAGTGTCAGGATATCTCCTATTTGCTAGCACTGTCCGTAGGCTTTCCTCAGAGTCTGCCATTACCCTTATTAACGTTGGCCTCCCCTCCCTTTCAGGGGCAGATCCTGGCTAACCTGAAAGCTATGGATTCGGACTGGTTTGCACAAAACTGCATGGGCAGAAAGTCAAAGGTAAGACACAGTCAGGATGCTTTTATCTTTAGTTTAGTTTAACTTCAGGATTAATGGAATTCCTCGTTGCAGCGGGGTACACTAGTGCTGCAAGTCAGGGCTTTTGTTATGTTCTGCAAGGAGAAGCAATGTTTCTTGAACTCTGGGTTAGCAAATCCCAATGTGAGCAGTTTCTTTGGGAACAATGGCATTGCCGTTGTCAGCAGGAGGTGGAGGTCTAGAGCCATAATAGTAATTGTTGGAGAGGAAGTAATTAAGAACAGTGGGAGGGGCTCTGTCCTTCTGCATGCTTTCTAACAGCACGGAGTATACCTGTCTGGCTGCAGGTGAAGCAGAGTAAAGCCTTTAGCACAATTTTGTCCAGTCATCAGGCACTGGTATGTGCCAAGGAACGCTTTATATGGCCAGCCTGGACCACTGCAGGTTTGGTGGTGTTGTGAGTAGGTCAAGCAGTCTCCTTCCAGACAGGTGACTGTGTGTGTGTGTCTGTGTGTGTTCTTGCAGGTCGGAGCCCCTCCTCTGGAGAAGTTCAATAACTGGGGCGGCTCTCTCTCGCTGGGACATCCTTTCGCTGCCACTGGCTGCCGTCTAGTAATTACTGCTGCCCATAGATTGAAGAAGGAGGGAGGACAATATGGCCTGGTTGCTGCCTGTGCTGCGGGAGGGCAGGTAATGATCCTGCATGGTCTGGCACTGTTCCTCTGGAGAGGGGCAGTAATTACATTTCTGGTCCTGTCAGTACTATGAAGTCCTCTCCAGTTACACTAGGTGTGGGGGCACTTCTGAAATCCCGTGGTACTGGGTGTTCATAACGCCCTCCGGCTCGGCTGGCTGCCTCCTTATCACAGCTCGGTTTGGCGAGCTCCCTCTGCCTCGTCCGCTTTAGAGACTCTCCAGCCCATCTCGGAATCATTCCTGGGTGATAGCGACTGCAGCCCCTTGCTGCCCATATGGTACAAAAGGGGAAGGAGAGATTTCTGCCATGTTCTGAGGGTTTCCTTTGGTGACTCTCAAAGAATTCCCAAATTGTGGTTTGCGAGGATCATTCTTCTAACCTCGGGAAGAAAGATCTTTAGAAGAAAAATGGGGGCGAGACGCTTCCTACACCTCTGGAGGATGCGGATGGGAGCCCTGGTTCAGATTGCGGTGACTGGTGGCAGTTCTGTGGGGACCTAGCTGGGCTGGCCCTCTGTAACCTGAGGGCACTGGTCCCGACGTTGCCTCCACCCTGAATTCCTGGTTTGGCCCTCAGGACAGCCTGATGCGTTGGTCAGGGTGGACTCTGTTGTCTTGGCCAGCCTGAAGCACATCTGTGCTGTCCCGAAGCCATCAAACCACTGTCTGCAGAATCCTCTTAGTGAATCAGCCCTGGATTTTCATCTCCCCTTTTGTTTTAGGACGGTCAGGAGATGGGCATGTCTTGTTGGGTGTGTGTCTAATAATTAGTCTTTTCTGTGACTGTTCCTCTCTTTCTGTCTCCTTCCAGGGGCACGCGATGATAGTGGAGCTTTACCCTCAGTAACAGGACAAGGGACTGCTGAGTGGGTACTCGTATGTCCCGTGCCTGGCAATGCCATTTTAATGCACTAATAAAAACATACATACAGTCCTTCTCAGAAAGGCTTTTTGGTGGCCTTTGTAAATACCTTTTAGCTACTCAGCTGATAATTTTCAACTAATGAAGACGCTCTAAGAAATACTCCACTTCAGGAGAGCAGAAGTTAATGCGGTTCTTAGTCTCTCCGGCGTCCTTGTAACCTATCTGATTTCTACCGTAACTCTTCAATAAGCCAGATTTCTCCCCCTGGAGAAGAATGATTCCAAAGCTGTGTACAGAGGACTAAGTTTGGAGATAAAGAGAATGTAAAGTACTGGAGGTGGGTGGGCTGAGATGTGAGTTAATGTGTCCTTGTAGGGAGTAATAACTGTTCTCAGAAACGGGTTCAAACTGAGTTGGCTGATCTCATTTGTAAGGAGGAACTTCGCTGTGTGGTGTCCAAACAGCACTGGAATTAGCAAATTGCTTCTGACAAATGAGTGTCACTGATGTTAGCCACAATAAATCAGGAAAAAAAAAAAGTCTGTTTTTTATTCTTCTCTCCACTCACCTGAAATGTGTTGGGGAGGGTTTCTGTGGTGTTTGCTGTGGGGGCTGTGTGCTCTGAGGTGTCAGCAGGTGTCTGCTTTCTGAAATGGGAGACAGCTGCTGTGAAATCTGCCCAGAACCCACCTTGAGCTCCAGAGCCCCAGTGAATCATCAAAATCAATGCTTTTGAGACTGTTTTGGTAACTCCTGCTTCTCTATGGCACCTTGATTACACAATTTCAGTGTCTGGCATTTTGAAAATTCAGAAACAGGGGCAGCGTAATGCTTATGCAGAATCAAGTTGTTGGTAAACTTCAGGTGTGCAGGGTTGTGGTCTTTCTCCCAGGGTTTTGGGAAGACGAGGTGGTTGTTCTTGCCCTTTTGGTTAATGTTCTGGGTTATTTTCCTCGCTCATCTCTGTTTTTGTTAGCTGGGGATGGCTTGTGTTACTTGCCAGGAAATAGAGATTCTTCTAAAACAACTTGCAAAAACCTTCAAGTCCTTCGTATGAAAGAAACAGCTTCTGTGACCTGCCAGCTGCTGTACAGCCCTGCAGCTCAGGAGATGCACCTGAGATAAAGGATGGGTGTGACAGTGGGTGGTTCTTGTTTATTCCTGGTTGGAAATCTTGTGCAATGCTGCAACTCTGCACCGGTGGGAACGTGGCACAGAGAGGTGGCTGTGGGTCCAAGTGGGAACCACCTGGGTGAGAAGGGGCCTGTTTGGTTTTGTGGGTGCCTTTGAGGATAACGTAGCACCACGCAATAAAAATGGTTAGCTGCTTGCTTTGTTGATGAGGCTAAGCCTGCGTGTCCTGCCACTGTGGGCACGGACCCATCTGCAGCAATGGGTGGATAGTGGGAGCAAAGCCACCCCTGCTGCAAGCCCGGAGGGGGCTGTTGCGGCTGTGCTGGGAGAAAAGGTGTGGATAGGGCTTGCTGCAGGAACCGGAGGGAGCTGAAGCACGTACACTGCTTGGTGCTGGCGTGTTTGGGGCTGGGAAGACACTGCTTGTGCTCTGTCTGGGAGATGGTGTGAAATACTTCCACAGCTCAGGTGCAAGCGTGTTGCCGGTGTGCTGGGGCAGCCCTTGCAGCCCCGTGGCCCTGTTCCGACTGTTCTGGCCTGCCTGTTCCATGGTGGATCATTTTCACAGTTATCTGGGGGGATTTAATCCCCCTCCAGGGTCTCAGGGAATGTGGAGGGGGGAGAGCAGCCCCATGGGCTGTTGCAGCCGGTGGCTGGGTCCCTACACGCTCGGCAGGGCCGGGCTGCAGCCCTTTGGAATGTGACTCATCCTTGAGGCTCATCCTGCTCCTCCCGCCTGCTCTGCCGGTGCCTCTCCCGTGTCCCCGCCGGGACCCTCACCGCCACCGTCCTCGTTGTAGGCGAAGCTGCTCTGGTGCGTGTGGTGGTGGTCTGTGTGGGGAAGATGCTCGGGGCAAACTGGGCGGGCTGGCTGCAGGGAAGCAGGAGGGGAGATGGAAGAGCTTTTGCAGAACTCCTTCACCGGCTCTCGGCACAGACAGAGCCCGGCTCTGCTCTCCTCTGACCCAGCCTGGCTGTGACCCTCAGCTCCCCGAAATGGCGGGGAGCCCCTCGCAGCCTGGCGGTGCTCTTTGCTGGGGAGGAAGCCAGGCTGTCGGGGTGTGCACGGGGCTGTGCCCGCAGAGGCAGGGCTGGGGCAAAGGTTTCTTTCGCTCTCCTGGTGTTCGGTACCAACCTGGCGTGGACGGTGGTGAGGAGGAGGAGGTGGGTCAGGCTGGGGAAGGGGTCCTGGCTGGGCTGGGGGAGCTGTGCTGTGCCAGTTCCCCCCCCCTCCGCCCAGGCTCACAGAGGTGGTGGGCATGGGCAAGTCGGGGCTGATCTCACCTCCTGGGTGCGCCGGGCTCTGCACGCCCACGTGGCAAGATGGGCAATGGGGCCTCGCTGTGGCCCCCAGCCCGGCACCCCGGTGAGCAGCCCCCTTCTGCTGGGGGGGCCGGGGGGCACGGACCGGTTGGCATCGAGGAGGATGGCCACCTGCATCCTCCTGGGGGGAGGCAGCAGTGGGCAGGGACCATGGGATGGGGTGCTTTGCCATGGTGAGGGGCTGGGGGGGTTATTTGGCTGGCAGGAGATGGTGGTCCGGGGGAAAGCCATGGGACCCCTGGCTGACGAAGCCCCGTTTGCAGGGAGCCTGAGCTGCCCTGCACGCTGCCCCACATGGACACACGGGTGCAGGATGGGGCCGAGGCACTGCTGGAAGGATGCCCAATGGCCGAGGTGAGCGTGAGCAGGGGTTCAGGGGCTGGAGATGCCCCACGGATAACTGTGGCAGGGTCCTGGCGGTTGGGGGACCCCCACGGGTGGAGGATGGGGACATGAAGGTCAGGCGGGGGGATAGGACTGAGGGTCACGTTCAGGCTGGGTAGGGGGGACTGTGGCATGGAGGAGCCAGCTTGACCCTATAGCTTCTGTGGGGCTGGAGAGACAGGCTGGGGGATGAGGGGACACCCCAGCTCACCCCTCTCCTCCCGGCGCAGGTGTCGGAGGGGGCCGGGTGGGAGCAGCGCCCGGCGGGGCAGTGGACGGTGGCGGAGGTGGGTGCCTGGCTGGCTGCGCGGAGCGGGACCCGGGAGCTGGCGGAGCTGGCACAGGAGCACGCCGTCTCGGGTCGGGTCCTGCTGCGGCTGACGGAGGGGACCCTGCGGCGCATGGGGGTGGCCCCGTGGAGCCGGCGCCGGGAGCTGCTGCGGGAACTGCTGCGACTGCGGCTGCAGCAGGAGCTCGAAGAGCTGCTGAGCATCGTTGGGGGTGAGCATCCTCCACCCCGAGGCCGTGGGTTTAGGGTGGGCACTGGCTGTGACGATGCTGGGGGTTGCGTGGGCAGGTCCCCCCAGGTGGTCACCATCGCCTGTCTCCCCAGAGTGAAGGTGGTGTCCCTATGGATGTCCTGGAGTCTGCGGGAGGAGAGGTGACGCCACAGGAGGACAAAGCAGCAGCTGGAACTGAACACCCGAGGCGGGAGTGGTGCTGGAGGGGGCCCCGAGGTCGCTGTGTCCCCCCGAGAAGCCCAGACCTGGCCGGTGCTGGCAGGCGAGGCAGGGAGAAGTGGTCACCGGGTCCTCGGCAGCACAAGTTGAAGGTGGCTGCCCCTCGTGCCACTGCCGGCTCTCATGGGGTCCCACCAGCTCTGGCAAGCTGGGGGGAGTCCTACCAGTCCCCCAGGACCCTGCTGCAGCCATGGGGCAGCCCAGCCCCAGGAGCGACCCTCCAGCGCTGGGGCGCAGTGGGCTGTCCATCCGTGGGGCAGAGGGGCAAGCATGGTGGGGGGGACAAGGTCCCGACTTGCTGCAATGGGGAAATCCATCGCCTCGGTCCCCAGGGTTGGCAGGAGGAGCAAAATAAACACCTTCCTGGCAATGACAGAGGGGTCTCTGCTCCCAGATTTCACTCGGCGCTGAAAGCCCAAGCCCACTGGCAGCCCGGGAGAGGGAGGCTGCAGCCTGCTCTCCCCTGGTATTTTCCCAGCCCTAAACTTTTGCAGCAGTGGGAAGGTGGCCAGCCCCCGTGCTGGTACAGCTGCCACCAGGCAGGCTTCCCGGGCGGCTGTGAGCTGGTGGGGCAGGATCCGTCCCTGGGACCTGATTCCCTAGGGGTGTGTGTGTGTGGCACGAGTGGTCCTTCCCCCTGCAATACCTTCCTGTGGCACCCTGAGTCTCGTGTAGTCTGAGAGGTCAGGGGGCTTCAACTGGATCCTATGGACCCCCCAAAGAGGGAGGGGAGCTGGGAGGTGGGAGAGTCCCTGGGTAGGCAGCATCAGCTGGGTAGGGCAAAGGTGAGTCTGGAGGGAGCAGGTTTGGGGGGACCCTGGGTGCAGGGCTGTGGTTGGAGGGGTGATGCCCATGGGGTGCCTTTGGGATTCCCCTGAGGCAGCCCCGGATCAGCCCCCTCAGCAAATTTGCAGATGACACCAAGCTGAGTGGGGCAGTTGACACACCTGAGGGATGGGATGTCATCCAGAGGGACCTGGACAAGCTCAAGACGTGGGTCTGTGTGAACCTCCTGAGGTTCAAACAAGGCCAAGTGCAAGGTCCTGCACATGGGTCGGGGCAACCCCCAGTATTAACGCAGGCTGGGGGCTGATGGGATCGAGAGCAGCCCTGCAGAGAAGGACTTGGGGGGACTGGTGGGTGAAAAGCTGGACGTGATCCAGCAATGTGCGCTCGCAGCCCAGGAAGCCAACCGTGTCCTGGGCTGCATCCCAAGCAGCGTGGCCAGCAGGTCGAGGGAGGGGATTCTGCCCCTCTGCTCCGATCGGGTGAGACCCCAACCTGGAGTCCTGCGTCCAGCTCTGGGGTCCTCAGCACAGGACAGACATGGACCTGTTGGAGCGGGTCCAGAGGAGGGACACAAAGATGATCTGAGGGCTGGAACACCTCTGCTATGAGGAAAGGGTGAGAGAGTTGGGGTTGTTCAGCCTGGAGAAGAGAAGGCTCCGGGGAGACCTTATAGCAGCCTTCCAGTACCTAAAGGGGGCTTATAGGAAAGACATATGGGGACAGACTTTTTACAAGGGCCTGAAGCGATAGGACAAGAGGTAATGGTTTTAAACTAAAAGAGGGGAGATTCAGACTAGGTATAAGGAAGACATTTTTTATGCTGAGGGTAGTGAGACACTGGCCCAGGTTGCCCAGAGAGGTGGTCGATGCCCCATCCCTGGAACCGTTCAAGGTCAGGTTGGACGGGGCTCTGAGCAACCTGATCTGGTTGAAGATGTCCCTTCCCTCATTGCAGGAGGGTTGGACTAGATTACTTTAAAGGTCCCTTCCTACCCAAATCATTCTGTGATTTGATGATTCATGAGTAAGAGGAACAGGCTGGGGAGGTTTCCTGCCGAAAGCCCCAAGTGCTGCCCAGTCCCTGCCGCTTTCTCCCTGATTACAGGCAGCAGCTTTGCCAGCACCCCACCAGCTCTGGATGGGCGCACAGGGCACCCCTGTGCAGAGTCCAGGACACGATTTGGGAGCTTGATGTGGATACCGGGGCTGCTGCTGCCTTCTGATCTGCCTGGCTCAGCTCCAGCGCAGGCAGCAGCTACCAAGTTTCACTTTCACACTCTTCTGCAGGCAGTGTCCTGATTTCCAGGAAAGCGGAAGCCCTCCTCGCTGCCTTTACGAACGGGAAGCAACAAGCCACCTTGGAGACCGGTCAGCTCTATAAAGAGAGGGGCTAGGCTGGGCTGACACCAGCCTGGGAGCTGCCAAGACGGTAGGAACTTGCTGATGAGCTCTGGGATGCTGGGAGCTGGGGATCAGCAGAGAGCAGGGATCTCCTTTGTCTTCTGCTTCATCTTTCATGTGTTTTCCTGTCCCTTGAGAGATGCCAGGGAATGAATAACGGGTTTTAGGTCAGCAGACGAATGGTCTCTGCTCCGAGTGTGGGATGGAGGAAGCAGCCTTTGCTCGCCAGCCTGTTTGAGGAAGATCAAGGTGTGTGTGGCTGCAAGGGTTGAACTGGGAGGGCAGGAAGGAGGCGAGGGGGTCAGAGCAGGAGTAGGTGGGGAAGGAGAAGACATGCCGGGGGGATTCAGGGCAGACCGATGTCTGCGGAGGTGCAAAGCCTGGCTTCAAGAGCTGGCAGCAGGGCTGGATGGGGAGGGAGCCATCAATGCTCCCCCCAGCCAGGGCTGGTCCTGCCCACCCCAGGCGTGACACAGCCCCACGGTGAGTCAGGATGGGTGCGCTCGCCTGAAGCCCAGCTGGGCTGCGGGCCAGGGACCAGGGTGGCTGTGGAGCTGTGCATGGACCTGCACCCTGATGCCATTTGCTTCCCTGCTCTGGAGACAGGGGACAGGGCTGGGACATGTCAGAGCAAAACTGGGGAGGTGGGTTGGCAGCTCTGTGGGCCCTCCCGTGGCCTCGGAGGCTGCAACAACTAATTTGGGGAACATCACTGATAATAACCCTTCCCGTGGCATGCTCTCTGTCAGCATTAATGGGGGTACAGAAGCAATGGGTGCTGGGGTGCATGGGTTGCTTGGGTGGTGGTGCCTGCCTCCCGTGCTGCTCGTTAGAGAGCGTGGCAGCACTGGGGTAACGAGTGTTGTTCGTGGGACATCCTGCTCTGTCTCCAAGGCTAGGGGGGAGAGTTCTTCCTTTTCCTCCCTATGGAGTGATGGTGGGATTCACCTCCTCCAGCCTCTCCTGCAGTCTCTGGTCCCTCTAAGGCACAAGCGCTTCCAGAGCCCAGTTCCCCTGCACAGGGCTGGGGAAAACACTCTCAAAGGGGCTGCTGCCATGAAACGGGGTGCAGGCAGTCCCATGGCAGGTCAAGCTGCCAGCCTTCCTGCTTCCCTCATTTGCTTCCAAGCAAGAAAGCGATCCTGAGTAATTCCACGAATATGCTTAGTCATCCTCTGAGTGCATTAACGCAATTGCATGTGGTTTTTCCTTACTCTTGAAAAAATATGAAGCCATGCTGGGACTTCCAAGTGTGCCCGGGTGCTAGTTCAGGGTCCGGCTGGGCTGAAGTTAATGTTCTCAGTTGCAGCCATGCGGTGCTGTTTCAGGCATCTGAGGCTGAAATAGCGTCGGTAATGGGCCAGCAGGCGAGAATTTGGGAGGGGACAGAGCCGGGACAGGTGCCCAAGTGGACCGCACCGCATGGCATCATGGTCAGCAATCAAAGCTAGAGAGAAGGAGCAGGAAGGGGAGATGTTGGTGGCTGTGGCCATCACGTACACTGAGGGTCTGCTTCCCAGGGAGCAGCTGGACATCTGCCCACCGATGGGAAGTAGTGAATAAACACTCCGCTTTGCTTTGCGAGCACGTGCAGCTTTCCTTCACTTGCTAAACTCTCCTTATCTTGACCCAGGAGTGTTTCTTGCTCTTGCTTTTCCACTTCTCTCCCCAGTCCCGCTGGTGGGAATGCACGAGCTGCTGGTGGGTGCTTAATTGCTGGTGGGGTCAACCGCCCTTGTGTTTCTCCCGCTCTCTTCGGGGGCTTGAGCTTCACCCACAGCAGCAGATGCATGATTTGGGCAGTGGTGGGACGTGGCACGTGCTGCCACGTTGTTAATGCTGCTCCCCCAGTCTCTGCCACGTCCAGACTTTGTCTTGAGGCTGGCTGAGCCTGACCAGAGAGCACAGATGTTAACTGGACAGCCCGTGTATCTGGAGCTGGGACTTTTCCACAGGTGTCCAGGCTTTGCTCTTACAGACCAGCTTACTCTCCATCCTTCGGCCTGCTCTCCCTCCTTCCACATCTTCTCCCCTTGAGAAAGCAGGCGTGAGCCCCGAACCCTCCCTTGCTGGTGGCTGCATGGTGCTGGCAGGAGGGCCGGTATTTGAGAGGTCAGCTGGTAGTTGTGTTACCGAAATCCAGAATAAAACTCCTTAACACCAATGTGAAGTTAAGAAGCAGGCACTTTGCTTATTGCAGCGCTGGTGACAGGGGAGATCGCTCTTCCAAAGGCGTGTCCCACTCAGTATCAAAATCCATCAGTTTTTATAGACTTTTTCTGTCAGGTCATTGTTACATAAGCTCTTTACATAAAAATGCATACTATGCTCGCTCTTAAATTTAACCTTTATAATGATTGGTCCTTTGATTATATAACCTTATCAATATTCTTATTTAAAAACAATCATTGGTCAATTTCACTTAGCTCTACTGATTGGAGTCTTCGATACTCAAATCGAGATGGGAAGGGTAAGGGGTTTCCAAGCAGCATAACCGGTGTCCATGACAGTTTCCTTAGTTTCTTGAAACAAAACATAGAAAAACCAGTAACTTCCTGGTGAGGTTTCTATGGTTAGCTATTTCAAACTTCAACAATATTAAGGTTCCTATAGTCGCACATAACACAGTTCCTAAAGTTTCTATGGCTACATTTCGAACTTAACAATCCTATACATTATGCTTCACAATTTTACTTCTTAATCAAACCTAACTCTTCTATGTGATTAAATTCTGATTTCTTTATCAGAATATTTGCAGCAGTTGGGTACTGGGGGAGGATCCCAATGCTGGGGGGATCTTTTTTAAAAAAAAAGGCATAAAGGCACATGGACAGTGAGAGCATCAGCTCCATTAAGGTTAGCAGCCAAGGACCTTTCCAGTGCATATGGGATACTAAGTGAAGGGGGAAATGATAAACAAAACCACACAGGGACGCAGACTGAATAGACAGGGGGTCCCGGAGACAATGCCGACGACCCAAAGTCTCCAGTCACTAACAATGAGCCAACAGGATGCTCCAGGCACAGCTCTGGATGGGAACAACTCGGATTTTTCCCAGCCACTGGGGTGGGAATGATGCATGTCCCGAGAACCAGCTCCTGGGGGGAATGGGCATGAGTGAGGCGCGTGAGGGGCTCCATGCCGGCAGCTGGAGCGGGACCACAGGTCACAACCTGTGTGCCTGGTGCCAGGTGTTCGGGGTGAGTGTGTCCTGTGAGCGTGGGGTGCCTGTGAGATGAGTGTGTGAGCATGTACCTCTGTTTGCTGGTGAGCACCAAGCTGGACCAGCCAGCGAGCAGGAGACCCATGGGGCTGGTAAGAGGGTGCAGGATGCAGGCAGGGGTGTTGGATGGACAGAGGGGCTGTGCTGGTGCTCAAGGGATCCAGGAATGCCCACAGCTGCCTGTACTTATGTGTTTATAAGTCCTGTTGGGTATTCATGGGCACTGTTGAAAGCAGCACCTTGTCCACGGCATGTTGCGTGGCCAAGACAGAGAGCCTGTGTGTGTGTGTGTGTGCGTCTGTGTCTGTGAGTGTTGTCTCCAGGATAGACACTCACCTTCAGGGTTGAACCTGCAAATGGTAAAGCAGCAGGCACATCCATCGTCCTGGGACAGAGACCCCCGGGTCTTGGGGCATCCCAGGCTGGGCTCCAGCAGCCGGGTAGGAGGAATCCCCAGGACTAGAGCTGCTGGAGAGCCCTCTTGTAAGAGGCCCCGGCCTCTTACAACATACCTTAAAGAAAGTCTGTTTTCTTCTTCCACAGCCATGGGTTCACAGGAGGACATACTAGAGAATGATGAAAAGGCACATCTTGCTAAAAGACTACTGGCAGAAGCATGTGAGAAAGAAGGACTAGATGATGGATACTGGCTCCCCAAACTGTCGCAGATACTGGGAGTCAAGTCCAGAGAAGCCCTGAAACATCTGCAGTATGAGGACTACCTTAAGCTGGAGTGCGAAGTACGGTACCCCTGGGAAACAAAGGCGCTCCGAAAACTCCTGGAACTAACAGACAGCAAAGCAACTTTTGAGGAGCTGCAGAAGGAGCGCTTGGAGCTAACAAAGCAGAGACAAGAAGCGGCCAAGCTCGCCCTGAAGGAGCTGAAAGAAATGCGCAACAGCCGCAGCCACAGCAAGGACGTTATAAGACAGAAAGAGGAGGCTCTGTGGCAAGCCATGGAGATTCCCAAAGACTACTGGGCACCACCGGAGAAGTCACTGGTGGACATGCTGGAGAGCATCCGGAAGCAGCTGGAGCAGCAGGAGTTGTCAGCGGGCCAGGGTGAGAACGGCTCCGACATGGAGGTCCTGAGGCGGGCATCGGGGGGACTGGCCCTGCAGGGCATTTACAGAACGAACAGCCTTGCGGATGTGCTGGCAAGGCGAGACCAGCTCATCGGGGTTCCCGACGGATTCAAGCTCGCCAGTCCAGAGCAAGGGTCGCTGCTTGAGAGGAAGGAGTTCTCCTCCTCTGCCGCAGAAGCCACTTTCACCAAGTCCATGGAGCAGCTGGGGTTCAGCATCAGTGTTGCTGCCAAAGCCGGGTTCTGGGGGTTTAACGTGGAAGCTGGTGTAGATTACAGCAGGTCCTTGCAGTCAGAGGACACCCACCAGTCCCGCTCTGAGCAGACCTACATATGCACCACCAAGTACCAGTACATCCCGCTGGCCTCCTGCTACTTCCAAAAGCACCAGCTTCGCCTCTCGGATGCGGCCCTGCAGGAGCTGCAAGACATCGAGCATCTTTTGAGCATCACTCAGGAAGCAGACAGGCCCCACATGCTGAAGAGCAGGTGTGCGAGCTTCTTCAGCAGGTTTGGGTCCCATGTGAACCAGGGTCCCCTCCACTTTGGGGGGATATTCTGGTGGAAGGCATCCGTGGAAGGATTCAGAGCTGAGCAGCGGGAAGAGGTGAAGCGACAAGCATCTGAAGCACTGAACTGCTACGTCGGGGCCAGCTACAGTGGCTTCAGTGTCAGCGTGGGAGCAGGCATGGATGCTTCGAAATACAGCTCACAGGCTTCTTTTCAGGGAAGAGACAGCAGGAGTGCCCACACAGCGGTTCAGCTCTACGTGGCCACCACAGGGGGCCCATCAGAGACGGATTCTCTTCCTCAGTGGAAATCGGGGCTTGTAACTAATAACACAACGTGGCATGTTATCGACCGAGGCTTTCAGCTGATCCCAGTGTGGGATATAATCCTGTTCAATCACAAAAGTGATTTCAAGTCCATCTATGAAATGAGCAGCAGCCTCAGGGCCACGTATGAGGTGCTAACGAATCACAGTGTCGGCACCATGTTTGGAGAGGAACTGGTCAGTGCAGTGGAAGAGGCCAGAGCTTTTGTGGAGTGCGTGAGGGCCTGGGAGGTGACAGGGGATGAAAGGCAACTGCTCACGCTGATAGATTTCAAACAGAATCTGAATGAAAAAACCAGAAACCATAGTGTCTGGATCAACGTATGCCTGTCGGACAAAGCAGTGCAGGAGTTCCTGGTGAATACCGTTCTGTTTTGCGAGAAGTCACCTCCAGAAAACACCATCTACATAAAGTCTCTGTTGAGGTGCCTCTTGGATCCTCATGTCTATTCTGTCAAGGACTTCCCCAGGTCTTCCTTCATTATGCAATGGATCTTCCATACTGAGCACATGCTTCCCGGAACTCCCAATGTTTCTGAGCTTGAAGATCTCACCAAGACACTGCTGCAAATGAAGGAGTACATCCAGGAAGCCACCTACGCACCCGAAACCTCTGCATCTGCCATTCACGAAGCAAAGATAAAAGCCACCTTGACTGTAAGTCTAGCTGTTTATTCCTTACTCCAGTTTCTCCAGGAAAGGGCACAGAAAGACATAGAACTGTTGGTGCTTTTAATTACGACCAGCATGGGATACCAGGTGGAAAGGAGCACTTTTCAGTACCTCCTTGGATGTCCAGAAATTAACTTCATGATAAATGAAATCCAAATGGGACATAAGGAGTATCTGAGTCTGAAGGAGCAAGATGTTTACAGAGCTCAGGCATTCCTGCTGCTGATGGGTCTAACTGTGACATCTGAATATAAAGCAGTGTCCCCTGAGCAGAAGAATGAGCGTTTAGTTTTCATGGAAGATCAGATGAAAAACTTATGGTCCGCAGAAATAAAAACTCTCCTTGAAAAGCACAGTGCATTCAAAGACTGGGAGAAGCTGGAAAGTGACTTGCATTCCTTCATCAGTGGGCACTTGGATGACACATGTGACGATCTGAAGAAACACAGTATCATCAAAGACATGGAAGACACTTTCCAAAGAACAGAGCCTTCCAGTCAGTCCAATTCCAAATCAGACAGCAGCGAATCCAAAACAAATCAAGCCATTGCAAACCAAGAGTTCCTCCACTTACTTAAGCGCCTTGGACTAGAAAGTCACTATCCAAGAAAAATGGGGACTGAAGATTCCCACATCGTATACAAGGCATCTTTACATGACAGCCAGCCCAGCAAGGACAATGAACTACCATTTTACTTCTTGCAAAAGCTATTAACTGTGGATTATCGGGTGAGGTACCTGACTTGCAAGGACGACAGCAACCCAGGACTCGCAGCTGTGCCAAAAACCACAGAGCAAGAGCATGAACCCTCGCAGTCCTTTGACGACTTTCTCACTGATTTGGAGGAAGAAGCCCCTGACTCTGCAACCAGGGACAGTAGTGTGCACCCCATGGACCTCCAGATGGCAATTTTTCATTGCGCTGATGATTTCATGAGACAGTACATTTCAACGAAGCTTGCTTTCTGCCAATTTGCGCTACCTCTCCTGGTACCAAACCCATGCACTTCACAGATAGAGTTCCCCCTCTGGTCCCTCAGCCAAATAAAAAAGAGCTGGAAAGGGTCTGAGAAGTCGGGAAAGCAGACCAGAATTAACAGTCACAAAACCCAACTCATTTACCAGGCAAAGACACCCATCGTGTCCTTCCTACGGATCGGCAGTTCTCCCTCCTCTTCCAAGTCTCAGATCCTGAATGCTCTGCTGAGCAAACAAAACCATGACACTTTTTTCCATCGACATTGCAAAGGCAGCACCAAAGACTGTTTGCTGATGAAAGGTGTTGTGGAGATCTCCTGGTACTGTCCCCGGGGCAGTGACGATGACAGCTTTGACTGCTGTGTTGCTTTCTGTAACCTGCATGGAGATGCAAGGGATCACGAAGAACAGCTGCAGTTTTTACAGGAGATCTCTGCTGTGAACGTGGCTCTCATATCCAACTCTGATCAGAATGACGAGAAAGGGAAGAAAATTTTACGTGACCTGTGGCAGTCGCAAAGTCCTTTGGTTTGTCTTTTCACTGAAAAAGAGAATGTTGCACCTGGCCAATCTAGGCAAAACATAAGAATAGGTATCAAGAACAAAAACGAAGCAAAATTAACAGGCGAGCTGACAAAAACAATCAGGGATCTCCTGGAAGGGTCTAACACGCTTTTCAGCCTTGACGCCTGCCTAGACAAAGCTCGCAAGCACGGGTTCTTAGTCGACGAAGATACAGATGTGTGTGTGACAGCCAAAGAAAAGGCAAAGGCGCTGGTGAAGCTTCTGAAGAAAGAGAAGTTGTCTGAGATCAAATCCCAGCTACTGCCTCTTCAAGGAAAACTGTGGTACATGTGGTGCAAAAAGGACAAAGAACTCACTCGCTTGCAGGAAAAGGGGAACAAGAGCATAGAGCATCATCGGAGCCAAATTGAGTCAGAGAAGTCAGCAATAAGAAGAAAGCAACTAGAGAAGGCATTCCCCCTCAATCAGCTGATGAAATCAGTCCTTGGCTTTCTCCAGTCACAGCCAGCAGATACCAAGAAATACTTCCTGCAGTGGATGAAGGTGTTTATGGATGACCTGTCCTCTGGTCGCCTTGACGAACTGAAGAGAGAGTATCACCAATTATGGTCTCAAATCCTGGCAATAAAGAAAACCAATGAAAAAAACAATGTGAAGCCTCTGTTGCTGAGTCAGTTAGATGCCCTCTCCAGTGAAATCAACGATTCATCCATTGGCCTTGAGCATATTTTGAGAGAGATAGGGCAGATTTATGAAGCTCTGGAATCAATGAACTCAAAGGATAACTGTTGTGTCAAACTACCTGAAATTGCAGCTGATCTGATGGTTTCAGGGCATCCTGTCGAGCTGATGGATGGTGATGCTTCTTACGTACCATTACAATGGATCGGAGCAATCTTTGACAGATTAATTGAGAAGCTAGGGGACAAACGAGTATTTGTTCTCTCAGTGCTTGGCATCCAGAGTACAGGGAAGTCAACCCTGTTGAATGCCATGTTTGGTCTTCAGTTTAGCGTCAGTGCAGGGAGGTGCACCCGGGGAGCATTTATGCAGCTAATTAAAGTGGACGAGAAGCTGCAACAAGATCTGGACTTTGATTACATGCTAGTTGTTGACACAGAGGGACTTCGTGCCATAGAGATGGCCAATAAACAGTCCCGTAATCATGACAACGAGCTGGCCACCTTTGTCATTGGCATCGGCAACATGACTTTGATCAATATCTTTGGAGAAAATCCTTCAGAAATGCAAGATGTCCTTCAGATTGCTGTCCAGGCTTTTCTGAGGATGAAGCAAGTAAATCTTTCCCCAAGCTGCCTGTTTGTACACCAAAATGTGGGAGAAATAACTGCCAAGGAACAGAACATGGAAGGACAAAGATGTCTGCAGGAAAAGCTGGATGAAATGACTGTGACAGCTGCCCAGCAGGAATTCTGTGACATCTCCTGCTTCAGCGACGTCATCCGCTTTGATGTGAACACCCACATCCATTACTTTGCTCACCTGTGGGAAGGAAACCCCCCAATGGCACCACCCAACCCCATGTACAGCCAGAATGTCCAGGAATTAAAGAGCAAAATTCTCCAAGCTGCCACAAAGGAGTTGCAGGGCAGCATTTTGAGGCTCTCGAGCTTGAAAGTTCGTATTAGTGACCTCTGGAACGCTTTGCTGAATGAAAACTTCATTTTCAGCTTCAAGAATTCTGTGGAGATTGCTGTGTACAAGAAACTGGAAACTGCATTTAGTCAGTGGACCTGGCAGCTGAGGAGTCACATGTTAGACTTGCAAATGAAACTGGACAATAAAATTCGGAATGGGGACTTGCAGAAGGTCACCACAGAACACCTTGAAAAACTAGTGCAAGGGACAAGCGATGCGATCATGAAAGACATGGAAAAGTATTTCAGTGAAGACAGAGACTCTGAGACACTGGTCCAGTGGAAAGGCAGCACAGAACTGAAGCTGAAAGAACTAAAAGAGTCTCTTCTTCTTGAAACGAAAAAGAAGTGTGAGAATCTTATTGAACTAAAGAAGAACCAGTGTAAACTGGATGAAAGGAAGTCAGAATATGAAAACGAGCTCCTGAAAAGGAGTAGGCAGTTGGCTCTGTCTCTAAAAGGCCAGAGACTAAGTGAAAGACAACTGAGAGACAACTTTATTTCTCTCTGGGCAATCTGGATTACTGAAGTCTCCTCTGCTGCTCCCCCTGTGGAACAGGTTGATATCGATGTGGAAATAGAAAATGTCCTTCTAGATCACTTTAAGGAGCCTAAGTTACATGCACGAATCAGGACGTTTCCCAAACACAGGGTATTTTCTGTTGACTTGGAGAAACATGTCGCTAAGAAAAAACGTTGGGCCATCTTGAGTATGAATTTTGAGGATGCTGATGTGAGCAACATACACCGCATTACAGATAACATCATAGCGTGTGTGAAGGTAAACATTGATAAGAAGGAAAAGGAGAAAAGGGATTATAGTCGAAGTTTTATTCATGAAATACTAAATGAAGTACAGAAAGGTATGAACTCTGTCCCTAGCAATGCAAAATATAGTTTTAATAAAGATTACAGAATAGATTTATCACTGTATCTGTGCAGAATGGCAGCAGAAAGGTTTAAAGCCATGCATGTAGCATTCAAAAAAGCAAATGATCCAGCCATCTACCTGGAGAGCAAGAGAGAAGATTTCTTTAAAAGTTTCCAGATTTCCTGCCGAGGAGCCACTTCTATCACAATATTTGCTGTTTACCTGTGTGACAAGATTGCCCCAGCTCTTCACCAGGCAGTCTATGAGAGGACAGCTCTTGCCATAGCTCGAGACATGAAGGGTAAAATCCCAGATTTCAATGGCAATAGATCCTCTCTGGAAGTTTGCATACTGAGATACCTGGCAGAAGAAGAAGATTTTGAGAATTTCAAGGAGTACCTTAATCACCCAGAAGACTTTTTACTAAGTTACATTGGGACATGTGTTGAGATGTACTGTTTAGATGAGAACAGGAGGCTGGAGAAGTTTTTAGATGACTCCCTTACTCACCTCTATGAAAGCATCCAGTCAGCTGTTTTTAAATCAACCAACATTGTCAAAACCAGAAAAGACAGAGAAGACAAAATCTCTCTTTGGCTGGATGAATTTTGCAGCGCACTTGGAGAGGTGCTAAGCTTGCCCAGAAGGGACCTGAAAGGCATTGAGCATCAGGAGATAACAGACATAGAGTTCCTGAATAATGCCGTGACAGAAGCACTGGCTTCCCTGAAGGATCATCTCAAAGAAGAGCTTGCTAGTGCTGACATGAACTCATTTGAAACACAGCCTCACACAATCCTGGCTGAACAGTTTGCAGGGTGCTGGGAGCAGTGTCCCTTTTGTGGGGCTGTTTGCACAAGCACCATACCGAATCACAGCGGAGACCATCAGCTTGTCTTCCATCGTCCACAAGTTTTGGCAGGATTCAAGTGGCATAAAACAGACAATCTGGTCATTGATATTTGTTCTAGTAGCGTTGCAAGTGACTGTTTATTCAGGATTGGTGAAGACACATGGATCCCCTACAAGAGATACCGGGATGCAGGACCTCCTTATTCCACTTGGAACATTCCTTCTGATCCATCCATGCAAGCGTACTGGAAATGGTTTGTGTGCCATTTCAGGACAGAGCTAGAAGAATGTTACAATGGGAAATTTCATGGCAAAGGAGAAATCCCTGCTTCATGGCAGCGAATGACAAAGCAAGAAGTGCTTGACGAACTGGAGCAGCTTTAGGTCAAGTTGATCTAAAGGAAGAACTGCAACTGCTTTGCATTTTGGAAGAACATAGTACAAGTCTATCCACAAAATGTTGTTATAATGACTACGACCTCAAGCCACATGAAGAAAACAATATCTAATTGCTCACAAAGTTGGGTGAAATAAGGCATGCTACTTCTGCCATCACTCAGAAATTTCTTTGCCTCATGATAAAGTCAGCATCCTCTTCCCTTCTTGCCATAAACATTTACCTCTGCTTTGTCTTGGAGCAAAAAAGCAAAACATTCCTGCAGCGAGGAGTCATATGGACAAGATTAAGACCAAATGCCAGACGGAGAGCAAAGACAGCATTAGAAAGTACCAATTTTATCAGCTGCTATGAGAAAATAAGTGACACTGGTAAAAACCCAGTTTTCCTGCAGCAAGTACTTGTCACGCTTAAAGAAAGGGCTGCAGGATCTGAGAGCAGCTCAACATTGGCTGCAAGCTGTGCTGTTTAGCTTTTCAGGATTATCATTCCCTTATTGATCCCTTATTGATAAACCGAGCTAGTACTGAGACCAGCAGCTGTTCTGTCTCCGATGTCATTAAAGCGGTTAACACAACAGCCTATGTGGATTTAGGTAGTGGCTTAACTCAATGTTCGCTAGCTATACTTCATATGTTAAGGCGAGCTGTTCCTATTCAGGTGCCTGGGCCTGGGGAACTTTCCTTCAACTCTTAGCTACAATAGCAACTGCTCTTGCTGTTTGCTTAGCTGTTGAGCAAAAGCCTCTGTATGACCAATGCGGAGATTTACGCATCTTTGCAGCTTCCTCGGCAGCCATCGGCAGTGTGTGACATTGGTGTTTGTGCTGTCAAGACAGGCTAGTGGCAACGGAGCTGTGGTATGGAGAACGTGTAACCAGCTGGGACTGCACCAGTGAGGTGGCTGGTGGTTTTTGCTGTGCAGTTCCTGCAACGCCGCTGGAAACCCAAGGACCAAGCACTCCTGGAGAGTTGGCCAAAGTGGTGATTCACTATAATCCCTTGTAGTCTTTACTAATAAACTAGTCAAATTGGACTGGACTGGTGTCTGTATCCTTTAATTCCAGGTGAGCCACAGCTGTGTGTGAATTCAGCGTTTCTGCTGTGAAGACAGGCAGGCAGCAACTGGGTGATGGTCTGTGGAAGGGTGTGTGGAAGGATAGTGTCGGCTCCTTTCAGGGTGTCTGGTCAAGAACCTTCTTCGATGTCTCAAGGGATAATAAGGAGGGGAGAAAGCTGTAAACGAGAACATCCAGTTAAACAAATCTGACCAACAAGTGATAAGGGAGGCAGTGGTGGGAACCAAGCCTGGTCAGTTACACTAACTGATGAGTGAGAGGGTGAGAAGGTTTATTCCAGCGAGGTTATCTGTTTCGGGAGCTGGTCAGCTGGGAAACTAAGGGAAAAAAGGGGAACCAAACCCAAGACGCAGACCTGACAAAACAGACATGGAGACAACGACAGGAAGCAAACCTCACCATCACTGTGTGAGCGTGTGCTGCAAGGACTAAGCACCAGTTACTGGTGAGAGATGTGTGTGTATGAGTGGATTTGGGGCCAGCTACTGGAGTCAGACTGCAAGTGTAGGTGCCTCTGGCCCATGGTGTCAGCTACTGGAGTGAGTGGGGGGGTCTCAGTGCCAGCTGCTGGAGCAAGTGGGGGTCTTTACCCTACAGCCACGGGGATGGGAATGGTGTGTGTCCTGAAAATGAACGACCTGGGGGGGACCAGCGTGAGTGAGGGGAGTGAAGAGCTGAGCACCAGCAGCTGGAGCAGGACTGTGGATCTCAGCCCATGTGCCTGGTGCTGGCTACTGGGCAGGGACTGAGTGTCCATATCCCCCAAACCGTGTGTGTGTGGGGCGTGCATGTGAATTCACTAGCAAACTTCAAGCTGGACCAGCGGGTGAGTAGGGTGGCCTCGGGCCCGGGCTGGGGCGTCAGGTGGGTGGAGGGTCCGTGCTGGTACCTTCGCCTTGCCCTGTGCCTGAAGCACTCTTTCCGGGCTTTTTTCTCCCACATGTACTGTGCATTGCTTGCAAGCTTTAGGTGATCGTCATCTTTCAGATGTCTCAAAGCCTGTATGCTGGTAACTCCCAGCTCCTTCTCCAGTACAGGGAGCCAGTACTCTATGCGGCGGCCCACACCTTTCGGTGTCTTTGCCAGTTCACCTTGGCCTGTGTCTCCCTCGGAGGGATCATGCGGCACGTCCTTCCTTGCAGACATTGCCGTGGGAAGGAATGCAAACATGCCTTCAAGTGACGCAGGGATGCAGTAACTCTCCTGTCTGTAACTAAGGTTCTCAGTGACACCGACTCGCTCAAAAGAATCGTTAGGGAAGGCAAAAGACCTGATGACGTTGGGATGTGAATGTAAAGCTGAGCAGGAACTGCCTGGTGGGGGTCTGTCTGATGCACAAGGTGGGAAAGACGGCAGCTGGAGAAGGCAGGTGACGGGGCTGGGGTGACAGGCTGGGAGGAGGCCAGGATGGTGGTGGAAATGGAAATGGGGAGATCCGAGTGTACTAACTTTGCTTTCGCTTCCTCTTCTCCCCTTCCTTGCTTTATCTTCTTCTCCCCCTCCTTGCTCTATCCTTCCCATCCCTCTTCCCTGTGTGTACCCTTCCCTTCATTCCCCCATCCCCTGGGATCCCAAATATATATCCTTTGTCCCACCTGTCCCTGGAGCTGGTGGGACAAGGACAGGTTCTCTGCGGAGTCCATAGGTTCCCTTCACCCCAGCCCTGCCCTACGTGCCCCTGGGGTTCCCCCGCCAGTCCCGGCGTTGGTGTGCATGGAGCCTGGGATGGTCCCAGTCCAAGCGGTGTTGGGAAGGTCCCTGTTCTGGCTCCTTTGGATCACCTTTCTCTGACACTGTCCTTAAAAAAAAAAAAAAAAAGAAGATAAAACTGCAGTAAAATGCCCAAGTGGAATAAGCAGGGCTGGGACTGGGTAGACATTCCTGTGAGATGGGAAACTGAAAATGTTGCTGCTTTTCTCTCCATTTGGTGGAAAGTCATAAAAATCCCAGAACTCCAAATTAAACAGCGTGGGGGAGGAGGTGCTTGGGAGAAGATACATAGACTCATTTAGGTTTGGAAAAGACCTTTACCATCATCGACCCCAACCATAAACCTGACACTGCCAAGCCCACTACTGCGGCCGGTCCCCTCAGCAGAGCCCCAGCCGCCTGTGGCAGCCCCTGCTCCTTCTCCTTCCCCCGAGGAAGGGTTTCTTTTTAACCAAATACCTCCTCCCCACCCGCGGGTGTGGAAAGAAGGGTCAGCAGTCCCCGGGGACAGCCGGGGTGCCGGCTGCGACCCTGGCCTCGCCGAGGCGGGAAGCCATCTCCCCAGGGAAAGCCGGCCTCCCTCGCCTCCTCATGGGAGAACTGCCCAAGACAGGCCTGGCTCGCCCTCCTCCGCGCTTGCTTGGTCCCTACGGGACCTCCCCAGGTCTTTTATTTCCCCCCAAAATCGTTTTTTTTTTAGAGCCGACCGCTCCCCTCACAACCCCGCCGACCTCCCGCCCGGCAGGCGGCGCCCTTCCGCCGCCGGACACCCCCCCCGCCCGCCGATCGCCTCCTCTGGCCGTATGCGGCGGGCGGGGCGCCGTGACGTCACGGCCACGCCGGGTGGGCCGATGCGGCGGCGAGAGGCGGGCTACGGCGGCCGGCGGGGGCCTGGGCGGGCGCGGAGCGGAGGGACCGGCACCGGGCGCCGGGGTCGCCATGGAGTACGTGACCGCCGAGCAGCTGGCCGGCTTCGGCAAGTACAAGGTACCGGCGGGACGAGGGGCTTCGGGGTGTGTGTGGGGGGGTGTCGGGGGTCCCGGCCGTGGGGCCCGGAGCTCCGGTGGAGCGCCTCGGGGCCTGGCGTCCGTGAGGGGGGTGTCTGAGGGGGCCGCCGTGACTGGGAGGGGGCTCTCGGGGGACGCCGTTGGGAAAGGAGATACGGGGGTGGGTTAGGGGAGGTGGGGGGGTGGTCCTGGCCCCGTGGAGGGGGAGCCGTGGGGCCCGGTTCCGTGGGGCGGGGGGCAGCCGCAGTGGGGCCCGGTGCTGTGCGTTGAAAGGGTGGTTGTGTGAAGTACGCGTGTCCCCCATTCCGCACCCCACCCCCGCTGCCCCACCGTGGGGTGCGGTGAAGTCCGGGGCAGCGCGGTGGGTGCTGGGCTCCGTGCAGGGCCCCCCCACCCACTCCCCTGCAGTTCCCCGGGTGGGGCGAGCCGTGGGCCAGTGCAATGCGGTGTAATAAAACGTTTTTCCCTTCTCCTTCTTCCAGTTCCTCTCCCCGGGCTGTTTCACGCGGGGCTGGGTGCAGTGAGGATGAAGGTGTGATGGTGTGAGACGTGGGACCCCCTCCGTGCAGGAGGGGGAACGGGGGACCCTCGTGTGCCCCACAGCGAGTCAAGGGGTGTAGGGGTGTCTGCTTGCAAACGCCTCCCCCATCCCCAGCCGGTTTCCCAGCGGGGACGAGGACGCCGTATGCGATGCTGCGGGGTACAACGTCCAACGCAACATGGTGCGAGCGTGTCCTTGTGTCTGCGTGGGCACCCCCAGGCTGTTTGCCCCCCCTTGGGGAAGGACAGGCTGCATATGCTGCTGTGGGATCTGGCGTGGGAACAGCAGAGCATGGGGCGGTGGCAGCGTGATCTCACGCCAACTGCATTCCCCCCAGCCGTGCTACTGGGGTGGGGACACACCATCACGTCCTACAGTATAGCACTGTGCGATGTTACTGCGTGGGGTGTGATAATATTTGATGTGTGTGTCCCGTCCCGCCCCCCCCCCAGTCTGTCCCTGGGAGTGGGGGGCATTGCTGGGCGCCATGTGGGTGTGATTGGGAGCGGCGCTGTGGCAGCTTGCCTGTCCCCCCACCTCTTCCTGGGCTGGCAGCGATGTGGTCAAGAGAGGCAGCTGTGGCATGTCACCGCACACAGTGAAGTCAGCGCCTTGCCAGGTTGTGCTGTGGCTGCCCTTGCCGTGAAAGGACCACAGAGGAGGGAGCTCTGGGGGTGTGCAGGTCTGCATCGCGGTAGGAGCACAGCCGGCCCAGGGGCTCCCCCCACATTTAGCTCAGGACCACGTTGCTCCTGCCCTGTGGTTGCTCCCTGCACAGTCAGACCCACAGAAATGTGCCAGAAATCGTCCCCGTCTCCTCATGCAAGCGTGGCAGTCTGTGTCTTGTTCAAAGCACTGGAAACCTTTGAAGGAAGCTGCTGTAAGTGCTAACAGGCTCTGCCATGGCAGTTTAAATCCCTAGGAGCTGATTTTGTGCCAAAGTACATGGCATCCTTAACATGAGGAAACCCTGGGTTGTGCGTTTATGTGGAGGGGAAGGTGTTTGCTGTATTTTTTCTTCTCTGACACCAGCAGTGAAGCTAAAAGGTTTCACCTCACCTTCTCCTTTGCTTTGCTCCTGTTCTAGGATCCATCACATTGGGCCATGTTGCTGTCGTCTTTCCGGGGTGGTTCATGGGGTGTCATTTAAGCACGCAGGACAGTTAGGACAAGTGTGATGCACTCAGGGAGCGAAGCAGGTGACATGCTGTCTTGTATAGCTGGGTGAGGCTGTCTATGTGGGTCTGATCTCCTTCTGCAGCAGTCTGTGGGGGCAGGAGTGGTCAGGGCTTGCTCATGCTCTTCTTTTGCACACTCGGAGCTGATGCGGTGGAGATAAATGGACTTGGTAGAGCGAGTTTGACCAATGTGACAGGTTGCCTGAGGTTCCCTGTGGAAGATGGATCGTATGGGGTTTCGTCAGTAAACTTTTAACTGTGTTTAGAAAGGCAGTGAAAGATAGTGGTTTTATGTGGGTGCTGGAAAAAGGTAAGCAAAATGCAGTCAGCTTTGAGCCAGGCCTCCCAAAGTGACAAATTTTGCTCCTGCAAAGACAATGCTATTGCTTAAAGAGGGAGACTGTCGTGTCTTCAGCCTGTTTCCAGTAGTGCCTGGGGGGATTTGTGGTGTTGCTGCCTTATCTCTCAGTACCTGTGCCGTGAGAAGGGGGTCTCCACCCTCCACAGGTTGTGCTGGCAGTTGAACTTGGGAAGGTTCAGACAACTGCAACAACTGTGTCATTTGTGTAGCAGGCACCAAAGACTTGCTCCCAGGTCATGGTCTTTCTGAAGATGCCTCTGATAGAAATATCACTGCAGTTAAATCTATGAACAGGACCCTGAATGCAGACTAGGGTGAGGTGGAAAGCCCCATCTAGCACATAAAGCACGGTGTGGGCAGCATCGGCTGCTTACTGTCACCAGTTAATGCACTGGCATTGTGCTTCCTGGCTTTGGTTTCAGATGGCACAGGGCTGAAATGTGTAAGCAGGTCTTCAACGGAGGTATCCCTTCCAGCCTGGCACAGCTGAACCAACAGGCAGAGACCAATAAAGCTGCGTATGCCCTAAGGGCAGGAGTGCAGTCTTATTGGCAGAAGTAGCTTTGCTCGAGAGATTGTGGTTTTATTGGGTCAATAGGGACTTTGATAAGAATGGGCAGGTTCACACTTAGTGCTCAGAGAGCATCATTTCTGCCCTATGCCGATGCGTCATCTTTGCATGCTCGTCAGGGCTGTGTAGCGCTGGCACTGTGAGCACCTGTGGGTGAAAGCGCTTTGCTGGAGATTGCAATAAACTGTATTGAGGAGAGTGATCGGTGCTGACACGCTGGACTGCCGTAGGGGGTAATGAAGCCCCAGTCGGCCTCTCTGCAGCGCTCCCTTCCTATGTGTCTTGTTTGCTTGGGAAGCTTTTTTTCCTTTGCTATTTTAGCCTTGAGAAAGTGGCCGGTCCAGGCACAAATCTCTGATACTGGGTCACATATTCCAGACTTGCTTTAGGCGTTGAGGTTTGTCCTGCTCTGCCCTTTCCTTGCCTTGAAGGTGTGACTCCAGATCCATCACTGCTGTGTCGATGAAAAGCCAGTTGACCTGGATACAACTAACTGTTCTTGCCCAGAAAACTTCTGCAACAGCATAAACTGTCATCCCAAGTGGACAGAGCAAGGAAGGAGCAGTGTGGGATGTGTATGGATGGCAATGCAAAATAACGGAAGACTAATTTAGCTGTTGCTGAGCTGCTTTCTCTGCCTCATCCCCAAAGTGGGCCTGTGTTTTTAACCTTAGTGGAAGAGGTCAGTGTGTGGCAGCAGCCACAGAAGGTGGCTCACATTGAGTAACTTGAATATGTACCCAAAGCCAGTGTAGCTGGAAGGCAGCGGGACCAGCCAAAAAGGTGATGCATAGTCAGAACCCTCTGCAGGAAGACTCCTCCAGTTCCTACTGCAAATGGCTGTGCAGCCTTTGACTCTGCCTCAGCCTTTAAGCTGTGCCAGGCAGAAGCTCTCCAGCCTGCACATGATAGTTTTGGAGAAGAGCAAGCAGATTCAGGGGGGATGTGGAGGAGGCAACATGTGTCCAAGGGAAGGAACATGTCCTTGGAGAGGAGCTAGTGTCCCTGGAGCTGATAGAGCAGGAGCAGAAGAGCTTCATGCAAGATGATCCACAGCTTTCTCCAGCCCTGGCTGGTTTACTCCTCCCATTGCTGCCAGGAGCACATATGGGAAGCGGCGAGTCAGGAGTCCAGATGGTTTTAGCTTTGCAGCGTGCACATTTCTCCTGGCTGGGGGAGAGGTAGGTGTATGCTCCTTCTGTCACAGGCTGGCTCCGTGCCACGGGTGGTAGAGGTGTAGAGGGAACCGTCCTTTAGCTGCTCTTGAAGGGACACTGAAGAGCTGCTCTGCCTGAGGGAGCTGTGCAGCAAAAAGTGCAGTGTTATTGAAGAGTTTTTAATTTGTACCTCTAACAGTCCTTCCGTAGGTCTGTGTGATTTGGGTGTAGCATATGTACCTTTGGAATTTAAGTTAAGCTAACCTACAATGGGAAGGAAGGGTTTCTTTGCTGGAACAAATACATCCTTTGTAGCTAATGTATTACAGCCCTGCCTGGCAGCAGCATGCTGAGGCTTTCCCCGAGGAGATGCTGTATGCGGCGGTCAGAGAGCCAGACAAACCCTAAGTGTGTCTGCTCTAGCACTTCCTCCAGATTGTCAGCCTGGTGTAGATGATGGATGCTTCTGGCAGGGTGGAGGTTGTGATATCAAAAATACATCTCTTGTTTTGAGGCTGTAGAGCAGGATGCATGTGTTGACCTTCTGAAGAAAAGCAAACCAGATACTCTGCTGTTGTTGAGTATGGAACGTCCTCTGCCAAAACCAGACACTCTGTTACTGTTAAGTATTGAATGTCCTCTGTCAGGAAAGTTGCAGCCAGGCACTGCTGTTTTGGAGTGTAAACCTTGCAGTTGGATGCCAGAGGTCATGATTTGCGTCTTAAAAACCTGTTTGCAAATTGCTTTCTAGCAGGCTTCTGGGCAACCTCCTTCTATAAATTTGTAGGAAAGGGGGGAAATGGGACCATCTGGAACATTCACAGAGGTGTCTGCTCCTACTTTGGTTTCTCTAGGAGAAAGACCTACTCCTTTCTTTCCTCCAGACTGCCTCTGAGTCCTGTTTTCACAGGGCAACCCAAACAACTCTCCCTTGTGCAAGTTGTCTCTGCGTTTCCCGAGTGTGGTGGCCAGAGTGGGATGCAGCGTGCGAGCTGGAGCCTTGCCAGCACAGCAGAGAGGGGAAGGATGGCTTCGTGCGTTGCATACAGCACTCGTATTACTTCTGCTTGTGTGTCCCGATGAGCTGCACGTCGCCTTCTGCGGCATTGTGACTCTTGCAGCTCATTTCAGTGGGTTGGGAGGCTGTGCTCGCAGCTGCCACATGCCAAAAGCAGCTGTGGAAAGTGAGACTGACTGCAAGTGGGGGGAGAGCGCTGCAACTTAATGTGTCCTGTTGGTTACAGACAGCTTTGATGGTTTGTCACTGTCTTTTTGTATTCCAGTCACGTGCCCTGTGTTTCCTGTAGCCTTTCCTTGCCTGGTGTTGTCTGAGCTGCTTTTGATTCAGCTCTGCTGTGTGGGGTCCTGCACTGTACTGGAGTCTTCTGGTGTGATGGAGTCACTGATGACTATTCCTGGGGCATGTCTGATAGCCAGATGTGTGGTCGCTGTATGGCTCTTTCATCCGGCTCTTTCATCCAGCTCATGTAGGAACAGGGAAAGTACTCGAGTGATGAGTGTTGTGTATGGGGCTCTGGCCACGTGCGTAAGTGGTCTCTGCTTGTGTGCTTTCCTCACCGTGTGAGCTGGGTGAAAGTGCAGGTACGAGCCTCTATTGTGATGCCACCTGGACCTTGGGCTTTCCTTAAGGGTACATGTTATCCTCAGGAGTAATGGTTTGGGGAAAATGCCAGCGAGGGAGGATGTGGCAGTGCCATTCCTTACATGTGGCATGGGAGGGATGTGAGAGGAAAGGCAATGACACGTGTTGTGTTTGGGTCCAAAGGTGGGACAGGCTGGTGTTTCACCCCAGAAGCTTTGGGAGCAAGTATGTGTTCAGTAAGAGGAAAGTGAATTGGGGTTTGGGAAGTGCCTTTTATAGCAAAATTACTGCACTCTAAACCCCTTTCATTTCTGTGTCCTTGCTTCTGAGCAGGAGCTGTTGATGGCAGCCCATGGCTCACACACAACCAGCAGCAGCACGGGGGAGGCTGGTGGCAGCCTGCTCACTGGTGGCTCTTGTCAAGAGGTTCTTTGTCTCATTACCTGCGTGGGCAGTAAAATGAAGTCCTCTTGGTGTCTGCTTCCGCATGCCTGCTGGGCTGAGGCTTGGGGGCAGCCAGCAGTGCTCAAGTGCTAGAAAAAATGTCCTGACTTGCTGCTCAGCCCAGCTTCTCTCTGCAGTGACCCACACTTTGCTGTGGGTTTGGCCGGTGATCTGCTGTGAGCTCATTCCGTTCTCCCAGTGCACAGGGGAGTACCTCAGCAGGTCCCAGCATCTCTCTCCTACTGAGACGTCTAGTGTAGAGCTGCTCAGAGCAGCTGCTGCAGGACGGCTGCAGCAGTGAGGGGTGACATCTCTTGCCTTGGGAAAGAAGGGCTCTTCTCCAGCTGCATGTTCCTGAGCATGGAGAAGGCATCTTGTACTGAGCATAGCTGTGTGGTTGAGAGCATGCAGGCCCTATGGTGGGTTCATACATAGCAGAGATTTTGCACCAGGAGGTGCTGGTCTGTTATCCCACTAAGAAAGGCACTTGGATTCTGTAAGGTGCCGTTTAAAATGCTATTTATTAGATGTAACACTATAAGGAGAGAATAGTATAGATAGTCTTAGATCCCTTTTAGATGGTGGGAACCCCAGGTGGCGTAGCATCAAATGGGCCTCTGATCCACGCGCGGCATGCTGGGCAGACCCTGTCCGTAGAAGATGCTTCCCTCATTTTGATCATTTGAGCTATTACAGGATTTTTTTACAGGAAAGCAACTCTATTGCTCATTTCCAGTGTCAGATGGAAAGGATGTTCGTGAGAGCTTCCTGCTGCACTTCTACATAAAGGCAAGGACACACAGGTGGCCCCATTACTGATGCTGAGTGGGAGCTGCCTGCAGGCTTCTCCACTGCAACAAGCTGGCTGAGTTTATCCTGTGGCCGAGGGATCTGTGCAGCACAGCATGGGCCTGGGCGCACTCAGGCTGACTGCGATGTGGGTCACCGACTCCGCAATGTACAGCGATCTCCTGGTCGGGGTTACTGCAATGGACTGGGTTTGCAGTATGTCAGGCACAGTTGTCCTGCAGTGTCAGATGAGACCTTGGCTTGGGAGACCTGGTGCACTGAATGCACCAAAGGGCTAGGCATCTAGCTTAAAGGATTTCTTTTTATTGTGGAAAGTACTCTCCTTCTGGATGCTCTTCTCCCTTTTCTGCACCCTTCTTCCAGGTGGGAACCCCTGATCTCCTGGGCTGTCACCAGCCCGAGCCAGCACTGGCAGCAGACCTGCCAGGCACTGCAGAGCCACAAGTCATGCGTATATCATGCTTTGGCTGTTGATTGAACAGTTTCTATAGGTCCCTTAAGCAAACAGCATGAAGCAGGACTGCTGGTCCCATATGGTGTCCTCTCTGCCCTGAAGAAGAAGGTGCACTTCCCTTCAGCCAGCCTCAGGAAATCCTCTTGCCTTCAGACTTCAAGTGCCATGGAGAGCAGGGCTACAGATGCTGCGCTGTGGGAAGCAGATGGCTGGAAGCTGTCCCTGGCAGGCTTTTATAGGCTGCTCTGGAAATACGAGCCCTAAAGAGATCTCTGCAGGGTTTGCTCTGCTGAGCAGAGACACCAATGTATGCCAGTGGCAGTTCAGACCAGTGGAACAACAACAAAACTGGTAGTGAGAGCAGCAGAAAGGAAAGCTCTTTGATGCTAGGGATGTGGATGTGAGGCTTGAGGCCATGGTCATTAAAAGGCCAGTCTTCCTCACCCCCAAACAGCTTGTCTTTTCCTGCAGGGTCCTTAGCAGGAAGGGTGTGAAGGAGGGGAAGCTTTTGAGCCCTGTTCTTGAATCACTTAATTCCTTCCCCAAGGGCTCTTCTAATTGCTCTGAGACAGTGTGTCTCTGTCTGCCTTTAAACTGCGCACAGCTTCCCAAGGTGCTGCTTGCCTGTGCTGTGTTGCGGAGGATGCTGTAAGGAAGTCCAGAAGTCCTCCTAGACTCCATGACTTCTGAGATGAGCAGGTGTAAAAGTTAGAGGTGTTTTTCTTCTTCTTCTGTCCTGCAGTTAAATTCACAGTTTTGAACCTCTGCCCAGCTTAGTGTGTCCCTTGCAGCTCTTGTGGTCTGAAAACTGCCCAGCTGCCGTGGTTGGAGGAGACAGTAGCAGTGCTTTTAGGTTAACTGGATATGACCTGACTCACGAGCCTTGGCTGAGCTTTTGCTCTGTGCTAAGCAATGAGATGAGGGTAAGGGATTTATCTTGCTTTCTAGAGACACTTCTGATGTGTGTTGTAAGGTTTTGATGAGTGATGAGCTAGTTCTGCTCCCAGGACCTAGTCTGTGTGTGTTTACATTTCTTCATCTTGAACAATCCTGAAATTGCTGCCAGCAGCTTGGGCTGCTGTTTGGTGCTGCCGCAGGTCTGGTTTCTGAACGGTGGCCTTTGCTCTACAGGATATCAAAGATAATGAACCGTGTTTTGGCGGGGGATTCTCAGACTCTCTGTTTTCAGCCATACAGTGGCAGCGATGAAGCCCTTTGTGGTTGGGGACCTCCTGCTACTTCAGTCCACAGTGGGTCCTGTAGGGTTTCCTCGGAGGAAATTCAAAGCTCTGTGGGTTTCTATATGACAAGATGACTTGCTCACGGACATGCAGTTTAGCTGTGTAGGCTGCCAAACAGCTGGTGCACCAGCACGACTGTCAGGCCAGGGCTGCTCCTTCTCTTAGTGGTTTGGTTGATTCTCACGGGGTGAGGCTTGTGATGCTGCAAACCACCTCTCTGCCCCTTCTTTCTGGGGAGGGGAGCTGTCTTTGGCTCCTCACTGCTGTTTGTGTGGTTTTTTTTACTGCAGTCCCTACCCTTAAAGGTGTGAATTGGGCAGCTTGCACGTGCGATGGGTGCAGGTAGTGGATTCCTTGTCCTGCCCTGCAGCAAGAGCCCTTCTGGCTCTTCTCTTGCTGTGCAGGTGGAGCATGCAACTCTTGCTCTTCCCAGCTGACTGCTGCCCACATCCCTCTGCATCCTTTGCCCCACCTGAAACAGAAGGTTGCTGTTCCAAGCTGGTGGTTGGGGACGTCTGCTAAAAACAGCTACCTTTCTCATGGGTGTGAGCGCAAGGGAGGAGTAGGAAGCAGAGCTGCTCCTCAGCAGCCTTTTGCTCTTTAGATTCCCTTTAAAAAGAAAAAAGTCTGTTATTTACTCTGCATTTTTGCTTTGGATATCTGATAGATCTTTGCACACGCCTTCCTCCTTTGCTGTCCTGCTTGGAGTTTGCTGTGATGGTTGTATACATCTCCCTCACCCTCTATAGGGAGCAGGCAGCCAGCTGAGTGCTCTGGCTCTGCTGCGCTCCCCTGTCCCTGTTGTCAGTGTCAACACAGAGCCAGTCCCAAAATGAATGACCACAGGGATGTGGAAAGAAAGGAGTAGTTGAGGTGGGCGATACCGGTAAGCATGCTGGAGTATTTGGTTGTTTGACCCCTTTCCATGTGCTGGAGGAGCCCTAGCCCTGTCCCTGTCTGAGAGGCAAGTCTGGTGGGTGGCATGCGGAGGAGAGCTGGGTCGTAGCTCTACCTTGAGTGCCTACCCAGTGTTGCAAGACGTGCAGAGCAGTCACTTAAAAATAGTGTAGGCTGCTTGTCAGTCCATCTTGGGTCTCTTTAATTGCACTGAAAGTTTACTGCAGTGTTTATTGGTGCATGTTGAATCTTGGCTTCAATGAACTAGATCATAAAAGTCACTCTCTGCTAATTAGCAGCAAGTATTTGGCTGTTGGGACTTTTTGGAAGAGAACTGGAGTGCATTGTGGAAATTGAAGTATCACTTCCCATAGCTGGCTCAGAAAATGGCTGCATTATTAGGGCTTGTATAATTGACCTGACTTGCTGTGCTTCAAGTCTTGCACAAAGCAAGATGTCAGGGCTTATGAAGTAACACATCTTTTTTCTGTTAATTGTGAATTTCCTCTTTGTGGAGAGGCAGGATGAGGGATATAGAGAGAGGCAGAGTGTTATGTACTATAGAGGGTTATGTGCTTTGGAAAAAAATGTTTTATTTGTGCCTTTCACATAGGCTCTGTTGACACTTGAAGGTAGTCTTCCCCCTCCTTCCCTGCAGTGCCTTGCTTCATCTGTAATCATCTCCAGTTATGCGTGGGCTTGTGTTTTCCTTTGATAGGTATACGTTAAAGTTCAACTTGATTTCTTTTTCTAGGGATTGTAACGAATTCTCTTTTCTTGCACTGACTCGTGTATTCTCCTGGTTGGTGGGTTGGCATCAAACCCAGCTGTTTCCTGAATTTGGCCCACTTCTGTGTGGCCTCGTGGTCCTCTGGAGAGGAGACTGGGGTTGCGATCTTGCAAGCATCCACACCTCCCCAGTGGCTCATGGCCTCTGCGAGGGGAAGCCCAGCCTGGAGGGGTCAATTCACCTCCCTGGACCCAGCAGAAAACTGGGTTTGGGGTGGTCTGCTGAGTGTGAATGTCCTCAGGAGGGCATAGGCTGGATGTCAAAGTGTGCCTGGGGATGGAGAGCGACTGCTGCCTTCTCCCCTGTCCCCTTGCCCAGGTTGCATTGCTGTGCTCGCCCTGGTCCCTTCTGTTCTCCTTCGGCACTAGGAACAGGCTTGCAAAACTAGTCTGATCCCCCTCTCAGGTACTTCAGCCCTCTTTTTCGAAATCTGAAACAGCTCTGGCAGCTGTAGGAAAAAAGTCTTTAGGCTGTCGCAGTGTTATTGTAACAGGTTTCCTGTTTGTGGGTTTTTGCTTCTGCCTTTTCTTTCTCCCCCTGTTTTTCCTCCCCAGAGTCACTGCTCTGATCCCTTGATTCCCACTCCAGAGGCTCGTTGCTGGCTGATCCTCCTCTAACTGTATCCCTGCCTCAGGCCCCTGAAGGTTCATGTTTCCCACTCCTGTGCTCACCATCTGTGCATCCTTTCTGCAGCCGATCACCTCGAACTGTAGCGGAAGCGGTGGTGACCCATATTCATGGATATTTAATGCTCCCAGAGAGAGCTCCTGGATGCAGTGGAAATTGGCAGGCTGTTTGCTGAAGCCTGCCATCAACATCAAGTGTTGCTCCATGTTATGTATCCATGGGGAAATGATTCCCCCTGCCTCCCCCAGCATGGTGATGGGAAGGGGTCAGGACTCGGCAGTAGGGTATTGGGGCTGGCTGCCTGCTCCATCCCACTGCGGGGTGGCCCCAGTGCCGGCACAGAGCTGCAGCCCTCTGGATGAGCCGGCTGGAGCTCACGCAGCCAAGGATCGACTTGGGTGTGGGCTCCCTATCAGGTGGGTCTTCATAAGGTGAGCTCCTGGGGTGACCACAGGCAGGTCCCTTCATGAGCCGCTGTGCTGGAGAGTGAGTCTGACCCGCGCAGCGGCTGGGTCTGGGTTATGCTGGGTGGAGATGTGCTGTGTATCCGCTCTGCCTGGGCCACTTGCTGACGCTTTGCATGCAAGCGTGCTTGTTTTATCCCTCTGCAGTACTTCTGCTCTAAGCTTTAATTGCTAGGTGTCTAAAACCTGCATGGTGAAAAGCAGGCAGGAGGAGGGAAGCGATGCTGGTGTTGAAGCTTGTGCTGCTGACTGCTTGGGCAGTCGTCCCTGCCGCGGGGCAGGCAGACGGGACATCCTTCGTGCTGTTTTCTGCCTGCTGAGCTGCTGCTGCTTGTGGTGGGAGCCAAACCATTCTGCTGGTGTGGTGGTTGCGGGTTTACCACTGCCAATGTACTCCATTCTTATGCCAGCTGAGAAATGACCTTAGAAAAGATAAACAAGACTCGAGTTAATAAGTATCATTAAAGCACTATGTGACTTATGCATCAGTGCAGTGTGGGCATAGTGCAAACGTGAATTGTTTGCACTGGCATGGCTCTGCTTAATTAAGTTTGCCGGGGTTTGTCGAGTTCGCTGCCTCCTGGCTTATTTTGAGTCTGATGGGAGAAGGTTCTTAGCTTTGTGCCCTCTTTGTACTTAAGGAGATTTATAGGAAACAGCCTTATGGACTTGCTGGAGCTGCTCTGCTGAGGCTTTCTCTGCCCTGCTCCTTCTGCCAGTGCAAGCAGTGATATGTCAACTTGTGGCCAGCAGCCCAGGCTGCCACGGACCTTGCCGGAGTGCCTGCAAGCAAAATACGGTGTACAAATCCTTCTTTGCTTGCTGTCCGCAGCGCAGGTGCCTGTGCCACCAGTGCTGTTGTACTCCCCCAGCCTACCCTGGATCCGTTTGGATGTCTGACACTGGTGCGCCCAGGGCACCCATGCGACAGCGTTTGGTCTGCTGCTGGCTCCGGGTAACCAGATTACTTAAAAGTAGAATTGTTTTTTCTGACAGGAAGGCTATTAGTAGGATCTGGGCTATAAATCTGTATTTTTTTTCCTCCTTGAACACATAATTGGATCTTCCAGAAACATCCTGGTTGCATGATTAATGTTGTTTTTAAGTTGTATGAGCCATTCCTGTCTCTCAATCCCATAACGATGCCAGTCAGCTCACTGCTGTACCCGTGGCAGTACTGGGGCAGCCCCGACAGTCTGCCGGCTGTTGGGGTGCCCTGTGGCACCCTGTGGGGTGGCTGGATGGAGCAGGTGGGGGGCTGAGTGATCCCGTGGCTGTCCTGGCACAGACAGGGCACAGGGGAGGCTGCTGCTGCACAGTGTGAGTGATGGGATTGTTGCTGCAAAGTTGGCTTTGCTCTTTTCTTAAGAAGTTTAAAACCAAATGCTGAGGGGACTGTCTGGGCTGGGTTCCCTCCCTCCTGCAGCGGTAAGGAGAAGCTGTGTCTGCATGCAACAGTGCTATTTTAGAGCAGGGCCCATTACAAATGTCTGTCTCCTTTGAGAAGGAGGCTCTGAGGCATACAGAATTCCTTCTGTGTGCTCATGCTTTTCCTTTGATGTTCTCTCCCTGAAAATGAGGGAGAAATCAACAGTCCTAGCTGGTGGTAGTCATCGGCCATGATAGAAAGATGACTTAGAGAGGGCTAATAGTCACATGCGTGAGTCACTAGACCAATGCGTGGAGATCCAAAACGGAAAAGGTGACGCTAATTTGCAGTGAGGATGAGGTGGGGGAATGACAGTGTGGTGAGCTAAAACACCACTGTGTTTACAGCCTGGAGAGTGTTTCATCAGAGTAACCGCAGCAGCTGAGTGTGAGATGAGCTCTGGGGGAGTATGAGCCCCACGCCTCAGCCTGGTGCTCTTGGGCTGTCAGGCTCCTTCCTCAGCTTTGCTCCAAGGCACAAGCATGTATGAACAGGCAGATCGAGACAGATATCCTGAGCCTGTATTTCTCTGGGAATGTCAGTCTCCAAAAATGTTGGCCCTGGAGGGCTGACGCACGAACGAGGAGCCTGGCTGAGGGCTTCCTTCAAGGATAGGCTGCTGCCTCTGTCACCAGCATGGTGTGACCTGCTGTCTTCCCACATTGTGGGCTGGAAGGTGAGTGGCCAGAGGAGTGAGCTGCAAGTGAAGTGTCTCTACAGCTTGCTTTGCTTCCAGCTCTGACCACGCAGAGGCCCCACACCTGGAGGACGTGATGACCGTGCCTGTGTTGCCTGTCCCTCCTCCTTCACTTACTGCCAGTGTCCCCAGCAGCACTGCTGGCTTGCTGTCCTCTGCAGAGTGCATGTGCCGTGCAGGTTGTGACCCTCTTCTTGCTACTGCAGAAAGGTAAAAAGGCGGAATGTCTGCAGGAAGAAAACCAGATGACAAAAAGCAGTTGTGGGGAGGCTAGGTATGGTGGAAGTTTTTGAGTTTTGTAGTTGAAGGTTCCTGGCAGGTCATTGGTATTTTGGCAGGCAGCTGTCCTGGGCAGGCAGCCTTGTCCTGGATGCCCAGGTGCACCGTCCCTTAGGGTGGCAGGCAGCCTGGCACCACAGCCAGCCCCAGCTCGGTTCCCGTGGTCTGTTGGTGTCCTCTGAGCTCGTAGAGCACCTACCTGCCTTGTTCAGCAGGCAAAGAAGTGTCCCTCCAGGAGACTGGTTGGAGCTGGGGTCATTGTATCAGCAAACCTCTGCAAAACAGCTGCCCTCTCCCTCAAGAAATGGGTTGTTCCAGGTCTTTGAGTTCTCCAAGCAAGGTGGGAACATGTATGACCATGGGGAAAAAGCTGCTTATTGACTATTATCCCCAGCCTTTGAGGGGAGAGGGGAAAGCTTCCCGGGACATGGGCATGGGGAAACTTCCCCGAGGTACCTTACAAACATGAGCACAGAAACTCCGAAGCACTTCCCCTGCCTTGCTCCAAGCGTTGTGTCTGTTTTCTTGTTCCAGGCTGTTTTGGGGATAATGAGATTTAATCAGTCTCCAGCTCTCCTCCTCCCCTAACTAGTGGTTCAAATCCTATTACCTTGTAAAGCGTTTGGAATTCTGTCCCCTGAAATTGCATTAAGCTGGGATGGAAATTCCTTGTGGCTTAAACCTCGCCTCTGTATGGCATTGAGCTCAGTGTTTGTTGCTGCTTGCTCTGCAGCTCTTGTGGGCTTGCTGGCATGGGGATGTAAGTGCCGGGGCTAACCCCCAGGGAGGCGGACTGATCTGTCATGGGGAGGGCAGGGAGGAGCTGGTAGGGGTACAGAAATGCTTGCCAAGGATGGGATTCACCTGATTAGGAACAAATGCTGTAAGCTCTTAGCCTGTGTGCTCAGAGCCTGGTGAGACCTGGTGCCCCTTCCTTGTGCTAGCATCTGTCTTGTAGGGTGTTGTTTTGCCCTTTCCCATCACTTTTTTCCCAGCTTCCAGGCGAGATGGGGTTTCCAGCCAAGGAGAGGAGCACAGGAGGAACAAAGCAGTGGGTGCGGAGTTCGTGGCTTGTTGAAGGCCGTGGGGTGCGTGGGGACCAGGGGCTGCTCTCTGCTGATGGGTTTCCTTTTACCAGCCAAACTGCTCTTATCTCAGAGAGTGCATAGGTTATATCCGTGGTGGTGCAGGAGGGGTGGAGGCTTTGATTGCTCTCCATAACACTGCTCATAACCTGGGATTAGAGTCACGTGAGGTGGTGGCAGGTGCTGATGCTGGGTGTTGTCCCAGCCGTGGGGTTCATCACCTGGGGTGGGTGAGTGCTGGTAGCTGCCCTGCTTGGCACTAAGCATGTAAGCTGAGGAATTTCGTAGCCTATGAATTTTTTCTTGGGATTCTTATCAAAGTGTTACTTGGGGAAGAGGACTTTAGACGGGGTAATCTTTGCTAGGAAGCAGCTGTGAGCTGGAGAGCAGATAACAGCTCCTGGTGCTCTTGAGAGCCAAATGATGTCAAATTTTAACTTTCTAACTGGAAACTGTTAACTGGAAACTGTCTAGGTCTTTGATTTTTATTTCTGTTTTTGTTTTCCCCACCACATACACACCCTGACCACCTCAAATGACCTAAAAGCAGTGGGATGAGGGGTAAGTCCTCTTCCTCCCCATTTACCAAGGGCAGCAGCTGCCTCTGCAGAAATCTCAGCTCCTTAACGGAGAGAAGCTGTTCTGAGGAGCCCTCTGGCATGGGATACCCGTGGGCCTCCTGGTGTTCACCCACCAATCCTCTCCCTTTGGAAATGGGAACTCCAGCTCGCCGAGCTGGACACAGGCAAGGAGCAAGATGCTGATCCTTCACCAGGTCAGTGGGCAACTGCTTCAAAATGCTCTGCCCTAACTGAATAAGGAAAAATGTCATGGGTCCTACCTCCAAACAGTGAAATCTGTTGTCTGTTCTGCTACGATCATTTTGCTCCTTTGCTGGACCCAATCTCTGCCCCCACCTCCTGTGATGGGGCTGGGAGCCCCATGTCCCATGGTGCCTGCCAACCAGCCGAGGTCACCTGCGTGGCTGCACTGGGAATCTGGTGCTTCTGCACCTCTCTTTAGTGCCAAATGACCCTCCATGCCTGAAACTGTGACGGGATGTGTGGGATTTGGAGATACCTGTGGATGTGTGGTGGTATGGTGGTATACGTGGTGTTTTGGAGTATCTGCAGGACAAGGGAGGGGTTTGAAGATCTTGCTTATATATATCTGCTCTCTTTCTGGGAGGAGAAAGTCTTCCAAGTGACTGGAGATGGGTGAGACAGCAATAGCTGCCATCTCAATGGGCTTAGTCCTTGACTGAAGCACGCCAGCTCTTGTGCAGGACCTCTGGGGTCAGTCACTGCTTGTGTCTGGGTTGCTCAGAGCTGTCAGCACAGAAATGTGTCCCCTGAAGCTGCCCGTTAGTATTCTGTCTGTCAGAGAACAGTCTTCTGTTTTCAGGACCCCACCAAAGGGGCTCATTGCTGTCCTCCTGCAGCCTTTGGCAAAAGGGGTGCCGGGGTGTGAGAGCTAAGAAGCCTGAAGACCAGCCCCAGCTCTCATGGTTGGTGGGGAAGTCTCCCCCTGCCCTTCTGCATGGCGCCTTTGGGTGCTGAGCTGAGAAGGTTCCTGGTCCTGCTCATCTTGTGGGGCAGGACTCTATAGGGTTGCTCAAGCAAGAGCATGCCAAGCTGTCCTCGGTGGATCGGTCCCATGGCATGGGTGCCTGGGGCCATGGGACTGTCGCTTCTTCTCCAGCTTGTGAAGAGTGCCACCAGGCCTGCGGCCATCGAGGTGTGGGGCTCTGGCAGGAGAGTTGGCTGCAAAAAAAGGTTGTGTGTCCTCGAGTCTCTCCTCACCTTCCAAAAATCACTGCCATGGGCATGCTACCCACTATTCTTATGGGGCTGCTCCCTGTGGAGGGGAGGCATTGGGTGCAGGCATGAGATGTGTACCTGAGAGCTGCCTCTGTGGGTCCATGGCCAGTGTCGCTGGAGCTAGTGAGTGCTTTTCAGGTGGTTTAGCTCTGTCCCGGGTGTGATTCCATCCTTGACACATCTGTTCTTGCAATGCCAACACTCAGGTAGCAGGTGTCCTCACGGAAAGCTCAATATTTGGGATCTCTGGCTTTTTGTGAGTGTTGTTGGAGCCCTAACTATTGTTTTTTTGTTTTTCCCTTGTCGTTCACAGTACAGTGCCGTGGACAGCAACCCCTTGTCTCTGTACGTTATGCATCCCTTCTGGAACACGATAGTGAAGGTGAGACCTCGTCCTACCCCGAGTGGGACAGCAAAACTCCAGTCACCACAAAGTCTTCTCTGTAAAACTGTCAGCTGAAAAGCCCTGCCTTGTCTGTGGTGCAACTAATTACAAAGGGCACTGCCTTCCAGCCTGCAGCCTGCCCCAAGCTCACTGCATCGCAGCCTGAAGCTTCCTGCTGCCCCGTAATATGCCAGATGCGACTAAGCAGTGTTGTCTAATGCCCAGACGATTGTAACCAGGTCTGTGCCATGGCAGGGAGCAGCACGTGGTCCTTACTACATGTTTTAATGAGTTCATGTGTTCTTTTGCTGCTTTCCCGTAGATCTTCCCTACCTGGCTGGCCCCAAATTTGATAACGTTTTCTGGCTTCCTGCTGCTTGTCTTCAACTTCTTCCTCATGGCATACTTCGACCCTGACTTTTATGCTTCTGGTAAGGCTGCATGTTCCTGTTTGGACACAAAGCATTGGAGTGGCGAAATCTGTCACCACCTCTGCCGTGACTTCTGGTGCTCGTTGATAAGGCCTCTTAGTCTGGGCCTTTCCAGTGGCAGGTGGCTGTGCCAGAGGAGGGACAGAGTTGAGGGGTTGAACTTACTGGGCTTTATGATGAGGACTTGTCTGAACATGACATCTTCCCTCCGACTTCTGCGTGGACGTAAGCCTGGCTGGCAGCATGCAGGCAAGGGAGGAGGAAACAGCCAAAATATTGAGTAGGAACTGGCTCTGCTTACAGACCAGACAAGAACCCAGTATACTTATTTTAAAATCTTAAGAGGGTAATGTGGGAAACGCTGCTTCCCTGAAGTCAGCAGGTGGAGCCTTGTTCTTTGCATCCCAGCTAATGGCTCTCTTGCAAAAACATGCTAGCACCATATTCAGACTAACAAAGGCAAAATCCTCTTTCTCAGCTTCACCATTCTGCATAAGACAAGGATATGTACAGCTTTAAACTTTTTAAGAGTACCCATGTTCATCTGTTCATGAATCCAAAGGTTCACTTGTGTTCCCTTCCTCATAATAACTCTCACTTATCAGTGGCTTCCTCTTTATATTTTTCTCTCCCTTTGCCCCTGCCAGGTTTGGTTTAGGTTGCTTAGAAGAGTTCTTCTAGTTCTTCTAAAACTGTGCCAATCATCAAAACACAGTTAGTGGGGAAAATACTTGTTTCTTGGGATTGCCTTTATTGGTAGGTAGACAAGTACTGTTCTTGATATGCCAGACTTCCAAAAGCTTGGGTGGCATCAGTGGCTGTTAGCTAAGATTTGGACTGTGTTTTGGTCCATGAGCCACAGGAAGAAAAGCTGACAGTAGCTCAGGGAAGGAAGCTCATTGTGAGAATCCCCAGGACATCAGGTGTCCAGAAACTTGGCCTCTGCCAAAAAGATGAAGCTCATGCTTTGTGACCCTTTTACATACGTGTTATGCATGTCCAGCCTGGAAAGAGAACTTTTCATTTTGCCGGTGAGGCCTCCAGAAGCTTGTGCCTGCCTTCCTTGTTGGATGGTCTTGTAGACATGATGCTTTCCATTTGCTGCTGGAAAGGCACCATCATGCTGCTCTAAGGAAACAGGAGGTGGCATTTCACGGAATCTTTGTTCCCCCTAGGAGACCTCCATGTGTCCTCCTGCGAGGCTGCTGCCAAGAAGCTGTTCCTGCTTTTTTGAAATGCACCTTTGGGCTCCCTGAGTTGCAGACAGCTAAGCTGGTTATCTGCTGAAACAGTGCTGGAGGAGGTGGAGATGTTATTAAGGAGGAACTCTGTTTCAATTGGCAGGATGCAGACTGGACACTGGGCCAGGAATCCTGACATGTTTCTGCAGAGGCAGTGTCGCCACATCTCAAAGAGGCTCTCCTTGATGCTCTGTGAGCAAGAGATTGAGGAGAGTCTGATCTGCACACACTTTCATGTCATGCATTTGGGCTACAGTTGCTAGTTGCCATCACCAGTTCTTAGATCCCGTGACTTTGGGGAGCTGGGGGTGGAGGACAAGTATGTCCTGGAAAAGTCCTTGGTGACCTGGCTTCACGTGCTGTTGTGGAATAGCTCTGTCATCACCACCTGGAGAGCTAACATCTCAGTTCACTGTTTGAGTTCTGTAGGTGCTTTGTCTTGGTGAGCTGCCGGTCCTTGTTGCTGTGCCTCTTGTGCCAAAATAAACCCATTGAAAGTATGTTCTGAGCTGTCCTGACTTGGGTCTTTCTGATCTCTGTAGCCCCTGATCACCAGCACGTTCCGAATGCAGTGTGGGTCGTCGTGGGTCTCCTCAACTTCATTGCCTATACGTTAGGTAAGACTTTATCTAGTTGATTGTGGGAGTTTGTGTTTGTCATCTGTTCATGCTGTGGCTGCGTGTCATCTTATCTCCGAGCCCGTTGAGAAATTTTTGATTCTGGGTTTCTGCCATGCACTAATCCAATTGCTGCTTGGGCTGCTAGAGCAGTTTCTGGGAGCTGCTTTGCAAAGTGGATAGAAGGAAGTTGTCCCAGAGCAGCTGATGTGAAAGGAGGATGCTGGAACTGACTTTGAGATGAATTGTGAAGTTCTGTCTTCGGTCTGCTTTAAATAAATATAATCTTGCCAGACTATTGCATTTTTTCAGTCTCAAATAGAGCAGGGGGGTGGGAAGCGCACTCCCCATTAGAGGATGGAGGTAGTGAAAGCTGCTGTTCGCTGGCTGCGCACACTTTGTTGGCTGCAAACTGGCTGATTACTTTGTGTGGGGGTGTCCAGCAAAACTCCCCATTTCTCCTCCTTCTCTTCCCAGATGGTGTTGATGGGAAACAGGCTCGCCGGACCAACTCCAGCACACCCCTGGGAGAGCTCTTTGATCATGGGTTGGATAGCTGGGCATGCGTTTACTTTGTCGTGACAGTCTACTCCACCTTTGGACGGGGCTCCACGGGTGTCAGTGTCTTCGTTCTCTACCTCCTCTTATGGGTGGTCTTGTTTTCGTTCATCCTCTCCCACTGGGAGAAGTATAACACAGGGATTCTCTTCCTGCCCTGGGGATATGACATCAGCCAGGTGGTAAGTACACGCCGCTGCAGCCGCTGCTCGGCTTCAGCAGAAGCTCAATAAACTGCTAGCATGCCTGGGATACATGCAGCTCTGCTACGTGTCCAGAGCCTTGTAAATTGGTCACTGCAAGACTCTCTGGAGGTGGGTGTCTTCAGCCTGTCTCCAGGCACTGTGGAGGAGGAGAGCTTTCCAAGACTGCTTGCATGACTTTAAGCTTTAATTGCTTTAATGAGCCAGGGTCATGTGGCACTAGAGATTGACTGCTCAAAACCATTAAATCTAAGGAGGTTTGTGCGGTGTGGTTTTTATTTTGTTCTGAGTAGCTTTTGTAGATGGACTCTTCACAAAAAATGAGGCTTGAAGAATGGATATTGCCTTGTATTTCCTCTGCCTGGTTTCTGCTATCCTAAGGTGCATGTTTTGGCCACCTTAATCATTGCTCTAATTAGTTTCCTGCATTACACAAACGTGGGTACGTTCAAGTTTAGAAGTTTGGGGTGCCTTTTGGCACTAGCAGGATATGTGCCAAAATGTAGCAGAGTATCTAATTGGCACGTTAATCACTGTGCCTGGAGCAAAGGTTCCTGGGGAGGTGCCCCTTTGTACCGTGGTAACCAGGCAGTTGATGTTAAGACTGGCAGTGATGGACCCTTTGGTATGTTGGCATGTCCATCTCCCATTAAGGACTCCTCTGCGGGAAGCTCTTTCTGAAGAGCCCATCAGAACTGGGAGCAAGCTCTGGATGATACAATTCACCTTTGCTGCTGGCAGCTGTCTTTCCTAGCCAGGATGCAATCTCATGGCACTGCGCAGCACATAGTACTCCTTTATCTTCTGGCTTATCAGATGCTGGCTGGGAAATGCAACAGGTTGGAAGGAGAGTGCGATTAATGCAGCTGCATTAATTGCAATAATAATCTCTGCTGGTAAAAGGAGACTGTAGCTGATCCCCTCTGACTATACTCTGGCCCCTTTTTCCAAAAGCGTTGCTTAACCCTAATGCTTTCAGATCTCTGCCTATTGCAGAAAGGCAGGGGGTGGAGGGCTAAGCCACCCTGCAGTGTGCTTCACCCAGCTTCAGGGTTACTATTAAAACTGAAATATCCCTTGTTAGCTTTTTCCCTGTAATTGCTTCAGCAGATGGGTAAGAGTCCCCGAACAAACCCTCCAGGGTCACTGCAACTTGTAGTATAAAAGCCGCCTCTCACGCTTCAAGCATTTTGTGAGTTCAAGCTGTGGGAGGGCATCTTTGCTCCTGCTGCGAGGAGCAGCTCCTGGTCATATCCTTCTCAGGAGCTCAGCTACTACACTTAACTAGACCTGGTCTCATAACGTGGGATGTTTCTGGATTTTTTTTATTTTTCTCCTTCCTGCCAGCGGGGAAAAATGAACATGATGTAGCTTAGAGCGTACTTCTTGAGCTGCCTTTCCCTGAAGCTGCCTGGCACGTGTGTTGCGCTGCCGGGTAGGGTGCTGCCAGACTTGCCCGTCCAGTTGCTCACGCCTGCTTGTCCTGTGCTTTTTTTCAGACCATTTCAATTGTCTACATAGTGACAGCCATTGTGGGAGTTGAGGCCTGGTATGCACCTTTCCTGTTTAATTTCTTATATAGAGACCTATTCACTGCAATGATTATTGGTAAGAAACTCCATGTTGAAGCCTGTCTTTTAAACTCCACCTTTTTAACAAAACACAATGTCTTAATTATATGATAACGCTGTTGTGTTTGCTGTAATGAAAGCTCCTGTAGGCTGTTATTGAAGTGACTAATTGAGGGTGTTCTAGCAGCCTGCCCTTTCCCAGGATTTCAAAGTATTGTTGTCTTCCATGTAGTTACTTTGGAGAAGTTAACTCCAGTCTGCCTGGGTCTGTGTTGACCAAAAGGGCAAGGAAGCAGAGTGCTGCGCTCATGCCTCAGATATATTTTGTGCCAATCCTGAGGGTATAGGTGCATGCTGCTGCTTGGGGGATCAGCCCTGGTGCTGCCTACCCGCAGCTAAGGGTTTGTGCAGACAGACACAAAATGGTTCCTGGCCTGGAGCAGCACAGCGGGCAGATGAAGAGCGGCTGAGGGTTGTGGCTGCTGCTCGGGGCCGGGTGTGCCAGGATGCTGGGAGGCAGCTGGAGCCGAGCGCTGGCCCCTGGATGCTAAACAGGAGACTCCCTCGTTCCTGGGACCTGTGAGCGTGTGAAAATACGTCTCCTCTAAATAGCTGTGTTGCCTGAGTGCTGGGGCTGCAGGCATTGTGTTGCCCAGGGGAAGCACAGTTTGTTTTCAGCGAGAGTCGTGGAGTTTTTAGGGGATAACATGCAGCCCAGTGTGTGGGTGGGTACTGGGAGCTGGTGGCCAGCGGGGACCTCCTGGCACTTGGGCTGTTTGCAGAGCCTGCTTGGTTTGCTGCTTGGGGCTCCGTCTCGCCCTGCAGCATGTTCGGGGCAGGACCTAAAGCCCAAATACTGTGCGGGAGCCTGAGGCTGCTGCAGGAGGGAGGTTACAGCCATGGAGGTGGGGAAAAGCACTCTGCTGTTTGGGGAACCTGCCCTCTATCCACCCATCTAAAAATGAAACAAACAAAAAAATAAATAAAAGCCCAGCCTTTCTCTCCAGGGGTCAGTCAGAACGAGCCACTGCAAAGGGGAGAGTAATGTAGGTGAAGCTTAGCTGGGGAGAGCTGTCTTTGATTAATTAAATTTGGCTTATTCAGAAGTTCTTTCTTGGTTTAATTTTTCTTAGTCTATGTCCCTTTCTTTAGGGGTTGATTGTAGCTACTCAATTTCAAGTCAGTATGTCTTGAATAATGTTAAATCTAGTGATTGCACTTTTCTTAATCAGGTGGATATTCTGAGCTTTCCTTTGGCAGTTGTATAACTTAACATATGAATACTCCACACTTGTGGAGTTTGAACTCACCTCGTGTCTCTTTAAAGACGGTATTATAATGAGACTTCATAAATTATTAAAACATAATACTGGGTTCATTAATGCAACTTTTAAAAATTGAAATGTCTTTAATTTACAGCAGACCTTAACTTGTAATTGCAGCTCTTGGACCAGAATTATGAGCACCTACTTTTAAACGTGCCAAGCTATTCTTGGTGCACCTCTGAGCTATTTTTGTTGCGAGCAACTTAAACCAGAGCACAACCACCTGCCTATTTGTGGGGTGCACATGATGGTCTCCCTCTATTGTGGGGCAATAACACAGCTTTTTCTCTTCCAGCTTGTGCACTCACTGTGACACTGCCGATGAGCCTCTACAACTTCTACAAGTAAGTTTCTCTGTCCTCAGGACTCCCTCCCTGCACTAGCACCGTTGCAAGAGCCCCCAAAGTCTCTTAGAACTTGGTTTCCTTAGTAGTAGTCAGACGACTTGTTTTCTGTGTGGCAAAATGGGTCTGACACACCAGAAGGCGCCAGTTTACAGGGTGCACTGGGAGGAGGGGGCTGGCAGGCTGCTCAGCAGCATCTTGCAGAGAAGGGCCACCAGCTTTTGTAGGCTTGTACTGTTGGTCACAACCCAGAGAACCAGACAACCAGGTGCTTCTGTAATTCCGGAGGTTTTTTGGGTTAACAATCAAGGTGTGCCTCTTCCTTGTCTAACCGTGGTTATGACTGATACCAGCAGTTTTGAGTAGCAGACTGGCCAATGAGATTTTGCAGCCCTCTCCTGAAAGCAGGGACCAGGTATTTCTCAGCTGTGGTTCCAGGTATTTTCATGTCTTTGCTTGCCTTTCAGGGCCTATAAAAATAACACCTTGAAGCACCACTCTATGTATGAAATCATGCTGCCACTGGTATCCCCAGTGTTGCTCTTCCTGCTCTGCACCACGTGGATCTTCATGTCCCCAACAGACATCCTGGAGGTCCATCCCAGGCTCTTCTATTTCATGGTTGGAACAGCCTTTGCTAACATTTCTGTAAGTGGCTTTTGCTTTATGCTCCAGTTTATCCCCTGGGAAGTGTGAAGCCTGCCAGGATGCTTGGAAGGCAGGAAGAAAAAGACCAGCTCAGATGTGAGGAGAGAAGGGAGATGTGAAGATTAACTTAACAGCTTTACTATTTTGCTATGGTTGAAACAGCAAACAGGAAACTAGACAGGATTTGGAGTCTGCAAATTTTGTGCTGCAGCTCTCACTCTTGGGAAACTAGAGAATTAGTTAAATTGTCTTTACACAAGCATGCATCCTCTGTGTTGTGAATAGCAAACTGCTAATACAAAAGGAGTTCCTGCTTCCTTTTTTTGGGAGAAACTTAAAATGTGGGGGACTAAAGCTTTTTGTCAAAATCCGATTTAGCTGCATATTGCATCTGTGCTTGCTTGAGACCTTAACAAAGGCACCTGTGCTCATCACCTCAGACGCATGGCTGAGCAGCTCTGTGTGTGCATGCCCTGGGTCGAGCAGCTCACGCTGCTGCTTGGCAGGATTTTCTGCTGATCGTGCACGTAATGGTGATAAGGCTTGGTCAGCTCAAGGGAACTCCTTTTTCTTTTAAAGATGCCCTTGATGCCTGTTTCCCTATTACATTCCTGTCCCATGAGGCTTTGCTCTGTGTCTCCCACAGGAATTCTAATGCAAAGAAAGATCCTGAGTGAGAAACTCGGGGAAACTGCACAATGGTAGCTGTAAGCGCAGACGATTGGTACATGTATGTGTGTGACCATCCTCTCTGCAACTATGGACAGCTCTGGGCTTGCAGCGTTGATACTGGGTGCAAGCTCTGATAGCTTTCTCTTCCTGCAGTGCCAACTGATTGTCTGTCAGATGAGCAGCACGCGCTGCCAGCCTCTGAACTGGATGCTGCTCCCCATAGCAGCGGTGCTCTTCGTGGTGATGTCCGGGTTCGCGCCAAACAGCGAAACACTTCTCCTCTACTTGTTAACTGCTTTCCTCACCCTGGCGCACATCCACTACGGAGTGGTCGTGGTAGGTGAACTCGGCACGTGGGCTTCGGGCTTGGCTGCCGTGCTCTGACTGCAGGCTTTGCTTGGGTGCTGCTGTTGTCTGGGGCAGAGAATAGTCCACTTAAAAATGTGAATGTCAGTGGGAATGGCTCTCTTGTCATGCTGTCTGTGACCATATGAAACTTGAGCTGACTTCCTTGTCAGAGGCTCGTGCAGACTGGTGCATGGGTTTGAAGCAAGCTTCATCCAATGTGACGGAGAGGGCTGTTGTACCGGAGATTAGTTTGAAACAAATACTTGCATCTCTGCCACCGTGTTTAACTCATCCTGGCTGCGCTCGTGGCTTAGTGACCAGCTTGGATGTAAGCCAGCATGGGTGACCTGCACCCTTGGGAAGGGTGACTCCAGCACGTACCCAGAGCATCAGATACTGTGCCTGCACATTGGGCAGGAGTGCTTAATTTGGGAGTCTTGGTATAGAAAGTTAAACTGCTGTTGGTATTACTTTGGTTGACAAGTTTGAACTGCAACCTCGCTGACGTGCCCTGCGCTGGAGTCACTAGGAGAGCCAGGATGGAAGGGGGGGATGTCCCTGCTAGGGAAGGTGGGGACACTGCAGCTGCAATGCCTTTTCCCCTGCTGCAAGGGCTGTGTAGAGATCCAGGGACTGATTTGTTCCCCTTGCTCTGTACCAGCTCTGCTTGACTCCCTGAGTTTTGATTAAGAGAGAGAACAAACTCAGAGGAGACCGAGTCCCATTAGAAATGCCCCAGGAAGTTGCTGAGGAATGAGGGCAAGGGACCCGATGTCCCTTACAGAGCTGGCTGCTGCCACGTGTGTACACCCTCCTTGGGAAGCCCTGTCTCCTGGGAACCCCAGCTGTAACGTGGAGCCTCCAGAGTCGAGTTTGAACTGTAATTACAGCAAAGAAGTAATAGCCAGGTTGTCTTGTCTTTCCAATTAGTGTAATGAGGCTTCTGTGCAAGAAGGATTTGAATAGCTAAGAAGCTTAAATAAATTTGGTCTTGGAATCATAGCTGGAGATGGGGACTGAGCGGATGGTGTAATCCTCCTGCCCAGGCTTGCCCATCCCCTGCAGTGAGCTTCTTAGTGCTCTGCTGCCCTGAGCTTGTGTTCCCCTCGTTACCCCCCTCCAGCTTTCCAAGGGCCCATCTGTGCAGTCTTCTCTTCCAGGAAAAAAGAAACTTTGAGCTGAAGAGCCTTTTAAGGCTCTGGGACTGGGACATAATCCCAAACTGCTCTGAATTTGGGAGTAATGATTAGGAATAAACCCTCTGCCCTGACTCTGTGCCCAGCTCAGCCTCCGATGCTGCTCAGCACTGCTTGCTCTTGGTTCTGCAATGACTGTTACCTTGCAGTCACCAGATGCCAGTGCCGCACCATCCGTTTATCCTTCTGTCTGCGGTTCTCTGAACCATGCCTGAAAGCTCGTTGCATTGTGCAGCTTTCGCTCCTCTGTGGTTTTCTCATGTCTGCAAAGGAGGTGGTGAATGCTTCTTCCAAAGACTGGTGTAAAAGGGACCTGATTATCCAAAACCTGGTGTTGGGTTCCCCCCTCTCTGTAGCCCTCCTGTGTGTGTCTTCATGGTCAATGCAAAGTACCCGACCCCCAGTTTGAATTGCAAATGGATTCAGGGAGTGATTTTTCATATAGATATCTGAGATTATCATATTAATTTAAGCAAAATAATAAAAATATTGCTGGGAGGGGCAGAGAGGGAGCAGTACAGGGTAGAATCCTGCGTGCCTGGGCTCAGGGCAGGTGTTTTTGAATCCTGCCCCTGAGGAGGGCAGGAACAGAGGTGAGCCTGCTCCTGGATAGACCACGCTGTTACACGGGAAGGGAGCAAGGCTGCACCTTGCGGAACCACGTGTCTGGCTGGCCTCAGCGTCGGGCTGGCAGGGACAGGGCTCGGCTCCTGGGGCGGGCAGCCTGGCTGGCCCCATAGCACAAGACAGAGGCTGTGGTCCAGATCTGCTGCACTCGTCGGGAGTGTGTAGGGTGGGCAATGGTGGGGAAAGTGGGTGGAGGAAGGTGGTGGGGCTTTGTCAGCTGTACTGGGAACCAGTCTGGCACTCTGCCCGCTTTCCTCCTTGTCCTTCTGAGCCTCGCTAACGTGGTCCTGGTGTCTGCCTTGTCCCCAGGTAAGCCAGCTGAGCAGGCACTTCAATATACGGCCCTTCTCCTTAAAGAAGCCCACGCCAGATTGACTAGGAGTGGAGGAAGAGAAAATCGGCTTGCGGTCTGCAGAAGTACTGTAAATAACTGCTGCAAATACCTGTAAATACTTCAACCATCACCACAGATCTAAACCTATCCTCTGGACAGACATCAGGGCAAAGTACGCACGGTATCCAGTGCAGCCAGGGCAGGACTGGTGCGGGGCAGCCCCTGCTGCTGTTTGAATGCAAGCTTTCAGTTTTGGGTGAAACTGGACGAGGAGGGTAGCCTTTCAGGTCACTATTACTGTATATTAGACCAGCTGAATGTTCCCAGTGAAACCTCAAACTCCAGCTCTTGCTCAGGTAAAGCTGGTTGGGGATGCAAATGGCTTTACCTGAGCAAAGCATCTTGACCTGTCACCAAAACCAACATAACAGCTGATTTCTACAAGGTTGGGGAACATCCTGATGGTCGGGGGAGATCCTGTCTGTCCCTAATCCTGCTAGACAGCCCTTGTCCTGGGCTGGTACTTAGGGAGCAGATGGTGACAGTTCTGCAGCATTCTGTCCTGCCTTCCTGCATTCACCTATTTGGGCAAATACTTGCACCTTTTTTTTTAAGAGGGGGAAAAAAGAACAACACACAAAATGTCTAGTAATATTCTACTTGGGGGGCTTAGAAAATCGGGGCTCAATTTCCTGTAAGAGTGGGAAGGTGGCTTCTGCATACCTCCACTCGAGCTGTGGGTACCTGGGAGCACATCTGGACTGTGTTCCTGTCTGTCCACGTGCGTTCCCTGCCTGGAAGTGGGGTCTGGGCTCTGATCGGCAGCAGAAAGTGGCTTACACTAGCCTGCCTAACTCCCCCCTCTTCCTACCAGGATGAACTTGCTGTTTCAGGTCGGCTCTACTGGGTCATTGCATGCTGCCTGAGCCTCTTCTTTTGTAGCAGTGCAGCCAGGCTCAGTCTGCACATCTCCCTTCCCGCCAGACCATCGACGGCAGCAAATCCATCGCTTGGAGAAGCACCTTAATAAGTGTTGTGTTGGTTGTGTGTGCACTTTCAGAAAGCTGACAGGCGTGTGTGTGGTGGGGTCCTTCCAAATATCCCTTTATTTTTCAAAACCAGTGTCCTCAGCGGCTGCATGTCTCATCCAGGGATATATTTGTTTACTGTCCATTTGTAAAAGACATGTTTGCATTGACTTTTTGTTTTTTTAATTTGTTTTTCAATTGAGTTAGAGTGGGGTGGTGAAGACTGAATGCTGATTTTCTTTTCGGTTCACTTTATTTAATGAAGACCTGTGCTTGAATGAAGAGTGTAGCTTAAACCCAGGCTCTGGAAAGGCTGCATCCGGAAGCGAACAAGCACAGCAGATTGTGCATATGTAATCTACCATGGGAACAAAGTCGCTTATACACTGATTATTGTGCAACATGGTTCGTAGAAGCTTGGTCACAGCATTTTCCTTCTGCAGGTGAAGACCCCTCCTGCTTTAGGAAACCTGCAAACTAACTGCTATTTAATGCTTTTTCTTTTGTAAATTTGAATCATTGTCATGCTGCCTATGAGACTTGAAATCCTGAGGCAAGCTCACGCATTCACCATGCATGGGGTGCAACGTCAGGGTAGCTCGATCACGGTACGCCCTGCGAGGAGCAAGCTGGTGTGTTCATCTGGGCTGACATCGTGGGAGGGCTTGGCTGAACGTCTGTATGCTCATGTGTCTGTATGGCTATGACGTGTCTGGGAAGGGTGGCTAATCTGGGAGAGGGGGCAAATGATTTTCAGAGTTTATTTAATAAAGTAGCTTACTCCTATATATTTTACTGATGTTGTACAGAGAAAAAACCTAAGTGTACGAATGACTTGGGCTGTGCTTGAATTTTTGACTCTTGCTATTTAATGAAATATAATTATGAAGGGAGATAAATTTAAGTCACACTTGCACAAGAATTACAGGGAATCTTAAAATGGGACACAACACTTATCTGAGCATGTCCCATAGATAGCAAAATTGTGCTAGCAGCACTGACAAAAAGTGGAGGTCGGATGATTTACTTTGTAGTTATCTAGATCCTGTAGTTTGCAGCACCAGGGAATAACTGAGCTGTTCCCTTAGGCTTTCAGTAAGCTCCGGGGTCCCAAGCTTGGAGCTTGCATAGTCCCGTCTCTTCCCACTAGTGTTGCTGGGCCCTGAAGACTGGGCTAATGCTGTGAGTTGTCCAATCTGAAATCTTAGGATGTCACTTTGTCTCAGTAATACACTGTTTATCTGTTGTCTCACTTACCTGTGAGCTGGTGCGCTTTTGCAGCACATAATATACCCTGAAAAACCCCTTTGTGAAGTTACAAACATGTGGAAGCAGGGCTTCCTCTCTAAAATCCTGCAAATATTTGTCATGCTGTAGGAGAAAGATCTCTCTTAAACTGGAACCACTTCCTATCTGCACAGGCTTTATCTTTGGAGAGTCCTGGATTTTTGGTGCCTTAATTTATTGCACCTTGAAGCTAGAAAAATATCTCCTTAAACCAGTGCTGGAAAATAGGCTCGCTTGTCTCTAGTGCCGCCAGGCTTGTGACAGAGCAAGGGGAGAGCAGACCTGATCTCAGTGCACAGGTAACTGTTCCTGACTCGTGCTGCTGTGAAGCTGGGGTGGGGGTGTTCTGTTTGGGCTGCTAGAAATTAAGTGATTCCTGCTCCCAGATTCTGGGGGGAGTGGAAACAAACAGAAAGACCAAACCATCTTGCCATGGTGGGGTGTGGCATGCTGAGAAACAAACTATTTATTAATAATAATGGTTTTAAGTCTTAAAAATAAACGTATTCCTTGCTAACAGCATCTGAGGGTAATTGTGTTATGGTGATGGTTGCTTGCCTTGCTGGCTAGACTCTGTCCTTGCGGCGGGACGTGCTCCTTGGGATGGGACAGGGTTGTGCGCAGGCTGGGTAGGATGTGTGCTCACTCCTCAGCTCCTCCTGTCCGGTATTTAAGAGCTGATCTGTGTTGTCTCTTCTCCCAGGGATATTGTTAATCATATTTTCTTAATTACTGATGGACCTGCTGAGTTGATAATAGGACTGTCTTATGCTTTCCTAAATCTGTTTTGCACATTCTATCCCAATACAGAGTATTACCAGGAAAAAACCTGTTCAGGGAGGGGGTGCAGTCCTTCAAGACCCCTTCAAGACTGACTGGGATGTCAGTCTCCTGGCCTCAGGCTCCAGGCAGGTCCTTGTGCTGTGGGAAGAGGTGGCCGGCACTGCCAGCTCCTCCTGGTCCTTACCACGCTGCGGCCGGTCAGCCTTTGCTCTGAAGCAGGTTTTGGTGGGAGCCTGGGACACGCCAATGTATTGGCAAAGGACTTGCGTAGCTGAGGCAGAGAGGCAGCTTTGCTTGCAGCCTTTCTCATCTTGGTCTTGAGGTTCATATCACAGCTCCTGCCTCTGCACCAATCCAGGGACCTAGCACAGCAATTCACAAGCAGAGCCAGGGCTGAGGGTGAAGTGCAGGTTTTGGGACCTCCTGGGGTTTGGGTAAAACTGGCTGTCGCACTAAAAAGAATGTTTTACAAGTACAAACGCTGCAGGTGACCCATGGGCATACAAACACTAGGAAAACCAAGCACCTACCACTGTGGTTTTAGCTTGTTCCTTCCCCCAGTGCTGCAATTAACTCCTCTCTTCTGCGGTCGGTCACTGCAAGGGCTCGGCAGCATTCGCTTCTCTCGTAAACATCAGCCACCCGATACAGGCGGCTTTGCCAGAGCCAGAGGAGCAGAATGTTGTAAGTGTGAGCTTCTAAGGCTCTGGAAACATATATTTAAGCTCCTTAAATAGAGCTGGCCTGATGTTACCTCCTGGGTGCATTGAGTACCTGCAGTTTGTAGTCCGGGAGCTGTTTTGATCTTAGTCAGGTCAGTTCTAGCAAGGTCCCTAAACTCTTCTCCTCTGAGAGCATCTGTGCCTGCCTGTGATAGACCTGGAAAGTCCCTAGAGAAGTAGTGCTTTTTGGAAACTAGCTCAGATCTTCCCGCCCGTGCCACCCCCCCCCCCCTTTTTTTTTTCCCCCTCCATACATGGGTCCAAGGGAACAGTTGTTTTTTGTGCAAACAAGCTGTAGCTGAGCTCTGGTCACCTTAGTTTATGGCAAAACTGTGCATGAGGTTTTCTGTATCCTTCCAAAACCTGCAGGAACTTCCCTGAAGCAGTCTTGTTTCCAGTTGTCCCTTTTTGCTTAGTGTGCATCACTGGCTTGAGAAGTGGGAGTCCTTCAGCGCACCACCATTCCCTTACACACACCCCCATCCCAAAATCTTTCAGTGCTGTGTGTCAGCCTTGCTTCAATGCTGATGGAGCTGGGTCAGCTGAAAGCTCACTTACTCTTTGCTTGTCTAATGCAGATCTGCAGCCCTGGCGTGGGGTTGCAGCCTTGACTCATCCTGCTTTTGCCCACCTATTGTACCTCGCTGTGCTGTGTCGAAGCAGTGGCTGAGGTGAGGTGGAGGCTGCTTTTGGTGGGACGTGGTGACGATGGGTGCTACGCTGACCTTTTTGCTTCTGGAAAAGGTCTCTGTTAGTTTGTAGAAGACCCTTTGGCCCATCCAGGTGTGGTCAGACCTGGCTTGAGAGGTCTCTCGGCTGGTCTCTGAGGAGGTGGTCAGAGTGTTGTTGCCCCAGGAGCAGAGGTTCTCGGTGAAATTTGCTGCTCACCCTCCAAGGTGCCATTCCATCTCAGCCAGCGGCATCTGTGGTGGCTGTTTGGTAGGAGCTGGTGCTATGCTTCAGGTTGGAGACCTCATTAATCAAAATCTTCTGCCCTGCTTTTCCCGGCAGTGTTTCAAACTGATCTGCGTCTCCCTCAAGCTTTCAGCTGAAGTGGATGCTGGTTTTGGTAGTGATCCATGTTGTGCTGGTGCCAGCCCCTCTGGAAGAGGAGGGTGGTGGGTCCCAGGCTGGTTTTGGCTCGGGTCTTCTGCGTGAGTGCTGAATCGCTTTCTTCTCCAGCTGTAACCCTGCACCTAAAGGCAAACCAAGGCAGCAGCATCAAACCCAACCTGCAGAGGTGGGGTGAACTGGGGCATTTCAGACTCAACCCTTATATCTGAGTGGTTTTGGAAACGGTCCTGGCTCTCTGGGCTCCTGCCACTGGGCCTCTGCTATTAATGCAGGACAGGGAGCTTCTCTGCAACCCTTCAGAGCATCTTCAAAGGCCTGTGTCCGTGCAGCTGTTCAGTTTTCCTGGGCAGGGTGGGGAGGATGTTAGTGATGCTGCCTTGTCCTTCAAGAAACAAGTTTGGAGGCACTAACCGGACTCTGCAGCCCAGTTTTCGGCCACCAACCCTCTGTGCAGTGGGGCTGGAGAGCCAATGCTGCTGTCTGCTGTCCTGGTCCCCGGGGCTGTGAAATGATGCAGGGAAAGATGCGTTTGGTGCTTGTGCTGGTGTGGTGGTTTGGTTCTGTCCCTTCCCCATTGAGCCTTTCTGAGGAGCTGCTGTCAGTGGGGGCCTGGGGCTCAGGGTGCTCTGCCAGGCTGCCCACTGGAGCTGAGAAAGTCCAGTCCTTCTGGACTCAGAGATCAGATGAAGCAGCCTGGCTGTCAGCAGCGGTCCTGGCACTGCCATGGTCCTAGGGACCCCGATTGCTTCCCCGAAGTCCTGTCGCTGGGAGTTTAGGTACTGCAGTGAGTTTGAATTCCAGTCTGTTAAATGCTATTACTGAAATATTTATTGTGTTTAAACCAAACAAAAAACTATTAAAGTTCAGCAAAGAATAAAATTTTCCAAGCCTTTTAATGGTGTTTGTCTTTTTTTTTTTTTTTTTTTTTTTTCCTTTCTTTCTTTCTTTCTTTCTTCTGAACAGGCAGCCCAGCATAACGGTGGCAAGTTTGGACAGCGGTGCCTGGGCTGGAGCTGCAGCCCTGCTTTGAACAACTGTGCTTGCCATGGCCAAGGTGGAAAAGCTCTTGAGGGCTCTCCCTGGAGGGCTGGGTTTTCTTCACCTGCTGTGACAGGCTGCTTGTGGAAGTGCTGCAGGGAAGGAAGGGAGCAAGCTGGCTGCAGTATAGGGGAGGACTTGGCAAGGAGAAGGTAGCGTTGCCCTGGGCTGTGCCTGCCCCAGGGCACCCTCCTGGGTTAACAGGACCCTGGGCCATGGTATAGGGACAGGGGGTTGTGTGGGGTTGTGCAGCATCCTCTTTAGCTGAAACCGCCATCCCAAAGGCTCTCCTCTGGCTTGTAGGCTTCTCCCCTTTGCTCTGCCACTCCTGCAGCCAGTGCTGACCACCGGCTCCCTCTAAGTCATTGTATACCCTGGTAACATGACTGAGGCACACATGGTGAGGAAGAAGAAGGTAAGGTGAAGCAAGGTACGGGCTTGAGGGCAGCATGCAGAGAGATGATTTCTTGCTGGCTGCTCCTTGAGAGTGAGGCAGATAGAGCAGTCGGCAGTACTGGGGAGGCTGTGGGTTACAGCTGATGGGGTGGATATGGCTGTTGTAGAAAGACGAAGCAGCAGGACTTGGACATGAAGGGCGATGGGATGAGGGAGTAGCACATCCTGCCCTGTTCGTGCCTGTGCAGGGTGCCGGTTTGGGCCCTGGGGAAAGAGGTGGCATCTCTGATCTCCCCAGGGCAGGCATCGGGGCTCCTCAGAGGAAAACAGAGTCCCTGTCCCCAAACACCCTCTTCTCAGGGGTTTGGCCCCTGCTCAGGCACCCCCCAGCAGCCCCCTTGTCAGGGGCCAAGGGCAGCCCTTGCAGCGAAGCTGCTCCCTGTGGCAGGGTCTGTCCTTTGGGCAGCTGGCTCTGGATCTGTCCTTGCTCCAAGCTGTGGGCCCTGCTCTGCAACAGGTGTGCCTGGGGTCAGCCCTAAGCCCTGCACGAGTGATAAAATCCCTAAAGCGTCCTTGGAGTTGGTGCTGCTTTTCCACGGATGGCTTGGGTAGAGCTGGGGCTGTGCGGAGCCATGGCCATGGGGCTCCCAATGATGGTCTGCTGGGGCTTAAAATGCAGAGTGGGCAGAGATGCTATATTTCACTTGACGACCCTTTCCTGCCTCCTCGAAGCTGGGATTGTGGCTTGCTTCAACTGCAGGAGGCTGGGCATCACTGGTAACGGGTGTTTTCCTGGCAGCAGCTTGACTGCCCTGACAAGTCAGGACTCAGCTCTGCCCCAGCAAAGCTGCTCTGCCCCAGCAAAGCTGCTCGCCATCACAGCGAGCTTTTCGGTGCTAATCGGGGTGATCCCTGCCTTATCCCTGCACCAGCGTGGCCGGGGCTGCGCACGGGGGTATAAGCTGCTCTTGGCGGCTGCGGGTCCCAGGCAGGAGACCATGGACACTGATTTAGTCAGGGAGGCTGAGGTCAAGAATTAGGAAGAACATCCTCTCAAGCCCCAGACTGACTTTCTGTAGGGGGGGTGCGTGGAGTCATGGGCCTCCTGGGTCACCCAGCTTCAGATCTGGACTGTGCTGGGATGTGGAGGTGGCCAGGGACATGGTCCTTGCTCTGGGAGGTGGCCCAGTGGTGGGAAAGGCTGTGGCAGGGGAGGGGAGAGGGACTGCCTTCTGCCTTCCAAACACACACTTTGGGGCTGGGGGAGGCATCTTAATATGTGGCCACCAAATTGCATCAAAATTCAGCTAGATGTGGAGGTTCTGAGTTGCTGCTCTGCATGTGCAGCTCCAGGCGTGCCCAGGAAGGTGCGCGAGTGTCAGAGAGCTAAATGGAGAGGAATGGACCAGTGGCAGCTTTGGCTGTCTCCAGGTAGACGTCCCAGAGCAGAAAGCAGTGCTTCTACTCCAGAAGCTCCTGGGGAGCTCAGCAGACTGGCTGAGAGGTGCAGGATTTACACCCCATGCCCTAAATTCGTTCTTTATGCCCTTTGCTCGGTAGAAGGGAGAACGCAGTTGGTGGTCGTGGGAGTTTCAGTCCCAGTGCCACTCTCCTGCGGTTTGCACTGTCTGCCTGGCGCCCTTCGGACCGATGCCGTCATGCCTGAAACCTCTTTGCTGCTGGGAAAGCTCTGCCTTCCTCCACCGGTGCCGCGGCAGGGGGGTCCTGGGGGTCCCACGCTGCTCTTCCTTCCCGCAGCACTCTGTACCCAGCACCGCGGTGACCGTCAGTGCCAGCCTGCCCGCTAGCATTTCTATTGAAAAGACCCGGAATTGCTCTAAATAAAGGTGCAAGATGGATGGTGCTGCTGGGGCAGGAACCATGCTCTCCCGACTGTGAAACTGTGGGTGTGAAACAGCCCCAGGAGCCATTTTGCTCCCGAAGCAAAGGGGTTGCTTTGCATCCTGCAGCTCCGTGGGGCACAGCCGTCGCCCCAGCCAGTGGGACGTTGCAGTGGGCACGGGCTCTGCCCCACCACAGACCTACCCGAGCTGCTGCAGAGGGTCTGAAACCCTCACGCTGTGGCACCCACCCAGCATCCCCAAACTTGGGGGAGCTCGGCTTTGGCCAGGCCACCTTTAACTCATCTTTGCAGGATGCGGGTGAGCAGCTGCCATGGTGCCGGGCTGGGGAAACCTCAGAGCTGCACATGGGACATGGGGTGACAGCAGAGACAGGGAATCCGGGGCTGAAGCTGTCCTGGGAGCAGTGGAGGAGGCTGCAGGCTGGTGGCAAAGCCTTGAGCAGAACCCAAGAGCCCTGCGGCCTCTTCCCATGCCCCAGGGCCACGCGCTTTCCCTCTGGGCTAAAGCCTAGGTGTATTTAAGCAATGCCTCGTCCTTTATCAGCCGTCTCGACGGCTTCCTCTAAGAGGATTGTTGCGGTAGGTGTAATATACTTAAGGGATTGTTAATAACAATAGCGTTTCGGTAGCACACCGTGTGCCAGCAGGCCAGGTTGCTGCCATGGTCCGTTTGGACCTTGCAGATTTACAGGACAACATACTCTGTCAATTAAACTTTATTCTCTGAGCTTATTAGGAAAGAAAACAAACAAACAAGGGCTCGATCCCTTTTGTACAGACTAGGCTAACACAAGAATTCACTAATTCATCATTTGATTGGGGGGAAGAGCTGTACCTGCCATTGGCACCACGGCTGCCTGCCCACCCATATTTATCCAGCCATGGCCTCCTCTGTCCCCTCCCTGCCAGCGTATGGTGCCCCAGCGTTGCGGGGATGGGCGCAGTCCCACTCAGCAGCTCCTCACACATCTCTCCCCTCACCCTCCGCAGGTGGGTATCACCTGCCCAAAATGGGAGGGGTCTGGGGGGGGCCTTACACCCTCCTCAGCATCCTCTGGCAAGGGGGCTACCCCTCCCAGGGCACCCCAGATTTGGGTGCTGCAATCTGGTTTGGCTGCCCGTGGCAGAGGAGCCAGGCACGTGGCACGTTTGCCCACCTTTGGACTCGCTGGTGCATGTCCAGGGCAGCGGGTCCGAGTGCCGGTAAGCCCTGGGGCTGCAGGAACGCTGCAGGCGGGTGCTGAGGAATCCCCGCTGTGGGCAAGCGACATACCTGGACCAGGGAAATGGAGCTCGGTCCTGCCCCATGCAGAGATGTTTGCAGCTCTGGGGGAGGCAGAAAGCAAATCCTGTGTCCTCCCATCACGCTGGTGAGGACGAACCTGCTACTACCTCCTACAAACCATAATTACTTGATGTTGCTCCAAGAAACGGGGTCAAATGCACGGCCCCAGAGCCCCGTGCCTCCTTTGCCGCATGGCCTGTGGGACGTGGGTGACGTGAGGGACCAGTCTGCAGCCAGCTCCCCAATTTGCCCGATTTTGGGAGTCATTTGGTGCGCAGGTGAATCAGGAACTGTATCTGACAGGCGAGAGGTGGGTGAAGCTGGGGAGGTGATGTGAGCAGCCATAAAGGTGACCTGGTTGGAAGGGGAAAATTACTGAACGGAAGAAAATGTCTACAGCGAAAATGCCTGCCAGCCTGGGAACTCGGCCTGGGAGCCAGAAGCATCCTTGGGAAGCACAGCTGGCATCTCTGCAGTGCAGCTGGGTACCGAGAAACCAGAGACATCCTGAGATACCACCAGTAAGCGCAAAAACAAGGAACTGTAACAGCAACTTATGGTCTGAAAAGGTGAAAAACAGTCTGGAAAAAGGGGGAAATATCCTGAGAAAGTAAGAATCAGTAACTGCCGCTGGCTGTTCTAACTGCAAGAACAGGAAAACAGTCTGGAAAACTAGAAATTGGTCAGAGAGAACAGAAAACATCATCATCTATTGGCTGTTCCGGGTGAAAAATAGGAATTAACAGCATATATTGGCTGCTTGAAGTGGTGGTGTCCTATGCCCTCTTATGTGTCTAATATAAAAATGACATAGTTTTTACCCAAATGGAGCTTTTCTCTCTGAGAACTTCCCACGCTGCACAGACTTCTCCCTTTCCTAAACAGGTCTGCATGAACTTTCTACGAGATCTTGGACCCTCGTTGAGGATGTCTGGCTGACTCCAAACTCCATGATGCAGATCATCTTCAAAGTGAGACTCTGTTATTTTAGTGGTCCCCCTCAGGGTCCCATGTTGGGCTTGGTTCAGTTTGTCCTGCCACTTCTGGGATGGTTGGGTCCCCTTTGGGGATCTGTTTAATGCACTTGATATAGGAAACATACATTTTTTATATATATATATATATATGTGTGTGTGTGTGTGTGTGTATATAAGTAAGCTATCATAAGTATATCTAGTGTTTTCTATTATTTATAAATTTGCTTCACTAGTGATAAGATTGTAGTAATCCATAATATTATATATATTTGATTCCTGCTATTATTGATTGCTGCTATTATTGATTGTTGCTATAATTAATTGCTGCTGTACTATTGATTGCTGATAATATTGTAAATTGTAATAGCTTGATACATATATATTCCCTTTATTAATCATTGCTAGAAGTGATTTTTGTGGTATTTGTGGCAATGCGTAATAGAGTAGAGAAATTTAGAGATCAAGCTTCTGTGTCCCTGTGTATTAGGGAATCCTACGGACCCACGGTCCCGATTTGGACACACCGGTAGGCCGGGGAACCCTTTAGGTCGTGACATGGCATCAGGCTGGGTTTGGGGGTCCTGCAGCGGCAGCGGGGCATGCTCGCCTGGGTCATGTCCTGTGTCCCTCTGAGGATCTCTCTCAGTGAAACAGCTCCTGTGGAGTGTGTTCAGGTGCATCCTTGGTGCAGGAGCCCAGTAGCCAGGGATGCAGAGGGGCTGCATGCCCCTGGCTGCTGCTTTGCTGATGGTTTGTGCTGGCTGACAGCTTGTCCTTGCAAAACTTGTTCCTTTTTGCTGCAATTTTCCTGCTCCATCCAGCTACATATGCCCAGCCTCAGCCTGCGTTGCTCATGACCCATGCACAGCCACAGTGAAATGGGTAATTGGCAATGATAAAGGCAAAGCTTGGCTCACAGCAATGGGCACATTGGTTCTGCCACCTCCAAAATAGTGTGGTTTCTGTAGAAAGCACCTCAGGACCCACTCGTGCAAGCCTGGGCAGCAGCGTGCACTGGGTGGGGGGGCTACACCACTGCAAACGCCCGGTTGCAGACTCAGCTGGTGCTGAGGAGCGGAGAAGCTGCCGGAGGAAATTTCACCTCTTTAGGAATCACTCAGAAGATGAGAGATTAAAAAAGTGCCCTGAAGGATTTTGCTTGATCTGTCCGGATCCTGTAAACAGGGGCTAGTACAGGCTCGCCAGATCCCTGATGGAGTCCCTGAACATCACCCAAATCTGCCGCAACCTGCTGCAAAAGCTGAACATAGCTCGGGATAGCAGCGCTCCAGTCCTGTGCGGAGCCATGTGGGAAGAATATCCCGTCTGCCTGCAGTGCCGTCGATGCCTCACCGGCAGCTGCCCGCACTGCAGCCAGCCCGTGGCAGAACAGGACCTGCCCACGCTGGCCGTCACCCTCTGCACTGTGGACATGCTGGTGCACGAGGAGGACCTCCAGCTGGAACTGGGGCTGGGCTTTGAGCTGGCCATCAATGGGGAGCTGCTCTACACGTGGGAGATAACCCAGCGGCTCCCCAAAATCGCCCCTGAGAGATGCTGCGAGGAGTGCAGCGCGCCTCTGCCCAGGAGCCCCGGGGACAGCAAGGGCTTGCGGGCATCGTTCCCTGTCTCCAGATCCCCGGGAACACCAGCGGGACAGATGAGGCTGGGCAGGCAGGACGCGAGGGCTGCTCCTGCAAGGCAGGCCGGGGCAAAAGGCGGCGATACCAGCAGCGCCGACCTGCAGCCAGCCAGGCGGGGGGAGTCTGTCCCCACCGTGGTCCCCACGTGGCCCCTGCCCCCATGGGCACAGCCTCCCCCTCCCATGGCCCTGGAGCGGCTGCGGAGAGTCGGGCTGGAGCCCCTGCCCTTGGTGGGCTACAAGGGCCTGCAGCAGGGGGTCACGCTGCAGCGCATCCGGGAGTCCTGGTGCAAAGTGAAGAGCAGCGTGCGAGAAAGCTTGGAACCCAAGGGCACCACGGAAGCGGACCCGAAGCTGCCGTTCCACCTCCGGTTTCAGGTCGACGCGCTCTTCCACGCCATGGCGATGGAGGCGTGAGGAGTACTGGCAAGAAAAGTCACCATGACAGCTCCCTGCAGCCACACAATCACCCCGATGGGGTGTTCCAGGGCCCTGGCCGGGATCCCTGGTGCAACAGAGAGGAGAAGGGACCATCATGGTGTCCCTGGCTGGTGAGAACCCGTCAGTCCCCGGGGACGGGAGTGGGGGTCTGCTGCCAGGGCCACCAGCAGGTCCCCCCGGGGTGCCAGAGCAGCCCTGGTGCTACCAGGACCAGGTAGCCATTGCAGTGGCCCATCCCGGCCGAGGGGTGGAGGTGGGTGGCCCAGAGGGACCTTCCCTGCCCACTCTCCCGCAGGCCCTGGGCTACGTCCTGGGGTGCGCTGCCCCTCCGAACCCTGACACAGGGGCTCTCTGGGGTGGCTGCTCCCCGATGGCTTCACAATCTCCCACGCCAGCTCAGCCCTGGGTTGACGTGGCAGCCACTGTGTGTCTACACGATGTCACCACGGCATCACAAAGGTGGTCCCCCTCTTAACAGGTTGCGGGGAGGCTCGGGTGTCACTTTGACTGCACGCGAGCCAGCGAGCAGATGGGCAAGCGTGTGGAAAACACAGCAGAGATGGGAGGAGAAGCAAACCAGCAGGTAGGAGCGGGGTGCTTTGGCGTCCCCCCAACCTCTCCTCCCCGGGTTTCTCGGCCTCCCCACAAAGGGGCCCTCCTGACGCCTTTGCACATCCCCTGGTCATGCAGAACCGCTGGAGGAGATGCTGGCGATCCCTGTGCGAGATGGAGGAGTGGAAGCTGACGGTGCTGCTCTTCCTCTCCAGCCTGAGCCTCTGGGGCCTCTGCACACTCGTGCTGCCCTGCACCCCCAGCCTGGTGACCATCCTGGGTCTGGGCATCTTCATGACCTGGTGGCCCAACATCAAGGCCAAGGTCAAGGTAGGCGTCCGTCTTGGCATCGCCCCAAACGCTCCCTGGGCAGGGGCTAGCCCGGGGCAGAGCCCATCCCCGGGGATTTTTGGGAGGGAGCGGTGAACAGCGGCCATTGCCCACCCAGGCAGGCCCCTGCTCCGCAGCCACCGAGCCACCTCCGCTCAGGCACCGGGCTCGGGGCCAGGGACGCTCCTGTCCCTGAAACTCCGGTTACCCTTCCAAGGGTCCTCGTCTGCTGGGCAGGGGAGGGGAGACACCTCATGCTAACCGGGGGCTTGCTTTCTGGGGGCAGGGGACCTTTGCAGGGAAGAGACGTCGCAGCAGCAGGAGGAAGGACCCGATAGGTGAGCAGCCCCGTCCCAGAGCTGCGCCGGGCTCCGCAGCGGCTCCCGGCCGAGAGACGCCGTTGCACCCCGCGAGAGATGGCTGCCCTCACTCACTCTCCCTCTGTCTCTTCCCCCAGGATCATCCGTCCCCTGGGAAGGCGTGGAGAGCTCTGCCGAGAGCCTGAAGGCAAGGTAAGTGGAGCGCCTCCCTTCAGGGGGGCAGTCCCCTCCGGGAGCCCCTGGCTGGGGAACCCCACTGGTGGGTCCCTCTGCCCCTTTGACCCCAGGAGGCTGCGGGTGGGCGAGAGCAGGATCCAGCAGAGAGCCAGGGCCCGGGCTCAGCCCCAGGAAGGGAAAGGGCTCGAGGAGCGAGGGAAGGGAGGGATGGCTCGGGGAGGGCAGGTTTCCAGGCCAATGCCCTCTGCTGACACCCGCCACATACCCCCCCCTACAGAGCCCACCGGTGGCCCCGGCACCCCTCTCTGTCCTCAGCCCCTGGCCTGGGCTGGCCCCGTGTTCCCGAGACCCCAGCTTCGCCCCCAGCATCCCAGAGCTGGCAGGGCTGGCTGCGGGCAGCTGGGAGATCGCCCAGGAGAAGGCAGAGAGAGGGAGCCGGGTGGGTCCTGTCCCACAGCAGCCCCCACAGTCCTGCCGGTATGTCCCCCCACAGGTCGGGGAACCCCCATGGAGGAGAATGGTGGGAAAGCGGCTACGGCAAGGAAGCAGCCTCTGCAAGGGAGATCCCCTCGGACACCGGAGACGTGGGTCGACGTGGAAATTCCAGTGCTGCCAGCAGATCAGGGAGCCAGCCCTCCGTCGCCAACATGAAGGAGCTCGCCAGATCCCTGATGGAGTCCCTGAACATCACCCAAATCTGCCGCAACCTGCTGCAAAAGCTGAACATAGCTCGGGATAGCAGCGCTCCAGTCCTGTGCGGAGCCATGTGGGAAGAATATCCCGTCTGCCTGCAGTGCCGTCGATGCCTCACCGGCAGCTGCCCGCACTGCAGCCAGCCCATGGCAGAACAGGACCTGCCCACGCTGGCCGTCACCCTCTGCACTGTGGACATGCTGGTGCACGAGGAGGACCTCCAGCTGGAACTGGGGCTGGGCTTTGAGCTGGCCATCAATGGGGAGCTGCTCTACACGTGGGAGATAACCCAGCGGCTCCCCAAAATCGCCCCTGAGAGATGCTGCGAGGAGTGCAGCGCGCCTCTGCCCAGGAGCCCCGGGGACAGCAAGGGCTTGCGGGCATCGTTCCCTGTCTCCAGATCCCCGGGAACACCAGCGGGACAGATGAGGCTGGGCAGGCAGGACGCGAGGGCTGCTCCTGCAAGGCAGGCCGGGGCAAAAGGCGGCGATACCAGCAGTGCCGACCTGCAGCCAGCCAGGCGGGGGGAGTCTGTCCCCACCGTGGTCCCCACGTGGCCCCTGCCCCCATGGGCACAGCCTCCCCCTCCCACGGCCCTGGAGCGGCTGCGGAGAGTCGGGCTGGAGCCCCTGCCCTTGGTGGGCTACAAGGGCCTGCAGCAGGGGGTCACGCTGCAGCGCATCCGGGAGTCCTGGTGCAAAGTGAAGAGCAGCGTGCGAGAAAGCTTGGAACCCAAGGGCACCACGGAAGCGGACCCGAAGCTGCCGTTCCACCTCCAGTTTCAGGTCGACGCGCTCTTCCACGCCATGGCGATGGAGGCGTGAGGAGCACCGGCAAGAAAAGGTGGGACGGGGAGGAGCGCGGGCAGGGCGAGCGCAGGACGGGAGGACGGGGACGGGTCTGGGCTGTCTTGTGCAGCCGTGGAAGCTGTGCTGTTCAGGAGGCGTTTCTGTGGGACGACATCGTGTGGTCTGGGAGCGTGGGGGCGGCGGGGAGAGATGCGATGGCCTCTCGCTGAGTTTTGGTGTGGACACGGCTGGGAAGGAAAGCACGCGGAGAGGCAGGGTCCGGCTCAGAGCCGGAAAGAGGCCGGGGGAGGTGGGGATCCTGCGGGGCTTGCGGAGGGCAAGGGTTAATGCCGGGGATGCGCAGGAGATGCCCCTTTGCTCAAAGACCCCGTTTGGAGCCCAGGGCACCCCTCTGCCCCCAGCCTGGGCCTCTGCGGGGGGGAACCTGCTCGAGGACGAATGGAGCCCTGGGGTCCCTCCTCAACCCCGTTCTCTCTTCCAGGGCAGGCCAGAAGAGACTACCTGCTGGGCAGCACCCCCAGCCGATGGGGAGAAGTGACTGGGGCTTCCCTGCCCAGCAGCAGCCCCTCTCGGTCCCGTCATCCCCAAGACATCGCTGTCTGCCTGCTGCCGTCCTGCCCAGAGGGGAAGGCAGGGCCGTGCCTGCTCTGCTCCCCGTGCAGCTGAGGGACCAGGCTGCCAGCCAGGGCAGGGACACTGGGGAGAGGCAGCGGGAAAAGAGGCTGCCACTGGGAAGCTGCGGGGAAGACGGAGGGAAGGAGGAAGGGGCTCGTCTTGAGAAGCAGCCAGCGACACGTGGTCTCCCCACTAACACGAGGCCTCTGCAGAGAAGCCAGCAGTGAAACCCAACCTTTATTGACCGATTAAAAGAGTAGCATCCTTAAAACATGCCCAAGAGCTCTTCCTTTATTGCATGAATGGGGGTAGGGTAGGGTGTCAGGGACAGTACTGGCAAGGGAGACGGACATTGGGGCCACTCTGTGCCTCATCCCCACCCTACGGGGGGCGGGCACGTCCCCAGCTGATCCATCCCAGGTCCCTGCTTCACCCTTGTTCCTGAGGTCCCTCCAAGGAGCCTTTCGGGAGCGCTCCCATGGCCCCGGCCCCAGCTCTCCCTCCCTTTCCCCTGGGGCCAGGGGCTGAGCTCCCTGGGAGGGCTCCGAGAGTCCCAGCCTGGGTGTCCCGGTGAGGGATGCACAGCCTCGGGATCGACGCCATCCTCCAGCCCCATTTCTCTGGGACTAAAGCCACGAAGGGGACCCACAGAGGAGGAATGCAAAAGAAGAGACTCAGCAACAGCAGCAGCAGCAGCAGCAGCAGGGAGATGTCCCTTGAAAGGCTGCAGGAGAAGAAGGGCACAGTACACAGGGCACCCCCATTTTCCCAGTCCAAATGCCCTCCACCAGCAACGGGGCACTCCTGAGCTGTTCTGGGGATCAGCACCCAGGCTGGCGGAGGGGCGACGTGCCTGGTGTGAAATGTATATTGTCTTTTGCAAAATGAGAATACTGAAAGTTTGCCTAACTGCCGCATAAGCTATGTCTTGACAGGATGTTTGCTTCACTGACACTAAGCTAGGCCTTGACATGGGAAATGTAACCTTGGAGCTAATTGGAAATGGAAAGATGGAACGATAAGACAACCGCCTGCAGCTGCTGGAAAACCGCGGGGTGAAAGGTGCAGCTGGAGGAAGACTACTAACTTCATCCCTTGCGGATCCCCGGGAGCCCCCCCCAAACCACGAGAGATGCGTGCAAGTGGGGGTGGTCTGGGGTGGAGTTATGTTAATATATATCTGAAATATTAAAATGACTTTTTGAAAATGCCACGAACACAGTGTATAAAAGGTGAGTTTGGGTGCAACCGGGTGCGCCTCTGGTTTCAACCATGCACCCAGCGCTGTTTGCCTTTGCTTTATAATAAAGTTGTAAAATTCATAAAATTCTGCGCGAGTGTGTTTCTCACACCTGGCACACAGGGGTTGCTGGGCATGGGGTTCACAGGGGGAGGAAGAGCTGAGGGGAGATGCTGCAACCTGCTGCCATCTTCCCGCTCACAGGGTGGAGGCAGGGAGGGCTGTCTTCTGCTGAGAAGTCACCCGTGCTTTGTCCCTGCACCTGCAGCTCTGGGGAACGGGGACTTTTGGGAAGCTCCAGCTGGCGTGAGCCCTCCTTCCCACCTCCTGGGTGGACTGAGGAAACGTGTGCCTACTGTAGGGAGGGTTGCAAAGAGGACGGAGCCACGCTCTTTTCAGTGGCCCCGGCGGCCACGGGCACGCACTCAGACGCAGGAGGGTCCCGCTGAACAGGAGGGAACGTGTTTTTTACTGGGAGGGTTGCCCAAGGAGGTTGTGGAGCCTCCGCCTTTGGAGACAAGTCAAAAGCAGTCTGGATGTGGCCCGGGACAAGTGGCTGAGGGTGGCCCTGCTTGAGCAGGGGCTCGGATCAGGCCACCTCCAGACGGGCTCCTGTGAGGAGCCCTGTGGTGGCTGACAGGGGGTCTGCCGACCCAGCCAGGACCAGCGCTGCAGCGCAGAGGACACAGAGCCCCAGCAGTGCCTCAGAGTGCCCCCGCGGACGTTTTTCACCCCAATAATTCGCCCTTTCTCCCCCTTTTTCGCTCCTTCCCTTGGGATCAAGCCCGCGCTCCCCCCTCTCCCGCCTCAGGGCAGTTGCCTCAGGGGGCACGCGCAGCAACGGGCGCTGCGCAGACCGCGCCGCGCGCCGCTCGGGGGAGGCGGGAAGCCGCGGCGAGCACGCGCTCCCCCGGCGTTGCTAGCCGGCGCCGGGACGCTGTAGCCGCGCGGCGCGCATGCGCGGTCGCCGCCTCAAACGGGGCTGCCTGAGGCGGCGAGCGGGCGCCATGGCGGCGGCGGCGGCGGGCTGGCGGGACGCGGCCCCGGCTCTCAGCGACCCCGGCTCTCAGCGACCCCGGCTCTCAGCGACCCCGGCCCCCGGCCCCCAGGAGCGAATCGCCGCCCACCGCCGCCGCCGCCGCCTCGCCGCCCGCCTCGATGCCAAGCGCCGGTGAGAGACGGGGGCTCGTCCGCCAGCGCCCCGGTTGTGGCGGCCTGCACCGCCAGCCGGCTCCCCCTCAACCCGAGCTGGGCCCGGGCCCCTTCCCTGCTCCCAGCCGGCACCAAGTCGCGCACCTCCTCCCCGGACCCCGCGTCTGGTCACAGGGGGTTTCCTCTTCCCCGAACTGGGAGGGTTTCCTCTTCCCGAACTGGCACCGTGGTGGACGTCCCCACTCTCAAACCAGTGCCGGTTCCAGATCCCTTACCCCAAACTGCAACCCGGTCCTGACCCCCCCACCCAGGACCAGCAGAGGCTCAGAGACCGTCCTCAGGTCTCAGAACATCCCCTGCCCCACACCGGCACTGGGGCCAGGACCCCTGCCACCAACTGGCAGGGGGCAGGGACCTGACAGGGCCTTGCCAGCCTTCCTGGGACCCAGGACCTCTCCCCAAAGGGGCCTTGGGTCAGGGACCGCCCTGAATCCGGAACCAGTCAGACATTCCCCCTTCCCTGCCGATTGGCAGGAGGTCAGGGACCACCCTCCCAATCAATCCCAGCTCAGCCCAAAGTCAGGGACATCCCTGTCCCGTCCCCAGGCTAGGCCTGGGGCAGTGATACCCCCTGCCTCAAGATATCGCCCTGCCACGGACCCTCTGCCCCCATGGACAGAATCAACGGCAGGCCAGTAGCCTCCTGGATCAGGCCAACGTTCCCAAACCTGGGACTTGCAGGCCATGGGCACGCCTTTTCCCCAAACCAGGACTGAAGTGGGGTCCTCTCCCAAGCCCTCTGCAGACACCCCACTGTACCCCCTCCCACAGAGCCCACCAGTAGCCCCGGCACCCCTCTCTGTCCTCAGCCTCTGGGCTGGGCTAGCTCTTTTCTCCTCGGGCTGGCGGGCGCCGAGCCCCTCACTATGCGCCTCGTGCTGCTGGCCTGGGCTGGCCCCGTGTTCCCGAGACCCCAGCTTCACCCCCAGCATCCCAGAGCTGGCAGGGCTGGCTGCGGGCAGCTGGGAGATCACCCAGGAGAAGGCAGAGAGAGGGAGCCGGGTGGGTCCTGTCCCACAGCAGCCCCCACAGTCCTGCCGGTATGTCCCCCCACAGGTCGGGGAAGCCCCATGGAGGAGAACGGTGGGAAAGCGGCTATGGGAGGGAAGCAGCCTCTGCAAGGGAGCTCTCCTCAGAGACCGGAGACATGGGTCAATGTGGAAATTCCAGTGCTGCCAGCAGATCAGAGTCCCTCAGGAGCCAGCCCTCTGTCGCCAACATGGAGGAGCTCGCCAGATCCCTGATGGAGTCCCTGAACATCACCCAAATCTGCCGCAACCTGCTGCAAAAGCTGAACATAGCTCGGGATAGCAGCGCTCCAGTCCTGTGCGGAGCCATGTGGGAAGAATATCCCGTCTGCCTGCAGTGCCGTCGATGCCTCACCGGCAGCTGCCCGCACTGCAGCCAGCCCGTGGCAGAACAGGACCTGCCCACGCTGGCCGTCACCCTCTGCACTGTGGACATGCTGGTGCACGAGGAGGACCTCCAGCTGGAACTGGGGCTGGGCTTTGAGCTGGCCATCAATGGGGAGCTGCTCTACACGTGGGAGATAACCCAGCGGCTCCCCAAAATCGCCCCTGAGAGATGCTGCGAGGAGTGCAGCGCGCCTCTGCCCAGGAGCCCCGGGGACAGCAAGGGCTTGCAGGCATCGTTCCCTGTCTCCAGATCCCCGGGAACACCAGCGGGACAGATGAGGCTGGGCAGGCAGGACGCGAGGGCTGCTCCTGCAAGGCAGGCCGGGGCAAAAGGCGGCGATACCAGCAGTGCCGACCTGCAGCCAGCCAGGCGGGGGGAGTCTGTCCCCACCGTGGTCCCCACGTGGCCCCTGCCCCCATGGGCACAGCCTCCCCCTCCCATGGCCCTGGAGCGGCTGCGGAGAGTCGGGCTGGAGCCCCTGCCCTTGGTGGGCTACAAGGGCCTGCGGCAGGGGGTCAGGCTGCAGCGCATCCGGGAGTCCTGGTGCAAAGTGAAGAACAGCGTGCGGAGGAGCGTCGGGGCCGAGCGGGGCTGGCTGTGGCTGGCAAGGAGCTCGTCACCCAAGGGCACCATGGAAGGGGACCCGAAGCTTCTGTTCAGGTCAATGCGCTCTTCCACGCCATGGTGATGCAGATGTAAGGAGCACTGGCAAGAAAAGTCACCATAACAGCCCCTTAAGCGTGGATGGGATTTTCGCGGAGAAACCCTTGAGGCGAGTTCACCTAACCTACTCCCCATCCTTCCCTCTCAGGTTTCCCTGCCTCCCTGCAGCCACACAACCACCCCGATGGGGTGTGCCAGGGCCCTGGCCGGGATCCCTGGTGCAACAGAGAGGAGGAGGGACCATCACGGTGTCCCTGGCTGGTGAGAACCCGTCAGTCCCCGGGGACGCGAGTGGGGGGCTGCTGCCAGGGCCACCAGCAGGTCCCCCCGGGGTGCCAGAGCAGCCCTGGTGCCACCAGGACCAGGTAGCCATCGCAGTGGCCCATCCCGGCCGAGGGGTGGAGGTGGGTGGCCCAGAGGGACCTTCCCTGCCCACTCTCCCGCAGGCCCTGGGCTACGTCCTGGGGTGCGCTGCCCCTCCGAACCCTGACACAGGGGCTCTCTGGGGTGGCTGCTCCCTGATGGCTTCACAATCTCCCACACCAGCTCAGCCCTGGGTTGACGTGGCAGCCACTGTGTGTCTACACGATGTCACCACGGCATCACAAAGGTGGTCCCCCTCTTAACAGGTTGCGGGGAGGCTCGGGTGTCACTTTGACTGCACGCGAGCCAGCGAGCAGATGGGCAAGCGTGTGGAAAACACAGCAGAGATGGGAGGAGAAGCAAACCAGCAGGTAGGAGCGGGGTGCTTTGGCGTCCCCCCAACCTCTCCTCCCCGGGTTTCTCGGCCTCCCCACAAAGGGGCCCTCCTGACGCCTTTGCACATCCCCTGGTCATGCAGAACCGCTGGAGGAGATGCTGGCGATCCCTGTGCGAGATGGAGGAGTGGAAGCTGACGGTGCTGCTCTTCCTCTCCAGCCTGAGCCTCTGGGGCCTCTGCACACTCGTGCTGCCCTGCACCCCCAGCCTGGTGACCATCCTGGGTCTGGGCATCTTCATGACCTGGTGGCCCAACATCAAGGCCAAGGTCAAGGTAGGCGTCCGTCTTGGCATCGCCCCAAACGCTCCCTGGGCAGGGGCTAGCCCGGGGCAGAGCCCATCCCCGGGGATTTTTGGGAGGGAGCGGTGAACAGCGGCCATTGCCCACCCAGGCAGGCCCCTGCTCCGCAGCCACCGAGCCACCTCCGTTCAGGCACCGGGCTCGGGGCCAGGGACGCTCCTGTCCCTGAAACTCCGGTTACCCTTCCAAGGGTCCTCGTCTGCTGGGCAGGGGAGGGGAGACACCTCATGCTAACCGGGGGCTTGCTTTCTGGGGGCAGGGGACCTTTGCAGGGAAGAGACGTCGCAGCAGCAGGAGGAAGGACCCGATAGGTGAGCAGCCCCGTCCCAGAGCTGCGCCGGGCTCCGCAGCGGCTCCCGGCCGAGAGACGCCGTTGCACCCCGCGAGAGATGGCTGCCCTCACTCACTCTCCCTCTGTCTCTTCCCCCAGGATCATCCGTCCCCTGGGAAGGCGTGGAGAGCTCTGCCGAGAGCCTGAAGGCAAGGTAAGTGGAGCGCCTCCCTTCAGGGGGGCAGTCCCCTCCGAGAGCCCCTGGCTGGGGAACCCCACTGGTGGGTCCCTCTGCCCCTTTGACCCCAGGAGGCTGCGGGTGGGCGAGAGCAGGATCCAGCAGAGAGCCAGGGCCCGGGCTCAGCCCCAGGAAGGGAAAGGGCTCGAGGAGCGAGGGAAGGGAGGGATGGCTCGGGGAGGGCAGGTTTCCAGGCCAATGCCCTCTGCTGACACCCGCCACATACCCCCCCCTACAGAGCCCACCGGTGGCCCCGGCACCCCTCTCTGTCCTCAGCCCCTGGCCTGGGCTGGCCCCGTGTTCCCGAGACCCCAGCTTCGCCCCCAGCATCCCAGAGCTGGCAGGGCTGGCTGCGGGCAGCTGGGAGATCGCCCAGGAGAAGGCAGAGAGAGGGAGCCGGGTGGGTCCTGTCCCACAGCAGCCCCCACAGTCCTGCCGGTATGTCCCCCCACAGGTCGGGGAACCCCCATGGAGGAGAATGGTGGGAAAGCGGCTACGGCAAGGAAGCAGCCTCTGCAAGGGAGATCCCCTCGGACACCGGAGACGTGGGTCGACGTGGAAATTCCAGTGCTGCCAGCAGATCAGGGAGCCAGCCCTCCGTCGCCAACATGAAGGAGCTCGCCAGATCCCTGATGGAGTCCCTGAACATCACCCAAATCTGCCGCAACCTGCTGCAAAAGCTGAACATAGCTCGGGATAGCAGCGCTCCAGTCCTGTGCGGAGCCATGTGGGAAGAATATCCCGTCTGCCTGCAGTGCCGTCGATGCCTCACCGGCAGCTGCCCGCACTGCAGCCAGCCCATGGCAGAACAGGACCTGCCCACGCTGGCCGTCACCCTCTGCACTGTGGACATGCTGGTGCACGAGGAGGACCTCCAGCTGGAACTGGGGCTGGGCTTTGAGCTGGCCATCAATGGGGAGCTGCTCTACACGTGGGAGATAACCCAGCGGCTCCCCAAAATCGCCCCTGAGAGATGCTGCGAGGAGTGCAGCGCGCCTCTGCCCAGGAGCCCCGGGGACAGCAAGGGCTTGCAGGCATCGTTCCCTGTCTCCAGATCCCCGGGAACACCAGCGGGACAGATGAGGCTGGGCAGGCAGGACGCGAGGGCTGCTCCTGCAAGGCAGGCCGGGGCAAAAGGCGGCGATACCAGCAGTGCCGACCTGCAGCCAGCCAGGCGGGGGGAGTCTGTCCCCACCGTGGTCCCCACGTGGCCCCTGCCCCCATGGGCACAGCCTCCCCCTCCCATGGCCCTGGAGCGGCTGCGGAGAGTCGGGCTGGAGCCCCTGCCCTTGGTGGGCTACAAGGGCCTGCAGCAGGGGGTCACGCTGCAGCGCATCCGGGAGTCCTGGTGCAAAGTGAAGAGCAGCGTGCGAGAAAGCTTGGAACCCAAGGGCACCATGGAAGCGGACCCGAAGCTGCCGTTCCACCTCCGGTTTCAGGTCGACGCGCTCTTCCACGCCATGGCGATGGAGGCGTGAGGAGCACCGGCAAGAAAAGGTGGGACGGGGAGGAGCGCGGGCAGGGCGAGCGCAGGACGGGAGGACGGGGACGGGTCTGGGCTGTCTTGTGCAGCCGTGGAAGCTGTGCTGTTCAGGAGGCGTTTCTGTGGGACGACATCGTGTGGTCTGGGAGCGTGGGGGCGGCGGGGAGAGATGCGATGGCCTCTCGCTGAGTTTTGGTGTGGACACGGCTGGGAAGGAAAGCACGCGGAGAGGCAGGGTCCGGCTCAGAGCCGGAAAGAGGCCGGGGGAGGTGGGGATCCTGCGGGGCTTGCGGAGGGCAAGGGTTAATGCCGGGGATGCGCAGGAGATGCCCCTTTGCTCAAAGACCCCGTTTGGAGCCCAGGGCACCCCTCTGCCCCCAGCCTGGGCCTCTGCGGGGGGGAACCTGCTCGAGGACGAATGGAGCCCTGGGGTCCCTCCTCAACCCCGTTCTCTCTTCCAGGGCAGGCCAGAAGAGACTACCTGCTGGGCAGCACCCCCAGCCGATGGGGAGAAGTGACTGGGGCTTCCCTGCCCAGCAGCAGCCCCTCTCGGTCCCCGTCATCCCCAAGACATCGCTGTCTGCCTGCTGCCGTCCTGCCCAGAGGGGAAGGCAGGGCCGTGCCTGCTCTGCTCCCCGTGCAGCTGAGGGACCAGGCTGCCAGCCAGGGCAGGGACACTGGGGAGAGGCAGCGGGAAAAGAGGCTGCCACTGGGAAGCTGCGGGGAAGACGGAGGGAAGGAGGAAGGGGCTCGTCTTGAGAAGCAGCCAGCGACACGTGGTCTCCCCACTAACGCGAGAACCCATCAGGGAAACCCAACCTTTATTGACCGATTAAAACAGTAGTGTCCTAAAAACATCCCCGAGATCTCTTCAATTATTCAGTGAGGGTCTTGCACACTTGAAGCTGAGAGAGGTGGCTTTTCAACAGCTGAATATTGCAGTGAGCTGAGAAAAGAGCCCTTCCCTAATATACATGGCAAGAAAGTCTCCAGCCGCAGTATATACCAATCCACACAAAATAAACCGAGAATCAAGAACGCCACAGGGAGCTCACGCTGTGTGAGAAAATCTGGCTCCCTGTGAGCCCCCAGGGATGTCCGGCCACAACCACCACCACCACCTCTGGGTTGATAACCTTAGGAAGATGTTTGAGCTGCTGGACACTTCCCTGCCTCTGCCAGAGCCGTGGGGAGGGAAGGGCAGGGTGTCCCCTTGCACGGCCCCAGGGCTCTCTGCAGGGCCTTGGCGGCTGCTGGGGCACAATGCCTGTGTTCCCCCTGTGGGATGGGTCCCTGCACTGGGATGCAGTGACCTCCAGAGCTAGGAGTGGAGCGGGGACAGTGCTGGCAGCGGGGACGGGTGTTGGGGCCGCTCAGTGCCATCCCCACACTGGTGGGGCTGGCGTGTCTCCAGCTGTCCCCGGTCCCTGCTTCACCCTTGTTCCTGAAGTCCCTCCAAGGAGCCTTTCGGGAGCGCTCCCATGGCCCCGGCCCCAGCTCTCCCTCCCTTTCCCCTGGGGCCGGGGGCTGAGCTCCCTGGGAGGGCTCCGAGAGTCCCAGCCTGGGTGTCCCGGTGAGGGATGCACAGCCTCGGGATCGACGCCATCCTCCAGCCCCATTTCTCTGGGACTAAAGCCACGAAGGGGACCCACAGAGGAGGAATGCAAAAGAGGAGATGTCCCCAGAAGCTGCTGAGAGGCTGCGGGGAGGAGAAGGGCATGGGGCCAGGGAAGGTTGTGCCATGGGGCTGGGGACATGGGGGAGGGTCCCATGCTTCATGCTCCCAGCAGCTTCTTGACCATGTAGCCTGGCATGCTGTAGAGGAAGAGGGCGATCATGATGAGGAGCAACAGGGCCAGCACGATTTTGATGATAAGCCACTTGTAGCGCGTGCAGATGAGGTATTTGATGGACTTGAGCGGGTTCAGGAACCAGATGAAGGACGTGTCCGGGCGGCTGCAGGGGAAACAAATACCCATCATTAATGCCTTGGCCACAGAGAAGGGAGGCACAGCAGGCAGTGCAACAATGGACATGGTGGGCAAAGGGAGGTGCAGGATCATGTTCCCTGCATAAGCCTGCACAGAGTGAAAGAGCCCAACCAGGAGGATCAGGAGGGTGGACAAGGGGAGTCAGCATGACAAATGCCAGATGGAGTAATGTGAGTTTGTGAGGGAGGGTGAGGATTCCAGTCAAAGCTGGTATCTGGTGGTGAGGACCGGAGGGGTGGAGGAGGTGGTAGGAGGCCAAGGAAAGGGGATGGAGCCAAGAAGAGAAGCAGAGAAGGAATAAAGTAAGGAAAAGCAGCAGGGCAGCAAATAGCAGGCAATGGGGGGGAACCAGTAGAGATGGCTCTGCCCATGACTCTCATTCCTACATCCCCCCAGTGTGACCCCTCCTCTCCTCCCCATGCCTGGCTCCCTCCCTGAGGACCACCTCACAGCATCTCCCAGAAGCCCAGGTGCCTGCTGGGGAGTGGGGCTTCCTACTCACTTGGGTTTCTCCAGTGGATCAGGCTCATTGCGAGCCAGCCCGGCAGGGGATTTCTCTGCCTCCTCTGCTGTCAGAAGGTGCAGTTCAGCCTCGACTTTCCCCTGCAGGAAGCAGAGAGTTGTGCTGAGACCTGGGCAATGCTCCCCACCTCAGCCCCCGAGACATGGTGACAGAGGGGACCTGAGGGAACAGAGGCAAGTGCAGGGGGGGGTGGAGGTTGCCTGCAAAGAGTTGCCATCCCCAGGATGCAAAATCCCTCCCTTTTCCCCTTCCTTACGGTGACCTCCAGCTCATCATTCTCATCTCTGGCCACGAACGGCCACCAGCCCTTCACCCGCTTCTGCTTGAAGATGGAGACCATGGGCAGCTCTGCCTCGTTCGTCACCATCTCCAGGCTGCACTGTTTCGATGTCTTGGCTCCCCGGGGGAAGCGGTTCAGGTCCAGCTCGATAGCCCCTGGCAGGAGAAAGAGGAGCAGAGATGTTGGCACCCCCAAATGCTGAGTCCTTGGCTGGAGGTGGGCTGGGCGAGCATCTCCTCCCTGGAAAGCAACTTTCAACTAGCTCTGGGAACTAAAAAGCTGACACCTTTACTACAGGAGCAGCCTTTGAACAGCAGCAGCAGAGACAAGGGCTCTCATCCTGCCAGCTCTTACGAGCAGCATCTAAGGGGGTTTGTAGGATGTTGTGGACTTGAGGAGCAGAGCTGCCCTTATGGGTTCTGTTCTTATATAGGCTTTGCCTCATCCCACACTGCTCTCTGCTTGTCTAGCCATAGGGTCCCTGCTGGCTGCCCCATTGCCCCACCTGAGCAGACCCTCCACTTACCGAGGAAATCATCAGCAGAGAAGTGGTCAGCATCCCAGACCTGCAGGGTGAGGCGAGCTGGGATCTTGTACTCGGTCTCATCCCAGGAGAACATCGACTCCTTCTTGGAGATGACGATCTTCTCCTCCGCCATCAGGTAGTCAAAGGGGAAGATGTAGCGCCAGTTGAAGTTGCCTTCACCAGTGAGTGAGTGGTAATGGACATCCGTGTCTTGCTTGTCCTCCTGCTGACCCTTCAGCCACCTGCAGGGCCCAGAGGGGTGAGAGGGGTGGCACGCGTTACAGGAGGGAGGAGAGGGCACAGGACCATCCTGTCCGTGCAACCAGGATGTCTCCAGGACAGACTGGAAGGACCTAAAAGGTGCGAGCAATGGGCTGGGGCTGCTCCAATCACCGCAGCAGCAGCATCTCCAAGGGGTAGAATGGACATGGGGGCAGGAGGGCCCTAGAAAGAACAGGGGAGTTTGAGAGCGACAAATGCAAGCGGGTTGTCACAGGTCTTTCTCTGGGCAGGGAGATGTTAAAGAGGTGGACAGGAGCAAGGAGCATTGCTGGGGAGTCTGGAGCAGAGCATCCTGGAAGGATGTCCCCATCCTGCACTGGTGGAGCGGGGAGGCTGTAGAGACCTTCTCACTCCACCGTGGGGTAGTTAGGCCTCCTCTAATGGCAGCTGTCCCTGCGGAGGCAGCTTGGTCTGTGCTGGTCACCGCAGGCTCCCTGTGTCAGGGCACATCTATCCGAGCCCATCAGAGGTGTTTAGAGCCTGCTGCAGGCTCTGCTTGAGGGTGGGGTTGTCTCTGCTGACCTAATCTCCAGTGAAGGGACCTGAAGTGCCCATTCAGACAGCCACCGTGGGCACCAGGTCACTGGAGTGACAGTGGGATCCCCATCCTCCTGCCCTGGGAGATGGGGTGGCCGTGCTGACCTTGCCGTCGCACGTGCTTGTGCCCCTAATTTTCTGGCTCCAGGGAGCAGGGTTCCCAGAGCAAAAGGGACACAGAGGACAGTCCATACCAGCAAGTCTGGGTCCCTGGGGAACGCAGTTTTGTTTTAAAGACTGTGAGTGCCCCCCAGCCCCTTTCTCTGATGAGCCAAGGCATCTCCGTTCCCCAGGGTGCTCTCAGGTTTTTTGTGTGTCTGTTTGTCCTGAGGGACTGCAGCCAGCAGCGACATGACTCCATGCTCGAGCACCCAACGCAGGGTTGGTCTCTCAGGCTCTGAGCATGCTGATGCCCTGCTCTGCCGCGCAAAACAAAAAGATCAAGTGATCCCCCACCATACAGATGGGGAAGGGCTGGAGCATCTCAGATTCAGAGCCATTGCAGAAAAGCCACTGGGCTGATGGGACCCGAGACACCAAAACAGACCCAGTTTCCTGAGAGCAGCATGAGATACAAGCAGAGGAGACCTGGCCTGAGCTGGTGAGGCTGCAGAGAAATCACCGAGCAGGTTAACAGACTGGTGGGAAGTCACTGCATAGTCAGCCACCAGCCTGAAATGCCGTTGCATTGATTTGAGGTCCTGTAAAGAATTGGGCTATGGGCAAGAGTGAGTCCCCTCACCTCTGTACAGGCAAGTTTTGGAAGGGCCTTTTTCCTGCTGCTGGGTGAGAGCAAAGCAGAGATGGGAACTAACCACAGTTTGGCCCCAGATGCTGGAATTGGAGGTTGCAGGGTTGAAATGCCAAGTGGGGTCATCAAGACAAGCTCAAAAAGGGGTAGAGGGGCAGACGGCGGGGACCAAGCAGCGAGGCCTCGGCCATTACCCCCTGACATAGATGTCAGACATCTTCTCTCCCGCCAGGAAAGCATCATCTTCCAAAACCACCTCATCGGTGTTCCAGATAATAACCCGCAATTCAAAGCTGGGCAGCCAGGCCAGGCACACACAGCGGGTCGTGCAGCCAGAGAGAGAGATGGAGAGGCAAGAAACACAGCACAGAAGACAATGGCAGCGTTGGCTCTATCCAACCCTGCACCACAGTCCACGTCGTACCCCCCCTCCCCTCTCCAAAACCACCCCGGGGACCCCAGCCAGCACTAACACCCCCCAGGGAGAAGCAGAGGAGCTGGCACTGGCATGCCACGCTGTACCTACCCCCTGACAAAAATGTCACTGGATTTCTCGCCAGTGAAGTAGTCATCGTCCTCCAGGATGACCTCGTCTGTGTTCCACACTATCACTCTAAGCTCATATCTGGCAGGAGGAAGGGAGACAAGGAGGTGAGGCACAGGGGCAGGAGGGAAAGGGGTGACGCTGCCAGAAACCAGGGCCAGGCACCGAGATGGCAGGGAACTGCTCACAGGGATCTTATCTGAGGGATCATGGGGACAAGAACAGGAGGGGGAATCTCTGCATGAGCTGCAAGGGGAGCTTTACCTCCCTCTGCTCTGAACCTCTGCAAAGCCCATGCCAAAGGCTCAGTGGAACAGCCCAGGCTTGGTCTTCGGTGGATTTGTGGCTAAAATGGTGTCTGCAAAATGGTCTTGAGTCCAGATTTCTTCCTGGTTTCCCCACCTTACTCACAGCAGGGCTGTCCCCCTTAGAAATGGGCATCACAGTCCTTCTTAGGACTCCAGCAGTTTCAGAGACTCTGAGATATTCCCAGCCCTGCCTTTTCTGTGCAGCAACCCGAGGTTTCCCAGTCATATTTGGCTTGGTTAGGAATTTTGGTGATGGAGAAAGCAGCTCTGGTGGGAGCAGGTGGAGGAAGAGCAGAAGCCAGATTCCTTGCACGGCGCAGCTGCAACGTGGAAAGGCTGGAGGACGGTGGCAAAGAAAGGCAGCCATGTGGCCACAAGCACAACACATGGCTAGAAGTACCTACAGGGGAGGGGAAGGGGATTTACAGCTTCCTTAACCCACCTCCTCTGGTATCTCCCTCTAGCAATGCCCTGGCTGAGCCCAGCTGTGGGACTCCTGCCATCTCCTCCAGTCCCCTCCTGTCTGCACCCATAGGTGGGAGCTTGTCCCATGCTGTGCCTTTCCAGCACCTACAGCTAGCGTCAGGTGGTGCCCAGTGCTCCCAACAAAGACAGAGGAGATGGATTCAACCCCTAGGATAATAACCAGGCATAACCTTGCTTGAAACAGGCTATCTACCTGCAAACCCTCTCTTCAGCCCATCAGTAGGAACATCTCAGCTCCAGCTCATGGGTCACTGCTCAGCATGGCTGTCCCACAGACAACCCTCCGCTTTTCTGGTCCACACTGGCGTCTGGACCTTGCCCTTGGCCTCAGCTTTCCTGCAGCTGCCTGCTCTGCTCCTCAGACCCCAGACGCAGCCCACTGGGATCAAGGGATGTTCTCTCCATCCAAGGCATCATCTGTGCAAGGGCACAGGAGTGCAAGAGACTCCCACCAGGATGCCCAGTGCTGTCCCTGTATCTTGGCCCTGAGGGTGGGAAAAGGGGTCCAAGGACACAGTCTGGCAAGGTAAGGCAAGGATAGGAAGGATGTCGAGGGAAGAAATGTCTGTCTTTTCTCTAAATGAGTTGGGAGAGGGCAGGGTGGGGAGGGAAGAACTTTTTATTACCCTGCCTGTTGCCTGCTCTCTCCTGCTTGGATTGACCAACTCTGTCTCAGTAACCTTCCATGCTCCGGGCTCTAGCCATCACCTCCTGGAAAGGGCCCATCCAAACTGCCCAGGGGTGCCTTGCCCTGGGCTAACCCAGGGTCTCAGGGCTGGCTGCACTGGTCTGCCCCGTCCCCGTGCTGGGCACCGGGGTGCAATTTAGTTTCCTACTCTACACAGACGAGAAAAATCGGGAGCTGCAGGAAATGGAACGGGCATGATACCACCCTTCAGGAGCAGCACTGGAAGGGAAGACATCACTTGATGCCTCCAGTCTTGAGATCTCTGGAAATGCCAGCGCGGTCGAGGTACCCAGGCAGAGGGCTGGGCTGGGCCATGGAGCAGCAGCAGGAGAGGGGAGAAGCAGGGCTCTGTCCCCAGCCTTGAGTTTTCCCTGGGGCTGGCTGGCTGGGAGGTTCTTACTTCTTCGGTTTCCTGGGGGAAATATCAATGGCAGGGCCAGGCGCTGGCATGTCCATGGGGAACATGTCCACCCACATCTCCAGGCGACCCTGCAAGGTTGGAAAGGTGCAGTCAGCTCCCCTGGTCCCTCCTTGCCCCCTCCACCCAGCAGGGTCCCCCCCAGCTCTTCTTGCCCTTCAACATCAGTCTGGCCGTGCCAGATGTGGGGTAGGGCCCTGCAGCACCGAACCCTGCCAGATATGGGGGGAGGCAGGGCTCCCCCGTGCCATCAGTCCTTTCCCACCCCTTGCAGAAGTATCTCATGGCATAGCGTGGTGCTGAGGGGCACAGCGTGGGGAGTCAGGGGACCAAGGGACCTGGGGGGGACGAAATGGATGCAGGCTGGAGCAGGAGAGGCAGAATTAGTTTAGTAATTTAGTAAAAAAAAGATTTAGTTTGCTAGTCAACAGATGACTGTTAAGGGCCATTGATGCCCAAGTGCCACTATTTGCAGGATGCCTCCCCCGTCTCCGCTGCCCATGACAAGGTGGGTTACGGCTGCTCTGCCCAGCTGACATCTCTGCTCCCTGCTTGGAGGGTCCGCAGGCTCGGCAGCGTGGGCTGCCTCCACTTCTGCTCTGGGACTTTGAGGACCTGCTCGATGCCCGGCTTGTCAGGGTTCAGCAGCGGACGCGTCTCCACGTGCTCGGGAACCAGCTTGCAGCCCGCCCGTGGGATGTCCTCCCAGTGGCGCAGCACGGTCAGGGCCAGGTGTTCATCTGTCTGCTTCTTCTGACCTGTATGGGCAGAAGGAGGGCTGAGCTTGGAGAACCGGGCAGAGAAACACCAGGCACAGCAAACTGTTCCACTACCCCTAACTCCAAGGGAGCAGAACTACCTACTAGCTACTTCTGTCCATTTCCTTGTGTACACTTTGTCCTTCAGCCAATACTTCCTAACTCCTCTCTTTCTCCTCTCTCTAACCCATGTCATTTACAGAAAGTCCAGATCCCCTGCCTGTCTGTATTTTCCCAGGCTGAACAAGCTCCATATCCATTGTCCACGTTCTCCTCCTCTTCTGCACCCCTCCTAGCCTGCCTTCATCTTTCTTGAGTGCACGTGAGTGCATTGGGACACCACCATTGTTTGGGGGTACAGTTACATGGAGAATGGCTTCCTAAACCCTGGGAAGGCCAGGGTGGGCTGTCTTCATTGCTCCTTGGGCATACACTTCCAGGAGGAATTTCTCAAAGGCAGCTTTGATGATGCTATGCCATGGATACCCATGAGTGATTCTGAGAGCAACCCACTGGCCTGGGTGGTCTATAACACTCTAACTGGTCACATACTGGAAGGTCCATTCAAGGTGGTGGATGGAGAGTGATTGCAGTGCTGCTTTGGGGTGATGGGGCCACTACATCTGTCTCCAGTCCTGGATGATGAGGGGACACCCCAGACCCCTGCTCCCCATCACAACCTTCATCCCATGGGGCAGGTACCATTTTCATCCTCAATCTCCGTGGGGCCGGTGAAGACCCTGTTGGCAACTTTCACTCTTCCTCCTGGCCCAAAGTGCGGCCCATCCACCTTGCCCTCTTTGCACAGCTTGGACAGGATTTGGGAGGGCTTCATGGGGTCACGCCAGGTGTTATAACCATGTCTGTGAATAGGAGGGCAAGGTCAGTGAGGTAGTAGCAAGATTTGGAGGAAAAAGCCATTTTGTTCCCCTCTGCCGGCAAAACAAACACCGCTGCCATGAAGGACCCGGGATTCACAGGGAAAAGATCTGAGTCAGCAAACGTGACACTTCAGAGCAGACCAGGTCCCTCTGTGCCCCCTCTCTACACTTTGCTAAAACCCTTCCACCCCAGCCCCTTTACTCTGTGCTGACTCAGACCTGAAATTCCCAGCGCACCCCACTTGACTCCTGATGCTCAGCATTGCTCCTCTGGCACTGCTGCTATTTCAGCTCTGGCCTCACCCCTCTACCCAGTCCCACCAGTGCTCCTCGGTCCCTTCCTCCCTGCCCTGGGCTCCTTATAACCCACTCCGCTGCTGCCCTGCTGTACTGGTCACAAAACCTGTCTTAAGAGTGAGGGTACAGCACAGACTCCTCCATTAGCAGGCAGTAAAGGAGTGAGATTCCTGCAGGAGATCTGGGCTTGGTGTGGAAGATGAGACAGGCATGGGTCCAGGCAGAAGTTTGGGCTGAGAAAGCTTTGCTCGTACATGGAGTAAGTCTGTGACACCCCGCAAGTAGCTCGGTGCTTGCTGTAGTAGCGGTTCTCCAGATCAATCTTGGTCTCTCCAATGAGGTCGTCGGTCCCCACCAAGTCCCAGTCGTACACCGCCACTGTCAGCATGGACTCCATGGGGAAGGTGGCCTCGATGTCAAAGGATCTAAGCCGGGGGAAAGCAGGTGAGGGGAAAGAGAAAAGCTGTTGAAGGGTTTGGCTGCTGCTCAAGACAGACGCATGGGTGAGGTGGGTCTGCTCCAGTCTGCGGAGGGTGTTTAATTTGCATCTACAGCTGCAGGACATTCGAGGTAGGGGTTTTAACTAAATCTCTGCATGGGCTGTTTCAGATCCAGCAGCCCTAGACAGGAGCTGGCACAGGGTCATTGCTTGACCTGGGTGTCTCAGTAGCCCTGAACCTAAGTTTGTGTGTCACCAGAGAGACAGGCCATACCCTCGCTCGGGTTCTGGCCTAACGATTCCTAAAGTAGGTACTTAATCTTGATCAGATATGGACATCTCTTAAACACCCTTTACTATATTGACCACACAGCTAGCAAAGAAGGACAGATGGCTGAAATGAGGACGCCTACGCCGCTTGCAAGGGAAGTTCTGTGTGATGATTCCCATCTTTTGAGCTCAAGCAGCAGCTGTGGGACAGCTAGGGTGCAGGTCCAAGGGCTGGCAAGCTTGGCTTAGGCTTAGCTCGCCAATTCCAGGTGCAGACAGGTAACAGGGCTGGGGCAACTCACTTTCCAAAGACAGGGTTCAGCTGCTTGGAGATGTAGTTCTCCTTGTCTTTGATGTCCGTCTTCCCCAGCTTGATGGCAATATAGGGGTCGGCTTTCCCATTGATGTCAGCTGGGTGAAGGTCCGTGGCCTGTAGAGAACAGATGAGATAAATCAGTGCTGTCCACAGTAGCAAAGAATTCAGGGATGACCCATTCTCCATCCCTGAGACCATCTGGCCCTGGCTGGCCATAGGCATGTGGCTAAGCACTTTGGTCCCCCTAAATGGAGTGTCTTGGTTTAAACTGGGGATAAATCCTGCCTTGCATCAATCCCTGTCCTGATTTGGGGATGGGTTGGGGCTGGCCTTGTCCCCTCAGAGAAACATAACCACAGTCGTCTTTCGCATCTCTTTCATCGGTGGAAAGAAACAGGCTCCTCTAAAGAAATACCCCGAGCAACAACCCGACCAAGATGTCAAGAAGACTGTCCCCTTCCCATCTTGTTCTCTCCACTCACTACATTAGGGCCAAAGACTTCTGGCTTCTCCCCATAAAGGGGGTGAGTATCCCCAAACTCTCCAGTCCCAACCTCCATCATGGCACACAACAGCAGATGCCCATGCCAGGACACATCCAGCTGGTCCTGGTTGTTGTTGTTGGTGGTGCTGACCAGGCTGGTGTCTACTACTGCAGCCTCAGTCTGTTGGTAATGGATGGGAGACTCATTACTGCAATGGGATGCAGCACTGGATGGAGAATCAGGCTAGTGGGAAAAGTAGCCGAAAGTAGGTTGCATTTGTAAAACACTGGGACAAGGTGTTGACAAAGAGCAGTCCCAGTGCTTCTAGCAGGACTGAGATCCCTCTCAAGTGCCTGGCTATGGTACCTCACTCACATGCTTGGGCACGCAAGGATGACTAATGTAGGAGTCAGGAAAGGACTTTTTCCGGAGCACACCCCATACAAAGAAATGTGCATTAGCTGGATGAATCAATAATGTCTCAGTGCAAGTTTAAGGAGGTGCCATGCCCTTCAGCCAGCTCTACTGGCCCCTGCCAGCTCCTATTCTGCTCTGCATGTACTTCACTGAGGTGTCGTGGCTATGTAAGGAACCACCACCTCATAGTCTGGGCTGATCCAAATTATTCACGTGAGTTAACACTAGGACACATATGCTGGACCATCCTACACACCAGAAGAAAGGTCTCAGGATCTGGGAGGAGCTTGGATCTGGCATGCTCCCAGTGCTTGGAGCACATCCCCCCCCCCCCCCCCCCCCCCAGCATCCCTACAGCTTTGGGACCAGCTCCTGGATGTGTGCCATGGAAGGGAGCGCAGGATCACACCTTACCACACCACACAGTTATACTCACCCGCACAATATAGACTCGGACCAGCACATTGATGGGGTCGTTGCTGGGGATCCCCTGGAACATGCCGAAGTTGGGGTCGTATCCTGCCTCCTTGGTGATATCATCAGGGAGCGGCACTTTGTAGACACACATGGAGCCCTAATGCGAGGGAGGGCACAGCCCGATGAGAGTCCTTCTCTCCCCCCTTCTTCTCAGGGGCTCAGGGTAGGCAGACCCATCCCAAACCACCCTTCCTGAGGACCCAGTCAATATCCTTGTTTCTAGCGATGTGCTGGAGCAGACAGGACAGATCTGGAAAACTCCTCCACCGCACAAGCACCTCTTCAGAGATTGCAACCATGAGCAGAGAAATTGGACAAAGGGAAGGAGGCCTGCAGAGGAATCAGGCTAGCAAGGTGCTCATGGACAGGGATTTCCAAGAGTAAAACTGACAGGAGGACAAAATGGGAATGAAAGGGTTGATGAGGGATGGGCTGGAAAATCTGGGAACTACCACATGAAACACTGCTGATTTCTATGCTCCCAAAGCATCTGATCCTAGCTAAGGTGGGGAACTGCCTGGTCATCTCCTCCACCAAGCAAACAAACGGCAAAACTGGCATCAACAGGCTTCATCTGGCCAGGATTACACCCTCAAAAAGGTTCTTGTCCAAGAATCTTATAGCTGACAGATGTGCTCCCACATTGCCTGGGGGCTGGCAATGGTGCAACACGGCCGTGACCTCAGGTGACTGGTATTGGTGAAAAACAGTTCAGAGATAACCCAGGCCATGATTTATTTTCACAGTGGGCAAGGAAGAAAAGCTTCTTTTCCCTTGGCCTTCTATAAGAACCACTGTTTGCCTGCAGATCACCACCTCTGTGGCTGCGCTTCTTGAAGCCATCTGATTTCTGGGGCTATCCTTGGAGGCTTTCCCTCCCTGCAAGGTGCCTGTAGCTGGGTCAATGCAAATTGGATTCTATTGCATCCAACCCTTTCCAGCTAAACCAGCTTCAGCAGGGAAACCCATTGGCAAGAGCTCCCCAAGCTGTACCTGCCCTGGCCCGACTCAGCAACCAAACTCACTTTGAACCTTCCCACTATCCGCTCTTCTTCTGCTGCATTGTCATCGTTGTCCCCAATCTTCCCACGGAGCAGGTTGAAGGTGTGCAGCCAGTCCTCAAAGTTATCAAACTCTGCTTCCAGCTCTTTGTTGAAGACCTGAGATGACAGATAGTTAAAGGAGGGGAATTAGGTTTAAAAAAAAAAAAAAAAAAAAAAAGTGAGGAAAAGATACGGTGACTGCCCAAGTCAACTTGGAGGGAACCTGGACACCTCAGCTCTCAATACCCAATTTTCTAAGAAGGAAAAGGATCTCCAGGATCATTGGTTGGACCTTGACACCACAAGCACTTTCCTGAACTGATAACGTACAAGAGGGAATCTCAGCTGAATGGGCGAGGTGGCTGTCCGTGCTCTGTGCAAGACCCAGGTTCAACCCCCTTCTGAACCCCAGAATCACAGACTACATTAATCCTAATAAACACCGTGGGCCCGTACATTGAACCAGAGCCCATCCTTGCCCTGAGTCCTGACTGGGCCAGCCATGGCCAGGCTGGAAAACTCTCCCCTCCAGCCAGGGCACATCCAAGCTGTCCCAAGGACAATCCTATCCCAGGGCAATGCCTTTTCTGTAAAGCATGTTACCTCTGACTCCTTCAAAGTATGGAGAGAAGCTGGTGGTCCCAAGGCACATCTCACCTAGGGGGATACCCCTCGGATAGGCAAGGTGCCTCAGGCAGGGTTGATCCATCCTGCTCTGATCTCCAGATGGCTGGGACTGCCATCCTGCCAGACTTCCAGCCTGCCACCGAGCAGGCAGGACCTTCTCCTCCCCTGCCGACACACGCACCTTCAGTTCGTCAATCTTCTGCTTGTTCTTCTTCTCTGGAAGCTCGGGGGCTGACTGTTGCTTCTTCTTCTTATCGTCTTTGGGCGTCTTGGACTTCTCCTTGTTCTTTGCCTGACCCTTGGAGCCTTTCATGGGAGAGTCATCAAGTTTGATTTCTGAGTCCGGGGAAGGAGGACATGGAAATGAGGGTGAGGAGGGGTGGAGGAGACAGGGAGGGGGGAACTTGATCAAAGTCCTTCAAACAGGAGGAGCATGAAAGCTGACAGCTGCTACTGCCTGCAACTCCCATCTCAGCCCCCCCCTGTCTTTTCTTGACTCTGGCCACTTCTGACCAGGTCACAGCATCTCCAGAAGCCCAGAGGTGTCTGTGCAGGGAACTTCCAGAGCTGACCTGAGCAGAAGTCATTTGGAGGACTACAAAACACGGACTGAGAGTGCTGGACACTGGCTAGCTTCAACCGCAGTGAGAAGACCTGATCCTGCCCATAGCATCTCCTTTTCTTCCTTCCACTGGAGACTTTTCCAGCTGTATGCAGCCTGGAGATAAAACCCCAGCCTAGGTATTGCAGAGGGGACAGCGCTTGATGCTCAGCACCAGAGCACAGGCTGCTGCCCATGACCAGCTGCAACGACAGGCTGTTCAGGTCTCTATTCAGAGGAACCACCAGCCAGGGACACCAAATACAGTCGGAACATGCTGCCTGGAAAAGCATGTTCAAAGAACACTTCTCCCACCCTTCTACAATCCCCGTCCCTCACTGCCTCTGCCAGCTTTCATGACTGCTGGGCAATGCAGATGGGGACAGAGAGATGACACAGACTTGATGTGGAAGAGGAAAGGAGGAAGGAATGGGAGTGCCAAGGGAAAATGGATCCTTCTCAGAAGACAGAAAGAAAACAATGGGGGACACAAGACACCCTCCCCAGCAGCCCTGCCATGACAGCAAGCCCAGGAAGAAGCTGCTTGGAGTTGTCTCCAAGCTCAGCAAATCCCAGCCTCATCTTTCTCATGATATGAACGCTAGTCTTCCAAAAGAAACCAGGCTTTGTGTTTTTCTCAGCTAATGGATTTTGCATTGTCTGAGCATGACACCAACCTGCTGTCATGGGGACATGGAATATATGGAGAGCACAGGTGAAAGTCCTCAGGGAAACCCCTCCAAGCCCCACTGGTGGGACTGGCAAGGAGCCTCCAGGCTGTAAATGGACAAAGTCACCCTTGATCAACATATCCCAAGTCCCTAGTATTCTTGGCCCACATCACTTGTGGTACGAAATTCATCTCACCCAACTTCAGACATCGGCAACACCCCATCTGAGCTACAGACCCCTGACTTCCTTCAGAGAAAAATGCTTTTAGGGTGCAATTCATCTTATTGTAGCATAGTATTGAAAATTGGTCAGAGAACTTGCCCTAAAATTGTGTATTTTTCTTCACTGCCTGTGCTAGAACAGCAGACAAGGAGGCCCCTGCATGCAGGTAAAAGCGGTCAGATTAGATGAATCCCAGACCTTTTGTCTGGTTGAATCTTTCCTCGTAAAACTAAAGCAAAATTAAAAAAAAACCAAACAAACTTTAAGCCTTCTGCAAAACAAGGACAGAAAACCCCACAAAGGTGATCTAGAAGTATCTGTTACTTGGTGTGCTCAACAGACTTCAAGCACAGAGTCCTGTAGTTAACATATCTGCACGGGCAAAGCGACAGGACTTTTACTGACATACTGATTTGTGATTGCACAAAAATGTCCGTGGACAATAACGTGGATCCCGGTCACTAGTCTGCATTACTTGCACATGGCCTTCCTCCCAGCACGGATGGGCTGGAGGCTGCCACAATACCATGCTCTGATTTGGATTCACCTGGCATTAGCACGTTAAACCAACACAGCCCACACCAGGCCTGCATTCACAAAAACTGATCCTGCGTGGGGATATACAGCACACTGCGGGCACCTGGTTTGGCAGAAGAGCAGCGGCGGGCTCCGAAAGGGATGCCTGAGCACCAAAAGGAGTCCTGATCCTACCTCTCCCTGCCATGCTCCCTCTCTCGTTCGCAACCTGCTTACCCTCTGCAATCTCCATTTCTTCCTTCTCCTCCGCTTCTGCTGCGGCCGCTTCTTGCTGCCGGAGTTGCTGGGGAAGAAATGAAGCGAACAGGGAGTGGGTGCTGGTGCCGAGGTCTCTGTGCTCACTGGAAATGCCTGTAACTCAGGCTCACAGCTCGCTCTTCCCATCTGAGCCACGAGCGAGGTTCTGGCAGTGCTGGAGAAATCGAAATTTCTCACTGCAGCCTTCAGCACCGATGCTGTTAAATACTTGTGTCCGGGTACAAACCAGTGACAAAGTCCACCCAGAGTGCACTCAAGGAAGAGGAATCCTGCTTAGCTCTGCCAGCTAAAAAAAAGCCTTGCTGACAGTCAGGCACGATTGGCGAGGGAAGCAGCACAACCCAAAGCCTTTGGAAGTAGCTGGAAATAGGCGAGACCTTGCAGGCAGGAAATGTTTTCCTCTTCCCCCCCCCACACCCCTCCTCTGCTCTGCACCCACCTCCTTCATAGTCTCAATTGAAGCAAAATACTTGGACCACCAGTCCAACATGCTCTCGTCCGGCTCCTCCTCTTCTACTTCCTCTCCTCCTCCTCCTTTCTTCTTCTTTTTCTTTTTCTCCTTCTCTTCCTCAGACTGCAGGGATGAGGGAAGCAAAGACAGAGAAGAAGAGGGATCAGATGAAAGCAAAATGTCTGTTGAAGGGTGGTGGGTAGAAGCACCTGAGAAGGCAGAACTCTCCGGCACTGTCCCCCTTTTACAGATGCAGACACTGAGGCACAGAGCAGCAAAGGAAGATGCCCAAGGCTCCAGAGAGACACAGCGTCAGAGTCCTGAGACATCCCCTCCTGTCCATCATCCCTTTCATCCACGCATTTCGCAGGCTACAGCACCTGAATCTTACACTGTAGCCATCCTCCCTCTGCCCGGCAAAGTACCCCAGGTCCATTTAGTGGTGCAATAAAGCCTTTTGCAGCTGGAATCTGGTTGTGGTGGGAATAACCAGCATCTCTCCCACAGGGTGCTGCCTGCCCTGCTCCTCCCAGGACAGCTGGATTGAGAAGTGCTGGCCCAGAAGAGCTTCCCCACCTGCAGGAACCAGACCACTGCCATATCTATTGATGAGACAACGCTGCTCTGTCTCTGCCCTGGGATGAAGGGGCGCTGGTCCCCCCCCACCTTGGGGTTGGTGAGGATGCATGGTCCACTGAAAGCCGCACGGAAGGGTAAGATGGGGTGTGGAGGGTTGGGAGCAGGGATGCAGAGCGGATCCATCACTTACCACGTCCACCTTCACCACTGCATCGGAGTTCTGCCGCCCGGGGTGGAAGGGAACAGGGAGAGGGAGAGCAGGTTAGCAGCACAGCCTCGGCTGAGTACAAATACACCCCGGCACACGCATGCATTAGAAGTCACAGACAGGTCCCCAAAAATGAAGGAAGCAGACACCTTGGAATGAAGAGCCCTGGCTGGGAAAGCGCTGCATACAGGGGAGAGGTCTGCCGTGACACACCAAACCCACCTCCGCATGGGAGACGTCTCTTTTGCATTCTGCTAAGGGAGAACCACAGTCCCTGACAGCAAGGGACTGGGGCTGGAAAGACACTTTGGCCTTCGGCGTGGATAACACCTCTCTGCTCTCTTGGAGCTGTTCTTGTCTATCTGGGAAGGTCTGCAAGCTACTGTGGTAGATCTCAAGAAGCATGTGTGTGCTGGGGCATTCCAGACATACCCACATACACATATCCTGAGGCTCCTCTTGCATGGGGCTGTCGGAGCAGACATACACAATACAGCTTTCTGGGCACAGACGAGGAACTCTGCATACAGGTGCGTATGTGAATGCACCAGGGACCTTGTGGGGGGGTGTGTATGTATCTGTACATGTGTGCTTGTGAGGCTTTGTATGTGCCATAGCCTTTCTGTAAATGTGCACATGTGAAGGGCCATGCATATTTGGAGCCCACAACATGCCTGTAGGCACACATATGCAGATGCTGCTTGTCTGGGGGGGTGTGTGAGCATGTTGCTGCAAAGGGCCTCCTGCAAAAAGAAATCTGTTTCTTCCTCCTGCAAAAAGAAATCTGTTTCTTTCTGTGGAGGAAGCTCTGGAGCAGAAGGGTATGAGAAGGAGCTGAAATTCTCGTTCTGGGCAAGAAAATGGGTACAGGCACATTCAGTGTGTGAACAAAGCCTGATGCCTCTGGGACACGTTGCCGGTCCAATGCATACAATGCCAAATTTTCAGGGCAAGCACAACAGGTCTAAAGAGCTTTGGCTGCCTCAGACTGACTTTGTGTGCCTGGATCAGGTCTACACCACGTCCATCTGCTCTGTCCCGTAAGGTGCAGGCTTGCTGTACAGCAGTTGTTCAGCAACACTGTGCCGACCACCCATCTAGACTGCTGAATGAGCATTTCAAAGAGCTGATGTAGCCATCTGAATGTCTCAAAACTATTGTAAAAAGGAAAAAAGTATCAGGGAAATCTGCATGACCATGGCTGCTTGCAGAGACTGCGCAGTGTGCGGTGCTTTGAAAGGGCAGGATTGCTGCAGCTGTGCAGATGGGGAATTTCTGATGGGTCACTTGTGTCTGTGCTGGTCACAGACAGGGACAGGGTTGTGCTCATGGGTGCTCATTCCCATCTGACTGCTTTTGAAGGAAAACATAATGCTGTCTGATTTGCATAGCCCAGGACAGTCCTTTTCTGAGCAGCAGGCACCAGCTAATTTCAGAGATGACAGAAAGAGGCCAATTTATAGGACTGACAATGACCCAAAGCCCTTCATCCCAGACATCAGCCCAACTCCATGTTCAGCAGGACAAGGCGGCCTCTGTTTGGGTTGGGTTACTCAAAGACTGGCAATTCAGTGAGGAAAGAGATGCTAAAGTGGTGCTGACATACGAACACTCACAGCTTCCAGTTTCACCATCGTCTCCATCTTCTTGATGGGAACCTCAGGTTCCATATTGACAACGATCTCCCCTGTGGGGCGAGAGCGATGGGCCCCATTGGCCATTGCTAGGTAGCCATTGAGGTGTTTAGCTGGACAGAGGACAGAGAAAGAGAAAGAACAAGAGAGAAGGATAGTGTAGAGGAGAAATGGAGAGCGCAGGAGAGATCCTACAGGATTCATTCAGGAGTGATGTGTGACTGCCTTGTTCAGAGAATAGCAGAGGAAATGACCACAGATCCTTACAGCATGAGTAAAAAAACCTTCCACAGCAAAGGAAAGCAGATGGTGAGAAAGAATTGTTTTTTTTTCACCTGCACCAGTGTCCAGAGGAGAAGAGGCAGAGAGGGTATTGCCCTGAAAGTATCATATGGCATGGACACAACCACAGGTCCAGACCTCTGGCTGGAACCAGGGCTGGCCCTTGGCAATCCCCCCACAGACCTCCTGTCTCTGCCTAGCCAAGAGACCCTCCACTTCCACCAAGGACTGGGAGGAGATGAGCAATTCCTGTGGTTCACCAAGCCCTCCACTGCTGTGCTGGGTGCAGGAAAAGTGGGTTTGTGATGGTTTTTGCTGCAGGTGCTGATAGATGGGGTGGTGGTTGGGCTTGAAAGGGTGGCCTCAATCTGTAGCTTTCTAGTCTTTACTTAAATAATAGCAGCAGCAGGCACTGAGTGTAGCAAATTCACCTCCCAGTCTTGAGGAATGTTTGGGAAGTCTAGAGTCATGAAGCTGCAGAGATGAACCAGCCTTTCTTGTCTTACAGGTGTCAGGGGGAGCACACAGTTTTCGCAGTGAGACCCACAGATCAAAAAAATCAAAGGGGAATCATGGCCTCACACCCTGTGGCTTCTCACCCCCTTGACCTAAACCCAGACACATTGCTTCCTTAACCAACAAGCAGGCAATATCCCATAGTCCTTACAACCCTCTACCCATCTCCCTCTTCTCCATGCACAACGCCCCACCGATGACCCATACCAGCCAGGCCCCCATGGCCCAAGCCTGGTACCTGTCATATTCCAGTGCTGGGCTTTCTTATCTGGTGGACGGTAGATGAACTTTCGGAGGGAGCTGACAGCGTGGGACCCCACCAGGGTGTAACGCCCAAAAGCCCGGCAGTCCACCACCCGGATGTTGAGGGGTGGATGGAGCAGCTCATTCTCTGGGAGGTCCTGGGAAGCAAAGGTGTGCTGGTTATCAAGGGCTGGGTGTGGGCTGTGGGATGTCTACTTTGGGAGTTGGAAAGGTCAGTAGGGACTAAAGCAGGGATTGTGTTGGAGGAAGAGGTCTAGAGCAGCTCCAGCAAAGCATGGCTTGGGAGCCCTCAGAGAAAGGCCATCACCAACTGGGATGGAGCTCACGTCCTCCATTGCTGTGGTGAAACTGAAGCAAGGGCTAGGAGCCTAGGTTTGGGCTCCAGAAAAACTGGGTTTCAGTTGGTGGCTCAGAAGGAAGAGGAAACACTCACCACTTCAAACCACTTGACCAAAGTGCTGAAGTTGGGGTTTTTCTTGTAGTTCTGAATGAGGGCTGACTGGACCCCCTTCCCAGCACACTCGATGTCCACACGGGGCCGGTCCACCTGGGCCAGGTTCACTCTTTTCAGATCCCTGAGCCCCCAGAACAAGATCTAGGGCAAGAGGAGGAAAAGGAAGAACATGAATATGAGAGGGACTGCCCCTGGCTGGAGCCGGGCCAGAGTCAAGGGAGTTGATTCTCCGTATCCCCCAGGAGCAGGGACCCTACTGCAAACGTCATTGTCCGGACAATGGTGGATCCCTGAGGTATCATCTTCTCCACGTGGCTCAGGGCTGCAGCACAGTCTTTCTCTGACACCCCACATAATCCACCCCATACCTGACCTGCAGCAGCCTAAGGTCTCCAACCTGCTGCCCTCGATACTCTTCTGCCTTTCTCTTTTTCTAGCCTTTTTCTGCCGTGGGACTCCATGGAGCAGGACCAGACCAACTTTGGCCATCCACAGTGGCTCTTGATTCAGCACTGGCATCATTTTGTCAAAATTATATCAGTATCACTGGGGAAACTTTCCTCTCCCTTCTTAGGGTAACAGACTGCCACCATGACCAAAAGTTCCCCTAAACTGAGATTTTTTCCACCTCCTGATTCCCCCTGGCTGTATTCACCTTGCACATCAGAGGAATACAATTTATTTAACCAGATGCAAATGTCTCAAAGACCAGGAGCTAGGGTGCCTTTAGAGACTTGGAGATCTGGTCAGCAGCATCTCACCTGAGCAGAGACATCTACAACCATGGGCGAACTGTGCACAGAATGTCACTGACTGTATTGCCTGGATCACCACCATCTACCAAGACAACCAAGGGAAAGTGATGCTGATTGGATGCATCACCCTTTAGATATCTGCAGATACATGAGAGGCATCTTGCCCTTGATGCCTGACGTTGGTGGGATGCAGCTCACCTGCCCTATGTGACTGCTTCACGTGGAGATGTATTACATGTGTATCTCTAATGTGCCCTGCCTCAGCCCAAGTGGCATTCACTTGCTGTGGTGCCCACATTTAAGACAGCAAGGAGTGATCCAGTTCCCTGTTCTTTTAGGGCTGCTATAACCTCGCTCCCTGTGCAGCCAGTACAGACAGATCCTTGCAGTGCAGACATCTGGTCTTGGTGCCCAGCTAGTCATCAGAGCCTCAGAGATCCCGCCTGGCCTTCAAACACCCATGGATGGGCTCTCTTGCCCCACACAATGCTGAACATTGAAATTTGGTGCTTCGGGGCAATTACCTCCACTCTGTATTTACTCAGCACTGGCCGAATCCCCAGTGGCACTGGCAGGATGGGGCCCCGGTCCATGTCTGTGGGTCCATCGATTGGGGGCAGGTCTGACTTGCCCCGAGGGCCAATCTGGAAGAGATGCAGCATGGATTAGGATCTGTTCCTCTGAGCTGGTGCTCAGCTCCTGGGAAGCAGGTTTTTGTCAGTCTCAGCTGTAACTGGCACACCCTGGTCTCATGCATCGAGTCTGTGTTGTCTCAGAGGGTGCAGGAGCAACAAGGGTTGCTGAGCATCCAGCTGACTGTACAGCGCAGGTACTTCAGGAGAAGGCAGACATGAGCAGAAGGTGCTGGGCAGTGCTGTGCTTCCACACAGGACAGACCCAGCAGCAAAGCAAACTTCTCAGCCCACCAACATACCCCAACCCCAAGGCTGTTCCTTTTCTTCCTGCAGGGAGTTGCATCCGCCTGGGCTGGGTGTGAAGAGATGCAGAAATGATCTGAGAGCTCAGCCCAGGAGCAGGTTTCAGGCCCCATTTCCAACCCAAGGTGTGAGGGAGATCAAATATCCCACGTGAGCCATTCCCTACAGAAACCACCCCACTGCAAGGAAAGCTGGGTGGAAAAAGGGCTTGGATGAGCACCTGCCCTGGCAGACAAAGGAGATGGCAAAAGCACTGTGGGCAGTGGGACACCAGGCTCAGCAGCAGCCTGCAAGGCTGCCCTGATCTCACCACCGTCATAGGGCATCTGAGGACATTGCAGACAGGCAGGTAAAGCAAAGTCTCCTTTGAAGTCTCCTGCACACCAGGAGACTGCCGAGACACGTCCATACAAATACAACAGTGACAGCGTATGGGAAAGGAATTACGAAAGCAGGAGGGTTTAACTCTGCTACCCCACAGACTATGCGGCTAAAATGTCACCATATCCTCGGGATGCTGCTATAAATTCACACCTCTTTTTTCCTGAGACCTTCAAATTGGCATCACTGAGAGCACCAAGACTCCCATTGGCATCTCCTGTATCCCAGTGACGTTGTAGAGAGTTTCGGCTAACTCAACACTTTTAGTGGGGTGTCCTGTCCAGCAGGATACCTGGGACTCACTGTACATCATCTTGACCAGTGTATCTGGGCAGGAGCTGCCCTCTCACTGGGTTAGTAGCTGTGCTAAACCCTTCTAGCTTTTCTAGGATGTATGAACTACCTGTTTTTTGCAGCACCTAAGATATATAAGCACAGGTTAAGCCCCGCTCCCTTGCAACCCTCCATCCCGTCCTTTCCCTCCCTTGGTCTGGGGTGGCTTTGGCCAGCTGGTACCTGGAGCAGCTCGAAGGCAGCCAGCAGGTCACCTGCGGTGGAGTTGCCCCGGTAGATCTGGTAGTACTCCAGCTGCGGGGGGAAGCGCGGCGGGCAGTAGTGCTCATCTGACATCTTCACCACCGGTTTGGCAAAGGTGCGGCCCATGAAGTCAGCTTTGCCCTGGAGAGGCAAAGAGAGCACTTGGGTTTGCTGACCCAACAGGAGGTCTCCCAGATTAGCCCCACAGCTCTCCCCATCGTGGTCAGGACAGGACCAGAATAGGACCAGGTCCCACTGGGCCTGGGACACCAAAGCTCAGTGACAGCTTTCACTCCTGGCTTCTTCAAATAAGGTGAAAGAGGTGGCCTAGGGCTGGGACAGCAAGGAGGCCAGGGCTGAGGAGTTTTTCTAAAGGGAAAGACTCAGGTAATGTCTCCTTGCCCCCAACCTCACAAAAGCTTTTGCTTCACTCTCCAAAAATAAGATATCATTAAGTTGAGTCTGAGGTCTAAGGAGCAGTGGAGGCTCCTCATGCCATGGGAGATGTGGCAGGGACCATTTTCCAGGAGTAAAGCTGCTTCTCATCCTTTGCACCCTCTGACTCAGGACTGATCGCAGCATCTAAATCATAAACATTTTCCTTTGCTGGGATTCATCTTACCACCGTGTCCTGGTCATAGATCTCAATGACAATTATGGGAGGGTCATCCCGCATCTCATGGGCTTCTCCATACAGCTCCACATTGTCAAAGACCAGCAGCTGGTCCCAGGTTGGGCAAAGGGTCTCATTGAGAACCTGGAAGAATGGGAGAGAGACTTACTGCTCCAGATAGAGACTAAGGCCCTGGTGCAAGGGCAGCAGACTGGGCATTGGGCTCAGCTGCCTGGCAGCACCAGTGGGCTGCTGCACGTTTATTTTGGACCAGCAAGGCATGGGGTATCTCCCAAGGACCATTCTGAGAAAAAAAAACCCAACAGCAGGCAAGCAGACACAAATTATATCATAGAATCATATCATAGAATCGTTTGGGTTGGAAGGGACCTTAAAGATCATCTAGTTCCAATCCCCCTGCCATGGGCAGGAACACCATATCCACCTTTTCCAGCGTCCACCAGGCTTGCTAAAGCTTGGCAGCCCTCAGCCCAGGAAGGGAAGACACAAAACCCACTTCAACATGCTCCAGTTTCTCCTAACTGGGCAGGTGAATCACAGCCACAGGGACAGGGGATAGCTGTGTGCTGGTGCAGGGGGACATGTCGTGAAGGTGGTCCTGGGGAAGGGGCTCCTGGAGACAGTCAAGCGCCAGTGCCACAGCTGCTTTCCCACCGCAGGACCCCATGATCAACCTCATCCTTGATTTACGAGCAGTCACAAGACTTGTGGCAGGGGAGCAGGATGTCCAGGGATATGCAACATCAGAGCCCAGCCCTCCAGGTCAGGAGATGGTGCTTACCTCGGTGCATTGGCTCTGGGAGATGAAGAAGACTCGTGCAAAGGGGTCTGAAAGGCCACTGCTGTCAGCTGCAAATAAACTCCTGGCTTGGTACATGTGGGCTCGCAGCTGGAAAACCTGCTTCTCTGCAAGAGAGAGGGGAAGTGAGACAGCTTGATACGCAAACCTGGAGCCCAACCGTGGGGCTCAGCCTGCAGAGCAAGGTCTCAGGGACATGCTTTTGCTCAGGGCCAGAACTGCTGAAGGGTATAGACTCAAAGCATGAGTTCGAATGGATAGGGACTTCCTTGGCATCCTGCTCACCCTGTGCAGAATGACAGCTATGAACAGGGTAGGGAAGAGGGTGAACAGTTCCACACCCCAGCTCCCCATGGGAGCAGTGTGGGTTTCAGACTGGAACAACTGGAATTATTTCCTCCTTAGCTCCTGGAAGCCCTTGGTCCAAGTGGTGTCCAGCCAGGGTCCCTCCTGCCCTCTCCATGTCCTGTCCCCAGACCCACTGCAGGCAGGAAGTTCTTACTGGTGTAAAGGAGGCTGATGGGTGGGAAGGATGGCAGGTTTTGTCCTCTGGTGGTCTTCTTCTCCTCAAAGCCACAGGGCAGGCCACTCAAGAAGTCTTTGCGCTGTTTGTTGAGACCCAGCCACAAGTACATCTCCATCTTGGCCTGAACTGTCCAGCCAGCAGGTCCAAAGCCCCTCTTCCCAGGTAGCTGGGCACAAAGGACAGAAGAGTTTACATGGATATAGGGAAGGCCTTAAGAGATGGACAGACCACCTCTTGCAGCATTCATCTCCTTCTCTTGCACTGCTTGTACCACTGCGCCTTAAAACCAGGGACCCAGAGCTCATCAGTTTGGATCATGACACTACTCTGGATTGTGCGTTATCTGCTTCCCACCATGTTGGCTTCCTCTTTCTAAGCCAGCATCCTGTTTTGTGGCCAGCTGGATCAAACATCTCTCTCCTTCCAAGCATTTCTCACTTACTGGTCTGGGTAAGATCAGTGGTTCACAATTTCTAGCAGCAGACTTCCACCCCTACCAGTAGAGTATGGGTCTGTTTTGCCTAGTATTCAAGCCCCAGCAAAACTGGATACACAGCTCTCTCATCTTCATCTCCCGTCCTCCCAGTCTGTCCTTCCTCCATCTCCCTCCTCCTGGCTGCAGTTCCCCCAGGAAACACAGATCAGCACCTTGAGGAAGATGGTCTTCACTTTGGCGCAGTCCTTGCCCATCTCCTCATCCACAATGGAGTAGAGGATATCCTTGGAAGGGACGCGGGCGTAGGCAATGCGCTTGTTGTTGCTCATCATCCAGATGAAGATGTCAGGAATAGTGTGCTGGGGCTGTGAACACCAGCGAAAAGCCCTGTCAGTGTCTCCGCTCTTTCTGACCACTGAGGCACCAGAGGAGCTGGAGACCTTCTGAAGGCAAATTCAACAGATGCCACAGGAGATGGATGTATCTATTGCCACATTAGGGCCATTGAAATGGGTTCGAGCCTCCAACTGCAGAAGCTTGTCTGCTTAAGAAAAGCTGCTCAGAGCTAAGCTCAGCAGGGTGAAGCCTAGCAGGAAGGAAAGCAGGATTTACATTTGTTCCAGTTTAAAAAAAAGATAATTTTGGATTAGAAGACTAAAGATTTTCCTCCTCTCTTCATTCAGTGGCCATGGGGACTGTAGGGCAGGGGCAATACCTTCATTCCTTACTATGGAAGAGGTTCCCTGTCTGGACAGGTCCCATCACACTTTATAGTCTGGTTTATGTTCTGCTGTGGTGCGTCAAAGCGAAGGAGGGCCTTGCTGTAACAAAGGATATGTAGTCGAGGCTGGGAGCCTGCCATGGGAAATGAGGTGCAACAACTACAGCTCCCATGAAGACCAATAACCCCCATTGCCTGACTCAGTCCTAAACTTTAAAAATATCAGAGGAATGGTATAATTTTCTGAAGAAAGGAAAAAATACTTTGCAGATACAGCATCCCTTTGGAAATGCTGTGAGTAACTCTAATATATTGGACTATTATATCTCACCTGTGAGCTAGAGTGAAGCAAGAATACAGTTGCATTGCTAAAAATTAGACAGTTTGAGTTCCGTGAGAAGACAGGGCTTTATCCCACAGCCCTTTGTAAAGCCACTTATTTTAACAACTCTCTACCTAGCCAGGATCAGAAATGGCTCCCTGCTGCTGACTTTAATGCTCTGTGGACATGTACCACCTTCCGATGACTGATCCCCCAGGGAACTCCATGGCCTTGCCATGGCTGAGGCTGGCAGAAATGCCTTCAGCTCAGCTGCAGGAGGACCCATCTCTGTTACTGGCTGGGAAGGGCTCTGAAATTTGTTTTAGCACCAACTTGTTCCAACCCAGCAGTGCACGGGCAAGCCCGGGAGGCATGGGGCAGTGCGTAGACTTGGAGCAGCTCCTCGCACAAGACCGGTGCTACTGGGGACCTCTCCTGCCTACAGGGTTTGCAGAGAGGTCTCCATCCATCCCCTGCTGCTGTTGCCACATGCTGGCCCAGCTCACACTGTCTCTACATGTGGAAGGACTCACCTCGTCTGCCAAGAACCGGAGTTTCTGCAGGAAATTTTGCACCAGCTTCAGCTTGTCTTTCACAGTGTTCTTCTTCACCTGCGACCGCAAAGTCGTGGCTTGCTGCCCCATGTTCTCCTGTGGTTGAAGGAGATCCCAGGACACCACATTAGCAAGAGCAGAACAGAGCACGGAGAAGGGAGCAGCACCGGGCAGGTCGCCGGTGTTTGGGAAAGGGTGGTGAGGAGGCAGATGCCTTAATCCCACCATGTGCCTCCTGATGATGGTACTTCTGATGCCCTTGGCAGGATGCAGGGAGGGCCCCTGACAGTGTGGAGACATCTGTCCCAGCAGAAGGTGTGCAGGACAGAGAGGTGTCAGCTGTGCTTAGGGCATTTTGGGATGGCTTCTAGCCTGGTATGAAGGGTAGTGTCTCCCCTTCTGCGGACCCTGCTGTAATTCAGCACCTGACCATTCAGAAAAGGGGACGTGGAGGCTTTCACATGTTGGATTTATCGCTCTCTAGTATGCAGCTGGCTAATGAAGTCAGTGTCCATGGCTGTGCCAGCTGGATAAGCCACCTGCTCTTTGTACATCTCTTTTGCACATTCAACTCCTTTGCAAGGAGCTGGGCTAGCAGTCCCAAACATCTAGGCTGTATCTATCCCTGGAGCAGCTGTGCTATGCAGGGTTCCCTTAAATTATTCCTTCCCAGTTTCCTCAGCAGGAATGCAGCTCCCTCTCTGCACTCCTGGATTTCTTTCCGAGGCAAAGCAGAGTGTGGTGGAGGAGAGGCAGCAGCATGGACCCAAGTGCCACCTGGGACCTGTGCTCCTCTATTAAGAAATAAACCCCAAACCCTCAATCCACAGAGCCTGGAAATCAGCACACCTAAGGACCAAAGTTCCCCACTTTGGTCATGAATCCTCCTCCTTGCCCAGCTGAATCCCACTTACCAGCTCCCGCATGCAGGACTTGAGTCTCTCCCGGTCCAGCCTCGTGCGGGAAGAGTGGTGCTGGTCTTTGTCAGCCAACGTCACGAAGTGCCTGGTGGAAAAAGGTCGGCAGCGTGAATCCCACAGGAGCCCGTGGGCTCTCCCCAAGGAGCCGTGGCCGGCTGGATCTCTGCCAGCAGGACAGCACCTCGCTGGAGGAAAATGCCTTCATTCCTCCCCAGTCTGCAACGCAATCGCGGCCAAGCAGCCTGTTTGCACCCAATGTTGAGTGTCACGCATGGGGAGTAGGTGCTGATCAGGTACCAGCCTGTGGAGGCCACAAGGCTGAGGCTTTTGCCACTGGTTTGGGGTCTTTGGGGTGCAGATGTAAGCACCACCTCACCCTTGCTCCAAGCCAGAAGGCAGCTGACATGACATTGTGTCAATGCAATTAAATGCTTGCCCGTCATCCAGACAATAAGGAAGGTGAGCTTATGCTCGTGACCTTGCCCGTAGGCCCACAGAGAGCAGGGATCTGTAGTGTGCCACCTCTGCCCATCTTTTACTCACAAGCACCCACTGCTCAGCTCCTCCAGGACCCCTCGGAGCCGGCGCTCTGGGTGCGGCTTCTCCGTCTTGATCATTTCCTGCACGTCGTTGAGCCCTTCCTCCTGCAGCATCAACGGGGGACTGGTGAGGGGGTGGTGGGGCAGAGCCCCTTGGTGGGACACGGTCCCCCCTGAGGTCCAACCCTGCACAGAGCAGCCCTGTGTGGGCTGCCAGTGGGAAACATCTGCTGCTTCTCCAGACCTGCCGGCCTCAGGTCGGGCACACATCTGGCTGAGGGGACCTGGCTCTGGCTGAGGGGAATGGCTCCACTGCCCTCCGTGAGACTAGCTGGACAAGGTCCACACCGTCTTGGCTGGACCTGCCAGGCTCTCCCTTTGCGGATCCTGCTGTGACCCTGCCGGCATGGAGCTGTCACAAAGGCTCCTTGGGAATTAGCTGAGACTATTAAGAAGACTCTGCCGCACAAGTGGTTCACCCCTGCAGTCCAGGGGGACAAAGCCTCCCTGCTCCTGCTCCCCTTGGTGGGCACACCTGGGTCTGACCCACAGAAAACTCAATGAGTTCTTAGGATTTGGACATTCAAATTGTGGAGCATTTAGCACTGGGAAACTTCCCCCTTTCTGGCACAAGTTTGCTAGTGGGTCCTTGCACTGTTTGTCCCTGCTTTGTGACAAGCTGCAGAGATGCACAGGGAGCCTGGATGTGCCTCATGCCAGCCCCCGCCCCAAGCTGCCTCCCTCCCCAGCACGTACTGACCAGCTTGTCCGCAATCTTGTCCATGATGTTGGCATTATACAATCTGCGGCGCTGGTCCTGCCACCAGCTCTTGATGTAGATGCAGGGCTTCTTCTCAAAGTATGGCAGGTGGAAGTAGTTCCTGCAAGAGGAGGCATAAGAGATGCTCCGTGGTGGTAACGCTCCTGGCCAGGAACAGCCCCTGTCCTACACCTCTCCCAGGAAGGCAATGCTGTGCTGGGGAGCGGCATATATAGGAGCTCAGGCATGGGAGAGAGGGGGCCGAGGTGAATTACACCCTGAAGGACAGAGGCTCCAGCTCTCCTAGCACCCTTCCCAATGCCAGACCCAGTGCCCAGGGACTGCAAATTTACTATCATGTCACACTTGGTGGCCCAGAGAGAAACTGGGGAAGCTCCCACTCCCACGACCTCAGCCATAGCCCAGCAGAGAGCAAACATCTCCGGCGTGGCAGCAGCGTGAGCAGGGGCACAAGAGAAACCGAAACCTTAACACTCTTTTCTAAATGCTGGTAAGCATCTCCTGTAGTCCCCTGGCCTTCCCAGCAGGCAGAGGGCTCTGCCCTTTGCAGAGCTGATAGCTTTCCATATACTGGTGGGATGGAGCGGTAACAGTCATGGGTACAGTTAAAGGAAGGATGAAGATGAAGAATGGGTTCATGCTTCTTGGCTGCCTGAGCATTGGCCATGAGCTGGGATCCACCCAGTGTAAAGCCACTGCAGATCCTGCTGTACCCTTAGTTAAAAAGCAGCTTCAGCTCATCCTTCCGAAGCCACCAGTGTGTTTCCAGCCAGAGGATGTCAGCAAAGCCCCACGGTTGAGCGTGAGGCTCCCAGCACCCAGGGGCTGGAGACAGCAGGGTAAAGAGCATGAAAGTCAGATCCCAGGGGACAGGCTCAAAAACCTTTGGGGATGCTCATGTCCATGCGACATGGGCCTCGACAAGGAGCTGGTGAACAAGCGAGGGAACCCCAGGTAGACATTTTTGTCTGGAGTGCAAATACCCTCGATTCAGTGTGGTTTCTTTCATTTCCCAATCGAATTAAGTCAGGCAGTTAATTCTATTAACATCTATCTACTGGTATAACACGGTTAAAATCCACTTTAAGCATATCTCATCAGGTTAAATCCAATTAGCTTTCCTTAGTACTAGTCCTTTGTATTCAAATCCAGGCTGTGGCTGAAGCCCAGCCCAGACGTCCCAAGCCATATGTGCTGATCCCGTTCAGTTTGGGGCTTTCTGATCCAGCTGCTTGCGGTGGAAAGCACCAGAATCACACTTGCTGCTGTCTGGATCTTGTCTGAATTTTAGGATGACGGCTACCTGCACATCACAAAGCAATTTGTAAAGCAGACAAAAAAATTGCCACAATTTTATAGCTGGAGAAACTGAGGCAGAGAAACCAGAAGCAATTTGTCCACTGACAACCAGCTGTACAATGACAGACCCAGGTAGGACCCAGTTTTCCAAGTCCTGGTTCTGTTAAACACCAGAGTGTGGCTGTCAATGACTGTAAGCAATGGGGACAGACAGACTGACCAAAAGAGAGTTGCTGTAAAGTAGGGAGGCTGAGAGGACTTAGAGTCTTTTACCCCAATCTCCTGCCTAACACATTCTCAAGACCTTTTTCCAGCAGTTTTTGCATCCTCCCGTCTCTGCATGTCAGTGACTTTGTCTAGCTTTTAAGACCCCGAGTGATGAAGAAAAGCACTTTGTCTCAGCACAAATTACCCTCACTTCTGAAATCTATGCCGTATCTCTAGATGGACCTTTCCTTTTCTCCACATGGTGCTCGTGATGTTTTTATATGTTGGGCAGCTAGAGAGAGCACAGATGCAAAGCCCAGACCTCTCCTCCCTGATATGCATTACCAGCTTGTGCCAGTGATCTTAAGGAAGGACCTGTTTATAGACTGGTTTCCTAAATGTACAAAACTTATAGGCACAGGAGTTAACCTGTTTTTTTCAGTGCCCACCAATGATTATTTGAATCTACTGGTTCACTTCATCCCTGTTTACCATAGAGGAAGAGCACTAAAGGTATCAGATAGCCTTGAGTTTTGGGTGCACATCTGGCCAGGTTTATGAAGGACAGCCTTTGTAGAGAAGCCTGGGAGATGAATTCAGCCCATATTGGACACCAGAGAATCCACAGGAATGCTCAGAACTGTAGGGAATGGGGTGGGGATTCAGCTGGCCGACTGTAGTATCTAAGGTATCTACACGTGGTATCTAAACTCCCTTTACAGGGCATGGAGATCTGGTCCCCTCTGCTGCTTCCAGGTCTGTTTGGCCAAACAAATCCAAGCCCAGTGTGGGCACTGACTTTACCTCTGCAGAGAGCGGTGGGAGCTTGGACACCCAGCGCCTGTGGGAACAACTACAGACCATGTCTGAACTGAAAGCCACATCTCTGCCCCGTGGCACTTCAGTGGCCAGGTGGGCATGCTTACCTGTCTGTGACCAGGGGCTTCACGGGTTGAGTTGAAGAAACAGAGACCAGCTCTCCATCTTCATCACCTTCATCCTCACTTGAGTTCTGGAGCAGCTCAGACTCCTCCTCATCACCATCCCCTCCCTCTTTCTTCCTCCCTAGGATGGGTTTGGCCATGCCATCGATCTGGTTCCCGTAGTTACCTCAAGGAAAAAAATGTGAAATAAAGTCACAGGTTTGTAACTCCAGTCGAGCTCAATCTCTTGGCTTTAATTCAGGCTGGGGAGAAGTGTGCTCTGCAGGAACCATGGGGGACAGTGGAGTTCAACTCTCCGAAACCATGCCCAGGAACCATAAATTAGTGATGGGTGTCTGTCCCCTGCTCATGTTCCCTATCAAGCCCGTAGGAATACACACCCTCCCTTGGGTGGTCAGCCTCAGGAGACACAAAGCCAGGATGAGAGAGGGAGCAGCTCCACTGGCCACAGCACAGCATGCACTCAACAGATCATTTGGGGCTCTGTATGGCTTGTGCCTGTAGAGTAGCCACCGCCTTCTCCCTAAACTGAGAGCCCTGCATGCTCTAGCATGTGTTGGTATGGAAAATGGGGAAGAAACCCTGCTCTCAGCCTTGGATACTGCATTCCCCACCAAGCATGCTTCAAAACCACCCTCCACAAAAAAGAACCAACCTATTGTGACTTCGAAGTTGATGGGTTTGTCACCAATCTTCCTGTCAATCATGGTAGCTTCCAGGAAGGCTCCAAAGAGAAAGAACTCCTCCATCTTCCCAGTGCAGTTCTGCAGGAGAGATCACGGGGATCCGTGTTGAGGTCGGTCAGAGGGACACCTAGGAGGGCAGGTCCCCTTGGACTGAGGGGTGCATCACCTGGCACCTCTGAGCACCCTCATGGGCTTTTTGAAGGCGAGATGTCACTGCTCCGGCTTTCAACGGGACCGTGAGGGTTTTCACTCCCCCAGCCTAAGCCATCTCTAGGCTCATTGCAGAGAGAGTTTAATTAAAGATTTTAGCCTAACTTTTAAATGTGTTGAGATCAGTCATCCCTTGAACATGAGGGACTGTCTAAGGGACATTCAGGAGTATGAGCCTGAGTTCACTCACAAATTGAATTAATCAAACCACACCGAACCATCTGTCTGGATGCTCTTTCAGAACTGGAATGGCTTTATTTCCAGGTGACTTCATTTCCCCTGGAGGTGAGTTAAGGCCACTTTACTTCTGAAGGAAAGCTTTCACACAGAGGGTGCACTGCCATTGGACTTCTCAATTTCTGCTTCATACTGTTGGCTCATATGGATTGGCGTACGTAGGCATCCCCAGGTAGGACAAGCCTGGATGTGTCTGTTTATGCAGAGCACAGGCAGCAGCCTTGTGGGGTCTACATATCAGGACTAAAGCTGTGGGGCTTCTCTTGTCAGGAAACAGCCATTCAATTTCTCTGACCATTTCCACCCTGCCAGAATTGGTTGGGAAGTAGATAAGATTCTTGGCTTCTGTCTGAAATCCATCTTTGGGATAGGAACGAGACAGCTGGCATTAGGAGATGGCTCTTTGTCCTTGTCTAACTCCCAACTGGAGAAACATCTCAAAAGTTTAGGATTCTCCCTCACTCAGGTATTCCTTCTGTCCAGCACTCCTAAGAGGTGAGCATTTGAATGATCGTAAAATATAAAATCCTTGCAAGATTTGCATTCATTCTGGATCCCCCAGGATCCAGAACATTTAGGACAACACTAAATGAAATCCTCAGTTCGTGAGACCAAAGGTAATTAACCAAGAGGCCCAAGACCCATGACTCACCACTGCCAGCTGTAGGGTTAAGGGTGACTTACGTCAGCAATTGATGTGGCCTGCTCAACTTGCACCTCGGTGGAGCTGTTGATCTCTGGGTTGCTGGTGTCCAAGATCTCCACGGCAAGGCTCATCAAAAGCCTGGCCCGGAAGGAGACGCCTTCACCCAGACCCTCGTTCAGCTCTTGGTGCTCGTCCATCAGGGTGTAGTTCCGAGTGGAGCCGTACATGTTCACCCACGCGGGGCCAAAGGTGGGCAGGAAGCCTGCAGCAGATCGGACATGCACGTGAGGAAGGGGATGTGCGAGGAGGAGGAGGGCACGTCTTTGCCTCAGGACACAAACTCAGTCGTGGATTGGCCTCACTCCTGGTCTGCGTACGATGACGCAGGCTTGAATATGCATGTGTGTGGGCATGGAAACGCCCAGTGTATGGTTGCAATCGTGAGAGTTACCCAATGTGAGAGTTACCCAATGTGAGAGTCAAGAAAAAAGAACCCCCGCATTAGTCCCCTTTCTAGAGCCATCTTTGGTTTCACGTTGGTCCTGCCTATGTATGCTGGTGTGTTCATGTGTGTGTGAACAGGGAAACCTGTCAGATATTCATCCATTTATGGCAATGAATTTTTTGTTCTTGGGTGTGTTTGCTTTCAAGTGGTAGACTGGAGGCTTATGATGAGACTTGGTTTTCAAAGAGTGCACATGCAGTGATCTCAGAAGACCACTGCAGTGAATCAAAGTCTCTCCAGTTGTGCACCAAGAAGCAGCTATCTCCAGGGGTGGGGAAGGATCCTAGGCTATTTTGCTGACTCTGCCAAAGGGAAGTCTCTTTATCATGAAGAAGGTAGCTCAGTCTGCCCCCCATCTTAGCTTTACCTTTGTCTCCTTCGTTAGAGATCTTCCGCAAATCAATGAAATGGGTACCGATGGCCACATCATTGACTTTGTCTGAGTCTCGGATCTGGATCTTTATCCGCTTGCACAACGGGGGGAACATTTCTGTGAAGACTATTTGCTCATTCCAGAGAGGCTCATAGCTGCTTTTTTGTATGGATGTCTTCCCCTGCCGAGTGAGAGGAGATAGACATTTGGTAACAGTTTGAGCTCCCAAGCCATCCCTCGCAACCTGAACTGCTCCCTTGCTAATGACCGCTAAAATATGCATTCTGCCTTCTGACTCTCCTCTCCCAAGTAACAAGCTCCTTTCCTCAACTGGAGAGTGCTGCAAACCCATCATAGTCTGCACGAGAGAGGGGAAACATAGCAAACAAGGTGGTTTAGCCATGCATCTCAGCATCTACATGCCAGGACAACTGAGATCATCTCTGGCCACCAGCACAAAGGCTGGTCCTGCTCATGTTACCTTTCAGGGTTACCCTCGTACTGCACGCAGCTTGCTCACCTTCTGCCCTGCAAAGACCACCTGCACATAGGGGTCTACCAAGTCCTTGTTCTCCCCAATGAGAGCCTTCTTCACATTGGCCATGATGCTGGTGTTCATACGGGGCAGTCCCTCCGCTCGATAGATCTTGATGTAGAAACGAGCCCACTGCCTCTCCGGAGGGACCCCATCTGGGAGGAGGAGGTTCCTACAACATCAACAGATAGGGTTGGAAACAGCTGCTGGGGCTAGCAGGTTTGTCAGGAGAGGCTTACCGAAGAGGGAAAAGCTGCCGCGCTTTCTGAGCGCCGGCTCTGTGGAGGTAGAAAGATGACCATTTCTGCAGCCGTACATTTTAGTGCTGTTCTGTTTCTGCCCATCCTCCTGTTTTGGGGTGGGGAGTAGTGGTTTTGTAAGCAAAATCTTAGAGGAGCCCCTTAAGGTGCCCCTGGGACAAAGTGCATTCCACTAAAGGGATGTAATTATTATTGTCAGTGGAATCTAGGGGACAAATAAACTCAGCCTCATTTAGACATCTAAAGCAAGCCAGATGAATGGGATATTAGAAGAGCCTTTTTTCTTTATCAGGTCACAAGGGGAGCTCCATCAGATTGGTTTTCTTGGCATATTTGGCTTTCCTCTTCTGGGGGAAGAAATGAGAGCCATGGGGGATGCTGTGAACAAAACAATTTCTAGAGGAATTGCTGGAGTTGTCCATGAAAAAGTGGGACAATATCACCACTGCAGCACAGAACACTGACCCAAAATAGTTCAGGTGGTGCCTTGAGCCAACTAGTCCCCAGCAAGTCAAGAAAGCTGCACTGGTATTTTACTACTAGTCTGTGTTTCTGACTATGTGATGAGAGGCTGAGAGGTGGACTTGAAAGCCTGTGGTTGCACGTGGAGATATTTAATCAGCCTGAAATGTTTTGAGGCTGGAACTAAGTTATAAGCTCTCCTGATTTTTCTTCCATGGCCTTCTAGATGCTCTGGGGAGTCAGAGAGCCCTGCCCACCCATGCAGCCTGGGGAACCTGATCGAGACCCTGGCAGTGAGTGATGAAACCTCATCCCATCCCATCCCAGGGCCGACAGGAGCATTATGTAAACAGTGGGGACATGAGGTTGGTTGACATCAGGCCAGCGCTGGTATAGAGAGGTCAACGACTAGCAGATGGTCTGACCTGACAGCAAGGACTGGTCTGTACTTGATATGACCTGGATTTGCACCAGTAATATCTGCCATATGTTGTCTCTCTGAAAAGCAACTTATTGGTCCCTCTGGTTTCATTGCACAGGGTAGGTATGTGTACTAGAGGGGCTGTCAGCCTGATGCGGTAGGGATGCTGTCCTCATTGTATGATCCAAGGTAAAGAGATGTAAAAAGTCATTCCCAAGAAAGTCTGTGTGATGCTGGCTCTGCAGATCCTTACCCTTCAATATCATCCTCTTCTGTCTCGTTGGCTTTGTGGGGTGTCTTGATGTTGTCCCCTTTCCCTACCACGGCGATATCACACTTCAGGTAACCTTTCAGCCCAGCGGTGAGATCCTCGGGGTCAGAAAGGATGGCCCATTTGTGGTAGAACTGGTGCTCTGGAAGCCCAGGGATAAGACAGTCATTTATCAGAATGAGACACAGCAATTGCTGCAAGGACTGGAAATGTAAGAGACATCTTCAGGTGTGAGGAATTCAGACAGAAATCCCTGAAAAATTCATTAGGAAGATGTGTCTCATGTTGAAGACTGAGAAGCAAGGGGATAAACTGTCTGAAGGGGGGTGAAGTCTCCATCACTGGAAGTCACCATCCCTGGAGGTATTTAAAGGACGTGTAGATACGGCACTTAGGGACATGGTTTAGTGGTGGACGTGATAGTGTTAGGTTAACGGTTGGACTTGATGACCTTAAGGATCTTTACCAACTTAAATGATTTTACAATCCTAAGTCTTCAAGGTCTCAGGTGCCTTTTGGATGGTGTTAGAAAGACTTCACCCTTCTGTGGAGCAGGGAATCAGACTAGATGCTCCCTTAAGGTCCCCCTTATCATCTGCTGACCACCCCTCAAGTGCAGACTCTGGAGGCTTCATTTACATCTTAGCTCTCAGGCTTATTTATAGAGGCAGAATGCTGCAATAGGTGTGACATAGGAGCAAGGAAAATAAAAAAACCCAAAAAGCAGTGATTTTGGAGGTATCTTTTCTGAAGGGGTGTTGTGTGTTCAGCTCTGGCATGCTGCGAGCACCGGGCCCTCAAACAGCCATGGCTGTTGTGTTTATCATCAGTGAGCAACACAACAGCAGTTCTAATCAACGTCTCCCTCTTTTCCATTGCACAGCAGATATCTTCCTTTTTTGGTTTAAATGCCAGCCACAGAGGGCAAGATCCAGCCCATGACCTTCATCTGTCTGGAAGGCTGATATCTTGCCTAAGCAAGTTGCCTTGGGCTTCCTTCTTCAGCAGGTCGGTGGATAGAGACCAGTGCACCCAGAAGGCATCTCAGCCTCTGGCTGTAACACCTTATTTCAGGATGGGATATACAACCTTCTCTGGAGGTAGAGTGTTCTTTCCTGACCACAGAGGGTAGCCCAGGTGACTTGCTTATGTCTAGGATACTAACATTAAGTTAGATAAGCATCACCCAAGGAAACTAGCACCTGCCTGGCTACCTTGCAAGGACATTTATTCAACGGTGCAGGTAGGCACATAGGACTGTGTGTAAACAATGTTTACATACCAGGTTGGGTATAAACAGTTCCAACGTCCATCTTGAAGGAGCCTACCAAAGTCCCACTGCGCAAGAGGTTTTTTGAGTGGATCACCTGGAAATTGAAGGGGGAAAACAGGTCAGACTGTTTTTCCATGTCCTGGGAGCCATAAGGCTCTTTTCAGAGGCGTTCAGTGTCAGGCAGAAAAGGAGCTATGTGTTTTCCTTGGTCTGTATAAGGACACTAAGAGGCACGGTGCGGTTGGCAGCTCTCGCTTAGCAGTATTGCAAGCAAGTATATACTTGGATTGAATAAAAAAAATGCAAAGAAATTAATCTTTGAAACAAGATGCAGTTTTCCAGCCACTATGGGAACAACCACTGGGACATTTACCTGAAGGGAGGGTCTTTAGGATGCTCCAAATCTATGGTCTAATTCCCTTTGTGTGAGAAATTGTACAACTGGTCTGTGCATGGGATAGATACGGATACTTCTAATTAGTGTGCTTTGGTCAGTGAATCTCCAAATCTTGTTCGTCACCCTCCTCCATGGCTGTGGGGAGGGCTGCAGTGTCTGCTTTGCTCTCAGCATCTGCAGTCCTGAATTTCCACAATACCTCTGCCAGCCTCGTGCCCCAGGAAATCCTCTGGCAGGCTTGGGAAGGTCTTGCTTCTCCCCAAGCCTAAACACATCCCAAGAGAGGTTTAGTTCTACCTGGCTCTGAAAGACCAGAGATCGGCCAGAGAGAGAGATAGTGAATACAGGAGTGGAGCTGTGTGGACACAGCAATGAAGGTCAGCAACAGAGAGGGGGACTGGGCGTCTGCAAACGAGGTGAGGCTTGTAGGACCAAACATCTCAGCTCCTGTGGGGGGGTCTCACATCAAGGACCTTAAATCCATCCCCAGTGCATATACAAAATGGGCTGGTTTCTTCCAAAGCCCCACGAAAAGGACAACGCAATCATGCTCACTTACAGACAACTTGATGATCTTGTCAAACATGACATCTGGGGGGACGTGGAAATCAAAGACGAAGTACTGAAAAGCAAAGAGCAGTTGTGAAGGGAGGAGAGCTGGGGTGGGCTCCTTTTGGATTGAGAGGCAGTATTACGGTGCATGCTCCAGCTGGAGAAGCTGTGACTGCCCGGAGGAGCATCCTGCAGCACATGTCACAGAAGGGATGCACCTGTGTAAGCCTCAACGCTTCCAACCTCTGCAGTCTGGGGAATTAGTAGGAAGCACTAACTTCTTAGAAAAAAGAATAATTCAGCACAGATCAAGTGAGAGCACTTTTTACCATTTTTGCAAAATATCAGAGGGCAAAGGCTTCATTTCTCCTTCTGCGTGGTTTGAGATTTCATCTTATTCCAACAAGAGGTGACAGATGAAAAAAAGAAAAACTCCAAGTGACAAGAAATTACATTTAATTGACTAACAGCAACATAGACCCCGAGGAGCAGGTAGCTGTGAGCATCACTGGCAGACAGACCCACCTCATTGTAGTAAGGGCAATTGGTCGATTCCTTCATGGATGTGTATTTCTTTTCCTCTCCAACCTCCACGCAGACCACGGGGTCCATGTTGAGCCCAACAAGCTGCCGGGCCTCAATGATGGTGATGCTGACCTGGGGAGAGGGATTTGTGCACCTTCACCTCATGAGAGCAGCATCAGATGCTGCTCGCTGCTTTAATCCCTGTCTCCCCATCTCTTGTTTTTGAGAGATGCCTCTCATCCATCCCTGCCTCCCATCCCCTCTGCTGCCACAGACTGAGGCAGTGTCTTGAGGTTTCCCAGGGATGGAGCCTGGAAGATCAAGTCCTTTCCTCTTAATTCTCAGATCATCCACAAAAGCCGGTTGTCAAAGGAAAGCAGACATATGGAGGTCAGCAAGGCACGTACTTTGTTCATAAACCAGCCTAGCACTGCAAATCCTGTTATACTCCAGAAATTAGCCATTCCCCATGAGCACTAACCTTGTGATCCTCGTGTTTGCAGTGGCCAAATAACTGGACCTTGTGTCCCTTCTGCCCCTTGGTTGTAATTTGTTTTGCACCTTCCCCCTCCTCTTCATGTTCTTTATGTTCCCCCCCTCCTGAACCAAGCACATTAATTCCCTGTAAGCCTCACAATTTGGTCTGCAGTGGATGCTGCAAATGTTATGTAATAAATCTCTAACAACAATCATTATTTGCATTGTTCCAATATATATTGCTGTACTGAGAGGCAAGGACATAAAGCTAAATCACTGCTGAATCAGCGGGACTTGGCAAAAATGAGAAGACAAGCCAATTTATGAATCACGCCGGCACCAACTAGTAAAAGAAAAGGGAGCAGCATGGATCATCTGAGCCTTGGGAAACTAAATGTGTAGTTCTAATTCTAGATAAAGTGGCAGGAATGGAGCATCACTGAACAGGACAACAGCAGCCATGTACCAGCCTATCCGAGAAAATCCAGTGAGCAACCTACTGCCAGCCAGGGCTCACCAATCTTGAATACTAAACAGCATACTGAAAGCTCTTGGGGAGTGTCCTGGTTTCAGCTGGGATAGAGTTAATTTTCTTTCTAGTAGTTGGTATGGTGTTATGTCTTGGATTCAGTATGAGAAGAATGTTGATAACACACTGATGTTTTCAGTTGTTGCTAAGTAGTGTTTAGACTAAGTCAAGGATTTTTCAGCTTCTCATGCCCAGACAGCAAGAAGGCTGGAGGAGCACAAGGAGTTGGGAGGGGACACAGTCAGGACAGCTGACCTAAACTGGCCAAAAGGATATTCCATACTGTGTGAACTCATGCCCAGTATATAAACTGGGGGGAGTTGGCCTGGGGTGCAGATTGCTGCTCAGGAACTAACTGGGCATCGGTTGGTGAGTGGTAAGTGATTGCATTGTGCATCACTTCTTTTGTATATTGCAATCCTTTTATTATTACTGTCATTTTATTATTGTTATTATTATCATTATTAGTTTCTTCTTTTCTGTTCTATTAAACTGCTCTTACCTCAACCCATGAGTTTTACTTTTTTTCCCAATTCTCTCCCCCATCCCACTGGGTGGGGGGGAGTGAGTGAGCGAGCGGCTGCCTGGTGCTTAGTTGCTGGCTGGGGTTAAACCATGACAGGGAGTAAGAGAAATGTATTGGAGATAGCTTGTTTCAATCACAGATTAATTTGGGCTTTCTGGGCTTCACACGATGCAGAGCAAAACCAATTAATTACTTAATCTCGAGCTTATCGCTCGACCATTTAAATGCCAGCTCTTGGGAAGTCATGCTTTGTGACTGCAGTGCATTGAAACCCAGCACGAACTTGTGCCCTGCAAAACGGTCCCCTCATCCCTGGAGCTGTGACCCCCGTGAGCTGAGGTTGGGGGCACAACATTGTCACCTACCTGGTAATCCATTGGCCTCCCAGCACTCGGCTCCATTTTGATGTCAGGCTTGGACCTTGGGAGGGGCAGAGGAAACTCTCAGTCAAACCACAGATGGACTTGCAAGCTGTGACAGCATTTGCAGGGTCACCCCTCAAAGCTCCTGCCCTCTTTGAATCTGAGGAATAAAAACCCTGAGAACACACGGTTGTGGGGTGTCTGCCAGCGTGCCCTCACCTCCTGGTTTGCACAAGCTCACATCTGGACCTCACCTCTTGTTCGAGACATTGGTGGTGACAGCTGTGACGGAGGCCAAGGAGATGGTGTCTGGCTCCAGTCTGCCTCCCTGTCTCATGGCTTTTCGGTCCAGGTCTTCTGCCTCCAAAACAGCAGGTTCATCTGCATAAAGGAGACAAAAGAATGTCTCTTATTGTTTCCACTCGGTGAATAATTAAAGGCAAAGAGAAAGGTAACCAATATGTCCTATCAACCTCACCTGATAATACAAAGAACAATGGTCACCAGGTCAGGTCACAATCAACCTGGTCTAAAAAGGGATTAAAAAAGAGGTATTGCCTCCTGTGACACATTATTCTGCCTGGGCAGCATGCCCATGTATGGCTTTGTGCAGGCACAAATCCAAAAATGACAAACACACCAGACCTCAAGGGGTGAAAGAGCATTTGAGCATGTGTTGCCGCTCTAACTACCAGAAGAGCAGTTGCAAAGACAACCAACTGTCTAGCTTTTGGGTAGAGAGGTCTGAAAAAACAGGAGAAGGGGGTCATTTCCCAAGGAGAAAAATTTCTGCAGGGAGAGTGAAGACCCCAGATTCCACTGGCACTGAGACACAGCTGTGTAGTCCACTGGTCTGCGTCTCTATTGGAAGAAGTTGCTGAGATAGATACTCCTTTCCTGTGCACAACCCGTGTGCATGTCATGCCTGCTCCTCCTGCCTTTGCTCTGGTCAAGAAATGACCACAAAGCAGCAATGATTTTTTTCTGTTGGGACAGAAACATCAGTAGAGTTGTCGGGTCACTGGTTTGCTTTGGTGGCATGGCTGTATGAATCCACTCATACAGCACAGACACTGCTCCTGGGAAACAGGTTCCCTGTCTCTTTACTAACCTAGGCAAGCTTGTAGCTTGCTCCAGGAGATCGGCATGCTCCAGGAGAGCAGAAATCAGGTTTTTCACCATAGTCTGGATTGGTTTTGTGAGATAAGATGGACTTCTGATGAAGTGAGGGAGATCTAGGCCGGGTGTTAGGAAAAGGTCTCCATCAGGGTGGAGAAGACGCACTGCTGCAGGTTGGGTGGGGAAAGGGGCTCCTCAACGCAGCTGGGAGTTTTTGAGATTGAGTCAGAGCCACGCCAGCTGCTAAGGACCTAAGCGGGTTCGATGTTGCCACGTGTGGGTGGGCGGACAGACTCGCATCCTCCCAGCTTGGTTTTCGGTGATTTAGTGGGTCTTTCGACCTGAGCAGGACCAGCAGTCTATGGGAGGAAAGCAGACCATGGCAGAAGAGGGCTGCTGGCTTGGCCAAGAGGCAGAGGGTGCGACACATCCAGCTCGTCCCATCACCAGCTGGCCAGACCAAGGGTAGGAATCACAACTGAGCCAGCACGGAGGCTGAGAGAGGAGGGTGGTGTAAAGAGAGCAGAGCCCCGGTGAGGTGTGGGAAAGCCTGGGGAAGGTGGAAGAAGGAGCTCCACAGCTGTGCAGCACTGACCACACCACGCAATACAGCAGCTGCGGCGCAGCCATTCCCTGACCGCGGGTAAATCCCCGTCTGTGACGGCACTCTACTACCTGACTGTGCACCCTGCTCCTGCCTTTGCATCCCAGATGCTTTCCCCATGGTCTTGCGTGAAGCTTTAAGCACGAGATGAACGCTCAGGCACTGGGGAGAGAGGGAGGCCACCCAGGTTTCAATGCCATGCCTTCCCACAGGCTGCGAATGCTTCTACCTGCACTGGTGTCCCAGGCCAAATTCCCTTTTCCTACCCTCAAACCTGGCTGAAAAACAGTGGAGATTTGCCCAGAAACATTATCCAAAGCAATGCTTTGTCCTTGCTCACAAACATGTGTTCCCTCATTTCTTTGCTGTTGAAACTCAATCCTTTGCTCTGAATGGAAACAACAACGAATTTCCGATCGCTGACCCTCTTGTGCATTTCCAGAAAGGCGTCCGATGTCAACGCCGCTGCGGTGCTGAGCCCGGGGGGACCGGCAGCCCCGCAGCAGCTGAGCCCTTCCTCTCGTGGTGCTGCTGCTGCTGCACCACGCAACCAGCAAGGTGCAAGGGCTAAATCCTGCTTTGCGTTATCACGTCTGCAGGTCGTCCCCTCAACATAATCCAGAAGCTGCCTGCATGAGTCCCAGGGGTTGTCACAGGTGGGATATCACAAGGTGGGTGATACCCGGCCAAGCCTTCAGCTGGAGACTCTCTCCATCAGTTCCTACTTCCCATTCCCCTGTGGAGACCCTCTCTCCAGCTCTCCTCCCAAGCACCCAATGCTCCCTGGCTAATCCCCGAGTTACTGACTGGCTGTGCCCGACATGACCCACTTCGGGGACAGACATTTTAGTAGGGCCTGTAGCAATAAGACAAGGGCTAATGGTTTTAAACTGAAAGGGGGCAGATTCGGACTAGATATAAGGAAGAAATTGTTTACACTGAGGGTGGTGAGACACTGGCTCAGGTTGCCCATAGAGGTTGTGGATGTCCCATCCCTGGAACCATCTAAGGTCAGGTTGGACGGGGCTCCAAGCAACCTGGACTAGCGGAAGGTGTCCCTGCTCATGGCAGGGGGATGACCTTGAAAGGTCTCTTCCCACCCAAACCATTCTGTGATTGTGTAATTCCACGGGGTCTCTCAGGTGCTTTCCTGGGATGTGGAAGATAGCCAAAAAGCAGCACTGGAGCAGGGAACAACCTATTCCCAGGAGCAACGTACCTTGTTTCCGATGGTCATCCTTTGGAGGGCGCGTCTTGCCAAGCTTCATAGCTGAAAAAACTCCTTTCCCGGCTCTGGAAGAAGAGATGGAGAAATAAAAAACCCCATCAATTCCTGTATTTTTCATGCTGTTTCTGGGACTTGGGAGTGGGAACAGGAGGAGTCTTTCACAGCTCAAAAGCAAGAGAGGAAATATCAGCTGAAAGACTAAGCGGGGGCTGCTGCAAACATGCCACAGGGCAGAGTCAAGACTGCAGCTAAATGCACTGCCGTTGAGTCTTGGGTCTCTTTTTTTTTTGCCTCAGGGAATGCCCTGACTTGGAATAAAGCACAAAGCTGGAGCACAGTGTTAGCAGCCAGCAAACTCTTCCCTGAGACCTGTGCCTCCTGTCTCTGCTGCTGGGCCCGGCTGCGCACAGACTTCTCATCTCTCCCGACCTGTTTGTGCAACTGCTCCCCAGTTACCTAAAACCATTTATTAAAAATGAAAACAGCCAACCACTTCCCCCAGCACCCTGCTGTGAAAAATCAATAACCTCTTCGGCTAGATCAGCAGCAAACCTATGCAGATCCTAAAGTTTTTCAGCAGCCCATTGCAGCAACATGATTTTCCCCCTTCCAGCATGGTAAACACCAGTACCAGGTCAGTCTCAGCTCCTTGTCTGAATCTAGGCAGGGGTCAAATTCACTGAGGGCAGTTTGGGCTGGATTGTCTGACAAAATAATGGTTTGCAAATGGCTTGTCAGTTGCTTTCTAAAAATAGCCATCATTTCAAGACAACTTTAAGAAGTAGAACTTCTAGCTCCAAATGCTTCAGTGGGGCTGGGACGGTTACTCCAGCTCAGAAATCAGCCCATGCAACAACAAGTGCATTGACAGTCTGGACTTCTACGTTACTTGGCATTTGTTACATACACGTACAGCAAATATACACAAATACAGCATTCAGTAAACGATAGGATTTCTGCACTGCAACCTGGATTGCTCTCAAATGCAGATCTAGCAAACGGGCAGGTATTGTTAAAGACCATAAAAGCCTTGCAGATATTTTCAGGAGACTGTTCCCTGTATTTGGAGGTAAGTCTGTGCTGCTGTTGCAAAGAGGTGGGAGGTTCTGAGTTACCCCAGTGAAAGTTACACAGTCTGGATGTGATGTGGATTTTTAGCCTGAAGATTCAGCTGAAAACCTCAGTAGGAAAGAACCTCCACAGTGTCTGTAAAACTGAAACCAGCAAGAAGTACGAGTCAGACCATGCGATAACCCTGTTCTGATATTAAAGAGCAAAGAGTTGGAGAGAGACTTGAAGGCAATGGCCTGTGACTGTCCCAAAAGCAGAAGGTGGTAAAGCTGAAGGGGAATTTTTTTGCTTGGAAATTCCCATTCCCTGAAAGTGTTGCTCTTTGCAGAAGCCTTGCAGCTTGGATGGACGTGTTCTTGGGCCAGCTTGGAAGCAAGGGGGGACCTCACCTCCAGCCTTGACCTCACCTCCAAGCTGGCTGCCAGGACAGGGGAGCCAGGGCTCAGCACCAGCCCTGGATGTAGCAGGATTGGGACGTGCTGCCCACAAGCCAGGCAACAGCACAGAAACTGTGGGATCCCCCAGTCTCATCTTTGATCACATCTGGCTGGGCCCAAGGGATGAAGCTGCACCTTTTTTTTTTTTTTGCAAAACAAAGAAGTCCTGGCATTGCAGCCAGCCTGATGCATTTGTTTTCTTAAATAACAACTGGAAGTTTGCAGGCTGCTGACAGAACCGGAGCAAATGAGAAGAAAATTAAGGAGAATAGGAGGATAATGTATTCACCAAGTAAGGGGGAATTCAATCAGGGCAGAAGGCCAGCATAAGATACAGGAACTATTTATAGCTGAGGTTTAATTGGGACTAAAGCAATGCTTGGGCCTCAAGGCAGTCTCTGATAGCTGTGATTAATTCACAGGATCCTCAGTGAAAGGGCAGTTTCTCAACAGATAGGAGGAAAGATGAGGGCTAGATTTCTGTATCTGTAATCCTGCCAGGGAACACCTGCCTTGAGGTGCTACGGGGGAAGTAACACTTTCAAGCTATTTGCAAACTCATTTTTTTATGAGCAAATGCTGTGATAAGAGCTCAGGCTGTGAAACTCTGCTCCAAGACCACTCTCCATCACTGAGTTTCCTTCCATCAGCTGTGGGAAATCCAGCAGACACACAGCCCCTCCATAAGACAACATACCTCCAGGGTCAGTTACATTACATTCCTTTCTTTCCAATTAATTTCTTAAAAATGGAGGGTGGAAAAAAAATCCCACCAGCCCCAGAGCTGGCATGCAGGCAATTTTCTCACTGATGGTTAGTGATAAAATCACTGTATCTGTCCTGGGAATTTCCGAGGTTCCTTGGGAAATAAAACAAAGCAGAAGAGCAGCTGGTGATGGAACCAGTAGGACTCTGCAGGGAAGACACTGGCAGTGCTGGTCGTCTACCAGGACCCAAAATAACAAGGTACTTGTGTGGGCACTGAGGATGCATTGGGTCCTGTTAGCACAGCATCCGATGCCCCTATCAGTAAAATGATCAAGCTGGTTTTGGGCCATGTGGAACAAGACTGGGATTAAGCCCCTGGGCCAAGCAGCGTGCACTGAGACCCGTCCCAGCAGCACCAGCCCAACCCAGTTCCTTCCAGAGGGATGCACGTGGGAGCTGGTGTCAACCCCATCCCCTCCCGGAGCGATGACCCCTCGCTGCCAGCTGAGCCTCAGTAAATGTGCTGGGGACATCGGCTGCAGGAGCCTCTCGTATGTCCCCAAAGGTAGTTTTGCTGCAGAAGAGGCCCCAGAAATGGGAAATGGCCTCTAGCACATCCACAAAACGAGCCTCAGCTCTAGCTGGTTCAGAGAGCTGAGTCCAGAGGGCACAAGGTCCCTCAGTGGCATAAAACTTCAGGTGCTGTCCCCACGCCTGCATCCTGGCCACAACTCCCTGTTGCTCTTCACAGCCCACAACATCTGGTACTGCCTCCTTCCTTCACCTTACTGGTATTATTGCAGTGGACTGGAGTCCCAGGGAGGCAAATATCTAGGAAACAACAGAGTTTGAACATCACTGAGAAAAAAAAAAAAGAAGGAAAAAAAAAGGAAGAAAAAAGAAAAAAAAAGAAAAAAGAAAAAAGAAGGTGGATTTTGGCAGCATACTTGATACGTGCTGAGGAGAAGGGAAGAAGTAAGTGAAGGATGAGGAAGGAGCCACCCCAGATGCTCTGGAGGCAGATGCCCAGCAGCTCACCCTTGTTCCCCAGCCCCTTCCCAAGCCCCATCTGTCACCTTTTCCAAGCCAAGTGAGCACTGACACGTCCCATACACCCCCCTCCTTCCCATCCCGTGGGAGTACTACCTTCACCCGCTGGCTGTCCAGGACTTGGCTTCCCCCAGGAGGAAGGAGATGCTGGAAGAGCTCAGCCGAGACCGGAGAGCGCCCAGCGGCACGTCTAGGGTGGAGCGGCCATCCCAGTGCCAAGGGCAGAGCCGTGCCCCACGTGCCGGTTGGGACGGAGCGGGGATGGGGACCCCGGCCAAGCCTCCTCTCTGGGCACAGCAGGGTCTTTGCAGCATTAAACAGGGGTCGTGCCAACCCCTCCGCTGGTCCTGCCAGGCATCCGAGGGTGCGGATGGGAAGCCGGCACTGGCAGAGAGCTGACACCGTCCCCACATGAATATTACATGAGGACCCGCGAACCTGAGATGCCGACACAGGCTGCGTGGTGGCACCAAGAGCCCCCCCCGCCCTTTGCCAAAGCCTGGGTTTAGCCTCGTTTCCTAAAGAACTGACATGCTGGAGAGGATGCTGCTGCCCACCTGCCGGCTCCCCTCCAAAACAGTGCAAGCTGCTGGCCTGTTGCAACCCAATTTGGCAGCAGGGTCAAGACTGGGTTCCTGCAAGCTTGGGGGTGGAGGACTGAACACCTTGACTCTGTTCCCAAGCAGGGACAAGCCTCCAGACAAGCTTGAGCCTGTATTAGACACCAGAGTCTCCACGCAGCCTCCCACAGCGTTCTCCCCTTGGATTTTCTTGTGTCTAATACAGGATTGAGCAGATGAATTCTCTTCAGTTGATGCCAAAGCACACATCCTCTGTTTGGTTTGCTGCTCCCAGAAGCACTTGGCTTTGTCCTTTAGGGTTTTGCCCGTGTGGGTCTCCAGGAGGGGAGCACGGAGGGACAGACAGATTTTGAGACAAGGTCAGAGAGGTGGAAGCAGGCTTTCTCCTGACCAGCTTCTAGTTAATGATATGGTTGCAGGTTACTGGTTAATTATTCATGGCTAAAAAGGACATTTTAATCATTGCCTTTTACTGGGGAGCTGGGAGCAGGGAACACGGTTTCCAAGGCTCAGTTCTTTGCAGGAATTATGCCCGTCAGGCAGGTGCTGCCTCCATCGCCCCTGTGCTAAGTAGGCTTCCAGTTCTCCTGCCTGTACTGGGGACAGACCCCACTGCCAGCCCCACAGGGTCATCCTGCACACACCGCCCTTGAGCCCAGGGAAGACCCTGACCCTCAGACCCAGTCTGCCTCTCCCCCTTCCCCACACAGCCAAACTGGGGAGGGGAGCCAGCAAAGGCCAGGCTGCCTGGTGCAGGGTGATCTCTTCCCATCTCTTCTTGAGTCTGCCCTCTCCCTGCTGACTGCTTGAAGGCATTTCTCTCCTTTCCCCACCTCATGTCTGCCTCCTTGCTTTACACCATTAATCAGAAGAGTCCATCAGTAAGATGCTGCCCTAAACTGGTCCTTCAGCTGCAGTGCAATAAACACGAGCCAGAAGGGACCTCGCTGATTGGGAATTGCCCTGCCGTGACTGCAGGGATCATCCCCTGGACAACAGGAGATTAGCCTGTGGTCGAGGAGACTCGAGCTTAAATTTCAGCAGATCTGCTCAGCCAGAGAGCTGGAGGATGCTGCTGTTGGGAGAGAGCTCAGACACAGCCCGCTCTGGCATCAATGCAAGCAGCTGCGGATAAAAGAAAGGCAGGAGCTGAAGAAACTTGTCTACATGGATGATGTGGCAGCCTGACCTGTGGGCACAGGAGCTGTAAAGCTGGTGCTAAGTCCCATTTGCCCAGCCCTGTGCTGATGACCTGCACCCAGACCCTCTCCTGCCCTGACCCCTGGCCAAGCTGTCCATGCCCAAGCTGGGAAGCTCACCCCCCAGCCAGGACCCATCCAAACCTGATGGGAGCCAGGCTTCTCTTGAGGCCTCACAGTTCCTTTCCAGTGCTGCCAGAGACTGCTCCAAGCCTGTCTTTTACATTTGGCTTTTGCTGTAGGTAAATATTCCCTGCAGACTCTGAAGCCTGAGGCCACACATCCAAGAGACCCAAGCTCCTCCAGGGCTGACAGGCTCAGTTTTAGAGAAAGGGAGAGCACACCATGTATGGGATCAGCCACGACATAAGCTAGGAAAGCTGGAAACAAGGAGGAGAAGGAGCAGGGAGAGCGAACCTACTTGTGCTCCTTCGTCTTCTCTTTGCCTTTGCTGGAGCCGGTGGCCATGCATCAAGGGAACAAAAGGCAAACAAGCTTCAGTGCACTTCAAGTGCTTCAAATCAGACCACAAAATCAGAAGAGGCTGCTCTTCCCTTGTAGCTTCCCTGCTCCTCACAAGTGCTCCAAGTGCCCCATCCCCAGGCTGCAGTCACGGGCAACCTTCCTCAGCAGGGTTGACCCCAAACACCCCTGTCCTGCCCACATCTGTAATGTAGGTGGATAACATCTCTGCATGACCCTTTGCTAGGCTAGAGGGGCTCAGGGGAACCGCAGCTCCCCACTCCAGGAGCTGGAGGTGACGGGCATTAACTGGATGCGTGTATGGGGCCAGTAAAGCAGCTACAGCTGTCTGTGCGTGCACACGCAGGAGTGGGTGCGTGCACAGACTGGGGATGCTGCCGGGGCAGGAGGCGAGGCTGCTTCTCCTTTTTGGTAGAGGGGAGCGGTCTTCCTTACCTCCCACAAAGGTGTATTCATGTCCTCCCTCCAGAGAGGACTCAGCTGGAGGAGATGGGCTGGATCTGGGGGTCCTCATCCCTGTCCAGACCGCCTCTGCGTCCTCCTGCCCCGATACCGCGCAGGACCGACTCCTCACCTCCCTGGTTCACTTTGCAGACCCCTGCTCTGTCTCTGCTTTCTGGCTTTTAAACCTGTTTTCCTTCTCTCATGGCTCCCGCCTTTCTCTCTCGTGTCCTGCCCCCCCAGTCACTCTTTCTTCCCTGGCTAATCTCCCCCATTGTGCGCCAACAAAGCACGGAGGAGAAAGCAATTAACCAGCTCTAGAAAGTAATTAGGAGGGTTGTTTTTTAATTACAGCTTGTTACTCTGTTTCACCCTTTGGCCGTGTCTGTGCTGAGGACGTGGGGCAGGAGGATGGCTTCAGAGCATGAAGCTCCAGCTCCCTGTGCACTTAGCTGCTGGAAAACCACATAGAAAAAAAAAAAAAAAGTTTGATGTGTTGCTGGATGGGTTTTTAGAGAGGTGAAGTCCAGAAGACGAGCTCCAGCACAAGACAGGGGGCAGGACCCAGTGGTGGGTGGGAGTCTGGGAAGAGCAGGGTCCTCCTGTTCAGCCCAGCGTGGGCAGGGATCAGCTTAGAGACTGGGCTGGAAAACGGCCAAGGAAATCCATCCAGGAGCTGCTTCTGAAACAAGCAGTCCTGCTCTCTCCCTGCACAGACACTTGCTCTGAGAGCAAACCAGCAGAAATTATTCCCTTGCCAGCTGAGCTTGCCACGGGAGCAAGCAAACACCGATGCCAGCACCTCAGCTGGTTCATCTGCATTGTAAAAGCTGCCCTAGTGCCCTTGCCCAGTGCAGGGAGAGGATTTAAATCACTCCGTGCTTTTTCCTGCAGCTCGTGGATGTGGTCTGAGCTCCCTGCAAAGCCATGGTTCATCACCATCTCACCCCACAGTGTGGCTGGTTCATCTGGGTCTGAACACACAAGCCCTTTGCATCGCTGCAGGGATGAGCATCTGCATCTCCCCGAGCAACTCACTGCTGCGAGACCCTTCCCTGCCACAGCAGGGCTGGGAAACTCTCCCTCCCCACCAGTGCCCCTCCGAACTGCCCTGGGAGTGCCAGACTGTCTGGTCTTCCCCCATGCTGGGATGGGGAGCAATATTTTCAGGTGGGTGGGACTGGGCAGTGCTTGAGCCTGCATCCTTTCCCTGTTCATTTCACTGGTGTACATGTGGTCTGGATGAGGGATGCAGGAACACAGCAGTGGCTGCCCTCTTGCTCTGAGGGTCTCCCTCCTCCTGCGACTCTCTGCTCTCCTGGCTCCCCTATGCAGCAACGCGTGGTGCTTCTGGTCCTGGGTACTTGGATCATCAGTGCCTGGCTGAACAAGCTGATTGCACTACATGAGAGATCCAGAGATTCTTCTCCAAGGGCCTGGTGGAGCAGCTAACACCAGATTACTCTTTCTCCCTCCCCTCCTCTACCCCTTGCCCCTTCCACTCCAACCCTCACTGCAAAAGTTGCCTCTCTGACTCCAGACAGCCACAGTCTGCGCTGTGGGTGCCTGAAAAGGGCACAGATTTCCCATTACTGGCACCACCAGAGAATTCTCATTTTATGCCTTCAAGCGACTTGGTCTTAAGCATTCTCACTAGCACAGAAGAACTTGTGGTCCTGCCCTGCAGCCGTTTCAGGGGGATGCAGTAACACTGCTGTGAAGGGCTAGGGGCTGGAGCTGGAAAGTGAGCATGGGCAGAGTCAGGGATGGGGGAGTCAGGGTACCTGAATGGTAACATGAGATGTCTTTTCTCTTTCCCCTTAGCCTTAGCTCTGCAATCACAAAGAGCAATTCATTCAGACACGATTCATCCTGCTGCAGTGGCAAAGACCCTTGCCCACCTTCTCCCCTCAAAACCCCCATCAGCGACATGCACCAAGCAATCAACCAAACCCAATTCGCAAGCATGCCAGAGGGAGATCTTGCTGCATCAGGACTTCCTAACCCACTGGCATCCAGGGAACTGGGTACAGAGAGAGTGACAGTACTGGTGGTGCTGGAATGAGGAGGGAGGAGAGAGAGTGCATGAACAAGATAGAACAACTGACAGAAAAAGGGCGTGGATGGATAAATCATATGGCACTGGGCTGGCTGGTGCTATGCATAGATGGATGGACAGATAGCATCACAGTAGGATGGATGGATGGAATGGCACTGGCATGAATGGACAGATAGACAGACCTGTACTGGGATGGATGGATGGATGGATGGATAGATGGATGGTGAGAATTGCAGTGATGGATGGAAAGAAATGCAGTAAGATGGATGGATGCATAGGACTGTATTGAGATGGATTGATGGACAGGTGGACAGATCGGTGGATGGTGAGAACTGCACTGGGATCAATGGATGGATGGGTAACGGGTGGGTGGATAGCTAGGCAGACAGACAAATATTATCCTTGAAGCTCCCTTGGAAGGCCCCTGACTAGAAGGAACATGTCCTTGCTGGGCATAGGAGAGAACAGACTGAACACAAAGAAGCCCTGCTCTTCGGGGAGGAGGAGATGTGGTGAATACAAGAAAGCCCTGCCCCGCATTAAGAAGAGGGCAGGAAGCAGTTAGGACCTTTCCCTGGGTCCAAATGCCATGCAGGGATTGGTACGCCAACACGCATGTCACATACATGCACACAGCATGCCCAAAGAGCCTGAGTGAAGCAGGGATACCATGACCAGTACCTGGGATCTTCAGGGTCTTCGCTGTTTGGAAGAGACACAGCCAGGAGGATGAACGTGAGGAAGAAACAAACCCACCCAAACAGACATACCCTCCCACAGTCCCTGGGAGCCGGCCAGGCCAGGGGAAGGGGCTAATGGCTGCCACCACCCCCTGGGAGGATCCTCCTGGGCTGATGCCGAGAAGGTTCATTCAGGGCAATGCGCACCAGTGGGCAAGGTCTGACTCTGGCCTCGGCCAGCACTGCGTGGCGAGGTACCGAGGAGCCATTGTCCCACAGCTCTTTGCAGAACCTCCCAGGTCCTGCTTGCCGGTGGCAGGACAGCACTCTTCTGCAGGTTTCTTCTGCATCTTCTCCACCTCCCCCATATACTGAGCAGCAGCAATGATGAACAGACTTAGAGGGATGTGTTGGGGCTGGGATCATTGCCCTGGACTCACCCATGCCAGATAAATTTACTTATACAGATGTATTCTTACTGATGGCACCTTTGGGAGTCCACCAGCCCTACAGATGGGGTGATCATCATCAAATTATGTGGGATACGGCTGCAGAGGGACCACAGGACCCTCCTCTCTTTTGCAATGTGTCATGGAGGAGCTTTGCAGGTGTGGCTGGGTCCCACAGAAAGCTCCAGGAGCACAGGGCTTGTATGCTGCTGTACAGCTCTTCCTCCCTTCCAGGCTTCATGTCCAGCTCCGGAACACTCACGTGTGCTGTCCTGCACTTGCAGAGAAGTGCCATGATGCTGATGCATGAAGCATTGGCTTCACCCAGGTCTGGACCACATACCCTGCTCTCCTGGCTTAAGATTCGGGAATTAATTTGAATTAAGGAAGATTTGGAGCTTAAACCACATTGGCCTGTATCCCAAATCCTGGGTGTCTTTAGGCCTGGGCAGTCACATATTTGTGGGATGTGGGGTGACTGGGATGGGCTGAGGTGAGAGCAACCCCCCCCCAAAAGCCAAGATCCCACCAGTCACGACATATTGGTACCTTGCTACTGACTTGTATCCATCGTTATACTTAATCCTGAGTGAGGCACCAAAGAGAAAGAGAGAAAAAAAAATAGAATACCAGTGTCAGGCTTCTTGAAGCAGCCCACCAGCAGCAAGGGAAACATTGACAAGGGACATCCCTTCCAAGGAGGGGTGGTGGTGTGTCCAAGCCACAGTTCCCTGCCACAGGGTGCTCCAAGACAGCTGACGGATGGTAACTTCAGCTGTGTGCACCCAGCCCAGGGTGCTCCACTCACACTGTCCCCAGGAAAAACCTGGCTGGTGACAGGGTCTGCACTTCTGGCACAAGGCACAAGAGCCGCCACTACCCTGGCACAGCCAGCATCATCCATTGCTCCTGCTTGGTCTGGAAGATCTCCTACACTGGAACAGTTTGGGGTCGATCTAGATCACAGGTGCTAACAGCTTCCAGGAAATATCTCAAGCTGCTGGAGGCTCTGCCTTGGGACTTACAGCAGCACCCAGTCCAGTGCTTTGAACACCTTTTCCTAGCCCTTTTCCTGCTTTTCACAGTCCTCGGGATGCATTTTTTTCTAGCAATTTAATGATACATTGGAGGGGTTGCAAAAAGGATGGGGGAAAGTTAACAGGGACTGACAGACTTTGGGAGATCATTTCACTTTTTTTTTGCTCAGGATGAAAAGGACTCCAGACTTGCCTGGTTATGCTGATGGAGGCACTGGTCTGGTGTGTGACACCCCTAAGATGTGTGTCCAAATGCCACACTTGAGTTAGCAATTTTGGACCCTCCTTATCTACTTGGACATGGAGGTTATGAACTGTCCACACTGGTCTTCCACGAGAACTGAGATGGAGAGACATACATCCGAAGGCTGAGTCAGATTCTATGTGGGTTAACATCCCTTGGGAGATTCCTCTTTCCTTTGACTATAGGCACAACCTAGGAAGACTGGGATCGTAGCGAGAACCTTGCTGAGCTTCCTAGGACCATGCAGGATGGTGCTGGAATGCACCTCACAGCACTATGTAATTTCTACCTCCCTATTGCCACAGCAGCTCTGGAAAGCCACCATGAGCAGCAATAGCACTAAGCAAACGTGTTTGCACCATTGACCAGCACAGGCTGACCAGCGAGGTGCCCAGGCCTGACAGAAGCAGGGAGTCTTGCCTCTCCCAGACTCCTGTCATGGGTATTTTCATCACCAAGTTCAACTCCAGTGCTTGGCAATGACCCCAGCTTTGGAGCAAATGACCCACGGGGATAATTAGTGGCAGGCAGAGGATTGAACCCAGTCAGACATGTCTTGGATCCAGTGGTACAAACAAGAAAAGACAGCATCAATAATTCACCATGACCAGATTGCTTTCGGCTGCAGAGCTCTGTCCTGCCCATGAATATTTCAAGGTCAACAGCTATCGGGTGATGCTTCCTGGGATCTCAGTTTCAAGGTGGCCAGGAGCCATGACATACACAGCTGTATCCCATCCAAATTTTGGCAGTCCAGTGGGGTCCCTGCTCTCGCTGAACCACCTCTGGAAGTGCCCATCTCTCTTTACTGGCCACAGAGGGAATCTAAGGATACGCCTGTATTGGTAAATAAATGGACCAGGGCTCATTCTCTGGCCATGACAGAGCTTGTGTCCCACAGGTAAAGTCCCTTCCCTCCGCAAATGGCATCCAGGCTACCTGTCGGGGGTGGTCCCTGGTCTATCATATCACATTCATTGTGCTATCACAAACTATCCCAGACATCTACTGAGCCAAAGCCATGCCAGGAACCATGCTAACAACCTAAGAGACGGGAAGGTGCTACTGCCTGTGTCCGGGCTTGCTTCATCAAATGGACGCTGCGTGGGGCGAGCGGGCTCCTAGCCTGTCTAGACTTGACAGATCTGGGCCTCCAAGTTTTGACATTTAAACCTGGATTTAAGGAAGCGCTCTCTGGAAAGCAAGAATTTGAATGTGTCTCAGCACTGCAGAGGCAGGATTTCAGGGCCACCATCTGAGCAGGGCTGATGTGGGTATTTACCTGCTGTGCTGCTCTTCTCCTGCATCGTCTCCAAGGCTAGGGCATTTACAGAGAGAGAGGAAAAAAACCACTGTGATATGAGACAGAGGGCTCTTCCATTGTGTCCGCGTTTTTAAAAACAGGATGATTTGCTTCAGTACAGGAAGAACTTCAGAACATACCAACACAGCAAACCACTCCATGCATGTCTGAAAACCCACAACCACCTTGCACAGGGCTGATCCTCCCTCTGCCACCCACACCACTCCTGGCTGCGCCTGCAGGGTCCATGCATGACCCAGACTGGTTTTCTGTGGCTATTTGGCTGGCCAAGCTCCACACTAGGGTGAAAGTGAACTGGTTCCCTACACCCCAACCTCCTTCCTCCCCTCATCCTTTCTGCTTGGGGTGAATAAAAGATGCTTAGGCTGGAAAAAACTGTGTTGGGTCGGTGCTGTACCCTGTGCGAGGCTGCCTGGAAGGAGGGAAGATGAATTACCAGATGCTTTTCCCTTTTTTGTCCCAAGTCCTGTGTTCCCAGCACACAGCCTGCTTTCTCGGCTGCTCCTGTGTGCTGAGCTGCGTTCACAGGGACCAGATTGCTCCTGAGGGGTAGGAGCCAGGGCCCAGCGTGGCGTCTCTGCAGTTGAGGCTGTTTCTCCCCAAACCATGTTGCTTTAGTGCACTTCGATGTGTGAGACCATCTTGCTGGGGGCTTTTTCAGCTGGGGTGCTAATGGCTTTCCTCCTCCTCAGTGGTATCAGCTGCCTTCTCCTTGTCTCATCTCCAACTGGCTGACATTTTTTATGCTGAGGGTGGTGAGACACTGGCCCAGGTTGCCCAGAGAGGTGGTCGCTGCCCCATCCCTGGAACCATTCACGGTCAGGCTGGACGGGGCTCTGAGCAACCTGATCTGGTTGAAGATGTCCCTGCCCATCGCAGGGGCGTTGGACTAGATGACCTTGACAGGTCCTTTCCCACCCAAACCATTCTGTGATTCTATGATTCCATGTCCCCAGGGCTGTATACTGGCTTGGCCCATGATCCCTTAGGCTGCTCCTGGGACCTTCAGGGACAGAAGGGGCCATGCCTTGTTAATCCCCCTTCTCTTGTCCTTCCCCCCCGCTCCTCTGCCTGCTCCTGAGCCCAGATCCAGCTGTCTGCACCCTGGTCCAGCTGCCCTGCTGCAAACTGTCCATCTTCTGTGCAAGACAGAGAGTCCAGGGGGTTCCTTGGGCTGGAGGAAGGACACCCTGGGGCATGCTCGGGTCTGCGATACTCTCGGCACAGCCGCTGGGAAGGGGATGGGGGGATGAGGATGGCCAGAGGAGAGTCTAGCAGGAGCCCTCCCCAGCCACACTGAAACCTGGGTTTGAAATGCAGAGCTGGCAACACCAAAGCTTTCTCTTCTTTTTATTCTTTTGGTACCATTTTGTCTTGGGTCTGGGATCTGTAACTGATGGAAAAGTAAAGACCTTCCAGAGGAGCCAGGACATTTTTGTTCACATGAACAAAAAAAAAATTAAACAAAACGAGTCCTTTTCTTTGATTCAAAAGGATGGTTCACATCAAAGTGATTCTTTTCAAAAGCCTGAATGTGGAACATCTTTTCTTTCCCTTGTTTGATTCATGGTAAACTCCAGCACAGGTTTGCTACAGCCCAAGCCAGGCTCAGCTTTGCACAGTGCCCCAGACATTTCTCCGAGCATTGTGTCCTCCCATGCAAAACCCTCCTGGCACCAGGGGAGCTCACTGAAAACATGGTCAATGGTAAAATGCCATTAACACCTTCAGAGGTGCAATCTGTAAGGGGATCGATCCCAGTGCAGATTTGGGGAGGGGGGCAGGCGGCTAAACCCTCCCCCACCCAGAGATGGGGCAGAGCGTACCAATATTTCCTGCATCTTCCCCTTCCTGCTGCATGCTTGCATGGACACAGCTAGCCCCGTTATGCCTGAAAAAACCTGCCTCGTTCAAACAGGTTTGCTCAACTGCTGCCATCTCCCTCTCTCTAACTGTTTATTCACATACTCACTCATCCGTGACTCCCACAAGCAGGGACCCCAGCCTGCCAGTGGGAACCTCTTCCCTCCCGGCCAGGACCCATCCAGACCGACCAGGGGGTGGTCCTGCCTGGGCATCCTGGGGTGGATGATCAAGGTCCAGCTCTCATCTTCTGCCCTGCTATGCAGACAGAGCCCTTGGCCCCAGCCAAGCCAAAGGCAGAATAGACTAGACTAGAATAGAAAAGAATAGAACAGAACTATTTCAGTTGGAAGAGACCTACGATAATCACCTGGTCCAACTGCCTGACCAATTCAGGGCTGACCAGAAGTTGAAACATATTATTAAGGGCATTGTCCAAATGCCTCTTAAGCACTGACAGGCTTGGGGCATCCACCACCTCTCCAGGAAGCCTGTTCCAGGGTTTGAACACCCTCTTGGTAAGGAAATGCTTCCTAATGTCCAGTCTGAACCTTCCCTGATGCAGCTTTGAACCATTTCCAGGTGTCCTGTCCCTGGATCCCAGAGAGAAGAGCTCAGCACCTCCGTCTCCAAGTCCCCTCCTCACAAAGCTGCAGAGAGCAATGGGGTCTAGAGGAGCCCATCAGCCCACCTCCTCTGCTGGAGGGAAAATGCAGAGCACCAGGAGTCCTTGCTCCTGGCTGCCAAAATAACAAGAGCTGTCGAAATGATTAGAGCTATCAGAAAAAACTGGAGCTGGCCATGCTGTGCCTGGGGAGGATGCTCCAGCCACGACGGCCCACAGGGACCCATCTGTTCCACCCACCACTCCTTTGGTCCATGGAGTGTCAGGAGCGCAGGAGCTCTCTCTGGAGCCCGTATGAAGAAGTGTCATAAAGAGATCACGATTAGCACCCTGTGGGACTCGGCTAATTAAAAGTCTTGCTAATTTTGGTAACAGCTCTAACATTCAATTGTAACAGAAGTAAGGGACTAATGGCCTGTCTTTAATAAATACTCAAGCTTACAGTTCCAGTTAGTGGAATAATAAAAGCAGTTCTTGCAATGCCTTAAAATGCCAACTTGGACTGTCTGCAGGCACTTCTGAGGTGGGAATTGTCTCGCTAACCTTGAGACATTTAAACTTTAGGTGGAGAGTAAACCTCTCCATCTAGGATCCCCCACATTGACTGGTGAAGCAGAGGCAGAGTGAATGGCGGATCCTCCACTTGCCTTGAGCTTGGGTACGGGGGGGACAAACAGCCTGTGAAGATGCCCCACTGCTCTCCATTTAACTTTGAGGGAGCCTGGGAAGGTAGCTTAGAAAAGACATCGCATATTTGGATGGCAAAAATTAAAAGCTGTTCCAGGGGGTGGAAAAAAAACAGAGGTGGAGTTGGACTATGCCAATACCGACTGGTTCACGGTCTTGGCAAAGTTAAATGCCAATAATGGTGCTGACACTGCATGAAAGCACCATGCGTACAACCAGAGGATGAGCCCAGGCTCCCAAGGGATCCATCAGCAGGCAAGGGTCAAGCCATGTGGAAGCATAGCTGTGTTTTAAGAAGAATATTTTCAGTGAGGCAGCAGCCTCCAACAAACTGCCTCCTGCAGGTCTATTGACTGCAGCCTTATTTCTTGGTGTTGTATTTGTCTCTGCCTGAATCATTAGCAGGGAGCTGGGGAGGTGCTCCAGGCCCTTGGGTACTTTTCCTTGTCACGGAGGAAAAATAGCAAAAAGAGCTTTGCATCTGCACTTTCTTGCCAGGAATCCTGCTGGGACTTTATGGGGAGCAAATGGCCATCCCTGAAGGATTTGTTCCTACTACCGAGGGCAGAGTGGCCCCTGCGCACCACGCACTGGGGCAGGGCTTTCAGGTCTTGCTTTGCTGAGGGAGATAAAGCACAGGCTGGCAAAGGGAAGACAAATCTGTCATCCCTTGCTCGCTGCTGCGTAACAGCTCAGTGCTGTAACATCCCCACCAGCTTTCCCTGGAGTGCTGGATACCTCCCTGGGCAGCCCCTGGACATAAGGACGTCCCCACCTCTAAGTGACCATAGGGAGGTGACCCTGGCTAGTAACCTGGCCAGACCTCCACATCTGCCTGCACGCAGGTCTGAGCTTCTGTGCAAAAATGCAAAGTCTGAGGCCAGGCAGAAGTTCAGTGAGTTTCAGGCTATGGATCAACAGCAAAGGTGGTGTAAGGTCTGGAGCCAGCTCCTTTGGTGGTCAGCATGTGGTCCCACTGTGAACTGGAAGCGATCCAGTTTTGAAAAAGACATAAATAAAAGCCTGGAGTGTATATTTATTTACTGCTTGACTCTTTTTGCCTGGTGGATCCATGCCCTAACCTGGCTGTTGGCTTAGCCAGGCAAACAGAGGTGGTGGCAGGAGAGGGGTGCTGGGAGTGATGAAGGATGCTGGCAGCAGAGGGACCTTGCTTGATCTCTCTGTTCCACAGCATCCAGCCACAGCGATGCTCAGAGACCATTCCTCAATCCCTGCCCAGCAGGGCCAAGGGATTTGGGCACCTCTTTGACTGAAACAGTGAATTGTGATGGCACTTGCAGTTTTTTCTGCCTTTTACTGTCTCAGAGCCCAACCCTCACCTATGCTTCCATTTGGACCATTGATTTACCCCGTACGAACTTGTTTCTCCCCTATCTCACTCCCTCTCCTGAGATTTTGTCCAGAAAACAAGAGAATTCACCTTGTGCAAATGTCTTCTATGAACTGAAGTCGTTGCTCTGGGCATGGAGGAGTTACAAGAGCAAATACGGTATTTCCCTCCAAGGTGCGTGTCTTCTCCTGACAGCACAGGGACTGAGCCTGGCTCCAGATAACTCTGATATGATCCCCACTGCCGGCGCAGGTTTCCAATATGTGTCTCGCCAGCATCGCTGGTACCTCTATTAGGCTGCAAGGGAATGGCTGAGAAGTGCTTGGCAAGCCCAGCGCTATTTATATATTCCTTGTTGTTGCTGCTGCTTTTCCCATTTCAAGGTCTGTTTGTTTCCCCCCTTCTGCATTCCCTCAGGAGAGGGAATCAGCTGAATAACAAAATAATGTCCCTAATGAGCCAGGGGAGGAGGTAAACAGCTTTGTGATGGAGACGACACTGACAGAAAGCCTGCAGAAATCCAGGGAGATCTTTCCACTGCCTTCATTTGGATTCAAAGACCCCCCAGGGGGACACAGACGATGGAAACAGACTGTGAAGACACACAGAATTACAGGCAAAGGGGCTGCCAAGAAGATTTCAAGTCCAACTTCTTCCCCAAGAGGGATCAGCTCGGCCCAAGCTGTTCCTCAGATGTGCATCCAGCTTGTACTTAAGCATCTCCAGGGATGGGAGCTGAACTCCTTCCCAGTCAGACCTGGGATTTCTCTCCCCTTATTCCTACAACATGTCTCACTGCCACCTTGCAGAAATTTGATTTTTGGCTGCCCTCTGTCGAAAAGACGAGCAGCTTATCCCAAACCCAACCCTCAAAGGCAAGGTGGGAGCTGGGCTTGCCTTTGAACTGGGCTTCCTTGGGCTGGTCAGGTCCAAAGGTCGGTGTGGCACAGCAGGGCTGCCCATCTCAGTCCCCACACTGAGCCGTGGTACCCGCAGGAAGCTGAAGGCATTGCACAGCCATGCCCCATCCAACTCATGGAGTGATGGCTCCCACACCCGGGCTTGGCCCGAGTGGCATTTGAGCTTTTGGGGGACTCCCAGGCATCCAGCACCCTTGGCAGAGCATTTTGATTGTCCCTCCATCTCCAGGCACCCAGACGTCCCAGAGACATCTACAGCCTGGGGCACGTGCAGGAACAGACATGCTTCTGGGGTGCCCTGCTCACGGGGCATGTGCTACAGCCACATACCTCTACACTACAGTGTAAAATGTTCAAGGGCGCAACTGGAAGCCAAACTGCCCGGCACGCATCGCACCCATGCTAATGCTTCCCATTCAAAGAAAGGGGTTGGAGGGCAATCCCTAATCTGCCCTTTGGTACTGGGCCATGGCTGTTGTACCTGCCTGGGGATCATTTGGGTCACTGCTAGGTACCCAAAACCTTCTCAGAGACTGTTCTAATAATTTATTAAGGTTATGGGCACTTCAGATGCTTGGCCTGGCACTGTCTAATTAATGAGACTTGACAGACGTGTTTACCAGTGTAATTTATGTGGCCATAAATTCCCGTGACGGAGAGTCAGTATCTTCATGCTAGTGAAGCTTGAGGCACTCGGCGACAGGCTGCATGGGAAGCTGTTATGAGAAATGAGCTCCCCAGAAGCGCCAGGTGTAGGAAGAACCACCTTCATGTGCTTTTTGCCATCACTGGACCCACATGAATGAGGATTCCTCCCCAGAATGCTCCTTCCTTTGGCTGAGCTGCTCTCAGAGGCATTGGGTTGGCCCCTGGGTTTTACCTGAACTTCTCTTTGCTGCAGCTCCTTCCAAACTCTTCCTGGCACACGGTGGGCAACAACTTATAGCACTGCACTGCAAGAAAAGCCACTGCAAACAGAAATCGGATCTTCATGCACATCACGAGGAGCTCCTCCCCATGCACTGGACATGGCTGGTCTCTGGTTCTGGGGACAGTGGTCCTGATGTGTGGTGGGACCTGGAGAAGGAAGGGGGCCTCAAAGGCGAGGTGGTACCCCAGTTACAGCCTCACGCCAAGGCCCTTTCTCCTCCCTGGATCCCAGCACACCTCCGGAGCATCCTTTCCAAGGATGCTTTTCCAGCTGCTCCATTGTTTCTCCCCACCAGCTCTCCTGCAGCCAAGAAATGGGAATCCAGGGGCAATGCCTGTGGGACTTCCGTAGGGACAAGGCAGTAGCAACACAGCACTGCAAACCCCACTGCCACCAGCACGAGTGGGTGCTGACTGGCTCCCTACCTCGTGTTGAGGGATCCCTGGCTAAGGGTGTCCCCCTCTCCCAGAAGTTCATCTTCACTGTGGTAATACATCTCGTCCTCTTCCATCCTGCAAGGGTGGTGACACGGAAAACATCAGCCCTTTCCCTCCCTGGTATTTTTAACAGTAGTGATGGTGACATTAATGACCACAGCCCTTGGGGCTGGCAGAGGGGAATGCAGGGCAGCAAGGCACAGCCGAGCCTGACAGCCCCCTGCGCTCAGAATGATCTGCTGTGGGACAAGACTCCAGATCAGAGGACATGGGGAAGCTCCTTGGCACAAAAGCAGCAGATGAAACCAGTTTTAGTTGAACTGTCCACACGCAAACTTATTTGGGACAGCGGGACTAGCATGCCTTGCTTTTTTGGCGTGTCTGCTGAGGAATGCTTCTCCCTCTCCTCCTTTAAAACAGTCGCGTATTGCTCAGCGTAAGCCCTATATCCAAAGGGATTTTTTTCTAAAGCATCACGGATCTGAAGGAGGGACTGAAGCCAAGTATCAAGGGACTTTCACCAAGCTGTGACCACCAGGAGCCACTCTCCCCCCTGCTCAGAGATGCTGACCTGTGGGGAAAGGCAATGCAGGGATCAGTGCCACAGTACCATTTGCAGATGCCACAGTGATACTTAATCTCTACATGTCCCCTCTGCCTATTTATAAACAACTGTTGCATTTACTTCAGCTCTCCAACAGGAAGGATTTTTCACCAATGATGTACGAACCAACCTCAAAAAGTCCTTCTGCTCGGCACTGTCTGCATGCAGCCGGCGCAGCTCGGCAGCCTTCAGCCACGATGCAGCTCTGTGCGCCGGGGCAGGGGTGCTCAGCAAACCACACATCTCCTCTTAAGAACTGCCCCAGGGTGGGATCTGTCAGGCTAAATGTGGCTGTCCTCACCCTCCAGCTGAGCTGGTCACCTTAGACTTATGTTACAGTCCCTGGAGACCTAATCCAGAGCCTCGATTCATCCGACTGCCTGCTGCAGGCGATGATGCATCAGCCACGCGGCGTTAATTACATCTCAAGTCACGTTCACATCATGCTGCCCACACCTCCAAAGTCCACGTGGCGCAGGCAGGACGCGGATTTCCCGACATACGGGGCTGACAGACAGGCTGAAACCCACTCTGCAAGCCGGGCTGTGCCTGGTACGCTGCCCTGCCATCCCCTTTTAAATCCTTCAGCATCTTCCCTGTTCAGCAACCTCATGGTCCACTGAGCCGGGAAACGAATCTGCACTTTCAATTTGCTTGAAAATCCACAGGTTTCAGCCCAATTCACATGGTTAATTAACTGCCTAGGAGCGATGTGAGCGACTGGAGATATCGTCCCTCAATCTCACACTGTGGGGAGAAAGAAATTTTGCCCTTATATGGCCTCAATAAAGTGCTAAACCCAGACAGAAAGCAAACGCTACTTCAGGACACAATTGCATAAACCCAGCATGGGGGATGTATGGCTGCAGCGGTGCCTGAGATGTAAACGGTATTAAAAAAGCAGCCGATTCCTAGGGGTATGTTTGGATTCACACCTCCAGGCTGGGCTCCCATGTGCATTTGGAAACACCAGGGCTGTCCTTCTTTGATCCACCAGCACTTTGCAGCCCTCGGACAGGGGCTGTGCTCATCCCAGGAGAGGGCTGGGTGACGTGAGGACTCAGCTCTGCCTGGGCTGCCTGCACCCTCTGCCTGTCCCACTTATAGGGTCTCTCTCTTCTACCAGTTTATCTCTTTCCACAAGACTTTTAGCAAGTTCAGGACTTTGATGTCTCCACTCTTCCAACTGGAAGAGGCCAATGGGTTCAGGAGATACTGGAGTGGAGGCCGACAGACAAAGTCACTACCGTGGACAACACAACTACATAAACTATGTAAAGCTGCCTGAAAATCTGGCTTAGCAGCCAATTTATTTATACACAAGTGGGTTTACACTTGCAAAACTCTGTTGTCTGATGAGCTGGGTGAGGATTTGAGCATGGGGTTCAGAGCACCTGTGATGGGGTGGGCTGAATCTGGCCCAGCATCACTGGGGCCGCAGTGTTCGTCCATGCCTTGCCCTCCTGGCTGCATATGAGGTGGTGAAGGGGCTGTTCCTCCCAGCCAGGACTGAGCCCTGAGCATCCATAAGCAACAGCTTATGGCAGAACTGGTTCCAGCTTGCACTTCATCTCAATGGACAGCCAGCTGTAGCATCCCCAGTCCTGAGCCCTCTGCACCCATCCCAGTCACCAGGCTGGATTTGCAACTCATTACAGCAGCTTTGGGTCACAAGACAAGAATATGGTCCCTGGGCTTGTTTTCATCCAGTGTTAGGTCCCATGAGCTTAGAAAGACACAAGGGTGATGCTAAGGTCCCTTAAATGAATAGAAAGCTGGTAACAGCATCCCTTAGAAGAACTGGAGGTGTCCCCTGCCATCACAGGGTGAGGGGTCCCTCAGCTAATCCAAACAGGGCTCACCTGCCCAGGCACTGCCTTCAGTATGGGATTTCATTTCAGCGGTGAGGTACAGAAGCCTCAACAGACCGCCGTGGAGGGAGCTTTGATAATGTCTTGGTGAAGCTACGTGCCTGTCTGAGTGCCAAGGGAGGTGCCAGGGCTCATTCCCTCCACCCGTGCCACAGCATCCATGGTTTCTCCTCCAGCCTCTGCTGTGGCACCTGCCTTGCCATGGGATGTGCACACCCGTACTGGCCCCGAGCATGCAGACACAGGTCAGAGGCACTGTCACGGTCACCTTCCACCCCAGAAGCATCCGCACTGGTGTGGTTTTGTGGCCGACATGCCCTCCTCCCCCTGCCCCTGGCTGCAGCTGCACTCACCCCTTGGCACACCTGCAGATCAGTTCTGGGGGAACCACGAGCCCCATCGAGGTGCAAGACCCCACATATGGCTCTACACCCCACACATGGCTCTAATCCCATCCAATATGAGGCCTGACCAACAGCCAGACCCTTAATCCTCTCTGAATCTGTACTTAATTGCATTTGCTCTCCAGCGTCTGCCGTGTGCCACAAACCTCAGTGCTTGCTGGAAGACTTAGCTCTGTGCTGGGCTGGCATGGTGGGACCTGCTGGCACCGGTGGGTGGATGCTTACAGCCCATCCTCACCTTGAGCTGTGGTAATAGGTCTTCTGAGTTCCAGGAGATGTGATGTACCTTAGAGGAGCACTGGGGCAATGCTGCCCTTTCACGACAAGTCAAGCCCTCCCCGTCCCTGCTGCCATCACACATTTCCAAGTGCTGAGCTTCACATTACCTTCTGAAGCTCCTCTCTGCAGACTGCTGGTTGGATTTGCCTGGAGAGACGTCTGAGCCCTGCCGGTGGCTGGAGAGGAGGCTGTCTGTCTCTAAGGGGTACCTGCCATCCCCCTCTGAGTGCACGCTGGGGGTCGCCAAGAACTCCTTGTCATTCCACGCACCCACTGTCCCGTCCAGAGCCTGGTACCTGATCTCTATGGAGATGCTGGTCTGCAACACACAAGGAAGACAGGATCAGCCCCCCAGGGCAGCATAGGGAGGAAGGAAGGTCCTGCAAAATCTGAAAGGCAGGAAGAGCTGTTGTGTCAGCTGGCTCGATCTCTGAGCCTTACTGACCCCAAAGTCTCTTCTTTCCTAGTGCATGAGATGGAGTGCAGGTCTTTGGCTTCAAGAGGTGGTCCGACCCAACTCAGGCACGGTGCTGCAGCCTCCCTCCTGCTCAGGGACGTGATTCACTTGGAGTTGCTGGTGCGTCCCAGACCAGCTACATCAGATATGAGAGATATAAAAAGCTCTGAACAGCAGACCAACCCTTCAAGCAGCTGAAGGCACCATGAGCAGATGAAGCCATGTCACGTTGGTGGGTTTTTCCCTGTGGCGCATCACCTTGTTAAGAATTTGTGCCCTGCTGTTAAGTGCTGGGCTGCCAAGCCCCACGGATGCATGGTGCCTTGCTCCTGCCTGGCCCCATCTCATGCCCAGGCAGGGCAGGATTTGGCAAGGGATGGGCATCCCTGGGAAGGTTTGGATGGATCCTGGTTTGGGGAGGGGGTCTCCCAGCCTGGCCACGACCACCCTGGCTGGGGCTCAGGGATGGGAAGGGACCTGGCACTGGTACTGGGTCTGTCCAAGCTTCATCTAAAGCTTCTTGTGGATGAAACAAGTAAGAGTAAAGTCCTCTCCCTCTTCTACAAGGTCATCCCCCACTTACCTACCCCAGATTGCACCTCGCTGCTGCAGCAAATTCAGGGTTGGAGCTCCAAAACGTTCCCCCTGCCCCCCCCAAATATTCCTCTGGATTTAAAACCCAAATATGTGCGAGTTCATCTTGCTGCAAAGAGCTGCTGGCACTACCTTTGCCCTGATGACCAAAGTCCTTGTAAAACCACTGCTTTGGACAAAGCAGCCAGAAAAATCTCTCTCCTAAAAACATATCTATTTTGAAAAGCAAACAGCTGCTACAAAGATCAAAGCAAAAGCAAAAACCATTCTCCACCTCCACTCAGCTTCCACGGAGAAATTATAAGTTATATTCGATGCAAAGGCAATCGATTTTGGATGCAAGGACAAAACGAAAAGGCTAACAAGCCAGAGCAGGAAAATTTATTACAAAATCTTCCTTTTTTCATCTACATGTTTATGAGAAGGTACAGCATCCTCACTCGCTCCAACTGCAGCTTGTCAAAGGGATGATGAAAGGCTGGAAAATACAAGATATGGCCTGGAAGGATTCTGTGCATTTAGCAAATGACAGCTAAGGGGTGACTCAAACCCAGCTGGAAACAGAGCTTTGTGGAAGGTTTTGACTGATTTTATTCTTCATATGGCAAAATACAAATTTGAGTCAATCAAAATGATTTGCCACAGTGTGCTGACCTCACCAAGCTGTTTCGGATTGTTTTAAAAAGCAAATGCAAAGGAGAGACAAAAAGCCATGTTGAAACATTAATTTTTCACATTTTTCAAACCACCTCAATGCTGTTGTGCAACACTTGATTTTGAAATCTCATTTTAAAACTGTATTTAAAAGTTGAAAAATCCTTTAAAAGCAATGAAAAATCATGGGTGTAATAAACGGAAAGATTTTGGTTTGGGTTGAATAAAATCATCACTTGTTTGAAGGGGAATTAGTAGGTGTAAGCTGAAACCAAGAGAAATTCACACTGGAAAAAAACTTCTCAATTTAACAGTATAGAAAATTAACGAGAGGAATGATTCACAAAAGGGCTGGTGGATTGCTCTGTCACTGGACAGTTTAAAATCATTTTTATTTGGTTGGGTTTTTTTCACCATTGGAGATAATAACAAATTCTGAAACGTCCCAGAGCTTCTCTTGTAGGAGGCCAGACAACACAATAATCATAACCCTCCTGGCTTTGCAGTTCCTGGCTCTTTTAATCTCTTTGCTAAGGCAAGTCAATAGTTTTATTAGGGCTGGCTGGAAGCTGCCAGTGATGTTTTGCAGTCAGCCCAGAAAAAGGAAAACAATTTTCAACCCTTCCTTTGCCTTTGATTACAGAAAGATGAAGTTATGCCTGGAAACTGCTTTCCAAGAAATGACAGCAGTGAAGATGCTCCTCTCCCTTCAGCCAGAGCCGGGGGCTGATGTCTGGAGCTGGAGACGCTTCACACCGATGTGTCCGCAGTGTGGTCACCCCAGGGTGGGTTTGGAGGTGGGACAGTTGCGCTGGGTTAGGACCCTCGGGGAGCATGGTCTGCAGGAGGGAACCCTGGTGCCAGCTCGGCGTCTTGCAAAAACGGAGCTGTGCTGCATTACAGCACCTCCAGCATCTGTGCCGTGCTTGCCAGCAGCCCTTCTGGAGGTAATGCAATGCCAGGACTTGCTCAGGTGCCTTTGCAGAGGAAACATGCCTTTAAAATCACAGGTTTGAAGCAGTGGAGAGAGGCGAGGCTTGCCAAGAGGGGACATACAGATGTTGCTTTCTTTCCTAATTCTGGAGGTGATTTTTGCAACCCTTGCACGTGATTTGTCTTTGAGTTTGCTCAATGTGAGGAACATGTTGCTTCCAAGCAAAACCTTTTTCTTTGCATCTCAAAGGGCAAGGAGTGCAGATGGCCAGTTATCCCGTCTCATCTGATGGGCAGTGTCTTTCCATTCCTGTCCACCTCTGCCTTCTCAATATGTCTGATCATTTTTGAGTCCCTCTCTCCTCCTGCAACAGCCCTCACTGGCCGTGGTCCACCCCTACGCCTACTAAAAAAATCAGCATCTTTTGATTCTGGGAGAAAGTGGGTCACTTCTCCAGGAGGGCTGACTCTGCTGCCCATCAGGAGCTATTCCAGATCTATATTGCCACTAACATTTCTCCATGCAAAATGTCCCAGGCATTGCCCTCTGGATTCTCTCTTCTCAAGGCTCCCTCAGTCCAAATTTGTCCTCTTGCTGGAGCAGAGACTGGGAGCAAGCAGTTTGGAGAGGGAATTTATGAAGCTGAGTTGTCTCTGAAGTTGCAATGGATACTGCATGGGAGAAGGGATTCGAAATCCTGATGAAAGCCCAAAATGCAAACACATACCCTCACCTCCCAGCTCCGGTTTGAACAGGGGTGACCTGGGGCTAAGACGATGTCCCAGAAATGCAGGGGAAAGAGGGGGACGTGGCATTTCTGCTCACAGCAAGCACTAGAAATGCAGGATTTGTGCATGAGCATCCATATGGCTTGTGGTGTGCAGAACGTGGTGGGATTTATTGCCTTATCCAAGGGAGATCTGCACTCCTGTAAAATCTGCCTTACCCAGGCTGCCCCGATTTTGTAGCAATAGACAACAGTCAGTATTTATGCTTTCCAGAGCACTCTGTGGATACCAACAAAAACAACTCCAGCAGAGCTGCCGTGACACAGAGGAGACGTAGACACGAGGTCCTCGGAGGGGAGGTAATGAGCGCAGGTTATCCAGCACATCAGGCACCAGCTGGGGAAGGTCGTTTCTCCTCCAGGTGCCTCCAGTTAGAAGCACACAGCTTATAAAGAGGCGAAGGGTAGCAGACTATTTACTTTGACCTTCTATGCAACTACACCAAGCTCCTGGCCAGGCTGCAAGGCACCAGGCAATCCAGGTACCTCCTCAGTCCTAGGTTAGTTTGTTTGAAAAACTTCATAATTTTCAACATCAAGAAGTTGCAGGTATTTAATTGTCATCCACTGATTTTCCTCTCTCCCTCTGTGATACTGAAGGCTCTTTCTTAAAAATATGGGATTTTCTTCCTGTGGTGGGTCCTATGGACTTTAATCAGGCAACTTCTTGGCCTGATAAACCAAGAGAACAGTCAGAGCTGTTTTCTCCAAACCTGAAATTATTTTTGCACCCTGGGTCTGCACCCCCTCCATTTTTTCTCCCACCTCAGCACTGTGTCCCTTGTACTTTTATTGGTTTCATTCCCTCTACCGCCACAGGAGAAGTCACCTCCTTTCTCCTCCTAATGAAACCACTCGTCTTTTCATAGCTAATTGCTTGTTGTTAGCACAAAGGGTTATGTGCAATTACACTTTTCCTTTATGCTGAGTATAGGAAGCAGCTTATAAAGGATTAAGAAAAGGGGGGAGGCTGAGTTTTCATTTTTTAATTAAAACACCAGGGTTTTGATAGCCAAGAAGATCAGAAGTAGCTGTATTTCCAAGTGTGTTATAAAACTCAGTCTCCATGGGAAACAGCTCCTGAGAGATGTGTTAACCAGATGGAAATGCACCGAGTTACACAGCAGCTGCTCCGCAGACAGGGAGCCTTTTCCTTGGCATCGGGGGCTCTGGATGAGGGCTGCAGACCCAGACCAGGTGGTATTTCTTATCCTGATTTTCCCTAGAGGGGTATAAGGAATGAGCCTTCAGGGGAGCGGCTGCATGAGGTATTTCTCATGTGCTACAGGGGTCAGATAAAAGCAGTGTTGAAGTCAGAGACAAATACTGTAAATGTCGAGCATTTCAAACAACCAGTACTACTGGCATGGCTTAAAGCTGATATACTACTGGCCGGGGCAGAGCCAGCATGGGATTGCTCAGGTGCAGGAGAGCACTGGGAGCCGAGCTCAGTGTGGGACTGTGGTGAAAGCAGCTGCTCAGCATCTCTGCGGGGATCTGAGGACCACGCTGTGCTCTGGGCTGCCACGGGTCTCCAGCAGCAGGATGCTTGCAGGCTATTTCTGAGCTGTGGGGCATGAGCAATTGCACCCTGTCTGTTTGCAGGTTAAACTTGATCCGTTCCTGCTTTGCCCCCATCCTGAACTTCTCGCAGCATGCAGAATATCTAGCCTTTGCTCTGCACCATCAGGACAGTCCTGGCTGCCTTAGTCCTTCAGACCAAGAGTAATGGGATGAAGGAAAGGTTGAGGATTCAGGGATTCAGGTGCATAATGCAGCCTTTGCTGTTCCCACAGAGTCGGCAGAAATACGGACAGACGGACCAAGACTGGAGGGCAGCAGGGGCTGCTTATTCCTCATGACCTACCTGAATGGCTGAATTATTGTCGTCTATGAGCGTGTCCGTCACCTCTACCTGCCCTTCCTCCACCACCTTTTGCAGGACCATCCGGAAAGTGCCAATAAGCCTATGGAGCAAAGAAGAAAAAAGTCAGGCGAGCTGTGGTGAGCACCAACCAGCATTCATTTTTAATGGGAAGGGGCTCTGCTGGCCAAGTCGCCCAAGCATGCGTGGCTGGTTTTGCTTCCCATTTGCCTTAAGAGGAGGTAGCTGTAAGAAGCAGGATCAGAGCATGGCCAAGGACTCTGGCAGCTGCAGCCAGTGACCCCAGCTCAGTGGAGATGGTGGGCAAACAAGGAGCCAGGAGAGAAGCCATTACAAGGTAACACTGTTGGGATAAGAAGAGGAGACTTTGGGAACCATTGGTCTTGCATTATTGGAATGCAACTAAGGGGGCCCAAACTGGCCTTCTCCATCCTGAATGTCTGCATTAGTAAACTGAGCAAGGCAAGAACTAGGGCACTGTCCCTCACCCATTTGTACCAGGACATTGTCAGCACAGGACATGACATGGGGATGTCCCAGGTCAACATGCCTGACCCCAACCCACCCCCCCAGGAGGGGTTGTCCTGGGGCAGGGCATCCCTGGAGCAGTTTGGATGTGCCTGGTTGTATGTGGGATGAGTCAAACAGCCCAGCTGGGTTGGCCCAGGGTTGGAGAACAGGGCTTATGTTAGTTATTTTACTTGGATGGACATAGCCTGAAGGCACTGCATGTGAGTCTCAAAGCTGCTCAGGGGAGAAGACTGACTCCCTTCTGGTAAAGGAGGTCTAATCATAACTGATGCCTGGAGGCTCGTGTCCTTGTCCCAACCCACTCCCATCCTGCTAGGTATCTTCAAGAAGTGCAGCAGGGGCCCAGGGAGGTTAGGCTGTCTACATCCTGGGGGCTTTCATAGAATCATTTAGGTTGGAAAGGACCTTTAAGATCATCAAGTCCAGCCATTAATTTCAAGACCCAACCGGAAAAAGCCAAGAGCCACCTGCTGTGAGGTCAAGCTCGCTCAGCTTGGAGCATCAGGCTGGACTAGGGATCTCCTGAAATGCCTTTCAGTCTGAATTATCCTGTGATCTTTTGATATGATCCTTGATCCTACAATTATTGCTGTGGTAGGGTGTGGGGCAAGCTGCATGCCAAAGTTCAGTCCCTGTGTATTTGTTACACCTCATGGAATTGGTGACAACCTCACCTGAGCCAGGACAACATATCCCAGAGCCACAAGGGCTTGTTGTGGCTGAAGGGAGACATTTACAGCAGGCATGGAGCAATGGTTTAATGCTAATTCCTCCTTCCCAGGTTCTTCCCAGTCTTGTGCTGGATGCTATTGGTGCTGACAGCAGAGCACTCCCATCTTTCCTTCAGTGGAAGACAAGCTGCTTTCTCCAACCCCACTGCTGCACCGAGCAGCCTGCCTGACTCTGCACAGGACAGAGGAGGAGGACTCGCATCTCTCCCACCCGACCTGCGTCTGCTGACTCTCACCATGGGCTGAGATGAACACTGAGGTGAGGGCATATAACACCTTCCAACCACCATGGCCATTCCCCCTCCGAGCATCTGATCACCACCTAAAATCCCCCAAGATGAGCAGACTGAAGGCATCAAATTGCTCTTAGTGGCTCTTGCCTGGGCTCGCTGCAGCCAGCCAGGGAGTGCAGCACTGTGTGCACTGAAAGCAGCCACATTTGTTAAATCACAGGTCCAAATAGATACCACAGAGAGTGGAGAAGCCTGGCGCTCTCTAATAGAAGTCATTACTTATTTGCCAGCTCATGGCTTGTCAAGGAGCTGTGGCTTTATGTTCTTCATGTTCTGCTGTGGCACCAGAGGGACCTTCCCAGCCTGAGAAGAGCCAGCTATGAATCAACAAGTGACTCCTGATGCAGAAAAAGCCCTGAAACAGTGAATGCGGAGCTGCCTTACCCCATCTGCCTTGCATGTCACCTCCAGTGCTGTAATCCCAGATGACAGTGAAAATATTATATGGCACATCGGGAATATGCCTGCAGTGCTCAGCCAGCTGGGGCCAGTGAGAAAGCTGCTGCTGATTGAACTACTTCCTTGCAAACCTTAAGGCATCGCTTACTGCGATGCTGATTTATTAAGATGTGGTTTCAGGGGGGGAGACAAGAACTCCCTGTGCTATGTGGTGGGATAGCGAAGGCTCCTCTCCTGCCTCTGCCCCTGTGTAACACAAGCACCCGATGCTGTGCCTGGACACCCAAGGTAAAAGCAGGGTTAGCAGATTTACCCTAGGTTGGTCTGTGGCAGAGCTGAGGATGCGGTTATCCTTCTCAGCTCTCAAGCCATCCCCTTATGCTTTGAAGCACCCTCTGAAATGCAGCACAATGCTGGATGGAAGAGCAGGGTCTGCTCAGCCCTGCTCAGCTCCCTGGGGTCTTCATTGGCTTTGGGGCTTGATTTGCCTGGGTCCTGCCGCTGCCAACCCTCTTTTTTAACTTCCCCGCTCAAATGACCTGTCTTTGCATGGTCCCTGTGTCCCCTTGTGCACACACCTGCAGGCATGGGGATCAGACAGTATTGCCGTGGGTGTTTCTCTGACCAAAGAAATCAAACTGTGCTGTGTAGTTATCCCACTGCACACCACTCATAATAATAAGCTACATGAGGAAATTAATAAACTCCCTGAGGAAAACAGAACAATGACCTTACTGTTGCTCATCTACTTATCTAGCTCTGTCTGACTTGCAGCAGCAGGGAGGTCTTGCTTTCCAACAAACCTCTGATGGGTCCTGCTGTAGCTTGCTGGTGGTGCTTGATGCTCCAGGAGCAAAGGAGAGCCATGGCAGACCTGCCATGGTGTGCTGTGCAGGATAGGGCCCTTCCCTGCAGGACCTTCACCTCCCCTCCTCAGCTCCCATGTGCTGTGTGCAGGTAGATCCCAGCACTGAGCTCCTTTAGCTCCATCCCCAAGGTGCCCTGTTGGGCATTGAACGTGAACACCTTTTCTTTGTGTGCTTCGTATTGCTTCATGCACAATGAATAATGCATCATCACCTCCCATGGAGACCTGCTTCTTCTCTGAGATGGGCTTGTCAGGGGGAAAAGGCTGTTGTATCAGCCTGGATTTCAGGATTTGTGAAATAATGTTATTTGCTGTTTGCAGCTCTCTTGTTTTGGAAAGGCTTCCTTGAGAGAAGTCTGTGCTTTATCTCTCAGGATTTGAGCACAGACTCTGTTGCAGGGCTCTGGAGGGCTGTCCTCTGCCTATGGCTGGATTTGATTTCAGCAGGTCAGTTTGGAGGGATGCTCTTGTGGCTTGAGCTCTGAAATAAAGTTATTTTAGCACAGTTGCTGATGAGTTAGATTTGCCTGTGAAGGTTGCTAGGCTTAGCTGGTAACACACCGTGCAGCTCTTACTCTTACATGTGTTTGTAGGTGTTGGTATTATTTAACCTGTTTGCTCATGGCACATCATAAAAATAAATCCCCTTGGAAATGCCACACAGCTCTAAGCTGTGGTGGTGGCTTCTCTGCTCCTCTTAGATCAAGGTGGACTCAGGTACCTCTGGCCCATGGATACATATTGCCCCAGGGTGACATGATGAAGGAACAGAAAGCTTCTTGCACGGACAGAGCGATGGCAGATGTGTCTGTAAGGGGGAACACCCCTCAGTCATGAGGAAAGTCCTTACTACTGTGATGGGAGGTGCAAAATGACCTGGAACCAGCCTGATCTCTGGAGAACTTACCCCGGGCTCAGGCTCCCTCCCAGCTCCTCTAGTTTACTGAGTTACCCTCAGGGAAGAGCCATGGTTTCAAGACAAGGTGTGCTCCTTTGCCGAGGGACATGGTATGATGTCTGTGGGACTGAGGAAGAGGGAGGCTTTTGCTTGTCTTTGCAGTGGGCTATGAGTATGTGGAGATTCTTCAAAGCTCAGCTGTTGTGTGGTAGCTTGCTTAGCTACCATAAACCAGGCATGTGTCTGACACCAGAAGTGTGTTCACCAGGTTCAGACAGATAACTGAATTTTCTTGATCAATTTAATGCTCTAGAAAAGCTGATTTACATGAGACTGCAGTCAACCTTCCACTTCAGTATCCTCAGGCTGATGGAGGATGAACACCAGTGAGACTGCAGTACCGCAGCTTTGGGCACTTCTGCTTTCTACTTAAGCTGAGGAGGCTGCTCTAAAGTGGTTTCAAGCTGCCTTGCCTTATTTTTGCAATTGCAGGGGGTAGGATGTGCCTGTATCCATTTCTCCTTGCCTGAACATCTCTCGGTTTCCCATCTGAAATCTGCTGCAGCCCAGCGCTCACAGCTGCTGCTTCAACAGCAAATCAGTGCAGAGCTGAAACTTCTTCTGAGGGATCTCGCAGCAGAATGCAGAGCTTTTTGTTCAAGGGCCAACATGTCTGAATCACAGACCCGATGGGTGGAAGGGACCTCCTGCATTGAGCAAGACCATCACCAACTCTAGATGAATTTGGCCATGGCTTCATCTAACCAAGCTTCAAAAACCTCCATGGATGGAGATTCCCCCACCTCTTTGCTGACCTGTTGAGGCTTCACCATCCTGCAGAATAATATTTTCCTGATATCCAACCTGAACCTCTCAAGCCACAATCTGTGCCTGTTGCTCCTTGTTACTTCACCTGTCACTACTGTCATCTCTGCAACTCCCCTTCAAGTAGCTGCAGGCTGCTGTTAGGTGGTCTCTTGGTCTCCTCTCCACCAGACCAGCCAAGCCCTGCTCCCTCCTCTCCCTGCAGGTTGCATGCTCCAGGCACTAGTCAGTTGAGGGTTCATTGATGGTGGTGGTAGTAGTTTCAGCTGATGGCTGGTGGTGTTGACCTCACCAAGGAAACAACTGAAGTCTTACATGAGTCATGACAAGACTTTGCAATGAATTGGTGCCTCCAAGGAGCTCCATTCCATGGGAAATACCTAAAGGTATCCTAGAGCATACACTGGGCAAATGAGGGGCTCTTCTGGGTCCTCTAAATCCCCTTGCTGGTGGTGGTGGGCCAGGGCACAGGAGAGGCTGGTCTGAAAGAGCGTGGCTCTGCTTCATAGCAGCAACAATGCATGTGCATTTCCCTGGTGCTTTACAGTTAATGAAGACCCCTGCCCCAGCTGGCAGCTGTTCAGCCCATCTCACAACATGTCATGTCTTGATATCAATGCCACCTTAGAAAGAGGAGTAACTGGGGTGTTTCTCCAGTCTAGCTGTTGTGGCTTTGCCAGGAGGGGTATGAGAGCTGCGGCAGTTTGTGTGCTCAAGGCTTTATGGCATAGCAGCAGCCACACACCCGTATGGTGGTTCTCCTTGAGAGCACCTGGATCTGGCCCTGTCAAAATAAATAGCAAAAAGAGTGTGTGTGTGGGGGAAACCCCAGGAGTCGACAGGGTGCAAGCATCTCCAAGAGAAGAGATGCTTTGTGCACAGCCTTCCCGTGCTTGCTCAGGAGTGTGGCTGTGGGATGGGGGGACCTGGGGCTGGTGGGGGAGACCCCAGAGTCAGGCGACATCTCTGCATGAGAACAGGACAGTGGGGATATCCCAGGCAGAGGGACCCATTGGGAGAGCATGTGCCCCAGCTGCAGCCAGGGGCCCCTCCTGACCCCCCCAAACTGACTTTCCAGACATCTCCTGCTTCTCTGACCTGCTGCGGTGCTGCCTCTGCCTGGGACAAGGTCACCTTAGAGAAGCCCAGAGGCTGCAGCAACATCATGTCCATCTCCAGCATGTTGATGCTCTCCCCAGCTGAGCTACAGTCGAAGGTGCACACTGCCTGTGAGTGCTCGTAATTGCAGACTGTCGCTACCGTGGCAGCGGATAAAAGCAGGTATGTCGGAGCCAGTGCTAGCCCCATGGCAGCCTTTCCCCAGCCTGGATGGTGGCAACAGGCAAAGAGCAGATGCCCCCATCTCCTGAGAAGATGGTGAGGTGCAGGCCCTTTCACCGTCCTCTTGGCACGTCTTTGCAACCCTTTCAGCCTGGCTTATGTGCTTCTGCACTCCCCAGCTCCGCTCACAGACCTCGGGCCAGCTTGTCTGCAAGTGTGTGAATTATTGGGAAGATGTCCCTGCGTTAGGCTTGGGACGAGGCGCTCCTTCCTCGGACCCCTCCCAACCACTTCCCCTGGCAGGCAAGAGCCAAAAAAGAGGGAATGAAATATTCAGCACTTGTCTACACAGCCTTTCCTTTCCAAGTGTTTCATAATTCATCAAGTGCCCTGCTCCCTTCCCTGGCATTTCTGCTGATGGAAAGAGAGGGCGTTTTTCTGGGTCACTTGTAATTTTATCAGACTGTAGGAACATCTCTTGTTTCAAACCCAGCCTAGCTGGTTCGGTGCTTAGATCTTGCTCAAAGCCTTGGATCAGGGCAGTCTGGGGCTGCTGCATACCCCACGACATGCTTTGTTCTTTGCCTGTGCAACTTGGTCTGACTTTGCTAAGAGCATCCTCCAGCCCATGAAGTCCTGTCCCCTCTTCTCTGCTAGTGTCCCTTGGATGCTGTTTGCTCCCTGGGCTCCTGCAGCCAGGGAGAGCCTCTGGGTGTGTGTGGGGTTGCATCTCCATCCATCCATCATCAGATCCTGGGAAGTGACAAAAGGACAAATCATGGCATGTCTGTTTGGTCCCTACCTCCAGACACTCCTCGCAAGGTAGGGTGGGAAAGCAGAGGGCTGCCACTGCTTTTAACCCATTACCAGGCTGCAAAAGCCGAGGACATTGGACTGAAGGCTCAGCTGCCGAAGGGAGGATCCAACTTGCAATTACAGTAAAGGCCTCAGGGAGAGCTGGTATCTGCTCCTGAACCACTCAGAGTTGTTGGCTCCATCTAAATTAATGAATTAAGTGCTGCCTGGGCACTGTCCCTTGCCTATCCATGCTGGGATGCTGCCTGCCAGGGTCAGCCAGGCCAATGCATCATCCCTAACCCATCGCAGGGATGCAGGGGCAGGGGTTAGCCCAGGGCGGTTTGGAGAGGAGAGCTTCCTCACCTGGCCATGGCCAACCCAGCTGGGGGCTTGGGACAGAAAAGGACCCTGGTGATGTCTGTGTGGGGCACTAGGATAGATGGAGAAACTGGGTCAGACCCAAATCAAAACTGGAATTGAAATCAGGATTGTAATCTGATGTCAAACAGGCAAATAATAAATAAATAGTTATCGTGCTGAACCATTATACAGCCTATCCCTGCAGCCTCGCCTTCTCCCCACCTAAACAAACTTTCAATGCTTGTCATACTCCAAAGTGTCTGAGACAAAACCAGGAATATTGGGGGGGGGGTGGTATGTGTGTGAATTAGGGCAGGCAGGAGCAGCCATACTGCATCTTCATGCATCCCCCTGCCAGGACGCCTTCCCACCCCCTGACACCAAGAGCTGCAAACACCGAAGGATTTGGTCGCACCCCCCAACCCAAAGCAGCATCTCCAAACTCCTGCACCCTGGCTACAACCCAGGTGACACACCGAGTGCTGCCTTGCTCAACCTGTAAAGAGGGCTGAGGAGATCTGGGGGCTCCTGGTCGACACAGCCTCCAACCTGGAGGCACGGTGGGGAGGGAGAGCAGTTCTCCCAAATGCCTGCCCCACCATCTTCCCTGAATTAATGAGCTTTTGCAATGCAAACCAGGCAGCACAGGGACACGGCCAATGCCTGGCTGCTCAAAGAAGTGATCATAGGAGATGCTAATCTTTTGGACCATCAATGGGGCTTAAATGAAGGAGTGGCTCAGCCCTACTCAGCTAAAATCTGCTGACTTGATGAACTCCTGTGGATTTGTCAGTTCCCAGAGCGATGGCCACCAAATTCCCGCTTCTTGGTCCATGATCAGTCCACCTCTTCCTTTCCTTACCAATAAGCCAAACAGACAGAGCTGCTGCTGACTTCAGGGTAGGCAGATGTGCTCAGGTTTTAATGCCTCTGGCTGATCCTCTCTAACCAACCCCACTTTGCCAGCACCTTTCTGAAGCAGTGGGCTCTGAAACTAGGCATGTATGTTTTTTTCAGACTGCACTGAAGCACATAATGCTGTTGTTCCCGGGCTGCCAAGCAATTGCAGGAGCTCCTTGCCAGCTTCCCTAGAGATGCCTTCCCCAAGCTCGGCATCCTTGCCCGTGCTGTTAGCCATAACCGCTCCCTGCACCCGGGGAGATGTGAACTGCTGTATGACAAGGTCTGGTCCCCACAGGGTTCCACTGCCTGCCAGCATCCTCGGTGACAAATCCCTGCCTGTAGTCGGTCCCGAGCACTGTTCACATGCATAACACCTTCAGCACCTGCCGTGTCAAATTTCCGCATAATTTTTCCTTTCTTAATCAAAATATTGCGTGACACCAAGTCAAACACCGTGCAAAAGTCTAAGTATAGACAAATTACCACTTCAGCAACCAGATCTGTAATCTCATCCCAGATTAGTTACCTGACAAGATATATTTCAATACAACAGGGCTGCTGGCACTCATTATGCTATTCCACTTGTCTTCAAGGGTGAAAGAAAATCTATTTATATTTAATGAGAATTTTTGCAAGGGTTTGCTGAAAAAAAGATAATTCACTGAAGCAACTTTTAATATCTGGAGGCTGCTGAGATAGAACTGCTGTCGTGTCCTACATTTCACCAGGTTATCCAAATGATAACAAAACAATACTAATTACATATGCTTGCAAGTGTAAGCTCTGACTTGCCTACCGCACAGGCTTGGTGCAAAGGGGGTAATTAGGAGGGAAGTGATTTAGGAAGCTTTAACTTAAAGAGTCAGATGATTACAGATGAAGCTGCAATTTGGCTAGACAGTGAAAAAGGCTCTTCATTTTGATCCAAGCTCTAGGGCACTCATCACATCACATCCGTGAGAGAAAACAGTTTGCATTTATCAGTATTGCCCAAACACAGGTTTGTACATAAATGCAAGCATGGCAGCTTCCAAATGTACCGGCAGCTCCCCCAGTATCCAACAGCAACTCCCTTTCAGCTCATTCACTTTCTGCTTTTCCAGCCTGAGCTCCCAGAGAGCCATTGCCTCTCCCTGCCAGGTACCCCAATGAGCTTCATGGACCAAACCAACTCACCCAGATGCTCATCAGAGCAGCTCCCTGGTTTCTCAGCACCCATTTTTGGACCCCTCGCACAACTCTGGTCTCCCAGCCAGTCCTGCCTGGTTGCAAAGCATCACAGAGCCAAAGGACAGCCATGGCTGTGGGTTGCTGGTGCAAAGTAAGAAGGTCCCACAGTGAAGAAACCTTTCTTGGAGGCAAGCTGCCCACAGCTTAGCCCCTGGTGCATGTCCTCATGTTCTGGGAGACAGAGAAATTGTAACACTAGAAAATGCTACAATGGCTAGAAAAAAAAAATCACTGTTTTCAACTTTTCACCCAGTTTTGGCAAAGGAGGGCTTGGGTTTTCAGTTGCATGAATCTAGAAGCTATATGGAAATGATGGTAACCCATGAAGGGTAATTTTACCAACCCAGATCTGAAGAAGCAGGGGAGGCTTTGAGGCAAAACGCTCAGCACGCATGAACTCTGCAAGGTGAGAGGGATGGGCCACGCCAGGGCAAAGAGAAAAAGCACAGCCAGCTCGATGTGACCAACCAAGTCGTGTTCGGCACATCACCGATGGGCTGTGACTGAGGTTGGGACAGGGTAAGTCCAGGGCAGGGGCTCACCGATCCCCTTTGCATGGCTCTGCTGCACAAACCTTCTTCATGCCCACCTCCTGCCTGGCAGGGCTTTGCTCCACCCTGGAGGCAGAGCTGCCAAGGTGCTATCACTGAACATCTCAGGCTGCCTCCAAGGAGGACTTTGGGGTCAAGATTCTGCCCAGAGATCATTTTAAAACTATCCTTGATGTAAAAAACATGGTGTCAGGTCAGGTGGTTTTGGGTCTTTGTGTAAAGAATAACAGAAGTGCTCTCTTCTTTTCCTTTTTTTTCCCTCCTCCAGACACCCAAGTTGCCAAAGGATATCAGATCTGGCCGTTGTTGCAGTTTGGGGGAAGCCCACCTATGCTCTGTCTGCTTTTAAAGCTTAAATATAAGGCTGAGGAATCTTGAAAGACTCCCTTTCTCCAAAATAGACTTTGCTCAATGACCAAACCAAAACCAAACAAAACCCCCAAAGGCAAAAAGCCCTGATGCAACTCAAAATCATCTGGGTTTAAAATGCGCTGATGATTGCTCATTTTCCTCTCTCCCTGGGGAAGGGTCCATCCCAACTACTCATTGCTGTCCTGCAGTTCACCATTAGTCCCTGAGCTCTCTGTGCTCAAATGGAGGGACTGTCCAAGCTCGAGGGAAATCAGTCCCACGTGCCTTAGGTGTATCTGAGTTGGGGAGAAAATGCTTGTGGGAGGTTCTGGTCTTTCTCTGCTGACCATTGGACCTAAACCCAATGCCCAGATTACAGGCAGGCAAAGCTGGGTGGTGGAAATTGTCCTGTTGCTGCCAGAGATCTCCATGAAATGTGTTTTCCTGGTGATGCAAAATGATTTTGGTGGGGATCAGTCCAGAGAAAGAAGGTCTCCTCCTGACAGTGCCCAAACACAAACTCCTCCAGACCTCCAGGCAGAGGACCTGAGTTTCTGGCATTACAAAAAGCAAGGGGTTTGAAAGCCAGCAAAGTATCATTTCCCTTGGGAGACAAACACCCAGCCTGCCTCAGATAGTAATAAAAAAATGAAAGAAAGAGCTCAAACCTCTTTGTCTGCACAGCTTGCACTACACAAGCCACATCATCGCTTGCTGGCCACATCCAACTTGAGCACAGCCAGCCATCCCAGCTGCCTTCTCCCCTGCTCGCTTTACTCTGGCTCTTGGTGAGCCAAGATGATTCGCAGCTCCTCCTGGGAAGTCTGGACTCTGCTTGTCTCTGTCTCTCCAGCTTCCCTCCTCCAACGGAGCTCAGCATTTCAGCTCTTTTTTCATGTGCCAGCCTTGCCTGCAAAACTGGACAAGTTGTATGACATGGTATCACTCGCAGAAAGGCTGAGCTGATACCTCTGTAGACATCTCGGCTGATTAGCTTGCACCTCTGACATGGTATGGAAACTTCTGCCTTTCCAGGCTCCTGCCCCTGGTGACATCAGTCCTCTCAGGTCATAACCAAGCACACCCAGTCCATCTATCTATTACCTTCCATGGAAGCTGATGCTAGAAAGTCTTAATGACACTTCAGACTTGCTTGCTGCAGCCATCCCATTGCAAGGAGCTTCGTGCAGGAGAAAGGTTTCAGGTAGATGATACACCTGCCTGCGGTCCGGGCAGCTGCAG